>NC_136469.1:128983759-130438507 GCF_902686455.1 Sciurus vulgaris
CAAGCACTGAGCTAATTTCCTGGCATGCTGACTGCCATTTAGACACACTATCCTCTCCTGTTGTAAACCTGAGGTCTAAGTTCACGTACCCTCACCACAACCTCACACGGATCCATTTAAGTTCCTGCCATCTTCCCTGCCATTGGGGACAGCTACCAACCTCTGTCTATTTCCCAAGCTGAGGGCAAATAAAAGTTACTTGCATTTTGATTCTGTCTTTGAGTGTGCTGTTTTTCAAAGTCCCCAGGAATGTGAAGTTATTAAAAATAACTGCCCTCTATGGTTAAAAAAAAAAAAATCTTACAAAAACCTGTTTCCCTGTTAACTGCAAAACAGTTCTATAATAAGGATTCAATCCCATTAGTCATGACCTTGATCCTCCCCAATTTAAATTGACCTTGACCCTCCCAATTTGAATTGCAAAGACTCCAAAACTGAATGTTCCTATTCATTTGTACTAGGGGGAAGCAAGGTTCTCAGTGAGCACTGCTTCAGTAAAGATGCCTGTGTGTCAGAGCTCACCTTGCTTCCTTTTCCGTGGGGCCCCACGGGTGGATGACAGTGGTGGGTTTCCTCACATGTATAATGGGGATGGCCCCGTGACTGTCCTGGGCAGTGGAGCTGGGCACTTGCAGGCTGGTTCACTAAAACCTGCCTGCACGGTCATCATGTGTGGTACTCCCCTTTCACCCCTGGAAGGGATGACATTTCCCTCCAGTGGGAAATTCCAAGGCTCTGCTACCTCCTAGACAGGAGTCTCCTTGAAATGGGGACCAGTGCCTGCCCTGCAGGCCACCCACTTCAGACTAGGGTGTGAAAAAGACCTAAACTCTTAGTTTGCCATAAACCATGAGACTGGGGAGTTGCTAATAAATATACTCTCTGAATAACAACTATAATTTTTTTTAAAAAAGCCCAGTGAAGCAGTTTAATGACCTCGAATTACTGTCTTCCAGCAGGGGAGCCTCTTCAGTGAGCTCCAGTTACTGGAGAAGAAAGGAAGTTAACTAGAAAGTCAAGGAGGGTCAGGGAGGAGAGTTGGGGCAGGGCAAATCTATCCTACACAATTGTTTGTGCAAGGGATTATTCATCTGCATTTTCTGAGTTTGCCAAGATCTAATCAAATTTTAACCAAAGAAAACGTTTTACTAAAGTGCTTTTCAAACAGGGGACCTGATACCTTAAGTTATTGGCTATTTTTAATTTTTTAATAATTCTAATTATAATTATACATTTACTTCCTATGAGGTCTCCCAGTCTATCTAAAAATGTCAATTTTATTGCTTTAGGCTAGAATTATATAAACCCACTGTGGTAATACCAGTTTCTCATGCATAAAAATGCAAAAATGAATTAGTTATAACAATGTCCTCAGTTTCTTAGAGACAATCTATCAAAACATGGAGTGTACAAAGTAAATAAGGAACAAAGGGCAGCTCTGACCGGGTAAATCCTGACAGGCATGATGTACACGTGTGCACATGTGTGGGAGCAGGGGCCAAGAGCATTTATCAATTTGTCAATTCAGTCACCTGCCTCCTGATAACAGAATCTGCCTTTGCCCTGTGCAGCCTACATGCTTCTAGAAAATCTGGTACCTGGCCCCACCCAATAATTCACCACCATTAGGGATTCTCTTAGTCTACCTTCAGGTCTCATCTCATTGGCTACAGGGTTTAGATTAGACATGGACTCCACACCCAATTCAATGACAGGGGAGAAAGTCCATCAGTCCATCAGGGTCTCTGAAAGGGAAGTTTCTCACTCTTCCACTGAAGCTATTTAAGGGCATATTCCTCCTGCTACACCTCAGTGGGAAAGTTTGGGGCTGCCACTTCATAAACACAAAGAAGAGTAGCCTTGGGACATACTGGAGAGATGGAAGGAAAAAAATTTTTGAGAACCTATGAACTCCCTTTACAGTTTAGGTCTGTTTAAGTGGTTGGGTTTCCGGCTTTCTACCACCAAAAAAAAATCAGATACAGTGTGTTTGTGTGTTCATGCACATACATGCTTGCGTATAAGTATATACTTTACATACTACTAGTTAACCTTTTACAACATGATTTGAATGGCACAGTTTCACACATGAATTTGGGTTGTTTTGTTTAGTTTTTGAGATTTGCTGGAATTTTAAAAATAAAACAACAGCAGCCTAGGAATATTGAAAAAAACCTGGAAAAGTTACATTATGTCATGAATGCATAAAATATGCATAGAGAAGAGTCTGTTTTGTCATTTACTACTATAAAATATAGACCAACCTATTTTGAAAAGCTAAAATTTCTCAAAACCTGCCCACCCAAACACATGGCACTGTTCAGTCAAGAGAAATGTAAACAAGTGTCAAGAAGCAGTATTAAATTAAATTATAACTGCATAAATTACCTGCAGTGTGCACTGGCCCACTGTAATAATTTTTTAGCCACCTCCTGTTGCTACTGCAGGGAGCTCAAGTGTTACAAATATCTGCTGAAGCCACCATGTGACGCTAGTCATATCCACATGATCAGTTCATTGTCCAGTAAATTTTTCAGCAAAAGTGATCTCTCTCGGTGTTTCTTATCTTTCACCATATACAATAATATACAAGTATGCTTCATTGTCTGTTTTGTTATCAATAAGACTTCCAGTCAACAGCAGGCTACTATTAGTTAAGTTTGGGGGAAGTCAAAAGTTAGTACACAGATTTTCCACTGCACAGGGGTCAATATCCCCAACCACACATTTTTCAAGGTTCCCCTGTACACGTGTGACATATTTATGTTCTTGTGTTAGGTCTGTCCAAACCTGTGGTTTCATGTAAATGTAGATGTGCACAAATGAGCACAGAAACATGACAGTTTGTGTGTATGTGTGTACTTGCATGTGCATATGGTTCATACATCTCTAGGTATTATAAATTCTCTCCAAATAAAGGAACATCAAAACTTATACCAGATTGTTTTTCAAACAACACAGCACAGATCACCAGTGTGGAAATGAAGATATATGTGAGATAATTAATGGGAGACTCAAGTGAGATTCAATTACTTTATTTGCATTTATTTATTGAAGGCTGCACACCCCATAAGATTTAGCATGAAAGAAATATACAACAACAGCAGTGCTTCACTCAACAGTTCAAAAAAACAAGCCGTATTGCTACATAATTAAAGATTTACTATGGAGTAATTTTCTAAACAAACAAAAAAATGCTCTGCCTTTCAAGGTGTTGACAGGCTGTTACTAACAATGGCATACAAATAATCACAAAAACCACTCAATACCACTCAGAACCCAACTGTGGAGCACGGAGCTCTAAGGATAAAAGACACCACAGAGCCCTTTCCATTGCTCTCAGGAGCCTCCCCACAAACCCGCAGCTCTGGTTTCAGTTACAGCAGTAGCACCTTTCAGGACGCTGGTCACAATGCAGACTCCTCCACCTCATTGTGATTCAGATTCATCAGCTATGTCAGAAACTCAGCTCTTCCTCCTAAAAACCATACTCTAAAAACCATGAACTCCATTCTGTATTCCAAGAGTATGTGAACCAGTGTCCCAGTGTGCTGGGATTAGCATAAGGCAAGTAGGTGCCCTCTGGGGAGAAAAAACTTAAGAAAGTCCTGGCTCTCAGTCCCAGCCCTGGTGTCAAACACCAGAAGGAGAATACTGAAGTTCAAAGGCTTTGCAATAGACAACAAACTGGCTTTATTTCTAAACTGTTGTGGCAGCACACAGGTGTGCCATCTGCCTCGGGAGGAAACTCTAGCTAATCCACCTAAATCCACACGTGTTTGCACATGGGAGATGTGTGCTGAGGGACTGGGTTTGGAACTTCAGAAGCATTTTCTTCCTACAGTAAATAAAATGACATGCCGGAGGCTGGCGACCTGGAAAGAAAGCGCAAGAGCAGAATTCGGCTGAATTCAGAACAAAACCAGAGTGAAGAAGAACAATTTTGCTGAAAATAAATTTGTTTTAGATCAACTAGATTGGAAAGCAAGCTCAGCCTTGTGGCATGTGACAATGGCAGAGAACCTGCCTCTACCTTTCTCTCTTGGACCATAATCAAAGGCTGTCTTGTACCCTGGATACTCTTCCAGACCCATCTCCAGCCTCCTCCTCCCTGCCCCAGGCAGCCCACCTCCAACCCTAGTGACTGCACTTCCGCCATGTGTCAACTTACAGATGTCAACCTAACCTCATTCCAGTGGCCTCTTCTCTACTCCAAGCCAACAGGAATTCTTTCCTGCCCACAAAGCTCCAAATGGACTCCCCATGCCTACTTTTGTCCCATACAACAAACTCAGCTGTCACCTGAGCAGCAGCTGCGGAAATATCACACACTATTTCTTGTTCCCACACAAACAGTCCAAACTGCTGCTGCTGCTTCTTTTATTTTAGTACTGGGGTACTTTACCACTGAGCTACATGCCCAGACCTTTGGACCTTTTGATCTTTATTTTGAGACAGGGTTTCACAAGTTGCTTAGGACTTCCTTATTTTGCTGACACTGACCTTGAACTTATCCTTCTGCCTCAGCCTCCCAATTTGCTGGGATTACAGATGTGTGCCACCACCCCTGGATGGCTCAAACTTCTTGATATCTGCAAAGCCTGCACCGCCTGGTTCCTGAACGCTCATTCACACTCACACCAGGGCTCTCATTAACTCTTTTAACTTTTTCCAGCTTTTCAAATCTAAATGCTCTTTTCAAATCCACTATGCTCTTTCTCATCAGATTTTTTTCCTCCAATTTTTATTATTTCTATCATGATTATGAGTACATATTGTGCAAAGTAATGGGTCTCGTGAAATTTCCATACATGTATGTAAGGTGTTTTGGTTGTATCCACACTCCCTATCACACTGTCTTGCTCTCTCTTCTCCATCCCTTTTGTCCCCTTTCCCTTCCCTGATATTTTTCCTGCCACTTTCATGTCTCTCTCTTTTTTTTTTTTTTTCACTCTAGATTTCACATATAAGAGAAAACATGCAATATTTATCTTTCTGAATCTGGCTTATGTTGTTTAAAATGATGTTCTCCAATTTCACCCATTTTCCTGAAAATGACATGATTTTGTTCTTTTGGCTGAATGATCTCCATTGTCTTTATCCGTTCTTGCCTTGATGAGCGTCTAGGCTGATTCCAATGTGGGTATTGTCTGGCACTGATTTTTCCGAATTCCTCCACCTACAACTTGTTTCTCTTATCCTGGCTCTTACTTAGCTTCTATTGACCAGCTTAAGTTTACTTGTTTAAGTTCACATTCCTGAGATGAGTTCAGACCCCATGCTGGATGCTTCCATTGGCCATTGCATGCTTCCTTAACACAATACTGTAATCACTGTTTTTTTTTAAATTTGTTGTCTGTCTTCTCAATCAATGTGTAACTACTCTGAGTATAGGGGTCACTTTAATCAGGCAGGCTAAACATTAAAGGCTCAGTTGCTCTTCTGGATATTTTTTCCTAAAATTGTCACACTCTGAAGGGATTAGTATGGTTCTTGAGGAGCCCAGTTAGTTGCCATTACAGTGAGCTGTACAACGAGCAAGGCTGGCTGCCGAATCTCTCTGGCTTCCTGTCGTAACATGTATGTGAGCCCTCCTTGCTGTCCACCGTGAGATACTGCCAACGACAGAACCAACAGCATTGTCTAACTTCAGGCTTTCAGCTTCCAAAACTGTAAACTAAATAAACCTCTTTTCTTTATATGTCATCCGAATGCAGTTTGTTATAAGAATAGAAAACAGACTAATACACTAATTTTGTTTTAAGAGCATTCCATGTTTTATGCCAGATTACTACAGGAAGAATCTGAGAGAAAGGAGAGCCCCACCTAGGTTTTCTATGTGTTTGTTGTTGGCCACTCCTCCTCATGATACCTTATAGAGTCCAGAGGGGGGAGAAGAATAGAACAGGAACAGGGAAGAGTACCCCAAAATCTGAGGAGGATTGCTCTGTTCTTCTGTGCCCATCAGGTCTTCGGTGGAGAAAGAAGTCCTTTGAGGGCACAGGATGGAGTGAATTTTGGGTTTTGGCTCAGGAAACAAGCAAGGATGCCGCTTAGAGGACTTGGTCAGAAAAACTGAAGCTTGGGCTGGTGATGTAGCTCAATAGAAGGGTACATGCTCAGCATGTGCTAGGCCCTGATTTCGATCCTTAGCACCACGAAACCAGCATGCATGAGCACGTGCACATACACCCCCCTCCCACACACACACTTGACACTGCTCAGTCTTAGCACAGCTGATGTAAAGTTTGCTGCATGGGGCAACACTCAGCCTAGAAGCCCCTTCTCCTACCTTCCATGTAGTACGTGCTCACATTCCTTCATTGGGGACCCTACATTACATGATGCTACGTGGCACAGCACCAGCCCTCAACAGGATATTTCTATTCATAACATTTAGAGCTACAACTTAATCTGTCCACTTTAAGTAACTATGAAAGATTATTATGTTCTCATTCCACATGTGAGTTTTATGTGATTACATTCTGAGCAATGATTTCTTGTATTTACAATGATCAAAATTCATATAGGGTGAACGGCGTATTAATATTCTTCCTGAAATCAAGATGAGGCCATTAAATATGCAGTGGCAGTCACAATCATTGGGAGGGAATTTAGGACAAATAAAGATGATCCCTAAAAATTTGTTTTGTGATATTCACTTCATGTGAGTAGAGTTTCATTGAAAAGACAGACATCATACAGTCAAATAAAAATGGAGAAATAGAATCTCAACTGGGGAAATAAAACAGAATTTAAGTCTTCTGATAATGCCAGAGTAGCTTATTAATGACAGATTTACCTTTTTTCAAATTCAGTTGTCAACTCTAAACACAACACCAAAAATAACTTTCCTGAAGGACCTAAAGATCATGCAAAAATGGAGAAGTTTCAAACAAGGCTGAGATCCACTTGTAAAGGTGTCTAGCCCGAGAACACTCCCGCCAGTTCCCACAGAAAGCCTCTGTTCCACTGGCCTGAAAGAGAAGGAGGAGTTTGAAGGAAGAAAGGACGTTGGAAACTGAGGAGGAAAATCCAAGAAAAGAGGGAGTCGGGAGTCGTGGAAAGGAGGGAGCCACAATGTAATGACATTGCCCTATTTACATTATATATTTCCTCTGATTACCTTTCATTTATAACAAATGATACTACTTTTCCATTCACCACTATGATATAAATTTTCCTTTGCAAATACATTTTAAATTTAAAAAAAAAAAAATCTGAGCCAGAGTAAAGCAAGTGGCAACAGGCATTTCAAACCTCTGGCAGAATTTAAAAGGTGGCATCCAAGTGTCTGAACAATCCTTATCCTTTTAAAACCCACAGTCACTTCTCCCTCTATCCCAGTGTGTACTCTCACAGAAGGACGGTGTTGACTAGCTCTGCCTCTGGTCATTTTTATTGGGAATGGAATTAGAATATTAAGTAGGCATTTTCAAGACATAGGTGACACCTCTTTTCTGAAATAGCCAGGGGGGCAGGGTCCTTGGCTAGATATCAACTGACCAGCCCAACAGGAGTCATTGCTTGGCAGGTTCCTAGACATATAAACTTGGACATATTTCTTGGCAGCTCCAAAGGAAGAAGCTGTTCCCATCTCTAAAATAGTAACCATCAGCCCTAGATCACAATATTTTTGTGAAGATTAAATGAGATGATATGCACAAAGCTCGGAGAACAAGGCCAGGCCCACGGTGGGCACCTCATTGACAACAGCACAGCCTGGTTATGCAGGTCTTCTTTTCCTTGGACTATCACATCTTCAAAAGGCTAGCTGCCCCACGCCAAGATCTGATGATAAGAAACCAGGAGGACCTACAAGTCCTGCTTTGGCTCAGATTTTTCTCTGTATTCCTTTATCTTCAGAAATAGACCCATTTATTCCTTCTGGGTTTAGGGAATGATCCTCAAGTGCCAGCTTTATTACCTGCTCTGGGGGAAAGGGCAAAAGGTCATGGAGACCTTCCTAGTTTTCATGACCTACGTCAGGGGAGAAGGGTGAAGGGAAGGTGCGAGAAACCTTCCTGCCTCTGCTGTTTTGCCAAATTTCAAGGTATCGTGTTTCAGGAAAGTGTGTTCTGAACCTCATCATAACTTAAGAAGCCACTGAAAGTTTGCTACTACTAAAGGGTGGAGAATATGGCACTTTCAAAATATGCCACTTTGGCATAAGGATTATTTTGAGCCAAAGCATTTTGTTTTTAAATGAGGCCACCATCCTCTGATGTTTTTAACATCGAAAACAAAAAGATTTATTTGTAAATCTCATCACTGTTCGCCCTAATTAACATGTAGAACTTTGGACATCAGAAAGTAGTAATAAAGTCATAACATGTCATGCTTTAAAAAAAAAAAAAAAGAAAAGAAAAAGAAAAGAAAGAAAGAGAGAAAAGGATTGGTCTGCCCTCCTTGTACCAGGAGCAAAGAGACATTCCAATCATTCAGAGAGGAAAAAACTCCTGTGCAAAAGACACCCTTCTTATACCAGGAGAAAAGAAGATTCTTGTCACAAGAGATTGGGAGTTGAAGCTGAATATAATCGCATAAACGGACTTCATTAAAACAGCTTTTTCCATCTTTTAAGTTCCTCCCCACACATCTAAGTTACTTTTCCACAATCGTCACTCTTTGTTCAACCTACTATGTAATAAGCCTTTGGGTCTTGCCATTTCACTGGGTCTTGGTTTTCCAAGAGGGACTTCCATGTATGTGTAAATTCTGTGTGTTTTCTTTTGCTCATCTATTTTATGCCCATTTAATTCTCAGGCCTGGCCAGAATTCCAAGGGGGTAAAGGTCTTCATGTGTTTTCTGCTGCTATAACAACAATCCCTGAGACTGGGAAATTTATAAACAATAGAAATTTATTTGGCTCATGATTCTGGAAGGTGGGAAATCCAAGAATACGCTGCTGACTTCTGGCAAGGGCTTTGGTGTTGCATTCTCCCACAGCAGAGGGTGAAGTGAGGGAAAGGGCAGGAGAGCAAGAGAAGAACCCACTCCCGGGATAACGAATCCACTCCCCTCCTTCACAGCAGCTGCCGCAATGAGACTTTAGTCCTATAGCAGAGTTAAGAAGTTCTTTATGTGGTTTTGTCACGGAGTTCTCCTATTCTTCAGAGAAACAATCAGAAGCTCTAAAAATGAGAGAAGAGAGAGAACATTAAGGGCAAAATCTGGAACCTTCTATTTTAGTGCATTCGGCTATTACTTTTGGAAACACAAAATACCAGTCTGTGTTGCCACATCCATTTCTGGATCACTTTCCCCAGATGTATGCAGCTTTTGTGTTATTTCTGCCTCTGTTATTTAGAAGCCTCAAGCCTTCAGCTAAAAATAAGGATTTTACTTTGGGGCATAATGGCTAATGCATAAAACTAATATTGGCTTTTAAAATTTTTTCCTCTTCCAAACAAATTCACCCCTAAATCAATAATGCTGTCTTTTCAATAATTAGGTTGTCAATGATTAAAAGGCAAACACTGTTAAACTCCTCAAAATTCTCTTTATTTCCAGATTCAATGCAAATTCATTCCATTTTGCCTGTGGTCTATTGAACTATGTCTGTGCTAATTTTTTTCTCACTCTCTCCTGTGGTTCTCTTTTCTCTTCCTCTATTTAGCTCTATCCTTCCAAAAACTTCAGTGACTATAATTTTGTCAGTAGAAATCAGGACACTCACCAAAGATCATTTTCCTTTATGGTAACCATCCATAAAGAGCCCCATTAAGAATGAAAAGCTTCATGAACATTTTTAAAAAACTGTGATTACCTATTTTTTGATGCCTTAAGCAGAACTGTCAATTTTGTCAGACTAAGGGGAAATAACATTTTTATTTGCAATGTTTTCCACAAATATGCTACGTATGGCTTTTATAGTTAAAAATTCATCATCTCCTCCAAATGTAAATATTTTCTTGGGATGAGAAATCCAATAAAACCACAGGTCCCCAGTCTTTGTGGTTGTTATAAACAAGCCCTGCTTTTTGAGCTTTCAGTCTCTCAACGTGACAGCCACGGATTTTATTTTAAAGGTTACGCTTTGCATTTTTTCAAATATGTTTGCAAGATTTATTCCTATGTGGTTAAATGTTTCCACATCTCTGAAGTCACCTGCTAGGATTGGCCCCACTTTACATATGGGAAATCATTTATGGGAAATGAACAATGTTTCCTTTGTATCTTTAGCCATGAGCTGGCTCAGCCTTACCTTCACAATTAACTGTGTTTCCAAAATTATTTTCCTGGTGTGCACTGTGATTCATTTATTCCCTCAGAGAACAGAATTGCCTTATTCCAAGTCCACAGTTTGGCTTTTGAATGTCAACAATGCTTTTGCTCTTCTGAGATGCTTAGCAGAGCCCCTGAGCTAGCATGGTGTGACACAAAGAATCTGTCAATGTAGCGGAGGTAGCTTCTCCAGGTCTCTCTTTTCCTGGTTGTGTGTCTCCTACCACCCATCCCTCTTCTGCTTCTAACATACAGATTTCTTACAAGATGTGTTTTGAAGATGTGGCTGTCTTGGTGTTGAGGTTATGATGATATTTATCTTCATTTACTTTTGCGTTTTTACAAATGTTCCATGGTAAGTGTACATAATATATCAGAAGAGGAAAAGCATTTTTCTTAAAATGAGACCACATGAGGAGTATATAAATTCTGCAGACCATCAACAGACCCTGACTCTAACCACAAATATTCTTCAAAGCAGGTTGTGTGTACATTCCTGTCCACCCAGCTAGAAGACAGGAAAACAGCCACACAGGCCCACTGTTCCTGCTTGAGCGTTGGCAACAACTGTTTTGAATGGCAGCATAGACGCTTTGAGAAATAAGGTCACAACCGGCTGCCAATCATTTTGGGCTAAATAAAGCTAAGATTCCAGAGGCCCTGGCCCTTCTTCTGTTTGATCTTTCTTTGTCCACTTCAGCATATCTTATTTTTTCAGGATGCAGATAAGTTGGTAGTACAGCTGCTCTTTGTGCCATATGGCATAGTAGTTAATGACCCACTGTCCCTTCCAGACCTCTCCTCCTGTTCTCCAGTGGTAAAGTGGAAGTAAGACCTTCACTCAGAAACATAGAGCTAAAAGGCTTATTCATGGAGTTCTGAGAGGAATCCTCAGCAAGGGCCATAGAGTCTTTTGAGAAGGAAATAATATTAGAAGTCATTTAATGAGGCGCAACATTGATGTAAAGAGAAGTGGAGAATTGCCGGGAGAAGCAGTTACACATCAGCAACGCCAGAACTCAAGTCCAAGTCTCCCATTCCAAGACCCGTCTCTCCGCCCAGCATTTTCATTCCATCTGAACATACAGTCCATTATTATCGAGCAGTCAGAGCACATTCCTACCTTAGAGCTCTTATACCAAGAGAGATGGCCAAATTTTTCTTTGATATTTTAACTTGCGGGGACATCAGAGAATTCTGTTTCTTTATACGGGCACATACTAATCATCACTTGATGGTGCCACTTTCTCATATATATCCAACAGTAACAGAAAGGATCACAGAATCCACACTCCTGGCCAAAGTTTCCTCACTCTATTCCTGTAAAAATAAACAAAGAAAGAAAAGAAAAGAAAAGAAGAAAAGATTTACTCCCTCTACCCTTTCCTTTTCTCTCTGCTATGTAAAAATTGCACAGAGAGAAACAAATCTGGAAATATGTGCTGATATTTACTTGGCACTGGGATTAATAACCATGAGAATGAAGGAAACCCATGATGCTGTGGCAACCCCAAGAAGAATTGGTAGCGCACTTACGAGAAAATGTGAACTGGGTCTCCAAACCAAGAGGGGTATTTCAAATAATCAGTTCATTTGGGGGAAACGTCTCTTGCCAGGGTCAACATATAACCAGAATTCCAGCACTCTGACTTGTTGAATCAGCATTATACTTCAAAAACAAAATTGTTTTTTAATAGAATGATCCTGTAAAAAGCAGACAAAGAGATAAGACTATTGGGTACCCAGCAAGGCCTGACCTTCAGAGTCTTCCTGGCCTCTGAGCATTCCTCCCTCCTATGTCTGGGGCAGGAACCCTCTGAAATGAGGTCTTCAAGGGAGAGAGTACCCTTCCTCAGTTCGGGACTTGCTTAGAGAAGGGTAGTTATAGAATCTAGGATCTGTCCTTTGGGAGAGGAATTCTGGTTTCTATGTATTGCTTTGGTACAAGAAGTTAAAAGGGCACAGACACAGGAAAATTGGAGAAGCCAGAAAGACCGTACTGCTGAGGCCCTTCGGTCTCCTTTAGTCCAGAGTCCTCAGTGCACCAAGGTGCCACACTTTGGGTAATGGGGCTCTGAGCCCCAACAATGGGCAAGAAAAGGCACACTTCTCAAAGTCCCAGGGAGTCAGCTCGAGCACTTGAGTTCCCCGCTTCTGCTTCACTTCCACTTACATTCCAAAACTTAGCCTGATTCTGCAGTCCTGCCTACAAGAAGGGGTCTGGATAAGAAAGCAGGGCAGGTTTTCAAGCCAAGAACTGACCACTTGCTTATCTCCTCTCTCTTCACAAACACCTAATTCACAGATAAACTACAGATAGTTCGAGGGATAGAGGCACATCATGCCAACACATCGTTCTTTCTGTACTGTTGACAGTGCGTATCTGACTTGAGTTCGCCAGCTCAGGCTCAGGCAGGCTCACCCATGTCCGTTTGTCCTAAGGTCCCCACAGGAAAACGAGGGATTTATGGGAGAGGCAAGGGAACCAAGCAGAGACCAGGCTTCATCTGGCCACTTGGCCAAACCGCCTTACCCTCTCCCCGCTACAGTCCTGAAAGTGGGAAGTCTTAGACTCTTTTCAAAGATTTAGAAATGGAGGGTCATCAGGGTTAGGCAACTTCCTTGATTCCAACTGAAACGGAGTGAAATAGGGATCTATTCAACAATAAAACACATTGGCTTTGCCCCAGATCAGAATCTTCCTTAAACTACTGAACGCTTAAGGCTGATCTACAACATGTGAAGAGTATAGAGACTTTGGCTCTTTTGCTCCTTTGCAAGAGAACCAACCTTAAGGTCCCACCCAGTCTGTCCTTTCATTAGGACACACTAAAAAAAAAAATCATCGCTTTTCATTCAGGAAAAAAAATTCAGATTTTTCTGAACAAAGAGTGGCTAGTAAAAAGGAGACTAAGTGCACAGACAGAGATTATGTATTCGTGTTGACATGTGAAAGAAGTGATTCAATCTGTGGAAAAAGTGGTACTTTCACTGTGTCAGAGTCACTGGAGACCAAAATCCAGGAGCTTCATCCTCCCCTTCGTTGGACACCCCAGTACAGATATCATTGTTGTGCTGAACTTTGGCTTTTGCTTTTCTGGATCATTGACACTTTTATTTTAAAAAACTTAACTCCTAAGGAAGCTTCCTTTGTATAACAGAAGCTTGTGATTTCTTTCCATAGGTAGATATTAATCTCTTTGAGTACTTGGGTCCTTCTTTAACTATCTTGATATATTGGTCAGCTTTCTGGGACTGTGACAAAATACCTGAAATGACCAAATTATAAGGAGATAAAATCTATTTGGGCTCATGGTTTCAGAGCTTTCAGCCCAGGGATGCTTGGCCACATCAATTTGGGCCTGTGGTGGCATAATATAACATGACAGGGATGAATGGCCAACCACAGTGGCCAGAAAGCAAAGAGTGGAGACAGGAAGGGCTATAGTTCCAATACCCTTGGAGAGCATGTCCCAATGACCCAACTCCCTTCCACTGGGCTTTACCTCCTAAAGGTTCTACCATCTTCGGCAGTATCATGGGTTGGTGACCAAGCCTTTGACACATGAGCCTTTGGAGGACACGCAGGACACTCTGATGTAACAAAGAACCTGCCCTTGCATTCCTGTGAGTATCACTGAGTAAGACAGGAAAGGTGGAAAGGAAGCATCAAAGGAAAAGAAGGAAGGAAGGCAGGAGGGAGGGAGAGCGCTTTTCATGAATTGTCTTGGTCATGCTCTTTCTCAGCTTGATGCTTCTGCTCATCACTTTAAATTCTGACTTTGGTAGACAGTCCTTCACCTGTGGCTCAAAAGTACTCAATCGGCAAATGAAGAAGCCCATACCCAGAGACATCATGCCCTGTGACCTGTTCCTGATGTATAATCACCCCAGGAAGATGTCTCAGCAAGCTGGACCTGGTAGCCATGGCAAGGGACACGGCAGTGGGGATAGCAGCTCATGAAGTCATGATGTGAAGAGAAAGCAAAGAAAGACAGTCAGAAAGTTTCCTAGGGATTATTGCTGCTCACCGTGTTCGTACATGAAAAATGGAGACAATTACTGACGGTAGCTAACAACCACCTGGAATCCTCACCTTGTACTTTCTCTGAAGGTACACAAATCGAGGTCACGTGGAGAGCGCTCATAAAAGGATGAAAATGCTACAAAGGTCATCCTGACAACCACCAGGAAACCTGTAAATCTGAATTATTACTCTCAAATAAATCCTGTGTAGATTTGCACAGTGATTGTCATTCTAAGCCATTGTCATGAATAGTCAGTCAATTTAGCCCAGAAATAGTTCTGTTGTCTTGAAAATGCCATTTTTTTTTTTCTTTTGTGCATACATGTAGACTGCTAAAATAATTGAGAAGTCATTGAACTGTGACAATTCCAGAGCCTTGGGGTCCTATGGAACAAACCAATACCCAATTTAATCCAATCGGCACCTGAAATATAACTTAACCAATCAGAAACCTACAACTTAACCTCTAACTAGGAACTTTCCACCAGATTACATCCAAATGAGGCAGACGCCTGGCTGTAGCCAATCAGGTCCTGTCTTTGCTTTGCTTCCATGGGTGACCTATACAATACCACTGCCCATGTTGCTAGAACCAAGCTCTCAACCTCTTCTGGTTCAGAGTTGCTTAATTCATGAATACTTTACTCCAATTAACTCTGCTAAATTTATTTAGTCTAAAGTTTTGTTTTGTTTTTTTTAAATAACCAAGACACCTAAAGATTCTTGTCCTTAAAGAAAACAGTAAGGTGTATTAGTTCAAGGTTACAAGCACAGTCCCTACCCCAAGAGTGCACATCCAGACCCTCCCTTGAGAGCTGTGAAGTATTTGAGGAGAAATTATACATCAATCTCCTTATTTATTAAATAGGTACATACTTCAGAGAGTTGCTACAATTAAATTATTTCACTTACAGTGAATGTTTAGAACTTGATCTGATGACACAATGATTATAAATGATGATAGATCATATATATATATATATATACACACATTTATATATCAAATTTTGTCACTCATGTAATGATGAGATTTTATTTCACCACTACTCCAAGTCCTTGTAAATTGAATCCCAGGATCCAGATCAAATATATTCCTTCTCTCTGCGTAAGTGCACTGGAAAATAAATGTGAGCCAATAGTTAAAGTTTATTTTTGTGCAATGAGGTAATCTACAGAGGAGGAGACCAAATGATCTATCATCAGGTTCCTGTGAGTCAAAACAAAGAATATTGGATCTCACATTTTTGAAAGACTTCTTTTCTTAAATACCCTTCTCAATTCCTACAATTAAATACCCTTCTCAATTCCTACAACCAACCCACAGGCATTAGCTGAGGGCCTAACACTGGACACTTATAAAGCAGAAGCTGTGTGTGAACCAGGATTTTCAACTTTCTAGATCTCTGTGCTGCTCAGCACTTCTTTGGGTTCCGTGAAGAGATGAAACAAAGGATAAGGCATATACTCCCTTCCTTCAAGAGCACATACTATGCAAAGAAAATAGTTATCATTAAATACAGAGGAAAGGGGAGTTAGAGGGTAGACTCAGAGCCCATGGGTTCCTGGCATAAGGCTGAAAGCATGGCATATTCTCACTGAGGGCCATGGCTTTTCCTTGGTGACCTGAATCTTCTCATTCCCTGGTGCTCTGCCCTTACCAGGGCATGTGTACGACTTCAACACCCCATTTCACAGAAAGGGCACTTTCAGTGGGCCATCCCTGACTGCTTCCTTCTTCTCTCATGTGTGCCCCAACAGCCTAACAGCATCACCTTTCTGAGGCACTTCACTTTTTGGAGGCCCTTGTGTCTTTCCCAGTATCCACTTTATCTTGGACTCTCCTCTTTCACTCATTTCAAACATGGCAGCACCGAGGATGACAGTGAGCTGTGGTGTCGACAAGAAGGAGATGAAGCACCACGTTATTATTTTTGACTCTCATGGGAAGAGCCTTTAACATACTTCATTTAGTTTTGTGTTTTATGAACTGTAAAGTTGCCCATTTCTTATGATTTATGCTGCAATGTGCCTTCCTTAAAATTGTCTCAACTGATTCTGTGCAGCCATTTCATTATTTTTCACTAGTATGATTTTATATTGACTATTTAAATGATCTTTATTTTAAACTATCTCCTCCAAAACTTGCCAACATTGTTAAGTGCTTAATATGTATCAGAATCTGTTCTGTGCCATTGAATCATCCAACTACAACCCTATGAGAAGGGTATTATTAAACCCATCTTAGAGATGAGAAAATAGAGGTTTAGCAAGGGCATATACTTTGCCCAAGAGCTTTCAGCCCAGAAAATAAAAAAGCAGTAACGGAAAAGTTGTTCTAACTATGAATCCTGAATCTTTAATTTCTACATCTCAGTAGTTCCCCAACCAGTCTGGGAAGCTCTTTAAAACAGAAACTATTGCTCTGGTGTGTCTGTCTCCCCCTACGACTCAGCAAAGAACCTCTTGCCTAGTAGCTTCATACTAAATATTTGAGAAAGAGGGGGAGGGGAGGCAGGAAGAGAGATGGGGAGGAGGACGAAGAGAAGATGGACTCCAAGAAGGTAACGATTGTAATAAGGCTTCCTCCTTCTTGAAGACATTCCCCAGCTCTCTCAAAACCTTGAGCTCCAGCCAACAGGACCCACTCACCGTTCCAGCTTCCTGCAGGGGGGGATGAGGATGGGAGGTAAGCAGGCAATGCATTTCTAATTTTCTGCATGGATGCCTTAGTTACCGTTAAGATATTGTCAAAGGGAAGTCATTTCAAAGAAGAGAAGCTAGCCTGATTAAGAAGTTCGATTAAGATTGGCTTTTGAGAATATATTAAAAGCCCAGATGAAAAAGAAAAGATTAAGATTGGAAGCCGTTAAGGGGACCCCTCAAATAGCAAGATGGCAGAAGAAGCTGCTCGTTGGCACAGCACAAAGCCTTTGCACTGACAGTGTCTTTTATGATAGCAATCACAACGCGTACACGTTGTCAGCCTGTTCAAGGCCAAGCACACCTCGGTAGCTGCGATTCCAATAAGCTTCCTGTTTCAGTTCCGAGCCAGGAGGCCCTTTGTCTGATCACGCAAGCCCCCTGCCTTCTCTTGCTTGGCTGCTAAGGGCTTAGATTCTAATCTTAGCTCATGGAATTACGAGTCCTGCCCCTTGGGGTCCAGTGAATTAATTTTTTCTCTCCTTAGAGATTTACTCAGACCGAAATAACCATCCCAACCACGTCTTAGTTAAATAAGAGATTTATTACTCTTAACCAAGGATTTTTCCCTCTGTCAAATTTCTTGCTTGGGGAGGCCTTGGTAGACTTCCAATTTTGTAAAGCGCCTTCTCTTCCTGCCAGTACTGCCCAGTAGTTGATGGTCTGATATTCAGCCTGAGGAGCACAGCCATGAAAGAATATCAGTAACTAGTCCCTGGGGGACCTCAGAGATGGGTCCCCTAGGAACAGCAGGCTTAGAGATCCAGAGTCCTTGACCTTTGCAAGTTCTGTTTCAATGTCTAGGTTTCATATCTTCCACAGAAATTGAAAGCTGTCATGCAGAATGGAATCTGGCTACTCATCCAAATGTACTCTCATTTGGGGCTCCTAATACTAAATAGTAAGGAAAAAGCTGTCAGGTTGGCCGCTGGCAGAACCATAGCCAGTAGAGATTACCAAGACTTGTCTACTACAATTGAATCACTGAGCATCCTTGGGAGAGACAAAGTCTAGGAAATTGAAATTACCAGAAAATTAGAGGGTCCTTTATCTATCTATCTATCTATCTATCTATCTATCTATCTATTGTTTCCCTAATTTTCCCTCATAGTAAGAATGAAGGACCTGAATTCCAAATCCACGTTATGGAACAGGGGAAACTGGTATTGCCAACCTAGGAGTTGGTGACAAATGCAAAGCTTTTGTGCTGTGGTAAACTTGTGTGTGCCCACCTCTGTAGAGCACCTCACTGGGCAAGAGGCAGCAATGTCTTCATCTGTTCACACAGAGAATGTGACTGAAAGTGACAGCCATTTGAAACTTGGCACTTCCTGTCCTGATCCTTGTAACAATATTCTACTTTCAGAAATCCCAAAGAGCATAGGGTTGAGGAGTGAGGGGGAATGAGAGAAATACACACTAGGCCTTGCAGTTAGACTCCAGAAGGAGGGGTCTGTTCTAAGGCTCCATCCGCCTTTCTTAACTTCATAAACTCCCAAGAATTCTGAAATTATTCTATCTTAATATGTTTTGGTTTCTTTTGGAATGCGTATAGGCACAGCTTATAGGTATGTGAGTTTCAACTTTAAACAACTTTTGCTTTTTTCTTGTTTCTAAAATACTGAAGGACTATTGCAGACACGTTAGAAAGACTAAAAAGCAAAAATAAGAAAACAGGAATCCCGCTCCGGAGTAGTTAATTTAACATTTAGGATACATCCTGTCAGCATGTCACGGCTGTTCTCTGGCACACTTGAAACCCCTTTCATTACATCTTCCCTCCGAGTGTTTGACACTAAGACACAAATGGCTATTATTAAACCTCCTTTTAATGTATGCAAAGTAGAACTAAGGGAGCAAATAGATGGGAGGTAACGCCCTACGTATTTTCAGGCACAGTGGAAGTCCAAGAGAACTTTTTAAACTAAAAAGGAACTAAAGTTAAATATGATGAAATGAACACTCATTTGCTTTGTGCTCAATCCACACTTTCTTCAAATAACTGCAAATAGTAATGGAGGATTACGCTGATGAGGTCAAAGAGAATGAGAAGAGACCAGAGCAACAAAATCTGAGAAGATGGAAAGCAATGGGCAAGTAGTAGGGCATTTAGCAGAACAGAGAAAATCAAGACAAAGGGGAACAAAGACAATGGAGGGGGGATGGTAATGGGAAGGACAGTGGAATGAACCTGACCTGATTTTCCTGTGCTCATATAAGACTCCACGATAGTGAATCTCAGCAGCGTGCACACACAAGACTGGGATCCTAATTAGAATAAGATGTAGTCCGTGCTTGTGTAAATATAACAAAACAGATTCTACTGTCATGTATAAATGCATTTTTTAATTCTAAAAAGTAAAATCAAATAATAAAGCTGCCAATAAGAGACAGCCCAGAAACAAGCTGCTTTGATCCCTGGAATTTCAAAATCTAAAAGTGAAATTGCAGGAGGTGTTGAAACCTGGAGGATTTATTGATATGTGTCTAATAAGCAGGGAGATCCAACACCCTGCTGCCAATCGACTTCCTACCTCACTCCAGTGAAAAGCCCTGCTCGCCAGTTTCCCTGGTGTGAACTGTCACCACCGCCAAGTTCAAGCTACCAGTAACGCTTTCCTGAACACAGAATTGGGAAGACTTGGGCACAGGTTTCCAGAGAGCTGGTTCAGACTGGCTCCAGCTCTTGTTTGATCCTGCTAAACAGTAGAGGAACTGTCCCTCTTCTGCAACCAGAGAATGGCTGCTTAAATCTATGAATACATTTTACAGAGAAGTGTAGGGCTCAGGGACTTGAGGCTTAATTAAGGAAATGCTGCATGAAATGGGAGATCATGTGGAAATGTATTTATGGCACAGTCCTTTCTTGTCTTTCAGAACTATCTCTGGTTTGGAAATTGAAGGCTTTTAAGAGGAACCCAAAAATAGAGAGAAATAGATCAATAGATAATGGCATTTGGGGGTTCCTTGACAAAACCACCCAACCATATCATACCACAGGTAAGCCACTACCTGAGAACCTCCACTTTTACCCAGGGCTTCCACTCAGCTTTTTAGCCTGTAACTTTTAAAACAAATGGTGATGTAAGAAATGCTCCCTTAAAATATGGAACCTTTACATACTGGTATTTTATGCTAAAAGAAATTGAGAAAACTAAAAGCAGAAAGGTCTGACTTCTTCTTCTCTAACATTCTCCCACCTTTCTGTTCTGAGGCCATGGAAAGCATTCTCTGCGCTACCACACATGAAAGTACCTCACAAGACCTCAAGGGTCCTGTCCTGCACCCAAAGTCCAAGAAGAATCTGAACCAATAGATTTGACAAGTTCCTCCCAGTATATCACCAGTAGATCACGTCCGTTTCATCCTCCGATTACACTTCCACCCAACGATCCATGGAAATACTGTTTCATCTCTTGAAGATTCCTGTGTCATGTAAAATTTTTGCCAAATAAATCTTTGATGTTTTTCTCTTGTTAATCTGTCTTTTGTTCTAGGAATGTCAGCTGTGAACCTGTGAAGAGGGAAGAAGAGATATATCTTTTCTCCCCTGTAATGGAAAATTATATTGGTTTTGGTAATGTTAGTCTTGTTATTCTGAAAATATTGTATATAATGCAGGATAAGCCCATGTGTAAATATGAGATATTCTTTATCCCCGGTGGCCTTGAGACCAGAAATCTTGATGTAGCAGAAAGGAGATTAAATGGAATATAGAAAGAATTAAGCCCTCACATTCATGGTCAATTGATTTTGGACAAGGATGTCAAGGCAAATCAATGGGGAAAGGAAAGTGCCAAGACAATTGGATGGTCATAGGCCAAAAAGATAAACTTTGATTCATATCTCACACCATATCAGAAAGTTAACTCAAAATGGATCATAAACTTAAATGTCAAGGCTAGAACTATAAAGCTTCTGGAGGAAAACATAGAAGGTAATTCTTGTGACTGGATTAAACAAATATTTCTTAGATATGAAACTAAAGGCAAATTCCATAAAATGAAAAATTGATAAATTGTATATCACTATGGTTTCTCCACCAAAGATTCATATACTGGAAGCTTGGTCCACATGAAATGATATGAAAGGCGGTGGATGGTTAAGAGGTAGGGCTAGTGGAAGGTGATCAGGTCATGTGAGCAGAACACAGGTCTCTCAGGAGTGGGTTATTATGAAGGAGCAAGCCTGGCCCCCTCCTCTTTCTTGCTTCCTGCCTTTTTCCCTGACCTCTCTCTTTGCACACGCCCACCTCTCCACCATGTTCTGATGCCTCCAAGGGGGCCCCACCAGGCACTAGCAACATATTGTTACAAATTTTCAGTCACTAGAATCATTAACTAAATAAACTTTTTTTCCTATAAAGTATACAGTCCTTGATATTTTGTTGAACAACCACATGGACTAAGATCAAAATTACAGTATTTTGCTCTTCAAAATATACAATTTAATAATGAACAGACACAGACTTGGATAAAATATTTGTAGTACATATATCTGATGAAGGGGTTGTAGGTGGGAAGTGAGGGGATTTTTGCAACTCAATAAGAAGCAAAATGACCTGCTTTAAAAAAAATGGGCAAAGATTTTAATACATAAAGGAAGATGATTGATAAGCGCATGAGAAGATATTTGACCTTAGTAATCATCAGGGAAAGACAAATTAAAACCACCATGAGACAATACTTCACAGCAACTAGAATGGCTGTAATAAAAAAGACTGACAATATCAAATATTAGCCAGGATATTGAAAGACTGAATTTCCCATATTTGCTGATAGGAGAACAGCTTGAAACATTAGAAAACAATAGGGCAATTATTAAAACTTTAAACATACAATAAAGAAATTCTGTTTCTAGGTGTTTCTGAGAGACATGAAAACTCATGCCCACCTAAAGATGTGAATGAACATATCAGCATTTTTCATAATAGGGAAAAACTGAGAACAACCCAAATACTCATCAACTGGTGAATAGATAAACAAAATGTGGCATATCTATACAATAGAATACTAGTCGGTAGCAAAAAGGATTTTGTTGATGTACAATAACATGAATGACATTGAGAAGCATTACACATTATGCTGAGTGAAAGAAGCCAGACACAAATACCTACAAATATTGCTTTATTTACATAGAATTTCCAGAATAGCGATTCATAGACACAAAGCAAAACAATGTTGCCTAGGGCCAGGACTGGGGCTGGGTGTTAGCCCCTAACTAGACACAAGAGAGTATTTGGGTTAACCAAGAGGCTCAGACTAAATCGTGGTGCTGGTTGCATGACTCTATAAATTCACTAGAAGTCTTTGAACTGTACAGTTATAATGGGTAGATTTTATGGGATGTAAATTGTACCCCAATAAAGCTATTTAAACACAGAGAGATTCATAAGGCATATGAAAAGAAAGTCAGCAGTAACTATGGTGGTATTGTGCACATTTTGGTGACAAATCTATAAAGAAATATAAGGAAGTGAGTATTATTCCATTTTTTTTCATTTTATATTTATCCAAATTAGTGCTCACTATCTGATAGGTAAAATAGATATCATACTTAACAGATGACCCAAATTTCCCGTCTTTAGAAGTACCTATTCCTGTGGGATTTTGGACATCCTACCATTTTCCATGGTTAATTCTAGAAGTTCAAATAGGTGTCTTACTGGGCTCATAAACTGAGCTCTCGGCCAAAGAACCAATGATGTTTTTCCTCTCATTGTCCAACTCCTTTTGCTGATATATATGTACAAACTATAAAATTCAAATTATGTAATTTTTGTGTTTCCACCAATGGGTTCAATGTTCTTACAGTTGCTTTGTAATTGGCATTGCACAATATAAAGAAAAGTGGTAACATCTGTGATATTAGTTTAAAGTGAATTGTAGTTTTTACTCCGGAAACATGAAATGGCAAATACAAACCACCATAAAGTTTTGAGAGAAAGCTATAAAAATCCTGATATTTGAGATTAAATTATATTTCAGGACTTTCAACATTTTTTAACATATTTTTCAATGGAAGTGAGGGATTGCATTTGATTTTGTGCTGGACTCCACAAATTTTTAGCTAACCCTGACTTGAAGGAATTATTTTGATTCAGACAATGGTCTCAGATATGACAAGTGAGAACAGACACTGATACAAGAAGAGGGTATTCCAATACCTTGGTGTTTACGTAAGACCCTGGGACTTAAGCACTGGCCTGCTCCCTGCATTGACAGAGTGCAGGACATAAGACAGTAAAAATGGAGGATCGCATGTGATATGGCTAAATTGTAGAAGATGTAGACAGGTTAATGAAATGTTAAATATATTCAGCTTGAACCTTGAAAGAAATCTCCCTCTGTAACAACTGGGAGGTCCAATGCAAATTTGTAAATCTAAAAATTTTGTTTCAGGATGTAAAAATGCGGGACTTCCCCGGCAGTGATGTGCCCCCATTTCCTTATACCTCTTGCTTCATCCCATACCAAACGGGCCTCACACTGATTGGAATACATAAACACCACAACCACACATTCAGGCTCCATCTACACACCTACGCAGGACTAGTCCTGGCCTTTCCTATAGCCCTAAACACTGAACACACAAACAGACAACACCTTGACTACATCTAACAGTAGAACTTTGGCCCCCAACCTGGAACAACCTGCCCAGGAAACCAAATCCCTTAACTGTAATGAACAACCCAGGAAGTATCCTGTAAGACAGAGCTACAGGAAGGCATTCTGTATCTCTAGTGACAACCCTGGAAGTCAAAAAATAATTCCAGAAGCAATCAGGTCAAAATGTCTAGGACTTGATTAGTAACTGACAGCTGCCCTAATTTTTGTCCTTGGTTCCAACTTAAAACCACCCAGAGAAAGCCAACTATTTCTCCACAACCAATCACATAGGATGCCATGCCTGCTGCTAGACAGCCTGCCTACAGCCCCCCCGCCCAGCCACTGCCTATCAGGACTAGCCTGAAATGTCCCTTTCTCACTATGAAGTGTTCCCATTCTCTACCTGTATTTGAATCTCTTTTAAAATGCAAGTGACCATGATTAATTCCTTTGTCACAGCAAGCTCTGAATAAGTAGCTCTGGCTTTTCTCATTTGTCTAATCTTTATTTCTACAACACACTACCATGCAGCCCACCATCAGGCAGACTGGCATGGAGAAAGAGCCCACCATGCCTGCAAACACAGCAGGTGACTCAGGTCCTGGGTATGTGGAGGTGGGGCAATTTCCTCAGTCCAGGACTCTTGGTATCCACCTCCATCCTCCTCATGCCAAGTCATCTGGACATTTGTCATTCAGAGGAACCCACAGGGAGTTCTTGTCTCTGGGATCCTTGGAGATGGGAGATTGGGTTTCTCATAAGACCAGAGGGACAGCACTTGAAATCAAAATTAGATTAACTTAAAAAAAATTTTTTATACCTAAATGAACAAAATTCCACCTGAATTAGAACTGTCACTCCCCATGACCTAGAGAATTCTCCCAGCACTGACTGCTTCTGAGACTGAGCAACACTCCTCAGGGTCCCTTGGCAGCCTGGGTGAGCAGGACCCAGCCTAAACTGTGAGTCACACACCCTGACTGCAGGGGCTGCTGTTCCACAGACATGCATCGTCACTTGACCTCAGGGCCACACTTGTGCCTCTGAGAAGAGAGGGAAAGATTGAGTTGTTGATGGCTTTACATCTCTTCCCCACCTCTTCCAAATGCCCTCATGGACACGGTTTCTCAAGACAGGACTTGCCTCTCTCACAAAACCATTACATTGGGCCTCTCTGGGTCAATTTTGGTTTCAGTCCCCAAGTCCTGCAGAACTTTAAGCATGTTAAAGAAAAATTAATTCAGATCCTTGTTCATGGTGGCAAGGCAGACTTTATTTTATAGAGTGACTGCATTAGGGGTTTTGCAGCCTGGGAGATAAATGAGGTTCACCTCAGATACATGGACAATGGAGATGTACAGCCAAGGACCAGGGTGGGGAGTCTCTGAAGTGAACATGACTAGGAGGGAATGTCAAGGTTAAGGGAATTCTTGCTAGACGGACCCACTAAGATTCGTGCTGAAACTGGACTAAGAGGACCAAGGGCAGAGGCCAAGGCATGGAGCTGGTCAGAAGGAGGACTCAGAGAAGCATGACTCAGTTTGGCCAAGAAGCAAGTCTTTGTCAAGTGGGTCTCACTCCCCTCTCACGTTTTCTGTTCTGCATTAGACTAATTGTCCAGCAGCTGTTGCAGCTAAGAACATTCCAACCCTCCCACTTCCATGGATGAGGGTGAGCACCGGATCTGGGCTCCACTAACCAGAGCTGTAGGATATTGTGCAAGTGATCTGTGTTTGTTCAAACTTCAATCCTTGAATGAAATGGAGAAAATGTAGGTGTGGTGCGTGGTGTATAGTTGAGGTTCCATAAAAACTGCTACTGCTACTTCTGCCATTATTATTGGGATTAGTTGTCTCTCCTCTTTCTCAGCATTCCATTATTTCCAACTATACAAGTATGTCCAATTGTGCATCTGTGTAGCTAAGAGAATTCTAAGACAGACAGACAGACAGACACACACACACACACACACACACATACACACACACACACACACACACACACACAACATTTCAGAGAATACACTCTCTCCATGACAGGAAGAAAGATAATGATACCCAATGGGTCTTTTCCATTTCTAATTTCAGTCACTCTATGGTCCTAAGATTACTATAGCCAACTAATCAACTAAACATAATTATGCCCAATTTCAAACATATTATGAAGTAATAAGGCCTTTATTTTTCATTGTGCCCTGAATGCTCATATCATTAAAGATGTAAAAACAGAATTTAATGTTTGCCTACAGAATGAAGAGCCAGAGGAGTGAAAGAGAAGATAAGAAAGCCTAAAATATTCCTTTTTAGCTTGGAAATACACAGGCGCTTAGGTCAAATTTTTAAAAGGTGTGAGGAACTTCACAGCTCTCGGTTCATATATGAGATTCACCTTATTCAAGTCAATATTGTAGAGATTTTATTCATGTATCCTTTGAAAACAAGTGTTAAGTATCTGACAAATGCAAATGGTCAGAAAAGAAGCTTTGAGTTCAATCCCCAGCACCAAAAAACAAAAAACAGATATGCAAATGATCATATGTGTCCTGAAAGATCTAAACACACCTGTGCTCAGATCATGGGGCATGTCCTGATTGCCCACAGTCTGGCAAATATGTCTAATGCCACAGTGTTCTAAATTCAGATTGCATGTGAACACTTAAAAATTCATACAAGAAGTATATTAAAGAAAAGCAAGGAAGAGCATAGGTCTTTACAAAATAGTTACATATTAAGTGAAATGATAAATGCCACCCTGTTCTATAAAGGAGCAGACTAGGCAAAATGATTATTAGCTCTAATGATGAAGCCACAGAACGAGCCACACAGAACTAAACTATGCTCTGTATCAACATCTTCCATGAATGTGGAGTAGCTACCATAGATACTTTCTAGAGAAAACCAAGCAAAACAATAAATGCCCTTTCAGAAACAACAGAAAATCTCACAATTAGTTCAGAAATTATTTTAATAACTTTTTTGTATTAGAAGCTGAAATATGACAATAGAAGCTCAATCTGCAAAACTTAACAAAACCAAAGGTTATTTTAAATTCTAGATGCATTATGTCCCACTGTTTCCCTGCAACCTGCTCTAATTTTAATCAGCACAACCCACGAGTTTATGCTGTGTCCTCTCAGGTCTCTTTCTGTATTTGTTATTTAAATGTCCTTGGAGAACACTGCATATAACCATAAGTTCATCATTCTCTACAGCAAACCATGTATGAATGTGAGCACCAAATTTTGTCACTTCTATTTTACTCTACACAGACATACATTAAAATCCTAACTGACTTTTTGTGAGTGTACTGTCATGAATAAGACAGAAAAGATTACAAGTGTGTAAATCCAAATAATTAAGGTACTATTTCAGGGTCCAGGAAGGAAGCATACTATATTTTTCTCCCCAGTATGTATGTATGTATGTATATATATATATATATATATATATATATATATATATATATATATCCCCTATTAAAAGTTATAAGGAAAATGTTAAGCTTAACATCAAAGATGTGTTACCCTTTAAAAAAGGAATATTAATTGGTTGCCATAAAGTGCAGCTAGGAGAATAAAGGAATCTGGAGTGAAAGGAGAGATAAAAGCAAGAAAACGTAGCTAGCAAAGACTAGAATTTCCTTCTATGCATGTGGAAGCCTGCATGCATGGCCTCCTATCTCCCAAATATCTAAGATGTTCAGAGAAGCAACAACAAGCCGTGTGCTTTGCCAGGCAAGTTTTACCTTTGCCTTTTCTGGGTCGTGTAATAGGAGACCTTGTTCTCCCTGTATCCTCCTGAGAAAGTTTTTAATTCTTCTGTGTTGCAGAAGATGCATGCTGCTGCTCATGCACCGAGCCCTCCAAGTCGGGGACACAGGAGCTGCGTGCCCCTTCACATTTACAGACTGGCCTAAGATGCTTGAAAAGAAACAGAGAGCACAAAAACATTTCTTCCCTCCCTGGAGAGGCTACCGTATCCTGGCAGCACACTCAAGTGCTTTATAGGGTTTATTTGGGTCAAACCCAATACATTGGACCCTTCGGCATAATAGTACCTGATTAAGAGGGGGTGAGTAGGGTGAAGGATGTGAGGACAGCCAGGTTGAGGTCCACCGTAGGACCTCGGATAGGTGCAGCCGAGATGTCAGCAATCCCTCCTGCTTATTAGTTTCTGAATCTTTGCCTAATAAACTCTCCACTCCACCAAAAGGGAGATTAGGAATCAAAGCACTAGAAACCACAGAAGTGAGAGAAGTGACTTGGTCTGTGCTGCCCCTCCCTTTCCAAACTTCAGATCATTTTGGTTCTTCTCTGCCCTCCTCAACTCCCCACAAAACACACATACTTGTAGCATTTGAGAGATACAAAATTATTCAAGGGACTTGAACTTTGCCAATGCTCCCTTTCATTTCCAGCATCCTTCTCATCTAAATTCCAGAAGTTTAATATCAAAAGGGCTTATCCTAATACCAACCTTAATAATAATAGTAATAGTAATAATGTTTACTGAACAGTTATTATGCAACAGCCACTATTCTTTGTGTTCTTGACCCTTTTAAATAACACATCACCCAACAACACTCTAATGTTGACCTTGATCTGAATGTTGGTGCCCCCCCCCCACTAATTTTTAGGTTGAAATGCTAACTGCCAGTGTTGGTATTAGGAGGGAGGACTTCAGGAACGGTGAAATCAAGAAGGAAGGGGCCTCATCATCAGGATCAGTGCGCTCATGCAAGAGGCCCCAGGGATCTGCTCTGTCCTCCTCCACCACAAGGACACATGAGAAGGCACCAGCCATGAACCAAATCTGCCAATACCTTGACCTTGAACTTCCAACCTCCAGAGCAGTGAGCAAAAAATTTCTGTTGATTATAAGCCCAGTCATGGTATTTTGTTATAGCAAACCAAACAGACTAATATAATTATGACTCCAGTTTTATAGATGAGAAAACCGAGGCTGGCAGAGTTTTTAAGCAGATTGCCTATGATAACACAGTTTATATGTTCAGGGAGCAAAGATTTGAACCCCAGACCTTCGGACTCCACAGTGCATACCTTTAATCTCTGCTCACGTTATCAATATTCTTATGCCCTTTCTCTTCACTGAAACTTTAATATCCAGTGAATTGTACTGAATGAAACTGGCTATAGACAGCTCCTAGACCATGATGGCAATACTCGGGGCTCTGTTACTATCAGCATCCCTCCCCTGCTCCCTGCTCCCAGCTAGAGTAGATCACAGCGTGAAGCAGCCTGCGTATCTTGTTCCACTGTGAACTGTTCACCCCCAGAGTAACAGTGCCCTAAATCCCTAAGGAATGGAAAAGCTACTGAGACTCTCGGGCACCCTGGGAGATGGAAGCAAGCCATCCCCCAGAGCCACAGTCTAGTCCTGTCTAGGAATTTCCATGGACAGGTGAACATTACAGCCAAGCAGGAGACACCCAATGGTGGGGAGCTATTTTTCTGTGGCAGGGGTACCATTGTCACAGAGAAACCCTATTTCCAGGGACTTCATGCAATCAAGACAAGGTGCTGGGCCCTGGGGTTTTTAATGAATGAAACAGTGTTTGGATTCAAGTTTTTTCTCAGGGGAACTTAGCAAGTAAAGAGACTTTTCCCAGGAAGTATGATGAAATCTGAATAAAATGACACTTTCAAAAAACAATTTCAACATTTGTTTGTTTGTTTTATGATGCTGGTGATCAAAACCAGAACTTCACTCATGCTAGGCAAGGACTCTACCACTGTGCTAAACTCCCCACTCCCAATTTCAACCTTTGTGTGGAGGGCAGTCCTGGGGATGGAAGCCAGGACCTTGTGTGTACTAGGCAAGTGCTCTACCACTGAGCCACACCTATGGCCCTCAACATCTTCATCTAAAGAATATGCTGGAGGATTTGGCTCAGAATAAAGGTGTCAGGGAGGTCAGGAACTGTCTTCCTCAATACTTTGATCTGTCCCTTAGACTCACCTAGCATTCTGAAGAGAATAGCTCCAGAGAAAAGCTCCAGAGAAAGTATTATTCAAAAGACTCACATATGGGGGCCCAACACATATTGAGGTTCTTTCTAAAGCAATAATGCTCCACCTACTTGATCTGAAGTAACTTCTCACCCATAGACATGAAATCTATAAGATAGTAAGATAGTCTATCTCCTTCCTCACTCATGTTCTGAAATTAGAATATTAGAATTAGTGTGAAGCACACATAAAGTCTTGGAAGAACTCCAATATTATAGTCTTCTTTGAAAGCTGGAAATAAAGGAGCTAGTTCCGGCTTACACTGGGCAAGAAAAATCTCTAACTGGGCCCAGAGCTTTCCAGGCACCCCTCATAGCATAAACTCACCCACACAACAGTGTTTAAAAGAACACATGAGTCATTGAAATTTAAAATTTCTCTTTATCATAAGATACTATTAAGAAGATGAAAGGGCAAATTACCAAATTCTTAATACATAGAGCAGACAAAGGACTTGTATCCAAAATATATAAAGAGTGTTTATAAATCAATAATAAAAGCCAAATATCCTAGCTGTTTTTAAATGGGCAAAAGTCATGAACAAATAATTTACAATAAAAGATATACAGATGGCTAAAAAGCATATAGGGTGTCAGTGATCATCATGAAATTGAACATTTAAACCCAAATAAAATACAACTGCTTCATACCCTGAAGAATGACCAAAATAAGAAAATATTGTAATTTCAAGTGCAGACAAAGATAAGGAGCAATGGCAACCACTTTGAAAAATTGTTTGGAAGCTTCTTATCAAAGTTATACATATTCCTATCCTATGAGCCAATAATTCCACTCTTAAGTGCTTGCCAAGGGCAAAGAAATTATATTTCCACACAAAAAATTGTGCAAAATGTATAAAAATGTTATAGCAATTTTATTAATTAGCTCCAAACTAGAAGCAATTAAATGTCCATTAACAAGAGAAATAATAAATATGCAAGTATTTTTATATATGCACATATGAATTTTCTTATAGATAACACTTTTTAACTATAATATTTTTAATTATATAATAATTTCCTAGAACAACATACACAGATTTTTAAATAGATTTTTAAATTAAAATCTATGTTTTATTATCATAAATCATGCCACAATTTTTTAAAAATAGAGCTACAGATTTTTTAAAACTTATTATCCAAAAGAAAAAATCCAAATCCATATTTTACCTTATTTAAAACATTATTTTTTCCTAAAATGAGTCTCTGTCATTCAACAACTAGTGCTTAGTACTAGCAAGGTTCTATATAAACTATTAAATATCACCTTTAACACATTTCTCAGGCCTCAGCGAAATAAATTCATATTTCTAGAGATTCTCTTGAATTAGTTCTATTTTTGCAACAGTTAACAATAGTACCTAAAGATCATTCTATAATATATAGCAATCATGACACACTTTCATGTGTATTGGGACAGGTTTAGATGTAATATTCATGAAGGGTCTTACTCTTTCTTTGCGTTGGCAATGAGAGAAACATTAGAAGTCAAAATTAAAAATGAGCATGTATGTAATATAAACATACTCAAGTAGATATAATTAAATTTCAAAACTTAAATGAAAATGTAGCTGCACTTAAGTAATTTTTATATGAGATAGCATTGATTATAATTTAATGAAAGTAATTTAATTTTTTCCTTTTAATTTTTAGATAATTTTAATGTTATAGAACATAACTATACAAAGAAAAAAAAAGTCTCAGTATTCATTTTACTTTACATTGCTGATGAAAATATACTTAATTTTGTACTCAAATAGAACTTGATTTTATCTGTAAATCCTTTACCTCAGGGTCAACATGGTATGGCGTGGATAAATAAAGTTTTATTGGAACACAGTCACGCCCCTTCCTTTACCTACTGTCCATAGCAAATGAAGCACTGTGATGGTTGAACTGAGCAGTTGTGGCAGAGGTGACATAACTGGAAAAGCCTAAAATATTTAATACCTGCTTCCTTGAGGTATTTACCATCCCCTTCTTTACATAATTACTGCCAAGAAAAAGAATCATGTGAGAATTTGATTACAACCAGAGTTAGTGATTTTGCTGAAATTCAGGAAAGAAAAAAAAAAGAAATTTTATAAAATATAGATAATTTATGAATTATGTACATCTTTATTATATATTCATAAATCTTTGGCCCATCAACAGAACATCAAACCATTTATGAAAATAGTGCGATCAATCATCTTTGATACATTTTGCCAACTTTCAGTCATCTGAAAGTCATAACTTAGCACATATTTTTCCCGTCTGTCATTACGAAGGCACATTTTTTTCAAGGTAGAAAATAACTACATATTTTATTTAATGATTTACTATTTGATTTATAACTTGAAAATAATTAGACAAATGGCATTTGGGTGTCCATTTATACTTCTGCCCCGGGCTCTGCACATGCAGGGGAGAAAAGCCAGGCACTCACGTGCAACCTGTACCCAGAGACCCGCTTCTCTACGGCAGGGATCCCTCAGCGGGGGACCTGGGAGGAATCTGGTGCCCAGTAAGTCTGCTGCCTTCGACTTCTCCAGAAGAGGTGAGGAATGCCTCTTCATGCTTTCTATGAGCTTCCAGGCTCCTACAGTCAATGCAGATACTCGCTGAGGGAGGACAGAAATGGGGTTAGGGTGAGGAGGGTCATTTATGTTTTTCTTCACTCTGACTTTCTCTGTTGCATAAAGTAAGTAACAAATGAATCATTACATATTAAGGACGAGCACTTCTTAGAGAACAAGTGAATCTCCAAGTTTCCCACCCTGGAATGGAAATAATGTTTTCTATCATTCTGCAGAGATTTTCAGTTTTAACCTTCCTCTTCCTCCTCTAGCACAGATGCAAGACTTTTTTTAATAAATTGTGCTTGGAAATAACTTCCCCTCTACCTTGCTCACCATTCCTAATTCCAGAAAACCTCAGGGAAAGCTCAGAACTTTGTTTTTTGCCTTCTTGGGTCTATATCAAACTCTTGGGCAGAATTTCTTCCTACCAATGTTTTTTGTAACCAGAAAAAGAAAAAAAAAAAAAAAAAGTACAAAGGTTCATTTATTTGCTTACTTTGAAATGCAAATTATTATGGATTTTCTCCAATATTTCCAGATTGGTTTAATCTAACCAAAAATGAAGAACAGAATTTTCTCTCTTTTTATTCACATTCAGCCTTGACCAGACCACATGTTCGTGACGCTAGGCTACTACTGTTGTGGATGCCCAAACTTGCATTTGCTGAGTGGCACCTTTGCCTAGAACAAAGTGGGTGACTGAAAGATTTATGCAAATCTATATTTACTGCAAAGCCAATGAAGCTTACCTCACAAACCCTCACTTGCATGCGCATGTTCCATAAAGCCTACGAATGCCTCCTCAGGGTGTTGCACTACCATATTCTACCATGAATCTGTGGCTAACTCCAGTCAGAGGACTTCAGTCCATTGTGTAACCGCACCCGGCATTTTGATGCAAAGACCAGACTGCGTCATGATGAGATAATATCAGTTGCTATGTCATTTTCCTTCTTCACATTGAGTACATACTTCCATGTCTAATTTTATAAGCATAAATTTGCATTCTTTATTCTAAAATTGATCGCCCGATTACATAAGGGTCTGACCTCATAGATACGTCCCTAGGTAAGCATTGAGTCTCTATCTGTATCTAAAATCTCTATCTAGATCTCTATCTATGAACTTTATCTATAATCACATAAATTTCTATTTGTCTATTACAAATGTCTTAATTTTTATTACAAATGTAAGGTATACGTGTACTGAAACATCACAGGGAATGTAATAAATTAAATGGCTAAACCTTTAAAAAATATTTTGGCTTATTGGGAAGATAGCGGACAAAAGATTCTCTTTAGAGTTTGACAGAAATAGTTTTAAATTCTCCCATTCTAGTCATTTTAATTTCGAGTTACTTAATTTTATTCTGCCTTATTTGGCCCATCTGTAAAATGACAATAATACTTAATTTACATAATGTACAAAACTATTCTAAGGATGAATTGAGACATTACCTGTGTACCATCGAATCAGACTGCTGAACAGTCTGATGTGCAAACTTGCATTTGCTGAGGGGCGCGGACAAAAGGTATTTGAGAAAGGTATTGGGAGGCAAGGGACAAGGGTTGAACAACCAGACAATGAAATCAGATTACCTGGTTTAAGTCCCTGCCCTGCAGCTAGTTAGCTCACAATCCAATCTGGGACAAATTATTAACCTCTCTGTGCCTCCGTGTCCTCATCATTAAAATGGAAATAAAATGATACCTATATTAGAAGGTGCTTATGAAGATGAAATGAGTAATACTTCTCCAGCACTAAGAACATTGCCTTTGGTACTATTACGTTCTATAAGTATGTATTAAATTGTCACCTATTTATTTATTGAAAATCTTTATTCCACTAGACCAGAACTGTTCTATTAGGTACATGCTATAGAAGAATAACCAGGGCATTATCTTTGAAAATGTGGGAAGTTTGTTCTAATTAAATCCACATTTCATTGTTCTGGTTTCTTGTAACTGCAGATTTATAGTCAACTTTTTAAAAGCCAAAGTTTTGAATCTATGGCAACATGTTCTGCTTGTAGCCACACATAAAGACCCCAATTATATCACTTGGTTACTGCCTTCAAAGGTATTTTTGGTAACAGTCGAACAAAAAGAGTTTCAACAAAAAAACTATTGTTTTCTCTGGGATCCAAGAAAGTTTAATTAAAATGCCAACATGATCAGCAGGGCTAAGAATGCTTTCTCATTATTCCAATTAAGAGTCGGTAAGATTTGATTAATATTATTCTGACTGCTCTGGGCTCTGGCAGATCCGTATATTTTCATTTAGTTATTCATCTCTAGTATATCCTATTAATTATCTCTCTTTCTCTCTGCCTTTCTCTTCTTCAATATAATCTTGTTTTTTTTTTTTTTTTTTCTCAAATGGCCTCTGGAGTTTTTTCCTTAAAATAGTAAGAATTTTTTCTAGTGCTATAGTTAATTTTAGTCAAAACCTTAAATACTATTTTGAGTTAATTCATATCTCAGATTCTTCATATAAAAGGAATATGTGAGTTTTAAAATTTACTATGTAATTCAGTGTCTACCAGAGAATTAAAATGATTATTTATGTTCCCCAGACTCAGAGAATTAGGGAAACATTGAACTGTGCTGATTTTTTAAAACATACAGTTGGAATTGTTTAGTAATGCTTCATTTGTATGCAGAAAACCTAACACGTATTAAAATAGGTATGCAAGTCTGTGTTGATTTCAAGGAAATGAAGGGCAGCCAGTTTATCATCAAAGCTTGTATATTCAATACCCACCCAGAAATTACATAAATGCACTGCCACGTTTGAAATACTAAACAGACAGAAGTCTAAAATCCAAAGTTACAACTCCCAAAGAAATGATAACTCATTCTTTTATATATTTGGAATATTAGATTCCAGGCTTAATATATAATTCCGAGTAGATGTTTGAAATGGTTTTCTTTGGGAAAAATGCCTAGTTAGTGCTCTTTTTCAGCCTGGTAATTGTGCTGGTATTTTAAAATATGTTATTATACCCAGAGATTTTGGAATGGTCATATGTTTTATAAAAATATGAATAAATGTGAGAGAGAATTCTGCAGCAGTTTTTGTGAAAACCCTAATTCTGAATTGAATGTCTTTTGTGTATTTAAACCTCACCTGCATAAACATGAAAATAAAATGTGAGTTTTAAAAAGAAGGGTATCTGTAATTATATTCTAGACCTTTAATGCAATTAGTCTCATGCTTATATGTATGTACACACACACAAACACACATTTTTGTCTTTCCTATATCAAAAATCCATGAATAATTATATTGATATTAATATATAATACACTAAACAATCACACAGAGTTCTTGTTTTTATTCTTGGATTAATTTCTTCTTTTGTTTGTTTAGCTCCTTATTTAAGAATTTGAAAGAGAAAACAGAATATACTTTCTCTTACCCATTTGCCCGCCATCAGCATGGCTGGAAGCTATTGAACCTGATGCATTTTATCCCCAAAGTATCAATTTATGCTCCTGGCAGGGAGCATTCTTGGTGGTGCTTTTATACACAAAATGCCTTTCAACTTCATTTACCCAGGCTACATCGGGTAAAAGATGAAAAGAACTACCATGATTATAAATTATTATAATTTTACATGATAAAGAAAAACCTTAACTTATCCAGCTCTTTATTGATGATGTAAAGAAAGGAATTCTACATGATGAAATATGCCTTCTTTAAGACATGAAAAATTAAAGCTCTTGAATGGCATTAGTGTCAAGAAAAATTCTTCCACTAAGAGAATCAAATGCTGCACCCTGATTCACTCTTCAATACCAAAAGGAAAAATATGATGTGATATGATAATACCATGATCTTTTTATTGCAAAATGAATGAGAACCAGTCACTGCCTGTGTTATATTCTAATCCTCTTTACTGTGCTATGAATCCTTTGCCTAATGTTTCATGTTTAAAGTAAAATGAGGAAAATATACTCCTTTATGGGTGATGACAGACCTCAATGATATAATTCAAATAAAACCTTTAGCTAATGTCTGAAGTATAGTGGGTACTCAGCAAATGATAGTTCCTATTACAAAATCTGATTTCAAAAAGTTACTTTTTCCATCATGTTTAAGTATGGATGTCTTTTCTTTTTCAACCCTGCATTTTAGCAATTAAAATGTGAAGAGATAACCCACAGGCTAATACAAAATATTTGCAAACCGATACATCTAACAGAGGATTAATACCTGTTTTAGACAGCTTTGTATCACTGTGACCAATATACCTGACAGGAACAACTTATAGGAGAAAAAGTTATTTTAGCTCATGGTTTCAGAGGTTCACTCCATGCACAGCCAACTTCACTGCTCTGGGTCCAAGGCAAACCAGGACATCATGGTAGAAGTGTGTGGTAGAGGAGAGCAGCTTAGGACATGGAAACCAGGAAGCAGAGAGAGCTGTGCTCCCCAGGGACAAAATATAAACCCAAAAGTCATGCCCCTACTTGCTCCAGTCTTACCCTACTTGCCTACAGTTACTACCGAATTAATCCATATCAGTGGATTAATTCACCAATTAGGTTATGACTTTCATAATCTAATCATTTCACCTCTGAATGTTCTTGCATTGTCTCATCTATGAGCCTTTGGGGACCAACACATATACAAGTCATAGCAATATCCAAAATGTACGAGGAGCTCTTATACGTAACAACTCAATTGCAGAAAAACAAATAATCCAATTTAAAAATGGGCAAAAGACCCCCAAAAAGTTATTTTTACAAAAGACATGAACATGGTCAACAGGTTGTACATAAAGAGATCCTTGACATCACTAATCATTAGAGAAATGCATATTAAAACCACATGAGATGTTACCTCACACCTGTTATAGTAACTTTTATTTAAAAAAAGAAACAGAAATTTGGGCAAGGATCAGGAAAAAGGGAACACTTGTATACTGTTGGTGGTAATGTAAATTAGTACAGACATTATGGAAAATATGGAGAACTACTGTATGATCCAGCAATCCCATTTCTGAGTATATATCCAAAGGCAACTGACATAAGTATGCAAAAGGATTATCTGCTCAGCCATAAAGAATAATAAAATCATGGTAAATGGATGAAATTGGAGAATATCATGCTAAGTGAGATAAGCCAATCTCAAAAAACCAAAGGACGAGTGATCTCGCTGATAAGCGGATAACGACACATAGTGGGGGGTGGGACGGGGGCAAGAACGGAGGAAGAAGGGACTGTATAGAGGGAAAAGAGGGGTGGGAGGGTGGGGGAAGGAAAAAATAACAGAATGAATCAAACACTATTACCCTATGTAAATGTACATAGGGTAATGGTACGCCTTTACTTCATGTACAACAGAGAAACAGCATGTATCCCATTTGTTTACAATAAAAATAAATTTAAAAAAAAGAATTATCTGTTCTCCCATGTTCATTGCTGTTATTCACAATAGCCCAGATATGGATTCAACCTAAGTGTCCATCAATAGATCAATGAACAAAAACTGATATTTATAAACATATATATATGTATATATGTACACACACACACACATATATATTTATATACCCAATGAATACAATTATGCTTTAAGAAGAAGGAAACCCTGTCATTTACAACATGGATGAACCTAGACAACATCATGTTAAGTGAAAAAAGCAAGACAAAAAGTGTATCACATTGTACCCCTTCCATCTATACATTTATGATTTATCCATTAAAAACACTATGAATTTAAACACTCATGCCTTATTTTCATGCCTAAAGAATGTTATTTTAATAAAATATTTATCATTTCTATAATTAATTTTAATTTCACTATTCATTTGCTTTCAAATGTGTAAGTATAAGAAATTTTATTTTCATTCCAAAATGGTTTATTCATATTTTTATTAACTAAATGCATTTTGAAACTGTTTCTCTATTTTAAATTTAAAATATCATCATCTCTGGCAATTATTTCTGTTTAAGGAATCTCCTTGTATTTTATCAAGTGGTGCTATATCTACAAACAATAATAGGAGTACACCATCATTTTTCATTTTCCATGAATTAATAAGAAATAAAATTACATAATCTAAGTTTCTTCATTTTTTTTTTCTAAGGAATTAAAAAACAAAATTCTAATACCAGAGCCTCCTGAACATTCAACAATTAAGTTAAAACTCAGATTTAACCATTTTGGAAAGAAAATAAAATTATGCTTAAACTTCAAAGTTACTAAGAATTTTAACAGGTAAGAAAGAAAATTTGAAAGTGATGATCAATGGAACTTTAATACATCTCATCCCTGTCCCTTTGTAATAGTGCCTAATTTTAACTATGTAAATTATATTCAGGATGCATGAGCTCCTTTATCTAATCAGAGCCTGCCAAGAATCTGCTTAGACATTCACCTGGGTTAATACGCATATTATTGTTCTTCAGTTTGGAAAATGAAGCTTTGGACAGAATCCATTATGTGTGTGTTGGTTTGCCTGAGTAATTGTTTCCCAAATGCATATTAATTCTATTTTATTTTTTTTAGCTCTGCTCCACCTAGGTTCTTGTGCTCAGTTCTTTGCAGAAAGACAGCTGTAGCAAGTTGTAGGCAGCTGAGAAATGGGTTTCCAGTGCCTCTAATTGTAATCCTAGGAGATCTTGACCATCCTGGGAACATTCCAGTGCCAGGCAAGGAGGACACTGCGCACCAGTCACTGGTCTTCCAGGTGCCGCCTCATTATCTGTAGTGATTTCCAACATTATTCCCCAAAAGGCTTAGAAATAAGAGGTCTGTGGTTAAAAAAATTGCAAAAAAATATCTGTGCACTGTTAGCCCATTGAAGAGTCAAGTTGTGTATTATTGACCACAATAAGGCTCTGAGAAGGCATGTAAACGTCTCATTTTGTTTAATTCTTCACTTCCTAAATTTAATTGTACATGGATCCCTCTGAACAGTCAGAAAGATTTTTTTTCCTCTTATCTACTTTTTGCAATAAACAACTATTACTAGAAAACAAAGCAACAAACGTATGAGAAAAGAAATAATAGAAGTTGCTACACTAATGGATTACCTGCAGGCAATCTGTGTGGCCCCGATTTTCCTTACCATGTTTTTCCCACGCGAGAACCACAACCAAGATCACATTCTCTGACCTATTTATTGTTTAGAGTAGCATTTCTTAAAGTAGGTTCCACAGACGAATAGTTTCCAAAAATGTTAGTAAATGTTCCTCAAAAAAAGAATTTGGGGGTCAAAAAGTTAGGAATCTACAAGGTCCTGATTGGACATCTCAGAACCTTTAATATCTTAACACACATTTACCTTCCCCAAAGCATGAATTCACTATATTTTACACAATTTATGTGACCATGGGTCACCTTTTTGTAATATCTTGAGAGAAATTTTTTTTTTAAATCAAAGATACTTCAGAAAACTCTTGGTTAAGATTTTAACTAGGTGTTTGAAGAAAGAGATGGCATATATTAAAAAGTTATCAGCAGTTGACCTAAGACCCCAGCTGACCTCTGAGACCTTACCAACAGAAAAATACAGAGAAATTTGCCTAATAGATGAAAATCAAGAGACTATGCTTTGAAATATTAGGGAAAGATAGATAGCATGCATTTTGGGTATGAGATATCCCCCAAAAGCTCATGTGTGAGACAATGCAAGAATGTTCAGAGGTGAAATGATTAGACTCTGAGACCTTTAATCTAAAAGGCGGGCTAATTCACCGATATGGATTAACTGGGTGGTAACTGTAGGTGGTAGGGTATAGACGGAGAAAGTCACTGAGGGTATATCTTAGAGGTACCTATTTTGACCCTGGTGAGTGGAGCTCACTCTCTGCTTCCTGGTTGTCATATCCTGAGCACCTGTCCCCGCCACAACCTTCTGCCATGATGTTCTGCCTTAGCTTGGACCCAGAGCAACAGTCACCAACCATGTTCTGAACCTCTAAAACCAAGAGCCAAATGAGTTTTTTCCACCTCTAAATTGTTCTTGTCAGATCTTTTGGTCACAGGGACAAACAATCTGACCAAAACAGAAATATAAATAGATAATAGAATAATTAAAATAGAATTGATGGAATAAGTTGATGATAGAATAAACAACAGATAAGTGGAGAGATTGATACACTATCATAATGATATATATGAGATATATATATATATATGATCAAATAACATTTGCCTGACTGAATGAAAATATAGGGTATGTGGGTGTGTTTCTCATTTGATTCAGCATCATTTATTCAGCATTATTTCTGCTCTAAATATAGGTGTAGTGCAAGCACCCAGGTAAGTTCATGAGCTCTGAGAATTTAGTCATTGCTAAGGCTGCCATGTGAATCAACCAAACATAATGACAATGTAGGAACAGAGCTGTGTCTAGGAAGCCAGGGGACCAGAAAAAGGGGGTCCAGAGCTTTAGAGATGGGGTCCAGGAGAGACTTCCTAGAAAAGCAGATGGCTGACTGAGATACCCAACCTCCATTTCACCCACCTTCCACCAGTGCCCTCACTCGAAAAATCTTATAAAACATGGAATTGCTTACTCCAAGTTTATAAATTCTTCTTTCGTAGCTCTGATATGAGTTTGACAATAATGGTGATCTCTTTGTAAACCCAATCGAAAGTCACATTTACCCACTGGTATTAAAATACTGTCCTTGAAATAATAAATGTGATCCCCTGTGCCTTCTCTAGTAAAAGAAATTATTACTAATGAAGATTTTTAAAAACAGTATTGGTTCCAAAAATGAGGTTGGGATTGTCAGATCAGGCCGTGTTGAAGAAATACTGAAAATCCTCTCATTTTTGCTGACTGCAATCCGCCACTGAATTGAACCTTTGAACCATTGAATCATTAATTTCTAAAAAATCACATTTTGCCAGCCAATTACTCAGTATCCCGTGACATGATCAATGATGTTAAAGGTTTTCAGCTCATTGTATTAATCAATTAAGCACAGAATATAAACAAAAAACAACTGTCAGCTGATCTGGATCCATTGCTGATGAACTGCTGTTTAAAACAATTAATAACAAAGTAATGCTTGAAAACTAAGGGCAAAGGCCTAATTGATTTTTCAAAAGTAAGAACACTCTAAATGCTCAATTAGTTAATAATTTGCCTACTAATTGATTTCTTCAAGGTGTCTGACTGGCAAAATTGAGAAAGGTTCTATAATCGGTATCCTTCTACAAAAAGCTGTCTCTAGGCATCTCGGAGGGTGAGCAGATCAATTTAGACTCCCATTAATAGTGTAGGAAACTTTCTCCAAGGATGCAAAAGCAACTATCAAAAGCAAAGAAATCATCAACTAATAAAACTCTGGGGAGTGCTTTATGAAATGAACTAATGTCATGAAGAACACTAATAAATGAAACAGGAAAAAACAAATGAAATGTTGCAAATATTTATTAGAAATAACAGACACTTCCCAAATGCAGAAGGACAAGTTTGAGACTGAGAGCCTGGTGATTAAAATGCTTTTAATTGCAGGTAATGATCTAAATAAAGAGAAATGAACACATAGGCTGCTGAGAATTCTTCCAGTCATGTTCTGGGCCCTAAACCTGTATTTTCTGTGCACAGGGCAAGCTACATGACTTTCTGGTAACAGAATCTGACGAATGGTAGCTCGGTGAAGTAATAGAGATTATAGGTGCTAAAAAATAATCCAAAAGCACCTGGAGGGTGGATGGCATGGCCAACAAGGTGCGCATTAGTAACGCTCACTGTGTGGCAGCCACTTTGCCAAGCATTGTGTGCAGATGAGCTCATGTAATCCTCTCGAGTTCCTGTAAGAGGTTATGTGTCTTTCCAGCTGGCAAACAGTATGTTTAGAATTTGAATCCAGACAAAGTGGCTGCAAAGCCCATGTCCCCAACGTTCACATTCTTCTTTATCAAGTCAGGCACCATTTTAGCAATTTACACAGGCTTTCCTGCTTAATCTCAAGCCTGCATGTTAAATACTATACACCTTAAAGGAATTCTAACCAAGAAATTTGCTTGAGGGCCACTGGGCCAGCATGTATAGTCTCCTAGAGACTTTCAGACCTGATACCAGAGCATGCGGTCTTTGGGCCCGAGTTTGAACAGACAGGCTGAGGTTCTGCCTGGAAGTAGCTGATGACCTTGGGTATTTAACTGCTCCTTGTCCTCTTCCCCTCACCCCTCCTTCAATTTTAATACCATTTTAATACACTTCCTTCTCAAGGGTAATGTAAAAAGATTTTTCACAAGTGCAAATCATGTGTAAGATTTATGAAGTGGGAGGATATTTGCACTAGCAGGAAGATAGATGATAGATAGATAGATGATAGATAGATAGATAGATAGATAGATAGATAGATAGATAGATAGATATTTACAAGTAAAAAAGACTCTGAGTTCATTACTATAAGTTGCCTTACATGATAACCAAAATAATTAACATAAAAATAGCAAGCATACACAAACTGCCAAGCTAATGACCAGGAAATAATTTCCTCCATACGGAGTACCCTGCAAGGCAGAGGACCCAGTGGACCCTGAAGAGAAGCTGAGAAAGGAGGCAGATGGGCTGGGAGTTAGCTCTGAGCAGAGGGGCAAGAGCCGGGAGTCCGGGCTCTGGTCTAACTTTGCTGTCACCCATGGCATAGTGTGGGGTGGGGTCTCCTTAGGAGGCAATCGAAGAAGCAGCTTCTCCCAACACCACCAAAGGACCCGAAGCCTTACACCCTGGTTGCCTGACTCTCTTCCTCCCCTTTCCCACCTCTTCATCTTCTGAGTAAAGAGATATGCAAATAGGATGAAACAATGAACACAGTTTTTACAATCAGAAGCATCTGTATTTCTTCTTGGCTGATTTAGTAACCTTGGGTTGGAACTGTCCACTATTAATAAAAGATGAGGTCTATAATTAGAGTTTTAAGATTCTAACTCTAGGTCCTCTTCTTCCTTATTTTGAAATTGGAAATCAGCATTCCTCCAAGCTGCACGGTTCCTTGCCATCTCGGCTCCTCTCCCCTATAGCTACCTGTGGGTCATTCTTTTTTCTCCTTGACCTTGCCCCTGTGTGTTCAGCCATATACTTCACCTCTACGCAGAGAGTAAACAGAATACAGAGACTAAAGCATTCCCCTACTCAAGTTCATGATATTGGGAGCTCAAATTTGCTCCTGGGTCTCACAGATTAAGCAGTAGACTTGAAAATAAATTCTTGAAATTAAATTCTTCTAATTTAAGATCATCAGAATATTTTCATCCCCCACCCCCCCACATACACATACGCACTCTACATTTGCTTTGATGGATGTAAAGTCAAACTCCAAAGGAAGTGGGTCACAATTGTATGTCCCAGTGCTAGACGGGGGACTAGATGGTTTAGCAGTGAAAATACAATCTAGAAAATTAGATGGGTTTTTTCCAAAAAAAAAAAATAGTGTCACCTGCTGATCTGTGTTTATAAGAAGGTGGGACAGGCACCAATAGGGAGACAAAAGGAAGGCAAGACAAAACCCGCTGGTGGGCTCAGAGGAGACCCAAGGGCAGAGGGACTCCAACCCATGTAATCGGGCTGTCAATGGATCTCACAGAGACATCACCATGACAACCAGCAGCATGTCAATGACCTCAAGCAGCATCAGGAACAATGGCTGGGCGTGTCCAGGCAGAGGACCTGTGTCAACCCTCTGAGAGCATGAAGCAACCACCCAGAAGTGTCTCCTGTTCTCAAGAGGACAAGAGAAGTGTATGAGAAGATTCAGCAACCCGAAGGGACCTTTCGCCAGCACCAGGCAGATGCCGGGCAAGGCATTCACTCGTTACCAGCGAAGATGGGGAATGAAAGGAACCTTTTTGCATAGAAGCTGGTGGTTCGAGACAGTAGTCTAACCCTTTTTTTTTTTTTTTTTTTTTTTTTTCCTTTGTGGTGAATTTCCCTGATTTCATGGCCTATATGCAATTATAACCCCTAAAATGAGAAGGGTTTAGTTTGAAAAATGTCTAAGCCCCTCCATTCACTAAAATTGAAAAACACACATGGTGACTGTCTTAAGTCCATTTTGGCAGCTGTAACAAAATACCATGAACTTGAGGAGCTTATAATCAACAAAAATTTATTTCTCAGAGTTCTGGAACTCAGTCCAAGACCAAGTCACCAGCAAATGTATTGTCTGTAATTAGGATTCATAGATGTTGTCTTTGTCCTGTGTCCTCATGTGATATAAGAATTTAACAAATTCCCTTAGGCTTATTTTATTAGGGCACTGATCTCATTCACCATAGCTCTGCCACCATGCCTTTATCACCTCCTATACCCACCCCTGCTAAAGCCAGAACCTTGGTAGTAAGAATTTCAAGAAATAAATTTTGCTGGAACACAATCATACAGACCATAGCATTAACTAGGAGTGACGCCAGCTTGTGCACTTCTAATATGCCAGTTAAAAATATTTTGTGGAATAGATCAATGTTCATAGACGCATTGTTCACAATAGCCAAAAGACAAAAGCAACTCAGATATACATCAATGGATGAAGGAATAAGCAACTATGGTGTATATATGCAATGGAATAGTATTCAGCCATAAAGAAGAAGCTTCTTATGTATGCTACAACATGGATGAAGCTTGAGGACACTAGGTTCAGTGAAATAAGCTGGCCTCAAAAGGACAAAAACTGAATGGTTCACTTTTACTAGGTGTCTATAGTAGGCAAATTCATACAAATAAAATATAGAATATTGCTCGCCAGAGGTTAGGGGTAGAGGGGAATGGGGAGTTATTTAATGTTTAATGGCCATAGAGTAGAGAGTTACTTAGTATTTCAGGGTTATAGAGTTTCACTTTTGCAAAGTGAAAAGACTTTTTGGATGAAAGTTACTGTTGGTAGCAGAAAAATGAAGGCATTAAAGCAAAATATGCCAAAAGGGTATGGAATATTCCAAGAAGAAATCACTTGAGAAGTTGCAAACTGAAAGGGCCATTTTGTCTGTCTTTCCCTACATGCAGCCAACCATCAGGATTCCTCCGGAAGGGATGTCTTTCACACACCCAGGCTGCATAATAGCCTTGATCACCAGTCTGGTGACTGGGGTTGTCATTAACCTGGATAAACAAACTCTGAGGCAGCCTTCATCCTCCACTAGCCTCCACTCCTCCATGTAACTCACAGACAACCCTAGAATTCACTACCTTGTCCTGTCATGCCATCACAAATGTACTGTCTCTGTCTGAAAAGTATGTAAGCACCACACTTGGGTCACTTCTCCAGACTTCTGTCTCTTGTGCAAGTCCCAGGACATGTGTAAAGTTAACGCAGCTTCTACTCCTTCCTCTTGTTACTCAGCTCTTGTATTAACCGGGCTACTAGACCAAAGAAAGAGCTCACCTAAGAACTAAGAGGGGTGCAGAGGGTCCCTCCCTTCAACAGTACACTTAACATCATTGAGCAGTACCCTCAAAAATGGTCAAGAGAGTCAATTTTATGTTATGTGTATCTTAGCACAATCTTAAAGAGGATGAGGACAAAAAAAATTATTTGTGAAATAAGGAGGAACTTCTCTTTTTATCTTATCTACACACTGCTTTGCAAAAAACATTAAAATATAGGGCACTGGGGCACATGCCTGTAATCCCAGGGACTTGGGAAGCTGAGGCAGAAGGAGGATGGTAAGTTCAAGGCCAGCCTGGGCAACTTAACAAGAACCTTTCTCAAAATAAAGAATCAAAAGGGCTGGGGATGTAGCTCAGTGATAAGTACCCCTGTACTCCAGTATCAAAAAAACAAACAAACAAACAAACAAACAAAAAAACACCTCACTGTTCTCTGCAGGTTAATGATCAGGGCTGTGTAACTCACAAATTCACTTTCAATCTCCTGAGTCCAACTCCAGTATTCTTTCACTAAACTCTAGTAAATGTACGCTTGAGTAAATAAAAGCAAATAACGTATACACAGTTCTCCGAATATCAGTACAAACTATGGTGGGAATGCTTATTAAGAGACAAAATAATAAATGTACTTTACTGAACATTTTAATATTGTCTTTTATTTGTGAATTTTACTTAAGAATATTTTTAAGTAAAAAAATAGTTTCAGTGTCTTCGAGTCCAGTAATTCTGCTAAGTCTACTTATAGTCTTTGTTCTTGAAAATAGTAAATCAGGTTTACTAAGTATTTAAATACTCAGTGGTTCACTTTCATTGTCTCTAACATTGAACCAACAGAAACTTATCCCTGCCTGCTCCTTAGGAAGAATCTGAATTTCATTTGCTTTCTGCAATCCAATAAAATATCCACTTATTATACATACATGTGAAATGGAAATAGATGGCTGTCCAGAAAACGAAGGATCATTTTGATACTACACAACATTCAGACATCAATGGAAAGATCTTATACATTCCAACAGACTAAAAGTTTATATTCAAAGTGGCACAAGGAACAAACATTTATGATTCTTCATACAATAGTCATTTTATTACATTGTGTTCGCCAGAGGTTTTATTTTGCTGTGGATTTAAAATAAATTAGTACTTTGTGCCCCTTGCAGTCATACTCAGAAGGATGCAGCATTTTATGAGAGATTGGTGAGGGGATGGAGTACCTAGGCTCTTCTGCCATAGGACTTTGGACAGGTTATTTCGCCTCCCTTGAACTCACTTTTCTCCTCAATAAGAAAACAGAGTAAGAATAGTTGGATTTGAATGTCTTCTCATCTTTTAAATTCCAGGTCCCAGTGCTTCTGAGACTCTCATGTGCCTGTCAGATGTTCTGGCCAATCCAGCTAGCACTGCTGCCCACCAGAAACCTCTGCTTTTTCCTTCAACTAAGTTGGAACAAACCAGTTTGCAGGGCTCCGTTAATGATAGTAGTGAGATGTAAGATTTATTGAACTCTGGCCTGGTTTGTGGTTTGCTGCTTATTTAAAACAACTCTAATTTCCCAAGCCCCAACCCTATATCCATGCCCTCTGCAGCTCCCTCTATCATGGGTAGATTCCTTGTCCCCACATTTGAATCTGGACTGGCTTTGTGACATGATTTGGCCAACAGAAGGCAACCTGTATACCACTGTGCCGGCTGAATCTGGACTGGCTTTGTGACATGATTTGGCCAACAGAAGGCAACCTGTATACCACTGTGCTAGGCCCCCAAAGCTTCCTCTGGGAACTCGGTCATAGCCAGGAAGACGAGCCCCGGGGTACCTGCTGGAAGACTAAGAACACAGGAAGCATAGACTTGTTCTACTTATAGCTCCAGACGAGAAGAGCAAAACTTCCTAGTGGACATGCAGCTGACCAGAGATGCATGAATAAGCCCCAGGAAGCCCAGCTTAGCTCAGCAACCAACCATGCTATAACTATAAATGGTTATTGCTTTAAGCCACCAACTTCTGATGTGGGCTGTTATGTGCATCCTTATGTCAATAGATAACAGTTACCCTTCTCTAAACACTTCATATAGTTTTCTCAGTTGTTCCTTTCAACACCCTGATACATGAGAGGTATTATTACTGTCCCTCTTTAGAGATAAGGGAACTGAGGCACAAAGATATTAATTAATTTTCCCAAGATCAGAAAACTACTCTATTTTACAAAGGATAAAACATCATTGATTTTAATATGCATCATTATTTTAAAATTACTAAGAAACAAAAATAATGAGACTTAGAAAAGATGCATCCTAATTTCAGATATGTTAAAATATAAAAAAGAAGGGCATCTTAGATTTGATAAAACGTGGGAGTAAGAGGTGGGGATAGAGCCACTGGTGTGAGCAATTTCACTTACTTGAAGTGATTTGTTTTGAGATCTTCATCTTCAGCTGGTAGCTTGGGAACTGTATGTAAATTTTACAGTTTTCTAGAATGGCAGTGACTGTTTTCTCCTCTTAAAAGTCTTTTATTTCTATCCTGGGCTTTTTAATTTTTCTTCCCCATTCTGTAAACTGTGTTCTGTCCCTTATGCTCTCACTGGAACTCCTGTTCTTTGCTGTAAACTTCACTGCCTGCATTATTTCATTAACACTTTTCTCTTCCTAAGTCCCTCTCTGGTTGGTTGGTCTTCTAAAAATTCCTCCAATTTATCTATGTCTCTTAAAAGAAATTAGATGCTCACTTACTAAATATAGTATTAACGAGACCTAATCACTAGTGCTGAATTAGATTAATTACCTTGCTTGTTTTGAATGTGACACTCATCAATCAATTAATATTCCACATATGTGTGATTCTCCCATTGCATTTCCTAAGACAGATTAATCTGACCATAACTTTTGGATGTAGGTAGCTGAGGATCAAATATTACTTCTTTCTGCCATTTGTTATTTATATAACCTTGGGCAAGTTACTTACCATCTTTGAGATCCAGTGTCCTTATATAAAAATGGAAATAAACTCACTCTATTCTTTGTCATTCAGGATTTTTTCAGAGCAGCAGAATTAGTGAGAGATCAGGTGTATGTGTGCATGTGTGTGTGTGTGTGTGTGTGTGTGTGTGTGTGTGTGTGTGTGTAGTGTGTGTGTGAGATTCCTTACCGGGATTTGATCTTACGAAGCTGTGAGAGCAGATCAGATCATTGAAGTGAGGTTGTTGTTCTGCAACAGCCTGAAGTCAACAGGGCCAGTAATCTGGAAGAAGAGATGAAAGTGAAGGATCAACTGGAATCTTATAAGGCTAAGAGGAATCTGTGAGAATGTTCTGGAACCCACATTGATCTCTCACTCTCCCCAGCCTCCAGCACTAATGATAGGGGTAAGTCACATGCACCTGGCGAGGAGGTGGAGTACTGAAGGACTCTGATGTTGAAGGTCACAGCGGCCGCGGGAGGTGCTGCAAATCTGGCTGCTTCCCCTTGAGAAAAGGTGTGCCAATGCATTCAGCGCAGCGTGCATGAGCCACAACAGCACCTGGCGCCCAGCACTTAGTATTGCCATGTTTAGCAAATAATAATAGAGTGCCCTGTTAAATTTGGATTTCAGTTAAGTAAATAATTGTAAATGTGTTCCAATTATTGCACACAAATATTTTCATATAAATATGGCCTATGCAGTTTGAGGACATATTTATACTAAAACATGAATATAGTTCTCTTGAAATTAGCTGAATGAGGCATTCTGTATTTTATTGGCACCTGCACTGATCTTCAGAGTATAAATTGTTACCTGCACTGACCTTCAGAGTGTAAAGACATGACTTCTCTATTTCTGTCTTCCAGTTTACATGTGAAGTCATTGTCTTGTGGGCAAATCAAAGCCTCCATGAGACATCATCTCAAACCCATTGTTGGCCACTACCAAAGGAACAGAAATCAACAAGTATCTAGAGAAATTGGAACTTTTTGCACTGTTGGTGGGAGTGTAAAATAGTTGCAGCCACTGTGGGAATCGTACAGAGATTCCTTCAAATATTAAAAATAGAATTTTCATATGATCCGGCAATCTCACTCCTGGGTTTATTATTCCACACTGAAGTGTTAAAGGATTGTCTGTTCCAACAGCAAGCTTCAGAACTCCTCTTTTAAAAATACTGTGGGAAAATGCCTTATACTTACATCAAGGAATAAAAGCAGCAGGCACATTCCACCAAGCCCAGGCCTCCAAAGAACTGAATGTTAAACACTCCCTAATGAAATAAGGAGGACATTTTGATTATTTGAGACAGAAAGGGAGCCTGCAGTAAAATAAGGAAAAAGAAGGAGGTTAAAGAGACAGAGGACAGGGCAAGGAGGGTGAGGGGTACCACCAGGGAGTGGCAGGCCAGCCCTTGCTTCGAGTCAGGCCATCTGACACTCCAATTGCTGATTGCACTTCTCAGCTGGGGCGTGCTCCCTCGGCCCCAGTGTGTCCACTCCCATCTACCTTCACAGCCTTCAGCTCTGGGCACTGAACTCAAGGATGCTGTGGAGAGACTATTATGTTTACTTTAGAAGAAGCCACCTGTCACCTTTGACTGACCAAGAGAGATCACAAATTCAAGTCAAGAAGCATCCACAACAATATAACTTACTTGGGAATTTAGAGAAATCTAGAAGGTACTGGAGTTTTCCACAGACTTGATGGCAAGTTTAAGGAAACGTTATCCAGTGCTCCAGAGGTTGGGAGAATCCAGCTGACATCTGCACCACATTTCATTTGGGGAGCATTAAAATGACCTTTCGTCTAAGAAATGGCGGTGCTAACTGATCTTCTTAAATGTCATTCTGACATAGCCTCCCCATTTGCAAGCACTGATAATAACTCTTCCCAGGAACACACAGGAACATACACACACTTAGAAAACGTGTTTTGGAAGGATTCTATACCAAATCATCCACGGTGACTACGTGGAAATCAGGGCCAGTCTCTCATCGCTCTCAAGGGTTCACTCTCAACCTTTGTATATTGCTGTGTCTTTAAAATTATAAATGAGTTTTTAAATAATTACTACATACTATTATTGAAGTCAGAAAAAAAAAAATAAAGACTTCTAAAGCCTTTTGGAAAAGGATTTGGAACTGCCTGAGTAACCCGTCATAGTGAACAACTTAACACAGATTTCTCAACAATAACTAAAGCATGCAAAAGAAATCCCCAGGAACAGAGGGCTCTTACACAACACGATCAGCAAGACTGATCTCAGGGCACGTGTCAAACGCTGCACTTAGAAGTGGAGAAGACGTAGAGTGTCTATTGAAAAGTCTCCTGTGTTCTAGATCATAAAGCAAATATTCATACTTTTTTAAATTAATCAGTAACATACAGACCACTTTGTTTTCTTTTCTTTTTTTTTTTTTTTTTTTTTTTGTATTGGGGATTGAACCCAGAGATGCTTTACCATGGACTCACATTCCCAGTCCTTTTTATTTTTTTTTTATTTTGGGGCAGGATCTCTCTAAGTTGCCCAGGCTGGCCTAGAAATTCCCATCCTCCTGCTTTTGCCTCCCAAGTCTTTGAGATTATAGGTCTGTGCCACAGCACACAGCCAAAATCATTTTGTTTGACTAGAATAATTAAGGTATAAATCAAAGATTAAAAATATGTAAGTAGGCCATAAAAACTAAAATAAGTCATCATCAAAATTAATGAATATTTATAACTGAATAAAATTTAAAATATTACACAACAAAGTTCTGGGATATAACAAAATGGATTTGAAGGAGGAATCTATCTATCATACTTTATAATATGTATATATTATAAAAACATAGAACTGGAAAACTAACTCTAAGCATCCATAGAAACAAAAAGTTGTACCCCATTTGTGTAAAATGAATCAAAATACAGTCTGTAAAAACAAATATTTTTAATAAAAGAAAGTAAGGCAGGAGAATCACAAATTCCAAGTCAATCTCAGCAATTTGGTGAGACTTTAAGCAACCTAGCAAGACTCTTTCTCAAAAAAATTAAAAAAATTTTAAGACTGGATGTGGCTCAGTGGTTAAGGACCCCTGAGTTCAACCTCTAGTGCCAAAAAAAGAGAAAGAAGTCAGATGCGGTGGTGCTTGCCTGTAATTCCTGCAACTGTGGAGGCTGAGGCAAAAGGATCGCGAGAGGTCAAGGCCAGCCTCAGCAATTTTCAGAGGCCCTAAACAACATAGGGAGACCCTATCTCAAAATAAAAAAATAAAAAGGCCTGGGGATGTGACTCTGTAGCAAAGCCCCACTGGGTTCAATCCCCAGAATCCAAGAAAAAACAAACCCGGAAGGAAGAACTATGTCAGTTTCATAGTCTTGATGCATCAAATTTCCATTTCAGTGTTGCATAAATTTCATCAAAGAATAGAAAATGTGGGAAGAGTCCCCAAAGCGTCTGATGAGGCCAGTATAACCTTGACACGGGTACTAGACAAGGACACAATGATAAAGGAAAAGTATAGACAAATTTCATCTGTCAACACAGATGCAAAAATCCCCAAAGTACATGATGGAAAATGAAATAATACAGCATTGCCTCCTAAAATTAAAAACACATCCTAACCATGCAGGGGTTTTTACGGGACAGTAGCCTGCTTCAACTTCAGAAAATTTTATAATGAACTGTTTCTGCTGACAGGCTGGGTTCACAAACCTATCCTTCACTAAAACCAACAGGGAATTCAAATACCAGGTTTTCATTTTTATTTATTTGGTTGGTGCTGGCGGGTGAACTCAGGGCCTCAGGCTGTATCCCTGCATACCCTGTGCCACTATCTCTGAACTCTACTCGCAGCCTCCAGGTTTTAAAAATCATTTTATAAGGAACTAGCTGGAAAGTATTAAGTGCTCTGACCAGAGACTGGAGGGAGGTAGATACTCAGAAAGCCATGGAGCCCTAAAGTGGACCTTCAACACGAGAGCATCACTGAATCCCAGAAAATTAACCCGTGGTTGTCACAGCTCTATGAGTACAGGGGACGATGCTCAGAGTCACGGAAAGTAAAGAAGATAATAGAAAGCACTCTCACCCAAAGCAGGGATCCCGAGAGCTTGTTTTAAAAACCTATATAAAAAAAATTTTTTTTTAAATATATATGTATATTCCAGGTGTGGTGGCACCTGCAATCCCAGTGGCTGGGGAAGCTGAGGCAGGAGGATCTTGAGTTCAAAGCCAGCCTCAGCAACAGTAAGGCACTAAGCAACTCAGTGAGACCTTATCTCTAAATAAAATACAAAATATGGCTGGGGATGTGACTCAGTGGCTGAGCACCCCTGAGTTCAATCCCCGGTACTAAAAAAAAAAAAAATATATATATATATATATATATATATATATGTATATATATAATTTTTTGTGTGCGTGTGTGTGTGTTTATAAAACACTTGTGAACGCATGGAAAGGAAAATTATTCAGGACCTCTGCGATAGGTATAGAGAGCACTTCAGTGGCATTTTGTAGTGGAGAGAGAGATTGGACTCAAAATTGAATTCGGCATGGGCAATTCGGCATGGAAATTCATAACCAAGGAGCAGGGCAGGGCCAGTGTGGAACATTACCTAGAGGAAACATCGGATATAAACAGGATTCTTGCTATAGACGGGTCAATGTGATAGACATCACCCAGGGTGTTGGTAGAGGAAGAGGAACCTTAATAGATATGAGGGTGATCAGATAGGAAAGGTGGGGGTTCTTTGCAAACCAACTTAGCAGGGTTCTTTGCTAAAACTTGTATTTTACAAGGAACCATACAGATGTGACTAGGAGAAGTTTCTGAAGCCAGGCTGAAGTTGGACCAAACAAAGAATCTTTGTCAGACCTTGTCCTCAAAATAAGGGCGAACCAGAAATAAAACTTTTATTCCACACCCTCAAAGGTCTCCAGGAAAAGTGGTCACCTGGAGTCTTAGCCAAAGACTTCAGCAAAAGGGAGCAGCACTCTTAAGACATTTCCGTGGAGCCAGTCCTGCACTGATCTGCAGCCCGAGCCAGCTGTAAGAGGGGAGTCTGAAACACCCCAGCAGAGATGTTTGCTTAAGCAGAACCTAGGAATGAGCAGAAGGGGATGACAGGGTGGCAGATGGGGAAAAGGATGCGTGGTGGCTTAGATAGCCAAGGGCTGGAGAAGTGTGAAAGGAGAGGAAAATTTCATACGAGTAAGAAATTGGTTTGGAGTTGTAGAGGGAAGAATGTGACAGGGGAAATCTACAAGCAGATGAGAAGTCTGATGGCTGTAGATGAGAGACGGAAAAAGAAGACATTAATTATTTTAGGGACAACAACTCTGAAGAATGGAAACTACAGACTTCGAGTTTTAATGCAAAGCATGGATGTTTATAAGAATGGCACTATCGGAGGAAGAAGAAAGGTGCCCCTGCCTGCTGCTGAGACCACCGCATGCGTAACTCAACACACAGAAAAAGAAGACTCCCCTTTATGCCTGATATACGGAAGTCCCCCTTCTAGGATGTCTGGGAAGGGCCTCTCATCAATCAAAGAGGGAAAGTGAGAGAGCTTGATGTTAAGCCAGAGAGGGCAAGATGGTCTCATGGTGCCTTTTCTGTTGCTATAAGCAGAATATCACAGACTAGTTAATTTATAAAAAACAGAAGTTAATTTAGCTCATGGTCTGGAGGCTGGGGAGTCCCAGAGCATGATGCTGGCATCTCATTGGCTTCTTCCGGACCTTCCTGCTGTGTCATAACATGCAGAGAGCAACACGCATCAAGACAGAGCAAACAGGCTGACATGGGTCTCTCTTCCTCTTCTGAGAAAGCCACTAATACCATCACAGGGCCCCACCCTCATGACCTTATCAAACCCTAATGACCTCCCAAAAGCACCACCTTCAAACACCTTAACATATGGATTGGGGGATTTAGTTTCCAATACATGAACATTTGGAGGACACATTATTGTAGCTTTTGAACTTTGAAAAGTCTTGGAAAAGGCTCATTTAAGTGGTATTAACAATATACATAGTATATCCAGTAAAATATTTAGACATTCTAAAGGATTATAATATATGAGCAGGGGTGTATAAAATCAAGCGTTTCTTTGGTAACTGATATTTTGTTTTCAACGTCTTTGGCACATGTGTTGAGAATTTCTGCTGATTGTACAGAAGGTGATATTCACATCAAATGTCCCCATGGAGAAAGAAATCCACTCTCTTTTACTTGGACATGATCCATGCTATAAATCTGCCTTTCCAAAGCTGGTCATTGCTTGCCATCTCTCTAAGAGCCCCTTCAGGATGGTGACCACAGCGAGGACCTTCCTACTGGCTGTCATGAAATCAACCAAGTGGTCCTATAGTTCAAACGAGTGACTCTGAGGTTACTGTCCCTTACCTCTCAGGTCTTTGAGAATTTATTGTGACTTCCCATAGCCAGGTGTGAATGTCCCAACTCAATTATCTATTTCTATTTTAAGTATTTTAAATATCTGCTACAGAGTAATAAAAACTAGGAATGCCTTTTGACCTTTCCAAATCTGAAATGGTTATCTCCAATTTAAAGAACTCCACTTTGGGCTGTGGTGTAGCTCCCTGGTAGAGCACTTGCCAAGCACGAGTGAGAATCCAAATTCAATTTTCAACATTGGAAATTTTTTTTTTTTAATTAGAAAAGAATCAAGCATGCTTTTGTGGTCATTTTGATATAATTAAGACCTACAGTGCATAGCTTTCTGTTTTATTAAGCAGGAAGACTTACAATGAGACACATGCATATCTAAGAGTGATCCTAAGCACAGTTCAGCCATGGGAGTGGTTGAGAGAATTTCACAGGCACAATCCATCTAGGTGTAAGGCAGATTGGTCCAAAATTCCTTGACATGGACCCAACCTCTAACTGGAAAGAACATGTTGCTGTGGAATACATTATCCAACTGGTAGCCCATGTATACATAGGCAGAAAAGGAATAGTAGTCAGAACAAGAGTTTGTAAAAGGTACTACTGTTTTCCACTTTTGCAAGAAGCAGCAGGAATACGAGCTGAAGACTTTAGGTATTATTCATGATGATTACAGGGACCTGAGTCTCCCAGAGCAAAGAGCTGCTGCTCCTATGTCCATGCTAGTCGTTGGACGGTCTCAACTACTTACACCCTCATTTGCTGAGAAATTACTTAGTCTTTCTTTAATACCATAGGTTCCTTTCTTGACTTTGCCAGAACAGCGAGGGTGGGTAAGAAATATAATTTGATATTTGATATTTAGAATTTTACAAACACGTGGAAAGTGTGCTGTATAATATAAGAACCTTAATCTGAGTCCTCATTCCCCAGAAAGTGATCTGTTCCTGAAGCAATTTACTTTTATTACTAATACCATTTGAAAGGCCTTGGCCTACCCAATAAGCAGGTATAGACTGACCGGGACACAGGGGTAAACCCCGGGAGGGAAAGTTCATCTAGACTTCTGTGCGTGGGTGAGCCCCCTGCCCTCTCCATGGCGTCCTTCATGGAACCAGCTTCCAAGGTAGCAAAAGGCAGGCACAACACAATAAGATGATGTGAGAAAATCGAAGCGGTCGGCTTCTGCTGTGGTGATCTCGCTATCCCCACACATGCCACTGCGTGGAAAGCCTGGGCCAAGACAAGAACAGAGAAGAAGGCCACAGGTACAGGCAGAACCTGTGCACCAGAAGACTAAATCACCTCCGGTGTTTACATAGCCTTGTAAAAATCAGGGTCCCCATCTGTAGCTGAGTTAGGTAGGGGTCAGGGAACAAACCAGGAGTGACAAGGTGGAGGAAAGTTTCCCTAGGATGGAGGAAATTTTTGCAGCTGAATCAATTAGGTATTTTGCTTTTAAATACTACAATTAAAGTTGGGTATGGTGGCCCACAGCTGTAACCCCAGCTAGGGAGGCTGAGGCAGGGGGATCACAAGTTGGAGACCAACCTTAGCTATTGAGTGAGACTCTGACTCAAAATAAAAAAATAAAAAGGGCTTGTAATGTAGCTTAGTGGTAAATCACCCCAGGATTCAATCCATAGTACTGAAAAACAAAAAAATTTAAATGTTGTGATCCAAGAAATAGAACTTCCCTGAGCATTAATATACAATGCTTATAAAGAACATGAACCTGTTGTCTTAGATATGACTATGCAGACTATTTCTTAGTTATAAATATAAATATATGATTTGAATGGCCATTCCCTACTGCCTAAAAGACTGTCACTCCATTAGGCCAAATTCTCCCATTTATTATGAGCATACCAAATATGAGGCGCAATTTACATCTTAACATGAAAATACTAATTCTAAAATGGTTTGATTTGGTCTCAATTCTAAGATCTTAAATGTTTGTATACATAGCTCTAAACCTTCTCAGCTTGAAAAAAAACGTTCATTCACATAAAAAAAAATGTCCATGCCTATCGATTAGCATTACTGAGAGATCTACACCAGAAGGATGCTATTCATATCTCTAATATGATCTACTGAACCCAAATTTTTTTGGTTACATTCATGACTTCATTTAGCTTATTTCACTGGATTCTAGTTATCTATATGATCTAATTCTTGAGTCTAGCAATATTTCTTTCACTCAGGTTGATAAACTCAAAGTTAATGAATGAATGTCTTTTCTTCTAACTCTAGAGCCCTTCAAACTTGATGACATCCCAAGAAATATAACTTTAAATTCTTTTCATCTAATGACTCCTGAATTTTCTTCATTTTTAGAAACATATGCCATAAAGCACAATTGGCCTCTCATGTCCATGTGTTCTACATCAACTTATCTTGAAAATATTCCAAAGAGAAAAATTTCACTGGTACTGAACATGTAGATTTTTCTTGTCCTTATTCCTTAAAGAATAGAGGATGGCAACTATTTACATAGCATTTACGTTGTATTATAATTACTCTAGAAATGATTTAAAGAATTAACAAGGATCTGCATAGTTTATATGCAATTATCAGACCATTTTATACAAGGAGCTTGAGCATCCTCAGATTCTGGTATCCATGGTGAGGCCCCAGAAATTTTCATATCTAACTAAATCATATTATGTTAGATCATTATTCATTATATATTACTAATAATTTTTATTCATTCATGTACTAACATCTATGTATACAATTCACAAATTAATTTGAATATGCCATGAATGATTTACGGTCACGGCTTATGGGTATAATTCTATTCATATTCCCTTTGAGTCAGAAAATACATTGAACTGAAGTACATACACATGTTGTTTCTATCCTCTTAAGTAGTACAATAAATTAGTCAATAACATCAACAAGATTGAATAACAAGACTCGGCACTGGGGTTTGCTCTTTTCTTTTGTACGTCATTATGGACTAATAGTCTCTCAGATTTACAGTGTGTCAATTGACCAGAGCCATTACCCTCCTTTGGGTGTTCAGATTGTCTCACTGAACACCTTAAATTGGTTCCTGTGGTCTTTTGACATAGCACCATTAATCTTGGAGTGCTTTCTTGCTTCCTGGAACAATCAGATCCTCCAGTCTCACATCCTACCTTCCAATCCCCACAAGGAATCAACCATTTTTCAAGAGCTCTGGTGCTTCTGGGCTCTAGACCACATCACAGAATGACCTTGCTCCTGGGCCATGTGAGTAAATAGGACTAAAACGAAGTCACCCCTTCCCCCAACCCTAGCCCTGTAGAATGATATGAATTCATGTTCATTTTAATTCACTTCTAATGGTACAGCATTCCTATTGAAACCCTAATTCAGACATTATATTTTATTATTACACTACAAATCTTGACTTCCAGGGAATAAAATAATCACCTATTTTCTTTACCAACAACACAAGAAAATAGTTATGAAATAAATTAAAATTCAATCCAAACTAAAACAGCTACCAAAGTTCAAATGTGAAGGCGGTTTCTCTCTTTTTAAAATGAACCCTAGTAAGCATTTCCAGTCAAATTAATTCCCTGTACGTGCCCTCGGAATTTCTCCATGTCTGTGGCCAAGCCGTAAGTGTTCCTCTGATGGGGGCGTGGGTGTGACTGTTCTGGTTCACTTGCATATTAAGGGCACTGGCTTTTAACAGCTATGCTGAAAAGCGCTGTGAATGTCAAGGTTTCCAACCCCTCCCCTTTCCTTGGAGATTATTGTTAAAAGGGAATATAGAAGGCCCTTTCTAACAGTCCACTCTGAGATAATGGGAAACCTCAGCTCAGTCTCCAGACTTCTCATGTACAACAGTTTTATTCCGCCAACTCATCCATCTACATAGAGAGGAACGAGGTCATCTGTACACTCCTCATAAGTACAAGACATAAATACGTGTGTGTGTGTGTGTGTGTGTGTGTATAAAATACATACTGATACATAATTACTAGCTGACTAAATGAATTATTTCTCTTACTTTTTACTTTCTAGCAATAAAAAAACCTACATATTTTTACATATTCGTTTTTTCAATTCTACAAATTCCCACCTTGCTCTTAAACCTTTAAAATTCATTTTGTTTCCTCACCTGAAAAACAAGCTCTTCTTTATTCTACGATAGACTACTTTCCTTCACAAACATCATAAATCAGTCTATCAATTGTTATACCAAAATTTACAACAGTATAAATCCAGATGAAATTACAAGATTGGACCTCAGTGGGGAGGAACTATAACTATTTTCCTGCTTGAGTAGTAGCCAAAACTTAGTAAACAATCATAGCACTGAGTTTACTCATTACTTCTAAGATCATGCTGACTTCATTACTATCCGTGCCACCTTGGCTAGTTCAGCTATTTGCAAATGCTCAAAAGTTTGCAAATAGGCAGTTAGTTCTTGGGCTCCTCCAATTCACCACAGTGTTTGGTTCATGTGTTGCTGGTCCACCATATGCATTTTTTATGATGATAAAATACATGTAAAATTGGCCCTTGTAACCATGTCCACGTACCCAGTTCATGAGTATTAAGCACACTCACCTCATCATGCAGCCATTACCACTTCCATCATCAGGATGCTTTCTGTCTTGCAAAACTGAAACTCTGTGCCCCTTAAACAACTCCCCGTCCCACCACCACCCCAGCCCTGGCAACCACTGTTCTACTTTTTGTCTCTATAAATGTGGTTGCTGCTCTAAGTATCTCTTCTAACTGAATAGTACAGGATTTGTCTTTCTGTGACTGGTTTATTTTGCTTAGCGTAATGTCCCCAAGCTTCATGCAGGTTGCTGCATGTGTCAGAATTTCCTTCCTTTCTAAGGATACTTAATATTCCATTAGCAGTATGTATCACACTCCATTTATCAACTCATGTGCTGATGGAAACTTGGACCACTTTCGCCTTTTGGCTATTATGAATAAAGTTGCTGTGAACTTTATTCTGCATATCTCTTTGAAACCCTGCTTCCTCTTCTTTCAGGTTTATACCCAGAATGGAATTGCTGATCATAAGGTAATTCCATGAGAACTGCCATGCTATTTTCCATACTGGTTGCACCCTTTGACATTCCCACCAATGGTAGGTGAGGATTCCAATTTCTCTGCATCTTCACTTGCTATTTTGTTTTTCTGAGAGCGTCCATCATAATGGGTAAGAGGTTGTATCTCATTGTGATTTTAATTTCCATTTCCCTAATAAGCATTAGTTATTAAGTGATGCTGGTCTTCTAGTTAGGTGCTCCCTGACCACTTCTACATTTTATTTGGATAAATGTCGATTCAAATCCATGTAAGATTTTGAGTTGGTTTGAACTAGAAATCAGAGTAGCTGTGGGACAGAGCTATCCACTAAGAGATCAGAGCTTTGCAACCAGAGCTACAAAGGTGAACAGCAAGTTATGAGGAAGAAAGAGGATTAGGGACTCCCTAAGGGCTAAAAGCCACCCTTTACCCCAGCTGGTCTGGTTACTCTCTTAACCCTCCAACCCTCGACTACATGTACATCAGTTCAAACCACTTTTAAGAAGGTTTTGGCCTAAAGCAAAGGGAGATATGGAAGAACACCTGAAGGACAAGCTTTCAGAGCCCTGCCTAACCCAGAAAAGCTATCAGTGTCCAATCTTGTTTTGCATACCTTTCTTGACTCCCTCCCACAGCCCAGCCTCAGTTCACGGAGGCCGAGTCAGCAGATTCTCCTTCTGGAAGAGGCTTCCATGATCCACCACAACGCTATGTCTACCACTCCCAGTTGTATTACCTGCTGATACCTTATTCTGCCTTAAAACTTCATGTTAGTCTCTTTGGGCTGCAATAACAAAATACCAGACTGGGAGACAACAGACATTTACTGTTCTGGAGGCTAGAAGTCCATGGTCAAGGTGCTGGCAAGTTCAGTTCCTGGTGAAGGCTCTGCTCCAAACTTCTAAACTGCCATTCCATTATAGCTGTCTGCTCACGGGGTCCTCGCCTGGCCTTTATTCTGTGTATGCTCAGTCCCTCCCCCCATCCCCTGCCACCTCTTCTTATAAGGCCATCAGTCCTACCAAAGTAGGGCCCCACCATTATGCCTTCTTTTAATACTAACCGTGTTACCTCCGAAATACTCTATTTCCACATATAGTCACATGGGGATTTAGGGCTTCACCATATGAATTTGGAGCAGGCACAAATCAGTTCATAGCAATCTATACACCAATTCATGTTAGTTGCCTAGTCTCTGTAGGATTTTAACCACATAACCTCCGAAATGTGTGGGTGTGTGTGTGTGTGTGTGTGTGTGTGTGTGTGTGTGTTTATAAAACTTAAAAATCAACACTGGCTGTGTCAACATAATTTCTTTGCCTATCTTTTTAGTTACCTTTTACCACTTGTTGCTTCTCATTAGTATCATATCTGTGGGTTACTTTCTCTAGTCATCTTCTATCTCCCCAGTAACAAACTAGTTTTAGGTTCCTATCACTTCATAAAGTAAGGACTTTTATTCACTAACTCCAGAACTCAACACTCTTCTCTGTATGTTTATCTATCTGGTTACAGCAAATGGAATCATACCTTCTTCTAATATCTGTTACACACCAAGTCCTCCCCTTGGAAAACATCCCCAAACTCCAGTACCTGTAGGGCTAGAGTTCTGACTCTCTTGAAAACTACCCAGTTTCCAGGACCTTACTCCCTATTGACAAATAAATGGAGACTAACTCTCTGCCTTTCTAATTCCTGAGCCCCACGAGACCAGAAACGGTATTGATTTTACCTGGATGTCAGCAGTGCCTTAATTCCTGGCATACAGTGCTATACAATTGTCTACTTATTTAATTTTCTGTTGGATTTCTAAATATTTCTTCTCATTCTCTTACTGGGACATCCACCTATTAAATAGTGAACTTCAGACAAACTGCTGTATCAAACCACCATCTGTTATCTGTTGGCATATTTTCTGGGCACTGTGTTCATTTCTATCTTCTGACTTTCTTACCAGTGTCTGTAGCAATGATTTCCAGGGTCTATCCAATAGGACAATTTCATTTGCAGAAACTGAGTTATGCTCCACCAGGTCCAAACCATGACACTAACCAAAGTGATCTCTCCAGCTCCTGGTTTCTTTATCTTTCAAAGAAAAATATAGAACTGGATAATCTTTGAATTGGCTCCTCCTCTTGAATTTGGGCTCAAAGACTTCTTGAAATCTTTGGATATGACAGAAATTCAAATAGAGTATGAGAGAAGTGACAATGAGCCAATTTCCAGTCCTATAAATTGGCAACTCCCACTTCCTGTCTCTTGGAACTCTCAATCTCTGAGGTCTGAGCTACTGCGTAAGAAGCCTAGTGGCTCTGCTGACAAGGTCTTGAAGACAGGCCCTACACCAGAAGAGAGAGAGAAAACTAACAGCCCTGACTTCCAGCTGTCCCCACCAAGGCAGCAGACATGGGATTAAAAACCTCTGGGACCTTCCAAATCAGACCAGCCTCCAGCTGGCAGTGAACCCAATTGATAGCACAGAGAACAGAAGAATCACCTTGCTGAGCCCTGTCCAAACTCTTAATCCACAGATCATGAACATTATCACTCATAAATTGATTGTTTTACAAATCCTAAATTTGTAATGTTTGTTACTTAAAGACAGATAACCTGAAAAAGAGATAGCATTTTAAGTATTTAAAGTGGGAAATCTGCCTTTAACAATATTGCAATCAACCTATCCTGAAAACCTTGCCACTACAAAACACTTCAAATACTAGATAAACAATTTTTCCAAATCATTTTTAATGCATAACCAAATCCACAGAGGATAAGAAAGTATTCAGAAGTGAAGGATCCGAGAAAGAATCTAGACTAATAAACCGGCACTAAAGCTGGCAGCTCCCCCAAGAGTATTGGCTGGCCTCCAAAAAAGCAAGACTCTTCAGTTTTGATGGTTGAAATTCTTATGCTTTCACAGAACAGGGAATTGAAATGAAGATGCTAAATATAGCCAAGACCTATAGGGTTTTGCCCTGTATGAGAGACTGGATTTAAAAAAAAAAAAAAAAAACAGCCCTGCACAAAGATATAACTGGCAAACTCTTTTTGATCTTGAGTAAAGGGGAAAAAAAAGGACATCTCTAAGAATCTGTTAACAGAACCAGTTTTCACACCACGAAGAGGAATATCAAAACTTCACACTGCACCCCACTGAAACAAAGTTATTCCTTTTCAATTTAAAAAATAAACATATACAAAAACATCAACAGAAAGAAGTTAGCTTCAAATAGTTTAGAGGATACAATTCAAAACCATCTGCATGTTCCAAGACCACTAAGATATTAATGTATAGTGGCCTGACATTGGGAGCAGATCCAAGTACATATCAAAAACAAAGGCAAATTCCTTGTGAGGAGTGGACTCTCGAACCCAGTCTGTAGGAGTCCTATCCAGGAAGGCAGTGGAGGGCTGGACCTGGCTGGCACAGACTGGCTGGAGAGAGGCCATGGTGGGTCTCTTCCCAACTTCCCATTCACAATATCAGACTGGCAGTTTGACATTGGCTACCACAGGAGCATTTTCACCACAGAAGTTGGAAAAGAGCACAAATTGGGTTCTCTTAAATGAAAGCCAGTTTATCAGCACAGCACGAGATGAAAGCCCCACACACGTGAACTCGCTATTAGAAACACCAGACAGAAGTCAGCAGAAATAGCACAATTAAACCTCTAAAGACTTCATACAATGAAATTATAAGACAAACAATGTAAAGTGAGAATTTTTCACCTGTTACAGAAAAGAGAAAATCACAATCACAGGCAAAAAGTAAGAAATTATAAGAGTAATAGGAAAGAGTTTGAGATAGAGGAAGCAATGGTTTAAGAAGCACTTGGTACTCTTTCTTCAATAACCTATGTGCTCCCAGCTGGTGTATAAAGATGAGAGAAATGTAACTCCACATTACTTCCACTGGGGCTGGATTTTTGTCACTGATCTTTGCCCTATTTTGAAATTAGACTGCTGGTACCATGGTATTGTTGTTGTTTTTATTCGTTATTTAATTGCAATTATGTGCCATGAGTGAAAACAATTCCTGGAGATTGTCTTGTGTTTTTGCACTATCTGTATTTTTTTTTAATAAAATATATCATCCTTACAAAAATGACAGGTATTGATACCGTGAACATCCTAATTCTATTGAAATAGAATAAGAAATGCACAGTTAGCTTTTATCTTCAAGTCCTCATGCAGAGCTCCTAGATCCCTGGGAATTTTCTGAGTGACAGGAATGTCTTTTGTTCCAATGACTTGTAAACAGTTTCAGGCTGGTAGCCAGAAAGAACAAACTTTGATGAGAAGCCTAGAATGTTCAGCTCCAAGAACAGGAAAGAAGCTGGAAGTTGAATAATCAATCATGCCTGTGTGATGAAACTGCCATGAAGAACAGGGACTCCCTAAAAGACAGGGCTGGGAAGCTTCTGGGCGGGTGAGCACAAGCATGTCCCAGGCAGGTGACATACCCAGCCCATAGAAGAGAAGCTCCTGCACCAGGGACCCACTGAACACGCTCTGCCACATCTCCAGCCCACGGTTCATTCAGGTGCTTTATAGTAAACCAGTAAGAGTAAATGAAGTGTTTTCCTGAGCTCTGTGGGTTGTTCTAGCAGATTATCGAACCCAAGGTGGAAGTAGTGGGATCCCCTATTTTTAGCTCTTTGGTCAGGAACAGGGGAGGCCTGGGACTGTGGTTAGCATCTGAAGTAAGGGAGTCTCAGGGACTGAGCACCTACCCCGTGCTAACTTCAGGTGGCTGGCATCTGAATTGAATTAGATTGAATTAAATTGAATTGAATTGAAAATTGAATTGAATTGAATTGAATTGAATTGAATTGCCAGACACTTGATTAGTGTCCACAAAGTTGTAGAATTGGTCTCTGTGGAAAATAACACCCACAGATTTGGTGTCAGAGTTTTGTGAAAAAATGGTCACACTTAGTATTTCTATATTTTGTGATGAAATAAACCATCCTTACAAAAATTATAAACAGTGTTGCCACGAACACCCAGTCACTCCTATGTTCACCCTCCCCTTTTCCTACCTTCCCTCCATAGATTTAACCAAATTTCCAGTTCATCTTTTCAATCCCAAGAATGACTTTATGCTCCTGCATGCATTTGGATACACAAATAATACATTATGTCATGTTTAATGTTTTAAACTTTAAATGAATTCAGAGTTGCTGTTTTAGATCTATGTGTAGTGATACTAAACCAGGACTGATCTGCTCCACCAACTCATTTTCTGTTATTCTATTACTCGAATATATAATTTATTTGATTACTTAGAAAAGTAATTTGACAATAGCTAGCAAAATTATACATTCTCTCCAACTCATTCATTGTAAAATTAATGAGATTGGTCAGGACAATTAGAGATCAGTGGGAAAGGGTGTGGGAGAGACCTGCAGCCACGGACACTAAAAGTGGTCTCAGGTACAGAGGGTGCAGAGAGACAGCTCCCCAGACTCCTCCACGCCTGGTGAAGATGTCTTCTCTAGGCTTGGATTAGTAAAAGCTTCTGCTCTCCATCAGGTTTGACCTGGACCTGGGTCTTAGAATCCAGGTTCTTGGACTACCTTTCCCAGTTGTGTGGCTTCCCTCTGGGATAGATTCCCATACTTTCCATGCATTTAGGGTCTTCTCTCCATACTCTCTGCTCTGAGCTCCCTTCCTGGACAGACAAATCTACACAATAGTTTAGAGGTTGCCAATTAACATTTCAGCTCTAAAACATCTTTAAAACACCCTTATATTCTGGGGCATGGTGGTGCATGCCTGTAATCCCAGTGACTCAGGTGGCTGAGGCAGGAGGATCACAAAGTTGAAAGTCAACCTCAGCAACTTAGCAAAACCTTAAGCAATTTAGAAAGACCCAGTCTCAAAATAAAATACAAAAAGAACTGGGGATGTGGCTTGGTGGTTAAGCACCTCTGGGTTTAAACTCAGGTACCAAAAGCAAACAACAACAACAACAAAAAGAACACATTTGCCTAGAGTCAAATGCACTCATTTTAATGGTACGAGTTTAAGCAGTGATGCAAATTGATATATTCATGTAAACACCAACACAAGATAAAGAACATTTCCATCACAACCAAAAGGTCTTTGTCCCTTTCCCAACAATTGTCCAATTTTTTACTTTAAGTGTTAATCCTTATCATCTATCTCGGCCTAAGGCAAACAGTGATTTTTCTTTCTGTCTTTGCAGATTAAGTATGACTTTTCTAAAGATTCATATATTGGAATCATGTATGAACTCTTACATGAACTCTTGTTCAACATGTGGTGGTGGTTGTTGTATTATAGTTCTTCCCTTTTCATTATTAAGTAGTATTCCATTGCATGTACATACCAAAAAATATCCATTCTCAAGTTGATGAACATTTGGATTGTTTCTATCTCTAGCTAAAATGAAAACAGCAGCTATGAGCATTCATAAACAAGTTTTCATGTGGATATACATTTTTCATTCCTCACAGGTCAATATTGAGGAGTGGTATTGCCAGATCATAATGGCAAATTGTGATAGTATGATAATGTGATGGTAACTGTAGCAGTTTAGCACATTGGACATCAGATAACATGAGTCCTGCAATGTGGCTATTTTTGATGATTCTTTTCAATTCCTTTCCTTGTTCACATACACTTAGTATCAATTCGCTCATTTATACAAAAAGTTCTCCTGGGACTTTTACTGTGATTGCATTGAAACTATAGGTCCCTCCAATTCATGAATATGGAAACTCTTTCCACTTATTTAGATGCTTCTTAATGTCACTCCGTAGTTTCATGCTTTTATATTGTGAAGATTTTTCCATATATTTTAATAAATATGTGCACGTTTCATGTTTTAGGATGCTTGCTATTCAAAATGGTAGCTTTCAATGTTCTATTTCTCATGGTCCATTACTAGTATTTAAGAATACAATAGATGCCACAGACAGACAAAGGACACTGTGCCCACCCAACCCCTGCCACAGACTTGGGACACTGCACCTATCCACCCCACCCCACCACAAACAAGGCTGGACACTGAGCCCACCCTCACTGGGGCTCCCCAGCTTCTTTGGAGACTGTGCATTTTGAATTATTCTTAAGTGCATGGCCACCATCATTGAAAGGGCAGCTCCCTTCCTGAGACACCTACAGGAGACTGGAGGCCCTTTGACAGGTACCTCTGTTAACTCACTTACATCCTACACCCTTCCCCATCCTCTTCATTCACCAGTAGAAATTCTGTAAACAATAATCAAACTCATCCTGTTTATTACAATAATGTTAAAGTCTTTATAGGGACTGTCTGGTTCAGGGCTGCATTTTCTCTGTATTGGGTGCTGCTATTGTTCATCTCCCCTTCAAAGGAGAGGTGGTAGAAAACTGCAGGGTCATAATAAACCTTTACGGGGGAACCCTCAACCTCAGATCTTCACTGCTAGAGAGGAATATAGAGAAAAAAAAAATATGAAAAAGCAGGGGAAGTAAGGGTCGCAAACAAACCAAGATGCTATTTTGATAGAATCCAATAGCAGCATGGCAGTAGAAATGACAGAAAAAGAGTTTAGAATCTGCATAATTAAAATGATCCTAGAAGCCAAAGATAAGATAAGAGATCAAATGCAGGCTATGCATGCCCATTCCAGTAAACAGTTACAAGAGCAAATGCAGGAAGCAAAAGAAAACTTCAATAAAGAGATAGAGATTCTGAGGGGGAAAAAACAGAAATACTTGAAATGAAAGAAACAATAAACCAAATTGAAACCTCAATAGAAAACCTCACCAACAGAATAGGTCTTGTGGAAGAAAGAATCTCAGACAATGAAGACAAAATATTTAATCTTGAAAATAAACTGAGAAGATGTTAAGAAATTATGAATGGAACCTCCAATAATTATGGAATATCCCAAAAAGATCAAATTTAAGAATTATTGGGATTGAGGAAGGCACAGAGTGGCAAACCAAAGACACGAACAACCTGTTCAATGAAATAATATCAGAAAATTTCCAAAACCTGAAAAATGAAATGGAAAATCAAATGCAAGAGGCTTATAGAACACCAGGTGCAAAAAATTAAAACAGAACCACACTAAGGCACATTATAACGAAGACACCTCACATACAAGATAAAGACAGAATTTTAAAGGCTGCGTGAGAAAAATGTCAGATTACTTATAAGGGGAAACCAATATGGATATCAGCAGATTTCTCAGCCCAGACCCTAAAAGCAAGAAAGACTGGAACAACATATTTCAAGCTCTGAAAGAACATGGATGCCAACCAAGAATCCCATACCCAACAAAATTAACCTTCAGATTTGATGATGAAATAAAATCTTCCCATGATAAACAAAAGTTAAAAGAATTTACAAATAGAAAACTTGCACTACAGAATATTCTCAGCAAAATATTCCATGATGAGGAAATAAAAAACAATACAAATCAGCAAAGGGAGGAACTACCCTAAAGTAAAATCCAATCAAAGGAGAAATCGAGTCAAGTTAAAAACCACAAATAAGCCAAAATGACCAGGAATACTAATCATATCACAATAATAACCCTGAATGTTTATGGCCTAAACTCAATAATCTAAAGACATAGACTGGCAGATTGGATTAAAAAGAAAGACCCAACAATATGCTGCCTTCAAGAGACTCATCTCATAGAAAAAGACATCCACAGACTAAAGGTGAAAGGGTGGGGAAAAACATACCATGCATATGGACTCAGTAAAAATGCGGGGGTTTCCATCCTTATATCAGATAAAGTGGACTTCGAGCCAAAGTTAGTCAGAAGGGATAAAGAAGGACATTTCATACTGCTTAAGGGAAGTATAAAACAGCAAGATATAACCATTTTAAATATTTATATCCCAAACAATGGAGCATCTATGTACATCAAACAAACCCTTCTCAATTTTAAGAATCAAATAGACCAAAAAACAATAATAGTGGGGGACTTTAACACACCACCCTCACAACTGGATAGATCCTCCAAACAAAAACTGAACAAAGAAACTATTGAACCAAATAATACAAAAAATTATATAGACTTAATAGACATTTACAGAGTAGTTCATCCATCATCAAGTGAATATACTTTCTTCTCAGCAGCTCATGGATCCTTCTCCAAAATAGACCATATGCTATGCCACAAAGTAGCAATTAATAAATACAAAAAATAGAGATACTACCTTGTATCCTATCAGACCATGATGGAATGCAATTAGAAATCAACAATAAAATAACAAACAAAAACTACTCCTACACCTGGAGACTAAATAATATGCTATTGAATGATGCAATGATAACAGAAAACATCAGGGAAGAAATTTAAAAATTCTTAGAGGTAAATGGGAACAATGACACAACATATCGAAATCTCTGGGACACTCTGAAAACAGTACTAAGAGGAAAGTTCATTACATTGACCTCATACATTAAAAAAAATAAAAAGTCAACAACTAAATGACCTAACATTATATCTCAAAGCTCTAGAAAAACAAGAACAGGTCAACAGCAAAAATAGTAGAAGACAGGAAATAATTAAAATCAGACCTGAAATCAATGAAATAGAAACAAGAGAAACAATTCAAATAATTGAAAAAAAAAAAAGTTGGTTCTATGAAAAAGTAAACAAAATTGATAAACACTTGGCCACGCTAACAAAGAGAGAGAACACTCAAATTATTAGAATTCGTGATGAAAAAGGAAAGATGAAAACAGACACCATTGAAATACATAATTAGAAGCTACTTTGAAAATCTATACTCCAACAAAATAGAAAATATCAAAAAAGTTGACAAATTTTTATAGACACATGAGCCTCCCAAACTGAATCAGGAAGATGTACACAATTTAAACAGATCAATTTCAAGCAATAAAAGAAGCCATCAAAAGCTTATCAACCAAAAGTCCAGGACCAGATGGATTCTCAGCTGAATTCTACAAGAACTTTAAAGAACTAATACCAATACTCCTTAACGTATTCCAGGAAGTAGAAAAGGAGGGAACCCTTCCAAACTCATTCTATGAGGCTAGTATCACTCAGATACCAAAACCAGACAAAGACCCATCAAAGGAAGAAAACTTTAGACCAATATCCCTGATGAACATAGGTGCAAAAATCCTTAACAAAATACTGGCAAATCACATACAAAAATATATTAAAAAGATGGTGCACCATGACCAAGTGAGGTTTATCCCAGGGATGCAAGGTTGGTTCAACATTCAAAAATTAATAAATGTGATTCATTACATCAATAGACTTAAAGTTAAGAATCACATGATTATTTCAATAGATGCTGAGAAAACGTTTGATAAATACAGCACCCCTTCATGCTCAAAACACTAGAAAAAATAGGAATAATAGGAACATTCCTCAACATTGTAAAGGTTATCTATGCTGAGCCCATGGCCAACATCATTCTTAATGGAGAAAAACTGAAAGCATTACCTCTAATAACTGGAATAAGACAGGGATGACCTGTTTCACCACTTCTATTTAACATCATCCTTGAAACACTAGCCAGAGAAATTAGACAGGCCAAATAAATTAAAGGGATACAAATAGGAAAAGAAGAACTCAAGCTGATGACATTCTTTTATATTTAGAGGGTCCAAAAAACTCCACTAGAAAACTTCTAGAACTCATAAATGAATTCAGCAAAGTAGCAGGATATAAAATCAATGCTCATAAATCTAATGCATTTCTATTCATAAGTGATGAATCCTCTGAAAGAGAAATTAGGAAAACCACTCCATTCACAACAGCCTCAAAAAAAAATAAAATACTTGGGAAACAATCTAACAAAAGAGGTGAAAGACCTCTACAATGAAAACTACAGAACACTAAAGAAAGAAATTGAAGAAAACCTTAGAAGATAGAAAGATCTCCCATGTTCTTGGATAGGCAGAATTAATATTGTCAAAATGGCCATACTACCAAAAGTGCTATACAGATTCAATGCAATTCCAATTAAAATTCCAACAACATTCCTCACAGAAATAGAGAAAGCAATTGTGAACTTCATCTGGAAGAATAAGAGACCTCAAATAGACAAAACAATCCTGAGCAGGAAAACTGAAGCAGGAGGTATCACAATACCATGCCTTAAACTATACTACAGAGCAATAGTAACAAAAATGGCATGGCATGGGCACCAAAATAGGCAGACCAATGGTACAGAATAGAAGACACACAGACAAACCCACATAAATACTGTTACCTCATACTAGACAAAGGAGCCAAAAACATATAATGGAGAAAAGATAGCCTGTTCAACAAATGGTGCTGGGAAAACTGGAAATCCATATGCAGTAAAATAAAATTAAACCTCTATCTCTCACCCTTCACAAAACTCAATTCAAAATAGATCAAGGACTTAGGAATTGCACCAAATACAAGACAAAGTAAGTACAAATCTTCATCATGTTGGCTTAGGATCAGACTTCTTTAACAAGACTCCCAAAGCATAAGAAATTAAAGCAAGAATCAATAAATGGGATGAACTCAAACTAAAAAGCTTTTTCTTAGCAAAGGATACAATCAATAACGTGAAAAGAGAGCCTACAGAATGGGAGAATATCTTTTCCACATGCACTTCAGATAGAGCACAAATCTCCAAAATTTATAAAGAACTAAAAAATTTTATGCCAAAAATACAAAAAAACAATCATAAATGGGCCAAGGAACTGGACAGACACTTTACAGAAGAAGATATACAGGTGATTAATAAATATATGAAAAAGTGTTCAACATCTCTAGAAATTAGAGAAATGCAAATTAAAACAACTCTAAGATTTCATCTTACTCCAATTAGAATGGCTATTATCAAGAACACAAATAATAATAGATGTTGGCATGGATGTGGGGGGAAAGGCACATTTGTACATTGCTGGTGGAGTTGAATATTGGTGCAGCCACTCTGGAAAGCAGTATGAAGAATCCTCAGAAAACTTAAAATGGACCCACCATTTGACCCAGTTATCTCACTCCTCGGTTTATACCCAAAGGACTGAAAATCAGCATACTACAGTAATGCAGCCACATCAATGTTTACAGTAGCACAATTCACAAGAGCTAGATTGTAAAACCAACCTAGATGCCCTTCAGCAGAGGAATGGATAAACTGTGATATATATACACAATGGAATATTATTCAGTCATAAAGAAGAATAATATTATGGCATTTGCAGGTAAATGGATGGAGTTGGAGAATATCATGCTAAGTGAAATAAGTCAATCCCAAAAAACCAAAGTCCAAATGTTTTCCATGATAAGTGGATGATGATATATAATGGGGGTGGGGGTGGGGAGTAAGAGAAGAATGGAGGAACTTTAGATTATGTAGAAGGAAATGAGGGGGGAGTATTTAAAATTGTGGAATGAAACAGACATCATTACCCTATGTATGTGTATAATTATATGAATGGTATGAATCTACATCATGCACAACCATAGAAATGAAATGATGTATCTCATTTGTGTACAATGAATCCAAATGCAGCCTGTAAAAAATAAATTTAAAAAAGAATACAATAGTTTTTAGTGAGTTTGTATTGACCTTATATTCTTTCAATTTGCATAACTCACTTGTTAAGTTTACCCCTAATTATTGCATGATTTTGAATGACTTTGTAAAGAGTGTTTTAATTGCAATGTCCAATTGTTCTTTACTGATGTAAAGATACAATTGGTTTTTATAAAGTAACTTGTATCCTGAGATATTGCTAAACTCACAGCATTTGTTAGCTTCCTGATACTATTTTTAAAATGCCCAAGGTAATTACTCTATAGAAACAAAAGACTTAATGCTACTTCTCTTTGAGTCTCTGGTGAAGTCAGCACCATTAAGTCAGCTTGTGGGCAAACAAACCACTCACTTCATGAGTCAGAAAGCAGAAGAGAAGCAGAACTTTCGGGCTCCCATAATTCCCCTGGGGGCACACCCCGTGACCTAAGAACTCTGCGCTAGGTCCCACCTCTTAATTTTCACAGCACCTCTCAATAGCATCCATTCTGGAGACCAAGTCTCTCACACAGGGACTGTCAGGAGGCACTCACCCGAACCACAGCACTCACTCACCTGGTTCTGGAAGCTTCTTGGTGGGATTCATAGGACTCTGTACCTTCACCTTATGACTTACCTGATCACAACAGGAAGCTCAGACTTCTTTCCTCATTTATGGGCCTCCTATTTACGTCACAGACCAATGCTTCCAATACAACATAAGTTGCTTTTTCTACCTTGTTTCCAGTCCTAGAATTTTCTGTCTGGGCATTCTTTCATCATTAATTATATCTTTTTTTTTTTTTTTTTTTTTTTCATTCTTTGGTTTTTGCAAACACTTCCTAGCAAGTTGAGGAAATTCACTTCTACTCTAAATTTGCTAAGACATTTTGTTATCATACAATGGCATGCATTTTGTTTTTTCCAAATGTTTCAGTCAACTTTTTCAGTGAGGTGACCAAAAGACATGACAAGAACAATTTTAGAGGAGGAAAAGTTTATTTGGGGGCTCAGAGTTTCAGAGGTCTCAGTCCATAGATGGCCAGCTCCTTTCCTCTGGGTCCCAGGTGATGCAGAACATCATGGCGGAAGGGTGTGGAGGAGGAAAGTGGCTGGAAACTTGGCACCAAGAGGCCGAAGAGAGAGCTCTGCAAAATATAAACCCAAAGGCATGCTCCATACCCACTCCTCCCGTCATACCCTGCAAATCTCAGTTAATCCCTACCAAAGGACAGATTCACAGATTGAGTTAAGACTCTCATAACCTGATCATTTCACCTCTAAACAATCTTGTGTTGTCTCACACATGCATTTTTGGAGACACCTAATATGTAAATCATAACACTGTATCTGGTAATATAATGATCAACTTTTTTATTTTGTTAATATAATGAATTAAATAGATCAATTTTAAGTGTTAAATTTTAAATCAACCATGCATTTTTGGGTCATGCTGTATTATATTTTCATATATTACTAGGTTCAATTTGCTAAGAAAAATTCTTCTGAAGAATTTTTCTGTCTTTGCTCAAGAAAAAAATATCAGCATGTACATTTCTTTCTTGGAAACTCTCTGTGTGGTTTTGGTATCCCGGTGGTGTTGACTTCTAACAGAGTTAGGAAGTATTCCTTTCTCCTATGTCCTGAAAAGTTTTGTCTGTGATTGGAATAATTAGTGTCTAAATAGAGATGGCAATCGGGGTCTGGGGATTATCTTGTAGAACAAAATTTAATTGTAAATTCAATTTATTCAATTTATTCAGAGTCACCTAAGGTTTCTGTGTCTTCTTGAATCAGTTTTGGTAAAACATGTTCAAGGAATTCATCTATTTCACTTTAGTTATTCAGTATATCATCATAAAATTATTTATAACATCCCTGTATTTTTGTTTCAAAGTCTCCATCATTATATCAGTGGTTTCTTTTCTTGATGAATCTAGCTACAGGTTTATCAAATTTATGAGTTTGTTTTTTTAAGTACCAACTTTTGGCTTCATTGGACATTAAATTTTAAATGAATCATATTCTTTAGTATTTCCTTTCTCCCAAGTTTCAGTTTAATTTGTTCTTCTTTTTCTAGGTTATTAAAGCAAAGGCTTATGCCTCTAAACTTAAAACTTCCCACTCTTCTAATAGTTCTCTGTGTGGGGGGGATATGTTAGTCATACCCCACAGTTTTAACTACCCTGGTTTTCTTGCTTGTTCCACTCAAAATATTTTCTAATTTCCCTTGTGATTTATTCTTTGATTCATGGGTTAGGTTTCAATATGTTTGGAGATTTTCCAGGTGTCTTCTAACACTGGCTTCTCATTTACTTGTGTTGTGGTCAGAGAAGATATATGTATGAACTGATTTTGCTCAAAGCACTTCTGACACCAGCTGTCTTTCCCACACAAACCAATTCTCCAGCTCTCCAGACATCAACGGAGTGTCCTATGATCCCTTTCTGACACGCATTACATAGAATTAGCTCAGACTCCAGAGGTCTGGTCTTGCTCCCATGAGGCTGCCCCTACTTAGATGCCAATGGCACATCTTGCTTCTGACCATCCAGCTATAAGTCAAGGGTTGCCATGACCCCCTCCTCCACCCTCAGCTCACAAACACTCAGATTACTATTACCAGTTGTTTACAAAGGATGCAGCTCAGGAACAGTCAGAAGGAAGACACGTACTCATGAGGATTTTTGTGCCTTTTTGATGGATAAATCCCTTTAACATAAGAACTTTAACATTAAGAACTACATTCCCTGTTCTGAAGTCTATTTTATGTGATTTTAATGTACCTATTCTTGCTTTTTAATCTTAAGGTTTGCATGACACATCTTTTTTTCTTGCTTTCCTTTTAATTTGTCTGTCTTGATATGCAAAATGAATCTCTTTAGACAGCATAAAACTAGAACTTCTTTTTATTTAATCTGACAATATGTTTTAGTTGAAGCATCATTGACATTTAACCTAAGTATTGATGTGTTTTGATTTATACTCACCCCTAGGCTATTTGTGTTTTCTTTTATTCATCTATTCTTTTCTTTTTTTAATGGGACTTCTTTAGAGATTTAACGTACTATTTAATTACAATATTTTATCTCCACTCTAGGCTTATTGATGATATTTCTTTGTTTTGATTTTTAATGGTTTCTATAGGGTTTTTAATGAGCATTAGTATTATAATGTAACTTGAAACAGTAATATGTCACTCTCAAGTATGAGACTCATATAACATTATACTTCCTCTTCCCCACTTGTGCATTTTGTGATGTTATTACACATTGGCAACATATTAATTCTATGTACCTTCCATACCCAATAATACATTGGTATCATTCTTTAGATAGGTGATGATACTGTTGAAAATGTTTAAAAAATAAGCCGAGTGTGGTGGTGTATGCCTGCTGTCCCAGTTACTTGGAAGGCTGAAGCAGGAGAATCAAAAGTTCAAGGCCAGCCTCAGCAATTTAGTGAGACTCTCAGCAACTTAGTAGGACCATGTCTCAAAAAATAAATAAATAAAAAGTTCTGTAGCTGTAGCACAGTGTAACAGAGCCCCTGTATTTAATCTTGTACACATTCTACTGTCAGTAATTTCCATTTCTTTGTTTGAATCCCAGTCTCCAAAGCATACTGTTTTTCTTTCTCCTCCTCTTCTTCCTTCTATAATAATATCACTATCTCTTTCAGTGCACGTCTGTCTGCAATTCATGCTATCAGGTTTCATTTATCAAAAATAAGTGTTTATTTTCTTCTTTTTTGAAGGTTATATTCATAAAATGTAGATTTTTAGGTTTAAATTTTTGTCAACATGCTAAAGACGCCTATCCATTATCTTCTGCCTTGCACAATTTCCATTTAGAGATCTTTAATAAAAGTCTTATCATGGGCCTCCTGAATGGACTGTTTTGCTGGGAATGCTGTTAGGACTTCCTCTTGACCACAGTTCTCAGCAATCTGATCTTAAAGGGAAGAGAGATGATTAAATGATGGTCAATTTCACACAACTAGTAAGGAGTGGAGGCGGAATGGAGCCTAGGCATGTCTAGAATTCACATTTTCTAGCTAAAACATTATTGTCGCTTTATATGAATGCCCCAGTATTATTTTGCCAAGACTGCCTTAATGAAGCACCATGCTGGGTGGTTTTGCTCACAGTTCTGGACACTGGACGTCTGAGGTGGAGGTCTTGACAGGTCTGGTGTCTCCCAATCCTCTCTCCTTGTCTTGCGGGTGACCACCTCCTCACAGTACCCTCTTCTGGCCCCCTCTCTGTAAAAACATGACGCTGGTGAGACTTTAAGAATGCTGGTCATGTTGGATTAGGGTCCAAACCTTGGTTATCTCTCTCAAGATCCAAACTCCAAATATAGTCCCACTGGAAGTTAGGGCTTCAACCTACAAGTTTTGAAAGGACACAATTCAATCTGTAACAGTCCCTTGCTCTCCAGATGGAAACTTAGGCTCAGAAAGCTGAGTTCATAATGCCAGAGTCAAACACTTAGTTAAAATAAATTTCTAAATGAGTGGAAAGCACACCACAAAACAAAGCAAAACAAACAGAAAATGCCCTAATTCAGACTGCGAAGCTAGAGGAGCTAATTCAAGTTATACAAATGACAAAATCATAAATATACAATATACATGCATTAATAACTTAAAATGGGTTGAGGCTGCTACAGAACTGTAACTTGGAAATTGTGCCTGCTCTGTTTACATAATTGTGCTTTTATAGAGATAAAAATAATTAGCTAATACCTCTCTAACATTGCTTGTCTTCCTTCGTCTTTCACTGTCCAGCAAGAAGCATTAATTTCTAACTGTAGACTCTTCCATGCCTACAAGAAGAAAAAAATAAAAAAGAAAGAAAAATTAATTTCATGGTCTACAAGATTTATTGCACTTGAAAATTCAAGTCAAATTGTAAGCTTAAAAATTATAATAAGGTTCATAAACCCATTATTACTCTGAGTTATTGCCCTGAAGCCTCGAATCTTATTTTCCAAAAAACTTTGAGGAATAAGGAATATTCTCAGGGACAATTTTAGTTTGTTTATAATTTTTAAATGTTTGTACTGTACATATGTTAGATTTAGTCATTGTTTTGCAAATTAGTCATTTATTCTTCAAATATGCATGCCTTGCGGGCTGAGCTTAGTTCACTGATCTTTGTGAACCTCTGAAAATGTCATTTTCAATAGAGATTTTCTTCTAAATAAACGTATGATTTCCTATTATGACCAGGTAATGCCAATTGCCTAACAATGACAAGAAAAAAACAACTTATAATTCGTCTATTAAAAGCAAAGCTTGAGAATATGTTATTTCAAAGTCATTTCAAGTAACTAGTAACTACAATTCTAAAATTAAATAAATTGACATAGTCTAACACGCATTTCCATTTCTTAAAAAGAGTTATACAAAGAAATTGACTCTTTGGAGAATGTCAGGCTTTGGACAGGCATTTAAATTAATGTTCCATGAATCACAATTAATCTTATTTAGCAAATTAGTTCATATAATTAGTTTACATACACATGATTGGAACAATAAAATGCTCTCGGTTATGCAATTGTTCATTAGAATATTAAGTTACTGCCCTCGTTTTTCAAGTTTCCAAATTGTTTAATAATTATTTCATATTTACTTTGCTTATTTTTTATCACTAGACTTGGATTTCCATTTATGAAGTTCAAAGACAGAAGGTAAAACGTTTAGGTAAATGTCAATGTGGTTTGATATGTAAATTTTGAAAATAGATGCAAAAGATTTGAATCCTTTCTGACAGCATCCTAAAATCTAATGTAGAAAAAAAAAATATCATCTTAAAAGCATTATCCATGCAGAACATAGACATATTAGAGTTTTGTTTGAATCTGACTTTAAAATCTATGGTAATTCTGTATCATTTATCTCTGACAGTCACATCACCAAAGAAGAATTAATCTATTGGAGTTTCTGTCTCTTCTTTTTCTTTCTCTACTTTGTCTGCTGCCCTTATTCTTTCTCTGTCTCTCCCCCCTCCCACTTGCTTTTCCTCCACTTCTTTCTTCCTCTTCCAATGCCACAAAAAGTTTACTTAATCAAACTATAACTTAATCAACTACCCCTGATAACTTAGAAATCCATTACTATAGGCTTTCTCTACACAGAACTATCTGTTCTACTCTTGGCAGGAAATAGAGGGTTTCAGAGTACATGGTAGTTATTTCTGAATGTTTCTATCCATCAAACAAGAAAATTCAAAATAGCAAGTGTAGGTCATTTTTTTTAACTTTACCTCATGAATAAATATTAAACACCACAAATGTGGACATGTCATTTTCAAGTTTGTTATTTTTAAGCCTCTTTTAAAGCTTTACCTGAAAGCTTTAGAGAACAATTTGATACACTTCTCAGATAGTAGCTTATGGGTTAAATTCATGTGTTCAAGTCCTCACTCTGGAGATCTCAATGTGGTTTATTTAGAGACACTCTTTTGGAGGTGATTAGTTAAAATGAAGTCAATAGATTCTCAATATGATTAATAATAATCCAATGATCATTGGTAATTATTATTGAAAATATTATTAAAACAATAACCCAATGGGATTAATCCCACAAGATTAATGACAATCCCTATACAAACAGGACACTTGCACACAGAAATGGGGGAATGCATGTGAAGATGGAGGTGGATATTGGAGTGGTGCTTTTACAAGCCAAACAACAGGAAAAGATAATGCTGCGGAAGCAAGAAGGGAGGAGAGACGCAGATTCTCCATGAGGTCCTCAGAAGGAAGTAAACCAACGCCCTGATCACAGACTCCTTCAGAACTGGGAGACAATAACTTTCTGCTGTCTGACACACTTCATGAGTGGTACTTTGCTGCAGTAGCCCTAGTAAATTAGTCCAGTAACTAACCTCTGTGTAACTTCCACTTTTAACATTGAGAATTCTGATTCTGATCATGTTTTAATTTGGGTTTAAGATTCCAGGCTACAGTGGTGAAAAAACTAGAATAAGGGCAGAAATAGGAAAATGAATCTTAATTCACAGTTGGATTATTAAGGTATGCCCTGCTTATAGGCTGGAAAGCCTCAAATAGTCAGAAATCACAGAACCAGTTCTACCTCAGTATAACAAGATACCTGGCTTGTTGTTGATATATTTTGTCTTTACTGCATCAAAAGAGGACAGACTTGGAATTTCAAGACCTGTCCCAAAACACAAGGTTAAAATAATATTCAAAATCAATGAATACAATACACCATGCATATGAACAGAAGATACAGTAAAAAAAAAAATTATATTATCTCACATACTTGTAGAAAAAATACTGGACAGAGGCAACAGATTTACATGATAAAAAAAATCAATAGGTTGGTGAGACTTCCACACCAGGGAGGTGGATCCAGAGACACAAGCCCAACCCAGTCCAGCCCCAGCCCACAGTCTAGAGCTCGTGCTGCAGTTGACCATCTGTCAACAGAGTCGCCTCTGCCCACTAGCAGGGATTATACCCCACCAGGAGGCCACCATCCCTAGAGGGGCAGCACACTTCTTGGGTCGCTGCATTATCAAGTTCCTCCTAGACATCAGGCTCCTGAAGACTAGGAGGTTTAAACAATACTGTCTAGTTTTATTGTAGATTTTTTTTATTAGTAGGAATATTATGATTATTCCTATTTTACCTACTATTATTCCTACTTTTCTTTTATTAATATTTTTCTCATCCTCTCTATTTTCCTCTTATCTATCTATCTCCTTGGAGACTCTTTCTCCCTTTTCACATGCTAACAACCAATTTCTTTTAATCCCACTTTCACTACTCCTATGACATAGTACCTCTATAGACGCACTTCTTATCTCATTAACTTTGTATTCTACAACCCTCCCCATCCTCTTTGTCCACTTTAGAAATCATGGTCTTTATTCCAAACCCACTGGCTAAGCTGTAGATGATAATCAAACTCATAATCTGTTGATTAAGACAATATAGTTAATATCTTAAAAGGGACTATTTGAGTTAAGGATGCATATTGTTTGTATGGCGTGCTGCTAATATTGATCTCTCACTTCAAGGTGAGGTATTTGATACCTGAAGGGACTCTATAAGTCTATAGGGGGGAAACTGCAATACCTCAGATTTGCACTCCTAGAGGGGAAGATACGTGAACAATTATGAGAAAAAAAGGGAAGTGTCCCAAACAAACCTAGATGCTATATTAATAAAATCCAATGACAGCATGGCAGAAGAAATGTCAGAAATAGAGTTCACAATGGACATAATTAAAATGATCAGAGAAGCAAATGCTGAGATAAGAGAGCAAATGCACGCATTGAATGAACCTCAGAAATTGAAGACAAAATAGTTAATCTTGAAAACAAAGTTGACTGAACAGAGAAGATGGTAAGAAATCATGAATGGAACCTCCAAGAATTATGGGATATCATGAAAAGTCCAAATTTAAGAATTATTGGGATTGAGGAAGGCACAGAGATACAAACCAAAGGAATGAACAATCTATTCAATGAAATAATATCAGATAATTTCCCAAATATGAAGAATGAAATGGAAAATCAAATACAAGAGGCTTACAGGACACCAAATGTACAAAATTACAACAGATCAACACCAAGTCACATTTTAAGGAAAATACCTAACATACAAAATAAAGACAGAATTTAAAAGAATGTGAGAGAAAAAAATACATTCAGGGGAAACCAATACAGATATTGGCAGATTTCTGGACACCCATACCCTAAAACCTAAAAGTCCTGGAACAACATTTTTCAAGCTCTGAAAGAAAATGGATACTAATCAAGAATCTTATACCCAACAAAACTTACCTTCAGATTTGATGACAAAATAAAATCCTCCCATGATAAACAAAATCTAAAAGAATTTACAAATAGAAAATAAGCACTATAGAACATTCTCAGCAAAATAGTCCATGAGAAGAAATTAAAAGCAATGGTGTAGGTCAGCATAAGGAGGAACTACTCTAAATGAATAACCAAATGAAAGAGAAAACAAGTCAAGTTAAAAACAAAAATAAGCCAAAATGACCAGTAACACAAATCATATCTCAGTAATAACCCTGAATGTTAATGACCTAAAATCAATAATCAAAAGACATAGACTGGTAGATTGGATTTTAAAAAAAGATCCAACAATATGCTGCCTTCAAGAACTCATCTCATAGAAAAAAATACCCACAGACTAAAGGTGAAAGGATGGGAAAAAAACATACCATGCACATGGACTCAGTAAAAACATAGGGGTATCCATCCTCATATCAGATAAAGCAGACTTCAAGTCAAAATTAGTTAGAAGGGATAAAGAAAGACAGGACATTTCATACTGCTTAAGGGAAGCATAAATCATCAAGACATAACAATCATAAATATTTTATGGCCCAAAAAATTGCTCATCCGTATACATCAAACAAATCTTCTCAATTCCAGGAACTAAATAGATCACAACACAATAATACTAGGTGACTTTAACACACCTCTCTCACCACTGGACAGATCTGCCAAATAAAATTGAACAAAGAAACCACAGATCTCAAACACCCAATTGATAATATAGACTTAACAGATATATATATAGAATATTCCATCTATCAATGAACAAATACACTTTCTTCTCAGCAGCACATGGATCCTTCTCTAAAATAGAACACATGTTATGCCACAAAGCTATTCTTAGCAAATACAAAAAATAGAGATACTACCTTGTATTCTATCACATCATAATGGGATGAAATTAGAAATCAGTGAAAAAAAAAAACAAATAAACTACTCCAACACTTGAAGATTAAACAATATGCTATTGAATGGTGCATGGAAAACAGAAGACATCAGGGGGGAAATAAAAAAATTCTTAGAGGTAAATGAGAACAAAGATACAACACATCAAATCTCTGGAACACTATGAAAGCAGTACTAAGAGGAAAATTCATTGCATGGAGCACATTTAATAAAAGAAGGAAAAGTCAACAAATAAAGGACCTAACATTACAGCTCAAAGCCCTAGAAAAAGAAGAACTGATCAACACCAAAAGTAGCAGAAGGCAGGAAATAGTTAAAATCAGAGCTGAAATCAATGAAATTGAAACAAAAGAAACAATCAAAAAATTGACAAAATGAAAAGTGGATTCTTTGAAAAAATACACAAAATTGATAGACACTTAGCCACACTAACAAGAGAAGGAGAGAGAAAACTCAAATTACTAAAATTCAGGATTGAAAAGGAAATATCACAACAGACAATATTGAAATACAAAATATAATTAGAAGCTATTTTGAAAATCTATACTCCAAAAAAATAGAAAATCTATTTCATCAGCAGGTTTCTACAGACATATGATCCACTCAAACCAAATCAGGAGAACATACACAATTTAAATAGATTAATTTCAAGAAATGAAATAGAAGAAGTCATCAAAAGCCTACCAACAAAGAAAAGTCCTGGACCAGATGGATTCTCAGTCGAGTTCTACATGACTTTCAATGAAGAGCTCATTCCAATACTCCTCAAAGTATTCCATGAAATAGAAAAAAGGGGACCCTTCCAAACTCATTCTATGAAGCTAATATCACCTGATACCAAAACCAGACAAAGACACATCAAGCAAAGAAAATTTCAGAACAATATCCTTAATGAACATAGATGCAAAAATTCTTAACAAAATTTTAGCAAATTGTATATAACAACATATTAAAAAGATAGGGCACCATGATCAAGTGGATTTCATTCCAGGGATGCAAGGTTGGTTCAACATCCAGAAATCAATAAATGTAATTCACCACATCAAAAAAGTTAAGAATCACATGATTATTTCAATAGATGCAGAAAAAGCATTTGATAAAATACAACACTGCTTCATTACTCAAAACGCTAGAAAAAATAGGGATGGTAGGAACATTCCTCAACATTGTAAAGGCTATCTACACTAAGCCCAAGGTCAAGATCATTCTAAATGGAGAAAAACTGAAAGCATTCCCCCTAAAAACTGGAACAAGGGATGCCCTCTTTCACCACTTCTATTCAACACATCCTTGAAACACTAGCCAGAGTAACTAGACAGACCAAAGGAATTAAAGGGATACGAATAGGAAAAGAAGATCTCAAATTATCCCTATTTGCCAATGACATGATTCTGTATTTACGGGAACCAAAAAATTCCACCAGAAAACTTCTAGAACTCATAAATAAATTCAGTAAAGTAGCAGGATATAAAATCAATGTTCAAATCTAATGCATTTCTATTCATAAATGATGAATCCTCAGAAAGAGAAATTAGGAAAACTACCCCATTCACAATAGCCTCAAAAAAAAAAAAAAAAAACTTGGGAATTAATCAAACAAAAGAGACAAAAGACCTCTACAATGAGAACTACAGAACACTAAAGAAAGAAGTTAAAGAGAACCTTAGAAGATGGAAAGATCTCTCATGTTCTTGGATAGGCAGAATTAATATTATCAAAATGGCCATAGTACCAAAAGTGCTATACAAATTCAATGCAATTCCAATTAAAATCCCAATGATGTACCTCATAGAAACAGAGAAAGCAATCATGAACTTCATTTGGAAGAATAAGAAACCCAGAATCACTAAAGCAATCCTTAGTAGCAAGAGTAAAGCAGGAGGTATCACAATAACAGAACTTCAACTATATTACAGAGCAATAGTAACAAAAATGACATGGTATTGGCACCAAAATAGACAGGTAGATCAATGGTACAGAATATAGGACACAGAGACAAACCCATATAAATACAGTTACCTCATACTAGACAAAGGTGTCAAAAACATACAATGGAGAAAAGATAGCCTATTCAACAAATGGTGCTGGGAAAACTGGAAATTCATATGCAGCAAAATAAAACTAAACCCCTGTCTCTCACTCTGCACAAAACTCAACTCAAAATGGATCAAGGACCTGGGAATCAGACCAGTGACCTATACCTTACAGAATAAAAAGTAGGTCATGTCGGTTTAGGACCAGAATCCCTTAACCTGAATCCCATAGCACAAGAAATAAAAGCATGAATCAACAATTGGGATAAATTCAAACTAAAAAGCTTTGTCTCAGCAAGAAAACTATCAAAAATGTGAAGAGAAAGACTACAGAGTGGGAGAAAATCTTTGCCACACATACTTCAGATAGAGCACTAATCTCCAGAATCTTTAAACAACTCAAAAAAACTTTACACCAAGAATACAAAAAACCCAATCAACAAATGGGCTAAGAAAATGAGCAGACACTTCACAGAAGAAGATCTACAAGCAATTAACAGATATATGAAGAAAATGTTCAACATCTCTAGTAATAAGAGAAATGCAAATCAAAACTACCCTACGATTCATCTCACCCCAATTAGAATGGTGATTATCAAGAATACAAGCAACAATAGGTGTTGGTGAGGATGTGGGGAAAAAGGTACACTCATATGATGCTGGAGGGGTTGCAAATTAGTGCAGCCATTATGAAAAGCAGTGTGGAGATTCCTTAGAAAACTTGAAATGGAACCACCATTTGATCCAGCTATCCCACTCCTTGGCCTATACCCAAAGGACTTAAAATCAGCATAATACATTGATGTTGCCACATCAATGTTCACAGCTGCTCAATGCACAATAGCCAGATTGTGGAACCAACCTAGATGCCTTTCAATAGATGAATAGATAAAGAAACCGTGGTATATATACACAATGGAATATTACTCAGCCATAAAGAAGAATAAAATTATGGCATTTGCAGGTAAATGGATGCAGTTGGAGAATATCATACTAAGTGAGATAAGTCAATCCCAAGAAACCAAAGGCCAAATGATCTCTCTGATAAGCAGATGATGATACATAATGGGGGTTGGGAGAGGGGCAATAATGGAGGAAGGATGGATCGTATAGAGAAAAAGAGGGGTAGGAGGTGTGGGTGAAAGAAAAACTAACAGAATGAGACAAACATCATTACCCTATATACACATTTGTTTACACAAATGGCGTAACTCTGCTTCGTGTACAACCACAGAAACAATAATTGTACCCCATTTGTGTACAATAAATCAAAATAAATAAATTAGAAATAAAGAGGAATTTTCTCAATTCAGTAAAAGGCACCTACCCCCCCCCCAAAAAAAAAAAAAAAACTAAGATCATACTTTACGGTGGAAAATTGAATGTTCGATGTCACACACCTGAAATTCAAAATCTACCCCAGTGACCAAGACAGTGTTAGTGTAACAACAGAATAATAAGTTCTTGGAACAGAGTTCAGAAATAAACCCTTAGATTTATAGTTGATTGATTTTTGACAAGGATGCTGAGATAACTCAATGGGCAATGGTACAACGAAGAGCAAATATTGCAGATAAAAATGCAGATCTTCATATAAAGAATGGAGCTGGTCAGGAGGGGGCAGGAGGCATATTTTTAACATAGCTCAGTTACCCAGAACTCAAGCAGCGGCTGAACCAGAGACCATTTGACTCCTTTGTCAGATCTAAAAAAAAAAAACCTTTCACCCTGAGAGCCAATTCAGGAGCCATCTTGGGTCTGCAACATAGTGCAGCCAGGGAAACAGGAAACCCAGATCCATGAGTTGACAGCTAGGTCTGCATGAGCCTGTCTGAGCCTAGCCAACCGGTGGAAAGTCAGAACCTGGGAGCATTTTGTCTGGGGAAACAGGTTAGAGAGGCTGGAGAGAGCCCAGTTCACAGGGACTGACAGGCTATAGCGGGTTAGGTTGGGAAGTTAGAAGGGTGGGTGTGAAGGCATTTGGCTCATCCAGCAGGCAGGGTCCTATACCCAGCGGGCTCCTGGGGCCATCTGGTGTTGCTGCCCACAGCAACTAAACCGTGGGAATTTATTGGAGGCGGACTGGGAATGAACAACTTCTTTATCTTTTTCTGCTTGCTTTCAGAGGAAGAGATGCTTGCTCGCTTTTAGAGGTGCTATGCTTTCAAAGAGGCTAGCTTTCAGAGGTCTGCTGCTTCTTAGAGGTGTGTCCTTCTCCCAGGTGAAGAGAATGTCTTATATACACTAAGGCAGCCAATCATCTTAGGATTAAGTAGCACGATTGGTGTACACACCACGGTACCAATCAAGAAAGAATGAGGGAGGTTTCAAGATGGCGGCCTAGAGGGTGGCTGCATTTCATGTTGCTCCAGGACTCAGGATTCAAAAGAGGAGGTATTGAGACACTTGGGACCAACTCAAAGCAGCCGGGTGACTCTCACCCATTGGGAAGGCATCCCGGATGGGATGGTGGTCCCGGAACGCAGGGAACTTTGTGAAGTAGAGTTGCCAGCGAGACGCCCCTCCCCCTGCTGGAGCAGTGAACGCGGACAACTGGGAGCGCCGTAAAGGAGGCCGCTTGGCACAGCGCTGGGACTCGGAGCAACCACTGGGGCTCCGGCGGCTGCCCAGGGGAGGAGTGGCGAGGAGAGCCCAGGGGAGGTGTGGACTCAGAACACCGGGGCCTGCCCTGAGGAGGAGGAGGAGGAACGTGGCCACTTGGATTCGGAGTGACTGCACCAGAGCTACAGGCGGTTGCCAGAGGAGAAGCTGCGCGGCGAGCTGTTTTGACTCTAAGCGACCGCTTCTGAACACCGGGGTCTGCCCTGAGGACGAGGAGGAGGAAGAGGAGCGCGGCCGCTTGGATTCGGGGTGACTACACCAGAGCTACAGGCGGTTGCCAGAGAAGGGGCTGCGTGGCGAGCTGTTTGAACTCAGACCACTTCTGAACCCCGGGGCCTGCCCGGAGGAGTAGGAGGAGGAGGAGGAGGAGCGCGGAGGGTCGTTTGGACTCGCAGTGACTGCATTAGCGCTCCAGGCGGCTGCTCAGGGGAGAAGGCGAGTGGTGAGTTGTTTGGACTTAAAGTGACAGCTCCTGAACACAGGGGGGCTGCCTGGAGGATAAGCGTGGTGGGTCGCTTGGTCTTGAGTGGCCGCACCAGAGCTCCAGGCGGTTGCCCAGAGGACCCGTGCAGTGGGTCACGTGGAATCAGAGCCACTCAGTGTGACCGCTCCTGAACACCCGGGGGGTTATCTGGAGAAGGAGGAGGAATGGGGAGGGTCACTTCGACTTGGAGTGAGTGATTGCCCAGGGCTACGGGTGGTTGGTGGGAGGAGGAGGCACGCAGTGAGTTTCTTGGACTCCTAGTGACCACACCAGAATACTGGGCGGCTGTCTGGAGGAAGAGGCCTGTGGCGGGTCTCTGGACTCAGAGTGATTGTTCAGGGCCCCAGGTGGCTGCTCAGAGGAGGGGCCACATAGCCAGGCGATTAGGTGCAGAGCAGGGTCCCAGGATCTAGGAGGCTTCTGGGTGGAAGAGCCGCACAGAGACAGGCTTAGGGTGGAGCGAAGGTTCCAGGCCTGCGGGCAGATTCTCTGAGGAGGGGCAGCCTAAGGAGATTCATCTGCGAAGGGTGAGGCTCCCAGGCCCAGGAGGCAGGGCCGGGCCCCTGGGAACTTTGCAGAGGAAGGCAGCCCAGCCCAGGAGGTAGCTGTAAATTGAGGGGAACCTCTAGGAGGGAACTGACCAGCGAGACCTCCCCACCGGGTGAGTCTTCCCTGCTGGGTGAGGTTTCCCCACAAGGACGGTAAAACCAGAGACTCAGGCCCAAACAGGCCTTGCCTCAGCCCGCAGCCTAGGTCCCCTTTGGATGACCATTGGTCAAAAAGTGGAGGCACCTCTGCCCACTAGCAGGGAATATACCCCACCTGAAGGACACCACTCCTAGAGAGGCAGCTTCCTTGTGGAGCACTGCATTATCAACTTCCTCCAAGACTTCAGCCTACTGAAGGCTAAGGGGGGATATATATAGAAATCTTCAGGGACATTGTAAGTCAATAGAGGAAATCTGCAATATCTCAGCAGTCCACTGATACCTGAACAACATGAGAAAACAAGGAAAGAAAATGCTGCAAACAAATCTAGATGTTACATCAATAAAACCCAATGACAGCATGGCAGAAGAAATGACAGAAAAGGAGTTCAGAATGTACATAATTAAAATGATCAGAGAAGCAAACGATGAGATGAAAGAGCAAAAGCATGCACTGAATGATGAGATGAAAGAGCAAATGCAAGCATTGAATGATCGCACCAATCGACAGTTAAAGAGCAAATACAGGAAGCAAAAGATCATTTCAATAAAGAGTTAGAGATATTGAAAAAAAAACTAAACAGAAATCCTTGACATGAAGGAAACAACAAACCAAATTAAGAACTCCATAGAAAGCATATCCAATAGGATAGAACACCTGGAAGACAGAACCTCAGACATTGAAGACAAAATATTTAACCTTGAAAACAAAGTTGAACAAACAGAGAAGATGGTAAGAAATCATGAACAGAATCTACAAGAACTATGGGATATCATGAAAAGGCCAAATTTAAGAATTATTGGGATTGAGGAAGGCCTAGAGAAACAAGCCAAAGGAATGAACAATTTATTCAATGAAATAATATCAGAAAATTTCCCAAATCTGAAGAATGAAATGGAAAATCAAGTTCAAGAGGCTTATAGCACTCCAAATACACAAAATTAAAACAGACCCACACCAAGGCACATTATAATGAAAATACCTAACATACAAAATAAAGACAGAATTTTAAAGGCTGTGAGAGAAAAGAACCAAATTACATTCAGGGGGAAACCAATACGGATATCAGCAGATTTTTCAACCCAGACCCTAAAAGCTAGAAGGGCCTGGAACAACATTTTTCAAGCCCTGAAAGAAAATGGATGCCAACCAAGAATCTTATACTCAGCAAAACTTACCTTCAAATTTGACGATGAAATAAAATCCTTCCATGATAAACAAAAGCTAAAAGAATTTACAAAAAGAAAGCCAGCATTACAGAATATTCTCAGCAAAATATTCCACAAGGAAGAGATGAAAAACAAAGAAGCAACTCAGCAAAGGGAGGAATTATCCTAAAGGAATTGTCAAATAAAGGAGGAAACAAGCTGTGTCAAACAAATAAATAAACAAAATTTAAAAAATGAACCAAATGACCGGGAAACCAAATCATTTCTCTATAATAACCCTGAATGTTAATGGCCTGAATTCATCAATCAAAAGACATAGACTGGCAGACTGGATTAAAAAGAAAGATCCAACAATATGTTGCCTGCAAGAGACTCACCTCATAGAAAAAGATACCTATAGACTAAAGGTGAAAGGATGGGGAAAAACATACCATGCACATGGACTCAGCAAAATAGCTGGAGTATCCATCCTCATTTCCGATAATGTGGACTTCAAGCCAAAGTTAGTCAGAAGGGATAAAGAAGGACATTTCATACTTCTTAAGGAAGCATAAATCAGCAAGATATAACAATCATAAACATCTATGCCCCAAACAGTGGCTCATCCATGTATGTCAAACAAATCCTTCTCAAATTCAGAAACCAAATAGACCATAACACAATAATACTAGGTGATTTTAACACGCCTCTCTCACCACTTGACAGATCTTCCAGACAAAAATTGAACAAAGAAACCATGGATCTCAATAACAGAATCAATAATTTAGACTTAACGGACATTTATAGAATATACCATCCAACTAAGAGCGAATACACTTTCTTCTCAGCAGCACATGGATCCTTCTCTAAAATAGACCATATATTATGCCACAAAGCTAATGTTAGCAAATACAAGAAGATAGAGACACTAGCATGTATTCTATCAGATCATAATGGATTGAAGTTAGAAATAAATGAAAGAGTAAAACACAGAAACTATTCCAACACCTGGAGATTAAACAATATGCCATTATATGATGAATGGATAACAGAAGATATTAGGAAGGAAATTAAAAAATTCTTAGAGGTAAATGAGAACAAAGAAACATAATATCAAAATCTCTGGGACACTATGAAAGCAGTACTTAGAGGGAAATTTATTTCATGGAGCGCATTTAATAAAAGAAGTAAAACTCAACAAATAAACGACCTAACACTACAGCTCAAAGCCCTAGAAAAAGAAGAACAGAACAGCACCAAAAGTAGTAGAAGACAGGAAATAGTTAAACTCAGAGCTGAAATCAATGAAATTGAAACAAAAGAAACAATACAAAAAATTGACAAAATAAATAGTTGGTTCTTCGAAAAAATAAACAAAATTGATAAACCTTTAGCCACACTAACAAAGACGAGAGAAAACCCAAATCACTAAAATTCGGAATGAACAAGGAAATATCACAACAGACAGAATTGAAATACAAAACATAATTAGAAGCTATTTTGGAAATCTATACTCCAACAAAATAGAAAATTTCGAAGACATCAACAGGTTTCTAGAGACATATGAATTGCCTAAACTGAACGAGGAGGACATAAACAATTTAAATAGACCAATTTCAACTACTGAAATAGAAGAAGTCATCAAAAACCTACCAACAAAGAAAAGTCCGGGACCAGATGGGTTCTCAGCCGAGTTCTACAAAACCTTTAAAGAAGAGCTCATTCCAATACTTCTCAAAGTATTCCATAAAATAGAAGAGGAGGGAACCCTCCCAAACTCATTCTATGAAGCCAATATCACACTGATACCTAAACCAGACAGATACTCATCAAGGAAAGAAAATTTCAGACCAATATCCTTAATGAACATCGACACAAAAATTCTCAACAAAATTTTAGCAAATCGCATACAAAAACATATTAAAAAGATAGTGCACCATGATCAAGTGGGTTTCATCCCAGAAATGCAAGGTTGGTTCAACATCAGGAAATCAATAAACATAATTCACCATATTAATAGACTTAAAGTCAAGAATCACATGATTATTTCAATAGATGCAGAAAAAGCATTTGATAAAATACAGCACCCCTTCATGCTCAAAACACTAGAAAAAATAGGGATAGTGGGAACATTCCTTAACATTGTAAAGGCCATTTATGCTAAGCCCATGGCTAATATCATTCTAAATGGTGAAAAACTGAAAGCATTCCCCCTAAAAACTGGAACAAGGCAGGGATGCCCTCTTTCACCACTTCTATTCAACATCGTTCTTGAGACTCTGGCCAGAGCAATTAGACAAACCAAAGAAATTAAAGGGATACGAATTGGAAAAGAAGAACTCAAACTATCCCTGTTCGCTGATGACATGATTATATATTTAGAGGAACCTGGAAATTCTACCAGAAAACTCTTAGAACTCATAAGTGAATTCAGTAAAGTAGCAGGTTACAAGATCAATGCCCATAAATCCAATGCATTTTTATACATAAGTGATGAATCTTCAGAAAGAGAAATTAGGAAAACTACCCCATTCAAAATAGCCTCGAAAAAAATAAAATACTTGGGAATCAATCTCACAAAAGAGGTGAAAGACCTCTACAATGAGAACTATACAACACTAAAGAAAGAAATTAAAGAACACCTTAGAAGATGGAAAGATCTTCCATGTTCTTGGATAGGAAGAATTAATATTGTCAAAATGGCCATACTACCTAAAGTGCTGTACAAATTCAATGCAATTCCAATTAAAATCCCAATGACGTACCTTACAGAAATAGAGCAAGCAATTATGAAATTCATCTGGAAGAATAAGAAACCCAGAATAGCTAAAGCAATCCTTAGCAGGAAGAGTGAAACAGGGAGTATTGCAATACCAGATCTTCAACTCTACTACAAAGCAATAGTAACAAAAACGGCATGGTATTGGTATCAAAATAGAAAGGTAGATCAATGGTACAGAATAGAGGACACGGACACAAACCCAAATAAATACAATTTTCTCATACTAGACAAAGGGGCCAAAAATATGCAATGGAGAAAAGATAGCCTCTTCAACAAATGGTGCTGGGAGAATTGGAAATCCATATGCAACAGAATGAAACTAAACCCATATCTCTCACCATGCACGAAACTAAACTCAAAATGGATTAAGGACCTTGGAATCAGACCAGAGACCCTGCAGATTATAGAAGAAAAAGTAGGTCCAAATCTTCACCTTGTTGGTCTAGGATCAGACTTCCTTAACAGGACTTCCATAGCACAAGAAATAAAAGCTAGAATCAACCACTGGGATAGATTCAAACTAAAGAGCTTTCTCTCAGCAAAGGAAACTATCAGCAATGCGAAGAAAGAGCCTACAGAGTGGGAGAATATCTTTGCCAATCATACTTCAGATAGAGCACTAATCTCCAGAATCTATAAAGAACTCAAAAAACTCTACTCCAAGAATTCAAATAATCCAGTCGATAAATGGGCTAAGGAAATGAATAGACACTTCACAGAAGAAGATCTACAAGCAATCAACAAACATATGGAAAAATGCTCAACATCTCTAGTAATAAGAGAAATGCAAATCAAAACCACCCTACGATTCCATCTCACCCCAATTAGAATGGCGATTATCAAGAATACGAGCAACAACAGGTGTTGGCGAGGGTGTGGGGAGAAAGGTACACTCATACATTGCTGGTGGGACTGCAAATTAGTGCAGCCACTCTGGAAAGCAGTGTGGAGATTCCTTAGAAAACTTGGAACGGACCCTCCATTTGACCCAGCTATCCCAGTCCTTGGCCTATACCCAAAGGACTTAAAATCAGCATACTACAGAGATACAGCCACATCAATGTTCATAGCTGCTCAATTCACAATAGCCAGACTGTGGAACCAACCTAGATGCCCTTCAATTGATGAGTGGATAAAGAAACTGTGGTATATATATACAATGGAATATTACTCAGCCATAAAGAATGATAAAATTATGGCATTTGCAGGCAAATGGATGAAATTGGAGAATATCATGCTAAGTGAGATCAGCCAATCTCAAAAAGCCAAAGGACGAATGATATCGTTAATAAGTGGAGGATGACACATAATGGGGGGGAGGGAAGGGTTAGTGTTAGGGTTAGAGTTAGGGTTAGGGAGGGGGGCAAGTATGGAGGAAGGAAGTACTGTATAGAGGGTAAAGAGGGGTGGGAGGGGTGGGAGGAAGGGAAAAAATAACAGAATGAATGAAACAACATTACTCTATGTAAATTTATGATTACACAAATGGTATGCCTTGACTCCATGTACAGAGAAACAACATGTATCCCATTTGTTTACAATAAAAAAAAAAAGAAAGAAAGAATGAGGAACACGTGTTGACCTCAAGCACGGAAGAGACATCAACCAATCAGGCAAAAGGTCATGAGAGATCACACCATGTTAACACAAATTATGCTCCACCTCTTGGCCCAATGCCAGCCACCATTTTAGAACTACTTCCTCAAACAGCTGTAAGCATGTCTCTACAATCTGGGCCAGCACTCACTAGGTTTCAGCACCAGCCCATTGCCTGGCTCCCTCCCCAGTCTGGCATCCACCAGTCTCCAGCCTCCAGCACCAATCTGGCACCCACTAGGGCCTTCGGGTCCCCTAGTCTCCAGTCTCCCAATCCCTGCCCCACCCCCATCCCAGACCCACCCATGCTTGGTTTACTATGCCCACAGTTTAGCCACCAGCCCATAGCCCTGCACACCAGGCTGCTGCTTCACTGCCAGACCCATTTTGCCCAGTACACAGCTTTGCTGCCAGCCTGCAGGTCCCAGCGCCTGGTCCTGACCCACCTGGCCCAGGCCAACTGGACCCTCCAGACATGGCTAACCAGGCCCCCTGGCTGGACCAGTTACTTTTCCACCTGCCCACAACTCAGTGTCCCCAGCTCACCACTTTGTCTCCAGGCTGTAGGCCTGGCCTTCCACTCTAATCTCCCAAGAAAGGAAATTGGGAAGTCTTAAAGCCCAACCTTTAACCCAGTGAGCAATGAAGCCAATAGGAAGGATGAGACAACCATACCCCCATGTTTAGTTCATACCTTGAGAAGAAATGAAAATCAGGTGGGCACAGACAGTGAACAGATTTGCTCACTGACGATTTTGTCCACCATAGTGGATATGGCTCCTTAATTTCTTAACGCTTCACCAAGATTGGTGGATGTTGTTGTTGTTGGTTGTGGTTGTAGTTCTGTTTTGTTTTTTGTTTTGGTTTTTCTATATTAGGTTTTGTTTTATTTGGGTGTACACTGACTGATTCAAGGACTCCTACACATATTTATATTTGCTTCTCTCTCCTTATTACTGACTTTTTTCTTTTTCTTTTTTTTTTTTTTAAGTTGTAATTTTCCCATGTTCTCTTTATGAGGGTTAGGGTTTCTGATTAGTTTATTTTTATTTTCTTTTGTATAGTCTTCACCACTACTCTCCTTTGTCTCCCTCTTTTTTTTTTCTATTTCCAACACCCAAATTCCATTCCATTCTCTCTCTCCTCCTTTATATTCTTCTTTTTTCTTCCCCTTTTACATTAACAACATATCATAAGTTAGCACAGCATCTGCCCTTTCAACCTTTGAAATTGCAAACACTTTTCTACACTCCTATCTCTACTTCTTTCCTCATACTCAACTCTATCCTTAACACCTCTTAATACTAATTGAGCTGTATAATGTCTACCCCAACCAACAATGTCACAGTAATGTTAATAGGACAGAAGTCATAGATGAACACCTATTGTTTGATTGTAAGCCAGACATAATGCATGATTATTTGCTGTTTTTATTGATGGAAATTGCTGATCCCACTTTCTTTACATATTGCACCAATTAACACTAGATATCAAAATAGGAACTAAGGACCTAGTCTACTGCTATACATCAATTGCATACATTGTTGCTATCATTGGGTTCCCTGCCCAATCTCTGAGGTACTAGTAATATATACGAATACTATAAACTCATAAGGTAGAAACACTACAGCATCAGATCCATCCAGATAGGTGGGCAGACACACAAACAGTATGAAAAACCAAGGGAACAAGCCATCCCAAATAACACAGAAAACCAAAACAGTGCACTCCATTGTCAACACAGTGGAATAAATGGAATTCAGAAAGTTCGTGGTTAAACTGATCTATGAGGTAAAGATTATGTAAGAAAAGAATTCAGAGAGAAAACACAAGAAGTGAAAGATCATTTCAATAAGGAGATAGAGATCCTGAAAAAGAATCAGCCAAAAGTCCTCAAAATGAAGGAATCAATAAACCAAATTAAAAAGTCAAAAGAAAGCATCACCAACAAACTAGACAACTTGGAAGACAGAGTTTCAAGCAATGAAGTCTAAATATATAATCTAGAAAATAAAGCTTACCATGGAGAAAAGATGTTATGAGACCATGAACAGAACTTCCAAGAAATATGGGATAACATGAAAAGACCACACTTAAGATATTTTGGGATAGATGAAGACTCAGAGATACAAACCAAAGAAATGCACACTTTTCAAAGATATAAGTCAGAAAATTTTTCAAACCTTAAGAATGAAATGTAAAACCAAATACAGGAAGCTTATAGGACCTAAAATTTACAAAATTATTACAGACCCACACCAAGACACCTTATTATGAAAATGCCTAACATATAGAATAAGAATAGAATTTTTAGAAGACTGTCAGAGAATAATGACAGGTAACATTTAGAGGGAAACCAATCTGGATCTCAGCTGATCTCTCAACCCAGACACTAAAAACTAGTAAGTTTTGGAATAATATATACCAAGCTCTGAAAGAAAAGGAATGCCCGTCAAAAATACTATTCCCAAATAAGCTTCAGATTTGACAATAAAATAAAAGCCAAAACCTAAAAGAATTCATAAGTAGAAAGCCTGCACTACAAAACATACTCAATAAAATATTTCATGAATAAGAAATGAAAAATAAAGGTGAACACTAGCAAAGGAAGGAAGTACACTAGAAGAAGAGTCAATCAAAAAAGAAACTAATTCAAATTAAAAACCAGAATTAAGTCAAAATGATGGAATAAAAATCATAACTCAATAATAACATTGCATATAAATGGCCTAAACTCATCAATCAAAAAACATAGGCAAATTGGATTAAAAAACAAGACCTAACAATATGCTGGTTCCAGGAGACTCACCTCATAAGCAAAACCATTCACAGACTGAAGGTTAAAGGATGGGAAAAAACATATCATTCACACGGATCTTGTAAATAAGCAAGGGTTACAGAAGCTCAATTCACAATAGTTAAACTATGGAACCAACCTAGATGCCCTTCAACAAATGAATGGAAAAAGAAAATGTACATGTACACAATGGAATATTACTCAGCCTTATAGAAGAATAAAATTATGGCATTTGCAGGTAAATGGATGGAACTAGAGAAGATCATCCTAAGCAAAATAAGTCAATCCCAAAAAAACAAAGTCTGAATGTTTTCTCTGATAAGTGGATGCTGATCATAGTGGGGGTGGGGATGAAGAAACTATGTATTGTGCAAAGGAGAGTGAGGGGAGGAGTGGAGCAGTGGGGAAGGGAAAGAGAGTAGAATGAGACAGACCTTATTACCCTATATACATGTATCATACTCTACTAGTGTGACTCAGCACTATGTACAACCAGAGGAATGAGAAGTTGTGCTCCATTTGTGTACGATGTGTCAAAATGCATTCCACTGTCATGTATAACCAATTAGAACATATTTTAAAAATTAATTTTAAAAAAATCCTAAAAGCAAAGAAAAACTCAGGACCAGATGATTTCTCAGCTGAGTTCTACCAGACCCTCAACTAAGAACTTAAACCAATACTCCTCAAATCATTTCATGCAATAGAAAATGAGGGAGCCCTTCCAAACTCATTCTATGAAGCTATTATTGCCTTGACACCAAATACACACAAAGTCACATCAAGCAAAGAAAACTTCAGACGACCAATACCCCTGATGAGCATAGATGCAAAAATTATTTATAAAATACTGGCAAATCACATATAAAAACATATTTAAAAGATAGTGCACCATGATCAAATGGGGTGCATTCCCCATTTAAAAATACAGAAATCAATAAATTTTATTCATTACATCAATACCTTAAAGACAAGAAAAACAGGCTTCTCTCAATAGATGCAGAAAAAGCATTTGACAAAATTCAGCATCTATTTATATTCACGACATTAGAAAAACTAGGGATAACAGGAACATACCTCAACATTATAAAAGCCATATATTCTAAACCTAAGGCCAACATCATTCTAAATGGATGAAAATTGAAAGCATTCACTCCAAAAACTGGAATAAGATAGGGAAGCCTTCTTTCGCCAATCCTATTTAACATAGTTCTTGAAACCCTAGCCAGAGCAATTAGACAAAAGAAAGTAACTAAAGGCACACAAATAGGAAAAGAACCAATTATCCTTATTTGCAGATGACACAATTCTATATTCAGAAGACCCAATAAAGTCTACCAGAACATTAATTGAACAAATTTTGCAAAGTAGCAGTATACAAAATTAACACCTAAAATCAGTTGCATTCCCTATATACCAATGACAAATCAGCTGAAAGAGAAATTGGGAAAACTATCCCATTTACCATACCTTCAAAAAAGTAAAATAAAATACTTGGGACTTACTCTAACAAAAGACACAAAAGACCTCTAAAATGAAAACTATAGAACACTGAAGAAAGAAATTGAAGAAGACCTTAGAAGATGGAAAGATCTCCCATGTTCTTGGATAGACAGAAGTAATATTGCCACAATGGCCATACTACTAAAAGCACTATGCAGATTTAATGCAATTTCCATTACAATTTCACTGGTGTTCTTCATAAAAATGAAAAAGGCAGTCATGAAATTCATTTAGAAAAATAAGAGGCCCAAAATAGCAAAAGCTATCTTTAGTGAGAAAAGTGATACAGAAGGCATCACAATACCAGACTTTAAATTATACTACAGAGCTACAGTAACAAAAACAGCATGGTATTGGCACAAAAAGGAGATTTGAAGATCAATGGAACAGAATAGAAGACACAGAAACAAGCCCACATAAATACAGTTATCTCATACTAGACAAGTCACCATAAACATATATTAGAGAAAAGATAGCCTCTTCAACAAATGGTGATGGGAAAACTGGAAAGTCATATGTAGCAAAATGAAATTAAACCCCTCTCTCTCACCCTGCACAAAACTCAACTCAAAGTGGATCAAGAACTTCGACAGTAGACCAGAGATCCTGTGCCTACGAAAAGAAAAAATATGCACAACTCTTCATCATGTCGGCTCAAGAACAGACTTCCTCAATAAGACTACTAAAGCACAAGAACTAAAATCAAGAATCAACGAATGGAACAACATCAAACTAAAAAGCTACTTTATAGCAAAGGAAACCATCAAGAACATGGACAGAGAGCCTACAGAATGAGAGACAATCTTTACCACCTGCACCTCAGTTGGAGAATTAATCTCCAGTATATACAAAGAACTCAAAAAACTTAACACCAAAAAATAATAATGATGATAATAACCCAATCAATAAATGTGCAAAGGAATTGAACAGACACTTCACAGAAGTATGAATGGTCAAAAAATATATGAAAAAAATGTTCAACATCTCCAGAAATTAGAGAAATGCAAATTAGAGCTACATTGAGATTTCATCTCACTCCAGTTAGAATGGCAATTATCAAAAATACAAATAACAATAAATGTTAGTGAGGGTATGGGGTAAAAGGTACACTCATAACAATTGCCGGTGGGACTGCAAATTGGTGCAACCATTATGGAAAGCAAAACGGAGATTCCTCCAAAAAATTGGAATAGAACCATTTAACCCAGCTATCCCACTCCTCAATTTATAACTAAAGGACTTGAAATCAGCATACTACAGTGATGCAGCCACATCAACGTTTACAGCAACTCAATTCACAATATCTAGATTGTGGAACCAATCTAGATGCCCTTCAACAGATGAATGGATAAAGAAACTGTGGTATATATACGTAATGGAATATTACTTGGCCAGAAAGAAAAATGAAATTATGACATCTGCCAATATATGGATGGAACTAGAGACTATCATGCTAAGTGAAATAAGCCAGTCCCAAAAAACCAAAGGCTGAATGTTCTCTCTGATGTGTGGATGCTGACCCATAAAAAGGGAGGGAGGGAAGGCAACCAAATTTACCTCAAATCATGAATGAATAAATAAAATACCCATACAATAGCATGTTATTCAGCAAATAAAAGGAATTGATAGAATTAATACATGCTACAACAAAAAGGAATGTCGAAAACATAAGTTATGGGACGAAGGACGTCCCATAACAAATATGTGTAAGTTGCTATTTGTGTTACCTTTCCTTGTTTGGTTTTTGTTTGTTTTTGTTGTAGCGATGTGTACATTAGTTCGTTTCTGTCTGACTTCCAAAAAACCAAAATTTCAAAAACAGTTAAGAGAAGGGGAAAAGATATTAGAAACTGTAGGAAAAGAACAATCAAGTCAAGCTTCTGAAAGAGTGAGTAGATGTTCAGACCTCTGGGCCTCCGCCAGAGCAGTATTAACTCCAAAGATGGGAGTACAACCAATACCTACTTCGGCTGTCAGCCCATTACCTAAAGGGACAGTGGGACTAGTTCTGGGGAAGAGTTCTTCTGCTTTAAAAGGATTAAATATTGTCCCTGGAGTTATAGACCCTGATTTTACAGGAGAAATAAAAATCCTTGCTTCTTCACCAAGAGGTATAGTAATAATAGCTCAGGGTGATCACATAGCACAATTGTTGGTCTTACCCAGTTGCTATGATCAATATCCATCAAAAAATATTATTAGGGGAAATAAAGGATTAGGTTCTACTGGCAAAAATATGGTCATGTTAACATGGGGTTTAAAAGATAGGCCTATGACAAAGTTAGTGATAGAAGGCAAAAGTTTTGAGGGCTTATTAGATACTGGGGCTGACAAAAGTATTATCAAAATTACAGAATGGCCCAAAGCCTGGCCACTTCAACAGGCACATCAGACTTTAAGGGGATTGGGTATGGCTTCCAATCCTAACAAAAGCGCAGCCATATTAAAATGGAAGGTGGCTAACAGGGAATTATGTCCTGATACTGCCCAACGTAATGCAGTTGTGGGCAATCCTCAGTGGAATCTAAACATGCTGACAGGCCAAGGACCATATGAAGGGCAAGGTAATCAGATTAATTTCCACCCCAGTGTGTATCAACAAATTAACCCTCAACTTTTAATCTATCCTTATATGGATGATATTTTGCTAGCTCATAAGGAAAAACCTGTCTTAGAGCAATGTTATAATGTTATAATTCCTTACTAAAGTCACTGGAAAAATGGGGCTTACACATTGCCATTAATAAAGTACAAATCACAGACACCAAAACTTCCTGGGATCTATCATAAATCAAACTATGGTTAAACCCGTAAAACTTACCATTCAGGTAGATGAGCTTAGAACTTTAAATGATTTTCAAAAACTTTTGGGTGATATTAATTGGATTAGACCTTTCCTTCATTTACCCACCTCAAGTTTGGGCCCCCTGTTTGATATTCTTAAAGGTGATTCTGACCCTCTTTCTAAGCGAGTGCTTACCCCAAGGCTTAAGAAGCTCTCAAGCTTGTTGAAACAGCTATGGAAAAGGCTCATCTTGATCGTATTGACCTAACTAAGCCTTTATCATTCATTGTCTTGGCCACAAATAAGTTACCCACAGGAGTGTTTTGGCAAAAGGGTCCTGTTCTATGGGTTCACATGAATTATGCCCCTAACAAGGTCTTAGCCTTGTTTACTGAATCTGTGGCAGAATTAATCCTTAAGGCATTAAAAGTATCCCTTTCCACCTTTGGATCACATCCCTCAACTATCACTACGCCATATACTACTGATCAGATACAATATCTTATTAATAATTCAAATTCATGGGCTATAGTCTTTACTAATACTTCTGCTGTGTTTGACAATCATTTGCCATCTGATCCTGTTCTCCAATTTTGGAGTCAACATCCTATAATTTTTCCTAAAGTCACCTGAAAAGAACCTATTACAGGAGCTACCCTTATATTTACTGATGGATCAAAAAATGGTACGGGTGCTATTACTATAGATAATGTTACAGAAACATTATTGTTTAATACTCTATCTGCACAACAAACGGAACTATTAGTAGCTATAGAAGTATTCAAAACCCACCATGAGCCTTTTAACCTATTCTCTGATAGCAAATACGTTGTTAATGCTGTTCAAAATTTAGAATTAACTGGTCTGATTTCCCTCACCTCCACTATTACTAAATATTTGCAAAGTTTACAAAAACTTATTTGGGACAGAAAAAATCCTTTTTTTATTGGGCATGTTCGGGCTCATACTGGCCTTCCAGGTCCTTTAAGTTTACACAATGATTTAACAGACATGGCCACCAGAGACCCACACATCTTTAATACACTTGAAAATGCAAAAACTATTCATTCCAAATTTCACGTAAATGCTTCCACTCTACGCACACACTATAAAATTACTAAGGCAACAGCTCAGGACATAGTCAAGTCTTGTGCTAAATGTGTTACACTTATTCCTAACCCCTCACTAGGAGTAAATCCAAAAGGGCTTCAGCCCAATCATATTTGGCAAATGGATGTAACTCATTATTCAGAATTTGGAAAACTACAATTCATTCATGTGTCTATTGATACCTTTTCAGGATTTATTATGGCCTCTGCACTTACTGGAGAAAAAACCAAAGATGTAATAACACACTGTTTACACTCTTTCTCCATCCTAGGAGTTCCCAAACAAATTAAAACAGATAATGGTCCTGGATATACGTCCCAGGCCTTTAAACAATTTTGTTCCACCTTTGGTATTCAACATGTCACAGGAATTCCCTATAATCCTACTGGACAAAGCATTGTTGAGCATGCCCATTTAATGCTTAAAAACATGCTTTATAAACAAAAAGGGGGGATAGGGGCATCATACAGATCCCCAAAAGACAAATTGTCTGTTGTCTTGTTCATTTTAAATTTTTTAAATCTTGATTCTGAGGGCCGATCGGCTGCTGACCGTCATTCAGAGCCTAATAAAAAGCATCTATCTCAAGTGCTCTGGAAGGACATTCTATCAGGACAATGGAAAGGCCCAGATCCGGTATTGATCTGGACCTGAGGGTCTGTTTGTGTTTTCCCACAGGACGCACAATCGCCAATTTGGGTGCCAGAGAGATTGGTCAAGGCCTCAACAGAGACCCAAAAACAGGAAGAAGATGAGGAGGCTTCTCCCGCTGATGGTGCTGGTGAATTCTCGCCAAGTTAATGGAGGAGACTCGCGTGAACTATGGGGGATAGTGAAGATGTGGCCCCATCCTGTACCCCTCACCAACTCCTCTATTCTATATCCTCCTATTTTTATAACATTTGGCCACATTTCTGCAGTCCGCTGTTCTATGGGGAAAAGAATGGTTTGGGCTTTTGTCCAGGGGAGGTCTCTTGTGTGTTGTATCTGTCCTGTGCATATACAAAATGCATATACATCCACGCAGAGAAACAGCCATTATTCGCCAAGCTCTCGTCGCAATTGATGCTGGCCCATCCCCCCAAGTCTGGTTAAATATGCTGGACCGGTAGCCAATGACGGGTAAGATTCATGGGGAGCTCATACCAACCTAAGACAGGAAATGAGGGCGAGAGCCTCATTGTCCAATTATGGGTAAGGATGTTGCTCTGCCATGGACAACCTAGACCTGGGGCCCAGGGTTACGCCACATGCATCTAAAGATGGCGACTGGCAGAGAGCAAACGGCATCCTGATTATGCCTGGAGAGAGGCAGGAAGCATTTACCATTGGCTGCATGATAATCAGTTCAGCCGCCTAGCGTGTGGACAGATATACTTTACATGTATGCTTGAGTGAGTGATCGCTTGACCTTTAACAGGATTGGATGGACATATCTGGTTACAATTGCTTATGCATGAGACTGCTTATATATTGAGGGTGATATCTGAATAAAGCGGAAGCTGTTTCATGAACTTCTGAAGAGTAGTGTCTTTTGTCCCGCTGGTCGGGCCAAAAGAGCAAGAAGCAGCCGCTTGAAGCAACCTAGGCTAAGAAGCGGTGGTTTTCCATAGTTAAGTGAAAGAAGTCAATTACAAAAGGCCACATTTTGTCTGATTTATATGAACGTGCAGAATGGTACTCTTAGCTGGGCTGTGACTGCATAGGACCCAGGCAAGTTGGGATGGGCTGGGGAGTGATCGCTAGGAGGAATCATTTACTGGGTAAGGGATTCATTTTGGAGGATTTGAAATGTTCGAAAATGGTCTATGGTGATGCTTGCTGTTTGAAAATACTTTGCCAATGTACTAAAAACCTTTAATTTGGTATATCAAGTGGATAAAGTATACAATTTGTGAATTAAGTTTGAATAAGGATGTTTGAAAAATAAAATGCACTTAAGAATACTTACAATTGACTTGCCTTGTTTATAAGGAAAAAAAAAAAAAAAAAAAACTCATCCAGGACCATCTCCCAGCTCCTTAACTATTCTGAATTATAAGCAGTTTTTTATACCAGAGTATGTCCAGGACCCGATTTCAAGATTTGTCATGTGTCTTCGAGACAGAAGGAGCCTCATGGCACTCGGAGAGGGAAGTTGAGACACCTCACTGCTCAACAGAGGAGGACAAAACTAACCTCATCAAAAACATCAGCCTGCCAAAGTCATGGGAGGCACTCACAAGCTGAAATCTGCCAGCTGAATCTTCAGAAGAGAGATAATAAAGCTTTGCCATTCCCTTTCATTTCTGCTTCACCGAGAGATTTCATCATGAATTAGCACTGAATTTTGTCACTTTGCATCCACCCATTGATTATATGGTTTTTGTTCTCTATTCTGTTAATGGAGTGAATATGCTACTTTTCAAATAAACCCCACCTGATCATAACATTAAAAAAAAAAAAGTTCCAAAAAAACTATTTTAACATCCATTTGAAAGAACCAAAGTAATTATCTGGGGAAATAAAATGTTAGGTATATTTGTGTCATTTCAGATCTTCAACATAAAATACTGACCTGGAACTCAGTTAGTTGTTCAAGGGGGAACTGATGTCCCTGTCTAGCTCCCATCTGGAAAAGCGCAAACCCATCCCCTTCCCAATACATTCTTAAGCTATAAATGAATCTTTCCAAGAGAGTGATTTCTCATCATCATTTTAAACATAAGTGAGGGGAGATGGACATGGTGAGAGGGAGAGAACATTTTTGTAGATAGTAGCAAACTATAAATGCAAGCACAGAAGACACAGAGGTGAATGCCAGAGAGACATTCTCTTTTACGTGTAGTAGCTCTGAGGGTATTTATTCAAGGTCATCATGCAGGTATTTGAAATTTTGAGTAACCACACGATGTCTCTTTTTCTTCTAAGATAGAGCTGCCGTGCTAGAGAGGTGACCCAGGGTTTCTCATTCAGTGCTACCCTTAGGCCTGGCAGTAGGGTCCTTCCCCAGGGCTCACACTTTTGAACACCCAGGTGTCACAAGATACCTTGAACCTCCAGCCATCTTAACAGGATCAGGATCAGGAACTCAAAGGTACCGTGTGCTGAACAGCCTCTCTTGCGAATAGTATTATTCAAAGTCCAGGGAAATGCTATTGTACATTTCTTCCTTTATGTTCTGGGTGGTAGAGATGAGGTTAAAACTACTGATTATCAATCAAGCTGATGATTTTGGATATACAAGGTTTCAGGATGTAGGAAGAATTGGAACAGAGGGGACACTTTAAGACATTAATCTGCCTCAGGTAACATGAATGCTATGGGTGTCTGTGTATGTATCATCTACTGCCAGTATGTCCACGTGTGTTTCAAGGACTCAGGAGTTAATTGGTATGGTGTTATGGTTTGAATATGTCCCCCAAGTTCATGTGTTAGGAACTTCATCCCCAGTATAACACTTTTTACAAAGTGTTGAGAAATGGGGTCTAATAAGGGACTACAATCAGTCATGAAGGCAGAACTCGCGTGAGCAGACTAATGTCATCCTGAGGGTGGATTTCTTATTGCAAGAGAGGGTTTGTTATAATGGCAAGTTCAGTCCCCTCTTCCTCTCTTGTCTTCTCACCATCCATCATGGGATGACACAGGAAGGCTATGACCAGATGCTGGCACCTTGACCTTGGACTTCCTAGCTTTAAGAAATGAGGACCAAATGAATTTCTGTTCATTATAAATTATTCTGATTTTCTGTTAGAAGAGCACAAAATGAACTACAGCACATGGAATTTGCAATATTGCACGTGACATCTAGTAGATATTATAATAATAATCAATATTACACTCAAATTTGTATTATGCTTTGTTTTGAGAAAGGATCTCACTATGTTGCCCAGGCTGGTCTCAAACTCATGGCTCAAGAGATCTTCCCACCTCAGCCTCCCTAAGCACCTGGCTTGTATTACATTATTTTAGACATCATATGTATGAAGTTTCGTGAAAATAATTATGTTGGCAATCTTATGGACAAGGAATATAAATTATTTTGCTTTTATAACTGTATTTAACATGATTTAATTATATTTTTTTAAATGAACATATTTCAAATTTAGCTAATGATTTTGAGTTAAATTTTTGATGTCTATTACATTCATATTTGCATTTCAAATAACCTAGAAAAAAATACCTTTTGGGAAACGTTAATGTGTGAGATCTTATATTTATATTTTAATAAAAATGTTGAAACAATCATTTAGAATACAATAGATATTTTTATTCTTTTAGATTGTCAGTAAACTTATGTGAAAATATTGACTACAATATTATTTTCAATGTTAATATGGAGGCAAGAAAAATAAATTTTATGGAATCAATACATAAAAATCATGAATTTTTATCACTCATTCAAACATCACCCAACATATATAATTAAACTACAAATTAGTTGTCTTTGATATTTACTGCCAATCATAAAAATATAGTTTTCACATATTTTTGTGTTTCTTATTGTAAAGGTGCATTTTTCAAGGTAGCCAATTGGGGTATCTTTTATATAACAATATATAGCTATTTATACTTTTATAACTATTTATAGCTTTATTTATACCTTTGAAATATTTATATCTTGTGGTAAATAAGCCTCCACTTATACTTTGTAGTTTTACTTTAGGGTTTGCAAATGTTTCAGACAAGTCTGTTTCCTCCTAGTATGGAAATTTTTTTTTCCTGGTACTGGGAATTGAACCCCAGGGCTCTCCAACACTGAGCTACATGGCCAGCCCATTTTTTATTTTGAGATAAGGTCTGCTAAATTGCTAGGTTCTAGCCTCAAACTTTTAATTTTTTTTTTTTGGGGGGGGGTGCTGGGGATCGAACCCAGGGCCTTGTGCTTACAAAGCAAGCACTCTACTGACTGAGCTATCTCCCCAGCCCCCTAGCCTCAAACTTGAAATCCTCCTGCCTCAGCCTCCCAAGTCATTGGAATTACCAGCATGTGCTAAGGTGCCTGGTTTGATCTGTAAATCTTAAAGGTCATATTTGCTTTACACCTTATTTTGGGAGTGGTGTCAACATAATCTCATTGTCTGGGATCTCTGGCTCATAAGCAGAGCCAACTTGCAATGAGATGGGTATCAAAGGAACAAATTTAAGATCTACTGCATTGCAAAGCTATAGGAGCTCCTGGGCCCAGCAAGCTGGGTGCTAGGCAGTTATTCTCTGAAATTCCTTCCCATGGACTTTGGCTACCAAGCTGTGCAGATATGAAGTCTAGTGTTAGCCAACTCAGACTCATGCTGAAAATAAAGTTGAAATGGCAGTTCGTCTTTGACTACGCAGGCAAGCTCTCTGTCAGGTGTGGGAGGGAATGGTGGAAACATGAGCTGAATCATCACGGCCCACCTGGTGATGGCCAGAGCCCCAGAATCCTTTGCAGTACAGTTCCCAGGTTCATCACGGTCCCTGAATTAGTTCAGGCACCCTATGCCTCTTTTCAGCAAAGGTGCTAAACTACTTTCCTATGATTGTTGCAACAACTGACTGCAAACAGAAACGAATTTACAGTCTTGGAGGTCAGAAGTCAGAAGTCACTTTCCCTAGGCTGACACCAGGGTGTCAACAGGGTTGTGCTCCCACGGGAGGCTGCAGGGGAGAGCCTGTCCCTTATCTCTTGGGTTTCAGTGTGCCTAGGCTTGTGGGCACACAACTCTAATCTTCAAGGTCAGCAGCTTCAAATCTATGTATGCTCTGTCTCCACAGAGCCTTCTCCTCTCTGGATGAGGAGATCTTCTTCTCCCTCCCTGTTTGTAAGGACACATGTCAGTGCATTTCAAGTCCACCTGGACAGCACAGAAGCATCTCCTCATCTCAACGTCTTAGTAATCACACCTGCAAATACTTGGCCACAACAGGCAATATTTGTAAGTCCAAGAATTAGATTCTATAAATTTTGGATGAACCTTTTTAAGGAATAATAGATATATAATCCTTTCTTAATAGCCTAGGTGTTTGCCAGGGTGCAGCAGCACATCCCTGTAATCCCAGAAACTGAGGTTGAGGCAGGAAGATCGCTAGTTCAAAGCCACCTCAGCAATTTAGCAAAGCACTTAGCAACTCAGCAAGACCCTGTCTCTAAATAAAATACAAAAAAGGGCTGGGGGTGTTGCCCAGTGGTTAAGCACCCCTGGGTTCAATCCCTGGTACAAAAAAAAAGAAAAAAAAAAAAAGCCTACGCTTTCAATTCTATCTTTTTTCAGAGTTCTGGAGGTGGTATAAGGTACACAATTAAAATCTATTTTTTAGGTCTATACATAGTTAAAGAAAATTGTCCACAAAATGAGAACTTGGTCTTAGATTATATTGAAAGAAATTCCCAGCAAGTATTCTTGAAAACTCTTTCCTCTTCCTCTCCTCCTCTTTCTCCTCCTTCTTCTCCTCTAGTTCCTCCACCTCCATTTCTTGGCCTTTTTCTCTCTTGTTTTAGATACAGTAGGTATTTGATTTTGAACATGCAAAAGCCTAGAGCCATCTAGAGAAGAGACGTATCATAACTACGACATGAGAGAATCTAAACAACTGGAGAAACCATCAAGTCCATTGGCAGATGGATGAGGAATCCTACCTTCCCCATGGTTTCTGCCTCCTTGGTCTGGCTTCTCTGAATTACATGGAGTGAAAGTTGGGCGGCATACTTAATGAGAAGCTGCTACATTGGAAGACCAGCCCAGAGCAATAACTTTCCCTTCCTCTATGATGTTATTTTTGGCCCCACGTGCTGCTAACCGGGATGCCTGACATGAACAGGTTTGAGGATCCAAGAGACTATCGAAGACCACATGGGAATAGACAGAGGTTCAGACGTTGGAGGGAGAGATCTCCGATGCCCAGACAGCTGTTTACATATCAGTACCCATTTTCTAGGTTCTTCAACCAGGGCCTGGAGAATGAAGTAGTGTTCCCAGCCTGAGGAGTAGAGGCTCTGTGAAAGCGTTTAACAGTAACCTCACCTTGAACATTTGCTCTTGAAAATCTTCCATTGTTTAAGGGAAAGAATCCAAGTGCTAAATAACTTATAAATCCAAGAAGTAAAATTTTAAATACAATGAACTGAAATTCTCTGGGATGTTTCATTCCTGAATGTTACTTGTGAGATTTTACTTCAAACTCTAACTTTATTTCTTAACTGCACAACTCAAAGTGTAGTTAATAGCCTATCAGGGGCTGGGGTTGTGACTCGGTGGTAGAACACTCGCCTAGCACATGTGAGGCACTGCGTTTGATCCTCAACACCACATAAAAATAAATCAATAAAGGTATTGTGTTCAACTACAACTAAAAAATTCTTTTTAGAAAGTTTATCAGTATAATAGTCCACTGCTATATATTCCACTATATGAAATTTCACATATACACAATTACTTCCTAAACTCAAAAACATTAACATATGGCTTTGATTCTCTTAAACCTTTTAATACTTATTTTTAAATCTTTCAAGACTTAAGATTTTAAATCTTAGGATTGATGATAATCATCCTAGTTACTAAATGAATGTTGTGTAGTGACAACATTAATATAACAGGATTCTTTTGGAAGGCCACAATTCTTTTTAATTTTATATGCTATAACATTTTCTTACCATATTAATATCTCTAGATGATCAACCAATATTTGTGGCATAAAAATCCAAGTTCTCTTCTACTGTAGTATTAATGTTTGCTTTTTCCCAAAAATCCTTACTGAAACCCTCACCAGGTCATGGTATTTGAAGGTGGGACCTTAGGAAACAACTAGGTCCTGAGGACAGAGCTCTCATGGATGGATTTGTACTCTTACAAAAGATGCCCCCGAAAGACTCTTGGCCCTTCTACAGGTAAAGACAATGTGAGAAAGTTCCTACTATGAACCCAGATGTGGGGCCTCACACCAAATCTGTTGGCAACTTGATCTTAAAATTCCCAGCTTCCAGACTGGGAAAAATAAATGTTGCTTTTAAGCCGCTCAGTTTCTGATGTTTTGCTATAGCAACCCAAAAAGACTAATACACTAATAGTGTAGTAGTTTTAAAACATGTCTAAAAAGTCTTTGATTCTTTCTCCTTAAAAATTTGGAACTTAGCCGGGTGTGGTGGCACATGCCTGTAATCCCAGCAGCTCAGGAAGCTGTCAGGAAGATCTCGAGTTCCAAGCCAACCTCAGCAAAATCGAGGCACTAAAGTAACTCAGTGAAACTGTGTCTCTAAATAAAATAGAAAATAGGACTGGGGATGTGGCTCAGTGGTTGAGTGCCCTGAGTTCAATCCCCAGCACCCCCTCAAAAAAAGTTGGAACTTAATTCCTTTACTCTTGCATGAGCCTGGATTTAGTGACTCATTTCTTTCAAAGAGAATATGGTGAAAGTGATGTCGTATAATTTCTAAGACCAGGTCATAAAAGGCATTATGGCGCCAGGCATGATGGCTCATGCCTGTAATTCCAGTGATGCTGGAGGACTGCAGTTCAAAGCCAGCCTCAGCAATTTAGAGAGACCCTAAGCAATTTACAGAGACCCTGTCTTAAAATCAGAAAGAGGGTAGGGGAATGACTGGGGATGTGGCTCAGTGGTTATGGGCCCCTAGGTTCAATCCCCAGTACCAAAAAAATAAAGGCATGGTGACTTTTCACCCAGTTCAGTTTTGGATCACTTGCCCTAGAGGATGTTAACTAACGAGTTGAGATGACACTCACACAACGTCTTGAAGAGGTGAACACAGTCAGGAACTGCCACCAGCCAGTGAAGAACAAGGCATGCAGCCAACAACTTCTTGAGTAAGCTGTCTGGGAGAGAGGCCTTCAATATCCACATCAATGTTTATAGCAGCTCAATTCACAATAGCCAAGCTATGGAACCAACCTAGATGCCCTTCGGCAGATGAATGGATAAAGAAAATGTGGTATATATTACTCAGCCATAAAGAAAAATGAAATTATGACATTTGTTGGTAAATGAATGGAACTGGAGACTACCAAGCAAAGTGAAATAAGCCAGTTCTAAAAAACAAAGGTCAAATGTTCTCTTTGATATGTGGATGCTAACACATCCCATATCATAATAAGGGAGAGAGAGGGAAGAACAGAAGTTCGTTGCATTAGACAAAGGGGAGTGATGGGGAAGGTGAATGGGTACAGGAAAGATAGTAGAATGAATCAGACATAACTTTCCTATGTTCACGTATGAATACACAACCACTATAACTCTACATCATGTACAACCACAGAAATGGGATCCTAATTAGAATAAGTTATACTCCATGTATGTATAATATGTGAAAATACACTCTACCATTATGTATATCTAAAAAGAACAAATAAAATAAATAAATAAAAAAGGACATTGGCTGTATATACTCTAAAATTTCCAGGCTTAATTTAAGGGTCATGCTGAAAACATTTTACATAAAGCATTAAATTCAGGGAAATTTTTTTAAATATTACATGGAAATGAATATGCAATGCCCCAAGTGTGCAACATTGCATTTTATACTTACCACTACAGAACTTATCAATTTCTCAATTGGGTTTTGAAATTAAAAAAATTTTTGAATACTCTAATTTGGAAAAATTGTTATAGGAAATAAATGAGGTTCAAAAATGAGTCTTTTGGGGTCTAGCACAGTGGTGTACACCTATAAATTCCAGCAACTTGGGAGGCTGAGACAGGAGGATTACAGTTTCAAGGCCAGCCTGGGCTGCTTAGCAAGACCTTCATCAAATAGCAAGACTCTGCCTCAAAAGAAACATAAAAAGAGCTGGGGATGTAGCTCAGTGGTAAAACACCCCTGAGTTCAATCCTCAGTACAGAAAAAAAAGAAAGAGCATGCTTAATACACTATTACTAGTATTGAAAAAAAAAAAAAAGAAGCCTTTCAACAAGAAAAGGAAGACTGCTAGTTCGATCCATCCCTTGTCTTTCCCCCACCACCCACCCCACCACAACTGTGTCCCATTATCTTCATGCTGAAATCAGGCAAGTTTTTTGGTTTTTTTTTTTTTTTAAACAGCTTTCCTCATTTTATTTCCTCAGGTCCTAGAGCTTCCAATGAACATAATGCATTAGATCCATGAGGGTACAAACCATGGGAAAAATATGCTCTGCCCTGGCTGTTCCTGGAGAACATTCCAGAACCACCACCATCCAGGGAACATCCACAGCTTCTCTATTCTAAGTTCACTGAAGTTCACAATAAAAATGTCTTTCTTACAAATCTAAATCCTTCAATATTGAGAAATGTTGGTTCCCAAAGTTACTAATAGTAGGCAAGTTTTTAAGGTGCAATTTGTTCTTTCCTCTTGCGATCCTCACTGCAGGCCAAATCCCTAATCACTTAGCTGCCCTAGAGTTCATCCTCAGTAGCCCAAAGTTAAATTTACCTTGGAATTTTAAAACTTGGAGAGAAAAATAAAGTATTGTTTTAAAACAGTTTAATTGCTATACTTTTTATATTTTTATTGGCTCATTATAATTATACACAATAGTAGGATTCATTGTACATATTTGTATATGCACATGATGAAATACAATTTGACCACTACTGTTCCCCAGTATGTCCTGTCCTCTCCCCCTCCTGCTACTTCCTTTCCTCTATTCTACAGTTCTCCCTTCAGTTTTCATGAAATCCCCTCACCTTTTCCCCCTTTTTTTCTCTCTAGCTTCCACATATGAGAGAAAACATATGACTCTTGACTTTCTGAGTTTGTTTTATTTCCCTTAACATAATGCTCTCAAGTTCCATCCATTTTCCTGCAATTGACGTAATTTTATTCTCTTTATGGCTAAATAAAACTCCAGTGTGCAATTCCCATACTTTAAGTGACAAAACATGAAGACTTAGTGTGACACCGTGTCCTGCAGCTCAGGTTTCTGTTCTCAGGTCTCGGTGGCTCTGCATTCCACCAAAAACACACCAGGTTGCTGCAGAAAGAGACCACGGCTCACTAGCTAGTGTTGCAACAATAAAAAGTAGTTTAAAGATATTGGCTTTTATTTGTGATTCTAGAAGTGAGCAATAACTAATTCTATAAAATAGAATGAATGTTCCAATAAGCTAAGCAGAGAAGGTTGGTTTTATGGGCAGAAAAGGGCTAAAGAACACAGAAACAAAGAGCAGAAAGCAGATTGGTCATTTCAAAGTTACCTTCCCTATAAAGGTTGGAGCAGAGGGGACTTTCTGATACTGCCTAACTGTCCTATTTAGGGATTTGGCTATCATCTCTCTTTCTTTTGCTTTCGCAGAAAGTTAGATAAACCGTAGAAGTCTGGCCTGGTGGTGTGGAATTCTACCATGAGTGACTCCATCTTGGTTTGGTCTGTTGAGCCTAGTGGAAACTCAGGCCAAACCAATGCCTGCAGTTCAACCCCAGGACCCCAAAGGCCTGAATGTAGGGATTTCTGATTCCAAAGAAATAATCTTGGAGGAAATCAACAAAGAGTGTTCAGACATCTTGTTGCTCATAGACTCCTAGACAGCAACAGACTGAATAAAATGAAGGTCTCCGCTGTACCTGCAAGCAGGAAAAATACATATAGAATAGATCGCACCAACTGCACACGGGAAAGTTTTATGAGTGCATGACTTACAAGGTCATTCTGCTTTGACCTCCAGCTAAAGACTGGAGATCAGGGAAGTGGCCAGTTTCCCTCCTCCTTAAGCACCCCCAGACCAACCATTCTTGGGATCCTTCTTAGTTCATCTTCAGAAATAAGACTTCTGGGCACTGAATGTTTACCTAAATACCTTCCAATAAATTTTAATTAACAGTAGCATATAAGAACTTTATTTCAGGGGGGAGGAAAAGCATGAAGCATTTCAATCAGATAGACATTTGGGTTTGGAGATCCCCAAATGACAACCATATTCTAATTTAAATAATCAAGTTAAAAGCTTTCTTTAAAATACCCAACATGCCTAAGAAATTCTACTTCCTTTAAGATTTGTTTTGTGATTGGCAGAGAAGTTCTCACGACTCGGAGGAAATCTGAAATATTGTGACATTCATCAAGGATTGGGGAAAGTAGTACTTACCAAGAGTTGATCAACTTCACAAAGCCCTTATTAATGCCACATATCTTTGAAAGTGTTTAAAATACATATCAGGTAAAATAGGATCTACAAAAGGGTTACAATATTTATCCCAGAAAAAAAGTAATCTATAAAGAAGTTACATGGTTGTACAGAGATCAAATATCTGTAGCAAAAGGATTCTTATACTTTGAGATTTAAAAATTTTGAAGTATGTGACACCAAGTTTTGTGGATTATAGAGCAGTTGATTTCTTCTTGAGAATTCTCTGCTGTTTTACTTCGTCATGTAAATTTTATTCATATTCTAAAATCTTTGAACCCAAGGAGTCTCAACAAGGAAGCTAGCATTCCACAAATGTGGGACTATTCAAATAATAATTACTTAATGCAATTCTGTGTGATACATCAGGCACTGAAACATGACATTAAAATGTGTTCATGAAAATTCTCATAATTTTAGAATTTTAGAAATAGTCTGACTTCCCCCTTGAAGCATCTCACTTCTAGTCAAAGAACAATGTGTGATTTTTCAGGCCTGACCATACGCAGTTGCAAAGGCTTTACCTGGGAGACAGCCTGTGGGGCAAATGCCCTCCCCACACTAGGCTCGGGCAAGTGCTTCACATGTTTACATTCTTGTGCCTTGCACACTATCTAAGGCCTTAGGTAGAAGTCCTTCCTGGTGCCGCTGGCAAGGCCTCCACAGAGGAGGAGAAGAGGAAACCTTGAAGACAGTCTTCTCCACTCTGACTCAGTACCCAGTACTTTTTCACTCCCAAGTCATCTGCTGCACAGTGACCTAGCACCTGAGTCCATAAAAATACCAGAATCTTTTTCAGGGTGTTCCCTCAGCAGAGAGAAAGAGGACCTCATGTCTGTGATGATCACCTGACCCCAGACAAGTGTGCCTTTCCACTGGGAAAAATGGAATAGGGGAAGTTGGTGCTTTTCCTGGTATTAACCTCTTGTTTATAACATCTCAATACGTGATTGTAGACTAAACTCTCATTTTTGGTGCTTAAGGGAAATCCTTTTTTTTTTTTTTTTAACAGTACTAGGGATTAAACCCAGGAGTACTCTACCACTGAGCTATATCAGCCCTTTTTATTTTTTATTTTTTTAGTTTGAGACAAGCCTATGTAAAGTTGCTGAGGTTGGCTTTGAACTTGCAATCCTCCTACCTTGGCCTCCTGAGTATCTGGTTTTGTAGGCGTGTGCCAGCTTGAAGCTAATATTCTGATATGTGGCAGCTCAGCTCTCTCCCAACTCAGATGAGCTGCTGACACCCATTTTGTTACCTCCTGATTATTGTATCTCAGGCAATATAATTAGATTAACTCTGAAATTGTCTATTCTTGAGTTTGTCAGAAGGGATTCCTGTTAAAAGAATCCAGAATTGACTCTAAGGAAGACAGCATGAGGACAAACCTTAGAGTGTTCAGTCTATACAGTTAAGACTTTTATGACTTCAGTAATTATTTTGCAATTCAAAAGATAAAAATCAAAACATGACTTATGGTCAAAGAATTTTTCCCACCCTACCATTCATTAACATGATAAGAATGATTTTGGTTTGAAGAACAGTGAACTCAACATAAAGTGACAATAGAAGTAAAGAAAGTCTGTTGGTTTTTCTAAACAATAGAGCAGGAAGTGGAGGACACCATAGGCATATTAATAAAACATAATTGGTTGGCACTTTCAGTCTTGCTGTGCTTCTTCAGTGTGATTCATTTCTTCTTAGCATTCCCTCCATCTGATTATATAAGTTGTGGTCACGTGCCGATTCCTGAGCCAGTCACCCTGGCTAGAGTTTATTGTTCTAATTTGCTTGGTCTAGCCCATGTAGTCTATTACTATAGTTACTGAATGGACTTGTTATCTTTCTAGAAACCACATGAAATCTCAAATAGAAGTCAGAGTCTACCAAAGAGAGGTGAATGGACACAGGAGTGGCAACCATTAACGTCAAGTAAATTGGGCAATAAAGAATTAACTAGAATTGGGGTTACAGCTCAGTGGTGGAGTGCTTGCCTATTGCCTACCATGTGTGAGGCACTGGGTTCAATCCTCAGCACCACATAAAAATAAAATAAATAAAATAAAAGGTATTGTGTCCATCTATAACTGAAAAAAATTTTAAAAAGAATTGACTACATTTTTTTTTTCATTTGGTCAAGAAGTTAAGGAGTAATTCTGGAGCAAGATGATGGAACAGGACTTTCCAGCAATCATCCTGCCACAGAAACATTAATTTGAACAACCAACCACATGCAAAAATATCTTTACAAGAGCTAAGGAAAACAGATGAGAAAACAGAGTACCTGGTGGTAGTACAATTATAAGAAGGCATGCATTGAAAAAGATAGGATGATTGTAATTTAAAAATACATGGAAATTAAACAGCACACTCTTGAACAACTAATGAATCAATAAAGAAATTTAAAATAAAATTTAAAAGTTTCTGAAGACAAGTGAAATGAAAGCAAACTACGCCAAAACCTAAAGGACAGAGCACAAGTAGTCCTCAGAGGGAAGTCACAATAATAGATGTCAGCATCAAAAAAAAAAAAAAAAGAACTCAAATAAGCTAAAGTTGTACCTCAGGGAACTAGAAGAACAAGAAATCATTCCAAAGTTGTAGAAGGAAGAACATAATAAAGATTAGAATAGAAATAAACAAAAGAGATTGGAAAAATAATGAAAAACCTCAAACAAAGAGTTGGTTTTTGGAAAAGATAAAATCAACAAAAATGTAGCTAGTTTAAGAAAAAAAGAGAGAATACAAAACCAGAAAGGAAAGAGGAGACATTATGACTGATTCAATGATGCAATGGAAATATAAGATCATAAAAGACTATTTGAACCATTGCCTGTCAATCAATTGGATAACTTTTAAGAAATGGCTCTATAAATTGATAATATAAGCTACCAAGATTGAATTATAAAGATATAGAAGATCCAGACTAATAATGAGTACACTTCTGCAGAGGAAAGGAAATAATTAACAAAATGAAAAGTTAACGTACTGAATAGGAAAAGATATTTGCAAACTATAGAGCTGATAACCAGTTCTACATAGGAAACTCAAAGACCCCAATAATAAGAAAACAAATAATTCCACTAAAAAAAGGACAAAATACATGAGTGTACATGTCTCAAAAGAAGATATACAGGTGCCCAATAGTGTTACTGGAGTCCTAGTCCAGAAACCCAACTCTAGGGACCCCAAACAGACCAGGTTCTGCCCCCTGTTGCCTCAAGAGTTCAATCGGAAACATGAATAGAGATGAAGCCATAGAGGAATTATTATTCAGGGTGGCCACATTGGTAAGCAGGGGACTGGTGTCCAAAGTCCTGTCTTGGGGTATGACATGCGCTCCAAGATTATACAGAGAAAGGAACAAAGGAAGGGGGCAAGAAAAAAGCATAGTCAAGCAGTCCCAGGAAAGCTGTGGCCTGGATGACTGTCCGCTCAGGTCCGGTTTTTCATGGTTCTGCTGGTGCCAGGGAATCATTACCACTGGGGGGGCAATTTGGTTCCCAAAATGAGATGATTGCTCCTGCTTAAGAAGGCAGCCTCAGTTCTATCTTGCAGTAATCACTCCTGTTTAGGGGGTAATCCCATCGTGGGGTGATCTGCCAGCAAAGCTCAGTGTTCCTGGAGTCCTGGAAATATCTTAGTCACTACTGTCTTGGTGTCTTCAGTTTGCAGAGGGGACAAGAGAGGTTAGGTACATTTAGGAGTAATCATCCTTCTATTACCTGTCTTTAGACAGACACTCCTTATTTAAGTGATTGATAGGTCCACATGCAGAGTTGAGCAGGAATCTGATACAATGTTTAAGGTAGCAAAGGAGACATGCAAAATAAATACAGAGATGCCAAGACTTTATCCTGCTTTTAGTACACATAAGCTATCTGCAGGCTCAAGTGAAGAGTCAACGCTTTTAGCAAAAGCAAACTTTAAGTCCCTATTATAATTAGTATATGAAAAAAATGTTCAACATCACTAATCAGGGAAATGCAAATTAAATCCCAATGCGATACCTTGTTGAGTAAATAATATGTGACTAGAGGAATGTTTAGCAAAATTAAATAAATATTGCTCAAAAATTTTAATTGAAGAAAAATGCAAAGAGATATCACCTTATACCTGCTAAAATGGCTATGCTCAAAAAGATAAACAACATGTGTTGGCAAGGATGCTGAGAAAAGGAAACACTGTGTGCTGCTGGTAGGAATGTAAATGAGTAAGTCATTATGGAGAACTATATATAGGCTCCTCAAAGAATTAAAAATAGAACTCATGATTCAACAATCCCACCACTTGTTATATATCCAAAGAAAATTAAATTAATATATCAAAGTAACATCTGCACTGTCATCTTTATCATAGCATTATTCACAATAGCCCAGATAGGGAATCAATCTAAGTGTCTGCCGAAAGGTAAACAAAGAAAATGTGACAGATGAATACAGTGGAATATTACTCAGTTTAATTAAAGGAGACCCTGCCATTTACTTCAACCTCAATGAACCTGGAAAACATTATGCTAAGTGAAATAAGCCAGTCATAGAACAACCGGTACCACATGACCTCATTCACATGTGGAATTTTAAAATATTTATCTTACAGAAGTAGAGGAGAATGATAGTTACCATGAGCTAGGCTGATTGAGGGTGGAATTTGGGGAGATGGGCTAGAATTGAGGGGTGGAATTTGGGAGGATTGGGCTAGAATTTGGTGAGATGGTCAAAGGATACAAAATTTCAGTTAGGGGGAATAAGTTAAAGAGATATACAAAGTGACGACGGTAATAATATATTCTCAAAAAAAAAAAAAAAAGAAACCAAGAGTGAATGTTACATGTTCTCACCACAAAAATGAGAGATATAGAAGGTAAGGTTACCAGAGTCCTAGAAAAGATGAGGGCGAAAAGCAGGAAAGGAGTTTTAATCAGTGTAGCTACACCAGAAGGTTAGGATTCCCGTGTCCTCAACCCTGCCGTTGAGGGGAATGAGGACAAGGGTTGGGGGCTCACATAGCTGGAGGTTGCACTATTGTCAAAGCAGATACTCTTGATCAAGTGTGGTCTGTCCATCATCATCTCAGGACTAATCAGGCAGGGCCTCTGAGTGATCAAGTTGCTATTGCCTGGGGGCACGTTGAACTGATGGAAAGATAGTTATCCATCAGTCCTGTTATTCCTGGAATCTAAGGTGATGCAGGGCAAAGGAGACAGATGTAAAAATGGCGGCAGAGGTGCCAACTTTTTCACCCTGCTTTTAGTTATCCATCAGCCATTTGCAGGCAGAAGCGTAGAGTCCAGGTCCTTGCTATAGTAATGTACATGTTCTTTATATAGATTTAGTCACTCCACAATGTGTATGTACTTCAAAATATCAAGTTGAACATAATAAGTATGTCTTTTTCTATCGGTTTAAAAAAATGAAATAAAATAAGGAAAAAAGTTATTATCTGTAGTTATCTGAACTACAGATTTCCCACTACGCCTGGCCTTCTTAATTGGTATTAGACTAATTTGGGCAGCCACACTTTTAGGGCCAACAACATGGGCATCAAATCTCTTTCTAAGGAAAATGTGTTTACATCAACGAATTGCCAAAGGCATCATCATTTCACCACTTTCTAGAAAATTTCATTTAAATATTTTAAATATTACTGAATAAAGGTAGTTACACAGAAATATCCAAAAATATCTCAGCAGTCACTATTCCTAAAAATAAGCTGGTGATGAGCAATGACTTAAAACACTTAGTAGATGATGGTGTCAGGTAGATGTAGGTTAGTCTTTGTACAGATTTGCACCATACAAGTAGCAGGTGTAGGAGACAAGAGGACACCATCCCAAATTGTAACTCCAGGAAACCAGAATACTTTAACCCACACATACGCCTTTTTTGCATGAAGATTAGTTTGTGCTGATCATTTTGAGAAAGAGCATAGAAAGGAGAAGCTCTAAAAATAGAATGTGTTGCCCTTTGGTGAGGGAAATTTACATTTATGAAGGAATTCTCTGTGCATGTGTCTCCTCTACACCAGAAGGAGAGAAGACTCTGAATCACCAGACTTTAATCAGTAGAGAAGGCACAGAATTAAATGTGCACAGCAAACCTCACTCTTGCTTACCCAGTCTCCTGCTTACCTAAAACTTGCCTCCTACACATACTTCTTCCTTTGTATTAGCTGAAGATGGTTTGCAAGCAAGTGCTAGTCATGCATTTGATTTTACTTATGCATATGAGATACACATGTTAATAAGCTTCCGTTGACTTTTCTCTTATTAATCTTCCTTTTATAACAGACGCTCCAGCTGAGGAGCTAGAAGATCAGGAGGAACAGATTTTCCTTTCCTGCCCTACACAGCTGACATGTTTGCCATTTGTTAAAGGCAAAAGAAATAAAAACAGCCTCTAGGTCTTCCGAATGTCTTTGTTAGCCTGAGTGCTTTCTAAAGATCTCACCTCTAACAAAGGAATTTACTTTGCCGCTTCTTCCAGTTAATTAAAACTGATGATAGAATGATGTTGAAACACTTTTAGATTGTAACTGGTACAAAATATGCAACAATTAGGTTATTTGCATTCAGTGTACTTAATGCATTCATATTTAGAGGAGCAGAAATCTTTCTACCTTGTAAAATATCTCAAAATATAACTTGGATGTGTATAAGCCTGGATGATTAATATCATCCTTATTGGAATCTAGGAAATGTAGTCAACAGGCAGCCAGCTTTGTATGCCAATAGTTTATCTTTACTTTTAAAAATATATGAATTAGATATATGGATGCTTTATCATTTGTAAAAACAGATATTTCAGGATGTCTCAATACAAGTAGCACTGGGAATACAAAGATAAATAAGACAGTCTCTGCATTTAAGGATCTCAAACTCGTCTGTGGAGGCAGAGATATAAGCAGAAGTTAGTTCTGAGAGCCCAGGAGATGAGAGACTAGTTTTACCTACATCTTAAAAAGCCACACAGAGGAAGTAATGCTTCAACCAGATCTTAAAGTATGGGTAAGATTTATAAAGGGGAGATGGTAGGGCATTCGAGAAAAGAGTTAAAACATGAGCAAAGGAAAGGGGGAATTTGGAATTTTACAGACAAAGGACATGAGGGGATTTCTGAACCCAGAGGTCAGGGAGAATTTGAAAAGGATCTTAAAGATCAACAGAAATTGCTAAATTAAGTCTTAAAACTTGATTTTGGATGCAGCAAAAAGTCAATAAAGTATTAAAGAAAGGCAGTTGGTTTGGGTTTTGAGAATGATCCTGGTATTTCCACTGGCGAAGAGTCCAAGGAAGACTTTAGCCAGTAGGAGTGGAGGTCTTGACAAACATCTCAGAAAAGAACTTCAGGGTATGTCAGATAGAAGCACAAGCTGAGGTGCATTTAGGAAAGCAAAAATTATGCACATAAAAGGGAAAAAGTGGGGTTGCTATCTCAAGAGTAAGAAGCAAGGCCTGGGTGGGGGTGTTAGCACTCACACAGTGGCAGTAGCAAGGAGCCACACTCAGGCGCAGCCCGCGTAGGGGCACACAACTCAGCCACTTTCTTTCACTTGGGCACTGCCCTCCCACCATGCTGCCTTCCACAGGCAAGGACGTGGGCAGGAGGACAAAGGCTGGGATGCTCACAAGTCGCTCATTTTGAATTCCAGTGATTCATGGCATTTCCCACACTCTCATGGTTCATCTTCTCTTTTGAGATGCAGTATTTTTTTTCCCCTCTATCCCAGAATTCCTGTGTCAGTATGACATTTCATATGACTACAAACTGCAGCGAGGGTAGTGAACACAAGGGTAGTGAACACAAGGTTTGAAAAGTCCACGTGAGAGATAATCAAGTTCTGGATTAGGTCCTTGACAGAGTTTTCAGAAAGGAGAAATTGGGACACAGAGATGTTTCTGGGTACAGAACTCACAAGACTTGGTGAATGACTGGGGAAGCCATTTTAAAAAGAGTGGGATGAACGTTGGATTTGCAGCCTGTGATTGCTGACTTGGCTCTAGGATTTGCCATTAAGTTGTTTTTTGATCTTGGACAAATCATTTTGCTCTTATTAATAAGCATAGCTACCCCTACCCAATAGAATTTTGTGATAATTAGATATTATGAATCCCTTGCTTATCTTTAGCATTATTATCATGACTATTCAGAGTCTTGGAGAAAAGGAAATCCTGTGATGACTCCCAAGTTTTTGACATAGGAGACTATCTGGGTGCTGAGGTCATGATCGCAGGAATAAAAGAGGTTCTTGGAAATGAACGTGGACTAAGTTTCCGTTTCTATAGGACTCAGGTCAGAGTGCCCTGAGAACAATTAAAAATATAGTCCAGAATCTTGGGAAAAGGAGTCTGAAGTTTAAAATACAAATTTTGTAGTTTGTCAGTGTGTAAATCACTTATGAAGATTTGTCAAAGAGAGAAGAAAGATAGAAAAATGTATTCAAGCAACTGATATTAAATGACATTGAACCTTGCCTTGAAAAACAATGAATTATCTTGGAAGTTCTTCTAAGAAAAGTCTATAATTTCAAAATATCCACTTTGTATTAATATATGCTTGCTTTTGCCCTTGAATTATCCAGGCTCTCAGTTGGGGTAAATATTGACCAGAAAAAAATGAAGTAGTAGTACAAAATTTGGTACTCTGGCAGGAGGCTTTGCATAAACCAGCTGTCAGAGTATGAGTTCACCAACACAGAATACTTACACAATGCATTGGGTGAAGCACATTTGTAACCCAGAGGTAAGCAGCAAGGATAAGCAGAAGCCTTGGGTCCGTGGCAAACCAGCCAGTCGATCCCCTACGGTTAAAGTAAGCTGCCTGTGGTGGGTGAATTCATGCATGCCTCACTGAACACTGTAGCTACAAGCTCTTCATCTTGGATTTTATACCCTGCATGTGTCTGGAATGACTGAGCACAAGTGTAGAATTCCCTGTTCTCAATAGAATGAGAATACAACCAATCTTGGTCTGGATATTTCCTTCTTATCTCAGGATGTTGTATTTTTTCAAGAATTACAAGCAAGTGGAGCAGGGAGATAGATCAGCCAAAATCATCTGAGAATTTTTCTTCCAGAAAATGGAGCCCAAATACTGTCCTGGAAGTTCAGGATTATGAGAAACTAAACTTATTTGTATAGCATAAAAATTCATCCCTATTAAGTACAGAAAAGATGACTGCTGTCTTAGTTTCTTCTGGCTGCTATAATAAGATACTATGTACTAGGTAGCTTATAGATGACAGAAACCTATTTTTTATGGTTTTGGGGCTGGGAAGTCCAAGTCCAAAGGGTCAGGAGTTTGCAGATTTGGTATTTGATGGGGGCCCACTTACTCATAGATGGCACCTTCTTGCTGTGCTCTCACATGAGAGAAGGGACAAACAAGCTCCCTCATGCCTCTTTTCAAGGGCACTAATCACATTTCTGAGAGCTCTGGACTCATAATTTCATCATTTCCCAGAATCCCCACCTCTTAATTATCACCACTTCAGGACTTAGAGTTTCAACAAATGAATTTTGAAGAGACACAAATTCAGATCATGCAACTGTACAGATAAATATAGCATTAAATTGTCTTCTTCTCCCATGCATCTCTTCAGAAATGTTCTTCCCCAGTTGAACACAGTCCGTAGAACGTCTAGTATGCCACTCACTTGGTAATTTAACTTAGTATTTTGACTTTAAATACAAAATAAATATCGATGACCCTCAAGTTCTTAATTTCAATTCAAACCTTTCCTCTGAACTCCAAACTTAAACATCCAAGGGCCTTATCAACTCCCCCACTCCGTGTGAAAGAGCACCTCAAATTCATCATGATTGAAATCTAACTCCTGATTTCTCTGAACCTCTGATGAAAGAATCTCCTTCACCAGTCATTTTCAAAAGAGGACAATTTCATCCTTCCAGTGACCCATCTGAAAACCTTGACTCCAGTCTCTCTCTCACATTCTAAATAATACTAGTTTGAACTTCAAAATACATCCACATATCCAGTATCTTCTGGTGAAGCAGGACTTTTGGCATCAGATAGCCATCAGCCCTTTAAACATAAGTAGACTCAAAAATACCAAAAGATTTAACCACACACCTGCAATATCTTCAGTGGGGTCCTTTTGTCTCTCCCTGCCTTCTGCAGCAGGCCGGTTCCAACGTGACTCCATGCCACCCCTCTTCCTGGTAGCTGTGACTCCATGTAACCCATTTCTCTTGAATGTGGGCTGGACCTCCTGACTTCCTCTTTCTTTTCAATGGCGTATATTTAAGGTGTACAACATGATGCTTTGATATACATACACATAGTGAACTGGTTATTATAGTCAGGAAATTAACATATCCATAATCTCACATAGTTACCTTTTTTGGTGGCATGAGCACCTAAAATCCATTCTGTTAGCAAAAGCACTGAAACAATTCATCATGATTAACTATAATCCCCCATGTTACATATTAAACATCTAGGTATTTTCATGTCAGCAACTGTGCATATCCTTTGCCCTACATCTTGCCCTGCTCCCCATAACCACTGTGTTACTCTATGCACTGATTTTAAAATTTATTTAATTAATATTAATTTTTAGTTTGTATTTATTTCTACTTTTTTATTCTTTTTGCAGTGCTGGGGTTTAAACCCCAGGCTCATGCTAGGTAAATGATCTACCACTGAGCTACATCCTCACTCTTAGCTAGTGTTTTAATGAATCAAACATTGCAAAATTGAGAAGATTTTGCTTCCATAAGTAGGTTAAAAATGACTCTGATGTTCATCTTGCCAAGATTCCTCTCTTTGGCTATTTAAGCTTGCTTGTTCTGTTGGAAGGAACCACCTGGTAAGGAGTTGAGGATGACCTCTACCCGTCACCACAAAGAACTGAGGTTTTTGGTCCAGCAACCTACAAAGAACTGAACCCTGCTGACAACCACTGATTGAGTTGGAGGCACATCCTGCCTCAGGTGAACCTTGACATTACAGAGAACCCTGATGCAGCCTTGTGAGGACTTTTAGCAGCGGACCCAGCTAAGCAGTGCTCAACTCCTGACCCAGAGAAACTACATGATAAGAAATGTGTAGCTGGGCCTATAGGCCCATGCTTGTAATCCCAGTTCCTGGGGAGGCTGAGGCAGGAGGATGGCAGGTTCAAAGTCAGCCTGTGTGACTTAGTAAGACCTTGTCTCAAAATAAAATACATAAAGGGCTGGGGTAAGCCTTAATGGCAAAGCACCCCTGAGTTCAATCTCCAGTACTAAAAACAAAAAAAAAAAAAGAGAGAGAGAAAGAAAGAAAAAAAATAAATGCATGTTGTTTTAAGCCACTAAACTTTGAGGCAATTTGTTACACAGCAGGTAGGTAACTAATACATTAGCTAAATTTAATCTTAAATAGTGGCAAAAATGACTACTGCAAAAGTCAGGTCAAGACACTGAAGCACCAAAAATCATCCAAAGCCTTTCAGTCTCACTTGGAGGAAAAGCCAAGAAGCCACAATCAACTGCTAATCTGTTCCTATTTGCCGCTTGCTGCCGCGGCCCACCGCCGCCCACCACCAGGACAAACGACACCTACACTTCAGAGGTTCATGAAGCAGCTTCTGCTTTCTTCGGATAACTAATTATCATACAGCCAATGATAAATGCTTCCTGTTTTTCTCAAGGCGCATTCAGCACGCCGTTTGGCTGTCTGCCAGTCGCCATCTTAGATGCATGTGGCGTAACCCTGGGTCCCGGGTCTGCCTGCCACACTATTTGTTCTCTGACTTAATCTTTCCTGAACCTCCAGTGTCTTGCTTCACACTGGCCCCTAGACTGTTCAGGAACATGAAAACACATTCCCTTATTCAGACTCTTGCTCTTTCTTCAGCCCAGAAGACTTTTCTCCTGGTGGCCTCATGGATAGCTCCTTCACTGCTTTTAGTAGCTGCTCAAAATGCCTCCTTTTCAGCAAGGCCTTCAGAATTCACCTTCTGAAGCATCAGCGATTTCCCTTCCTAGTACTTTCTGTTCCCTTTCCCATCCTGTTGTTCTCCCTATTTGTCGCAGCTGATCTATGTCTTTGCTTGTATACCTCTGTTGTGGTCTTTCTCCTCCAATCCAGGAAGGAAAGGACCCATGAATTCATTCTCTGCTCTCCAGGTCTAGAACAGAGCATGACATACAGCAAACACTCAGTAAATATTTGCCAAATGAATGAGAAAACGACTGGTTCCTTCGTAGCACAACTGGTACATGTGACAGATGTAAACATTTAATGGGATAAAAATGAGGATGGCACAGAATCCTCCTCAGAAACAAAATAGCAAATATCATCCATAAACAGTCACAGGAATATGAATTACCATTAACAACCTACCATTGGTTAGGAGATGGAGCAAAACCATAATTCCATGCTATTATAAACTAGTAATTTTTCACATAAAGAAAAAAATCTGTTCCATCATCACACACTGTACCCCTAACCTTGGCTAATCATCTTGCAAATGCATGCGATTAGTCACCATGGGTAACGTGAACCGGAGTGCCAGTGGCTCAGGCAGCGCCATCCATCACCCACACAGGGGAAATAACTCAAATTTTGTGTCCTACTAATGGCGGGTCAGTGGCATCAATTTTGTATTTGAAGGGCAATCTAAACCAAATTCCCTAAAATGCACCAAAATTTTGATAACTACTCTCTACTACAACTAGCATTTTCTAGTAAAATGACAGATTTAGCATTAAAAGAATTTGTAGCAGTTGGGAAAGCAAGAGAATTAAAAGCATAAAAATGAATCATTGCAAAAAATCAGGTGGGCTGTTTTGGTAGCACTTCTGAATAGATGACTATTTAAGCAGACAGCACTTTATCAAAATGTCAGAAAAATCTTACTCTTTTTTTTATGGAACCTAATAATTTGTTTCAAATTGCTTTTCAGTATAAATACCGTGTATTGAAAACGAGTTGAAAGGTAAGATACATTGCTCTATGTGGAATTATCACTGCATCGATCCTCTATTGTATTGCTTTAAAACTAAAAGTTGAATATAAAACTGTAACAAGAACAAGGTTCAAAAAGCCAAGTGAATAAGGGTATCTAAAGACATTAAAGATGACAGAAAGGGCTTTTTCAAATGTTTAGAACAAGCAATAGTGATGGATAGGCTTACTGTTTAAGAAATATAATGCTAACAGGTGACAGAACACTAGAATATTTCTATTTGGTCTCCTTCAAGTTGGAAGGGTGCAATTTAAAAAAGGGAATTCTAGCCCAAGATAGTTGAGAAGATAATAAAAAGGGCACATAGCCACTTTAACTGAATTTAAGTCTCTAAGACCAAGCAAATTACATTCTCAGAAGCTGAAGGAATTTGTAGATGGAATCTCAGCACAGTTATTTAGGATGAAGAATAGTATAGAAGTCAGAAAATTGAAGGTACCTCTATGCTGCTCTGTTTTTTAAAAAGTAGGAAATAACATGATTTCTTTTTCAAGTGACAGATGTAGGCAAAACCTAAAAGTGGATTTCCTAAACAGACACAATTTTAAACATCTAGAAAATAATGTAGTAATGGTTATGCATCAGTAAAGGCTTTACAAACACAAGAAACTAGTTTTCATTATTGTTAGTTTAATTTGGTTTGTTTTTTGATTCATTTTCAGAAGGAGCAGGTTTGGTAGAAAGAGGTCCTTGAGCTTTGGAGGCAGGGAATTAAACAGATTGGAATTGTGACTCTACCATTTTCTTCCTGAATGACCTTAGAGAAGATGCCCCACTTTCTCCTTCTCTTACTCTATCTCTCTGTGTCTTCCTTCTGCCCCCCAGTGATGGCCTCAAAGAGCTGTAGGGCTGTGGACTCATCAAAGTGATGAATCAAAGTCAAGCACCTCACCTCACACCATTCCTAGCACATAGCTGACTTAATTTATGTATTAGTGGAATCCTCCATTCTCTACCACTATCTCCCCTTGGAGAAAGACCAGCTGAGTAATACTCCTGACTTCTCTTCCTATGCCTCGTATTTACTATATTTGTGAACGTCCCATCTAGTTCAGACCCTTTTCTCTTCCCTTTTAGAACCAGCTTATTGGAAGGACACAGCATCCTGGTTAATCCTTGGGCAGGCAAAAAACTTACCAAGATAGGTTTGCTTCATCCAAACAACAGGCACAGAGTTATCCAATACTGTAGGATACTCTCCTACATTAGATGTGTAAAAATCACCTGATGTAGGAGGATATCTGAAAGCCCCCTTGGCCACAGAGCAAACTACATTCTCTCGTTCAGTTTTATCAACAATAAAGCTGATATTAAAATTTCCCCCTAAGTCTGACTTTTTTCTCTCTCATTGAGGGTCAAATTTAGGACTGGAAATGGAAATGGAAAAACTTAGTTGGTGCCAACCAACTAAAATGTCAACAAGATGATAATAACAATGTTGTTGGTGATAAAATATTGGAATAATTCTTAGATAATCTACACTTGAGTCTCAGTTCCTTAAATGACAAGATCTATTGCATTTTGATGAAGAATGTGGTGAAAGTCATATAACTAGATAGGTAATAAATCAAATATCCAAAGAGCATTGGTTAATAATGGTCACTGATTATTAAGCAGCAGGCACTTAGCTAAGCTCCTCACAGGCACTATTTTTTTTCTTCAATCATATATGAGACAGATACCATAATTTCCCACTTTATAAACAAGGAAACTAGAGCTCAAGGTGCCCATGTGAATTGTCCCAGGTCATACAGCTAACACATGGAAAAGTCAGGTTACAAACCCAGTTCTGTCTAATCCAACAGCTCGTATTCTTATCCAAGAATTGACAAACTACAGCCCCATAAACCTAATGTGGGCTGTTGTCAATTTTTGTAAATAAAGTTTTATTGATACCCAGATACGCCCATTCGCTCCCGTATTAGTTGTTTTTGTGCTATAATAAAAGAGTAGAAGTATTGGTGAGAGAAGTCCTATGGCTTATAAAGCTGCAAATATTAACTATTTGTACCTTAAAAGAAAAAAATTATATACCTGTCCTTTGCTGTAAATCAATGTACAATTCTTCCAGTTGAACCTCTCAAGGGCTCCCATCTCATACCCTGAAAATAAATTGGAACTGATCTTTAGCTTAACACTGAATGACAAAATAAATGCTGAAATCTTTGAGGTATACTCACTCCTTTTTCAAAAATTGAAATTTAACAAAATAATTTAATAGCTCCATAATGTTCTTTTTTATTTATTTTTCTCCCGAGAGCTTCAACATTGATTTCAAATTACTAAAAGTTCTTTAAATGGTACCTCCTGACTGTTGCAGACATGGCCTTGTGGATGAACCAAGGAAATTGCTATGACTGTTAGCACCAGTTTCCAAATTGAATGTACAGAGAGTTTTCTACTTTATATTATAAAAAGTTTTCAAATATATACAAAAGCAGAGTGAATAATATACTAATTTCCTGTGAATTCATCACCCTGTTTCACTTCTCTACTTTGAAGCAAATATTATTTCATTTATTAGCCCTACTCCCCCCAGTCTCCACCAGACTGTGTGAAACTGTTAGCCAACAACATACTATTTTTGTAAAGACTCAAGGAGCTCCTAACACAGAGATGGGGAAGATGCACCAAGACCATACAAACACGTAGAACCTATAGAATCTTTATTATCAGCAAACCTGTAATCCTGCTCAAACTTGGCTGTTTGTACTAATTCTCTGCTTGTAGGTATGACATTGTATACTACATTTTCTGTCAAAAGAATGGCCACTCTATGAAAACATGTCCAAAATCCATTAGGAAAAGACTCTGGGAATAGTCATAGGATTTCATATCATGTGATGTCAGATGATCTCAATCATTTACCCAACAGTGAGTTCCCAGAGGGTCAGGAGGAGTAAGAGATTCGCCATGTAATACGTGAACAGAAGGTGAGAAAGAAGACAATACTGGTCATGATGGACCAGCAAAATAAATATCCCACCTACCATGTAATCTTGTTTTGTTTTGTGTTTACATGCTAGGAATCAAAACTAGCCTTGAGCATGCTAGGCGAGTGCTCTATCAGCTCACATTCCTGAAAAATCTTATACCAAAATTACATACCTCTCAAGATTACGATGATAACACCATATATGGTTGCCGTGGAAGCTATCTTTTAAATGTTGGGAGAGAAGTGATCATTTATCTTTTAAAGAGGCCAGCAAAAACCAGTCATTTGTAAAGGTTCTTGAAAGCTAAAAGCATAATGTTGTTTTATGTAAAGCAATTTTTAAAAGCCCTCATGGACAACTGGCTCCTCAAATGTCACTAAGCACAACCTATTGATAAGACAAAGCTAAATGAATTGCTCACCAGATCAAGGCGGAGCCTCACTTCCACACAGCTTTGGTAATGTCTCAGCAGGGGCACCAAGTCTGAATTCATGGAGGTGAGAAGTTTAACTCAAGGTGGTTCAGTGCAAGGAGGATTGACTAGCATTCTGTGAGGATTAAGATGTAACCGCCCAGCACCAGGGAGAACAGAAGGCAAGACAGCCTAACTAATGGAGACAAGCAATCTTGTCACACAGCCAGTGAAGAATGGATGGGGACACTGGGAAGTCACACCAGCAGAGACAACAGAATAGTAAGTCATAGTAAGGTGAGCAATTAGCTGTGGGGCATGAAAGCGTTGGCATTTTGATGCATCTAAGTGGTGAGTGAGTCTTGGCGGTGTAAGTTCTCAACCTTTGTCTTCTAATCAGAAAAGTTTCTTCAAAAAAGCAATAAAGAGTAGATAAGCTGTAGGATATAGACAAGACATATCCATGTACTTATAGATGACTCTGTGTCACGTAAGTTTTTAATAAAATGTAATGGATGCAGAGCTTACTAAGTCCAACAGGTTTGTGGTTAATTTGATAGTAGGTTCTGAACATGAGTCATTAGTTATCTTCATTTTGGAGTCTTGCTAATCTTCAAAGTTTACATCATTAATGCAGACACATCTTTGTCTGTAGTAAAGAAAAGGGCTTTCTTCTGTTCTTTCCACATGCTTGCTCTAGATACATAAAGCCCAGAAATGCTTTTTTGTTCATTTGATTTTAATATCTGTTCTGTTTTAGTACTAGGGATTGAACCCAGGTCTTTCACATGCAAAGCATGCATTCTACCACTGAACTACACTGCAACCCCAGAAATGTTTTCTTTCCTTCTTGCTTAAGTAGCACTTCTGCAATTCAATCTCAGGTAGAATAATAGAGGAAAATACAGGTTTCAATGAGAAAACAGGACTTAAGAATCCATTTTTAGATGAGCACAGTGGCATACACCTGTAAACGCAGCTGCTCAGGAGGCTGGGGCAGGAGGATCACAAGACTGAAGCCAGCCTGGACAACTTGGTGAGAACTTGTATCAAAATTAAAAAAGAAAAAATAATTGAAGGGCTGGGGATGCAGTGTAGTGATATTACTCCCCCAGGTTCAACTTCCAGTAACACACACACACACACACACACACACACACACACACCATCTTTATACTTAATTATGTTACCACCCATCCAATACTGGAGTTTTCCTTCATTCTCAGGTCTCTAATGGAGCTTGAGCCAGGGGAATTATGGCATAGATGAGGGAAAGATTTCTTGGAAAGTATCTATTTTACAGCACATTTGCAGCCTGGGAGTTTTCTCTAGTTTCAGGAATCTTGTCACAGGCCTGGGACTCAATTTTGAGGACTTTTCTTGGAAAGCTGAGTACCTGTTATGAATTGAACTAAAATTCACATGTTGAAATTCTAATCCCAAATTTTGGAGATAAGTCCTTTAATAAGGTCCTAAGAGTGGAGCTCACATTCAATGGGTTGAATTTTTTATAAGAAGAGACACCTGTATCTTCTTCCTCTCTTCCTATCTCCTTCCCTGCTTCCTCATCTGTGTCTCCCTCCCTTTTTCTCCTCCTCCTCTCCTCTCTATTCCACAGGAGCGTACAGTGAAAAGGCAGAAACCATTTGGAAGCCAAGAAGAGAAACCTGTCAGAAACTGAATTGACCAGTATTTGATCTTGGAGTTCTCAGCCTCCAGAACTGTGCATAAATAAATTTCTGTTGCTTAAGCTTACCAGTCTACGGGATTTAGTTATGGCAGCCTGAGCTGAGTAGTATGGTATTCTATCATCAAAGTCAAGGTCCTTGTCTTAGCCAGCCTTTTCACTGCTGTGACTAAAAGACCCTACCAGAACATTTATAGAAGAGGAGAAGTTTAAGGACTCACAGTTTCAGAGGTCTCAGTACATAGACTGCAGTCTCCATTCCTCGGGTTTGAGGTGAAGCTGAACTTCGTCGCAGAAGAGTGTGGCAGAGGAAAGCAGCTCACATGGTGATCAGGAAGTAGAAAGAGACTCCACTTGCCAGATACAAAATACATGTACCCCAAAGCCATGCCCCCAGTGCCCACCAGCCTCCTAGAGTTACCACTTGGTTAATCCCTATGAGGAGATTAATTCACTGATTGGGTTAAGACTTTCACAACCCAGTCTTTCTCCTCTGAACCTCCTTGCATTGTCTCACATGTGAGCTTTGTGGGGACATCTCACATCCAAACCATAACAGTCTTCTAAATGTTTGTCTTTCAGTTGATCATACTATCGAATTATTTTGGTACAACAACCCATTTTGATTCTTTTCTCAAAACAGAAAAAGAGTGAGAATATGAAATAGAGAAAGATTTGACCCCGAGTCATCAGAATGAGTTGGTTTTGTATAAAGAAAGCATTTTATGGAGAAATGAGCTTACTTTTCTAAAAGGGGGTCATCAGACCATCTTGAGTGTAAATCCGTCAGGAGGAATTTGCATGACCTCATTGCTTAAATTTATGTCAGGTAGCCTAGGACAAATATGAAGAATGAAACAACTCTAAAAGAGTCGTACCACATTTTAGCCTACTAGATATTATTGGCCCAAGGCCATTTCAGACTAAGGGCTTCTGAGCAATCCAAATGCAATTCAAAAATTCATATTGATTTTGTAGGCTGATATCAAAAGAAGACCGTCCTGGGTTAGACTCCCTCTCAAAATGTCTCTAAGTGCTTATAATTGCATTTCAAACATCTGCTGCAACAATCACAGCTCTTGCTAGTTTTTGCAACACAGAGATTGACAGACACCATCTTTACTGACAACAGTTCTGATTCAACTTCAGCTTGAGTTGTGAGAATTTGTAGTCTGGAGCCTTATCTAAGCTGTCACCATTATGTCTTATCAACCCCAAGCAAATGGCCATCCCTGGATGGTGCAGACTACTAAGATTGCCTTAAATAAGAATGTTGGAGGAACTGGACTCCAATATTTGCCAGGTTCCTCCCTCCCCCAAAGTTTAACATGTTCACTTTCAACAACTGGAATTGAATTTTCTGAATTAGGTATTGGTGGTGTGGGGAGGGGATCAGGCGATGACAATCCAAATGAAGACCTGTCATGATGCTCCTCATCAGAAGCAGGGGTCAGCCTATCATCTGTTTTTTATGAAACCCTCAAGTTCTCATGGTTTTTGAATTTTAAATGGATTGGGGAGAAATTTAAAAAGAATAATGTGAAAAGTACATGAAATTACAAGCTCATGTGAAAATGATAAGAAATATCAGTTTTAGTATTCATAAATGGAATAGAACTGGAACAGAATTGCATTTATTCCTTTATGTACTGTCTACCACTGCTTTTCACCATAGTAGTTGCAACTGAGACCACAGAGCAGGCAAGGGCTAACATGTATACCTTCACGTGGCTTTTTACACTAAAAGATTGCAGGCTCCTACTCTAGCATGGCACAGAAAACTCACTCTGAAAGTCAGCGCCAATACTTTTACCTACTTTTGCCCAAAGGGTAAACTTTTGCCTGAGACTAGACTAAATATTTATCTTTAAGGCAAAAATGGGCAAAAGTTGGCCTGGTTCAATGATTGATTAATAAGATATTCTTCCCTTATGATCTGAGGACAATAGAATCCTTAGAATTACCTTGTCTGATGCCATCTGACAAGTAAGTTTTAGCCTTGTCGCTCAAGAATTGAGCAGAGACACAGAGAAAATTGTCATTCTCCCTTAAATCCTTCAACAGCTGAACTGGACTCAGCGAGAAATTCATATTTTTGAGTGGAGCTCAAAGGCAATTTCCCCAAACACCGTGCCACCAAAGGTGACAGGGTAGGTTGACTCAGTGGTGGGACTGAGGGTGGGGAGGACAGAGTATAGCTGGGTGCTACCTGTAGGACAGGTGGTTTCCTGCTTTTGGTGTTGGTGTGTTTTGCTCCCTTTGTTTAAACTGTTGTTCAGCTCCTTTGGTGTTGATGAAAGCAATTTAAAAACAGTTCATTTAAGACAGATATTGTTCCTGATAAAGATTTCTTTAAATCTGGGTTATCACTAAGGGATCTCATTAACTCAGTAAAACAAGACAACCCAGATGATCATAAGGATTTGTCACCTGTCTCCTATTACAGTGTCCTTTAGAAATGCTACAATTTACCTTGGTTTCTGGTGCCACCTTTCTCTGCTGCCAAATCCTTCACCTTTGACTTTTGTTTCTTCCTTCTCCTTTCCCGACATTTAAAAGTTGAAGATTGAAGCTAGCTAATCCCTTTTCCTTTCTCTAGTCTTCCTACTTAGGAAATCTCATGCTCCCCTATAGCTTCAAATGAAATTTATATACTTTGACTAAAAAGAAATGTTAATCCCTAGGCCTTGCTGAAAACTCAGCTCTTCATAATACGCCCTAATCAACAGGACCACTGATTGCTTAAAATGGATTTCATACTCCACACCTTCCAACTGTCTTCCTCCAGGGGCTCTGTCTTGATGGATCTAACTTCTTCCACTCAGGTAAACCCGAAAACTGGGAATCATTTTTGATGCATCCCTCAAATCTTCCCTGAGACTCTTGGTTCCTTAAATATGGCATGATTTTTCTCATCTCCATTCCCACCACCCTGTTTTAAGCTATTTGAGTTTCTGATCTTGTGCAGTTTCCATCCCTCTTCAATCTCAATTCAGGAACCAAAGGAAGCACATAAACCAGCAACTTTTATTATGTCTTCTCTGATTTAAAAAATCTTCAGTGTCTTTCAAGTGTTATCAGGTGAAAGACACTGTATTTTTCTTTTCATTTTAATTTTGTTTATTCATTTATTTGGCGCTGAGGATTCACCCAGGACCTTGGGCATGCTAGGCATGTACTCTACCATTGAACCACATCCCCAGTTTCCCCAAAAAACATTCTTAATTAACAAAGCCACAGGCCCGGCTGGATTTTACCTCTGTCCACATGGCTAATTTCACTGGAAAGTGTTCTCATCTGTTTTGTTGCTCTGGTCTTTTATCACTTTCTCAAATGTGCCATTTTATTTCCAGTTCCAAGAATCTTTTATAAGCTGCTTCCTCTCCCAGGGTTCAGCTAAAATGTCACTCATTCCCAATAGAACTCCCCGAAGACCACCAAGCCTGTCACCACAGGGGTCCGAAGACTTCTCCAAAAACTAAGGAGAACTTGCAGGTTCTTGGCCATGTCGCAGAAAAGAATTTAAGGACACATCAGGCATGAGTAGCAGAGCAAGAGATTTATAATAAAGGGAGAGTACATGCTTAGAATGGGGTGAAGAGGTTTATAGAGGGATGATAGCGAGGGGGCTGAACTAGCGGTAAAGTCAGGGCAGAGTTACACAATTTCCTGCTCGTTTTTCTTGTGCTTACTCATTGTCCTTACACATTCTAATCAATCTCCTTCCAACATCACATGTCTGGTTAGCATCTTACATCTCTCCCCAGGGGTGTGCATCTTACTGTTATGATGGGGCTTAAGTCATTTCTTGGTCACCAAAGCCTTTAACACACATATTTCCTAAAGGAGTGGTTCCTCCAGGCGCCTTCTGGTATTTGTGGTTTTGCTGCCTTTTCAAGGCAAAGTGCAAGGCCTGGGATGCTCACCAGTTGTTTGTTCTGTATTCCGAGTTTATGGGCATTTCTGAGATGAAGTGTTCTCTTTGTATCCCTAGATTCCCATCTCAAATCCATCGAAGATCTAAAGCTATTGAGTCTGAAAAGGGTCTTAATCTTAAGAGCCTCCATGCCTTCACTCCTGAGACTCTCCTCTGCCTATTACTCACATTTGCCACCTCCAGCCCCCAGAGACCTGATCTGCATTTGAAGGGCTATTTTAAAAAAGCAATTTGAGTCAACCTGCTTTTTAAAAACTGACTCCTCCAGGACACAGAGGATACCACCTTGCTTTATATTTTTTACTCTTGCATAAATAAGAGACTTCTTCCAAGGAACAACTCCTGTAAGAAACAGAACATGCTCTGTGATCATTTGCTGTCTATTGATGTCATATAATGGAAAAATGCATGTATAATTTTTTGCTCTTTGTTTTTATACTCAATGTGTCTTTTTATTGAAAAACAAATACATGTATAGAGTTTTTAAAAGAAACCATATAATTTAACAAAGGTAAACCCAATCAAGCATAAGTCTTCTCATCCCTGACCCTTTCTGCAGACATAAGCAACAGGGTTGCTCCTCTGCAGTTGTTGTTGGCTTTGCCTTTTGCAAGATTGTTGGTGGTACTTCTTAATTGTTTTGCATCCCCTTGCTGGGATACTCAATACTAAAGAGAAGCCCAATATAAGTGGTTAAGATGTTAACCAATAAGTCCTTCTGCAAATGTACACCCAGAACATCTAGTGACCTTTGTCACCCCTTTGTAGTATTTACTTTTATGCAATAACAACACAAAGAATGGAAATGAAAGTGAGATTTGAAAGAATAGGTCTGTCTAAAAAACTAGAGGCATTAACCCAGGAGGTCAAGTCCATTGCATTGTTTGGAGAAGAAAAAAGGGAGACAATCCCTGGATGAGGACACCTGTTTATCAGGTAGCCCTCCTGCCCTGCTCATCCTCTCCCTCCCTCTACCAACCCTTTGCACCCTTGAGCCTCACGAGGTGGAACTTTGCATTGTCAACATCTCTATTTTCTCGAGGTGCCAACCCTTGTGTTGTAGGAAACACACTGGTGGAGAAGCAGCAAGCAGCACCCGCAGAGGAGGAGAACTCCAAACATTTATTTTATTTCTATTTTACACCAGCAGGCCCAGAGGAAAAAGAAAACTCCAAATTCCGAGCCCTGAGCCACAGTCTCTCACAATATTCATAGTTTATTTGACGTCATCTTAGACCCATCCTATTATTGGGACTTTTTCCTCTCTTTTAAAAAATTTCTAAAGTATGTGGTTGAAGGCCTCGTGCAGGATCTCTAACATAAAGCATGCTCACAGAAACAGATAAGAAGAAAAGGCTCTTTCCACAGGCACTGTTACATTTCAAGAGGGAGTAGTCGGACTCTTGGGGCAGTTATTTATAATCCGAAAGGTAGGGCGCCATAGTTGGTTCGGCTTCCTGGAGAAAGGCTGAGAGAGGAGAGTAGACTGAGCCCTTCCCCAGGCACTGGTTTCTTACCATAATGTTTTTGTAATTTCATTCCACAACCAGGCCTAGTTTTGCCATCACATTTGTATAAGCCTGATTACTTCCTTCCAACATTTCTGTCACAAATATTGGCCTGCATGTGGTCAGCAGCTTGGACTTCTTACTGTAATTTCTTAATGTAACCTCTTCATTACAATTTTCATATATCCTTCCAGAAATACTCAGTGCATACATAGTACACACACACACACACACACCCGCCTTTATTTTCAGAAATGAAGCCCCCCTGCTGGGCATGGTGGAGCACACCTATAATCCCAGCAACTCAGGAGGCTGAGGCAAGATGATCACAAGTTCAAGGCCAGCCTCAGCAACTTAGCGAGGCCCTCAGAAATTTAACCGGACCCTGTCCCAAAATAAAATTTAAAAGGGTTGGGGATGTAGGTCAGTGGTAAAGGACCCCTGGTTTGATTATTCCCAGTACCAAAAAATGAAAAAAGAAAGAAAAAGAAAAAATAAGAACCCACTGTATCTCTCTTCTTATGTAGTTGTTTAGGAAATAATCAAAGATAACATACAAAGATCCTCTTGAGGCAGGAGAAAGGGTTAACATAGGCAGAAAGGACATTTGGGTCCCTTCAAGGTCAAGTCTCTGTGTAGCAGGGCTGAGAAAATACAGACACAAAAAGCCAGGCCTCATTAAGGTCAGGCTGAATTCTGTTTAAGCAGAAAAAGTGATAGCAAGACATCTGTTGCCTAGTGTCCAGACCTCCTCCATAAAGAGGTACAGTAATCTGATTGGTGCCGTGGACACTCAGTGCCTTATCCAGGATTGGGTTGGGGCAGTGCCTTATCCAGGATTGGGTTGGGGGATAGCTTCCTTAACCCCATAGATTCATATAACCTCCTAGACAACAGACACCAATTGGTAACTCTCTCTTGGGGCCCCTCTCTCTTCCAGAGCTCTGTTTTCTTTCTTTCTATTATGCTAAAAAATCCTGTTACTTTGCTCTCACCCTTATGTCTGTGCACTTCAGTCTTTGAATTCATGAGACAAAGACCCCATCCAGCCCTGCTTCATACTACACTCTTACTGTTTTTCTAAAGTCTCCACTGCCCTCTGCTTTACCTGACTAATTTAATAATAATTCTCTTTATTGATGTATGTTACCTCCAGCCTATTGTCACTACAAAATAACAACAACCCAAAAATGTGCTCCTTTGCTCCATATGTACTCTCTGCACACATGCTGATCTTGGCCTGAAGGAAAAATTCCTAGAAATGGAATTTCTGTATTGAAGTTATTTACAGATATCTTTTTAAAAGTTGGTATCAGTCATAAAAAAGTGTCGTATCAATTTGAATTGCCTCCAGCAATGTAAAGAATGTTGCCTTTCCTGCATCTGGATGTGACTAAATATTAATGTTAGGTAGCGGTTAGATATGAACAGTGGGTCAAGAGTTTAAGAAAATACTTAGTACAGAGCAATTAAACCAATCAATTAATGAACAGTCCTGCCTCGGTGTCACCTCAAGGTCTGACAAGATAGCTATTTCAGACCCCTTGCCTGATATGAGCTATTTCTCTTATAGCAGTAGGAAGATAGATAAATTCAGGAGGACTTAATTGCTCAGAAGGACTTAATTGCTAAGACATCTTAAGCAAGAATCTATACAAAGAACATGGACTGAGATTCCTAGACTAAGTAAAGCAGAATGATTAAGACTGAAGCCCACCCACCATAAATTCTATAAAACCAGTTTCAATTAGGAACTGTTAGCCAGGCAAGAAGACCAACGGTCACCCTTAAGTGTTAGCTAATGCAGTCTGTCAATCTAGAGCTGAGAGGGGATACTTGGGCAATCCACCCCCCTCCACCCCAATGAAAGCAGAGACACCAAGAAGTGAGTTCTTATTCTTAAAGAAGATTCACTCTCTTGAGGGTGGTTTTATTATCGTCTTCTTTCTCTTCTAATAAACATTGTTATCTCAGGTATGATCTTATCTCTGTTATCAGTAAGTCTGTTTTTCTCCAATCCAATTTGGTGCGTGAAAATTGTTATCTCAGTTTTTATCACTTGGTTCGTTTGCTTGCATTTATTTAATTATTACTGAGGCCTACCATCTTTTCACATTGTACAACTTTCTATTATCCTGTGTCTGTGAGCTAGATATTCCTGTCTTTCATCCAATTAGTTTCAACTTACTTAGTTGAACATTTTCATAAGGATTGATAGTTTTTTTTATATAATTAGGAAACTATCTCTCTATCACATATAGTGCAAATTTTTAGAAATTTAAGTTGATTTTTTTTGTACCAGGTATTGGTATTGAACTCAGGGGTGCTCAACCACTGAGCCACATCCCCAGACCTATTTTGTATTTTATTCAGGTTCTCACTGAGTTGCTTGGTGCCTCCCTGTTGCCAAGGCTGGCTTTGAACTCATGACCCTCCTGCTTAAACCTCCCAAGCTGCTGGTAGTATAACTTGATTTTTTAATGTGTATGTGTTTTTTGTTTTTTTTTTTTTTTTTTTTTGGAGGGGAGGAGCTGAATTTTAAATTCTCTGAAATAAAATGTATCAATTCATTTCTTATTATGGTACATGTATGTATGTGTGTATATATATGATTTTTTAAATATTTTCTATTTTTATGTTTAAGTCTTTGATCTCTCTGTTGTGGAAGAGAGTAACTTGGAGAAAAGCAGTGAACAATAATAGCTGGCAACTTTGCTTACAATGCTAGGGATTGGACCCAAGGCATCATGCATGCCAGGCAAGTGCTCTACCACTGAGGTCTGATCCCAGCCAATAGCTGGTAAATTTTAGTGGCCATTATTCTTGGTTGAAGGATTTAAGGACCCTCACAACAGACAGTAAGTGTATACATATTTGTCCTCCTTTTCTGACAAACAATACCTTGAAGACAGTTACCAAGTCTATCTATCCATTTAGTTCTCTCTGGGCACACAGAAGACTGCTTTGCACACAGTAGACTCTTAGTAGTAATATTTATTCATTTACTCAATAAAAAGAAGGAGATTTATGGCATAATACTTAAGTTTTAAAATTATATTAGTAATTTGTATACTTTTAAAATGGCAAATAAAAACAAATTAAAATTCACTTGTAAGTCTACCACCCAGAGATAATGATGCTGAACATTTTGTCTCTATTCCTTCCTATTCTTTTTTCTATGTCACAGACTATTAAGGAGAAAGAATAGCATAGCAGATGGTTTTGTTTGTTTTGTTTGTCTTGTGTGACCCAAGACATATGGATCCCATCCCTCACTGGGAAAGCTGTGAGGGTGGACTGCTATTTTTGTACTTATATTACTTTTTTGGTGTGTTTATAGGGAAGAGCTTCCAGTGGCCTCTCAAAGAGAAGTCCTTTCCTGAGAACAAAGCCCCAAAAGAGACTTGGAGGGTTCGATCCCCAACACACACAAAAAAAAAAAAAAAAAAAAAAAAGAGACTTGGAGGGATTGTTTCAGACCCTAGATCCAGCTATGCCTGAAGCAATCTCATATTTACATGGAACAATATATTTCTTATCATGTTTAAACTAGTTGCAATTATTTTTATGTCATTTTTAATGAATTAGTTTTAACTAATACTAATACTATGGAAGAATTTTCCATAGTATTTCATGGTGTTATCGTCAGGGACTTGATTCTTGACTTTTCCTCCTTCTGAGTTCTGTTGAAGGGAAAAGGGGTAGGGGCTTGGATATCCACGTGGTAGGGGCAGGGTGAGAATAAAAAAAATTATTCTTAGCTGACTAAGAAACCAATAACCCCTGAGAGTCTCAGGTAAGAATGAATCAAAAATGCTGGACAAGTCCTAGGCAGAATCTTCTGCTCAACTTAAGACTATACATTGTCATATTAATTGCCAGAGAGGCTGTTTTTATTGTATATTTCCATCAAAAGGGGCTGAGAGTTATTTAATGATGATTAAAGAAGCTAATTAAGTAGATTTATAATTTAACATACAGGGTTTTTACTGCCAAATAGACTTCAAATAGATGAGTAATTTTCCTGATTGAGACTGGCTACAGATTCAGGCTTCTGGGGCTTTACCATTTATAATCTAGCAATGGTAACATCAAACACTCAAAATGTATGTGCAAGTATGAGAAATTTTAATGTATATTCAACTGAACTAAGGGCTGGGGGGGAACTCAGTGGTAAAGCACTTGCCTGTCATGTGCAAGTCCCTGGGTTGAATTCCAGCATTGCAAAAAATTAAAAACACTCCCCCCCCAAAAAAAAATCACAGTCAACTGATCTGAGAGTTGAGATCATAAAGAAAAATTTGCTAAAGTTATCAGAAATTAAGTTGTAGTTATTTTGTAACATGAAAAGATAAACTAATGAATTCAGAAATATTAGTCATTCTTTTATTATTTATTCATCTATCCATTTGTTCAGTAATTGCTTGTGTAGTGCCAACTGTATGCTGGGCATTAGTCAAAATATATATATTTTGGAATGTAGCTCGATGGCCGAGTATTTGCTTAGCCATGTAGGAGGCCCTGCGGTTTGACCACCAGTACCACAGAAAACAAACAACAACAACAACAACAACAACAAAACCCAACTTAGATATACACTAATAAACAAGACAAAAGCTTTCCCTCACACAATGCACATTTGGATGCATTTCAGTTCTATTGAAGTGCACTTAGGATGCCTGTTACTAGTCTTCTAAAGTGATGAGCATTTACTTGCAAAGTGGTTAAGACCACTGAGTCTTGACCTGGACAACCAGGACTGCAGGAATCAGGCGTGTGGAGAAGATGGGCTTGCTTTCTCCTGACTTCCTGAAACATTCTCTCAATTCCCCATTTTGCCTTGCTGGTAGAAGCATTGTCTAAGAATGTTCAGTGCACTTATTTTGGAGGAATTTAGACATCCAGAGATGGGAGAACCAGATAAATGTAATTGTAAGATAGTACTATTAAAGATAAAAGGCAATTATAATGTTTATGATAATATGATTGCATAGAATATTTTCCCCAGTGATTTCTTTCATGCTTTACTTCTTTACCTTTCTAATATTACCAGAAAGTAGGCAGCAATTATTATCCTTCAATTTTGCAGGTAGGGAAACTGAGATTTAGTGAGTGATTTACCTAAATCATAATGCTTGACCAGTTTTATAAGAAAGTCAGATTATGGGTTTATAAGGGAAAGAAATCATACCTGAAAACTTCCCCAGTTCTCTGGCTCAGGCTTTTACAAGAACCAAGGATATGACCCTGGATACATTAATTCAACTTCTCCAGGTTTCACCTTCTTCACAAGGAATATGAAGCAGGGGACCAGCTCAGATTCAGCTATTCTTTACAAAGGACCTATTATGTGCAAGTTAGGTGCTACCTGCTTTCAATGTAATATTAAATTAAATTTAAATTAAACCTCATAATAAATGAGGACAACTAGGTGCCAAAAAGTTATGTAATTTGCCCATGGTAACCTAGCTAAAGATGCAATCAATATGTTAATCTGTTCTTCTGACTTCAAGATCAGTGCTTTTTTCCCTATATACTTTATCACTTTTTCTCTTTAATTTCTCTTTCTTGGAATTATACAAAAATATGCACATTTTGATGTATTGACATATACACTGAAACTAATCCTATCATCCCCAATACTAAAAATGTAAGAGTAATGAGTGAAATAATGCATCTAGATTAAAATTTTTTAAGTTTGGTCAATTTATACAGACAAATTCTTTATGATGTAACAATGTTTGAGGCTCTTAAATGATATAAGAAGATGTTAAAAAATAAGTATATTATAAAAGCACAACTAACAGGAGATTCGATGTGTTAACATACTGGATCAGAGATTGATTCAAAGTAATAATTACTTTGTTGAGAAAGGAATACTTTCAATATAACTTCTCATTCTGCTTGAAACAACATATGGATTTTGGTGTTTTAATTGACACAAAGAAAGACAGAGACCACAGTTTAAAAAAATAAGGTTTAGATGGAAATTTTGTGATTGGCAAATCTGCTGCTGAGCCTATCCTTATTAGTCAGATGACAAATATTAATCATTATAGTTGGTACACAGGACTAAAGCTGATAATGTTTTAGATAGTCAATATAAGAAGATAGGTTATAATATATTTGGGAGATTGATACTCAGGAATCACTGCTGTTTAGAAAAACTAGCTTTATCTCTGTAGTGGATCATATCTCTAAATTACCACCAAGGCTGTTGTTTTTTCTTTCATGTTTTCAGTATTAATTAAGAATCTTTAATTCTGCTATGGAAAATTTGGGGGGAAGGCCAGGAGGATAAATGACACTAATTATAGAAACAAATAGCTCTTGAGTCAAAGCAGACACAGGAAAGTATGCAGAGTAGAGAGAACAGAGAAAAATGGTGGAAGAAATGAAAACACACACACACACACACACACACACACACACACACACACACAAGAATAGAACAAAAAGACCAAGAAGGCACCCAGCACCCATGATTCACTAAATAACACCTGAGCTACATGAAGCACTCTGTATTTATTGGTTAAATATTAGCTTGCCATGACTGAAATCTAACTGACCTCATATCCTCTGTCTCAGAAGCACAAATAAAGTCATAGCTGCTTCTTGGGCCATTTGACAAGGTAAATTTGTGACTAGGGACCACTGCCCCAAGCATTTCTCCAAAAGAAAAAGTGGCTTCTGTTATCTTACTTGTGTCCGACCCTCATCAAGTCTAGGCCACACCACCAGTGGTGAAGACTGACGTGGCTGTGTTGGAAGGGAGAGACAAATAAATGGAAGAAACTAGACAGTTCACATGAAGCTTGACCTGATACTCGGGTAGCGTGATCTTTTATTTGTACCCTATCCTTTGAGGGATAGACTACTCCATCTCTTTCCTGCTTCTCATCATGTGTTTTATTTATTTTACATATTTTTAGCTGCCAATGGATTTTTATTTAATTAATTATTAATTATATGCAGTGCTGAGAATTGAACCCAGTTCCTCACACATGCGAGGCAAGTGCTCTATCCCTGAGCTACAACCCCAGCCCTCATCAAGTGTTTTAAACTGGTAATAAGTCATGCTACCTGAGCATCTTAATTTGGGCCACGTCCTGTTCCATGACATCTGTGCTATCAGCCTGTCCATACGTAAGCTTGGAGGCTCTGTTACATGGAGGTAATCTCTCACACGACACTGCTGGTCGATTTCTCCCTCGTGTCTCTGCCTTATATTTACAACTGATGGTAATTACACTGGAGTGGATGAGGAAGATACCATTTTACAAAAGCATTTGGTCATCTACAAAGAGCATTTATCTGTCACAGGGATACATTCTAAGCTAGTCTGGCTGCAGCAAACAAAAGATTTCATGGTTCAGCAGGATAAAATCATAGCACATTAAAACTACTTCTAGTTCAAACTCTCATTTCCAAAGGTGAGACTTGGTGACTTGTTGAAGGCCACTATTTCTCATAACTAGTAAGCCAGAATAGGAGCCAACACTGTCTGATGAGGCTGGGGGGATATTTGAGATAGTACTGCTGATTCTATCTGGGTCCTGGGTAATGACCAAGGACACATTCTAGCACATGCTACTCAATGACTAAAAATATAAGCTACAGCTGTCACAATTAAGAGATTAACATTAAATGATACAAAAATAAACAGAGAATGTCTGTTTATTCTCAGGGCTTATTAGAGGTATCACTAAGATATTTCAAGGGCTAAAAACTGTTGTTCTTTCCCGCTGCTAATTTGATCATGATATTATACATTTCCATCTGAACAGAGAAGATGGAACTTAAATCATTTCAAGTTAGTTAACTTTAGCTGAGAGTTCACACCCAGTTATCCAAAATACATAGTTCAAGAAAACTCACTCACTAGCTAATAGGAATTTTGTTAGTTATTTGAAGCATAAAAATGAATAACATTTAAGCTATGTGAATCAATAAATACTTTTGAGTTACTTCTATGTGCAAAGCACTGCTTTAGGTGTTGGAAAACTAAAATAACAGTGACTACAAACATAGAGTATTCACTATTGATAAAAAGAAGTTCAGAGCCTTGATTGGCAGCTCAGCCCCTTCGTTGAATCAAGTGTTTCTGTCATTTCCTCCTATTATTTTGGAATTTTCCTTTAGGCTTTTTCCTTGTGACCAAAAAATACCTACTTCAGCTCCAGGTATCATGTCCTCACAGGACCATATCCAAAGCAAGAATAAAAGTGGTAGGAGAGAGCGCTATTAGCTTCTTTTTAACACACACACATAGTAGATGTTTTTGTAATGTTGTATTCTGAAGATAGTGCTATTCAAAATAATATCCTCATGCAGCCAGTGAGCACTTAGTTGTGATTAGAATGATGATGAAATTGACTTTTTAGTTTAATTTTGATTACTTTAAATTTAAATTTATATACCCTTATGTGTTTTGTGGCTACTACATTGGACAGTTTTTGATTCTCTTTTGGGGAGAAGTAGGTTATGTGCCACTAATAGTAGCAAAGGAGGTTGAGAAAGTGATTGTTTAGTCCTAAGAGACAAAAAGTTTGGGCATGGCTTTTTTTGCAACTAACAGTGCATGCCATGAAAATTAAATAAGGGCATCTTAGAACTGATATGGTAACGGAGGAAGCTAATGATGTAAAAACGTAAACAAATTTAAAAACGGAGCTATATTTGGGTTTGAACAAGCCATCAAGATTACCTAGCCAGGTGTAGCAACATTGCCTGTAATCCTAGTGACCCAGGAGGCTGAGGCAGGAGAATCACAAGTTTGAGGTCAGCCTGTGCAATTCAGCAAGACCTTGTCTCAAAATGAAAAGTAAAAAACGGTTGGGGATGTAGCTCAGTGGCATAACATCCCTGGGTTTAATCCCTAGAACAAAGAAAAAAAATATTAGTTTCAAAAGTTTGTCTAGAGTCAAGTAACAAACATAATAGGGGGCAATGAAAACTGGGGGACCATGATTTTAAAAGGGAATCCTGAAGCTCACTGTGTGCTAGAGAAGGAAGACAGGCATATAAAAGAAATTGTTAATAGTAAATATGAATACAAATGCTTAATTTATATATATATATAATCACATGTATTTAAACACATGCACATATTTATTACTTATATATTTACATCATACACCCATACACAGTTAATACAATTTCTCTATTGAGCAAAGCAAAAGCATCTTTGCGTGTTTCTGTGGGATCTCCTACAAGGCTCACGTAACATGGCAAGACAGGATTCGCAGCATAGCAGCTCTGGAATGTGGTCTATCTACCATCCTTAAAGCAACAGTTGATGCAATAGAGTTTTACGGCACTATGTGTATGTGTAAGCATGGTTAACAAGCAGTTTCTCAGTTTCTACAGGACTTTCTAAGGTGGGACAATCACAGACACATTAGGGACTTTGAATGGAACTATGAAGTCCTACAACTTCAACTGGCATGTTCTTAAGGCCTAAGGGGGATCAACAGTAAATAGTCCTGTCTGGCAAGAAGCTGTCAGGGATGGGGTAGCTTAATGCAAACTTAGATTCTGTGTAACTGAAGGGTAGGAGACAGGAAGTTTGAGATAGTGTCATCCTCTAAGATCTTTTTATAAGTGGAAAGGATTGCTTGTAATGTCTTCATGAACCTCTGATGGTACAAAATAATAACTGCATTTCAAGGACTATAGTATTGTTACTTTGTAAAGCCCTGTTCAGGTTCAGTATCCTACTATTTGTGTTCTGTAATGATCTTTATTTTCAAAGACATTTTGAGTGATTTTTGTGTAAGAATGACTAATACTAGCCATATAATAAAAATATTTCTTTCACATTTCTCCTTGGATTAACTTGTGAAATCTTTTTCTGATAATTCTGTACTTTATGTAACTTGCTCTACTGTAGCAAAGAGGACATGTATCAAGTTGATATTAGTACTTGTGGTAAACACATTTCAAATTAGACAAGCTCATTTACTTCAACTACAGGCTTTAAACTATTCATACTTCAAGTTCACATGCCAATCTGTAGCTATGTGGTAATTAAAATATTCCCTATCGCGAAGTGTAAGTTTTTACCCTTATAAAGAAAACAGGTGATGATGATGATCAATTATTTTGTTAGGGAATAGTAATTCTCAAATAAATTCAAGAGAAATGTAAATGATTTTTCCCATCTTGTTATGGATACAAACTACCATGCATATTGAGCCAGGTTGAAGGGAAAAAAGGTCGTCTAAGGAGCATGCCAGGCAGGCAGAAGCTGGGAGAGGCTAATGCCTCAGAGGACTCCCAGCACCTGAATTTTGGAAGTACAGAGTTTATAAAGACAAAAACCACAAAACCCACAAGAACAACTGAGGCACAGGTAGGTCAGAAAGACCCTATTGAGACAGATATTTTTATTAAGAGAATTGTTTTGATTATACATTTTAGAGTCATTTTGTTATACATCAGGTCCATAGGGACATGGGAAGGTCCTACTGTATTGCCAACATAGATACAGCTGTCAGGAGGCTGAAAAGAAAATATAAGCAAGCATACAACGGAGGCAGGTCAGAACAAAATGGTGTTACTTTGGTTCTTTTGCATTTTGATCCTAATACAGGTTACCTTTTTTTTTGCAGGCTGGGGATTGAACCCAGGGCCTTGGGCTCACAGGTTACCATTTTGCCTTCTGAGACTATATATACATTTCATTTAGAAGTACTTGATAGTGGTGATAATCTCCCACTATTTCTATCCATTGTAGTGTCCAGATCTGGTTCATTACCAAAGGGCAGCTACCAGATACTTCAATTCAAATTTACATTAATTAAAATGAAGTAGTATGAAAAATACACTTCTTACATTTCAAGGGCTACACAGCCACACATGACCACCCTATTGGACAACAAACATCCAGAAGTTTTTTGTTCTTCTTTTTTTTCCTTTTTTTTTCTTGCAGCATAGAGAATAGAATCTAGGGCCTCCAGCTTGGAGTTCTACCACTGAGCTACACTCCCAGCCTCAGATCTAGAACAATTCTATCTTTATAGAATGCATTATTAGACAAGACTGGATTCTTTTGGGTTTATATAGTTAAATCTCAAAGTGTTGATCAAATGACCCGCTATTCAAATTTATTTAAGTGTAGGGCAAATGGAGGTAAATTACTGTTGAGAAGGTCAAACAGATTCCTGGAAATTGATCTCTGAAATAAGGTTCATAGGCGCCTAAGTGTTGCTGTAACCCAGGCAGGAGAAGCCTGCCCCGGGCCTCCCATCCTCCTCCTGGGATGAATAATCTCCAGGGCCAATGCCCAGAGCATTCCTACTCTGGACTATGTCCACGGGACTCAGGACCCTGGTATTTTCAGAAGAAAATCCCCAAGCAAACTTCCAGACCTTGGGCTGGCCTCTTTCCAGAATCCTCTTTTCAACACAGGACCAAATAATTGGTATATGTACTCCTGAACCCAAGGGGCAGCCAAAGGGTGGCTGTTGGAAGGGGTGGACAGAACTTGGTGGAGGGGTTGGAGTGTCCACACCTGTAAACTCCTCTTGTTGAACTGAGCAGGGCACAGGAAGCAAAGGGAGTGGAGGTGTACAGGCCAAGGCTCAGGTCTGACCCTCTGCAGGCTGTCAAATTTCAGGATGGAAGAACTCCAAGGTGTTTGTGAGTTCTGCATTCAAACCTGCCTTCCAGGTTGTTTTGCAGGTATATTTCTCAAGGTAGAATAAAACTCATTTTACTTGTTAACTTGATAGATTCCTTGTAAATTTCAAATATAGGGTAGATGATTCCAGGGTTTGCAAATGTTAGGGCAGGGTATGCGGCCTTAGAGCAATAGACTCCATTGGGCTTTCTTGACTATTTGCTCACTATGGTTCCAACCGGTTAACATCTAAGCTATCTTTGGGCTCTAAGAGAAACTTTTTCCCAAAGGCTACCAGTCCAGTGAGGCCTCGATGCAACCTTTTTAGGGTCCATGGCTATTGTGGCTGAAGGCCAGAAATAGTTTCAGAGTTCGCTTTATTGGAGAGGAACCTGTTTGCTGGATCTGGTGTACTACGAACAAACGAGGCTAGCCTGGTGAGGTGGGAAGGCCATGCCTTTCCTGATGCTTCCATCGGGTGCTTCCAGCCTCGGCTTGTGGGAGGGAAACTCGGCCCTCCTCCAGCCCCTCGCTCCATCCTTAGGGCCGGGCTCCTCGGGCGCCCCGGGCGGCCCCAGGGGCGCACAGCCCGGCTTTGTCTGGAAGGCGGTGGCGATGAGAAACGTGCGGAAGGACAGCCGCCGCGGCCGGAGCTCGGACTAGAACTTTCTTCCGCCCCCTGCACGAGTTACGGTCCTCCGCCGGCCCCGCAAACTTCCGCCTCCTGGCGCTCACCGGCTCCGGCCCCCGGGGTCCGCGGCGCGCCTCCTCCGCGAGCGGCGGGCGGCGGCGGGCGAGCCGAGGGCAGGAGCGGCGTCGGCGGAGGGGCGGGGGCGGCGGCGGGGAGGGGCCGCCGCGGGCCGGGGGAGGAGGCGGCGCTCCCGCCGGGCCGTAGAGCGGCGCTGGGACCCGGCGGCCGTGACCCCGCGGCTCCCTCGAGGCCGAGCGCCGCCGCAGCGGACAAAGGAGCATGTCGGCGCCGCGGAGGGCCGGTCCCGCGGCCGCCACGAGGCTCCGGGAGCCGCCGGGCCCGCACCGCGCCCCTGCCCGCCCGCGCGCAGGAGCCGCCCGCTAGGCCAGTGCGCCGCCGCTCGGCCTCAGGCCCCGGCCCGCGCGCGGCCCGCCGCATGGAGCCGCCTGGGCGCCCGCGGGGCCGCGCGCCGCCGCCGCTGCTGCTGCTGCCGCTCGCGCTGCTGGCGGTGCTGGGAGGCGGCGGCGGGGCCGCGGCGCTGCCCCCGGGCTGCAAGCAGGATGGGCGGCCCCGAGGGACCGGTAGGGCGGCGGGCGCCGCCGAGGGCAAGGTGGTGTGCAGCAGCCTGGAGCTCGCGCAAGTCCTGCCCCCAGACTCGCTGCCCAACCGCACGGTCACCCTGTGAGTAGCCCGCGGGCCGCCGGCCCCCTTCCTCCCTCTTTCTAGTCTCCCGGCTTCTCTCTGCGCAACTTTGGAGAAGGGTTCTGGCGGCATCCACGCGCCTTTGTGTGAACCCAGCTGCAGGCAGCGGGTGGTGCCCGGGGAAGGCTGCTTGGCGTGGGTGCAGTTTGGGGCAAGGGGAGCCAGTCTGCCTCCAAGCCGCCTCCCGGGCTCGGCTAGTTTGCAAAGTAAAGTTTTCAGGCTCCCGGGCGCTGCGCTTTAGTGGCTGCGCCGTGCCACGTGAGGATGCAAGTAAACATGCAGTCGGCAGAGTTAAAGCTCATTCATCCTGGTTTTGGACTTCTAGAAAACAGCGCTGGTGGGGAAGAATTCGTCCTGCCTCCGTGCAGATTAAGTTACATCTAGATTGTTGAGTTTGCAGAACACAAGAACTTTGAACGCCCCTGTGTCCTCCCCAGACCCAGAGACTTCCCTTGCCGCTTGCTGTCTTAGTTTTATTACAGTTAAAGAGAACCTTTTAAGGTAGACTTGTGATTAAGGGCTGCAAACATGCACCCACCTTCCAGTTCCGTTTTCATGCGTCTGAGAACTCATATTGGAAAGCCAAGAATTACAGACTTAACACTGCGTTTGTGGAGCCCTCCAACTCCACTGTGATTTTCGGATTGGGTTACCACCTGGAAGGAAAAATTTTGGTAACTCACTTTGTGACAGGATTCAAGGTCCATTTTTGAAGGCATAGTTCTGCCAGTGCTAGATAAATCGTTGGCCCCAGTGACTCCAGATTTTGTTTTCTGAACGATAAATGGCTTTGGAAAGTTTAAGTCTCAGAGTTTTCTAGTGGATATTTTGTCAGACTGAAATATGAGTCCCGTGGCTCCGTTTTCCTCTATGTTGTTTTGGTTGGTTTCCTAAAAAAAGAAGACTTCCACTAAAAACATGAAGGCAAAGGCCACAGCATCTTCTATGAAAAAACTCAAAATGTGTTTTGTAATTTAATCCAAATTCCTCAGGAGGATAAACAGGTAAGATAGGTATAAATATCATTACTAAACCTTTGATATCTCATTTTCCTTTTTTAAAACAGGAAGCTTTTAACCCAGGAAAACTGCATATATGTGTGGTTTTGAGTTTATGGAGGCATAGAGATGGGTAAAACAGTTTTTTTTGTTTGACCCCTTCACCAAAACTTTGCCAATTGGTGCTGGCAGCAGTTGTATTTATTTACTTCTTGTCTAGATGCTTTGAAGTGGAAATTTTGGGAATGGGATCTTAATTACAGTTTGAGTCTACTGGAGAAAACCCCAGTGTTCTAGAAGTCCCTTGTTACTCTGCAAAAATTAGTCACCATACAGTGACTAATTTATAAACATTTAGGTTCTGGGTCAGTAAGTGGTGCTTAAGGTGATTCATGTTTAGGTCCGGTTTTTCTGAAATGTCAACCATTCCAGCTGGATTTGATCAACTACTTTAAAATTGTTGATTTTGCTTTGTAGAAAAAAAATTGGTGATAATTGTTGAAAATTGCTTTTCGGCATATTATCCACTAAACGGTTCTGCTAAATTTTTCATGAGTTGAGTAAAATATAAGTGCGTTTGAAATACCATTGTTATCCAACTTTTCTCTGTACCTGTAAGCTCTTTAGCTGAAAATAAAATTAACAATTAATTCAGTGAATGGGAAGAAGTAATTTATTTAAGGATCAGTTAAAACTAATGTTTTGGGTAAAGTGTGTTCAAGGTATTTCAGACCTGGTAAAGGTCTTAGGGGCCATTTTTCTTATTTTTATTAGGCAAGGAGTTAGAGTCAACTGTGGGTAAGTGACATGTCCAAGTTTCCATGGTGATTTGGTATTTGGGTCCATGTCCCAGATTCTTGCCCTGCAGTTCAGATAGGTTCTCATCTTCCCTTCTTGCTTTTCATCTGTCTTAGTTCAACAGTTTTGATTGGGAGGCTCCTTGGTAGAAGCTGGCATGTTGAGGTTTGGACTGTGTGTTGTGTGTGTGTGTTTGTGTGTTAGTTTTCCATGGCTGCTGCAAATTACTATAAACTTTGTGGCTTGAAACAACACATTTGTTTTCCCACAGATCTGGAGTCTGGAGTCCAAAATCAAGGTGTCAGCTGGACCATACTCCCTCTAAAGAAGTTAGGGAAGGATCCTTCTTTACTCCTTTCAAATTCTGAAGTTCTTGGGTTTGTGGCAGCCAGCTCCACTCTTGGGCTCTGTCTTTGTGTGACTTTCTTCTGTGTGTTTTTATGTCTCAGATCCTCTTCACTCCAAAGATCAGGCAGCTGCTGAATTTAGGGTCTACTCTTAAGTCCAGAATGATGTCTTCTCAAGACCCTTTTCTTTTTTTTTCTTTTTTCTTTTTTTTTTTTTGGTGGTACAAGGATTGAACCCAGGGCCTTGTGCTTGCAAGGGAAGCACTCTACCAACTGAACTATATCCCCAGCTCCCCTTTTCTTAATTATACCTACATCGACCCTATTTCCAAAGAAAGTCACACTGAAGGCATTGGAGTTAGGACTTGGACATATGTCTTTTGGGGAGATGCTGTACAACTCATACAAAATAGAAATGAAATCATGATTGGGCTGGTAGAGTGCGCCTCACATTCTTAGTACCCTAGGTTTGATCCCCAGCATCTCAAAAACAAAGAAGCATGATCTTTGTTCTCCAGGAACTTGCAGGTCTTTGGGGAGGACAATTCATGAATAATTCTCAGAACAGCATGGTACTGTTCTGTTACTGGGGCGTAGGTGTAGCAGAAAGAACTCAGAAAAGACAACTGTACTTCTTGGAGTACAGTTGGTGAGATTGAGGGTCTGAGGATCCTGAGCCAATTCTGGAAAAATGAGAACGATAACTGTGAACAAAATAGCAAGGAGACCGGGACTGAAAATGGGCAAGTTGGGGTGAGGAGACCCCAGCATGTGCAGACTTGCCGAGGACAGTGTTCAGGTACGTGCTGTGTGATTGGTATTGTTAGAATGTCAAGGGCAGCTGTCCAGAGGGATGGCCAGAGCAGAGGCGGTATGGGTCAGCATTCACGTGGCAGGCTCCCGGGTTTGAGTTAATCCCTTAGGTTTGGCCAGGGCTTTTCAGTGAGTTATGATATTGCTGCAGAGAGGGAAATTAATTAATTGGGAATTGGCAGGGGTTGGGAGGAGGCGAGATTAGGATCAAGTTTTTTTTTTTTTTTTTTTTTTTCAGTAATGAAAAATAAGGCTTTTCCTATGTGGTTGATGAACTGGGCTGTCTCCTAGCCTGAAGCTGAACACTTTCAACTGTCTCTCTGAGCCAGTTTTCCACTTCCTTAGCTGTGTTTACCCAGAAAAGTCTGGCAGAAATCCTTGGCTGGACCATGTTTATTCTCACTCCCTCATGTACACTTACTTGTATTGGAGGATTAAATTGTGTTATTTCAACAAAATTTACCTGAATCTAATGCTTTTGCAAGAAATACAAATTATTTATTACATTCCTATGTTTTATAGGAAATGTTCAATATTTTCAGTTCTAAAATTTTCGAGGACTTCATTGACAGAAAATTTGTCCTGCTTTCCCAACTGTGTTTTCCTCACGATGCTACCTGGTGATTCGAGACAAAGAAAATTAAAAAAAAAGAATTTTTTTTTTTTTTTTTTTTTTTTGGTTTTTCAAGGAACTTAGGGATGAGGAAATCTAGGTTATTTTTATTTTTATTTATTTTGGCACTGGGGATTGAACCCAGGGATGCTTAACCACTGAGCCACATCCCCAGGCCTTTTAAAAATATTTTATTTAGAGATAGGGTCTCGAAAAGTTGCTGAGGAGGCTGGCATTGAACTCAGAATCCTCCTGCCTCAGCCTCCAGAGCCACTGGGATTACAGGTGGGCGCCATATGCCCACTGAAGTCCAGGTTTTTCTGACTGTTTGACAGTGCATGAATTTTGGTTTTTACTCTGTATAAAATATTAGGTTTGCTTGCTTTCAGAAAACTGCTAATTGTTTGTACTTCTCCATTGTGGCCCAGTACCAAGAACAAGCAAAGGAATGCTGTATTGTTCAGAAACCTAAATCTCCTTGTGGAGAAAGGATTTACACAATAGGAAGCAGACATTTAGGGACCGATTAAAGAATGTGTGTGATTGAGGAGTAAATGCTGCACTGCAGACTGGTTCAGAGTTCTGGAAAGTCTGAAGAGGGAGAGGTCTGTGTGGCTCTGGAGTCCTTGGGAGTTCCTGGAGAGGTGAGGACTTGAGTGTGGCCTGAAGGTAGGGAAAGATTGAATGGGGGACAGAGGACCTCCTGGATCAGGTAGGCCTGGGGGCTGGCCCAGGTAGAGTGGAGAGACAGTTGGGTCACTTCTGGAGGGACAGCTTGGGATCATTGGCCTGTACATGGTATTGTAGACACTGGCCTGCTGGAAGTCAGCTGGGGGGAGAGTGCAGATGGGAGGAAGAGGAGGGACCCAGGCAAAGGAGCCTGGAAAGGATACCCAGGAGGAGCAGCTGCTGAGGCCAGGGGAGCAAGGGGGGAATCTGGCCGTTAAAGCAGCAGAAGTAGGTGTTTGAAGCCAGGAGCATTTGCCCTGGTGGAGAGGTACCTAGAGATCAGGTAAGGAAGGAACAGGAAACAGACTCCTGGCTTTGACAGCTGGAGGCGTGGGCCTCTCTGAGAGCAGTGTCAGTGCACAGGCAGAAGAAGCCAGGGTGGGTGTCTTGAGGGTCCAAAGGGCTGGGACTGGGTAGGGCTGGTGGAAACAGCATGCAGATGAGGCAGGATCGGTATGAGGGAGCCAGAAGGTGCAGTGTGGAGAGGGAAGGTCTGATTTTTATGTGGGGAGCGTGAGAACCCCTCTCAGTAGAGTTGGAGATGATTTCCAAGAGAGGGAGAAATGGTAATGGAAGAAGAGACAGGCTGGAGCTAGAGCAAGGGTTTGGCTCTTGATGGCAGCAGGGTCTTGGGGGGCAGGTAGCAGGAAGAGGAAGTCGCAGCTCCCTTGCTTCCAGTTCTCAAGCACAAGATGCAGGGTGAGGGAGGAATGTGGGAAGAGGAGATGAACCAAGAGTGAAATTGTCCTTTTGGAAAATGAACATACTTGTGATTGAAGAAAAGTCAGCCATGTCCAGTTTCACCCTGAGATTGGATTCACACTCCAGGGAGATGGCCAGTTACGGCCATTTTCTCCAGCCACATTCAGCCTAGGACGGGACTCCTTGGTGGAGCCAGGTGGCTACTTTGCCAGGTGAATGCAGTCCAGGGAGAGGAGCAATGTGAGTTCAGTGAACAAACCAACAGCCTGCTGTGGCCTGAACTCTACCAGGGAGCTCTGGGTGTTGGGTAAAGTCATTGTCATTGAATCCAAGGTGTTACATACCTGGATTTCCAATGCTTAGCACACAGTTTTTTCTTTCCATGGCTCTCTGGTGAAGTGGTGTTCTGTTTAGACACAGTGGTAAGGGTTGTGGGGTAAAATATAAAGACATAATGCTTTCATTCAAGGACTGGCTCAGACACAAATTCTCTGCCTAACCAAAGTGTGCCTCTCTTTGTCCCCTGAGTGGAGTTCATACTTGGCTTCCTGTGTGCCTTAGCTAAGACTCACCTGTGCCGTGCCTGGTAATCCCTGCTCTGGTGCTTCCCAATCCAGTTCAGCTGCTGTGAACCAGACTCTTCACTTAAGGTCCTGGCATGTTGATCCCTTTCTTATCTGAACTTGGGTAGCTTTTAATCTCCAAGCTCTTTTCTTCTTATCTTTTTTTTTTTTTTTTTTTTTTTTTGATGTAGTACTTACTGGGAATTGAACCCTGGGTCTCAGGCAGGCCAAGCATGCATACTGCTGCCAAGCTGCACCCGCATATCTCTTGAGCCACTTGGCATGATTTCGGACGGTGCTCTCATAATGCACCTCCCTTGAGGGGGAGGACTCTGAGATGTGTCTCGCGACTGGAGTGTGGGGGTGCACAATCATTTTTAATGGGCAAGAGAACATAAGATACAGGTGGATGGTGGAAAATCAGCAGAAGTGGGGGATGGAAGAGGTTGCACATTTAGATTTTTACCCTGTTATAACAAATGAGAACATTTGTTTGTTCAGTTCAGCATTTCACTGCTGTGGGATCCTTGATTTTAAATCAATCTACAATTACATTTGATCTCCTTGGTCTTACAAAACTCTTGGTAAGTGGCCTGAATTTTTATACCAGGAATAGAAATATTGCTGAGTTTGGGGCAGACTTAGGCATTGGGTCCTTGAATGTAAGTCTTAAGTTTGAAAGATATGACAAGGTTTTGCACAACCCAGCCTCTGGGTCCTGTTGCTTCTTGCCTGCTTGAAGTCCTCCAGCATCAGGAGTATGGGAGAGAAGTTGGTGGGTTTGGCAGCGTGCCAAGTTCAGACGCAAACAACAAGAAAGTTTGGAGAGGGTTGTCCCATTGCCATTCCAGCGTCTGTTCTAGGGGCCTATAAAGATGGTTTAGAAAACAGACAAAAGATAGAAGTAAAAACGCTTGCAGGTAACAAGAAAATGACACCAGATGGTTTCTAAACAAAATATTCAGTGATTTTTTCTTCATTTCAGCTGTTTCTCAGAAAGTGATTGTTTTCTGTATTGTCTTGACCCAACGGGGAAATCTTAAGCTCGGAGAGTATAACTAATTCATTATTGTGTCAGCTTCTTTCTTGTATACGGACAAAAATTAGGATACAGAGTTCTTTACGTAGCTTATTATTCAGTTTTCATAGAGATTAAGAAGCTGTAGGTGGAAACCTGCTCCTTAAGTTTTTAATTGATTGCCTGGCTGAATTTATTTCTAACTCAATATAATTTTAAGGCTTTGAGTATGGTTTAGGTTGCCTGTATGTTATTCTGAAGAGGGAGCTTTGAAAAGTAAGTCGTTTCTCCCAGAGTCGGGATTTTTCCTTCTTGATTAAACTGAATCACCTACTTGTTAGGGTGGGCTGGGGTGGGTGTGTAGTGGGGTACCTCCCACAGGGCTCTCATCTTTCTTGTCCATTTTTTAAAACTAATTAACTAATTAATTAATTTTTGCAGTGCTGGAAATTGAACTCAGGGCCTTGAACATGCCAGGCAAGCACCCTACCACTGAGCCCCAGCCCCAGATGCTGGGAATCATTTTTTTCTCTCCTATGGCATTTGCAGATAAGTGGATGGAGTTGGAGAATACCATGCTAAGTGAAATAAGCCAATCCCCCAAAAACCAAAGGCCGAATGTTTTCCCTGATAAGTAGATGATGATATATAATGGGGGTGGGAAGTGAGAGAAGAATGGAGGAACCTTAGATTACGCAGAGGGAAATGGGGGGGGGGATAATGAAAAATGGTGGAATGAGACAGACATCATTACCCTAAGTACATGTATGATTACATGAATGGTGTGAGTCTACATCCTGCACAACCATAGAAATGAAATGTTGTACCCCATTTGTGTACAAGGAATCAAGTCTTTAAAAAAAAAAAACCAAAAAAAAAAAAAACAATGAAAAAAACACAGGCGTGAGCTTGAGACCGAGTGACGGATCTTTTTGTTGCATGACTATCATTGCTTTCTCATGTCCTCCTGGGCATTAATCCTTTTTCCAACCTAAACTCTCCTGGACCTTCTGGAGGTTGGTAGTTTTCAGAGTCCGGTGGGTGGTTCTGTTATCTTCTAGTTTAAAAACCTTTTGTTTAGTAGCCCAGACATCTGAAGGGTTAACCATAGTCACCAGCTGTCAACCACGGCAACAAAAGAAGATAAAAGGAAGAACAGAGAAACAAATTGAGGGCAGCTGCCACCATGGGAAGGAGAGGCTGTTCCAAGGAGAGCAGAGATGCCTGAAATCCAGAGACGTTTCCAGGACAGTGACTGAGAGCTGCTGAACAGGGCCTTGTTCCTAGGAGTCAAGGAGGACTGTTGGTACAGTGCGAGGTGATGTGGTAGAAGTTGGACTCAGTGTCAACTCCTGAGCAAGGACAGGAGGTTTTAGATTTAGAGATATGTTATGGATTTAAATGCATAAACTTGAAAGGGTCTGAAAGCTGCAAGCAAGCATTTGTCCAACTGGTATTTGAGGACCTGCTGTGTGTTTTGGGTTAGGGTAGATATAGCCCCTGTTCATTGTCTCTTTAATCCTTTCTTTTAGATTTAAAATGAGAGCTTTGTTTCTGGGCATTATTGGAAGCTCCATTTCCCATACATTGTGCCATCTCTGGAAATCTTCAGGGGAAAAAAAAAAGTACTGGGTTCATCAGAGAAAAAAAGACCTTGTTGTGGTTTACATTCTGATCATAAGCAAGGTTTAATATAATTTAACAAATCTACAGAAGGGTCATTTATTTGTCTTCCTCTTAATTTCTAGTAGGTTTTTTTTTTTTTTTTTTAAGTTGACACTCTTGAAGTTTTTAGGGAGTTAAGTCATCATCTGATGATCCATTTCTATCATCATTTTTTGCTTTGTTCGGGCTGGGACTAAAGGAGGCAGACTGTGGACTTCCTTGTAGTGGTGGTGATGGTAGAATTGTGTAGTACACACAAGGAAGGCAAACTTGTCCTTCGCCCTCAGACGTACTGTTTACTGTTTTTATTAAACCCCTGTATGATTCTGCCTGGTGGCAGCACCACATAGCATGAGACATCTTTTGGCAGGATCATCCGCTCTGCACAGAACTGCTGAGCCTACCTGTTGAATCCTCCATGCAGATGAAGATGTCTTTTCACCAGAGGAGTCAACAGGAATCCTTCTGAGGCTGGGGAGATGGGGAGGATCCCTGAGGTGACTGAGGGTTTAGACCCCTCAGTCTAAATCCTCCTCAGAGTTAACTGAGGGAAACCAAGGCAGCAGCCTCCAGGGTAGCTAAAATGCAGGTTCTTTAACACTGTTGTTAAAATTTTCTCTAAGTCTGCTTGAAACTATGCCTAATTAAATTGATTTCTTTCCAATCAAGATAAGACTTAAAAAGCATTCTTTGTGCAGTTCTTCCTGACTCCTCTCATGAAAAAGGTGAAGAGAAATTGATGACTGGTACATTTATGTCTAGGGCAGTGTTTAAGCAGATGTCCTTTCTATTAGATTCACCTCCCCCCCACTTTTAAAAACCTTTTAAAATTAAAATTTTTTTTTTCCTTTAAACAAGCCCAAGAGTAAACTCTTCCTTTGAGGGCAAGCCCCAGTTAGAATTCTAAAGTCTTCCCAGTGAGAACAGGGAATTTGCAGTCTGCCCAGAGAGCAGTGCTGGCTGGGCCTTGTCATTCCCCACAGCCCGTCCTGCCTGGTGTCTGCTGCCTCATGGCAGCTGGCTTCGTTTTGGTGATGAGTACCAGATTGTAGTCTCTTGAGGGTCACGTTTATTTCTGTGTTTGTAGCATCTAGCAAGTTGGCACTCGGCAATCTTCGTACAGAGAATTCCCATCTTTCCGCTACTCTTTTCCTTAAGAAGGACCAGGAAACCTGAGACTCTTCCAAGCAGAGTAGCCAGCAGCCAAGTTCAGAACTTAACCTCTCACTCTTCATCTGATAGTGAACATTGTTCTCTTTTACCCAAATTCTTTTTTTTTTTTTTTTGTTTCTTGTTACATTTCCCTCCTATCTTTTTATCTTCTCTTCTGAACTTCTCTAGTTTGTGAAGCTTCTCAGCCGACATAGCCATGTCCTTTCCTCCTCTCTTAAAAAAAAAACTCCCTTCTCCAAAATTCTTCCCTTGGTGCCTTGATGAGTGACACTCTCTTCCCTCCACAGTTCTGCTCTCTCTCTCTGTCCCTGTCACTTCAGTTTTTCCATTGCAGGCTAGTTTCTGCCCTGGGCTCTTGCTGAAATCTGCTTGAACCAGAATCTTTTTCTCCTAGCACTTCACGCTTCTTCTTCTTCTGGTGCTTTAGCTTGATGACCACATCTGTTATCACTTTCACTAATTGAATTTTGACAATGGTGTTTACTGTTCAAGCCATTCATCCTCAGTGGTGCAGGGGGGCAGCTCCTAGGAGGAACAGGCTAGCAGGGCTGCCTGGTTTTCCTGCCAGATCAGACCAGGAAAGGCAGTAGCACACCTGGAGGGTCATGCTTTTTGAGGTGAGGTTCTTGGGGATGAGTGGCGTCCAGTAGGAACCTACGAGAAACAGATTGCCTGTTTGAGATGAATGCTTGCATAAAGAATCCTAGCTAACTGTTCTGGGATTTAATTTTTCAGGGTTCTTTGTTGGCAGAAAAAAAAAATAGATATGTGAATTTTTTGCTCAGGGATAAAGTTGAAAAACTTGTCCATCAGCTTAGCTAAGAGCAGCCACAGACTGAGATTGTGACTGTAAGAACTTTGTAAAACTTTTTCTTTTATTTACTTAATTTATAAAAAGCGTTATAATGTTTTCAGTTGTTTGTGTTATTTTCTTCATCTTTTACCATTTTGGTGGGCGCTATGGTGTGGGCAGCAGGCAGGCATGAGAGGGAAGTAGGGAGACCTTCAGAAATAAATATTAGTACATCTGACTGAGAGGTATCGTGCTTTAACTTGGGAAGGAAGATGTAGGGGGTCCGCAGGGGAGTTATGGGCTCCCTTTCTGGCTGGAAGGTGAGCATAATGGGACTCAGTTTTTTTCTTGCTTTTCATCTCTATAATGTTTTAACTAGTCTAGAAAAGATGGAAGCCTAAATAGTTCTGATTTGTTCTGACCCAGAATTTACTTTCCAGTGATTCAGTTTTCAGTTGGGATGTTGCAGGAGAGTAAGAATAAAGATTCTGGCCCTCTCCTGGCTCTTCTTTTCCAGGGGAAGAGAAAGAATATTTGTGTGCGTTAATATTTTCTGTATGTCAAAAAACACTCTCCTTAGGCTTCCTGGTGAAACAGATTTGAGGGACCTGCTGGTCCTGCTTTCTGGTCTGTCTGGGGTTGTCCTCTACTCAGTTCACTAATTCAACTGCTCATCTCTCCAGGAAACATTCTTGGATACAGCAGAATTTGTATTTACCAGCTATCTGGGCATCCCATAGCCAGTCAAGTTGACATCAAATTCATCGTCTTAAAAGGTTTAAAAACTATTTTTTTTCTAGTGCTGGTTGGACTTTCTCCTAAAACTGGTTTGGTGATTATCTTGAACTGTCATGACAAGAGAGACCTAAGGTGTCTGCAGAGCTCTTTGACCTTCAGAAATTTAATAGCACTGACTGATTTATAAGTTCTAATAACAATGTTTGGACATTCATCACATGCTAGGTGCTGTGCTAAATGCTTCACGTGCAGTATCTGTGGTTAAAACAGCTTTCTGTGGTTGTTATTGTCTGTGTTTTACAAGTATGCCAACAGAAGCACAAACAGGTAAATCGATTTTTCCTCAAGTTACAGGGTTTGTGGGTTGCAGGGTTCTGACTTCTGGCCCAGGACTGTGTCTCTGGACTTGCCCTCTGAGTATTTTGTCCATTACAGTCACAAACAACTTAAATGCTCTCTTGGACAGCAGGTTTGGGCGTAAGTCTTTGTACAGCAGTTGATATTGAAGACTGGGTTACACTGGACCATCTCTTTAGAGGTGGCTGACTGATGGGAAAACAGTAATGGAGAATTTCCACCTACTACATATCAAGTGCAAGAAACTGTTGAAGGAAAGAATTTTAGTGTTCCTTTTGCCCTTACCCAGTAGTTGTGGAGATGACCGGAGGCAGTCAGGGTTAGGTTTGTAATGCAGTTGTTTTGGTTATGACTTAGGCCTTCTTTGCTTATGCACATCCTTGAGGTTGAAAATGTTTTCCTGGAATCATAAATGACCCTATTTCAATCATAGCTCTGTGTTACGATAAAAGGAATGAGCATCACGTGGAGGAGGTGGCCGCATCTTTAGTGAGTCTTCATCTGAAGTAGAAAGAATTCATGGCACTGCTGCTTTCCTGTAGGGACGGTTCAGTCTCTGTGGCGTGCTGCTGGGTGCACAGGTGACCGTCATTTCTGCTCTTAATAAAGATGACCAGAAGAGGCAGCATGAGACCAACGGGATAAGGACTCAGGTTGGCTTTGCTGCCGCATAGAATGTGGCCCTCAGTACCAACAGCAGCTCTAGCCTTCGCTTTTCTGACCAGTGAAACCAGGTTTTGAATTAGAGCATCCCTAAGGGCTCTTTAAGTGCCAGAGTTCCACAGTACTTTTCTGTATCCCACAAAGCCAGACCAACCTGACAAGATCACTGAGGTGTTTTTTTTTATTAAAAACCACGGACATTAATGAAGCCCCAGTAGTTTTGTTAAAAAGGGTTCATGCACGATTGTATTGCATTATGACATTAAGTGCGGGGGATTTTGGGGAGGGCTGGAGAGGCCGAGTCTGGCCTGCCTGGCTGCTGAGCTTTGCTTGCCTTTACTTACTGTTTTTTTTTTTTTGGGGGCGGGGTACCTGAGATTGAACCTAGGGGCTCTCAACCACTGAGTCACATCCCTAGCCCTTTTATGTATTTTATTTAGAGACAAGGTCTTACTGAATTGCTTAGCGCCTCCATAATTTTGAAGAGACTACTTTTGAACTTGCAGTCCTCCTGCCTCAGCCTCCTGAGCCTCTGGGATTACAGGTGTGCGCCACCACACCCATCTTCTTACTATTTTGGCAGTGCTGATTGCCCCTCACTTCCAGCCGTCCTTCCCTAGAGGTAATCCCAGCATTGGGACCTTGAGTTCTCCTTGTGTGAACTGGATTTCTTTCTTGTCCCAAGTTCTGTCTATAGGGCTTGTGTGCTGGAGGAGCCCACTTAGCACTTGAACTCTGGTGGTCTCCTGGGAGTAGAGGTGTTTAAACCCCAGCTTCATGAGCAGAGCAGCCTGCTTGCCTGAATTTGGCAGCACCTGATGTGTCTGCAGGGAATCCATAAATTTGGGAAACATAGACATTTTTTTTTTCACGTGTTGAAAATATCCTTGATGACCTTGTCCAATCCATGTCCCCCCACCCCCATGTCCTTTGTGCTTCTATCTTCAGACTTTCTGCCATCCTGAAGATTCTTCATCACAGGGCTATTTTTCTGCCTGCCTGCTTCCTGCTCTTTACTGCTTTGCCTGTATTACCACGTTTATTGCGGGAGCCTTCGACGCCGGTGTTCTGGCCGCTTCTGTTTCATAGTGGTCCCTGTGCCTCTCAGTACCTTGCTCACTCTCCAGCAGGCAGGCGGGTCCCGGATCATGATCCCTCCATGAGTTATAAAACTACATTTGAGCTGTAGTTGCCTTTACTATGGTTTCTGCAATAGCACCAGAGGGGCAAATAGATTTGTTGAATGTTCGCTCTGGTGAAGTGGGAACAGACATCAGGGGTGCCGTGTGAGCTTATCAGCAAAGGGCCAGGGCTGAATAATGATCCGACTTGGCCACGGTGTGAGGCCGTTGTTTGCCAGTTGCCTGAGAAGCCCACGGCTCTCTTAATAAATGTAGTCCCTGTTTCTTTGGCTTTGGAGTCTTAGGCTCAGAGTGGCCCTCTGCTTGTCAGTGTTCTTCACTGGTTAACAGAATTTCAGCAGCTACTTCAAAGGAGTTGCACGGTCACCTGAATTACAGAAGGTCTCGGGATATTTTACTGGTGGGATTAAATCTATTATTCAGATTCTGTACTGAGTAATAGTTGCCAAAAAATTGATTTCACCTCAGTCATAGATTGTACATGTGCATTTCAAATGTGTTGGTTCCCAGCATTTAGACCAGGAGCGGAAGGATGTTTGGGGGACTGGATGGGGAAACATGACTGGCTCTGCTACACTAAGAACACCTGTAAACGAGTAAAGAAAGACGGATGATGATCCATTGGAATTTAGGCCCCATAATAATAGGTAGTGTTTGCTGAGCGTGCCGGGCTGTGTAGGCCGTGTCTGAGTGTTGTCTTACTTTTCGCAGTTCCCTAGCGGGGTGGTTATTGTGATGATTGCTGTTTCCTGCATGAGGAAGTGAGGGATGGGGGCTCCTACCTTCCCTGAGGTCACCCAGCAGTGACTGATGGGAGTCAGCATTTGAACCAGGCAGTCCTACTTCAGAGCTATCCACATGATCAGTATGTGGCCATGGTCAGAGGACAGATTCACAATAATTCAAATTCTGAGGTGCCACTTTGACATCTCAGATTTCAGTGTGACTTTAGCAAGAAGGTGACATGTTCACTTTTTCTTTCTTTTTTTTTAAAGATGTTCAGCAGCTTTTGATATCGTTTTCTAAAATAATGATATTATTAGTGCTTGTACAGAAATTTTTATCATTCTTATTTTTGCCACTGAGGATTGAACCCAGGGGCACTTAGCCACAGAGCCACATCCTCAGCCCCTTTTTAAAATTTTTTAGTTTGAGACAGAGTCTCCCTAAGTGACTTAGGACCTCGCTAAGTTGCTGAGACAGTTTTTGAACTTGTGTCCTCCTGCCTCAGCCCCCTGAGTTGCTGGGGTCCCAGGTGTGCGCCACCGCACTCCGTTTATCATTTTTCGTTTATGGGCTCAAATCTCCCCCCTCCCCCCAGTCAGTTGCTTGACTTCTTTGAAGTAACTTTGTCCAGGCCAAGCAACTCAAGTCTGTTTTTTTTTTTTTAATCCATTTTAAAAGTAATGAAATGTTTTTTCTATATAGTTTTTATCTTTGGCTCATACAGGTGCTTTATCTAGTTAAAAAAAATAACAAAAGTATCTTTGAAAATGAAACCTTGATTTGTTTAGAATTTAGTATTTTGACCAAAGTGTTCCAGTGAAAAGAACTAAATTATTGTTAAACTCTGCTCAGTAGTTTATTGTAGTAATTTGTAGTTTTATTGAGCATAATATTTGTAGGAGTTTTTTTTATAGTAGGACATAGTTGAGGTTATTCAGAAAGTTCTCCAACTTGAGTGCACATAAAAACTCCCTGGGAGGACTTGTTAAGCAAATCACCAGGTCCCACCTCAGGAGAGGTACTAATACTTCACCCAGCTGTCCAGGGTGTAAAAGGATTGGGACCTCCAGCTTTGTCTGACAAGAGCCTGCAAAGGGTAGGGGATGAGTGAGAGAGGGAATAAGAATTTGTGTGTGTGTGTGGCGGCAGCAGCAGAGCTATCCACACAGCATCACAAAGAATTGCCCAGAATATCAGGTATTTTGGTCTATCAAAAGAGCAGGGTTGGGCTCTGGAGGCTGAGGCAGGAGGATCAAGAGTTCAAAGCCAGCCTCAGCAACGGCGAGTGCTAAGCAACTCAGTGAGACCCTATCTCTAAATAAAATGCAGAATAGGGATGGGGAGGTGGCTCAGTGGTTGAGTGCCCCTGAGTTCATTCAATCTCCTGTACTTAAAAAAAAAAAAAGGTCAGGATTGGGCTGTGTTATGCTGTGAGGGACATACTCAAGATGCAGGTGTGGTCTTAGACTCTGGTTTGGACTATCTGTAAAGGATCTTTTTGAGATAATAAGAAATTTGATTATGGTCTGGATATGGATGAAAATTAACTGAAATGGAAAAGTGGAGGTCGGTAGCTGTTAACATCTGGTAACAGTGGCGTCTGTGTTATGAGCTCATTTGTGTCTACAGAATGCACACTTGTCAATCTGGGTGGCAGTGTCAGGAACAAGCTTTTTTAAGTTGTTAAAATGGTCATCTCTAGATAAGGGTAATATAGTTTTCTCATTTTTTTCCCCTAGCATTTTCTATTTCTTTACAGTATACATCAGCTGCTACTGTAATAAAAATTATTTTAAAGGAAGACACCTTTTTCATAAGAATTGTCATTTACCACATCTCAAAATGAAAAGTCTCCCCCAGCTATACCACCGTATGCATTTTGTATGTATTTCTTGTGTTACTTTTTCCAATGGAATTTTTCACCAGTTTAACATATTCTATATTTTGTATATTTTGATGTTGTTTGTCTACCCCCTGCTTACTACTACATACATTTTTGGGAGGGGCAGTGATTTTGTTTGTTTTGTTGTTCTCCCTAGATTTTTTTTTTTTAAACTTGGGATTAAACTCAGGGGCACTTTACCCCTGAGCTATATTCTTTAAAAAATTTTCAGACAGTCTCACTGAGTTATTTAGGACCTTACTAAGATGCTGTCTCTGGGCTCAGATTTGTGATCCTTCTGCCTCAGCCTCTCAAGTTGCTGGGATCACAGGTGTGTGCTGTCGTGCCTGCTTCCCTAGCATCTTGAATGGTATCACACAAATAGTTGGCATGCAGTAAATCTTTGCAATTGAATCCCTGAATGTATAATATTCAATTTGTATGTTATTGCTTATAGTTTGTATGCATTGAGTTTTCTGAGGAAAACTGTGAGTTGAAGTCAGGTTGAAAAATCACTGTTTTAGCCACTGTAATCCCAGTCGTTCAGGAGGCTGAGGCAAGAGGATAGCAAGTCTGAGGCTAGCCTCAACAACTCATTGAAGCCCTTAGCAATTTAGCAAGACCCTGTCTCAAAATAAAAAATAAAAAGGGTTGGGAATGTAGCTCAGTGGAAGAATGCTACTGGTTTAATCCCTAGTACTGGGGCGGGGGGGGGGGGGGTCACTGTATTCAACTGTATTCTTTGTTTAAAAAACTGTATTCTTTGTTTAAAAAAAAAACAAAACAAAGATGATTTAACTTTAGTAAAGATGATTTAACTTTATAGTAAAGTTCACTTTTGCAAGTAAAGGTTCTAGAGCTGGACTGGGAAGCACTGGGGACTGAAGATGGTTCAGAATGTCCAGCCTCATCACATGTGCAGATTTTATTTGTAACCAGAGAAAAGGAAGCGATACACAGAAACCACCTGACAGGCTGTATTTGACAGTTGACTTATTTGACATTGATTTGGCTGCTTTCAGGCCCCTGATTGGCAGATACTCATTTGCTTGTTTATAAGGGTATACTCTTAGATTAGATTACAGTTTGTTTGGATGTCAAGCTAGGTTACAGTTCACTATGGACTGTATTTGAGTTAAACTCAGTTGAGTTAAAGTCCGAGGCTGCTTTGAGTTAAACTTTGTATCATCGAAGTACAGAGGCAAGTTCAGGCCAAACTTAATTCAACATCTTAAAAAAAGCTCTGGCTAGGCTTAGAGTCATGCACCTGATAAATTTCTCTTAAGATTTAAGATTTGCCTATTTTCATTATTCTCCTGTTTTTTTTTTAATAATGGAAGTAGGCTCAAGGAAATAAGAGGTAGCAGAAGGGGGAGCTGGGGAGCCGCCTTTAATATGGCTTCACAGGCGAGGCCAATTCTGCATCCCTGCATTTTCTCCACACACGCCAAATGCGCTTTCCTGTAGTACGCAGAGCTGTAACGTAGGAGTGCCTCGGAGGGATGTGTGTTAGGCTTTCCGAGCAAGTTTTATTTCCTTGTTGAGGGCTGTACATTCTCCAGGGCAAGGGTCAACGAACGACCGCTCTGCCTGCTGTACAGCCCGTGGCCAGCTAAGAATGGGTTTTTACGTTTGAAATTGATTTGTTGAGCGGGAACTTCAATTAAGTGAAATTTTATCTTCCCCTCCCCTCAACGTAAAGAAATCTGTTTTTCTCTCTAGTTGACCAGTAAGCCGAGGAAAAAGGGGTTATGAGTGCAGGCCATATAGCCCATCTCGTAGAGTGCCTGCCTCTCATGCTGGAGACCTGGGTTGGAGTCCCCGGCACCCTGGGATTGTGGAAATACCAAACAAACAGAAAAAGGGATTATGATTACGACCCTTGTTAAAACAGTAGAGATGACTTTATTTGAGGATCTTGTGGCAGATGTCAGGACTTGGAATAAGGGAGATAGATTGAGCTCAACCCCAGATAGAACAAGGGGGGCTGATAGCTAGGGAGGGTGGGGTGGGAGGGTGAGGATCAGCTGATGGGAAGTTATGCAGAGGCAGGGAGATTCTTGCTAATTGGAACTGGATTCTTGCTGAAGGCAGGAGTGTGATCAGATAGCCCCTGAGGATGCTGTGGTGTCAGGGGTGAGGAATTTCATCAGATGTGGGGGGCAGTCTGGGATCCAGCGTGGGAGGATTCTCTCTAAGTAAGCAGGAGTCTTGCTAAAACTAGACTTTAAATTAAATACAGACTGGGAAGCCCAAGGTTGGGGCCTCCTTAAGAAGAGGGCTCAGATGAACCCGACCAGAAGTGTGTTTAAGGAGAGAATCTTTACCAAGTATTACTGAAAATGATCCTCTGTTAGTCTTGGATTTTCAGTCTTGTCAATAAATGGTGAATATTTGTTTTCTCTCTTGTTCTGTCTAATACCTATGGATATAGGATCTGCCTGTTAGCTTACAGTTTGAAATATTGGGCATATCAGAAAGTTCGCTGACCTCAGCCGTAGAGGTTTGAACCCCCCTTGTGAGTTTTAACGACCTTGCATTTTAAACAAGTTTACCACTGGTACGCGTGGACCTTGTGGTCCCGGCTCTCAGTATGAGAGGCCGGAAGGCTCTCTGATGGTGCCTAAATGATTTTCCAGGTTTCTCCCTGGATATTTCCTGCTTGATCCCTAGAGCAGGTCTGCCTGTGCCTGTGTGTGGCCGCCCCAGTGTTTGTGCTGTCCTGATTTGGGAAACCACTCATTTGGTGCCTGGATTTCTGAGATACAGAATAGGGAGCTAAGTTTGTGAAAATAAATGTAGACCTTTGCCAGGTTATCTCCAATTAAAAGGATTTTCCTCTTCATCATGTGCCTTTTAAATTTCTACTTTTTTTTTTTTTATAAGCAGCATAGTCCAGCAATGTATTCCCTAATCTGGTTCTCACCAGCTCTTAAGCTCTGCCTTCCCTTCCTGCCAGTCACGCATGCTTCTTTAGCATCTTGTAGCACTCTCTGCCTAGATTCACATCTAATGTCAGTCCTGGAGGTCTGTTGATGTGGCCTGGGTGCCACTTCCAGTACACACTGGTTACCTAAGTGTGTTCTGAATTAATGCACCATTGGTGCATTATAAAGAATTTCAGCTGAAAAAACTCAAAATCCTTAAGAACCTCAGTATGGTCCCTGTAGAAAGCTCTTCATTTGATTAAACTGCCAAATAAACTTGCTTTTATTATATTCATACATACTAAGTGTCCATGTTCTTTATGCTGAATGGACATCTTGAAAAATAGGCTTTCTTTTCCATGGAGCTAAGATAAGATGAAGTGGTATGTATTAAACAGCCTTTCGTTGTTTTAGGTATTTTTGAAAGCTATCTAGTATAGCATTAAAAAAATACTTTGGCTTTTCTTAATCAACCAAATGCTATTTAATTTCATGTAAACTTGTTGTGTTTAATATTAAAGTAGAAAAATAGGTTATTTCCTTTTATGCTAAAGAATTCAAAATAATAAGGGGAAGAAAACCAGGCATTGATTGGTTGACTGATTGATTATGGTATTTGGGACTGAACCCCGGGGCACTCTACCCCTGAGCTATAGCCCAGCCCTTTTTTATTTTGAGGCAGGGTCTTGCTATTTTGTGGAGGCTGGCCTGGAACTTGCTGTCTTCAGGCCCCAGCATCATGAGGTGCTGGGATTATGGCTGTCCACCCCTACGGCTGGCATGTTTGTTTATTTTTCAAATGTCAAGCCTTTGTAAAAACACCTGGGAAGTTGAAGGGTTATTTAATGAACCCTTTGAGGAGTCAAGGGTGACCATATATCCAGGTGATGTCTGTTTTCCTCAGGTAATTATTAATGACACCTCCTTTTAATCTCAGGACTGTAATAGTATGTTACCTGTTGGCATCGTTGGCTTGCCGTCTCATTTCAAACAACTGTTCGCCCTGCAGAGATTGAGGGGGACTGTCATTGTTTAGAACCTTGAGAAAGCAGTCTAAGTTCTGTTCGTTGAGTTCTTCCCAGTTTGCCAAATCTGTAGAAGAGATTTTAAGATCAAGTAATAAAAATACCCACAAGTGTTTATGTCTGTTGGGAAACTGTTGTGAAATTCAAAATTTTTACTAGCATATGCCTGATGCAATCTTTTTATCAGTTTGCCTGGCACATAATTAGTCTTTGGGAGTCTTTCTCCAAAGTGGGCACAGTTTCTCTTTTTAGAAATTTGTGTACATAGGTTTGTTAGACATTATTATCATTTTTTAAGTTTTTGGTACTGGTTATTGAACCCAGGGGCACTTTACCACTAAGCTACACTCCCAATTTGTTGTTGTGTTTTATTTTGTTTTTTTAATTTTAATTTTTTTTTTTTTTTTTTTTTTTTACTTTGAGACAGTGTGTCACTAAGATGATGAGGCTGACCTCAAACTTGTGATCCTCCTGCCTCAGCCTCATGAGTTGCTGGGATTACGGGCTGTGCCAGCACCCCTGGCTACATTACTTTTCCATTTTGGTAAAATATACACATTTGTAACCCTAACTCGTAGGGGTACATTAAAGTCATTTGCTGTCTCTGTAAACATAGACAACTTCTACCGAGATTTTTCTGTCATCCCTATATAAAACTCTGCCCATTAAATACAGATTCCCTGTTCTCTCTTGTCCTGATTCCCTGATAATCTCTATTTTCTGCAGAGATTTCCTTTTATTTCTTTAATTATTGCCACTCCTTTCTGTTCTTTTTCCCCCACCCCAAGAATTTCTATTATTTGCATATGCTCCAGGTTTCTTTGTGATTTGTTCTTAGTAATTCTTTTCTTTTGCATTAAAAAAGTTAAATTGTGTTTTTCCAGAATTTTATGTTTTAACATTGCATCTTCTGAGGATGACTTACCTCTTTCTTTCCTTAGGTTTGTGTAGCATTTTCTTTTGTCCTTTCCGATAGTTCTATGTCATTGGAAGCCATCTTCTGGATTGTTCCCTTGTTTTCTCTAGCTTCTAGGGCCTGGGAAGCAGTTGTGATTCCCTGTGTGTCCCTGTGGCCCACTTGCAGCGGGTTAGACTCCTTACTGCTTCTGTGTTTTGGTGCTCCAGCCCCTGGAGGCTGGAGACGCTAGTGCTAGCAAAGCCCACCTGGACAGTTAGTGATGTTGGATCCCCACCTAAGATTTTGAGTTCGTTGTTGCAGGCTTCAGTAATTTGTTTCTAAAGCTCCATCAGTGACTTTCATGTGCAGCTAGAGAGAACCAGTACTCTGCATCAGGGGTGAGCACATTGTAAAGGCCCAGAGAGTAAATATTTTAGGTGTGTAGGACATAGTCTCTGTTGCAGCTGCATATAACTCTGTGTGTGTGAAAGCAGCCATAAAATAATTCACAAATGAGTAACGACAACTGTGTTCATATATAAACTTTATGAAAACAAGTTGGAGACCAGAGTTTGCTGACTCCTGCTCTAAACAAATCAGCATAATTACTATTCCTGTTTGTGGATTCTGACACTGAAGGTCAGAGAAGGGGCCACTTGACAGGTCATGTGGGTCCAGGCAGTATCTCTGGATTCAGGTTCAAGTGTCTGCTTTCACCCACCATTCCTCTTGCTTCCCAGGGCAGCTGACCGCCCTGGTTCAGCTTTTTGCAAATTGGGTTTGACAGGTCATTGCATTGTTATCTTGAAGAGAGTTTCTTGGTTGAGTAAATTTAAGAGATGTTCAACTAAGCAAATTTGAGAGAGCATTGTAGGATGGTTTGATCCAGCAGGGGATGCTTTCTGAATGTGCGTGTTCGGTCATAGAGCTCCTTGATAGGCTCTTTGTCCAAACTCTGCTCTGTGGCTCTCTTGCTGTGAAAAATGATGGATTCTGAAGAGGCAGATGCGTGTGCGCCTTTATCCTAATCTGTTATTGGATATCACCCATTTGGTTAATGTACATAATGTCTCAGAATGTTAAAAGAAGTTCATGAACCTCAACTATGTAATGGCTGAGAGAGACTAGTGGGGTAGGCAGGTGCAGTTGACCTTGTGAAAGGCAGCCCCAGCCCTGGAAATGTCTTCCGATCCGGCTTTCCTAGTTGTGATGTTGAGCATTTGCTTGGGGGCCTGTGTTAAGTGCGTCACCCCAACACATTTGCATATGCATTCACCAAAAACCTGTCCTTTTTCTCCTAGAAATGCCTGGGGTGATTGATAGATAGACATTTAGTGACTGAGAGGTTAGGGACCTTATCCAAATGCAGAAGCAGAACCCGGTTGTTAAAAATCAAGTTCAGGGGGAGCAGGGTGGCAGATGCCTGCTATCCCAGATGTTTAGGAGGCTGAGGCAGGAGGATTGCAAGGTCAAAGCGAGGCTGGGCAACTTAATGAGGTCCTGTCTCAAAAAAAAAAAAAAGGGTTGGGAGTCTTGGGGTCTAGCGCAGGTAGAATGTTATGTAGTAGTGTCTGCGAGGTAAGGACCTGGGGCAGTCCCTGGTGCCAAAAACAACAACAACAAAAAAACTTTCAAATTCAAGTGCTTTTGTGCTCTAGTCTCTGACCTCTGTCATGGTGTTTCATGCCTAGTTATTCCTGGGGGAGGGCAAGGAAAAGTGACCTGGAAAAGTGACCCCCCCCCCCCCCAACAAGGAAAGTGGTTGGACTCTCCAGCCAGGAGCAGACCCATACCTTCCTTCCCCGCCGTTCCCAGCGCCCCACGCCATTTGCATTTGGTGGGTGGAGATGGGCCAGGATGGTGTCCGTGCTCCGGAACACCTGGCCCCGTTACAGGGTCCCCGGGACCTCACTTCAATCCACATTTGAAGTATTCCCCTTCTAACAGGCACCCTTGGGTTAAAAAGGGAAAGGTGGTCAGGTTTGTTGTCCGGTCTCATATTTGTAAAGGGAAAGGTTTGCTTCCCTGCCTAAAGGGGAAGAAATGGGCTGGAAACCAAGCCTCCCCCTCATCACTTAGTATACCTAGGAGAGGAAGGAGATCTCTCATTTTAGGGAATGACCCCTTTACGACCCCCTAAGTGAACATATATTGAGCCACGTTTGTTTATTTTTTTCTCCTTCCCTTCCAAAATTCTGTCGAAAATGATAGAAGAAACATAAAAATACGAACAGACCCATAACAGGGCTGAAAAATGAGAGAAGGGCTGCAGCGGCCCAGAAGCACTGGGGACGCTGTGGAATAAATAAAGCAGATGGGATCAGATTGATGGTGGAACTGTGCAGCTAGAGGACTTGCAGCCCAGGAGAGACAAAGGCAGGAATAAGTGCAAAAATGAAATTTCTTAGCAGCATCCTGGAAGAGTCCCAAGAATCGAAACTATAGGGAGTGGCAACAAAATTGGGTAATGAGAGCTCTCGGCCAGGAGTTAATAACCTTGAAACAGCTGCTCCGTTCTGCTGCCCCTGTGGCTCAGCAGGGCCGGTGGTCAAGGTGGCCTCTGCAACAAAGCCATTTAGCTTAGTTTTAAATAAACCGGGCGGTTTGCCAAGGTGGAACACAGTGGACGATCGGGGAAGGAAGAAGTTGTAAGGCCCGGATCTCTCTGTGTCTCCGTCGCCAGGGTTGCGAGGCCTCTGAACCTCGCAGAGAAGCAGTTTTGCTCAATCCGTTCACATGTGCCAAAGACACCCTCAGCAGCCACCAACACTGATCAGTCCAGCCTCCGCGTTTGTAAACAGCAGCAAACAACGAAGAAGGATGAGTAGTCATCTGAGAAGAAATCAAGAGTGAGGCAGCACTGAGAGGCCAGCAGAAAGACAGACAGAAAGTCAACAGGAAAGCTCTGATTCATGGTCCCAGAACCCAGAGATGAGCAGAGCCTCCAGGCAGGAAGGGTGCATGGAAGTTCTTAGAAGTTGGCCATGGGATTGAAATGTTAAAAAGCGCCGGCTCGGGGTCAGTGCGTGGGCCGAGGGCAAAGTGGGAACAACCCAGGACTTAGAAAATTAGTGGTCTGGAAAATTGAGCAGAGTGAAAATTCAAAGCAAAGGGATTAAGACGAGAATTATGAAGCAGAATTAAGAAATGTGGAGGCTAGATCTAAGAGACGGAGTATCAGCTGAGGAGCAGATGGAGCCGGAAAGGCAGGCTGAGACCTTCTCTGCTTCTCAGATGCCATCAGGGAGCCCAAGACCATAATTACTCTTAAGAGCTAGTTTCTCTAGAAGTGTGGATTTCTTTTTCCCACACCATGAAGTGCCACTTCTTCTGGCCCTCTGTCCACTCCCAGGCCTCTGATTTAGAGCTCTTATGAGTCACTTAACCATTCATGATCTGCATAGTATCATCCAAGCACAAAGCCTTTTCCATCCGTGTTTTGAAAATGATTTCAAACTTACAGGAAAGTTTAAAGAATGCAAATCATGGGTAGAGAATCTTCTTGTTTTTTTTTTTTTTTTTTTTTTTTTTTGCCCAGATTTACCTGATTTTTCTGTTACTCACATTTTACCCCTTGATCAGTTGTCTTTCCTTAAATACACATGCTGAAGATTTCAGATCGTTTCAAAGTATGTTGTGTGGATCATAATTCGACAGGGCTTTGTTATAAAAATGATCTCAACTTTTCTTTAGCATCTTTAGTCATGATACTATAATTTTAATGACTGAAGAATATTAAGATTTTGTTGACATTTTTTTGCTTGGTTAATTTAACAAGCTCCACCCCCCCACCCCAATTTGATTTAATCACACATCACTGGTAGTTTGTTTTTCCTGTAGTTTTAAGTTAGCTGGGGGCTCAAGGAGAGACGCAGACTGCTCCAGTGATCGCTCTCCGTGACATGCAAGTGGATCCTCTCTCCATCCCCCACGATGTTAAATTCTGAAAGAACTGACATTTCTCTGCCTTTAATTACACTGATCTCTTACAGTATGCAATCTTCTATGACACGGCTTTTTATTTCAGTGCTGTATCATAGTAAAACCTCAGTGTGTAAACATCAAGCCATAATTAAGGATTCAGGCTTAAAATGCAGCCACAGTCTTTGTGTGCCCACAAGGACAGCTACTGATAAATTCACAACTTCTCCTTTTCCTGACAGCTGGACATTTCTTTTGGTATCAATTTTAAGATGGTCCTAATTTTAGAAGGGTTGTGGAAAAAGTTATCTCAGGATGCTTTTATTGCACTATTAAAAGAAAGAAGATGAGACACGTTTTGGTAGATTTTCAAAGAAAGCCCCAGAAGCTGTAGAGGGAGGAAGGAATGAGAGTGGCCTGGGATTCATACTTCTCCTCTCTACCCCTGGAGGCCAATAAGTTACAGATGCTGTACCATTATGTCCTCAGGGAGGGATCTTTGAGCATCGAAACTTAAACCCAGGCACATTTTTCATTTCATTAATTTATTGAACAGATGTTGTGAGCACCTTGTTGGATTCTCTGGGAACGTGGTCAGGCTAGAGACGGAGTGCAGGATACTTAGTGGGGGAAGTGAAAAGTAAAGGGAGAGGAAGTGGAAGTAGGCATGGAAGCCTTCATCCTGGGGTGCAGGTCTGGCTTCTCTGAAAGCAGAGGGAAAGGAAGGGCAGAGCGGTAGGCGAGGCCTCAGACCCCCATGCACTGAGAGAATGGGGTCAGTCCAGCCCGAAGCACTGTGCGGAGAAGGTCCCCACGAAGTCTGCCCTGCGCAGACGTGGAGAGCCCTGTCACCATGATGCATGGACACTGGCTGCACAATTGGTGGCTTCTGCCTGAAAATTGAAAATGGAGGCAGAGCCTTCAGACACGTGCAGCTGAGGACTGTCTGCCCACTTCTGTGCTTTTGTGAAAGATGGTCCCAAGTAGCATACCTCCGTGGCCACAGATTACTTACTGTGTGCCAGGTATCATTGGAATCGTAACTCTGCCACTTACTGCGATTGGGAACCCAGGCAAGTTCCCTAAAGTCTCTCGTTACGGAAATTTTTTTTTTGGAGAAAATTATAATGCCTTTATCCCAGAGTTCTTGTGAAGGACGAGTACTTCTGCATAAGAGTGGCTGCAGGAGAGTCCCCGAGGTGGTCACCAGCGTGTTCTTTTTTGTGGGGATACAGTGATGGTCAGATTGGAATAGAGCTCCGCAGCCGTGGTGAGTGCACAGACGCCTGCAGAGTACCGCAGGTAACAGGGAGAGCTGATCAAGCACAGTGAATTCAGTGCAGGCAGAACACTTGTTGACAGGCAGGAACTATTTCTTTAAAAATTGGCGAACGTGTGTATCCAATCAAGCAAAGGACATGTTGGTGAATAAAGCAACGAATAAAACTTAAAAAACTTGTGTAATTGCTGGTGCCATCTGGAATTAAATGTTATTTTATGATAAAGATTATTCAAGTCAATGGGGAGTTTTGAAATTCATTAGATAACTCTCTTATTCTTACTTGCTGAGAGGAATTAATTTAGAAATTAGCACTTGATTTGCATTTACCTGAAAACAGAATAAGCTGGACAGAGTAAAACAGGAGTAGGCAGTTTGCTGCTAAGTGCCACTTAGGGAATATGGCAGGCTTTACAGGGCTGCCCTTCTGTGGTGGCCGCCCCGCTCTGCCCTGGTGGTAGTGTGAAGCAGCCGTGGAGTCTACAAGTGGGTGTGTTGTGTTCCCACCAAACTTCACTCAAGGACTTGGAAGTTTGAATTTCATACAACTTTCATGTGTCTCAGAATATGTTTTGGGTTTTCTTTTTATCCATTTAAAAATGTAAAAAAACCACAATCATCAAGGTCACCAGCTCTGAAGCAAACAGGTGGCTGTTTGGATGTGAATGGTCCTGGACTAGAAATCTGAGAATGTTTCCAGTCATATAGTTTTATTGATGGGATAAATAAAGCAAAGCACTAACAATTCATTTCGAGGAGTTGAAATTCCTGATTTTAGCTTATTACAGGTGGCCCTGAAGGTTTAGGATGTGTGCCAGTTGAGGTTAGTGACTCACCTTTACAAAATCTAGCCTACATTTCTTTCTTCTTCTTCTTTTTTTCTTTTATTTTTTTGCCCTTGATAGAGAAGAATGTAGCACATAATAGATTTATTATGGGCCGGGGAGATAGATCAGTTGGTAGAGTGTTTGCCTTGCAAACATAAGGCCCTGAGTTCAATCCCCAGCACCGCAAAAAAAAAAAAAAAAAAAAAAAAAAAAAGATTTATTGTGCTAACATGTTAAAACAAAAAATCTTAACACATATCAATTTGTATTACTAGTTGGTGCTACTTGAGCAAATCTGAAATGTCAAGGGATGGAAACCTTGACTGTGAGTAAATCATAAATCTCTAAGGAGCTTCCTCTCCTGCATGCCCTCCTCCTCCATGGTATCCACATGGGATCCAAAATGGTATCCCATTTTATAACTAGAAAAAAATCCCATAAATCCTTCTATTTCTGGAACCAACCTAAATGTTTAGTCATTAGTTTTTACAAACCACGGTGCAATGGGTAATTTTGTTATATGAATATATATAATTATAAAATATATAACATGTTAATATATTTTATATAAGTGTAGGTGTGTCTTTAGAATAAATTATCTGAGGAGGAATTAAAAGAGCAGCATTGGTAATTTTGCCTTTCTTTGTGTGATTATGTTGATTCATAGCAAAATATCATTGTCTGTTTCATCCTGGAATATAAAATGTTATCGCATCTTTTCCTCCTCTGTTGAGCAGTTTATGGCATCTTAATTTTTATTTGTATTCTGTCATGATTGAGGATGTACATTCCTTCCTGTGATTACGATCTCTTGGTATCATTTGTTTTTAAGGAGACAGGGTCTCCTTGTTGTCCAAGCTGGCCTTGAACTCTTGGGGCTCAGGTGATTCTCCTGCTTTAGCCTCCTGAGCTGCTGGGACTACAGTCCCATTCAGGGTCATTGCTAGGTTTTATATTGAGAATTTTTAAAAAATTAATTTCTTTTAAAGTTCTTTATATGTATGGGAAATATTTATTTGCCTTTGAAGGGAGTTGTGCATATTTATCATTTATCTTGAATTTTTGAATTGCTTATAGATTTAGCAGGTCAAATAGAAATTTTAAAAATATGCTCTTTTTTTTGTACTGAGGATTGAATCCAAGGGCACTTTACCACTGAGCCACATTGCCAGCAAGCCCTTTTTGTTTTTTATGTTGAGAAAGGATCTCATGAGTTACTTAGGGCCTCCATTATTTGCTGAGGCTGGCCTTGAACTTGTGATCCTCCTATCTTAGTCTCCCAAGTCCCTGGGATTATAGGCCTTCGTCACTGTGCCTGGCTGTACATTGTTTTAAAATGACGTATTTATTCCTTTCCTTGGTTTTGGAAGATCCTTAGCTAGTATGAGTTAGGAATCTGCCGCCTTGCATTTTCCAGTTTTAAGAGTCCCAGTTTGGACAGGATCTTCCTGTGGCCTTCTCCTCTGTCTTCTCTCCTAGGATATTTGTCCCTGGGGTTAGGGCCTGCTGTAATCCAGGACCATCTCTTCTCTAGATCCTTAATTCTGTCTGCAGAGGTTGTAAGTAACCTCTTTCTAATTAAGGTCAGCTTTGCAGCGGGAGGTGGACACGTCTTCATTCCATTAGAACTGTCCAACCTGTTACAATAAGCCTATTCGATTGCTGGTCCGATTTTTGCCTCTAGTGGGTGATGTCATGAATTATGACCCTAATGTTGATTCGAATGGTTTATACTTTTGAAATGCAATTTCAGATTTCCCTCAAAAGGAATATTATTTGGTGACTTCTGCCATACAGAGCAGGGGTTCTGATAACAGCTTTGGAGGTTTCAGCCATCTTGGGCTTGGAATAGCAAGCAACTGAGAACACTTAAGACCTCATTTTAATTTTTTTGTCCCATAAAATTTTGATTTTTTTTTTTTTTTAAAGAAACTTGTCTTCATTAACTCTTACTCCTTTTTCCACATTTCAGTGTACACGATGTGTCGCACTAACTTGGCGCTGTGTTAAATGTTGGCAGTGGATGTCAGACTCTTCTTCTGGTCTTTGAATTTGAGAGGTGGAGCCTGAACAGCATCTCTGCTCATTGTCTATAGATCATGTGGCGTTATCGTCCTTAGTGTAGAACAGAAGTGGTTTAGATGAGCTTTATAACTTGGGTCAGTTTTATATTTTTCATTTAGTTACCTCCCAGAAAGTTTGAGGTTTCAGAGATGTCAGCAAAAATATTGATTATGAATGGGTTTTAGGTTGATAATGATATATGGTATTATGCCTTTGCTAGTTCCACAGTCTCTCATTTCAAAATTGAGTATAAAAGCTGTCTGCAGAGAAGATTTATTCATACCAATCCTGTTTTCCTGCACAAAATCCTTAAACACATTCAGTAATGTGTAGACTAAATAGATTAACTTGAGGTTGTAAACTATATTTTTGAGGTTACAGTTATAACTTCTTAAGTGTGATGAAATGTCTTCCTTTTTACTTTCCTCAATAAAATCTATCATTTATTGTACTACAGCCTTTATGACTGAGCACACGACAGTCCCCTTGCTGAAGCAGTGCTGAATCACAGTGCAAGCAGTTCAGCCACCACCTGGCAGTTGTTCCACAAGCTACTTCCATATTGGGGTTTCATTCTTCACCCAGAAATGGGGTGCTGATGTCACTGAGCTGGGGAGTTGGGTGCTTTTCATTGTGTTTCTTTGTTTTTGTTTATTGGGTATAAATCGTCAGTGGCCGTGAAGCTGGGCAGCTTTGCTTGTTAAAACGCGAATGATCATAGAGAGTTAAAAAGTGCTGGGGTGAGGTCTTGGTCATCATTCTGGTCTAATATTCTTCTGTCGTAAATGTGAAGTTGAAGTCCTCCTGCGGGAATGCAGTGATGTCACAGGCCGAGTCCTTTGCCCTGGTGGGGTGTGTTGGAACCCCGCCCCTGCGTGTGAGCACCAGTCTTCTGCAGTACCCTTGGTACTGTTAGGTAGGCAGTGTCAGCCACTGTGCATACTCTGTAAAAGGTAAATCAGTGTGAATGTAAATCTCAAAATCCAAAGTGTTCCTTCGGATTTTATTTCTAAGAATTAACTCAATTTCACACTGTATTTTGTTATTAAGGTTTTTATGTTTATTGTCAGGAGAAAATTATTTTGAAGATGAGAATCTTATTCTAGATATTTCAAAAGTTCCTGCAGGATTGTAAAGAATAGGGGCTGGGGTTGTGGCTCAGTGGTAGAGTGCTTGCCTGAGCATGTGTGAGGCACTAGGTTCGGGTCTCAGCACCACATGTAAATAAATGAATAAAATAATTGTCTATCAAAATCTCAAATATCTTTTTTAAAAGATTGTAAGGAATAAGGGGAAATGAATGCAAACCTCATCACTAGGATAGCGATCATTTTGATATATTGTCTTCCCAGTCTGTGTGTGTGTGTGTGTGTTTGTGTGTGTGTATACACATGTGTGTGCACACGCAAAAGATTCTTTTTAATCAGTAGTATCAATTTTGTTTGCTGTTTAATTGATGGTAATGATTTTCCTCTTTTCCACATTTCCTTTGTGAAAGACTCATTTTTATGGATGTGTAAAACTTTGTGGTTTAATTATTATATTATATCATAATTGGTTTAATTCTTTCTCTGGTCCCAGACCTCTTTGGTAGACTGCAGTGTTGGTCTCTTAAAAAGGAGTTGTATCTACCTTTTGTCAGATTTGGTGACTGTTAGCTTGGGGTCAGGCCCGTCCAGGATGATGGGTGGAAGTGACTCTTGTGGCCACAAGTCTCAGTTTGCTTTTCCCAGGCCAACCTTTCTTTTAAAAAACCTTTGAGCCGGGTGCAGTGGCGCACGCCTGTAATCCCAGTGGCTTGGGAGGCTGAGACAGGAAGGAGAATTGTGAATTCAAAGCCAGCCTCAGCAATGGTGAGGTGCTAAGCAACTCAGTGAGACCCTGTCTCTAAATAAAAATACAAAATAGGGCTGGGGATGTGGCTCTGTGGTCAAGTGCCCCTGAGTTCAATCCCCAGTGCAAAAAAAAAAAACAAAAAAAACCCAAATTTTTGATATTTCTACTAAAGAAAATGTTTTATTTAAAAATCATTTTAATGGATAGACAAAATCATAGAAGTATGAATTAATGTGGTACCATTTGTTGTTCAATACATGTATACATTGCATAGTGTTTTAAATCAGGTCAAACATTTATCTCTGTTACCATCTATCAGTTCTTTTGAGTGAAAACTTTTTCAAATTCCTTTCTTCTGACTTTTTGGAATGTACAGTACATAATTGTCATCTGCAGTCACCACACTGTGCAACAGTACCCCCGAACTTTGTCTAACTGTAACTTGGTACCTGCTGATGACCCTGCCCCCTCTTCCTCCGCTGCTGTATTTTGGTCGGAAGGCTTTTGAAGCCTCATCCTCACTTTAGTAGCGACTCCAGGGAGGCATAGAACACTGCACAGTAATGTACTTTGATTACAAGATGCACCTCGAGCCCAGGAATGAGGAAGGATGTGAGTCTTCAAACCAAGGTGTCAGGATGTGAAACTCACATGGCTACTCATTGGGGGTGTGCTGCTTTTTCTGACCCCTTTCTAGGGTTTATGAGACAGATTCTATTCTTCCTGTTTTACGAAGGTAGGAACTCTTAGAGAGCTGCCTTGTCTTGTCTGGATCAACATAACTTGAATGAAGAGCCCAGGTAGGCTTGACTTGAGTTCCTAGCCATCCCAAAAATACCTCTGGATAGCAGACTCATGGCAGGGATTGTTTGGTAAATATCCTACTTTTATTAAAGAAAAATTAAATATCATCTGGCCACTTTCGTTTGTTTAAAAAAAAAAAAAAAAAAAAAAAACAAAGTTAAAATCCAAGTCTATTGTTTTAGACAAAATAAAACATATAACCTGAAATCTAATGTCCCAGAGGTATACTGTTGGCCTTTGTGTGCACTCGTTGCTGTGTTGTGGTACCACGAGGCTGCTCCTGACAGTTACGAGACACCACACGTGGTGGAGAATTTCTGCCCCAATGCCTGTGGGCGTCTTGGCCAACCCTGGTGTATGTTGAAGATCGTGGGATTTGGAATAGAAATTGCACGGGCTCAGAGTGTGACTCTGCCATCTGCTAATGGACTCTGGACTGTTTACTTAACTCTTGACTTGATTTTGTCATTATCCTTACCTCGAGGTCCCCATTGTCTCAAATCTGGTAGCTCCAGCCTTTTCACCTTCTTCATAGACACTCTGTTGTCACTCAGGCTGCAGAAGCTGCACCAAGTTCCAGAACCCAGAGAGGAAGTGAGATGATGGTTACACCTAGTCTCTCCTAGGAGAGCCCTGCAGGGGGCTCTGTGAGCTCTGATGGAAGCAGAATTGCAATTGTTGTTGAAATATAAATAATACTCAGCATTATAGAAACAATATCCGGAAAGTGCTTTATTTCTTTGTGAGGTCAGTATTTTGTTGATCAACATGTTATGCATACATTTTTCTGTTAAGTTTCCAATTTTAAAACGAATGTGTGCCTTTCATGTGTGGATTGACAATATGCGTGCCACCTTCTTTCCTAATATTGAACTTAGAGCTATTGTGTGTTAACATTTCTCCCTTTTTATTTTCAAGTTTTGATTATATGTGACAGGAATGATTTAAAGTGTGATGAGATGTATGAGTGAGTTTGTCACAGAAGCCCCGCTTTTCTTGTTCATCTCAAAAATCCTGGGTAGTAAATGATTTCCAAGAATTCCTTGTAGGTTTAAACTTATCGAGCGGAATTACTTTGATCCTGATAGTGTACGCTGGACAACTTATATTTTTCTTTCTTGTCATTTTTAGGATTCTGAGCAACAATAAAATATCCGAGCTGAAGAATGGCTCGTTTTCTGGATTAAGTCTCCTTGAAAGACTGTGAGTATTCCCTTCATTATCATTTCTTCTTCTTATTTTATTTAGCACCTTTTCATTGTGAACCTGTTCCCAAACTCCCAGCTATTCAGAACAAAAGGCGAGTCTTCCCAGCAGTTTATCATGCAAAACTTCAAGACTTGAATTTTAAAAACAAAATAATGACTTAAAGTAGAGAGAGGCACACCTACTGAAAGTGTGAAATAGTAGCAGATGTGGACTTTGTGGCCCCTAGGGCTTGTCACAGCTCTGCCACTCACGGGGGAGAGCAGCCATAGACAATAAATTGGTTACTACTGACAGAGGTGTTGTGTAAGACAGGATGGCAATAATAATAAGTTGACCTGGATGTCTTCCAGTAAAACCATTTACAGAACACGTCATGAATCTTTATTGACTGACCACTGACTTAAAGCATAGATATAATTTTGAAATTCTGTATCATGGAATGCATATGTTTTTTAATTTGAATTTAAGAAAATTGAGAGGGAAAACTTTTAGATAAATTGTTTTCCAGTATCTTTGAACGTAATATTTGCTGAGAATTTGTTTAGTTTTGCTTATGATCTGATGTGTTTTAAATAGCACTCATTTTTTGCTTTGGTAAATTTTAGGCAATGGATATTTAATTTGCTTGTGTTCTAAATGTGATTCCCGGATCCTGTTTCAAATTCCCCTGTTACTCGTGCATTTAGGATTAAATTTCAGAGTACATAAGGGAGCCACACTGAGCATCTCCATTTCTTTGAAGTAGCACTGTTGTTTTTCTTCATTCTTTTTGCTCTGCCTCACCTTTGTTTCTTCTCTCCATGGCCTTGCCTGTGGGTTTCACCTGGGGGTTTGATCGTTGGATTCCCACAAGACTCTGTTGCCTAGATTGCTTTGTGTTTTCTTTTTTGGTACTGGGGATTGAATCCAGGGGCACTTTACCAGTCCAGACCTGTTTATTTTTTATTTAGAGACAGGGTCTTGCTTAGTTGCTGAGGCTGGCCTCAAACTTGGGATCCTCCTGCCTCCTCCTGAGTTTCTGGGATCACAGGTGTTCACCATCATGCCTGGCACTGATGTTTTTAAGTGCATAATGCTTAGCAGCATTTGTCTTTTCATGTTATGTCATTTTCTGTTTTTTGATCAGATATCTTTAGTTAGGTTCTGTATATACTTAAGTATGTACACATGTATGTAGCATTGCATCCATATTCATTTGCACGTGCATATACTTCATAGGACTACTTGCACGTCTGTATATGCATATGCAGAAACGTACTCAGACACACATAAATAAATACTCTGAAGCAGTCTTGGCATGGCAGTATTTAATTCTCAGAATTTTTTTTCTATTTCTGTCTAATGATTCCTGTTGTACTCCCTGGAGTCCTCTGAGTTTACTGGCTGCACCCTTAGCCCCATACCCAACCATGCAAAGAGCAGCCCATTAATAGAGCATACTTCATGGCTGATGGTTTAGAAGTGGGCATTTGAGCCAACTTGATTGAGTCAGATGTGCTTGGACCTTTTAGAAGGGAATTTCCTCCCTGTCACCAGGAAGATTGGCTCTACCTGTAGTATAGGAGCCGTTCTGCCGCTCATGTGGGCAGGGGCCAGCCTGTTAAAGTGCCTGGGGAGGACCAGCAGGTACCGGTGGGAAGCCCTGGGGGACCCTGCTGAATCACAGTGCTGCCTGCCACTGGGGAGCAGGAGGCAGTACCTTCCTGTCGGGTGTCTGTTGCTTGCAAAGAAAGGTTATAGGTAACTGACCCAGCATGTAGCACACTGCCAGGCATTCAGTGGAGCTTAGCTGATGAATGGTATGGTCCTCCCATTCCAGAGGGAAGGTTACAGATACCCCCAGGGGTACATGGCATCTGTCGTATTTAGAGACACACTTCTTAGGCTCGATGTGGTTGCTCATGTGCACCTTAGAAAGTGTGCCCAGCATGGCCAGTGTTCTGTCCTGCCCGCGACGTGCGTTGCTCTTCTTAAGTTCGCTTCTTAATATCCCTTCTCTTTGACCTTATTTTCAGCTTTTAAATGATAATAAGTCTCTATATTTGGAACAAAACAACTAGGTTGCCATTTTGGGTGATATTAAGATGCAATGAATGTTTTTAGCCCAAGGTCTATTTCTACCTGCATCTCAGAATTCCATCTCTGTCTTTTGTTGGAAAACACATACATATGTACACACACACACACACACACACACACACACACACACACACACACACACACACACGGGGCTGTGACGGACTCTGGTGAGTGGAGGCTTCAGCCAGAAACCCCAGTGCTGGATCTGCACAGCCCCTACTCTCAGCACTTTTTCAAGCACTTAGAAGCCCAGACCTGAGTCTTGGTCTTACTTTACAGTGTGAGGGTGGCCAGATGTGCCCAGGTGGGACCAGCTGCCCACACTGCCTCTCTCTGTTCCCTGTAATGCCAGAGCATTGTTCTCTTGATTATTGAAGGCGTTTTGAGTTGAGTGTTCTTGTAGAAGAAACGTCCTAGAGGAGTCCACGCTTTTACCAGGAACTGTTAAAATATTCCTTTCATGCTGTTAAAGCAGTTCTTTGTGTTTCTTTTCACTTAGGTTTTAATGATCCAGTGTATCCAGATTTAGTTCTGCATTCTAAGGTCAGACTCATGTTTACTAGGAAGCTGTAGGTTGGAAGGGGGAGGGGGGATGTTAAATGAGAGAATCTGACTATAAATATCTCTTGGCAATGCCTGATTAATATGGCTATTATTAAATATTATATAATATGTCAAGAATTTTTTATTATTAAAGAAAAAGTGTATCTTTAAATCATATTACGGCACTCAGTTATTCATGAGAGGTATTTTGTAGAAACACATGCAGTTCATCATTGACCACAAATTTATGTACTGCTTTAGCTAAATCAGTTCCTCTTGTAGACGCTGTTTAAAATCTGAAAAGGGAAACTTATGTTTTTAAAAAATGGAACTGACATTATATATTTCTATTTCCAGAGCTTTTCAGCTTATGCAAAACAAGTCAAAACCATATGGGTTGGACTTTCTCATAAAAATCATTTTTCTTTCTTTGATGTGTGTGGTTGGGGTCAGGTGGGAGGGGGAGATAGGAAGTAATAAACTGGTGGATGATATACTGTACTTCCTGGGACTAACCTCAAAATCTAGAACTTATAAAGTTGGGGATAAAAATGAAATTTTTAAATGAAAAATTCAAAATACAGAAAAATGGAAAGGGCAATGCTGTAATCTCCCATGTAGCAGTTTCTCTGCTCGTATTCAGCAGTTCAGTATTTATTTATTTTTTTCCCATATTGGAGTAAACCAACATGCACAGGTGTGTGCTGAATTATTTGAAGGTCAGTTGCAGGTATTATGGCACTGTTTTTACTAAGAATGTAAGTGATTATGAATGAGATTTAATATTCTCTACATGTTTTATCTTTATGAATATCCTAGTGATTTTGTGGCTAACCATAGTTCACTAAAAATATTTTTATAGTAAAGGTTAGTTGACATAATTCTGTGTCTCAGCCTAGGTTTATTTTTTAGCCTGTTTATCCATCTGTCCACGTGCTATGTATCGGATGTCTCCCCCTCACTGGGCACAGCAGACCCTGGTCTTGTGGAACTTGTGGTCTGTTGGCAAAGACATTCAGCAGCAGTACAGCCTGGTGAGGCCTGTTGGGAGGGCAGGGCATGGTTGTTGAGAGGCATATTTCTGGAGGACAGAATGATGTTTGATCAGAGCCTTTCGAGTGAGTAGGAGGAGCCAAGTAGGAGAAGAACCGTGGGGTCGGGGAGATCGAGGTATGTGTCAGGGATGGGGCACCCCGTGTGAGAAGGCCTAGAGGTGAGAGAGAATGAGCCACCCTGCTGTCCGCCTACCTTCCCTTCTTCCCAGTGCCAGGGAGGACCCAGAGCCTCAAGCCTGCTCGGTAAGCACCCTACCATTGAGCTTCATGAACCCTGGAAATACCTTGGGATGTGACTGGCACATGTGGTGAGAAAGATGGATTGAGCGATGGGAGGGAGGTGCTGGGGCAGAATGGGAAGTGAGTTGGAGGAGGAAGGATGGGCGAGGCCGGGGCTGGGGACAGCCCTGTGGGTACCTGAGGCTTTGGACTTTCTTCTGAGGAGACGCCGCCTTTGGTGGTGTCAGCTAGAGCGAGCCACAGTCAGGCTCGTGTTGGGGAAGACCCTTAGGTGGGGAGTGAAGATGGGTGGCGTGTGACCTGGTTGGGGTGACGGGGAGAGCATGGGAGGGGTGACTTCGCAGCTTGATGACCTTGTGGAATAGTTGTCTCTTTTTCTTTTTTGTTTTTGTTTTGTGGTGCCGGGGATCGAACCCAGGGCCTGTGCGTGCAAGGCAAGCACTCTACCACCTGAGCTATATCCCCAGCTGCTGCCTTTTTCTTTTTTCTTTTCTTTCCTTTTTTTTTTTTTTTTTTTAAACACAGAGAAGTTAGAAGGATTTTACCTCTAGTCTCACCTCTGGTCAGCTCTTTGATGTATGTGCTTTAGCTATTTTCCTACTGCTGTAGGTATAATTTTGCTTAGTTCCTTTAGTAAATTTCCACTATATCAGTCTAAGATATGATTAAATCCTGGTCATTTATTAATATCAAGATCTTGGCCGAATTTTTTAATCTTTCAGCTCATGAATTTCCTCATCTGAAATAATGATACTACCTCCTATGATGAGTGACAGACGTGAGCTCACTGGATTTAGTGATTTGTCCACATGAGGAGCCCAGAGTTAGAGCTGGGTTTCAGGCATGGTCTGATCCAGGGCTTCCTGTCTGTTGGGTTCATCTGATAGGCTCTTTTGTCTTTGTAGCAAGTGGGCCGCTGACAGCTCTAAGCTCACATCCTGCCCCTGTCAGATCAGTGGAATGGCAGTCCTACCTCTGATCAGACCAGGCTATTGTAATCATGCCAATGTTCAAATCTTATGCATTTGAAAGGTCCTGACAAGGTTGATTAAGTGCCACATATGGAGAAATTTGAGGTACATTCTGTACCATTTGGAGAATAAGGGTTGTATCTCTCTAAGTCAAGAGAAGGCTTCCAGCAAAACACAGATCCCATCAGCCTGCACCCAGCGACGGGCCCTTCCACGCTTGGTGGCAGCCCTCGGTGCTGCTGTTGTTGTCTTCTGGAATCTCTCATTGTTGCTACCCTTTTCCATCTCCACCTACCCTGAAGTTTTTTGGGTTTTCCATTGACTCAGGTTTGTTGCTCTGCTCTTTGCCCTAGAATGGAGTGGTCAGTCTCCTTAGGCTCTGGAGTGGATGCTCGTACTTGTCCTGGGTACCGGCAGGGTGGCAGGACCAGCCAGGGTAAGAAGCTGTTGCCCCGGAGCAGGTCCTGAGATGAGGTGTGAGTTGGGCTGATTGGTTTGGGAGCAGGACATGAGGAAGAAGGACAGAAGCAGGTGCCCCGCCGAGCCGGTCTGCCGCAGACTGCCCCGACCACAGCTGGATACCGTCCTGACCTCTCCCTCGAGGGGCCGGGGTGGCCCTAGGGCTCTTGTCACCCTTCCATCTCTGATCTTCACCAGAAAGCCAGAGGCACAGAGACCACTGTCCACTGCTGTGGCCATTTGGGCCCTAAGGCAGGCTCGTGGGATAAGGGATCCCTTGGGCTGTGGATGAAAGAAACTGCATCTCTGCATGGTTTTCTTTTTTCTGTTCAAATTGCTAAACCAAGGACCATCATCAATTAAGAGCTTAAAAATCCGGTTGGAAATACAGAGAGAAGGGTAGGAATGGAGTTTACTGATGATCTGCCAAGACCTTACAGTATATAGTCTGAATACATTTTGGGAATCTTTCTGACCTTTTCTGATAATTTTAGATTTTTTTTTTTTTTTTTTCCTTTTAGAAAATAGTGTAGAGGCTTCCCTGCCCCCAGGTCACAGTAGCTACTAATGTTCACAGTGTTCTTGTGAAATGTATAATGTGGATTCTGGTCAGTGAAAAAGTTCGTAACAGCAATCAGATCATAGGTTTTGTCTGTGTTCAGTGGTGGTTTCCTCTTTAAAAGAGGCCTGGTTTGGTTTTATGTAGAAAAGCCTGACTGATGAGCAGGGAGGTGGTGGATTTGCACTCCTGACCCTGGCTGCTGTGGAAGGGTCTCGGGATATGTTAGAAGCGGCCGGGCACGAGTGGAGGCTGGGGTTCTGTGGAGGCCACGCGGGTCACAGGGCACACTCCCAGAGCAGCCGTCGGTCTCTACCCCCACGTATTAAGCAGCCTGGGCAGTGTGGTGAACCACGGGACAGAGGCTTGTCAAGAATGCGGGGCCCGCAGGAAGTGTTTGCTCCCACCACCGAGCGGAGGCTAGCCTCGTCGGAAAGCGTTTGTGAATTTTCCAGGAAACCTATCCAGAGCTTGACCCACAGTGTTGCAACTCTTACTGTATTGATAGTGAAACAGAAATAATTACTACATTATGAATTGGGCCGTATAACTGGTGAGCTGGTGGGGCCGTGGAGCTGGATGGGGGAAACGCGCCACGCTCACTGCAGTACGGCTTTCCCGGAGTGCTTTTCCTAAGCAGAGTAGAGAAAGGAGGCCTGATGCTTTCTGATGGGCGGGCTTCGGACGGCAAACTGAGGACTGCCAAGTGATTCAGACTGTTGGGACACAGGTGGGGTGTCCATGACAGAGCAATAGTTACTAAAGATCCCTCGGACACAGGTCGCCTCATTGTGAAAACAGGTAGCACCAAGGTCCTGGGTCTGTTTCTGGCGGAGCCCTTTAAATCAGCTGAAGTAGGTAAGGGACTTGGAAACCCTAGGCACTTGCTCTCCTGGCTTGTACTGATATTCCTCGATATGCCTGTGGTAGTCCACTGATAGTGTGGACAGGGTGGCATGGCACCCTAAACCTGGCTTGTAAGGAAGGGGCTGGTTGGCATTGGTAGATCAAGACTCCTGGGAAAGAGCAGCAAAAAGTTGCTGCCTGTGGTCTGGCTTTGGCTCCCAAAAGACGGTGACTGGAAGCCACTCTGACAAGATTGCGTCTGACCAGTAGTCTCACCTCAGGGTGTCTGGCAAACCTGCAGTGTGGTCCAGCCATAGGCAGGCGTGTGGCCTCAGGAAATGAATGCTCTCTGACTTCTAAACAGAAGTCTAGCCGAGGGTCCCCACCTCAGCCTGCTGCCCAAAGCCCACCTTAGAGAGATGTGCTGAGACACTGTTGTCCCCAGTGGTAGGGCCCCGGCACGGGTGTGCAGGAGTGCGCTTGAGAAGGAGGGGGGTCAACTGTGACTGCTGTGGGTGCCCAGGAGATAGGGTCTTCTGCATCTTTGCTTTGAGCTACATAGTGTGATTTTTCTTTTCTCTTCTCTTCTTCTCTTTTCTTTTTTTCTCTCTCTCTCTCTTTTCTCTTCTTTTTCTTTTTTTCTTTTCTTTTGTACTGGGACATGAACCCAGGAGTATTGTACCTCTGAGTTAACCTCCTCAGTCCATTTAAAATTTATTTTGAGATAGGGTCTTGATGAGTTGCCCAGACTGGCCTCCCGGTAGTGACCCATCTCACACTCATGAGGACCTGGGATTGTAGGTGTGTGCCACTGTGCCCAGCTTTACATACTGTGATTTATTACTCTTTAAAAAATATCTTCACTTTGTAGAAGACCTGACTGTAGAAGCCTGTGAGAAGAAAATAAGTAAACAGCTAAATGACATGAATTTTGGATTGGGTTTTTTTTAAAGATGTTTTCTAAAAAATTTCGATTTCATGATGTTTGTCTAAGTACAGTGGCTGGGGTACTTTGATAACCAAAGTAAAGCATACTAAGAAAAAATTATCGTTTATGGTTGTAGTTTAGTGATGACTGAGATTTGGATAATGTCAGGACACATGTACCTCTTAAGACATATGCCTTTATTCCTGTATTGACCGAAACAAAAGGCTTCGGAGCCAGGTTTCTCAGATTTGAATTCTCGCTGTCATTGCTGTCTCCTTTTGACTTCCGTTTCCTCCTGTTACTATTGTTGGCGTTGCTTTCTGTGCAGTAGGTAAGTGTAGTAGCCTGAATATTTGTGACGGTGTTGATATGTGAGTTACTTTTTTTGTTTCTTCACAGGGACCTCCGGAACAATCTGATTAGCAGTATAGATCCAGGTGCCTTTTGGGGACTATCATCACTAAAAAGATTGTGAGTATTTGAATTGCTCACCTATGAGCTCGAGTTGTTTCTCTCATAAGCAGCTATTAACTGACCTTACCATGGTGAAAAATGGATGTATGGTAATTTCTAGAGGGTCACCTGGCCAGGTCCCTGATCAAAGAAGAGAGAGTATTTAATATGTGTAGCTTAGAAGATTACTTTGCACAAATGTGATTTGTTTGGTGGCAGGTAGTTGTGTCTTTTCTCATGCTAATAAAATCGTTAACATGTCAGCTCTGCAGACTGATTTAATCTGAAGATGATTTTCAAGTTATGACTCCCTTCAAACTGGGTCTCAAATGAATATAAATCAAGGCGCCTTTCTATCATGATGTGAAGTCTTGCCGGTTTCATTTATTTTTTGCCCATGTGTTATTATTTCAAAATCTAAAGGCCAGCTGTTGTAGATTCCAAAGCTAAACAATCCCCTCCCCTGTCGGGTCTTTCTGCCGTTGCTCACGTTTGAGGTGTGACTGCTGAGATAGTCCAGCCTTCCTCCACTTCTTCTAAAAACATTTATTGATCACAGCCTGCTTCCTGGGTGCTGACTTTTCCAGAAAAGCTCACAGACTCTTGACAGGAAATATCTAGTATGGGGAAGAACAATAGTTTTTCTCTCTACCCTTCTAAGTTCTCATCTGGGATGCCTCTAACAGAGATGCACGAGAGAAAAACAGATTCATTAGCACGTATACTTCCTGTATACTTGGGAGAAAAGCCAGGAAAAGAGTCACCGGGGTGGTTTAGAGCTGAGTGCTGGCACGTTCTTCAGCAGGAGCGGTGTGGTTTCAGAGAAGTGACGGGACAAAGGAAGGGAACCTTGAGGCTCCAGGGGCAGCAATTTGTGGGAAGGCGAGCATATGGGAAATGAATAGTAGATAAAGGTTGATTAGTGATGTTTGCTGTGTAGAATCCTCTGGTGCCTCTCTAGGTTGATAAGACTCCAGAACCCTCCAGGGGCAAGCCTTTGTCCTTCCTGGTGGAGGAGGTGAAGGGACACTTTGCAAACTTATGTCCTGCTTTTAGACAAACAAGGAACAAGGAGAACACAAAGACTTTCCTGGTGTCTTACGTTTCTTCTCATTTGCCATCGGCTCAAAATCATTCTTGTGCTGTTTTCCCAGGGTTTTTAAGAATCACTACTTTTTTTTCTTTTCTTTCTTTTTTTTTTTTTTGTGGACATGGAGATTAAACCCCAGGGCCTTCTGCATGCTGGGCAAGAGCTATACAGCCCCCCCCACCCCCCCAAATTACTACTTGTGCAAGTAAAATATCTTTCATCTAAAACTTGGCTATAGCTGTTCCCCCTTTTCTCTCTGTTGGCAGTCTTGTTTGGAATTCTGTAAGATTAACAATAGTGGGAGTTAAAGGATTTGCTCTTCAGCCTGCAAAATTACTTACATTTTAATCAGGTCTGTAGTGGGGACCTTTTATTACCGTAGCTTTTGTTGGGGGTGAGTGGTGGCACATTGTTTATACAGGAAATTCTGGAGAAAGGCTTGCTACCAGTTTTCTTATTTTCTACTTATTCTGTGCTTGTATTATTTTCCAGTGAAGGCTTTTTAATGAAACCAGTGAGAACATTGTTAGTGTCGTTACCGGAGACTGGAGTTAAGGAGGTCAGAGCTGGGAAAGCGCTGGTCCTAGGTGGGCATCAGCATGGCAGTGAGTGCAGTAAAAGCAGATCAGCCAGGGCAGCAGAGTCTCCAAGGCAGTGGCACTGCAGGGAACAAAAATTCACCAAGCCCATTTTTTGCACCCCAGAGTGGGCCAGGCTCCAGAGGTACTGGGTAAGTCAGGGGTGTAGTGGAATCATATGTACCAACCCAGAGCCCCGATGTGGACATGGCATCTATTCACAGAGGCCAAGCAGAAGCTTGTTTGACTGCCAAGAGTCTTGGGGGTTGCTAAGACTCCATCATACAGATGCCCACAGGGGTGCCGTGCATGGCTCTAAACAGGTGGTACCTCCAGTTAGAGTCCCCAGGGAGAGGAGGGGCAGCAGGGAGGCCAGGCACTTCCTTTGGGCTTCTTGCTGTGCTGGGGCACTTGGTTCCTGTGCTGAGGAACTGAGTCCTCAGGTAGGGGCCTGACCTGCCCTATCTGAAACTGTAGGGCTGGAACATTGTTTGAACTGTCTCTCCCCATGATTCTGATGCTTCTAGACCTTCTGGAATAATTTTTTCCTTTAACTTCTAGGGAAGAATGTGACATTGTACTGTCAGATAGGATCACTTACTCTTCTTCCCTCTGTGAACCACACCATTGTATTCGCAGCTCCACTGGTAGTAGAAAGCCTAATGCTGGTGATGTCTGTGCTGACTTATAGGTTGAAGGAAACTTGACTGTTTGCTCTAAGAATCAGTTTCATTGGGATGTGTTAAAGATGCTGCCAAATATCTTAGGTTCTCCATCTAGTTCTTTGTCCTAAATAATTTCTCAAGTATCACTACCTAAAATAAATTTAGAGACTGATGGTGTAGTGGACATCACCTTAGCATTTTTTCATAGCATTACACATTAAGTTTTCTGTTCTTGACTAGGAAGTAATTGCCGTGTATAATGCTCTTCCCAGTAGAAAATACATTCTTAATTCCAAACAGCTGACTTGTAATTAAACTTAGGTCCACAGCTTGGAAGCTGAAGGGGTCCTGGGTAGGCTTGGTGGATGTAGATACTCTGCAGTGGTGTTAGCTAGCTGCTTGTGGATATAGGCACCATTTCCTATGAGGCCTTCTATCATTCAGTTGAGCATCTTCCTCCACAGCCACACAGATCTTTTGTAACTGTCCCATGCCTTTGCTGTTAGTTTATAGGTAACTTGAATCAGGAAGATGAAGTGGCTTTCTGGAAATAAACTACCAGAAGTAGGTGAAACCTAGACATTCAGTTTTTCTTTGCTTTATCTACAAATTCAGGCTGATCCTCAATCCAAATGAAAACCCATTATCAATACCTAAATTCCATTTTAAGTAGAAATAGCTGTAGTGAAATTGTTTCCTAAAGAATCAATAGTGATGATACCATTTAAAACTTAGAATTAAGACAAGGTAATGAATAGAACCCAGTGTCCTTGTTTTAGCAACAGTTCATGAGATAATGCTTAATTTTCTTAAATGGAGAAACTGAGAAATCAGAGGAGATCTGTTGGAGTAAAAAATTTTTTAAAAAGTGCCCCCCCCCATGATTAAATACCCAGCTTTACTATTCTGAAGAGCCTGAGCTGTACACGTAGCACAGAGGAAGGTGTGTATTGCTTGAGGTCTTTTAGCTAACGCTGCCTTAGAGGAGGTCAGAGCTATGAAACCGTTGCCCACCAGGGTTACTTAAGGCAGCGTGTGAATACCTGGGGGAAAAACTAGATGAGTAGGTACCTGCTTTAAATGCCACCTTCTTACAGTTTATGTCAAATTAACACTTTTCTGCCATTACCAAGTGTACAGTTTGAAATCCGACAGTTTTCTTTTGGAAATGGGCACTTCAAATCACCTTCCTAAAGTAACCCAAAGTCAGTGTACTTCCTGTGTCAGAGAAGGGTAGGTACATGGAAGAAAATATGATAAGAGTACTTCTCAAAGTTTTGTTTAGAGAGCTTGTTCTAATTCTTTCATTGAAATCCAAAGCGTATTGAATTATTCGCAGCCTAATAGCTAATGATTATTAATGTTTGTCGTTAGAGGGGGTTTCTTGCAGTATTTCCTACTTCACTGATGAACAGTGATGAAAGGCACACCAGTCCAGTCAGAAGTTGTAGAACATGTCAGTTATTATTTCCCAGCATTAACTTTTCACTTACAACCAATGCAGGTCTCTGATTAAATGCAAAATTAAAATTGTATTCTTGATCCTTGGTGTGCAGTACAGTCAATAGAGAAAGAACCCAATACTAACTAAAAATTCTGCATAAATGAAAAGGAAAATGTTTCTTAGATTGAGGAGAAGCAAAAATATTTAGAAGAATAGCATTTGTTAGAACATTGAATTTAGGATTGACTGTAAAAAATAATTGGGTCATTGCCTAGATATTGTTGAAGTAATTTGGCTTGAGACTAAATGGTAGATCTCTAAAGTAAAATTAATTCATTACAGTTAAAACTTCTGCGTATTTAAGAAATGAAGTTAGAAAGCATTGAGTGTCAAGTGTTTGTGAGGAAATAAAAGTTTTATCCTTTTGATAGTAACCCTTTTCCCTTCGTCTGTTGTTTGCTGACCGGGTTTGGGTTCCGTTCTCTGAGTGCCCAGCGTAATTAGCTGTGTGGATCATCTAAGGAATTGTTTCCCAGGCAGTAATATAGATGGAGCCTCAGCTCTTCTATTCCAGGTTTATCTTGAGTATTTTGGTAGAAGTAAATGCTTAAAATATAATTAAGTAGCACTTAATTTTGTGTACCAGAAGTAAATGCAAGCAGGAATCATTTTCTTTGAGTGCTGTTCTTATCTCAGTTGAGGTGGGTAGATATCCCAATGATGCAGAAGGGAAAGGTCTTTGATGGTACCTAGGTGGTATTCTCCAGTATAGGAAGTGTGAGACCTTTATAAATGGAGAGAACTAATTGAAGACACTTTCCCCCATCTCTCCTCAGGGACCTGACAAACAATCGAATAGGATGTCTGAATGCAGACATATTTCGAGGACTCACCAATCTGGTTCGACTGTAAGTACCTTTTCTTTCCTATTAAAATAAAAGGAGGCAGTTGAACCAGTACCCAAACATTTATGAACATCTGTGATATGTTCCACCTTGAAGTAGCAACTGCCTGGTTGTAGGAGCAGTAAGGGACAGGGAACTCATGGTTTAGTCAAGGAGAGGCAGTGTCCCCAGTTAACGCAGGTGGGGAGCCTGTATCCAAGATGCTTAGGAACAGAGTGTTTCAGATTTGGGATTTTTTCAGATTTTGGAATATTTGGTATACATAATTGAGACATCTTGGGGATGGTACCTGTATCTAAACATGAAATGACTTCCAATAATTGTTTGGAATATAACAATTTAGATGTTATTGAATAATAAAATCTTACAGAGATGTGAAGGTAAAACGAATACTCCATTGTTTTAGTCACATCAGCATAGCTTCTGTTAGTGATCTGATACATATACTTCCACATTTTCTTTCTGTTGGTCCCACAGATGTATAAGCACATGAATAGGATGTTAAAAGTGCTCTGTACAATGCAGCTTACTTTAAAATATTTGCCAACATGTTAACATCTTTCCAAGAAAGTACTTGTGGATTTATTTCATGCTTTTGCATGGCCACGTTATAGTCCAATCTTATAGAGGGCAGATAATTTTTCCGGTCTTTCCTCTGTTGATGAAGATGTCATTTGATTGCACTTTGTCCTCCTTTAATAATCTACCCTGAATATACACCTTTATGAACTCAACAGATGATTCATCATTCACAAACATGTACCTACAGGAACTTACATGTATCTGTTAGGAAAAAACAAGTGAATAAAAGAAAATGAAGTGAAAGTGACAAAGTAGCCCCATAAAGAGGAGGGAGTGAGGGGAGCAGGCGATTCATTTGCCACTGCTCCTTGAGCTTTGTGGTACTGGAGCAGTGAGTGTGTCACTGTGGTGACCGTTCAGGTTCCTTTTGTGCCCCTCTTAATTCCCTGTAGCTCTCTTGTGAGCATCTCGGTGCTGGAGTATGAGTCTCCTGTTTCAAAATATATGTAATTTTGTGTGTGCTCCCCGACCCCAAGCTGCTTATTTGAAGTGCAGCCAAACAAATAGAAGTTTTCCCCAATTCTGAAGGGAAAATTGGTTTTGTGTGTGGGATTTCCTGAAAGGTAATGCAGGCACTCTCCAGGGTGGCTCTGTCCCCCGTGATTTCCAATGCAAAATACCTAACATGCTTACCAGAACCCAGTGGTGTCTGTAGGATGCAATTCTTTTGTTTATCCTAAGTCCTTCATTTGTAGGATGGATTTTTATTCCCAACTTACTATTAGGAATCTTGTGAACATCTTAAAAAAAAAAATTAGATATGACTGTTAGTAGTCAGTGTGAATCCACTGCTTAGCAATGCATACCGGCCTTATCAGTTACATCTCTCATTTCTTCTTTGCATAACATGAGCTTGAATAATTTCTGTAATGATATAATTTCATGTGGGAGGACTTTTTAAAAGTGTATTCATCCACTTGAATTGCACAAATGTTGTTTTCTTAAATTGTTACCATGACTTACACTCCCATCAGCCAAGCAGCCTGTTCAGAATCCACATTCCGTATCCACTCTGGAAGGCCAGGAAGGGCATCCCTGTCATTGCGCTTCTAATTCGCAAATACTCAATTTTGCTTGTTTTAAAAGTTCCTAGGCCGTTCTTCCATGGTGATCAGAAGAATTTTATCCACACTTTCTTTGCTTAAAAAAAGAAAGTCCTAAAACATGTAAAGAAGCCATCCCACGATGTTCTCACTGAAGGTTGTGTACTGAGGTTTGAGGATGGTGGCGGGAGGGCCAGGCGTCTGTCTGTCCGGCAGCTGCGCAGGAGCTGTCGCCGCCCCGTCACTCTGCCCTCTCCATGCCAAGGCCTCCATCTGCATGAGTGTGACTGTCCCCGCAGCTGAAGGATTCAGCCTGGACCCTGGAGGAGTGCTCCGTCCCCTGCAGTGCCCTCACCTTGTTTCTTGAGAACGCTGGTTCTGAATTCTGTCCGTTCTTGATGCTACAGCAGCATGGAACAGATCCTGGGGAGGTGGAGACTGATCATGCTGCCATTTCCTAGAGCACTCTGTCCCATTTTAATGTTGTGGGCTCCTGAAGGTCAGGTGAGCTTCCTGAGTAGGCAGCCACCACAATTGCTATCTGTCCCTGCCTGTTCCTGGCTGCCAAGAGGCACCCAGGCAGCACGCCCTCTGCTCCAGCCTCTGAACTCACGGTCAGAATTGGGAGAAATACTCTCAGTCAAATGGGCGCAGCAAGCCTCTCAGACTGGAGCCTCGGGTGTTAGGAGTTTAATTCTTGTGCAACACCACAGGGTTGGGTTGCTAAGCTACCTGATGCGGGGCAGTTGGAAGTCAAGGATTTGCCCAAGGCCAGCCTTACAGTGTATGCCAAGTCTTCCTTCGCCCCTGGGCTCCCGCCATTCTGTTCCCGTTTCCACCAGTGGCCATGTGTTGCTGCCGCTGATCTTGGAGACCGTTCTTTAGCTCTTCTTGCATCTTAAATTTTAATTCTTGTGATTTCTTATTTGTGTTTACCTTTTCTATTTGCTGGTTTCTTTAAATGATGCTGAATGAACACATGAAGAGTAATTCCAGTGGGAATTTAGTAAGGTACCTTTTAGAAAAAGGTAGACAGATAAAATCCTTATCTAGCATTAACCTGTTTTTCAAAAATTTATTACTTTATGTAAGTTTAAGAATGATTTCTTCAACCTCAGAGGAAATAGTACTAGTAGCTCCCTCTTTTTTATTTTTTCCATTTTCCAGTCTCTTCATTTAATTAAGTCATTCTTTTCTTTTCTTCTCAAGTTGAGTTTGTTACAACATCTCTAGTGCCAAAGGTCTTTTCTTTTATTCGACAAACATCTGCTGTGTGTTTCTCTGGCTAGACTCTGCTGGGATCACAGAGCTGTGTCAGACAGGGTGCTTCCGAAGTTGAGGAGCCAGAGTCAGCTCCCAGGGATGAGCACGAGTCCTGTGGGGTGCCTCCTCACATACCTTTCCCACGAGGGCCCAGAGCACTGCACCTGGTTTTGAGGCAGGGGCCTGTCACCTCTGACTCCTTCCAGGTCCCTGTAGGAGGAAACAAACTTTTGGTTACGCAGGCAAGGAACCTGCTGTTGACTTTGGATATACCAGCTTGGTTTTTTTAGAGTAAATTGAGAGCTGGACGTCACCATCTTCCCTCCCACTGCCTTGTGGACATCAGCATCCCAATCTTGGAAGAGTGGAGGGAAACCCAGTAGCCTCAAGAAACCAGTCCCCCCAGGCAGCTGCAGTAAGATATGCCACAGAAGACTAAAGCCTTGAACTCAAACAGACCTGAATCTGAGTCCCCTCCTGTCGATGTAGAGCAAGTCACCTTTCCAAGACCTTCATTTTCCTTATCTGATAAATGGGGCTCATACCCCCCCGCTCCAGGTCTTTGGTGCTCTTTCACCGTGTGTACGGCCACATGTGATGTGGGTGTCCTGCCCGTACCAACCCTGTCCTTGCTGCATTTCCAGAGGCTGTGCTGATGCAAATAGATGGATGGACTCTACTTGTTCCAGCAACAGGCCCATGTTTCACAGCCCTTTCCTTGGGTGTAGCTCTCTCTTTGTAAGAGTTAAAACAACTTTCATGAGTTCTTTATAATATTATGTAATGAACATAGGATATTTTGAGAAGTAAAAAATAGTGAAAAGGGATGCATACTTATGTTTTTTTTTTTTATTGGTTCTTAGTTATACATGAAAGTAGAATCCATTTTGATAAAATTATACAAGCATGGGATATATGTCTTCATATATATATATATAGGTCCCCATTCTTGTGGGTATACATTATGGTGGGATTCATTTAGGTATGTACCTATATTTCTAAAAGTGAAATTATTTCTTTCTTTCTTTCTTTTTTTTTCACAGAAACCTTTCAGGGAATTTGTTTTCTTCACTGTCTCAAGGAACTTTTGATTATCTTGGTTCATTGCGGTCCTTGTAAGTAAGAATTATTTGTCCTTCTTAGCATATACTCACTTTTGAAAATCAATATTGCTCATTATGTGGTCTAAAAGATTTCATAAGAAATACCTTGTGAATTTACAAAAGTTTTACTCTTACTTGAGGGCCTGCATGAACACTAAAAAGCATAGAGTAAATCTCAGTAATGCATTTCAGACTGGAATGGCTAGTTTCTCCTCACAATACCATATCACTGTAATCTATATTCAGAGTAAATAAATGGGTAATTGTTTCTCTCTGACTTCCTTTTCAAATCAGGAAATGTTTTTGTTGTTTGACTAATTAAATCCTCAAAGTATAAACTATCCCTCCCTACAAAGACTTTGTAGTGGGGTATTTTATATCGTGAGGATCTAGCTTTATCCTGCAGTCCCTGCTGCACACTGAATTTACAATTTATTACTAATGTTTCTAGGGGTGTTTATTGAGAAGACTTGCTTTATGAAGTCAGTGTAAGAGCTTCACACAGTTCTCTGTCGCTTTAGAATTGGTTAATATTTTTTCCTCAGATGCAATTTTGTTAACTGAGAGATTGCACAAGAGTTATTTTGAAAGTAAACGTAATTCAAGATAAACCTTAATCTATCCCAAACTATATTACACTAATTTCTCTTGGAATTATAGTTAAGTCTGTTGTTTTTAAAATTTTCGTTATCTGTAATATATGGGACTGAATCTTTTTCTAGGGGAAAAATTCTTCCCTGCCAGATAGATGCCTCTGTTCTCTCAGTATGTGCTGAGGTTTTTCTTCTCTCTGTTTTCTCCTCCTTCTACTCCTCGTTTCTTCTTCTTTCTTCTTCTTCCTCCTCTTTCCCTCCTCCTCCTCTTTTTTTTTTCCAGTTCTAGGGATCAAACCCAGAGCCATGAGTGTGCCAGGCAATGCCGTACCCCTGAGCTCCACCCCCGCACCTTTCCTTTTCTGCATCTGACCTGAAAGTCTTGTTCAGCAGTTGCTGTTGAATGTAGCCAGGGGTTAGGCTTCCACCTGTCTCCATCCTGCAGGAGGTGTGTGCACTTAAGAGTCCCAGTAGATTACTCCTATCTGGTCTTCTTGGTGCCATTACTTCCTCATCCAGAGGGCTATTCCTGTGTGTGGAAATAGCTCCTTTCGCTTCTTTTGACATATGTATTGGACTCAAGTCAGCTGTTTCTTGGGATTTTTGTTTGTTTGTTGCTGTGCTAGGGATGGAATCAAGGGCCTCGAGCATGCTCGGCAAGCACTCTACCACTGAGCTGTATCTCAGCCCAGCCCACTCTGAAGTTTCAGAAATAAGATTGTAAGTCATGTACAGTGGCACATGCCTGCACTCAGAGCTGTTAGGGAGATGGTAGAAAAATTGCAAGCTTGAGGCCAGCCTGGGCCATTTAGGGAGACTCTGTCTCAAAATGAAATAAAACGGATTGTAGCTCAGTGATAGGTATGCTTGCCTAGCACGGGTGAGGCCCTGGGTCCTATCCCCAGTACCATGGGGGAAAATTAAAAAAAAAGAAAAAGTGGAAGGAAGGAGAGAGGATGGATAGGTGAAAGTAAGGAAGATGGCGAAGGATCATCTGGCAGGAATATGCCCAGAACTGGGAAAGCTTGCCGGGGTTTTTACCCAGCAGTGTTAGGAGCTGAAGTGACCAGAAGGTGGAGCTTCGGAATCAGAAGCCAGCAGATGGCTCTTCTAGTGTTGTCTGCACACTTATTTTCCCTTTGCTTTGTTTCATCACGTCCCTCTTTCCTTTTTCTCCCTGCTGGTGTTCGGAGCAGGCACACTTAGGCTTGCTGTTTGCACCTGGTTGATTTATTTTTATTGGTCATGTTTCTGTCTTAGTATGTTCTGTTCTTCCTGTTGTATTCTCCATGCTACAGGGGCAGCTGGATGCATATGGCATATGAATAGTCAGGGCTTAGCAAAAGGAGTGTTTGCAGGTTGTTATGCTTATGTCCATGCTTTGTGTATGTATCTGTTCTGTGGGTATTTTGTCCAACATCAAATTGTGATGCTTTCTGCCTCATACAAAGATAGTTCTCTATTTTCTTTCATATTAAATATGCAGCCTTGTTTGTTTATTTATTTTTGGTGGTGCTGGGGATCAAACCCCGGGCTTCAGGCATGCTGGGCAAGTGCTCTACCACTGAGCCACAGTCCCCAGTCCAAGTATGAAGTATTCTTATTTTCATGTTTTTGATTTGCTGTCTTTATCCTTTAAGCCATGGTGTCATCTGTGGCACAGGAGAAGGAGAGTGTTAAAATTAGTCTCTCATCCTTGAGGAGTGTACAATATAGTTAGACACCAAGAATATAACCACACAGGGGACTGGGATTGTGGCTCAGTGGTAGAGCGCTTGCCTAGCACATGAGAAGCACTGGGTTCAGTACTCAGAACCACATAAGAATAGAGGTATTGTATCCATCTACAATTTCAAGAAAATAAATTAAAAAGAATATGACCACACAGAATAGTCCTATATTACTGTGTGTTTCTATTTCATTGCCATAATCAGCAGGGAAGATTGTAGCCGTTTAGACCTTTAGGCTATGAACATGGCAGTGATGCTGAAAAATTGGGAAAAGGCTTCAAGATCCCGAATTATTGCCAAATTTATGATACAAAAGTAGAGGCTTGGTAGACAAAAGGGATGGGGAGTTGGTATTGAACCCTGGAGCCATGGAGCTTGTTGCCTGGATGAGGAATGTCTGGCAGATAGTTTTTCTTTGCATACCAACTTTGATCAAAAAGCAGAGTCCCAGGTCAGTGGGGGACAGTGTTGAAGACAGGTCCTTAGAAAGATGACCACAACCAGTTAGTGCTGTATGCCAGAGGTATGTTAGAAGTAAGCAGTATTGTGCTTTCTAGCAAAGATTAAACCAAGATACAGCATGGTGCCATTTCATTTTTTTGCTATAATCTCTAATTTGTATTTTGTAGAGAATTTCAGACTGAGTATCTTTTGTGTGACTGCAACATATTGTGGATGCATCGCTGGGTAAAGGAGAGGAACATCACTGTTCGGGACACCAGGTGTGTTTATCCTAAGTCACTGCAGGCCCAGCCAGTCACCGGGGTGAAGCAGGAGCTGTTGACATGCGGTAAGGGAGAAATCAAAACTGAGAAGCATTTACTATGTTTTGACTTGCTACCATGTTTTTCTTGACAGACTGTAAAATTCTTTTGATGGAACTGAAGTACAATCATTAATCTTTGAGGATTTGATAATATTTGGTTTATGCCAACAAGTAAGCCAGCTGGATTAGAAAGCCTTATTTTTTTGATTGGTTTTTAAGTTAGCTGTTCTTAGGCTCTGAAAAGTTTTCTTTATGAGAAGCAATTTCAAAATAGCTCACACTTTGCATCAGCAAACCAGGAATTTATTGATTGTGGTAAAGTTTCAGGATACCCAACTATTGTTTGTTGGCAGGAGTGAGACATGATATAACCTTTTTTTGATTGTTTTTTGTGGTGCTAGAGCTTAAACCCTGTGCACCCTGCATTTGAGGCAGGTACTGTACCCCTGAACTGCATCCCACCCCATGGTACAGCCCTTTTTGATGTTTTTATAGTTCAGCAAAGTGTCAGTGGCCCTAAAAGAGAGATGCGATGCCATTAGATCTGATAATCTAATGTCTTGTTAATTCTTAGGAAATGATCACCTGTGTATGTAAATCCTCAAGCCTTTATGTATAAATTGTATCCTAAGTTCTCAAAAAATAGAGGAACTGTTTAATTACTTTTGACATGTTCATTAGTGAGGTAATATGTTGTTATTGAAAATCATGATTTTAAAGAATATCTGAAAACAGGAGAAATAACACCTTTACTCTGTGCTAAGTGGGGGAACAGTGGAACAGAAACAACCCGTAAACCCACAGTAATTCCTGTAATAATGCAGGGAGATGCCAGCCCAGTCTTTATGTTTGAAAAGAAACAATCATGCCATTTTTCTTCTCTTTATTTTCGTTATTTTTGTTATTTAACAAGTAAAATATGCTCATTGAAAATGAAGATTTATGAAAGGAAACAAAAAATTAAAAAAATATCAAACCTCCTGTCTAATTCTTACCACAGAGATAGGGAGTGTGGAGACCTTGGTACGTTATCTTCCGCACCTTTTTCCTTTGTTTGGTTTGTTTGGTTTGTGATACTGGGGATCACACGGGCCTCACACATGGAAGGCAGGGACTCTCCACTGAGCCAATTCCTCAGTCCAAGAAGCAGGACTCCTGTGTTTTGACAAAAATATTCTCTAACATTTTCTAACTTTTTAAAAGTTGAAATAATGGAAACTTATCCCCTTATCATATATACAACAGATGCATACCAATGCATTGTACAGAATATCCATAATTTAACAGCTTCCTTATTACTACATATTTAACTTGTTGTTTTCTCAATCCATAAATAATGCAGTGATTAATGTCTTTGTATATATTTTTGCATATTTGCAATTATTCTTTAGGATATACTACTGTTAAAAATAGAATTGTGTTAGACAAATGAACTAATATTTTAAAGGCTTTTTTTGTGTACATTTTCGCAAACATATTTAAAATCTTTCCTTTTCATTTTTCTGACTGGAAGGAAATATATCCTTTTTCAAAACATGATTATAAAATATGGGATTTTAAAGGTCATTTTTTTTCTTATATGTTCTAAATTTTCCATGGTGAGTGTTTTTTACTCTTATAACTAGAAATCAGTGTTTTAATCAAAGGTAATATAATGTCCAAATGTATTTTAAAATTGTATCAGCATCTACTTATCCCTGGTTTCATTCTCTGCATTTAAGTATTGTTTTACAGCCTGTTCTTTTCGTCTGCTTCAGTGATCATCTGATAGGTTTATAATACCTAAAAGAAACAACTGTAAATAAAAGAACTTGAGTATGAAATGGTTTCATTTTAATTTTACTGAATTTTGTTTCCGCCTGTGAACACTTTTCTTAGTCTGTTTTGTTACTATAACAGAATACCTGAACTTTATAAAGAGAAGGGATTCATGTAGATCACTGTTTTCAACACTTAAAGTTCAAAATCAGGCAACCCCATTGTGTTGGCCTCTGGTGAGGGGCTTGTGGCAGATGGAATCATGGCAGGAGAGCATGTGGGAGCAGATCACATTACGGGATAGGACCAGAGAGCAGTTTAGGGGGCAGGCTCAGGCTATTCTCGGAAATTGCTCTCAGGAGAAGGGACTCACTCTAAGAGACCAGCATTAGCTCCTGAGGGCGGTGCCCCGTGACCTAAGAGCCCTCGGCTTGGCTCCATCACTTTTCACATTACCGCACTGGGGACCAAGCTTCCGACACCTGAGCCCTTGGGGAGCACCCAGACCACAGCTCCACTGAGCTCAGTGGCAGCCATTACTATGAGCATTCTGACTACTGAGGAATGTTCTTTGTTCCCTGTCATGATTGTTTACCAAGTCTTCTACGTCTCCAGATCCACCCCTTGAACTGCCCTCATTCTACATGACTCCATCCCATCGGCAAGTTGTGTTCGAAGGAGACAGCCTTCCCTTTCAGTGCATGGCCTCATACATTGATCAGGACATGCAGGTGCTGTGGTATCAGGACGGGCGAATCGTTGAGACTGATGAATCGCAAGGTATCTTTGTTGAAAAGAACATGATTCACAACTGCTCGTTGATTGCAAGGTAAATTTTTTAGATGAAGATATGTCTCTGGATTTTATTTATCCTTTTGGAGTTGTAATGTTTAGTTGGAATTTAGATTAATATTTTATCTTCTTGCATTGAAAATTGCATCTGGCATTTGTTCTCTTGACTGTATTCCTCTTTTAAAATTAAATAGGCGTCATTCCATCCACTTTTGGACAAACACCTATGAAAGGAAAGCACTTAAAAAGTTGGGAATTTTTTTGCTTCAAGCCTTCAGAAGAAAAATGTACATTTTTTTTTTTTTTGTGCCAGACCTTATTTTCTTAACTATTTCCTGCTACTAAACTTTTATTTTTACTTGGAGGAATTACCTGATTTTCACTAGTTGCTATTCTAAGGATAGCAACTCATGTTTGATACTACATTTTAAGATACTTCTACCTACTAGCATAAAAGAATATACTATCTGAACTGTCAACCCTATGGTTGATATTAGCACCAAAATAGTTGATTTGAGCTTTATAAAATATTGAAAAGGCTTAAAATACATGTGGTGTTATCACTCACCAGATATTTTATTTTGGTGAAACCCTTACTTATAGACATTGAATTTTTTCCCTCCTTCCTTCTCTCCCTTCTTACTGGTTGATCTACCTACCTAAAACACGGCTTGAATTTTTATCCCAGTAGAGCTGTAGTTTCCAAACTCTTCCAGGGCAGAGATGCCATGAGAAAATTGTTGAAAAAGTCAAGGTTCTCTTGAGTTGATTAAAGTCTGATAAATTCTTTTTTTTTTTTTTTTTTTTTTTTTTTTAAGTCCTTTAAGACATTTATTTTAAACCAACTTGATACAATGGAGAAGAAAAAAAAAAAACCTCCCTCATTCTGTGCTCTTTCTTTTCCTTCCCTTCTCCCCTTTTATCCTCCCTCTTTCTTCCTTTCCTCTCCCTATGATCTGAAATTCTCCCTCCCTTCAAATCTAGTAAACACCAAAGTGTGTGTGTGTGTGTGTGTGTGTTTTTAAGAAAATAGAAGTCTTCTGGAGCTCTCAAGAAGTCTGATAAATTCTGAGATCAGATTTTTTAGTTTATAATTTCTTTCTTGGAACTTTCTGTTTATTACAACCATATTTTCATTTATGTCTTTTATTTCTCATTTTGGGTTTGTTTTCCTTCTAATGTCTGCTACAACTGAATCATCAACTATTTTTCTTTAGAGTATGGTTTATATTTTCCTATATTTAAAAAAGTATTATTTGTCAAGTGATAATTTATATAATAGGATATTGCTTCTTAGCCAACAAATTCTAAAATTCTCTGGCCTTTGAAGAAAAAGTTTGAGACTCCCAACTCTGGGTTCTATTTCATTTTTCTGAGAAGAGCTGGTTTTGTTTAGTCAGGCAATAGCTTTGATAAACTCAAACTCTGGTAGGTGGCAGCTGATATCTTGGTGTCTGCCCTATTGTGTGTGTGCTCACAGGTCAGTCTCTGATCTGGGTGGATTTTCATCCTTAGAAGTTTGCATTTCTAGACAGGCTACTTCCTCCCTCCCTTCACCCACCATTTTTTAAGACAGTAAGATGGTGAGTTTCTGTTTGAAACTGTGTGCACAGTGGGGGGTGGGGACTTTTCAAAGGTTTCTGGGAAGGGCAGTCAGTAGAGGAAAGGAATCAAGAGGTGGGAGGTGGGGAGGGAGAGGGAAAGTGCTGGGGAGTGATATTGGCCAAATTATATTGTTACATCGTGTACGTGTATGCATGTGTAACAACAAATTCCATCAATAAGTACAACTATAATGCACCAATAAATAAATGAGGGGTTGGGAAATAAAGGAAAAGGTTTTCCAGTTACTCTCCAGTGCTAATTTATTCTTCCCTGATATCAGCTCCTCTTCATTTCCTGCTTATTTTTGATCACTGGTCATGTGTTCATATAGTTATTACTTTATTATTTGTTCAGGATTTGAGTATTAATTGTAGAAAGGGTAGTTTAATATGAGCCACTCAACCTTCCCTAGAAGCAGAATTACCTTATTAGGGAATAAGATTAATTGATAGAGATGATATATTCATGTTACACTATTTTTACTGTGGTGTTAATTTCCCAGACATGTACGTATGTCGGAATTCATCAGATTGTACACTCTTAAGCCATTTATCGTATAAATAAACAATAATTGATATATAATGCACCAATCAATCTTTAAAAATAGGCTAGACCTTGTTCTATATAAAAGAACTTCGATTTAATTTATAGTCACAGTTGTGTGACTGTAAAGCAATTAAATTTACTTTGTAAATCTATTTCTGCAGGTTATATTTAAATTGTTATAAATACTTTATAGCAGTACAAAAATTAATTCTAAGGATAGCAACTCAGCATAAAAATGTCGTTAGTAGAAACTTTTGATTAAAGTAAAAATCTTGTGAAGACTGTGAAGGTCTTTACCCAGATTTAGCCCAGAATAATAAAGAAGTTTCAGGAGACAAGGTGTGTAACAATAAATTGAGTATGAGCTATCTTTTGATTCTTCATGGGTTTCTTCATGTGATTGATCCTTCTAATCAATAAGAATTGGTGGTTGAAGTTCTCTTAGAAGATGAAATTGAAGTTGCTTATTTCTTCCTAAAAATCTCCTTGAATCTCTGAATCTGCTTCCTGGAGGATTCTTGGAGATTTTATCCCAGTGATTGCTTTTGGACACTGAGGTGTTGCTAAATGTTGTCCACAAGCATCTCTGTCTTATGGCTGCTGTTCCCAAAGCAGGGTGCTAATGTGCCCGGGAACACCATACTGAATCCATGGAAGCTCTGTGGGCATTTGCAGTGTTGGAGGAGTACACAGCGAGCTTCTGAGCTTGACGCTTGTGGGACAGCACTCAGCCCCCAGCCATAGCCATGGACAGAGTCATCTTTGTATCATACTGTGCCCCTTTTCTTGGAGTCAGTCACATGTTGGGATGTGGGGGTGTTGACATTTACCATGGTTTCAAATGAGTACTCTGTGAAAATCATTGTAGAACAAGAAATAGGGGTGCCACTGTCTTAACTGAATCTGAGATGTGATTTTGGGGGGAGTCCCCAATGGATACTCATAGTCTTTTAAGAGGTCATGGTTATTTAAGAGTGAAATAAAGATTGTATTTCAAATTTATGTGTTATTTTTTCAAATAGCTACTAAATATAATAGGATACAGAGACACAGTCGTGTTTTTTATTTTTTTATTTGATTAGGGGTACCATGAAAAAGTTAGAGTCAGTGAAGGCTCCAAAACTGAGGAAGTTTGGAAACCCTTAGATCAAGGATGATTTTCATTGACAAAATTTCTGTATACGTTTTCCTAGTTGGATGTAGCCATGTCAAGTAGAATGTTTGCAGCCTTTCCGGTTATTTAAATTTAATATCAAACTTCTCTTTCACTTGATCTTGAAAATGTTTATTACAGTTATTGACTTCTTTCCCACACTTTGTAAAGATAATAAACATTTTCTTTGATGAATCAGAACAGGACAGTGCCCTGGAGTCCTTATAAGAATATTTTTTGTGGAGATCAGTGATTTAGGAGACTGGACAAATGCATCTTAACTGAAAGACATAATTTTATAAGTTAATTAAAATGATAAATGATACGTCTAAATATTATTTGTGTCTACATAACAGCAAAGTATAGTGGGTCATGTGAGTGGGTAAAGGTTAATTGAAGGTTCTGACATTTGCTCTTTGCTTAGTAGGTTTTACATTAGAGAATTATGATTTCATCTTGAAAATGGGATTTACGGACTGTTATTTAGAAATACAGGTGTTTAGCCAGGCATGGTAGGCCACACCTACAATCCTCGCTACTCCAGAGGTAAAGGTGGGAGAATCTTGAGTTCAAGAGCAACTTGGGCAACTCAGAGAAACCCGGTCTGAAAATGAAATGAAAGGAAAGACGGCTGTTCTATTAACAGAAATATACCTTTCCATGGAAACCTCCTTATGAAAGCATCAGTTCTTCATTTGCTAAGTCTGTTTTAGAGATTTAACTGTTTCCAGCATTATCCTTCTGTAAGATAGATCACCTTTAATAGTTTCTTGATTCCATAATTTACCATAATACTGTCCTTCCTTGGTGCTTGAGTATTTTGATGAGATTCTTTGAGAAGGTAGAAATGACTTGGAAACCTCAGGTCTGGCTGAGGCAGTACAGTGCCGTGTCGGCCTTTGGGCTCCCGTTTCCTGTCCCTTCTCCTCCTGGAAGGACAGGTCTTCAGCATCGTGGCCACTGCACTCTATTCACACTCCTGTCTTTGCCCAACCTTGTGTTTTAGGAATCTGAAACCCCTCGGTTGTTTGGACTGGTCACTGAGGGACTTGGAGGGAGGGACTGTGTCTCTGCTCCTTTTTATCTAGCAAATGCTTGGCCCATGTGTACTTTCAGCTGCCTTTGCTAAGTGACTGATTGAAGCCTGCGGTTTCTTACTGCCTAACCATATTTTCTCTCTTTTTAAAATCTTTTTTTTTCATGCAGTGCCCTAACCATTTCTAATATTCAGGCTGGATCTACTGGAAATTGGGGCTGTCATGTCCAGAGCAAACGTGGGAACAATACAAGAACTGTGGATATTGTGGTCTTAGAAAGCTCTGCACAATACTGTCCTCCGGAGAGGGTGGTAAATAATAAAGGTGATTTCAGGTCAGTGACATGGAAAGAACTTCAAAAGTCTTGATTTGTCCCAAGTCATTTTATTCTCAAAGGTACATTATTGGACTCCATTCTAAGAAACAGAATTTGAGAAGTGTATGTTTGTATACATATATATCCTCGTATATCTAAGGACTAGCCTTTAGGATGATAATTTCAGAATCATTTATGGAGATAGAAGAAAAAAGAAACCTGAACTTTATTTCAGACATACATTTACTTATTTAACTCTCTCAAAATAGTCATTTTAAACAAATGGTTTTGTTGTATAAGTTAAAAACTACTACTTTAGGAAAATATTTTGAATATTTCTTAAGATAGTTGAAAACTCGGGCTAATGCTAATGGTTTTGTCCAGGGCTGTGTGACGGAGGAATGTGGAGGTTTTGTAGGGTCGTGATGTCACTCAGAGCTGTTGTCTCTGGAGTGGACATCATAGCTAGGAGAGACTCATGTCTGATAGTCTCCTCTTACTCAGTTCTTCTGGCAGGACTTTGGGAAGCGAAAGGCGTTGGGTAGTCTGAGACTGGGGAGCCATTGGGATCCCAGGAGTTGGTTGTGGGACTCTAGTTAAGATGAGCTGAATGAGTTAATTTTTTAAAAATTATTTTTTTATTTTTTACAGACTGCATTTTGATTCATTATACACAAATGGGGTACATCATTTCATTTCTGTGGTTGTGCACAATGTAGATTTTACCATTTGTGTGATCATACGTGTACATAGGGTAATGATGTCTGTCTCATTCCAACATTTTTCATATCCCCTCCCTCTCATTTCCTTCTACATAATCTAAAGTTCCTCCATTCTTCTCTCCCCACCACCCCCATTGTATGTCATCATCCACTTATCAGGGAAAACATTCAGCCTTTGGTTTTTGGGGGATTGGCTTATTTCACTTAGCATGATATTCTCCAATTCCATCCATTTATCTGCAAATGCCATAATATTTTTATTCTTTATGGCTGAATATTTTTAGTAGAAAGTTTAGAACATGTGAGAAGTAGCAACTTTTACCTTAGATGTGGCTTACTTTCAAAGTTGCTTTAACACATTTATTTATATTGAAGGATTTTAGTAAAGAGTTTATAGTTGCTGTGAACAAGGGAAATATGTTACTCTTTAAGGCAGCAATAAAGATTAATTGTAAGTTGGCATTTTCTCTGGTGAGTTTATTGTCTCCTCTTAGCTGCAACTGTAATGTTTTAAGGGTTAGAAAACTACATCATGCACAACCATAGAAACGAAATGATGTACTCCATTTGTACAATGAATCAGAATGCAATCTGTAAAAAGAGAAAGAAAAAAAGAAAAAAAAAAAAAAAAAAAGAGAAAACCCTTTGGTGTTAATCTTACCAATCCAAGGAGAAATAATAATATCTTATAGCTCATCTTTTTAAATTTTCCTTTTTTTATTATTGTTTTTTTTTGAAAAAAAGGTTCTTCTTGACACGAAATCAGCATTTATTATTGCCAATGGATAAGTCTTTTATGAGCATTAAATATTGATTATATTCATATTATGTACTTCAAAGTGAAATGTTTGACATTTATTTTGTTATTTTCAATATCTTTTATTAAGTAATCACAATCTGATGTTTTCTGTTTATGGTGAATTTTATGTTTTACTCACCATTTTTGAGTGTTTTACATTTTTAAAAATAGAAGAAAAATCTAAATGTTTAACTGATTAATGAATTATTTATCTTTTGACATTCCTTAAGGTATTATACAATTAAACTCCCACCACATTAATAAGATTTAGTGTTGCTTGATCTATTTATGTAGTTTCTAGTAATGAATTCTGTTTTGATGTGACTGATATTATAATTTAGTTGTTCCTTGTTCAGCATCAGCTGTAACTTATATTAAAGATGCTTAAATTCCTTCTCAGTGTTTGAGAAACAGCTCAAATAGCAATGTCTTCTGTCCCGAGGGGAGATGATTGGTGTCCACAGGTCGCAGCTTCTTCCTGATGAGTTTGCAGCGTGCTGTGTTGGAGTCTGTGAGACCACTCCTGTGTTCAGATGTGTACTGGGAGGGCTCCAGGGATCAGCAGAGTCTGACTCACAGCTAAAATGTGTAATATTAATGTATCATGGCACGTTGGTGGATGTGGAAAATACCCACGTAGGCTCTGGAGGAACTCTAGTGTAGGCTTGCTTCTTTGTGCCTGAAGGGGTCACACACACCCACTCCGCCAGCAGCGAGAAAGAGGCAGTGATCTTCACACAGTGTTTCGTCCAGGGACACCCCTGACTCCCGACAGATGGTCACGTAGCCCCCTCTGGGGGAAAGCACCAATGTACTGCTCATCCCAGCCATCTAGAGTGAACCACACTTACTGGGTAACTGCAAGGGAATGTGGTGGTCACTCGGGTTCCAAGGCAACCACCAAAGGTCCAGTTTTGCAAGCAGGACTTTCTAAGGACAGCGATCACAGACTTGCTCTGGTATCTTTTTTCTTCACATATGCTAACCCTACTTCAGCAAAAACCCAAATTCTGTTTGTCTTGGGCAGGAGTTTATATGTCTTTTGGTTATAGAAGACAATAGTAAATAATGGTTATTAGATTTAAGACCATCTGTTGCACCAAATTCCTATTTTACTGGATACAGGATGATTTCTCCATTCATGCACAACAGTTTTTAGAGTTTTAGAATTTTATTTCAGAAAAATTTTATTGTTATGGTATTGAAATATACTCAGCTGATTGATTAAAGTAGGTTAGTCTGTGCTTACCTTTTTGCTTTTTTTAATCTTCTTCCAAGGAGTTTTGCGTCTCTTCTTGGTTTTTCTCTGTGATTATGCATGACATGTCCGATCCTTGGTTTTTCCTCTGCTGTTACTACCCTTGATTCCCTCTGTTGTTCTGGGTCTTCTTAGACTATTCTATCTTCACCTCTCTAGATGGCCAAGGACGCTGGCGGGCATTACCGCATATCTGCAGTGTACCCGGAACACGCATGGCAGTGGCATCTATCCTGGAAACCCTCAGGATGAGAGAAAGGCTTGGCGCAGATGTGACAGAGGTGGCTTTTGGGCAGATGATGATTATTCTCGCTGCCAGTATGCAAATGATGTCACTAGAGTTCTTTATATGTTTAATCAGGTAAGTAGATCATCTTCAGATTCATTCAGCTTGTGAATAAAACATGGTATTCTAACTTAATACATGACTTAAACAACTCCCAAGTGAAGCGTGAAGATCTGGTGTTAGGCCCTCAGTTGACCTGTCCTGCTCATGTACCCTTCTTCCCTTCCTGTTGCCGGCTGGCTCATGCCTTCGATGGGAGGCCTTTATCATCTGTGCCCACCAGGCAGAATCCCAGCTCCTTCCAGTTCCCGTGGAAAGTCATGTCTTGGGTTCCTTTTAGGATTCCTTTGTCCAGAGTGACCACTTGGAACACCTGTGTGGCTCACGTGCCTCTCACCTTCACTTCTCTGCCCCTTGTGCTAAAGAGGGTTCCTACTCTGCTGCAGTGAGCGTTCTAGGGAGGGGTCAATCAGTCGTAGCTGGCGTACCTGAGAAAGACTTTCTAAGGTATGTCTAGAGTTGGGGTGAGCAGAGATGGCACAATGTGTTTACTGGATGGGTGGTGTATCATATTTCGTTTCATCTGCACAAGAAAATTTTCCTCCAGTTTTCCTTTAAAATCCCAGTTTTCTTGAATTTGAGGGACGCGTTTCAAGATTATGATGAGTGAATAATAGTTTCAGTTCATTCCCGTGCTTTGAAACGCAGAGCTAAAATGTCAAGATTTCACCGGTCACTTTGCAGAGTGCCACTCTTTGCCTTCCTCATGCAGATGCCCCTCAATCTCACAAATGCTGTGGCGACCGCTCGCCAGTTGCTGGCTTACACCGTGGAAGCAGCCAACTTTTCTGACAAGATGGATGTTATCTTTGTGGCCGAAATGATAGAAAAATTTGGAAGATTCACCAAAGAAGAAAAATCAAAAGAGGTATTTTCCAAAGTTCAGATTTGTAGCGTACGTTGTCCCCAAATGGAAATGGGGTGGAGTTGAAGCTGTATTTTTAAAGCCGGCTTGTGTCTGCTATGTCTGAGCTGGGTATCCTTTTTAATTTCCAAAATCGTCATGGAGAAATGTGTGCTCCAGTGTTATGGTGACCTGTGTGTTGTTGGGAAGAGGAGAGGTGAGCTCAGATCCTGCACCCTAAGGTACTGTGAGGTGGCAGGGAGTTAGGGTCCCGGGCTGCCTTCGGCTGCACATTGTGGTGTGCCAGGGCTGCTTGCTTCGGACACCCCACATTGCTGTCATTCACACAACCGTGTGTCATCCTCCTGGGTGTGAGTTCAGTCATCCAGATCTTGTTGTAAACTGCCTAATTGCTTTTATAATGTCCTGGAGAAATAGAGGCCATTTAGGGCCTTTTTTGAAGTCCAGATGATTGGGATATACAAGTTCTGGAAGTTGAGTGAAATGATAATTGATGAGATAGATATACTTACCTTGACTTGAACATTACGTGGTGTATGTCGCGTGTGACCCCACAGATATGTGTAGTTTTATAATGTGTCAGTTACAATTAAAAAAAAAAAATAGTGACTTTGTAAAGGGATGTGTTCTAAGAGGACCATGTTAAAACTATGATATCCTTGTCAATATTGTATCCTTTAGGGGAAAAATTGAAAGCTACATATTTCAGATCGAGCGGTACATTTTAAATATTTGAAATAATTTTTAAGAGGCAAGGTGAATGTGTTCTGAAGATGTAAACTTTGCGCTGTGTGAGAACTTTGCCGTTTCCTTTGCAATGTGATCACTCATACCAAATGAGTGCTAGAGGTGGAAGGACTCTGCGTCAGACCTCCAACTGGAGCACAGTGCAAGCTGCAGGCAGGTCCCGGGAGCCGCCCTGGGTGATCCAGGAGAGCCTTCTGCACATGGCATTTGCCTTCCAGTAGTGTGGCCTTGACTGGCAGGACTGTGGGAAATACACTGGCCAAACAAAGCATGGATCTTTATGTAGGCCATCTCAGATACAATGATGTCGCTCAAAGGGAAACAAAACAATTCACTTTGTTTCCCCCATCATTTAACCAAAGATTTTTGGAGGTTAAAGTGTGTTTAGAAGCCTGGACCTCAGATGTTAGACATTTTTCTTAATAGGATGTAGTGGTTCAAGGAAGGAAAATAGATATGCGTACATTAATGGGACTCAGGCAGACAGGGAATTCAGCGGCCGGTGAGAGAACATTCCGGTATTGTCATCTACACCCTAGAGCCTGGGGTTTTCTCACGGGCTCTCCTGCTTCTCTGTTGCTCCAGGCCACAGCCACTCCCTGTGGTGAGTTCTCTGCTCTGGTAGAAGTGGTCTGGATTCTGACTCTCCTGCTGTTGTTTTTCATTGTTGCTTAAATCACAGGTTAGCTGCCCACATGATTAGCGGTTGTCTCTGGAAGTGGAATGTTTTGAGTTACTAGAATAATCGTAATGACATTTGGAATGTGAGCACTGAAAAAGACCTTGCCAAGTTATAATGTGTGTTTCTTCCTCGCTACCCTGTTTTGACGTAAGGAATTCTTGCTCACCTCCCAGCTTGCACGGAGCAGTGTAGCCCTGAGGTTCGAGTTGAACTGTTGCCAGTGCCTGGCGTGAACAGTCTGCCTCTTTGATGCTTTTAGGTGCACGTGTCCTGCTGAACTAGGAGAAGACGGTTTTGTGGGTTCAATGGGCCCTTCCTCATTTTTAAAATGGGGATGCCGCCCGGTTTAACTTACAAAGTTTGTATGCACAAGTGAGAAAATTGAGGTAAAACTATTTTGCAAAATAGTTGCAAAATTTGGGTCTAGTTTTATAGGTTATGAAATCAATCTTCTTAGGATTTCAAAAAATCCTGAGTGCTTTATTTAGTTATCTAAAAGTTCAGTTTGAAGGAGATTGCTATCATTTCATGGGTTAACGTAGTTTTAAAGTTAATGATTATCTTTGAAAACAAGTAACAGGAACTTATTAAGCATAAATAAGAAAGAAAAGGAAAATATTCAGTACTGAGTCACTGAATCATGGGAATATAAATGTAATATTCCCTGTGATATGGTGACTGATATCCTGTACAGTTCTTTAGAACCTTAAACTGCAGACTGTAGCTTTCACTGTTTATTAGTGTACTAAAAAGAAATTATGAAGTTTAAGGACTTCATTTTAAGTTAATTAACACAGCATAAAATTATGCTAGTATATCCTAAAATACATGTATCTTAGATGGACAAAAAATTAATTAAATTGATTTATGTATTATGTCCAAAATGTTAATTCTGCTATGGATTATTTGTTAAGTAAAGTATAGCAAGGTAATTGCTTTTTAAATTGTGATTGAGTCTAGCCAACTCAGACTAGTACTCTGTTGTCTTGGGAATAGGTACTAAAAGCTATCAAACTGATGTATTTAGTGGTCTTTTATAAATAGCTGAAGATTGTCAGGCAACATAAGTGTCTATTCCATATAGAGGGATTTTTCTTAGGAAACCAGTATGTATCCATTTCATAAGATGATAAAATAAACAAGAGTAGATCTAGTTATGCTTTATATTGTGCTGTAGTTTTAAATACACTAGTGAGACACACACCTTAGGCTAGTTTACTGAGTTAATTTTTTTTTCTATTTTTTTAATTAAAAATCATAAATTTACATAGGGTAATGTTGTTTGATTCATTCTGTTATTTCTTTCCCTTTCCCCCCACCCCTCCCACCCCTCTTTTCCCACTATACAGTCCTTCCTTCCTCCATTCTTACCACCCTACTTATCCCTAACCCTAAACCTAACCCTAACCCTAACGCTAACCCCTCCTACCCCCCATTATATGTCCTCATCCGCTTATCAGCGAGATCATTTGTCCTTTGGTTTTTTGAGATTGGCTTATCTCACTTAGCATGATATCCTCCAATTTCATCCATTTGCCTGCAAATGCCATAATTTTATCATTCTTCATGGCAGAGTAATATTCCATTGTATATATATGCCACAGTTTCTTTATCCATTCATCAACTGAAGGGCATCTAGGTTGGTTCCACAATCTGGCTATGGTGAATTGAGCAGCTATGAACATTGCAGCCATTCTGGAAAGCAGTATGGGGATTCCTCAGAAAGCTTGGAATGGAACCACCATTTGACCCAGCTCTCCCACTCCTTGGCCTATACCCAAAGGACTTAAAATCAGCATACTACTGAGTTAACAGTACAGTTTTATGAACAGATTTTAAAAAATTTATAGTTCTTTTATTTATCCAACTTAATCACTTCCATTTTGACAGTTATGTCTCTTCTTTATTTTCAATATTTCTCTATTTTTTTCTTGATCTTACTTGCGAGATTTTTCTGTATGATTAAGCATTTCAAAGATGCAGGTCTGTCTCTGTGATCTCACATGACATCATTTCTCAAACTGAACATGGATCAGAATCACTGGCAGGGTTTGATAGACAGACTGCTGCCAGGAGCAGGCCCCTCCCCGCCATTTCCAGCTTCTGATGCAGTCACTCTGGGGCTGGTTCTGAGAACGTGCACTTCCAGAAGGTTCTGATGCAGTCACTCTGGGGCTGGTTCTGAGAACGGGCACTTCCAGAAGGTCAGCTCAGGTGATGCTGGGCAGCGTGTCCTTGGCATAGGCCCTGAGAACCTCTCTACTGGCTTCGTTTTCTATCCTTATATTGCTTTTAAAAATGTTTTTCCTTTGGGTTTAACTTTTTGAGAACTTTTTAACTGGAAAAATTTAACAGTTTTCAACTGTCACCATCTTGATTCATCCATCTAATATCCTTATTTCTTTTCGCCTCACCCCTCGGCTTCTTTGCTTCATTCTTTCTTTCTCAGTGCTGGAGCATTTACAAACAAATTCTGTAACTTATATTTCATCCATAATTTTCTAAAATAAAAGGAACTTTAAAAATGGCTCTTCCATCACCAGAATTAGCTTGAAGTCCTTAGTATCTGCAGATATGTAGTCCATGTTCTATTTTCCTTGATTATGATTTCTTAAAGATGTGGATCTCCTGCCTCGTTACCTAGTTGAATTCATTCGTGCCATTTTGCAGTTGGTTATCTGTTTTCTAGATGAACAGTTAGTCATCAGCATATCATTGACTTATCTGTTCTTATCTGAAAATGTATCTATTTTTATTTATTTTTATGATTATACATTGCACCTCCCGAATAGTGTTGATGAATGTTGGTGGTGAGAGGCGTTAGTGGAATGTTCTGACCTGTCTCTAGGGTGACATTTGTTGGTGTGGAAGTCATGAAGACCACTCAGATAATGGCAGCTGTGCTGGTGAGAGTACCGTCCATGACGTCATAGTCAAGGTCGGATGACAGGTCACTTTAACCTCGCATCTCCATATTTGCTGCCCTGAAACAGATACCCTGCTGGCTGCCCCAGCTACATATCTGTCTGTCACTTTTGTTTTTTTGGTTCTTAGAATTGACAAAAGTATCCCTTGCCTGTCTGCACTTGAAGGGCCTAAGTCACTTGGCCTTTCCTAGAAACTGCATGCCTTGCTTTATTTATATTTCTACTAGCTGTGTCTTGTTTCCTTTGTTTTAATTTAGCATGGAATGAGAAGTGCTGAGCACTTCCCATAGAGAACCTGGTCTCATTATTTTACAAGTGAGCAAACTGGGTCTCAGAGAGGCTAACTGATTTGCTCTGAAATATCTAACTTTGTAAGTGACAGCCTTAATCCAGGAATACTGAACTCCAGGCCACAGGAGTATTCTGTCTTCAGTGCCAAACACTGTACGCCTACTACGTTATAATTAAAGATCGAATTTGTGTACGATCTTATCTATTTAATAATGTAACATATCAGAAATGTATTAAATTTGCAGATGATTTTGACTTAATTTTGATCAAGATTCCAAACCCTATGTATTAAGAAGAGCATAGAATGATCTCTGCCTCACAACTATGGCTTGGGCATTTTCATTGTTATTCATGTAGCATTTTTGTTTCTTCACATTTCATCTTTGATAAAGTGAGTTCCCATGTGTTTTCCATGGGTCCTTACAGTGCAGTGTGACAGGTGCAGGAACAGGTGCCTGATTCCTTCTGAACCTTTTGTGGCTGGAGTGGCCTTTAGGAAATGAGGCCAGGAACAAATGCAGTGCTTTGTTTGGAGTGCTGGTTGGAGCTTTAAAACTGTGTGTGTGTGTGTGGGATTTCAGGAGCACTTTTTCAATATAACGTAGTGTTTCATGCATGGTTATTTCTTTCTTATCCCTTTTGGCCACTCTGTCGGATTCAAAGTGCTTCTGCAACCAGGATACAGAAGCATGTAGCATTCTGTGACTATCTGCCTACGAATGTTTTGGCAACAGATTCCTTTCTTTGGTTCTTAGCCATTTGGTGTCAAATAATGAGAAAAATGGCTCGTTCTCAGCTAGGGCCATCCTCTTGTTAGCTCTGTTCCTTCATAGAAGTGATTTTTCTCCTTAGGATGAAATACTAGTTACCTTCCTACATGGACCTTATCTAGTGGAGCAGAGCAAAGTTCTTTGGTCAGGTTACCATAATTTTTTCTGGAGAGAGGACAGTCTACCAGATTTCGTGTTACATCATCATCAATTCCGTTTATTTAAATCTGCAAAAAAAATGGCAAACAAATTTGAATTGTAATTGTGCTACTGTGCAGGTATTTCATATTTTTAGTAGTGCCTCAGAATTGAATCAGTATTTTTATGTGCTTTATCTTTTAAGTTTTTGTAGCCAACAGGAATTTCATTTCTGATAGTCATAGAGCATATTTGACCACTTCAACTCTTTTAGTTGTTTCATTTCTATGTAGAAACTTGAGGTAACAATAAATCATAATAATAGACGAAAGCATAATTCCAGCTACTCTGAATTCCATTCAAAATCAGGACTTATTAATTAGCCTCTCTATAGATACCTGATTGATAGATTCAATAATGAACATATCAGGAGTCAGAACTCATCTTTGTAACTTCAGAGATGAGGACTTAGTGGAGTGGCATTCACCAACCCTGTGGTCAGTAGGAAACTGTCCTGGGATTCTGATACTCCCATGAATCACATAAAATGAACTGAATGGACTTCTATAAAACGTGGTGTTAGGCTCTTCTTCTTTTCCTTTCCTTTATTCTTGAGACAGGGTCTTGCCGTGTTGCCCAGGATAATCTACAAACACTGGGCCTAAGTGATCCTCCGACTTGACCTGTGTGCTGGGGTATGTGGGGTGGGCCACCATGCCTGGTGGGCTTTTTTTCTCTGCCAGGAGAAATACCTTGTGAGAATGTGTGAGTCCATAAAAATACGGGGTTTGGATTGTTTTGTTATTTTTGATCATTGCCGTGATCACAGTCTAGATCATTTTTAAAGAATGGGATAACTGGCTTGTTTTGTATTTTTCTCACTAGTCTGTAAACTTGAAGACCGATCATGTGTGTTTCTTTCACTGCTGTATCCTACTGCTTAGGGCTCACTTTGACCCCTAATGAATGTTTACTCAGTACACATTGTGAATGAATATGATAACGAACATTGATAAGCATTGAGTAATGAACATTGATAACTCCCAGCTTCATACCAACTCTTACACTAGTGAATAAGGGTGTAAGATAAGTAAGGTTATTATGATGTCCCTGTTCCCAGATGTTTACATTGGAAATAAAACACGGAAATAATCATGATACTCTGTAATCAGGACAGTACAGAGTCAGGATTTTTTCAAACCAGATCAAGATTGGGGGTTGGGCTTTAAGAGTGCAAAAAGCCAGTTTTGTTAGTTCTAGTTTTGTGTGAGCACAGTCTGATGAAATACACTCCTCACTTCTAGAGCCTGTCATCTTAAAAAAGAGGTCTCTTTTAGTATTGCAATGCTTTAAGAAAAATAGAAGCAATAAAATAGCAAGTAGAGCCAACGTTTTTGGAGTACTTGCTGGGTGCCAGACTTGGTTTCAGGAGCCTTGCATTTATTGTCGGAGCATGATCTGCACCATGTTCAGAAGACAGGACCACTGCTGTGCATCTACCAAGAGGGAAGACTTGTGTCGGTGGCCTTGGTCACTGTTGAGGTGCTGGTCTCACCTCTGTGCCCACTGTAACAGCCTCGCCCCAGGGTTCCAGGTTTGAGATCTGCCTGTCGTCTTTGTAAAGTGAACCGTGGTGGGGTGTTCTGAACTTCTTCTAAAACCACCTCTGCCCTCACAATTACATGCACTGGGAAGAGTACTGGAAGGAGCACAGGAATGAAACCTTAGCTGGAATCTTCATGGGAGGACCAGGAGACATCTGCTAAAGCAGCAGTGGCTTCCTGGCTTATACCAGGGCTTCCACTTTGATGCCTACTTCTTGAGGAGAGGACCAGCCAGCTTATAAATGTTCTCACTGTTCTCTGTGCAGCAGACTTCTTACATACATTTTGCCCTGTATCAACCTCCCTCTTCAACAGTATGTCCCGTTAGGTGGACCATTCAGTACATTTCTCGTGGGGGGGTGGATACACAAGTGACGGTGGGGACAGTGGGTTGGCTCTTCACTGGCATTGCCTGGCAGATGTTTACACCCTGAGGTCCGAAGTGAGCTAATGAAAAGAATCACGCATATCAAACAAGTAAAGCAAGCAGTAGAGTAGTTCCTCTTAGGATCCATTCATTGCAAGGTACTGGGTCTTGAAGCATTCACTGAGCCCGAGGAAGGGAAGAATGAATTCAGTCAGCGGGAGGAAACACACACCAGAGCACAGAGGCGGGAGATGACACGGCACAAACAGGAAACGCCTGGTGCTCAGATGTGTCTGGAATTTTGAACATGATGAGATTATAGAGGGGGAAGTACAGATTCACAGATTTTCTTTCTTTTTCTTTTTCTAATAATAGTTTAATTTAAGCTTATACAAAAATAAATGTTTACAATGGTTTTGAGGTGAAGAGTTGAGCTCTTTTTCTCCTGGGTCATGTGACATCATCTTCTCGTTAATCTAATTTCCCTCTTTTTCCTCTGATTAAGATGCCTGGCCGTGGTCTCGTCATCAGGGAGGTAGTGATTACTTAAGTACGAGTTTCGAGCTAGATATTTCCAAATGACCATAATTGAATGTGTTTTTTATAGCCAAAGTTGTTTTAATGAGAAACAGAAAACGTGACTGTTGGGTTTTCATGTGAATAATTTAGGCAGAAGGATATTCTCATTGTTGGATTTTGATTCTGTCGAACAGCTTGCCTCGGCTCCAAAGATCTTTGTCTCTTTCTCCCTCCCGTTTGCTCGCTAGCTGGGCGACGTGATGGTTGACATCGCAAGCAACATCATGTTGGCGGACGAGCGTGTGCTGTGGCTGGCACAGAGGGAAGCGAAAGCCTGCAGCAGGATCGTTCAGTGTCTCCAGCGCATCGCTACCTACCGGCTGGCCAGCGGGGCTCACGTCTATTCAACAGTGAGTGTCACAGTGTCGTAGACCAAAATTGACTGCAGCACCTCTAACCCAAAAGACACAGTTCTCTTCCTTTGCAGGGTGGGCATTTTCTGTTACTGCTGATTATTACAGAATTTCCTTTTCGAAAACATTTCAAAAGCTGATTTTTGCGTTTGAGTAATCTATTTCACTGGTAACTGGAAAGCACTCCGATAATCTGAAATTTGAGTGTTTAGCACCACCTGATCCACTGAAACTGTTTCTACAATGAAAATAAGAGCACTGTTATAGTGTTCTGTTGGCTCTTACCCCTGGTCCATCAGAGCTAGAGCTCTGTTCTGAGCCCTCCAGGGTGTTTTGAGAGAATGCCTGATTGCTTGCCCAGACCCCAGTCTCAGACAGCACTGGATGTCCTCCAACACTTGTGAAGCAGTTGGCTTGATAATCACCCAGTTAAATATATTGAATTTTATCCATGCTAACTTGAACTGTTTTAACTGTCTTTGGGTGTTGCTTACTTTTTGTTCTAAAAATGTGAGAAGTATGGTACATAATGTGTTGTTCCCTTAGCAGTCTTATTCTGATGGCCCGTGGTTTTCATTTTTTAACTCTTTCAGGGGGTTCATGTAGTGTCCATTATGCTACCCTTCCACCTGAGACTTTATGCAGTTTCAAGATGATCACTTTTTCATTGATTACTGAGACCATTTTTGGTTATTCTGTGTTCTGTTGTGACATTTGCTCCTTTAAGATGAGGATTAATTTCCTGAATAGCAAATGAAATAAGAGGCCCAGCATGCCTACTGTCCTCTCCCTCTCAGATCTGTGACCTTACCTGAGACCACCTTGTCATCTTATGTCTTCCCCAGTTTGTTAGACCCAATGTCATCCTTTGACTTTCTTGTCACTCAGTCAAGAGAACCCACTCACTGCCTTCTTCTGAACTTCACCAGTTCTGAAAACTCATGGGTGTGAGAAAGGTCATGGTGTGTATTTACTTGCCATTCAACACGTAAAACAAGTTTAGGTGCGACACATCTTCTTATGTAGCAGTCCCTCCTGATCCCTGGGAAGTGTTCCAAGACCCCAGTGGGTGTTTGAAGCCACAGACAGTACCAAATCCTAGGTATCCTGTGTGTTTTCCTATATGTCCATACTTGGGATAGAGTCTAACTTGTAAATCAGGCACGGTAACAGATTAGTAATAACTAATAATAAAACAATAATTGTATTATGATAAAAGTTATTTAAAAGTTATGAGTTATTTATTACTGGAGATTTCCATTTAATATTTTCAGACTGATTGCAGTTGACTGCAGGTAACTGAAACTGGGGAAAATGGAGCTATGAGTGGGGGGACCACTGTAAGGACGTGGTGTCAGGGTGCCTTGGAAGGACCGGTTTCTTTCTTTTAACTGAGGTTTTGTGTACTGGTCATGGTTAGTGCTACTCATCAGAAACTCAGTTTCTTATGTATGGCTTTGATCAATAAAAAATTGGAACACACATGATTCGTTAACTAACAATTTAATGATTAAGCTTTTCAGATTGTAATCTGTGAGACCAGCTACTGCAAACTTTGTTTTCTCTTGAAAAGTGTGAGAACCAAAAATTATTTTCCGTGCTGTGTAGACAATACCATACTCTGGAGTGGGTACCGTGTATACCACACTTCCCGAATTCCTTCTTCCGTCTCACCTTTTAGAACTTGTATCTTCCTAATAGATTTTAATCATCTCACACCAGTCTTGTGTAAAAAAAAAAAAAAACCAAAAACAAAACAAAAAAAAACACTGTCTTCATCCAGGACATGGGCTACTGCTTTGTCCATTTGATAGAGGTTCACTTAATCATCCTGAGGACAAGGATAGACACCACATTGTCCTTAGCATTGACAGTGGGTCCTGTCACCCTGCTGGATTTGAATGCGCGGCTTGTCAGCTTGTCGCTCCCCACACCCTTTCTGGTTGCTTCTGATGAATGTGGGATGCTTGGGGTCTGACAGCTGTGGTATCAGCAGGTCCTACATTTTGGCAGATCCCCCAAGTTCAACTTGCTTTTGAATCCCTTGAAAACCCTGGGGCAGGCGCCATCTCGTTGAGGCATGTTCCTGATCCGATCACTCGCTTTCCTGCTCGTGCCTCCCTTCCTTTCCTGAAGAAACAGCTCTGGAGTGAATCTCTGTCATCCTCGTGCAAAGAGTTAGCTCCGTCTCCCTGCAAGGGGAAAGGTGAATGTGGCTACAAGTATTGAACCTTCAGGTGTAGCTTTCAAACCCTAGTAGTTGCCTTGGATTTCCTTCCATGGAATGGTTATTTAAAGGTCTACTGATTTCTCTGACTAATTTTTTAAAAAATAAGAATCTTCCATTTTGAGCATGTAGCATTTCTTCCTGCAATGTGCTTTTCAAATCATTTCTATTCTTTTTAAATTAGTCCACCTTTTCTACAGTGCTGGGGATTGAACTCAGGGCCCGTGTGTGCTAGGCAAGCCCTCTTCCACTGAGCACCCAGCCTGCAAACTACTCTCACTTGACTTCTCATTTCTAGCTGATTTCTTGTACTTAGCAGTTTCTTCTCCTCTTCTTTGATCTTCTTTCCATTTTAGGGCTCCCCCCCCCCATTTCCAGTGAAACTTTGTCCAATCCCCTACACACTTTTTGTTTGATGAGAACGTGTGCTTTTTCATGTTGTTTATACGTACAGTGTTTCTGTGTTTGAAGAATCTTGGAAAGTGCTGTTCTTCCAGATGATCTCTTTCCTAACTCCTGTTTTGGTTGACTTTTGAAGTATTCACCCAATATTGCTCTGGAAGCTTACGTCATCAAAGCTCCTGCCTTCACGGGAATGACCTGCACCGTATTTCAGAAAGTGGCAGCCTCTGACCGCACAGGACTCTCTGACTATGGGAGGCGGGATCCAGATGGAAACCTGGACAAGCAGCTGAGCTTCAAGTGCAATGTTTCAAATACGTTTTCAAGTCTGGCACTAAAGGTATGTTACGTTCTCTAGTCGCTATTCACATTAGTTTAGAACCAATTCTTTTGCTTTGTAAAATAACCTCATTAAAAGTTGTTTTTGGAAGGGGTTGGGGAGAAGTGTGGGAACATTATTATTATTATTATTTTTAAGGAAATCCAGACCAGGAAGAGCCCCATAATGACTTTTACGGGCCTTAAGCATTTTTGTCTTGGGCTCACCTTTCTCTACACAAAAATATCAAAAGTTACATTTTATGACTACAATAGTATAAAGACAAATATATCATTGTTACATATTAAAACAATTTCTTTAACCTAATTTTCTTTTTGGATCCTCATATTAAGACATTAAAACATTTTCATGGGCCCCTACAAGTATTGTGAGCCCTTGCCATTGCACCATTGGAAAAGTAAGCCCTGAGACCAGGCATTTAATCAGGCAGGGTGAATATCAAGATTTTTGGCAAAGAGTGCAAATATGTGAGGTATATAAACACACAAACACACATACAGACATATATATGTGTGTGTGTGTGTGTGTATATATATATACATATACATATATATATATATATAAAATGTGAGTTTTATTGTAACAAGCATAAGGAAAACATTTTTATTTTATTTATTTTTTTAATTTTGGCATAAACCACATTGAATTAAGTAGTTGGAGGCAGAAGTTCAGTTCCCTAATGGAGCAACATTTTGTCATTTAACTTTGTGTGCTCATGTGCTATTATATTCTCTGTGATTTTTAATTCCACAGAACTTCTTTTCTGGCTTATTTCTGACTAGCATTACAAACAGTATTCTAGTCATTTTAATGACTATACAGTAATGGATCAAATAAGTGTTAGATGTTCTGGTATACGGTGGGTGCCTAATAAGCCTCAAATGGATGAGTGTGTAATCAGTGTGTTCTGTATACTTTACTCTGGTGACTTCCATGAAAAGAGCTCATTTGCCAAATTTAGAAATATCACAACTCGCCAAGATAACCTCAATAAGTCTGATGATAATATATTTACTTGATATCATATATTCAGGAAAATTGACAACATTCTTCTGTTATTTTTGGCTCGGAGAATACTTGATGTACCCAACCTTGCTACTATAGACTTGCTCAGTTTTCTGTGTTGCATCTTTTATTAGTAAAAATGCACCACAGAAGGCGTAGGAACAGCAACACACACAAGCCCAGGAGAAAAGGGCATGTGTTTTTGAGGAGCCTTAAAAGTGACGAACCTTCTGTCTTAGGTGATTCCAGCGGGTAGGAAGGGATTAAACATGATGAAACTATACATTTCGTAAGTTTCACAACCTGCCCCCCTGTGTAAGGAGGGTTCGGCCTTCTAAAGCAGAAAGCTTTAAATGAATACTCTCAGATTTGCCAATTTCACGTTCTGTTCTTTTGAGATCATCCTGTGACCAGAGCAAGAACACACTACATTATTATTCATGCTTCATAGATGGACATCATTAAACTGAGTGAAAAAGGAGCATATCTTCCATGAAATAAAATTAGTTAACAGTTTTAACATCAGCAGTGCAAAATGTACTTAAGCTTTAGCACTTTGACAGAAGACTTTCTTCACATTTTAAACTTTAATGCTAGGGCACTTTTTATTCTTTCTGTGCATACATTTTACAAAAAAAAATTCCTTGAATGTATGAACTAGGCCATTTGAACATCCAGTAATTGATTACATTACCCTTAAGTGGAACATATGCAATCATATGAAGTTAAACCCACAAAAAGGATGCTTTTATTTTTAACTCTTTTTTTTTTTTTTTTTTTTTTTTTTTAAGAGGATGTTTTTAGTTGGCAGTAGATGTCTCACGTGATTTGCTTTGCATATTTTTGGATCTTTGTGCTTCCCAGCAGGCTGCCTCTGTAGCTGGGTTTGGACTCCTATCCTATATGGATTCTTTTCAACTTACAATGGGATAAAATTCTGATAAACCCATTTCAAGGTTAAAAATATCCCAGGTTGAAAATGTATTGACAGCACCTGACCTCCCAGACATAGCTTAGCAACACAGAATGCTAGAGTCTCGGTTGTTTAGCCTTGTGATCTCACAGCTAGATGAGAGCTGTGGTTTGCTGCTGCCTTGCATTGTAAGAAAATATCATGCCACATGTCACTAACCTGGAAAAAAGCTCAAAAATCAAAGTATGGTTTCTGCTGAATGTGTTTCTCCTTGTTGAAAAATTGTACGTTGACCCATCCTAAGTCAAGTTCCACCTGTGTTGCCCAAACTATTGTAAATTCCCATTTGCTTTTGGTGTCTATAGGCTGTTTCATACAAATCCATGACTCTCCTGTAGATTGGTCTACCTAGGTCTATAGTAATCAGCCAGCGTAACCCTGATAGTTAGTAAATAAGATACTGAAATACCTTCTTAGCATTCAGCAAATAGCCGCTGCCCCCATCCCCTGAGTGCCTCTTGGCCCTGTGGTTCTGTCGGGAACACCATGCAGAGTGTCCTTCCCACAGCTGTGTGGCTGGTACCTGGAGAGCAGAGGTGTCAACAGCATACCCCTCCAAGGAGCCTGTTCTGACAGTGCCTGTGCCGTCTCAGGTCATTGATACTGTGAGCACTGTCCCCAGCTCTGACTGGAAGGGAAGTGGACCTCATTCACACCCCGATAACCGTCCAGTCTCACGGCGTCTGCCAAGTGGCTTCCTTACTTGGCATTAGTTCTCTGCCCACGTCTCCTCCTGCCTGTGATCCCCTCTGTCCAGTGACAGCAGACTGCTGGTTCCTTTCCCAGCCACCTGGCTGTTTTGGGGGCAGACTCATGCTGATTCTTCTCCTGGAATCTTCTGCTCCTACCCTCCCTTCCCAGATCCTTGGTTATGTATTAAGACCCTGCAGAAATGTCTCCTCTGCAAAGTCCTCTGACACCCCCTGTTTGGTCTCCCCCTGTCTCACCATGGGTCCTCTGTTTCCCCTCACTTTCCAGTATTGCGGCCCATCTCTCTCGTATGTGTCACCCGTGGGCCACAGTGGGCTGCTCGGGGGCGGAGCTATGCTTGAGTTACTGGTGAACCCTGTGCCTGGCCTGGTGGTCTCCCGTTGGAGGTGGAGTTGTCTGGTACTTGACTCTTGCCAGTAGTACCAGTCAAATCTGTTCTGACTTTTTCTCATCAAAACGATCCCTCTCTTTGTTGATTCCATAATTCAGATATGAGCATAATAAATTGGTGTCTTTCCAGTAAACTGCCAGGGCTTTTAGCCATTAGCTAGTGTTTGAACTCAGCAATAATATAGCCAATAGGAATTGATTCTTCATAATTTACTTGACCAGAATTTAGAAGCCAGTTTTTCCTTACACATCCAGAATCTCTGTCATCCTGGCCAAGTGTGGTCCTTGGAGTTTTCAGACCAATCACTTTGTGTCTTCATACTGTTCTTACCTTAGGGCTCTGTGCAGATGGCACCTTCCTTCTCTTATCGTTGTCTGTGAATCCCCTGGGCCTCTGTTCATTCCTCAGAGTAGTTATGAGGAGCATAACGGTGAACTGGTTGGTAGTGAAGCTGTATGGTATGGCAACTAAGAATGTGGTCTCTCTAAAGCCAGGCAGCCTGGGTCTGTGTTCTTTTCCCCCATTTAACAGCTCTGCAAACTTGGGAAAATATCTTGGCCTTTGTGAATGACGGTTCCTTATGTGTTTCATGGGAATTCTGTAATGGTACTTGAAGAGTTACTGAAAAGATTAAATGAGGTAAATGTGTAGACATTCACAATAGTATTTGGCACAGAATAATCACTCAGTAACTGTTTTGGGATGGTTGTAATCTTTTTAGATTATGAATATTTGATGGCAAGGACCACAGCTTCTTCCATTGTATATCTTTAGGTTCTGCAGTGTCAAACACAGAGTAGCTAAACATCTCTTAGCTGTAGTTGAATACCCTTAACAGTAAACTTAATTGACAAAGAAAGTCAGCTAAACGTTCTGAAGGCAAACATGATCCCTGTTAATCTCTACTAGTGAGGTAATTGAAAGGTGACAAACAGCTAATCACTAGCTACACCCTAGAAGATAATTAGCATACGTCATAATACCTATTATCTGAAATGAGTAAGTAGAAAGGAAAATTTGGGTAAGTTAGTGTATTATTGTCTGGCATCTGATGGTTTCGACCCATTCTGACTTTAATCATGGAATTCTATCAATTTTAATAAATCGAGATTTCTGCAGATTTTAATGCATATGGCAAAGTAGAGGAAGTCCTGATTCTTTCATAAGGAAAGATTTTAAATTGAAGTATTTCTGTGTTTGAGTTAACGTCCTTTATATCACTTGTTTTCTTTTTAGCTTAATGTCATTGAAAATAGTAAACTGCTCAGGAATTGAACAAATAAAAGGAGTTGTTCCATGGTAACATTCTTTCCTTGTTCATTCCCACTTCATCAATTTTTAAAGTTAATACTAAATCAGACTGTAGAAATCAGAACACGGCGAAGGTCCAGCCGATGGGTGAGTCCGTCACTTCCAGGCATCCTCTCTAGCAGCTGGGGAGGACCCTCTTGCACACTGCAGGTAGTGATGACAAGATGACCGTCCGCCATTCCACAGCCTTGGTGCTGGTCAGAGTCAGGGTCCCAGGGGGCCTCACCGCCGTCTGTTAGATGGCTGGCTGCGTTCAGCAGGTGAGACTCAGGCTAGCCCCATGCAGCAGTGTTACCAGTTCTCTGTGGTGCCCCTGGACGCAGATCCCACCACCCTGTTTCAGATCGCCAGGTCTTCTCATGACACATCATCTTTCCGTAAAGTATGTCGGAAACCAAGACCGTGTATTCCCTGAAGAGTCTCGGGAGGTTTTTTCCAGTTTACTAGCTGTAGTTCCTGTGTTTTTAACTATCTCATTACTGTAACCCATACATTTCAAAACTAAATGTATAGTTATCTGAAATTCTTTAACTTTGTGTTCTATTAGACCTTTAGGCCAAGAGACTTCTGTATAATTGTAATAAATATAATAAACTAAGTAAGTGTTCTGTCTTTCACTAGACTTATGAGACTTCTTTTAAGGAAATGAAATGTGTAAGTTTTACCTTCCTACCATAAAACTCTAAACATAATTGATAGAGGTGAGGTTCACTTTATCAAGACCTGTAGAGGACCCTTCTGCCACTCCAGGGAACCTAATGATTATTGTTTACTAATATCTTTATTTGACTTGGATAGAGATGTTAGAAAGCCATTAAGTGTGTAGCAGCCATGGATATGTAGCCGTTGACTATTGTTTTGTTGTTTTGGGTTGAGTTTACAGTTTAAAAAACTTGTGTAGAAGACCTTTTTTGACTTGTAGAAAGTATACATGTTTTGCTTCTTTAGCTTTTCCCTAAGAGCTGTGCTTTGTTTTCAACTCATTTTGTGTTCACAGGAAAACTATTTTATGACTTATAGTACTTAATTTTTAATATACATCCATTATGTAACATTTTATTAGGATTTTGAACTGTGTTCTTCCTCTTCATATGCCTCATTATGTACTTAAGAGAAATTTATATATTTTTATATACTTCATAGAGTAGAGATTTACTAAATTAGCAAATGAATTTACAGTTCATCAGGATATATTTGTTAGAAGCCTCTGTTTTTTTTTTTTTCCTTAGGCAAAAATATTTCTGGCAAATTTTTCTTGGCATTTTAAATTTAAAAGTAATATTTAATATATAAAATATATCCTCCAACAGACATTTACAGGTATCCGCTCCTCTCAACATTGTTGCCAAAGAACTCTGTAGCCAATCATTTGCCTCAGTAGAACCCTTTTTTAAAAAACAAACCTGCCCTGCTGACTTTGTTAATGTCACAAACAGCTATTTTTATCAGATACTGGTGCCAGGAAGCATTATCATGGGGATCCAAAAATGAACGTTATTGTCTGTAGTCAGAAATCCTCCTAGACAGGCTGGGCTGGAGCAGCAGAGAGCGTGTGGGTTCCACTCTGAGTATGCAGGATGTAGTTGTGACACAGATGCTCATAGAATGCTCTTAGTCTGGAGGGGGTGTTATGTTTTGGATTGAGGTGTCCCCCAAAAGCCTACATGTGGGACAATGCAATAAGGTTCAGAGGAGAAATGATTGGGTGTGAGAGTCTTAATCCAGTCAGTGAATGAATCCCCTGATAGGGATTAACTGAGTGGTCACTGAGGTGGTGGGTGTGGCTGGAGGAGGTGGGAATTGGGGCCTGGCTTTGGGGTATATATTTGTATCTGGCGAGTGGAGTCTCTCTGCCTCCTCATCACCATGTGACCAGCTTCCCTCAGCCACACTCTTCCACCTTGATGTGCTGCCTCACCTTGAGTGCCACGGAATGGAGCCAGCCACTTAATGGAAACCGTGAGATCCTAGATAAACCTTTCCTCCTCTACAGTTGTTCTGGGTAGGCCTTTTAGTCACAGCAGCGAAAAATTTGATTAAGACAGGGAGTGCAGCCAACTATAAAAACAGAATTCTGCAAAAACGTAATTCATCATCCAAAGAAGCCCTGTGTGAAGGACCCCATGTAAAGTCTCTCTCCGGGCCGCCCACCTCCCTTAAGCAAGAATTAACCTTGCTAAAAATCAGACTAGGTGAACGCAAGAGTTTGTCCAGAACAGAAGAGCATTTCATTCTTTCTGGGCCTCTGCGGCATGCCCAGTAGCGTCAGGGAGCTGAGTTGGAGCTCCCAAGGTAGATGCTTGTGGCCGGGTTACCAGGGTCCTAGAAGAGTGTTAGGAGATGAACCTGAGCAGTAGGTTTGGGTCAGATTATTTGGCATGCTTGGAATTTGGGAGCCGGTGTGCAAGACATTGCAGAGCAAGGTGCTGTGTAAACAAGGTGCTGGTTTCTCTAGAGGAAATCCTTTTGGTGCTGTGAGTATTGGTTTGGAGGGAGAGAGGTCAGTGACCAGGAGAAAGATTTGGTAATAAATTTTTACAACAGGGAATTTTTAAGAAGATAGTTAATTGCTAGCCTCTTTGGTGTATGGGCTTTTTATATTGAATGCTGACTCATTTAAAAATACCCAATAAAGAAATCAGAAAAAAATCCCATAATCAGCATCTTTCAGCTGTTCCTATTTGTTACTTTGTTTTTCCAAAGGGGTGTTAAGAGTCAAGGAAGGGGATGCTGTAAGAAGAGCTTGCTGAGTTTAGACTTCTCTTAGCTTTGTATGATGTCATTCTTCTGTTGTTTGACTCTGACTCTGTCATAAATCCCCTCAAGTTCCATAAGCCTAAATTAGCTGTGCTCCCATTCAGGATGTGCTACCTTGATTCTGTTTGTTACTGTATTGTGTGTGGTGAAATTGCCATGAGGAGGTCCTGGGTCTGCTTCAGTGCTTCACCACTATGTGCTCTTGTGGGAAAATTAACTTTGTAATTTGAAATGATTCTCGCTTACTTGTTGAACTCTTGGAAGTGGAGTTTGCATTTCTTTGGGTTTTATGCCCTTTTGGTCTGTGCTGTCGTGTTTTGCTGAGCTTATCAGTCGTTTTGACGATGAGATTTTGGATATATATAGTTTTAAAATACATTCAACATGTATTTAGAAAACTTCTGTAACTGGCTGACATTTTCCTCTTTTCTGCATATGAATATGGAAACCTCTTTGATTTTTTTTTTTTGCTTTTGTTTCTTCATATTTTTTTTCAGAATACTATTGTGGAGGCTTCTATTCAGCTTCCTCCTTCCCTTTTCTCACCAAAGCAAAAAAGAGAAATTAGACCACCTGATGACTCTCTCTACAAGCTGCAGCTGATTGCATTCCGTAATGGGAAGCTTTTTCCGGCCACTGGGAATTCAACCAACTTGGCTGATGATGGGAAGCGGCGGACAGTAGTCACCCCTGTGATTCTCACCAAAATAGGTTTGTGTGTGGCATGTGCTACCTTGTGCTCACTGGACAGTGTGGCTTTATTGTTCAGGGTTCCTAAAAACTGCTTATTTTTGTTCCTTCTCATTTTAATGAGTCACTAGTGAAAAAAAGATCTTGCAGAGTACCCATTAGTGTATACATTGACATTTAGTTCTTTATGAAGTTTGTTTCAAAAATATTGTTATTTCCCATTTTCTCCAGATGGTGTGAATGTAGATACCCACCACGTCCCTGTTAATGTGACACTGCGTCGAATTGCTCACGGAGCAGATGCCGTCGCAGCCCAGTGGGATTTTGATTTGCTGAATGGACAAGGAGGCTGGAAGTCAGATGGGTGCCGTATACTCCACTCAGACGAAAATATCACTACAATTCAGTGCTACTCCCTCAGTAACTATGCGGTTTTAATGGTATGGCAGTTGTTAACTTTATGCATAAATACTAAGTATTCTAATTTCTCTCTGTGCATAATTAAGCCTAAACAAAGTTTTTTTTTTTTGTTTTTTGTTTTTGTTTTTTAAACTTTTAACATAAATTGCTTCCTTTCATTATGTAAGGGGTGATGTTTGGTGTAATTCTCATTTTAAAGTGAAATGTAGTTACTGCCAAATGAAAGGTATCGGAATCTATTTAGTATTTGAATTTCCAGGGAACTGCATAAGTTCAGCTAGACTTTGACCTTCTTAAAACCTGGAGAGAGATCCTGGGTGTATGCAGTCCAGCTCTGTGAAAGTGATTCCGCTGCCCAAGGATACGAAAGAAGGGCTTCCTGCTCTGCCGTCTGGTGCCACTGCACGTAGTCGTCATTAAATTCCTTTTGAATTTAGAATGGTGTTGCTTTCCATTTTGCAGCTACAAGTGACAGAATTGACATAGTGTCTTTTCATTTTTAATGCCCATCAATCTAATATTTGTTTGCTGTTTTCTGTCATAGTTGACACCTATTAATGTTTTTAGTTAAAGTAACATATTAATGTACAGGAACAAGTATTTTTAATAAGGAGAGATTTGGTTCTGATTTCTGAACAGATAATTATGAAATTAGCCATACTAGTTGTTACTTTGTGCTGTTATTATTATATGATGCTAACATCATGGGGTGTGTTGAGTTCCACGGAAGGAATTACAGGTCTGAAAGACATTTCTCAGAAATGGTTTGAGATTAGCCTAGGGGGCGAGGAATTCTGTATGTTTATCTAATTCCAACTATGAATCTAGAGTCTAGATAGTATTTTATCAGTACTCAATAATCTTGAAACGTGATATATTTTCAGAGTTTTTCTTTTCTTAAAAAAAAAAAAAGGGGTCAGGTGCAGTAGTCCTTGCCTATAATCCCAGTGGCTCAGGAGGCTGAGGCAGGAGAATCTCAAGTTCAAAGCCAACCTCATTGAAAGCAAGGTGCTAACTAAGCAGCTGTCTCTAAATAAAATACAAAATAGGGCTGGGGCTGTGGCAGTGGTCAAGTGCCCCTGAGTTCAATCCTTGGTATTCCCCTACCCCTAATCATTTTCTACTAGAAATGATCTTGAAGCAAGCCCATTATAAATAAAATTCACTTAACACTTTTTCATTTTCTTTGCTTCTCAACTTCCTATCCCTTGTCCAGCACCCCAGCCAAGCAGGCCATGAAATGAATAGGTTATCTTTTCAATCAGTGAGCGGTTTGTACAACTATACTAGAACATGTAAGCTCTTGTGTCCAGTTGGCAAAGGGCAGAGTCTGCATAGTTAGACAAGGCTGGATCTGCTTAAGGAGTCCTTCCTCTTGGGCTTAAATTGAGTGTTGATAGTTCATGATTCTCTTCACAAGTGAAAGATGTCTGATTTCACTAAGTCTGGCTTCTGTAAGTTCACATTTTATTACTTCGTAGGCATCTTTTAAGTTAAAGCATGAAACATTAATTAAAGGGTGAGGCAGTTTCTCAGTTTAAGTGCTTTCTTATTCAGGTTTTGAGTAAAAAGTAATCTCAAACTCTGATGTGCTGAAGGAGACCCAGCAGACATACGATTTTGTCTTAAATGTATATATTAACCAGAAAAAAGCTGAGAAAAATAAATGAAACACAAAATACAAAAAAGTGGACATTTTCTAAGCTTCACTTCACTACTGCACCATGTGAAACTTTTATTTTTATTTAATCTAATACCAGTTTAAAGCATCTATTTTTGAACTTCCCTAGCTGTTCTTCTCAATTATTTAAATTAATATAATCCTTTTCTAGAAGGAATAAGCTATTCTTTTATCTTTCAGACTTTTAATCTTTTAAAAATGTAAGACAATTATTTAAAGCTAAAATACAGTCCTAAGATTTTTTTCTATTTATTTTCAAATATCGACTTTCTTTTCTTAGAGGTAACTGTGCCACCTAGAGGCAGCAAAGTGAAGTGTATCTGAAATTGTTGACAAAGTTACAGTGAAGTTAGTTTATGGGAATTTTAGAGATGCTAGTTAAATATGGAGGAAAAGTTAATGAAATTGTAAGCCCTCTAAAGTAATTAAAGTTATAGCCAAAAAGAATCATCTTTAAAAAATAGGAAATCATCTTTTTTTCTTCTAAATTTTTTAATTAATAAAATCCTATATTTCTTGAATTCTATCTTAAATATATCATTTTATAAAGAAGTCTAATTCCCTCTCTTGGGAGATAGTCCATATAACTTTTCCTGGTCTGATTTTAAAGAAAGAAAATCAGATATAAGGAATATATTTGCTCATAAATCTAGAATAGACGCAGACAGACAAGATAGCAGCTCTCAGTGAGAGCCACAGGAAAAAGTTAAGTGGAAGTTGGGTTTGCTTGAATGATGTGACCAGAAGTGACCTTTATGAATAGGAAGATTCACAAGCTCTGGGGTAGGGAGAAGGAGTGCTGAACAGAAAGTAAGGTAATGATTACAGTCAAGCTGTGTAGAACTTAACACCTTGACCAGTAATAGCAGTGAAGATACAATAATCCCTGTGTCTTGGTTTACCTCTTGTCACTGTTCACCTAGGTACAACAAACTACAAGGTAGTCATTTGTTTTCCTCTGTCTTGTGATGCTTTTAGTTTATTTATATGAAACATGCTGAATGAAAGCAAACTTCTGTTTCATTTACTCTATAATCGACTGTGAATGCTAATTATATTTTTGTTTAAATTGTTAGGTGTGGGGGAACCAACCTACAGTCTTATGCATACTAGGCAAGCCCAGTACCTCTGAGCTCCCATTTTCTCCCCAAAGTTGCATGCTATCTACATTATTCTTTAGTGAACACTTTTTAATACATTGTTCTGCTGTGTGCACTTCTTTCTGTAGAACTATATATATATATATATATAGTTTTTTGTTTTGTTTTGTTTAACCTGGGTGTTAACCCAGGGGTGTTTTACCACTGAACTATATCTCCAGTCCTTTTCGTTTTTATTTTGAGATAGGGTCCCACTAAGTTGCTTAGGGCATCATTAAGTTGCTGAGACTGGCCTTGAACTTGTGATCCTTGTGTCTCAGCCTCCCAAGTCACTGGGATTACAGGTACGTGGCACGGCACCTGGCGGAACTGTATATCTTAAGTGCGGTGAAGATGGTTTATCCAGAAGTTGGTGATAGTGGAGGTGTCAGTTAATCTTCATTAACCACCTAACATATCAGATGCTTTTCTGGTGTCTTTACATGCCTTAATTTATTTGACCCTCATAACACCCTCATGAGGATTGGTACTCACTGCAGTGAATCCTATGTAGTAATCACTGCAGTTTACAGGTGTGAGAACTGAGACACCAAGAGGTTAAACACCATGTCTGCAAAGCTAGTTTGTGTTAAAGCAAGCATTTGAACTCCCTCTGGTTCCAGAATCTATGTTCCTAAACCCTTTAATTAGTGTCCTTACTCAAATCCCATGTCACCATAAAAGAGCTTCCTCATTCTTTTCTTTACCTCTGAATATATTTGGTCCCATAATTTACTTCAGATATTTCTCTATTGTGTTTGCTTGTGTGATACCATTTTACATATTTAATAGGATCTCTACAGGATAAACCCCTCCAAAGCAAAATTAATCATTGAAGGAACCAATTCTTTCTTCATTTTGCTTTTTTTCTCAAATTGAAGTAAAGCACGCTGATCTTCAGTGTGTGGATTAGTGACAGATTTACATGCAGTGCATACATTTAGCTACCTCTGGCACCAGGGTTTGTACTTGAGCATTGAGCACTCAGTAGCCCCCGTGTCTGTTTCCACTCACTTCCTGCCACCGTCTCAGGAGATGCCCACCCTTGTGGTGTCTGTCACCATGGGTAAAACTTGAATGTTCTTATACGTCATATAATTGGAGCATACAGCTTGTACTCTGTCTGGTTGACTTATTTTCAACACTGAGATTTATCTTTGTCTTTGCACATAGCAACAGTTTATTCTTTTCCATTGCTATGCAGTAGTTCATTGAATGAATAGACCAGTTTGTCCGTTTTATTGTCATTGGACATTTGGTTATCAAAAAAACCCAGCCCTGATTGTTCACATCATACATGTCTTTTAGTGGACATACATGCTCAGGAGTGAAGTGCACGTGGGTTAGAGCTGTCCATGTGTTCGCCTTTAGTAGCTAGCGCCACCTGGTGGCAGCAGGACTGGGTGGTTTTGTTGGCCTACCTGCTCCCACCCCTGTCCCCCCCAGCAACAATGAGCACCTCTTCATTGTTCTTCATTCAATTCTTGCTATTGTCAGTCTTTAATTTCAGTGTTTTTTTGTGGTATTGATGTCATTGTGACTGATTTGTACCTCTGGTGACTGGAGAGGTTGAGCACCTCTGTTTCCTTATTGGTGAAGCTCCTGCAAAACCTTGCAGACTTTCATTTATTTATTTTTTAAAATTATTTTTATATATATTTTTAGTTGTTGATAGACCTTTATTTTATTCATTTATTTATATGCAATGCTGAGAATTGAACCCAGGGCCTCATACATGCTAGGTAAGTGCTCTACCTCAGAGCTACAAGCCTGCCCCTTTGCTGACTTTTATTGGCAGTTGCTCTATAGTTCTTGATGTGGGTTCTGAGTGGAAGGTATTCACTGGATTAAGCATTTCAGGCATGCCCTCTTTCTCTTAATAGTCTTTTAATGAACAGTTTAATTGTTTTGAAGTCTGATTTCTTAGTTTTGGGTTTTTTTGTTGTAGGTTCTTTTATTTTTTATTTTTTTAATGTCCCATTTAAAAAATCTCAGAATGTCCCACAGTCAGAGGATCTCTCTTTCGTTTTCTTTTTCTTTTCTTTTTTTTAATGTCCCATTTAAGAAATGTTAGCCTGTCCCACGGTCATGAGGCTCTCTCCTTTGTTTTCTTCAAGCACTTCTGGGGTATTTGATCTTTCACACTCAGGTCTACAGTTGTGTTGCAACTGATTTTGTGTGTTGTGTGAGGCGGGAGGAAAATTATTCCTTGTTCTTGAAAACGAACTAAGAAAGCAGCATAGAAGTCATGGTCTGTTCTGGGTTTTGGTCTTTTTGATACTTCTGATTTCAGATCTGTTTTTTAGTTAATTGCACTGGTCAGGTCTTGTAGCTTGCTATATTCTGACACACTGACATGCCCTGAGATGTTTTCTTTGGATGCATCTTCTTGTTCAACCCTGGTGAGTTTAATTTCTGATTTTAATTAGTCTTGTTATTGGTATGATGATAATGAATTATTAAATACTTCCATCAGTTTTATACTCAGTAATCCTTGGGCTTGAAGGACCTCTTGTAAGTACCCTTTCCTGCTCTGTCTGTCATGTAAATAGTTTAAGCAAAAACTCTCCTCCCCTTCATTTGGGTGGTTAATAATGACGGTCCTTGTGACTCTTTCCACACTAGAGGCTATTTTGGTTTTCTCTGCATTGATCAAGCTGACTTCTGTGGGAATCATTCCTTTTCACTCCCTGCCTAGTTTTCTTCTTTAACTTTGTACCCTATAGAAGTGTGACCGAGTCACAGGCCTGCCGTTATGTGCACGTTGGGGGCAGGGATTTCTCTCTCACTAATGGCCATGTTGCCAATGTGAACTATAGTTTCACTTTTCTTCTCTTACTCTCCTAGTGTCATGTTTATTTGGTGTATTTAGTCATTTTTTTATATTACTATGAAGCTTATATTGTTTTACTCCTATAATTGAAAATAATTTGATGCAGAGTTCTGCTTTATCTCTCCCTGTATATCTCTAACTTGTTTGGTATCCCAATATCCTAATCTCAGCTGTCCAAAGTAGTCTTAAATTTTGTCATACAGCTCAATCCAGCCAACTGCTGTGTGGTTTTTTTTTTTTTTTTTTTTTCTGTTTCAGCCTTTTTTTAGGCTGAAAAGCAGAGAATGGGTCCTAAGTTTTTTTCTTTTTCTCCCCATCATTTTTTTTATTGGTGAATTATATTTTATATAATGATAGAATTTGTGGTTACATATTCGTATATGAATACCGAATGGCAATATAATTTGATCAGTGTTGCACTCTAGTACTCCCCCTGCCTCCCCTGCTTCTACCCTACAGTCCCTTTCCTCTACTGATCTTCCTGAGACCCCCATCTTTGTTTTCCTTTTATCCTCTCTGGCTTCTGCATAGGAGAGCAAACATACAACCCTCAACCTTCTGAGTTTGACTTAATTTCACTTAACATAATGATCTCTAGTTCAATCCACTTTTGTACAAAGGCCATACTTTCATTTTTCTTTATGGTTGAATAAACTCCATTGTGTGTATCTAACCACATTTTCTGTATCCATTCATTCATTGATGGACACCTAGACTGGTTCCATAGTTTGGCTATTGTGAACTATGCTGCTATAGACATGGGTTTGTGTGTGTTACGGTAGTAAGAGACTTTAATTATTCAGGATAAATACTGAGAAGAGTGAGCTGGGTCATATGGTGGCTCCATACCTATTCTTTTGAGGAGCCTCCATACTGATTTCCATAGTGGTCGTACTAGTTTTCGGTCCCACCAGCATTGTAAGAGTGTTCCTTTTTCTGCACATCCTCTGCAGCATTTGTTATTATCTGTGTTCTTGATGACTGGTGTGAGATGAAATCTCAGTATAGTTTGGATTTACATTTCCCTAACGGCTGATACTCTTGAACATTTTCCCATGTATTTGTTGGCCATTTGTATTTCTTACTTTTGAGAAGTTGGTTTAGTTGAAGTGTTTTCATGGTCGTATATCGAATGGTTGCTAAGTGCTTGCGTGACAGCTTCAGTCTGCCTCTTGGCCTGCAGAGCCTAAAATATCTGGCCCTTCACATTTTGTCCCCTTAGGTCTGTTTTGGCAGGAGCTCGCTTTGCATTTTGGCAGGTCGAATGTGCTGTGGGCGCAGGGTCTTCTGTGACCTGTCTCAGAGGTGTTGTTTGTGCCTTCCTTCAGTTTTTCCTTGGTATTTTAAGCAGTTTTTACATTCTATTTCAACATCCAGTCTCTTTCTCATTGTATGTAACATGCATTTGTCTTTTTGAAAAATACCTAACTTGAGTCTCTTAAACTTGAATAGTATATTTATATCTTGGGAACTAACTCAGCATATTCTCACGTTTTATTAGCTAGTATCTTGCTTCCCATGTTTTGTTACCCTCTGCCACTGACTGTGGAAGGCACCTTTACATGTCCTCCTTTTGCTCCTCCCCGGGCCCCGCGAGATGATTGGCATGTCTGCATTTTACAGTGAAGTAATGGCCCCAAATCGCTATCTAGTGGCAGCGTGCTATTGAACATTTCCTCCAGAAATCTAAAGCAGGCAGTGCGTGAAAAGAGTCTGTAAGCTAAATCCTAGATATTGCAAGTTTATCCTCAATTATTCTGCAGTGGCGTGGTAGCTTTTCATAGAAACCGAGGGGAAACGTGTCTATTCTTAATAGCATCGAACTGGTTTTCTTTGCCCCAACACTAAAAATATTTTCTTACTCTTCATTCTGACTTTTAACAGGTCATGAATGCCTTGAGGCCTCATTCTGGGGACAGATACTGTGGGTACTTCACAAAGGCAGATGGTGCAGAGTTGCTTATGACGGGGCTTTCTTGTGGCGCTTTCCTTTTTGTGTACTTAGTCCACACACTTCAAGTCCTTTGGGGGCTGAGACTGTTCCGCCCCCCACTGTGTGTCACATTGCCTGGCCTGGTGACTGGACACTTTGGGGTGCAGGGGCACACTCAGGTTGGAACTTCCATTTCCTATGTTTGGTCTCCAGCTTCCCATTAACTGTGATTTTGGTTTTTATTTATATATTTATTTATTTTATGGTGCTGGGATTGAGCCCCAGGGCCTTGTGCATGTGGGGCAAGCACTCTCCCAACTGAGCCCAACTGAGCTGTATCCCCGCCCTTTGTCAGTTTTTTTTGTTTGTTTGTTTTTTTGGGGTTTTTTTTTTTTTTTTTTTTTTTTTTTTGTCATTAACTCTTCATCTTTTGTTTTAGTGAGGAGTTTGTTAAGGAGTCCCAATAGGATCCTTTTCAGTGTATAATTTCATACCATCAGTTTTCAGTTATTCCCTGGGAAATTTGTCCATTTCCTTCCTATTCCATTAAAGGCTTCTTTACCTGTTCCCTCCTTTTTCACTTAACTTTTCTTGCTTTAGATATTGTGTCAAGAGATTCTTGATTGGAGATGCACTTCTATGAACCTCTTTCCATGTCCAGCTGTAATTTTTAGGTTTAGGAGTCAGTGCGGAAGGAGAGCGTAGTGAAGGGGTTTGTGGAATCCATAGCTTTAACTTCTGTAACCCCAGTTTTCCCATCTAGCAGCCAAGGTGTGTTAATCAGGTTTTTATCACTGTGACCAAAATGTATGACAAGAACAACGTAGAGGAGGAAAAGGCTGTTTTGGCTCACAGTTTCAGAGGTCTTAGTCCATGATTGGCGGCTCCATTGATTTGAGCCTGAGGTAAGGCAGAACCTCATGTGGAAGGGTGTGGTGGAGGAAAGCCACTCAGCATTTGTCAGCTGGGAAATAGGGAAAGACGGGAAGGAGCCAGGGGAAGATATGGTCCGGATATACTCTCAGTGACCTACTTCCCCCAGCCACACGCCATCTGCCTACATTTACCATTGAATAGTCCATTCCAATTATTAATCCATCAAGTGGATTAATCCACTCATGATTCAGTCATTTCTTAAAAACTCGACCTCTGAATCTTGTCACCTTGGAGACCATGCTTTCAACACATGAGTTTTTTTGGGGCATTCCAGACCCAAACCATAGAACACGGCCAGGTTGGGGCAATCTCCCAGCCTGCCTTGGTCCTTGGTAAGGGAGGCAGCATTAAGGCATCTTGTCATTTTCATTTTAGCAAGGCAGTGTCAGCATTGTGTTTGGGAATAGACTCGTCAACCATCCTTCTTTGGATATAATCCTTTTGACAATTTCTCCGGGCCTCAGTTTTCTGAGCTATAAAATGGGAGTAATGATAAACCTACCTCATAGGGTCACTCTGTAATGTTCTGGACATAGTCAACATCTGGATTATGGTAAATGCTGTGTAAGTGACTCGCTGTTACCATTTTTTTTTTTTTTTTTTTTAACTCTTACAGGGCTCTTCTTTGCTCCTGTAACTGTACTTATATCTCCATCACACACTGTCAGGATCTGATTGTGTATTTGTCTCCCCTGTGGCTTGGAGCACTGCAGGGGCAGGAACCACGTCTTTCCATCTTGTCTGCAGTCCCTTTAATGGCGTTGAGTCTGTTCAAATTGTGGAACATGGAGTAGACTTGACTTCCAGCAGTTAGAGGGATCTATTCAGGCTTTGTTGAGTGTGGATGCTGCTCTTTGTTGTGCCTCCTCAGCTTGTGAATCTGCAGAGTGGCAGGTGGGATGAATGGGCATTAAAGGGAGTGAAGTCTGGTTGCCCTTCTGAATCACCCACACGTGGGCCGCGTTTCTCTATTACCCTCACGGAAGAGTGCAAGATAGACAGCCCTGGGTCAAACAGGTGTATGCTGCAAGGAGCTAGCAGTGGAACTGGGGAGGCAGCAGGAGACATCAGGCCTTGAATACAACAGAGGTGCACAGGCCAGAGTGTGTGTTGAACATTCTCAGTCCCCGTGGTTAAAGTCCATGAAAGAGCCGCCACGTGATTCCTGCTTTCCCCTCAGGACCTGACGGGATCCGAGCTGTACACCCAGGCAGCCAGTCTCCTGCATCCTGTGGTTTACACCACTGCCATCATCCTCCTCTTGTGTCTCTTGGCCGTCATCGTCAGCTACATGCACCATCACAGGTAAGAGACGCTCTTTGATGGCTGTCCATCTGTGGGCTTGGCTTTGGAGGACTTATTTCCACTTGGTTGTAATAAAACTAAGTTGAATACCATGGGGGCCTTTTTCATTACACAGCATTGAAGTCATGAAAATGAGCCCATTTTATTTTATGGAATGGTAAGTTCATCTTCCATGGCATCCAGTCAGTTTGCTGTGCCTCCATCTAGAAACAGACATGGGGGTTTGTGTTGGAGGCTGGGGTGAGCAGGGTTACCTGTAGATGCACCTGTACAAGTATCTCTAGGTGGCAGACTCGGTCACCACTTGTATTTTATGGCTTTTTGCCCATTGTGATTTTTTTTTTTTTTTTTAGAGATGGCATTTTTAGGAAAGTTTGTGGCATTTAAACATGGAGTATAGTTTTTGTTAATTGGAAGGAAAGCTATAGAAACTTCTATTTTATGGTTGGAAATAATGAACTAAAAGGATTTGTGAAGCTAAAAATTCACTTTACAAAAGGTTTTGCTGGAACATATTTTCCTATTTAAGCTGGACATACATGGCATTTCTTGACATTTAGTTAAGAAACAAAAGGAAATTTTGATGGGGGGAAAAAAAAAAAGAAAGAAAGAAAGACTTCAACATTTCATTATGAAAGGCCAGGAAGAAATGCAGTGGGCCATGCATTTATCCTAGTAGGTCAGAAAATGACCCACCGAGAAACTGCAGAAATCTCTAGGGAGCCAAGCAGGTAATCCAGTTGGCTTAAGACATCATAAGTAGCAAATGCTCTTGTTTCTTACTATGCAGAATTGCTTGGCTTTTAGTGGGTGCCATGTTTGCATAAATGGATTTGTTTTTTAATGCATAAAATGTTAAACTGTAGAGTTAAATGGTTCCTCAGATCCTGTGTGTGTGTCTTATAGTATTTTGCTTTATAAAATGCTTAAACAGAATACATTTAAGTTTGAGCTTTATAATTGGAATTAACTTACAGAAGATCATTGTGCTGTCCTACTTGACTATGTCAGACTGAATATTAATATTTTGCCTTTTTTGAAACAGTTTGATCAGGATCAGCCTCAAGAGCTGGCATATGCTCGTGAACTTGTGCTTTCATATTTTTCTGACCTGTGTGGTCTTCGTGGGAGGAATAACCCAAACCAGAAATGCCAGCGTCTGCCAAGCAGTAAGTCAGAGTGAAAAACCGAGGCACAAAAAATGTTGTCCTTAGAAAATAATTTCATGTTTCATTAAGTGAGAGGAAGCACGCTTCTTTAAAACCTTTTCTTTAACTAATTAGAGATAAACGTAATGCCTGTCCCTCAGATGGCTCACAGCACATGTCAGGTTTCAGACCCTTTCACAACTGAATACCTGACTCCACCGCTTGTCTCCTTACCGTTGGGGATTGAGCGTTGCTTGTCAGGGCTGAGACAGTGCCTAACCGTTATTTCAAATATTTACAAAATCCTGACTTTGATGGAAAGAGAAGTGACATTTTCTGACAATAGGATTTTCTTAAATTACTTCATCCATTGATGAAAACAAGAGGAATTAGTTAAAAATAAGAAACATTAAGTTTGGTAAATGAGAAGAATTGAATATCCAAGTTTTTATTTTCAAGTAATTTGTCATCTATGCAGTCTTAGCGAACAGTAGTCTTACAGTGTATGTATCAAGTTGAAACTTCAGTGTAAGAATAGGAAATAGATGAGATTTTATTTTGATCTTTGAGCATTGGTTTCCATATACATGGCAGTGAGAAGTGTCACATAATGATTTTGAATTCACACTGCCTAGATCTGGATCCCAGTTACCACTTGTTGGCTTGTGTTTTTATGACCAACATATTTAACCTTTTTCTTTTCAAACTGTAGCAAAACATGCAAGATTTCTCCTCTTAATACTTATGTGTTCAGTACCGTTGATCATAAGCACAGAGTTGTACAGGGATCTCGATGACTTTTTATTTTGTCTGGCTGTATGCATATCAACTCTGTATTCATTGGACAGCAACCGCATTTTCTTGCAACTTGCTGGCCTCCTCTCCACTTCTGTGAGTTTGACCACTTTATATCCTCATGTAAGTGGAATTATGCAATATTCATCCATCTGGCTTCTTTCATTTAGCACAATATTTTCAAAGTTTATCTATGTTGTTATGGCTAATACTACATTTTTTTTCTTTGTGAATTCACTGTGAGTAGATAGTTTCCTCCTCTTGGCTATTGTGACTGATACTACAGTGAGTAAGTAGATGGAGTGTAGATGTCTCTTCAAGGTCCTGATTTCAATATTTTATCCTTGTGTGTGTCAGTTTTCTCACCTGCAAATTGGAGAATGTTGTTGATGATGTAATTGTTTATATTCAAAAACATTTATACACAAATTTGAAGTATTAGAAAGGTTTAATATACAAATGTTTGCAGTTTACAAAATGCAACTGTGAGAAAATATGATGAATAAGATACTGTTTATATTATATCAAAGACTATCATGTACCCAGAAATAATAAAATATGTTCAAGATTTACAAGTAAAATATGCCTTCAAGAAGACCTACTCAGATGGAAGGAAGTATTAGATCCAAGGGTATGAAGGCCTACTGCTGGAATGGTGTAGATCCTCCTAAATCAATCTCTAGGTAAGAAGAGAATTTTTCATGGAACTCAGTGACTTTTAAATTTTTGTGCAAAAAATGGCCAAAGAAGAAACCGGGACCCACCCCATAGGAGGAGCAGTGCCAGAAGGCTGTCTCCCTGGGTATCTCCCTGGTCATCAGGGCTGTGAGGCTATGGTGACGAGGACGTGTGACATGAGCCGTGGAGGAGGATAAACTCGCCAACACAGTGGAATAGCATCTGCAGGAGGCCTGTTCAGAACGTGGTGTGTGACAGAGGGCAGTCGGTGGAGCTGGGCACAGTCCGTCCACGTAGAAAGGACTGAATGGTCTATACCGTGTGCCGTATATAAAACGCTGCTCTGCCCCTGCCCTTCCCTGGCAGCACTGTGGCCCCTGCAGTTTGGAATCGCTGCAGTGTAAGGGTGGGTGCATGTGTAGCCATCCACTTCTGTGCTGTATTTTATGGGACAGGTCAGACTCCCTGGGGGCCACAGGCCCCCTGGGGAATGTCAGTGTCACTGGATGTTGAGCAGGGATGACAACAACAACAAAAAAAAGTCAACTCTGAGTTGATTGAAAACTTAAAAATCTAAACCAAAATATTAAAATTCTTATTAGAAAATGCCATAGACCCTTGGATAAGGAAGGGTTTCTTAAATATGACCATAAAAGGCATTCACTAGAAAATAGGTGAGGTTTTCTAAAGATAGCTTGTGTCTGGTAAGAGAACTCAAAAAAAGTGAGAAGACAGGTTACAGATTGGAAGAGGCTGTTACAATACGTAGAACAGACAGAGCATTTGAATAAAAATATATAAGAATCATTGCCAGGCACAGTGGCATGGGCTTATAACTCCAGAGACTCAGGAGGCTGAGGCAGGAGCGTCGCAGGTTCACAGCCACCCTCAGCAACTGAGCAAGACCATGTCTCAAAAAAAGAAAAAAAAAAAAAAAAAAAAAAAAAAAGACTGGGGGTGTGGCTCAGTGGTTAAGTGCCCCCTGGGTTCATTCCCTGGTGCTCCTGTCCCCCAAAGAAGAATTATTTTCAGTGAGAAGAACAAAATGCCCTACAGAAGCAGCAGCAAGAGAATGGACAGGCATTTCTTAGCATGGTATGCACAGGGCCATTCATATACAGAGATGTTCCACAACTTTGCAGGTTGTGAAGATGCAAATGAAAACAGTTACCATCTTCTATCCTGTTTGATGGCAAAAATGAAGCCTACAGTTCCAAGTGGCAGGCCTGTCGACAGGATCCGGTATACATTGTTGGTGGGAATGTTAGTGAAGTGCTCTGGGATGCTTTACCTTCTAAAGCCAAGCCCTCACATCCCTGGATCCTAGCAGTACCAACTCCTGGACCCAGAGTACCTTGCTTGTGTGCATATGAATGTGCACATGAGTATGAATATTCATAGCAGCAGTATATACAATAGCAACAACCTGGAAGCAACCCAGATGCCTCCCACAGAGAGAATGAACAAGCGAACACTGTGGAGTTATACAGGAATCAAACGAGTGAATTATGGCGATGGGGAACAATGCCAATAAGTCATGGGTGAAAAATGTAAGTCAGAAGAGTTACATTTACTCTGTAATCTTTTTATGTAAAGATATAAACACCTAAAATAAATAGAACACTTTTAACAAAAAAAAGTAGATAGGTACAACAAAATTATATTTAAATTGAGGAAGAACATTAAGGACCATGATTACCCTAAATGAGGGGTCACATGGTTAGATAGAGGATATCATCAAGCTCCTAACATTTGTCTTGCTGGTGGTAGATTCTTGGGTGCCTATTATAGAATTAACAATAGCTGAAAACTGAATCAAGGCAGAGCAAAGTCTTGCTTGACCCAGTCATTAGATGGGTTGCAAACCCAAGGTTTCTGACTAATCCAAAATTGTACACCAGAGATCCAATTTAGAATATGTGTAAGAATGGTTAAGAGGATTAAATGATTCAAGAATCTCAGTAGTAGCAGGCACACAGTGGGTGTGCCCTGAACATTCCCTGGTACTCGTAGTATTAATGCCGGTACTCCCAGCTCTGCAGTGTATTTCTGTCTTTCAGACCATTACTATATATTTGAAAGCAAATTTATGTTTGAGCCTCTGAGAAGTCAGAACGGTGAGTCTTGGAGCACTTAATACGTGGGGGAAGACAGCTCCCGTGTTCTCAGTGTGCCCCTTTCCTCACTTGGTGGTTCTCAACCACCTTGGTGGTCTCAGTTTACGGTTTTACCATTTCAGAGATCTAGTCCCTTGCCTCCCCTGTTAGGGTGCTTACTAAAATCCCATTGTGCCTACAGAACTTTATAACTTAATATGATGTCCCTGCTCTTTAAGTTGTTCCTGGATTCTGAGCTCTATCCAGGCAAGATCTATACCAGTTTCATTCACCCATGTTTATCCAGGGATCAGCACAGAGCCTGACCCCCAGTAGGTGATCAGCAAATATTTATCTTTGCACCAAAAGAAGCCCGTGTTTGCAGATTGTAGAAAGCATTCGAACCTGGAGCCATTGTAAGCACAGGCTGTATTTGGAGAGTACTCAGCACACATTGGTATTAATGGTCTCAATTTTATCTAACAGTAGCCATTGATTTCCTGAAGCAGACACATTAATTTATTTCATTAAGGAAATGAATAGAAAGAGGCCATTGTAAAGATGACTGCCTTTCATTGTGCTGAATGGTATTTTATACCACTTCCAAAGTGAAAGGGAGAGGAATTGCATGGGCTTCTTAGGGCCTCTAGAACAAATGCCCATCGATTAAAGGTTCCCAGAAGAAAGGGAAGGCAAGTCTCTAGCTGTTACCACATGTCATTTTCTGTGTTTGCAGTGTCCCCCAGTTTATGGGACAGACATAACATTCTTGCCTTTCTGACTCAGGCATGACTTGCTTCGCTTTGTAACGCTTCACTCTGTTCATAGCCAGCTGAGAGGAGGGGTCGAGTGCAGAATGGACAGATCTCAGCAACTAGGTGCCAGTCCCTGTGCGTACTGCAGTCGCTTAACCTAGCTGAGGCTTCACGTGTCTTCTGTAAAATGGCGAGTTGGACTGGCTAAAGTCAATGCTCAGCAAGGCTCTTCCACCTGTCAGCCTGAGCCCCGGTGCGGATGTGTTTCCAGGTGCAGTTTTGTGTATACACTTAGTCTGTGTGGTTTTGTCTTCATAGTGTCCCTTGTAGCCCCCATGCATTTACACCCAGGGTGATGGACTGTGACACGCATCTCCCCCACAGCGATTGGTTGAGGCTGTTAAAGGTGTCACCAGCTGGCCACTTCCCTGTCTACAGTCTTTATCACTCTTTTGCAAAAGAAGCTGGAGGAGAACTAAGCAGCCGAGTGTTGGAGTATTGGGGGCCACTGACAGGTTTGGAAGGATCTGTGTTCCAGTTGATGCTGTGCCACCAAGTAGTTGTTTGGTCGTTCATTTCTGGTTCGTGGTTTTTATTATATTTGCAGGAAAAGGACTCTGCTGGTCTTATTTAATTAATTAATTTAGTTGTTGCTTTGCCAGTCCAGTCGTTCAGTCAGTTAGACACAGTGTCAGTTGCCCTTCTCAGGTGTCCCTTCTCTCTGTTGTCTTTAGAGAAATGCCGCGGTGGTACTCTAGGGAAAAGTCTCATCTGTAAATACACGGTCAACTTGCCGACCATTATGAGTTTGTTTACTTTCCTGTTAACCCAGGAGGTACTTTTTCTTCACATGGTTTCTAAACACATAGCGGAACCTTACCCCAAACCGTGACTGAGGCATGATTCAAATGCTGGTCTGTTTGACTCTGAGTGCCCTTCACCCGCTTTCCTAAGGACAGAGACTTTGGACAATAGACGGGAATTTGAATAGCCCTGCTATTGGCCACGTGGCCCCGGCAGATGTTGTCACTTCCCTTAGTTCCAGTCCCTGTGCCTGTAGCTCAAGGTTAATTGAACTGAGCAGTGATGCTGAGAGGACAAAGTGAAATCACACACAGATACACAATTTTGGACCTAAAATAGTCATTCACTACTGAAAACATTAATATTTGTATACTCATCCTAAAGGTCATGTGTTAGTACAGCTGCTGTGCATGCTTCGCTGTCTTAGGTTATTGATAATTTAAAAACTCTCCAGTATGTGTGAGCTAACAGTTAGATAAAGAGGAACATTTTAGAATGATTATTTTATACCCTGTTTTTTAACTTTGGAAATCATTTTCCTAAGATCAGGTGGCTTTCTTTAGTATTAATCATTTGCATTTAATTAATATTGTGGAGTACATCACTTATTTCCTGTTTACAGAGCTCCCCATGAATCTCTGATTTATTTAGAATATATGACACTGAGATGGTCTTTCATGGATAGCCCAGGTGTTGGATGGAAAAACGCAATAGGAGGTAACACATTCCAACAGAAAATCCAGTCTGCTAGATCTCCATTCCTCCACTTTCAGGTTCTTGTGGAATATTTAACGATTTGCTTTCATGAGTATTAGCAGATGCATTTAACTGGAAGGTCTCAACATTCTTAAGAGCATACACTTCTCTGGGAATTGAGAAATACCATAGAAAACACTTCAGATCCTAAAGATTAACTTCTTTCCGTAAGAAAACTCGTCATCTTGTATCATCTATGTTGAAAATATTTTAAACTTAGATAATTTAAAGTTCTACCTTTTGACTTGTGTCAGAGAAAACTCCAGCAATAGTTAAGATGAGTTGAGTTAAAATGAGCGATTGGTCTTGATTTTATTGTTTTCTGTGCTTCAAAGTCATTTACACTATTTTTACTTAGTGTTTGGTGTGCGTGACTTTAGATATCTCAGAGGGTTAGTTTATGCTTTTTGTTCCACTTCTGTCTAAAAATTTTACTTGGCACAGTAGAGTCAGCAAAACTAACAGGAACCAAGGAGACACTGTTCTCCTTTAGGAGAAGGAAACTTTGGTTTTTTTCTAGTCTGGCTGACTGGAACCCACCCTCCTGACACTTCCAGAGTCAGCACAGTGTCTACCCTGTTTTTTCCCCTCCAAAATAAGACTCAGACTTCCATGCCCCAGGTTTTAGCTGTGCATTGGTTAAGCTCTGGACTGTGTTGCATATGCTTCTGTTACTGAGCTGGGTCTGCTAATGTCAATCGATTGGACTTTCTTGAGATTGGAGGGCTCTCTCTTCAGAATGACAGATTTTTTTTTTTTTTTTCCCCCTTGGAGATTTCCATTGCTAGAATTTTACCTGTGATGACAGATAAGAAAAAATAATCCAAAAGATAGCAGATCTTAACCGAAGAACTGGATCGTGTCCTCGGTGCTTCAGTGACATGTGGTACTTACACTTCACATTTTAAACCTCTCATGTCCTCTCATGTCTTCATCTAGAATTTCGTCCTCAGCTAACATTGCTTTAAACAGATGTCATATGACAAGCATGCCCCTGTCATCAGTCAGGGAGGAACCTTAATTGGCACCATCATTACATACCTGCAGCTGTCCTTCATTTATTGAGCACCTAGTACATCCCATGTATTCTGGCCATTCAGTCCCTACAAAACCCTTAGAGCTGTCTGTTGATAATGTTCCCACTATTATATTGCGGGAACTTAATTTCAGAGAGTTCACATTCTTGACACTACACCCCAGATATTTTTACTGACCCTGGGTTTCTCATGTGCTGCAAGCCTCATTTCTCCTCAGCACCTTCAGAGCATTCTTAGCTCCCAGGTGAGGAAGCGGGTGACTTGGCTTGAGTCACGCAGCAGGTAAGAGGTGGATACAGTTGTAAATCCAAGGAGAATTTTGTTCCCAGTTATGCCCTCTTACCGGCCAGAGCGGCATGTTGTCCTCTTGCCCATCTGTGGACACTCTGAATCAGAACTCGGGTCTCTTACTCTACGGCTTGCTCTCTCTGTGCTCTGGGTATCAGCCTGTAGTTACCTCTGCCCTCTGTGTTCTTCCTCAAAATGGACACTGGAACCTGAACTCTGCAGTGTCGCTTCTGTGGAAAACACGCCTTGGTTTCTTGTGGTCCAGGCCAGTTCTGGGGGTGGGTCTTATGGGTTTGCATGTGTGCGCGTGGGCCTCCTACATCTGACTGTTGCTGTGAGTGTGGGAGGACTGTACCTGGTAGGTTTCAGTCGTTTCGTTAGCCCACAAAGGAGTTGGTCGTTGGAGTGTGCCTTTGTACTACTTTCTAGTCAACCTTGAGAAACACCTACCTTTTGTATGTTCTCCAATCTCTCTTGTAGGTCGGGATAGTTCTTCATTACTCCACCCTTGCCACAGTCCTGTGGGTGGGAGTGACTGCTCGGAATATCTACAAACAGGTCACTAAAAAAGCCAAGAGATGCCAGGACCCCGACGAGCCTCCCCCTCCACCAAGACCGATGCTCAGGTATCTGACAACTTGCTCGTTGTAGTGTCTTAAGTCTGAGTTTGGTTTGCTTTCCTTGAAACACATGATAACAACGTTCAACAGGTAGATTCTGAAAAGGAAACAAATGGACATGTCGGCCTCCTGCCTGGTGTGGAGACTGTCTCTGCACCGTTGCAGGCGAGGCCTCAGCGCCTGCCCCTCGCCGTGCTTCCCCCACACATGCCTGGCGGGGCGAGAGGTGGATTCTGCCTCAGAGCTATGGTAACAAGAGCCAGTGATGTGCAAAGCACTTAACCTGGAACTGACCCTGCAGTAGGCTCCGTGGAATGGTGACTTCTTATTTCCTTGAGGTCACGTGTCATAGATTTCAGTCTCTTCAAGAGAAAATCAATTTCTTTTCTATAAAGAGAAGACAGATTTGGAGTTGTGTCCTTCCTACCCATTGTAATTTAAGAAGTGGTACATGGGCTAGTTATCATGCCGGATGGGGGACAGTCTGCTGGTGGTGACGGCTTCCTGAATGCCTGGTGTGTCGGACCTGGCACTGGGCCAGGCGAGTGCAGCCCTCCTGCCCTTGCGGAGTTTACAGTCACTGAGCGAAGTGGCCGTTGGCTGGGCAAGGACTGTAGTGGAGATAAGTTCTTTGAAAGTACAGAGAAAGGAGCTGTTAATTTGGGGGATGGAGGGCTCTAGGAAGTGCTGGGCCACTGCCATAGGACAGCTGGAGCTGTGCTCCAGGTACAGGAATAAGCTGAAAACACTGAAATGCAGTTTGGCTGGAGTCCAGGGTGTGTAGGGTAGAGGAAGAAGAATTCGGGGTGGAAGCTGGGCTTGGGACTCTTGCAGGCTGTATCAAATGTGGGCACCCATGATTTTCACCCATGGCAGTGGCCTGACATGCTCTCATTTTAGGGCGGCTGTGGCATATAAATTGGAATGCCCCCAAATGCCCCTACTGAAGTCATTGTGGTTTTCCTTGTGAGGACTGAAGCCACAGCAGTGTCATAGAGAACAGAGAGAAAATCATATATTTGAGAGAAGGTCACATGTCCCAGAGACGTGAGGCAGTTTCTCTAGGTTGGATGAGAAGGTTGGCAGTGTCTGTGGATTGTCCTCTCCATTTTGCTCGGTTCCTCGACTGATGGCGTTTGCAACAACCCAGGAAATAATGCAGGAAAGTAGAAATGGCGGGGTGGACAAGCCCAGAGGAGGTGGGCTTACCAGTACTTTCTGGTGGAAATTGTACACTTTTGGAAACCCAGTCCTCAGTAGCAAGGCCTCACGTGGTTGGGGCAGGAGGCTGTTCCAGGTGCCGTCATTCATGTTCTGATAATGCAAAGGTTCCCCAGGGAGAAGGTCGTTCAGAGGGTGATCCCAAGTCACGCCCACATTGACTAGATGAGCAGGAGAAAATCACTGGAGATAGGACAGAGAACACCTAATAATGGAGATGTTTCTGAGGGAGGGTGGCTCAGGGAGTGCTAGGCCAGCATAGAGTCACACTCACACTGTAGATGGGATCACACGCTTGGCCACTTCCGTTAAAGAACTGGGAAATGGTGTTTGGCTGTGAGGCCTGAGAATCCTGTCCTCCAGCAGCCTTTGCCTCTGGTCATGTTCTGAGAAAAACAAAGGGTTCAGGAAGAGCAGCATGGCTCCAGACCTTCTGCAGCCCGAGTGACCCACAGTGCTCACTTTGCTTAGAGGCTCCCACACACCTGCGAGGGCTGGCGGCCTCCCTCCCCCAGCTCCTCGGTATAACTGAGCAATGCTGCTGCTGCGTTGACTCTGGGGCAGGGGCTGCCTGCATGTTTGTACTGGTCCCAGGGGCTGTTGTGGCATTGTGGTGGGGTGACAGCAGCCCTACATTAGGTCAAAGAAGCCAGGTGCAGTCCCTGCTTCCAGGAGTTTAAAAGGAGAGGGAGAAAGGAAATGGAAGTCCAAGGAAAGTTTAGGGATAAGCTAAAAATCAGAGGCAGTGGGGGAGATTTGAAAGCTGCACAGTCAGACTTCACTATTAACAGGAAGTTCCAGGGGAAAAGAGCCCCAGAGAGGATGGTACAACCAAGATAAATTTCGGAAAACTTAACCACCTTTCAAGGTAAGAAGCAGATAGGAACTCGCATGGGTGCAAGAAGAGGAGGGTCTTATGTTTTGGCTGCCCCTTAATCTGTGACTCAGAAGGCATGGTTGTCGTTTTATAGGGTGGTTAGCAGTCTCTTCAACAATACCAATACTGAATTTAAGAATTTTAGCATCTGTGTGTGATGAAGAAACCATTTATGGAAAAATGTGTCACAAATATTGCCTTTATCCAGCCCATTCAGGATTTGGGGTGGGGAGTGGGGACTGTTTCTCAGGAAAAGGCAAACTCTGGCTGTTACCCAGAGAACCCCGCCAGGACAGAGAGTTCTTTTCAAGGAGATCAGAGAGCTCAGCGATGTTCTGGCATCAGTGCTTTTCCGTGTTGACCAGTCGCACCGTCTCATCCATTCTTACTGCACCGCCCTGCCCTTGGCCTTCCCAGCTCAGTCGTGGGAAGGAGTTGAGGGGCCTCTGCAGGCTGTGAAGCTCTTCTTCCTTAACCTCCGCTGCCCAGGGGATGCGATACACAGCCGTTGGAGGTCCCGGAGCAGGAAGGCATTAGTCGAACATTGGCAGTAACAATGCATCATCACATTTTTTATTTAAACCGTGGTGCAGCGAGATCTTAAAACGTGCTTTGTAACCAGTTCACCAGCTCAATCTAAAAAACAAAAAGGTAAGGCAGAAGCCTGCCAGAGGTGTTCCTTTGCCTGTCCACAGGGTGGCAGGAGCTGACCAGCTTTCCTCAGCTCAGAAACTTCCTAGGCCTGCTGCTTTTAAAAAATAAATTCCAAACCGAAGCAAAATAAAAAAAAAACACATTATCACTTAAAAAAAGAAAAATACAGCCTCCAAAAGTTAACTCTCATTGTTTTTTTGAAGTAAGAATAACAGTCTTCAAGGAGTGACTTCTGAGTCCTGAGATACTATAACAAACATGCCTTAAAAACTAGAATAAGGAGCATTTACTCGTTCCTCCTTCCAGGTTCTACCTGATTGGCGGCGGGATTCCTATCATAGTTTGTGGCATAACAGCTGCGGCAAACATCAGGAATTACGGCAGCCGGCCAAGCGCGCCCTAGTAAGTATTTCGCATTCTCTACGTACCTGACCCAGTTGCTCCTGTCCTAGTGTCCTAGGCACCACTGTTCTTGAACCAGTTTATTGCTGTGGAAGTATGCAGCCTCTGAGCTGGTTCGCCATGTTCTCTTCCAGTTGCTGGATGGCGTGGGAACCCTCCTTGGGAGCCTTCTACGGACCTGCCAGCTTCATCACTTTCGTAAACTGTATGTACTTTCTAAGCATATTTATTCAGTTGAAAAGACACCCCGAGCGCAAATATGAGCTTAAGGAGCCCCCCGAGGAGCAGCAGAGATTGGCAGCCAATGAAAATGGTGAGATAAACCATCAGGATTCAATGTCTTTGTCTCTGATTTCTACGTCAGCCCTGGAAAACGAGCACACTTTCCATTCTCAGCTCCTGGGGGCCAGCCTTACTTTGCTCTTGTATGTGGCTCTGTGGATGTTTGGGGCCTTGGCGGTTTCTTTGTACTATCCTCTGGACTTGGTGTTTAGCTTCTTTTTTGGAGCCACGTGTTTGAGCTTCAGTGCCTTCATCATGGTTCACCACTGTGTGAACCGGGAGGACGTCAGACTTGCGTGGATCATGACGTGCTGCCCAGGACGGAGCTCGTACTCAGTGCAAGTCAACGTCCAGCCCCCCAGCTCCAGTGGGACAAACGGAGAGGCGCCCAAGTGCACCAACAGCAGCGCAGAGTCCTCATGCACCAACAAAAGTGCATCAAGCTTCAAGAATTCCTCCCAGGGCTGCAAGTTAACGAACCTGCAGGCTGCTGCGGCACAGTGCCATGCCAATTCTTTACCTTTGAACTCCACACCTCAGCTTGATAATAGTCTAACAGAACATTCGATGGACAATGATATTAAAATGCACGTGGCGCCTCTGGATGTCCAGTTTCGGACCAATGTGCACCCTAGCCGCCATCATAAAAACCGGAGTAAAGGACACCGGGCAAGCCGACTCACTGTCCTGAGAGAGTACGCCTATGACGTCCCAACCAGCGTGGAGGGAAGTGTGCAGAACGGCTTGCCGAAAAGTCGGTCAGGCAGCAATGAAGGACATTCGCGGAGTCGGAGAGCTTATTTAGCCTACCGAGAGAGGCAGTACAACCCACCCCAACAAGACAGCAGCGATGCCTGTAGCACACTTCCCAAAAGTAGCCGGAATTTCGAAAAGCCCGTTTCTACTAGCAGTAAAAAAGATGCATTAAAGAAGTCCACTGCAGTTGAACTGGAAAGTCAGCTGAAGTCTTATGGCCTTAACTTGGCCATTCAGAATGGACCAGTTAAAAGCAGTGGGCAGGAGGGCCCCCTGCTAGGTACAGATAGCACTGGCAATGTCAGGACAGGCTTATGGAAACACGAAACTACTGTGTAGCGTAGCTGGGCTTTCTAGGCAGAAACCGATATAAACTGTGATATTCACATTCCTTTAAGCTATGAACGTTTAAAACAAACTGTTTACAGCCTCCTTAGGGATTCAAAACAATTTTGAATAAACGTCTAAGTTTTGAATTTTGCTTACTTTGTATCCCCAAATTCTTGCCTTTTTTTTTTTTTTTTTTTTTTTTAAGGAATTAAAAAAAAAAAAATCCCTTAAAGCATTGTTTTATTTTGTCAAAGTACCAGCAGAACATTTTGGGAATCTGAAATGTAATTTCTTTGAATCTGTAATACCTACTTAACACATTTCAGGCCTGTATTTAATAAAATAAATAGATGTTTGTCACTATATCATTCTTTTATTTTAATATTTTACAATGTGAAATGATTTAGCTCTGTGTTAAGGAAGTTTGTATTGTGGAATATGTTAATGAGAATCATACATAAATCAGTTATCAAATATACTGGTTAACTATTACAGATTATGGCATTTAAATCAAAGTGATTTTTGAAATGATACATTTTATAAATACAGTTTTAAATGCTGCATTTTTTTTTTTTTTTTTTTTTTTTTGGGTGCTGGGAATCGAACCCAGGGCCTTGTGCTTGCAAGGCAAGCACTCTACCGACTGAGCTATCTCCCCAGCCCCTAAAATGCTGCAGTTTTAAAAACAATCTAAGAGAATGATTTTTATAAGTGAAAAATGTCTGAGAAACTTCCTAAGTCCTAAAATTTTTCACTATCACTTTGCTTCTAATACTGTTTTCAACACTTCTGTGACTTTTCAGTGATTTATATTTGGGTTTAGTTTTCTTATTCATTATTTTTCTTGGGGGGTGTGGGACCTACACCTGTGTTAGTCTTAAATTTAAATGAAGAGCTACTAGATAAGGTTCACCTTCAGTCCTTCTGAATTCTTTAATATTGACCTTTTTTGCTGGCTTTTGTTTTAAAGTTCCTTAGGTTCATGCTAAAGTACTGACCTTCGAATTGCATTCTAGTGGCAAAACAGCTCTCATCCAAAAGTTATCATTAGTTGTCATAGATGCACTGTGGTCCTTACCTTTTCCTGTCCTGAATCTCACTGGAGTTCCCTCTCAGATGCTGAAAAATTGCACAACTTAGATCTATTTTCAGCAGAAGTATAAAGGTTTGAATCAAGTCAGATTCAAAGTACATATTCAAAAAGTTCTAAAAGAAGCAGGCAGCTTAGCTCGATAAACCTCAAATGAGAGATCAGGTGCTCACTTAGAGAGCAATTCTCAGAGGCACTGCAGGACCACCCATAGTTTGGGAAATGTTCACTTTTCATTAGGAGACTGCATTAGAAATGGGTTCCTTTGCTTTGCGGTAATGAAACTGGCACTTCGAAGTCTCTTTTAGATATTTGTATTTGGAGAAATTCTTTTGGGTATGGGAAACTTGGTGACTAAGAAATGGATTTGCTATTTGTATATTTAATTGCTATTTGTATATTTCATATTCTTCCTGGCCCAGGGTCTTCTGGTAAGTTGATGTATTGTGTGCAAGGTAGTGTTTGGAAATGACAAAGATAAACCAATAGGAAGTGGAGTGAACAATTCTTAATTCCTATTCCTGTTTTATTTTGATCTATTATTTTGCATTGTGTTATTGCAGTGCTAACCTGTCTGCCTTGTTGGCCACCTTTCCTGCCTCTCCGTAGGTCGTGAGGAATCTCCCTTCCTGGAATTATCCTCCATTCAATAAGTGTTTATTAATTTAAACATAACTTCCCTTTAGTAACAGAAGGAACAGGAGCCAGGGAAGGGGAAGGACTGGAAAAGAAAGCAAACAATTGAACCCCTAAAACTGTCCAAGGGTATATTGTTATTTGTAGCATAGAAAGTGACGAGTGATGACTTTCTGCATCCTAGTATTTGATGGAATTAAAATTTGATGCTTATATATAAGATATGAATAATACATTGTGTTTTCCCCAACCTTTGCCATTTATGATTTATAACTTATTGCTGGCTGAGATTTCTGGGTTTTTTTTTTTTTTATAGAATTATAAACTTATCAAACACTGCAGTTTTCTTAGAAATCAGCAAGTTCATTTTCCTCACTTAAAAAGTTTGACAGCTGAGACCCAGAGAATTTCTGAGTTTTTGAACAGGCCAGCCCAGGACCAGGGTGATGTTCCCTGATGCCAAGGCTACAATCCTGGGTACCACATTTCCTTATTTTTATAGTGCTTATTGTCTATTATTTCATGAAACTTAATTCTTAGCCCATTTGTTTTGAGTCTTAAGTTTCATAACTGAAACTAAGTCTACTTAGGGGAACACAATGTGGTTTATTCTTTTATTCCATAAAAATTAATTTTTTAATATCGTGTATGATATACATACTGTAGACACATTCACATAACTTGATGTCATGCTGACTTATTATTTAGTTAGGATTAGAAGTCTGGTTTGTGAATGAGTACTTCTGTAACTAGATTTATATGCTAATGTAAATATATGTTAATATTTCATGTCATTAATAGTTTGCAACTGGTAGGTAATTCAGGATATTTTGAATAAGCATGCAACTCTACATCTGTGTTCAGTATATTATAAAAGTACAGATGACAACATGCTAATTGGGTCAGTATGGAGAAATAATAATATTCAAGTAGGCGTGTTTGTCTCAGGCATGGAGTTCCAAATGCCCAAATTGAGGTTGGTTGAGAACATAAAAGATTAGGAAGTAAATTAACTGAAAGCATCTGATGCAGGAATCAAGCTAAACCATCAAGGACAACGATGCAGACAGCAGCCATCCAAAGTTTAAAACACATTACTTCTGTTTCTCTTTTCAGATTCTGAAAACATTTAATTTTAACATAGTCAGCCCTGCACTTCTGTGGGTTTGCACCCCTGGATTCAAGAAACTGTGGATTACAAACATTAGTTATGAATCATGTCTTTACTGGCATGTAGAGGCTTTTGTCCTTGTCATTGTTCCCTGGGCAATCGAGGTAACCACTGCTGAACGTAGCTTTCACATTGAACTGGGCATCAGAAGTAATGTAGAGATGACGTGACGCACAGGAGGGTTGTGTGGAGGACACAGGCAAATACTGAGCCATGTTACATGTGACGCGAGCCTCTATCTGTGGGTTTTTCTCTCTGTGAGGGCTCTTGGAACAGTCCCCCCACAGGTAGCAAGGGATGACTGGATTTACTCCAGGGCTCATATTTGAGAGATGATTTGGTCATTTGTAAATACACTATTTCCTACACGTAAGCCATTCCATCACTTTGGCTAATTTTGCCATCTCATCCCCAACCTTTATATAACACAGTCATGTGGATCCACTGTTTCCACTGAAATGTAAGCAATAATAACTCAAAGGTTTAATCTTTATATGCAAAGCAAATTCCTCAAGGAAAATTTTGTCATTGTTAGTAATCCATTAATCCTAAAGTTTGACTGTTATTTTACTTGTCTTAGATAAAGATGAAATTGCAAGTCAGTTAAGAAGATTGAGTTTTTAAGAATTGGTATTAACTTTTGAATTCTCTTTCTAGCTTAACTAGGACCTTTCCTTATAGCCATGTCTTTTATTGGCCACTTGGAGGTTTCTAGCTAGTGATGATCTGGGAAAGCCGCACACTGAGTGATAAACACATACTTGCACAGTGTGTATGAAAATAGTCTCTGTAGCTGACTGGTCTTGATCTTCCACATCCTTCTCTGTGTGGGTAACCAGCTCCATATGAGATGTCACCCCCAGGCAGCCTTTGGTCAAAGCTTTTTTAAAAGCCTCCTCTCACCACAGATGCCAGGGCTGAGAGGTAAACCCTGAGGTGTGAACTTACAGGACCATAGAATTAGGAAGTTCCCATTTATGCAATCAGTGCCAGCCACTGCCTCTTCTTATGGAATTGAGTGCTCAGGTTTAGTTCCTGGCCAAAACCACATTAGATTTTAGTTCAAAAGACTTTTTGCTTTATGCTGTTTGAGACATTGACCTTCTAATTGTATCCTATTTATAAAATGATAGAAGAAAAGAGAATGCATTTATGTGTTTACTCTCTTATCTGCTGCTGCCATCTGGTTTAATCCATTTCTTCTGCCACTGCCATCTGCTTTGAGAAGATACTGATGAAGACCTTTATCAGAGTATTCTAGGTTATCTTTAAAAAGTTTCAAAATATTTTGAGAGGACTCTTTAGATGCATTCCTAGCTCAGATGTTGCAAACATGTAAAAATGCATCTAATCAAATCTTCAGTTGTATATAATCATTGTCCTCACGCTGTCTTGGTGTATAATACTGATGAAGGTTTGTTTTTACAGATAACTTCAGAGTGCTCAAATGAGGAAATACATTGGCAAGATCTGATGGTTTGCAAAGCTGGTAGTCATGAGTACCAATTCAGGTTGAAGACTGTTCAGGAACACATTCATACAAAGCATAAGCACTAAATAGGGGGTTTCCTTGTCAGGGTACATTCCTTTATAAAACAGTAAAAATGTTAAGTTAGTGGTCAACTGTGATTGATAATTTTCACTGCTTAGTGAAGATTTTGTTTTTTTTAACGTCCAGTGAACTACTGGTTTAAAAAAAATAAAAATTTTTCCCTGAAGTAATGAAGTCTGGTGTGTATGCTCTTAATATGGCAGCTCACCTTGCCCAAGCTTCTTGTATTTTTGACTCTACCCTCCTCTAGGTCCTGTCTCAGAATGGAGGATTTGCACAAAGGAGGATTTTCTGAGTCAGGCCTGAAGATGATCTGTCATTTCTACCAATAGTCCATGGGCTAGAATGCTATTGGGGCCACACTTGACTGCAAACCAAGTTAGGAAATGTAGTTCTGCACTGCGTCCAGATGGATTGGTAATAAAGAAACAGATTGCCATAGGAGTATATTGCTGGAATGTGCAATTGAGTTTATTCCCCACCTGGTCTTTTACTAAACTTTAAAAATCTTACCTTTTAAGCTCTGATCCATATGGGTTCCTTGGAAATACTAGGTTTATTATATTATATGATGGTTGATGTCTTACACCTTGGGATGCCATGGCAAAGAACATAGATTGGAACATATATTTGTCACTGTTTTGGAGGCTGGAAGTACAAGTTCAGGGTGGCAGCATGTTTGGGTCCTGGTGAGGGCTCTTCTGCTTGGGACCTGCGTTATTCCTGTTTCCTCACATGGTGGAGGAGGGAGGGAGAGAAGAGAGAGAGATGAAGAGAGAGAGGAGAGGAGAGAGAGGAGGAGAAGAGAGAGAGAGAGAGAGAGAGAATGAATGAATTCTGCCCTTAAAAATCCATGTCCCTTTACATATATAAAAATGCATTCATTCCATCCCACCAGCCCTCAAATCTTCATTTCAGCATCAATTCTAAGTCTATAATCTCATCCAAATATCCAAACTAGATATGGGTGAGATTTTTATCCTGAATTAATATTCTCACTGAGAAACCTGTGAAACCAGACAAATTGGGTACTTCCGAAAGCACTGGTGGGATAGGTATAGGCTAGACTTCTGCACCCAGAATGGGAGAAATTAGGGATGAAGAAAAGTGACAAGTCTGAGGGAGTCTACAATCTAACAAGGGAGCCCCATCAGACCTTAGAACTGATGGTTTCATTTGGGACATTCCTCCAAATGGGAGTGGTAACAGTCACTACTAGCCCCAGTGATCCCTTGTGACATCATCGCTTCCTGTTCCTGTGACCTTATGCTTTCCTGGACATCTTCTAGAGGGAGAGGATGCATGCATCAGGAGGAACCAGTGATTTCTACCTGGACATTGGAGGTGAGGATAGTTATCTGCCTCCTGTGGCTTCTCATGCATTAGAATCAACCAAAGGCAGTTATGCTGACTGCAGTGGTTAGTGCTGACTACCAAGAGGAAACTGGACTAGTATTCCTCAGTGGAAACAAAGCAGAGTATGTCTGGAATATGCTTGGGGCATCTCTTAGTATTACCATGCCCTATGATTTTGCTCGAGAGCACACTATAACCCAACCCAGTGGAGACTACTAATGGCCCAGCCTCCTTGGGAAGGAGAGTTTAGGTCACCCCGTGGAATAACCACAGTAAGCTGAGGTGTTTATGAAAGACAAAGGGAGTTTAGAATGGGTATTTGTGATGGTTTGTATTTGCAATGTCCCCCAAAGGCTCATGCGTAGGCTTGGTCCCCAGTGTCGTGATATCTCGGGTGGGACTTCGGGGAGGTGATTGAATGACGGCTCTAATCTATTAGATGGATGAATCACTGATGGATTCATGGCTGATGGACTATTGGGAGGTGCTGGAAATTATAGGACGTGGGACTTAATTGAAGAAAGTCAGTCCTTGGGGTGGTATCCATGGAAACTACATTGTCTCTGACTGCCCCTCTCCAACTCCTGTGTCTGCGTCTGTCTCTCTCTGCTTCTGGATTCCGTGGGTGAGCAGCTCTGCTCCACTAATGCCCTCTCCCACAGTCCTCCTCTGCCTCACCATAGGCTCATAGCAATGTAGCCAACTTTTCATGGAATGAAACTTCTGAAACTGAGCCAAAATAAATTTCTTCCTTCATAGTGATTTTCTCAGGATTTTGTCACAATAATGAAAAGCTGACTAACACAGTACTGGAAGAAAGTACTTACAATGACAGCAGTAACCATGGGGCCAGTTACAGGAATGGACTATGATTATAATATTTCCGATTTTTGTTATGAATCTGATTGTGTGTACACATACATAGAAATCCTTTGTTTCTTTATTTCCCTGTTTACTGACCACGAGACATTGACTTTTTGTAATTGTATGTATTGTTAATTTTGTATCATAGTTTATAAGTTACTGGGCTATCAAGAGAAAGAGTTAAGTGTCACTCAAGGACCCTTCCTCTTCTGGGAAAGGTGAGTACATTTTTGATTGTACACAAGTTGGATGCATCATGTTGTGTGGGATTATGATTTTATTGACTGTATTTGGAGATTAAGGAAGGTTTAAAGGAGATGCATGTGAGTGCCAAGTGGACAGGGGCATACTTGTTATGGTTAATTTTATGTGTCAAGCTGACTGAGACAGCAGTATGCCTGGATTAAACACTGTTTCCTGGTGTATCTCTAGGCTGTTTCCGGATGAAGTTATCGTTTGAATGAAGTAGGTTTTGTAAAGTAAATTGCCCTCCCCAGTGCAACTGGTATCTTCCCATCCCCTGAGGTCCCGAGCTGAGCAAAAGTGGAGAAGGGGAAATCAACCTGCCTGCCTGCAGGCAGATCATCTGTCCTCTGCCCTCCGCTGGGAACGTACATGAGCCTCCTGAGTTTTCAGCTTGGCAGAGGGCAGATTGAGACTGCTCAGCCTTCATGATCATGTGAACTAATTCCTTATAATAAACTCCATATATATACATGTGTGTGTGTGTGTGCTTCTTTGGAGAACCCTAATACATTCAGTATTTTGATGGACTGTTGCAAAGAATTCCATAAAAACATGAAACATCATTATGCATTCTAATTGTCTTTATCTTTAATAGTTTTACTTAAATGATTGTATTAGGAGCTCATTTCCTGAAGATCTGATTTGTTCATACTAATGACTGAGCACTGGACCTGTAATTTATTCAATCTGTAAAAAACAGATTGTCTTGTGGCTGTTTTTTAAAATAATTTTTGTATTTAATATACAATAAAATGCACAAGTATGTGTATAGCTTTTGAGCTGTCACTCAAGTAAAGAATCATTTACATCACACCTCTGTGAAGGTGTAGAATATCGTCAACATGCCAGAAAGCTCCCTGTGACCCCTTCTAATTATTGTCTCCAAAGGTAACCACCATCTTAACCCTCCATTTCACATATTAACTCACCTTTGGTTTATTACATTTCATAGATAGAAGCAACTCTGTGTGTACTCTGTATCCTTTTTTTTTTTTTTTTTTTATTAACATCATGAGATTCATTCATGCTGTGTAGGCAGGGGGTTGTTTCTTTTTCGTTTGCTGTGTAGTGATTCCTCATGTGGCTGTCATAGTTTCCATTCTCCTGTGGTTGAACATTCTCCTATTTGTTGTTGGTGGACATAGTAGATTCTCTTGTGTATACTGATGCTGTAGAACATTTTCTTAAATGTGTTTACTTAATGTATGTATTATTTAAAATGGTTGAGCTAATCCCACCAGCAGCTACTTTGTACCTCACCAATATCTGGTAGAAGTAAAATATCTCATTGACTTTGATTTGCATTTCTCTGACAGCTGATAACATTGTGGGTGCGCCTTTTATATTCTTATCGGCCAGTTGGATATTCTCTCTTGTTAGGTGCCCTTTAAGACTTGGTTTAAACAGGGGGTAGTCAGAGCCCCGCATGGTGGGCACATGCCTGTAACTCCCAGCAGGTTTGGAGGCTGAGGCAGGAAAATCATGAGTTAACAGCCAGGCTCAGCAACTTAGTGAGGTCCTAAACAAATCAGCAAGACCCTATCTCTAATAAAATACATGAAAGGGCTGGGGATGTGGCTCAGTGGTCAAATGCCCAGTGGTCAAATGCATGTGGGTTCAATTTCCAGTACCAGAAAACAAACAGACAAACAACAACAGCAACAACAAACAAAAACCACCAAAAACACAACAAAAAAATGTGGTTGTCAGTCTTTTTTTCTTATATAAGATCTTAATCAGATATATTAGTTTAAAATATTTCTCCCAGTCTCTGGCTTGCCTTTTTAAGCTCTTAATATTGTTGAGTAACAGTTCTTAATTTTTATGAGGTTCAACCTATTCCATTTTTTTTGAATTTTAAGGTTAGGGCTATATATCTCCTATTTAAGAAGTCATTGCTACCCATGAAGTTGTGAAGATAAGTTCTTATATTTTCTTCAGGATTGCACTCACATTTAGATTTATGGCGCCCACCTCAAATTAATGTTTATTGTTTGCAATTAGGTAAGAAACAAGATCCTTTATCTGTTTTTTTTTTTTTTTTGTTTTGTTTTTTTTTTTTTTTTTTTTTTTTTTGCCGTGCTAGGAATTGAACCCAGGCCTTGTGCTTGCAAGGCAAGCACCCTCTAACCGACTGAGCTATCTCCCCAGCCCCTGTATCTGTTTTATATGCCAGTACTGAAGTTTATGGCAGGGTTGGAGTTGGGAAATGAAATCTCTCCTGCTTTTTTCTTCTTTTTTTAAGATTGCTGTCTTAGTTTGCCATACTGTCATACAGCAAAACATGACAATCTGGGTGCTTAATAAGCAGGCCTTTATCTATTTCTCCTCATTCCAGAGACCAAAGGTTCAAGTTGTCAGCAGGGCTGTTTTCTCCTGGAGCCTTTCTCTTCGTTTATGGGTGGCCACCATCTTGCTGTGTCCTCTGTGGCATATCCCTCTGTGCACTACAGTCCCCAGTTGTCACTCTGTCCCATTACCTCTCTTATAAGGACACCTTTTAGATTGGAATGGGGCCTACCCTAAAGGCAATTATTTTAATTTACCTTTTGATCACCATCCTAATGGTCTTATCTCCAATAACCTTGCAATTCTGAGGTCCTGGGATTTAGAGGGCTTTAGTATGTTAATTTAGGGAGATTAAAGTTTACCAGCCATAATTGCTTTGGCTATTTGGGATCCCTTGAGAGTCTATGAATTTTAGCATAGATTTTTCTGTTTTCTTCAGAAAATCAGCCATTAGCATTTTGGTAGGGATTACATTGACTCTGTAGATCACTTTGAGTCATATTGACATCTTAATATTTTTCCAGTCCATGGGCAGGTGTCTTCCCATTTCTTTGTGTTTCTAATCTCTTTAATCAATGTCTTACAGTTTTCAGTGTACAAATCTTTTACTTCCTTGGCTAAGTTTATTTTTAGGAATTTTATTATTTTTGATGTTACTGTAAATGGGATTACTTTTTAAATTTGCAACTAAATAAAGCTGAGTACCTCAAAATGTGACATCCACAGGGTGTAAAATCCACATGCTAGGGGTAGAGAACAGGGAAGTTTATTAGCAGTGACCTGGGCTCTGGTTTGTCTCCTCTGTGAGTTTATGACTATATTGGTTTGGTGGTTGACTATATATGCCCTATTTTGATTGTCCCCAATGAGAAATAAAACATAAAAAAGTATTCCTTATAGGTGCCACTTCTGGGGTTGAATAAAGCAAATAGAGAAAATCCTGAAATATACACCTCCAACAGTCACTAGGATTCTTGTGCCCAGATGTGAGCAGTCTCTTGGTTATCCAAAAGTGCTTTGCCCTTACCACTCATCTTACTCCTCATCTCACTAGCTACAGCAAGAGCAACAATCATGTAGTATGATTGCCTGGCCATGGTTAATTACTGCAGGAAGCAGTGCATGGCCCAATCTGGGGCAAGCATCTCCCTAGTTATTTGAACTAAGAAGTCTCTGTAGTGACTTAATTATAATTTAGAAACTAAGTATCCATTTGACTGTGCATACTCTGTTCTGCATGATGCAAAACATTAGAGGCAACAGAGACCAAAAAAGAGTTCTGAGATCTTTTTAGTGCTTAGGTTTAGAAAGTTCCTGAATTCTAGTTTCATTCTCTACTTGTGGATTCTATGACATAAACTATAATGAAGCACTCACACCCACTTTTTTTTGAGGGGGGACTGCATTAAACCTAGAATGATTTATTTTACTTGCATCCAAAATAATTTGACCTAATGCTCTAATTTTAGGTTCTGTCTTATTTTTGGCATGTTCTCAGAGATGTCTGATTTCAATGTTTGATGGACAAAATAATCCAGATCACCAATCAGTGCTGAATTTTTTTTTCAATAAACACTAATTCTCATCATTTGAGTTAAAATGTCTGATAATACTCTTATAATGCATATAATTTTATGGATTTTAAAATGATCTTAACCATTTAAACTGGTAGAGAGGGGATTTAAGAATAAAGAAATTCATTTCTTAGGCAAATGTAGCCTGTCAATCTCATATGTGCTTTTAATATTTGCAGGTGAAAGTTTACTCTCTAACTAAAATTATTCTTTTTCATATGAACAAGAGATTGGTTGAGTGATAGTTCCTAATTCGAGAAGGAATAGAATAATGAAGACTGAAAAGCTATTCAGAGAAGCAAAAATACTCTCCTAAAAATATTTTGTGTTCTATACAATGTTATTCATTTAATATTCACCTTTGAATATTGAAATTCTTTGATTCATCAGGTACATTCTCTCATGACACAGAAGACCATGTTTTAAGAATTAGCTATTCATTTGTAATTTCCTATTTCTACTTTGTGAAATGGTTATGTGGCAGGATGTTATATGGAATTCCCCTGCTTTGTGTCAGTTGAGGTACCAATTCAGCGAACGTCAGGGTGCCCAAAGGAGGGAAAGTTCCAAGTGCAAATCGTGTGGAAGACATGCAAAGAGACTTGTTCCTTTACATTTTACATTAAACTGATTGCAAATATCTGATCGTCAGAAGCGTAAAATACACTGTTACTGAAGGAACTGGAAAACAATACACAAAGCTGATGCTGTGGTGAGGACTCGGAAGAGGAGCCTGCTGCTCTAATGTAAGCCAGCAGATGCAGCTTGTAGAGTGAGAACATTTTCCAAATGCCAGAAATGGACATCACAGGAACGTGAGCTGGTGTTTTCATGGGGCCTGTGCAGTTGTGCCCTCTGTTGAAACAGGAAGGTCTAGGTAGGGGGATAAAGGGCAGTGACACCCTCCATGTTGAGAATGGAATTCCAATGGCCATCTCGTACCTGTAACCAGCAGAAGGAGCCCAGAGAAGCTCAAGACCAATTCCAGCAGTTCTGATCTCAGGTAAAATTTTTCTTGTCCCCTTCCCCAGCATGTCAAGTACTTACAAAGGTTAAGCCAGAGGAGAGAAATGGGGAAGTTGATGGTCAAAAATTTTCCAGAAACAGATGAAAGGCACTACCTGGTCCACAGATTCAAGAAACCCATTAAATCTCAGGCCAGAATAAATAGAAATCTACTCCTACACACATAGTGAAATTGCAGAAATCCGAGAGAAAGCAGATTATTACAGTGATCCAAATTAGATGTAATGAGTCTTGATCTTAGACTGGAGCAGAATGGATTGACACAGGAAATGGGCCTTTACACAGTGGCTTTTATAATGACTTTTACTTAAAATATCCATGAAAGACTGTTTAATAAGATATTATTCATTTCTTTCCTAAATCGTAAAACACATTCTTTAAGTCAATTTGTTGGAGCAACCTTACACCTAGAAGCCTTTCCCAATGGTCTTTGTCATGCGTGGAAAACCATGATCCTATAAGTATGTGTCTATCAGTTCATGAACCATGAAAAAAAATAATTTATACAGGACTGAAAGGCTAGTTGCATCTGAGTTTCTAAGGCTAAGATTGTGTTTTATTGTGGCTTTCTAAAGCAGCATAAATGTGGGGAAAGAAAAACTTTAAGCCACCTTTAGATGGATTTGAGAGGGAAGTATAGAAAGGGGGAAGCTTTCTGCCACACCATTCCTGTTACAGCTTTGAACTGTAGTATTTCCAACAACTGGGAAGAAAGTAGAGAATTCTGACATTAAAGCCAACTTAAAGCTTTATTATCTTGAATGGAGGTTTGTAATATGTAAACAAGGTTTTTAATGGTATAAGGGGCCTCTAGAGACTTCAGAATTATCTTTTAGGGAAGGTTGTCTCTTAATAAAGTATAAAAAGGTGGTAGAAGACCAAATACATTTTACCACTTTTAAATTTTATGAAAGTGTTCAAATATGTAAAATTTTAGAAATTAATGATATAATAAATGCCTTCTATGGTACTGAATTTTGTCCTCCCAAAACTCATGTCTTGAAACAATACCCCTCCATGTGGTCAAATTTGGAAATAGGGCTTTTAGGAGTTTAGTGAGTTTATTGGGGCAGAATCCTAATCCAATAGAGTTGATTTAAAGAAGAGGCCACGTCTCTCTGATGGACTCTGAAAGGAAGACCCTATGAATACACAGCCAGAGGCAGCCACCTGCAGCCAAAAAGAGTGCCCTCAACAGATTCCAACCCATGCTGGCACCCTGAATTCACACTTCCATTCTCCCAAACTTTGAGAAAATAAATTTGTTTTGTAAGCTACCCAGTATTTTGTTCTGGTAGCCAGAGTTCATGAATATCTGCTCCATCCATATCCTATATTCAGTAATTATCCACATGGCATTGCATTGTCTCCTTCATCTGTGTCTACCCACCAACCTTTCTGCCCCACCCTCCCTCCCTCCCTTCCTTCCTGCTTCCGATAAAGACTTTCACATCAGACAGTATCTCTTCATTGTCACACTTAATTTTGTTATTCTTTGTATTTCCTTAAGATTAAATGTTGGTCATATTTATAATCATTCTTTAGTCCTTGTTGCTAATTCCATCATATGTCCATTTAGTCTTTTGTTTTCTATTGACAACATTTATTCAGGTTATTTAGGTCACATTTTCTAGCTTCTTGCTCTGTCAGGAATGTCAACTGAATTATGGGTCTTCAAATTGCCCAGAGACAGAGACAGAGGCTGACACCTCCTTTGGGAATCTCTCAGTGCCAAGAAAACCCCCAGCTCTATGGTGATGCCCTCTCTGTTCAAAAGCAGATTTTGTGGTTGCCATGGAGTTTAGCAGTTAATGATCAGAAGTTCAGGTGCCAGCCACTCGGGTGGAGAATTGTGGGCACAAGCTTTTGACTGTAATTGGGCTGTTAAAGGTTTTGACCTCAGTTCTGTTTTAAAGTAACTTTCTCACAAAGAATCCCTTTGCTATAAAAACCTATAAAATAAACATGTGGAGCGTGCTCCTTCTCAGTTGTCCTCTGTCAGACGTCGACTAAACCACCGACTCCTACTTTCTCTATTTTTGTGTTTTTTCATGTTTTTTTTTTCCAATTCCCTTATCACTGGTTTGGGGAAATTGAGCAAACATCATGCCAGTTGGCGTCTTGGAACCGGGACCCTCTAACACTCTGGGGAACTCTGATTTGTTTAAGGTGAGTGGGACCTTCCTCAAAAAGTGACACACAGGTGGATTTAAGGAAGGGGAGGAGTGAGTTGATATATAGCTCTGTGTAAAGCATGGGACATTCTAATTTTAAAGAAAGAGCATAAAGAGAGTTCTATGTTACAATGCTTTAAAAATCACTGGGCAGCCCTGTAAAGAAGGCACAGCTGGTGCAGTTTTTACAATTTGTTATAAAAACTTCTCTGTTTCCTTGAGGAGAGAGCGGTAAATATAGAGACTTGGGAGGAGCTTAGTGAAGATGGCCTATTAGGTATGCAGCTGAGAAATCGGCAAGAATTCTGTGGAAACTTACTTTGTGGTCCTTAATACAAGATTATCTCATCCATCTCGGATAAAATGGTCAGCCTTGATTTCTGGCTTTAAGAATGCAGTTAAAGGTTACAAACCCGCTAACAAAGACTCTTCAGCTGACTGTACCTCCACCCACTCCATCATTGCCAGACTCTGTCCTCAGAGAGCAGGCAGGCAGGGGTGCAGAGCCCAGTCACCCACAGATACTGCCCCCTGCTACCAGAAGTAAGACCCTGACCTGGTGGGTCAGCACGAGGTGTGTGTCAGGTAAGGTGGGTTGCTGACAAGGCCCAGGGGGTGATGACCTCCAGAAGAGCCCAGCACTGGGGTGCAGGGGATGTGGGGGCAGAGCAGTGGCCTGTGGCCCTGCCTTATGCTACCGATTGGCCTGCAGATCCTTTCAACCCTGCCTGTTGGTAGCCACTGGAGAAGGTGGTGGTGGGGAGGGCCTATACAACTGTAGGGATAAGTTAGAGTCAGTACTTTACCCCAAGTCTTGTGTACAGATTCTCGTCCCCTGTTCTAGGTGCTCTGGTGTCTGGAAAGGGGTTCAGGGGTGCCCCTCCTTATTTGTTCCACACCTGGGCAACCCTCTGGGCTCATATTCCATCTTGTTCTTGCTTCCTGCACTTTGGTCAAGGGGAACCACATTGCATTATGTCCTGTTTAAATCTGAGCTGCCTGCATGTAACTTGGCTGGCTCTTATCTGTTTTCACACTCTACGATCCTGCTTGCTTAATAAATTACCCTCTAATGATACAACACTAGAAGGAAAAATTAACAGGTCCCAAAGTTACAAGTTTTTATATTCTTACTTCATGAGCTCCCACATTCTTTTTTTTTTTTCACTTTTTTTTTTTTTTATTGTAAACAAATGGGATACATGTTGTTTCTCTGTTTGTACATGGCGTAAAGGCATATCATTTGTGTCATCATAAATTTACATAGGGTAATGTTGTTTGATTCATTGTTATTTTTTCCCTTCCCCCCACCCCTCCCACCCCTCTTTACCCTCTATACAGTACTTCCTTCCTCCATACTTGCCCCCCTCCCTAACCCTAACTCTAACCCTAACACTAACCCTTCCCCCCCCCCCCATTATGTGTCATCCTCCACTTATTAGCGATATCATTCGTCCTTTGGCTTTTTGAGATTGGCTTATCTCACTTAGCATGATATTCTCCAATTTCATCCATTTGCCTGCAAATGCCATAATTTTATCATTCTTTATGACTGAGTAATATTCCATTGTATATATATACCACAGTTTTCTTTATCCACTCATCAATTGAAGGGCATCTAGGTTGGTTCCACAGTCTGGCTATTGTGAATTGAGCAGCTATGAACATTGATGTGGCTGTATCTCTGTAGTATGCTGATTTTAAGTCCTTTGGGTATAGGCCAAGGAGTGGGATAGCTGGGTCAAATGGAGGGTCCATTCCAAGTTTTCTAAGGAATCTCCACACTGCTTTCCAGAGTGGCTGCACTAATTTGCAGCCCCACCAGCAATGTATGAGTGTACCTTTCTCCCCACATCCTCGCCAACACCTGTTGTTGCTCGTATTCTTGATAATCACCATTCTAATTGGGGTGAGATGGAATCGTAGGGTGGTTTTGATTTGCATTTCTCTTATTACTAGAGATGTTGAACATTTTTCCATATGTTTGTTGATTGCTTGTAGATCTTCTTCTGTGAAGTGTCTATTCATTTCCTTAGCCCATTTGTCGACTGGATTATTTGAATTCTTGGAGTAGAGTTTTTTGAGTTCTTTATAGATTCTGGAGTTTAGTGCTCTATCTGAAGTATGATTGGCAAAGATATTCTCCCATTCTGTAGGCTCTTTCTTCGCATTGCTGATAGTTTCCTTTGCTGAGAGAAAGCTTTTTAGTTTGAATCTATCCCAGTGGTTGATTCTAGCTTTTATTTCTTGTGCGATGGGAGTCCTGTTAAGGAAGTCTGATCCTAGACCAACAAGGTGAAGATTTGGACCTACTTTTTCTTCTGTAATCTGCAGGGTCTCTGGTCTGATTCCGAGGTCCTTAATCCATTTTGAGTTTAGTTTCATGCATGGTGAGAGATATGGGTTTAGTTTCATTCTGTTACATATGGATTTCCAATTCTCCCAGCACCATTTGTTGAAGAGGCTATCTTTTCTCCATTGCATATTTTTGGAACCTTTGTCTAGTGTGAGAAAATTGTATTTATTTGGGTTTGTGTCCGTGTCCTCTATTCTATACCATTGATCTACCTTTCTATTTTGGTACCAATACCATGCCGTTTTTGTTACTATTGCTTTGTAGTAGAGTTGAAGATCTGGTATTGCAATACCCCCTGTTTCACTCTTCCTGCTAAGGATTGCTTTAGCTATTCTGGGTTTCTTATTCTTCCAGATGAATTTCATAATTGCTTGCTCTATTTCTGTAAGGTACGTCATTGGAATTTTAATTGGAATTGCATTGAATTTGTATAGCATCCCACAGTCGTTAAATATTCAAATTGGCTCTAATCTAAGCCAAAAGTGCACTCTGATTTAGTATAGATGTTTTGCATGCTCTTTTAGAAATAGCGGCTGTGTAATTTTTTTTTTTAATTCCCATTTTAAGATTCTATATTTTGAGCTCATAATTTTATGGTGAATTCACATTTGACCTTGTGTGCCTAAATTAGTGTAATTTTTCCAGTTTTACTTTATCTAATTATTGAGGTCTTTGCAGTCTTTGTTCAGAGGCTAGTTTTTCAAGGGTTTACTCTCAAATACATTAAAAAAACTCTTAGAAAATTCTAAGAAAGACATAGATATGGTAGTGTTTGGGATGGATCTGATAGTCATCAGGATAAGTGGCCACCTGAAATCTTTTATTTGAGTGTCCTTATGGCTGTTGGATTTTATACCTAACATTTCCATCTGTGCAGGCCTGCTCTACAATTAATACATAAAAGTATTAGTAAAGTAAAAGTCTGATTGACTTTATTTTAATTTCTAACAGGTTAAATCTAACAGAGGCTTTGATAAACATCTGTAACATTGCCTCCTACCTGTGGAGCTTCTCTTGCAAAATGTTATAAAATCTTTTCTTGTCTGTTGTGTATGCATGCACACTATTGTATTGTGTCTGCATATGTGTTGTATGTGGTATTAAAATTGGCATATAAATAAATGAGCGCTCATCAATTAAAATGAAAATTAAAAATGGATCCAAGTATATACTTTTAAATTGACATGATTTAAAAGCAAGTTCAATTTAAATTGGGTAAACAAAAATGTCTTTAAAATTAATAACTTGCAAGTGTTTATAGGTAGTCAGACAATAGAGTCTTAATTTCTATAAAGTGTCTAGAATGTGATATGCATTGCTTCTGTGATTTTTCTTTCAACAAGACAAAGTTGGCTAATACTGTTAACTATGCTTGTTTAATATCTTGGTTTTCACATTTAAAAATAAGTAAATTAGATTTAACATAAATGGGATTAATCATAAATTTGTTAGAGTCATCTGATTAGTTTACAAAGTTAAGTTGCAAACTGCTAAATATAAAATTAAGTACTCTTGACTTCTTTAGTTTCGTAAGGAAATATAGTTAAACATTGGATGTGTTTTCATAAATTGGTAAATGGAAAAAGGTTTAAAAGTGCTTTGTCTGTGTTCACTGAAAGCAATATTACTAAGAATTAAAATTCCAACAAGTATAATTCTACATGCAAAGGGTTCAGAATGTTTCAACTGCATTTCAATTAGAGTACTGTGAATAACATAAAAGTATTTCATCTTATTAGAGTGGAGTACTTTGTCTAAATTCAGAAATTTCATATGATTGTTTTATTGCTACATTGTTTTAAAGTAAACTTTAAAAAGGAATCAATAGCTAGGAAAGAGAAATAAGGTTTAGGTATGGAAATATATTTTAGTATGGAAAGTAGAAAGAAATGGAAATGTTTCTTGGTGAGAAAGTCTTTGTGTGATAAAGTAGTAGAATCTCTAAGCAAGTTACAAAAGGATTTGTGTAGGGTAAATTTCAAAAGAGAGTGTGTGTGTGTGTGTGTGTGTGTGTGTGTAACTCGATTGGTCATATGTAAATAGCATAATCAATTAAAGCTATTCAAGGGTTTTTCCTAAGGCCAAATATTAACATACTGGTATAATCCAAAATTTAATCTATGTTAGAGCAACTGGTTTTAAAGGAATTAAGATTCATACAACTCTGGTTAAACAACAAGTGTTATTTTAGAGTATTATGCTACATTACAGAGTCTAAATTTTTTTTAAAAAGCTAAATTTGGTTAATATAAGACATAAATGTAATTGTGCTATTACTGACTTCTTGGTATAATAAATGTATTCCTATCTACCAGGTATACAAGTCTTTAATGTATGAGGTTTAAAAGAGCACTTTATGAGGCTAGTGTTCTCCAAACTAAAGTTGTCTGTAATGGTAATTTTAGACTTATAACAATAGCACATTTAATTGGGAATTTATATCATTTAATATTCTGTAACTGTATCTGTTATCAATAAGATATATGTAGGTTTTTATGTTACTTTTTACACTGGATTAGGAATTTAAATGTGCTTTTGAAAGATAATGAGAGCCTCATCCGTTTAAGGTTAATGCTATGAAACGCAAAAATATTTTGCCAATTTCCAGCAAAAGAGGGTTAAAAGCTCTCTTAACTTTTGTTTGATTCATGTTTCAGATGTGTTAAATTGTGTCAACTGATTCATATAGACTTAAGAAATGATACATATAAAAATTTATAAAATATTTTTTTAAGAGACTAAAATCAGTTTCAAAAATAAAACACCTAAGATTTGTCAAGAGGCCATTTCACCTAAGTTAAGACTGTGCCTTTCATCTTATTTCATGTTAATGTAATCATTCAAGTTCATTTAAAATTAAGTTTAAAAAACATTTTTGTTTTAATAATAACCATGATTTTAAACAAAAAGTATATAGCTAAGTAAAAACTTGAACTCACAAAAAATTATGTTCTTTGGTTCATAGCTATTTCACAAACTAAATATCTTTTTGCTCTTATTAATTTCATTTTGTATTTTCCTCATAAACTTTAACTGTTGCCTGTTAGTGCTTTACAGAAGTACAACTTTCAATATAACAAACTGAGTTAATTTGAAATAATAGGCCATTACCTATAGACAGACAGAATGTAAACCTAACTTCAGTACTAATACTGACCCCAATTGAATTAAAGGGGTAAATGACCATAAAGTTATAGATGTTAAAGTTAAAACCCACTACTCTTTAAGACTGGTGAAATGGGTTTGCTGAATGTTTAAGTCCAAGACTTGGAGATTAAAGTTAAGGAAGTAAAAGGGCCAAGAAAGAAAATAGACAATATTTGACTCTGACTCTCTGACTCAGCTTGAACCGAGGGAATAAGGGGATTTCTCTAAAGTCTTTGCAACTTTGGGCCACGTGACTCAGGGGTTATTCATGAGACCCATGGGAACAGAAAGGTGACCAGTGTGCTGCAAAAAAAAAAAGGATCATTGGAGAAGGGAGTCATCCCTGACACTTCCAAGGGAAGCCAGATCATCAAAGAGACCCTAAGCCATCGTAGAAGATGGCACTAAAAGAGCTAAGAGGCTGCTCTCGAGTTCCCCAAGAGTGACCCCTGAGGGAACTCAGCTGACTCTTAACAGTAGATAAGAACAAGGTCAGTTTGACCAGCTTCATCTTGAACACCTAGCAAAAAACAGTTATAACCAAAGTATGGCCATTCCTGGGCACTTAAAAGACAATAGTTCTTTTAATAGAACTTAAGACATATGGTTCCCACACTCCCTGCATTTCTGAGGTATTTTTTCCTTTGTGAGGCTCTTATTTACCTCTGCCTCTGCCTCCGGGAAGAATGGTGCTTCTATGTTAATCAATCAGGACTGGTAAGGGATAAGGTTAAATAACTACAGGACAGATTGAGGTCAGGTTATTGTAAAGCAGGCTCACTTGTCCCTATGTTACAATTTAAAAAACAACAAGGGAGAGATAGAACCCTGCAAATTGTTTGAATCATGCTATTTTTGTTTTAAATTTTTAAAATTGTGATGCTAAAGGTCACACTGCTGCTGTGTACACATGACTCCCACTATAATAGGCCTGTCAGGCCTGGTCTGGTGGAGAGACTTACAAACATGACAAGGGATGGACCAGATCTGGTGATAATGTGGGGTAGAGTCTATACTTGTATCTTTCTAGAAAGTGCAGCTTGTCCCATCTGGGTACCTGAACACACCATTCGTCGTCATCATGAAGGTTCATGTGACTTAAGCTCAAACCGGAGGTGTTGATCCCAATCCCTACCAGGAACAAGAAGCTGAGAAGGAAGAAGGGGAAGGTGAAGAAGACTCTGTGGACCCAGAATGTCAACCTGCCAATGTGAGGACAATCGAAGAACCTGATGCTTCAGACTAAACAGATAGTCAAGCAGCAGGGAGGTCCTAAGTCTCCAGCCACCATGTTTGTGAATCCTGCATGGCTTGCTGAACAAATACTTAATGATGTAAATTGCTTTAAGTGTTGGAATATGATCAAACATTCTGTATGGCACATTTCTGGAAATATGTGTTTGCTACTAATTCTCTTGAGTTATAACAACAAGATGCCTTATAACAACAAGATATCTGAGAATGTCAAAGAGCCCATCATTTGTGCTTAAGTTAAAAAAATAAGGGGGAGATGTTTGGAGTGGCAAATGAATTAAGGGTCCTTGAACTGCTCTAAGACAGAGGCTGGAACTTCTCTTGGGAATCTCTGGGGCACCAAGAAAACTGCCCAGTTGTATGGTAACTGCCCATGTGCCATGGAGTTTATTAGTCATGATCTAAGGTTCAGGTGCCAGCTTCTGGGGTGGAGAATCGTGAGGTCAAGTTGATGACTGTAATTGGGCTGTTGAAACTTTTGACCTCAGGCATTTTAAATTAACTTTCTCACAACATATCCCTTTGATATAAAAACCTATATAATAAATGTGCAGAGCCTGCTCATTATCAGCCCTCCTCCATCAGAGGTCGACTGAACAACTGAGTCGCACTTTGCTCTATTTTTGTGTTTGTCTTTTTTCCAATCCCTTCATCAGCTTGGTTCAAAATGAACAATCGTGCTGTTCATTTTGTACTTACATACTGAACATTGTGATTTATTATGTTGCTGAATTTTGAATTTTGTTGTTTTTTCTAAAAAACATGGAGTTTTTTTTTTTTTTTTTTCTGGAAGCATTTTTTTTCACATATTTAGTCTATTTGTCCAGTTTCTAATGCAGAGTGGACAAATCTGATCTCAGTTACTCTAGTACAGTGACAAGTGAAGTTCTCCCACTTTGTTAGATTTTTAGAAACCTACTCTAAAGGAAATTAACTTCTGCAAGGTAACCAAAATATACAGAACTACTCAAAATGTATTTCCTGTTCATAAAATGGAAATTTTATCACACTTAGAAATTAGAGAAGCTAATTGTGAAAACTTTACAGATCTTAAGGTAGGAAAAAAGGCCTCAGTAGTTAATAAGAATGTTTCCTACTTCACAAGAAAAAAAAACATATAATTAAGTGCCATTAGATCAGTTAAGGAAGCATTATTGTTGAATGTCTATATAATTATTTTCTTTTGAATTTGGAAGAACATTTTTTAATTGTTCATATACCTTATTTCATTTTTATTTTTTAAAGACTGAATTTGATCATATTTTAAGGAACCATTCTTGGTTTACATAACTTTTAGAAACTTCATTTTTCTAGGTCAGTTTGGCTGGAAATGATAAAAATTTCTTTCTCCTTGTTTTACTCTTACATAAAGAGCCATGAGGGGACATTAATTTGTAACTATTTATTCATCTACGGAAATCAAGTAAAGATTGCTAGACATTTCATTTCATTTTGTATTTATTATAGAAATTACATTTTCTCAAAATTGGACCCCTAATAAGTAAATATATAACAGGCTATAGTTTTTAGATAAACCAGGAAGAATCTTTAGAGAATCTCAAACGGGAGGGCTAGAAAGTGAACTGTATCCTGTTTCCTCTTATGCCCATCCCTGACATCTCAAACTCAGCAGAAGCTTCTTAATGAACTGATCATATGAAAAACCACCCTCTACATAGCCACCAGTAGTGTGGACACAGTTATTTAGGAACAATCAAAATCAGAACCAGAAAAAAATTCAGTCCAGAGTCAAATTTAGTATTATCCAGTTGCTCAATTACTTGATGTGTGGACTGATCTTAATAGCCTATCTGAAAGAATTATAGATGTGACTTTTTGGTGTGGAATAAACTCAAATAATTTCACAGGATAGTCACATACTTTTAAAAGAAAAATATGCTAGGAAAAGTACTGCTGACTGGAATCTAAAAAGAACAGATGGTTGAAGATGAAAATGGGCCTCTGGGATCCCAACTTTTCATATCCAGTAGGAAGACTGAGAATCAGCTGTAAACATGGTACAGTTTTTATTGAAAAGAAAAGATATTGCAGAAGGAGAGGCTGAGACCTTCGATGGTGGGACAGAGCATTCCAGCGTGAAGAACTGGGCCCCAAATAAGGAATGTTTCCTGCTCCCTGACAATGTGTGCTGGGATGGATTTCAGAATTGATACAGACCAGTGACTACTATTTGCTTCCTGCTTTCCCTGTATTTGAATGGAATTGCCCATTTTAGTGTATCCGTTCTTGTCTTACCAGTGTATATACCTTTAAGGAAATAGATGGAGATTCAAGATGGCAGATTAGAGGAGGTCTTCATTTCCAGTTGCCCCAAGGCTTGGGATTCAAGCAACAGAAATACTGCTTCTCAGCAAGGAAGGTGAGAGGTAATTCACTGAAATTAAGTATCAGTCAGAGACTCCTAGAAACCTAGAAATTTGAGTGCGTTGAAGAAAGGATCAGGAGGAGTACAATGAAGCCAAGCTGGGGGTGGCAGTGGCAGTGGCAGTAGCGCCAGATCATCCCAGAGAGGAGGGATAACACAAGCAGCAGAACAATGAACAAATTTGGCATGGGAAAACCTGTCAAACAAAAACCAGTCTGAACTCAGCTGAACCAGGGGCTGCACAGAAAGCTGGTTATTTGAAAAGTCCTCTGTGTTTCCCAACTCCCAGGTGGAGAGCTGAGGCTAGTCCCAAATTGAGGAGCCTGTGCTACAGCTTACTGCTGCTGGAGCCTGGGAGATCATAGCAAATACTGCCATACTATCCCAGCAAGAGCTTACCAGTTGGTCTAGGGTGTAGCTACTAGAATGTGAGTTAAATAGGCAAAAAGAAGACTATTCAGGAGGATTAAAATCAGAGTTATAAAGGAAAGTATAACTTGAGTTCCCTTTGAGTCTGGTGACTCACATGACCACCTGAAGAGGGTCAGGAAACTGAACAGAAGGGTATGATTACATTTCCCAAGCATGAATCTGAGAATGCCACATTTGTGGGTGATGAAGTGTGTGAGTCCTGTGAAAATTTGGCTCCTCTTCCCTACAGGTAGAATTCTCAAAATACCCTAAAATCCAGATGTACAGCACAAATTGGCATTGCCAGGCTCTAGGGGTATGTTGATTTAATCTATCCAGAACAGATACTACCTGACAAAGTCTCAAAGGCAAGGAAACAAAGTAGCAACAAAATCCACTTTGAAATATTTTAAAAGTTCAGAAAAATCTGATATCCAAGAACTTTTTGCCAAGAGAAGACTGTGCCCTAAAAAAGGTACACACACATAAGAGTGGAAAAGAAATTCATTTCGACAGATGTATAAAACCCAATACAAGAATAACGTGTGTGTATATATGTATACACATATACATATATGTGTGTGTGTGTACACACACACACATATAATAGGATGCCTTTTAAAGTTCAGAATTCATTGGCAGCTGACTCCAAAGATATTGAAGTGGATTAAATACCAGATAAAGAATTCAAAAGAATGATTACAATATCAGTGAATTCCAAGAAAACAGAAAAACAACTGAATGAATTAGGGAAGTCAGTAAGGACATGAATGAGAAATTCAATAAGGAGATAGAGATATTGAGAAAAAATCTTGGAAATGAAATGTACAGTAAGTCAAATAACAATGCTCAGTTGAAAATCTCTCTAATCAAGTAGCCCACATGCAAGACAGAATCTCAGCTGGAAGTCAGATTAACCAGGCTTGAACTTTGAGACAATATTAAGCTAAGTAACCATGACTAGAATATGCAAGAATTCTAGAACAGCATAAAGGACCAAATATAAGAATTACTGGAATCCATGAGCATTGTCAGATGCAGGCTAATGGCATGGATAACTCCTTCAGGGAAATAATGACAAAAATTTCCAGACTTTGGATATGATATGGACATTCAGATTCAGGAAGCCTTCAGAAACTCAAATAGACAAGATAAAAAAAAAAAAAAAAAAACTTTCCATGACTCATTATAATTAAAATGCCTAATATTGAGAGCAAGAATGAAACTTTAAAAGCCTTAAGAAAAATGTCATGTCACATTTATAGGCAGACCAATCACAATTCTGATTTATTAGCACAAACTTTAAAATCCAGGAGGACTTAGAATGATGTGTTCCAAGCCCTGAAAGGAAATAACTGTCAACATGGATTGGTATATCCAGCGAAGCTATCCTTCAGAATCAAGGTAGAAATAAAACTTTTCAAAATAAGCAGAAACTAAAAGACTTCATTACTAAGCCTGCACTACAGAAAATATTTAAAAGAAATACTGCACAGAGAAGAAATCAAGAGCAACTACTAGAGATCACAAATGGAAATATCTCATTTGAGTTGTAGCTAAGCAAATGAGAAACAAACAAATTAAACTTAGAAATAAAAATGCAGGAATAATGAATATCTTTCTTTAATAACACTGAGTGTAAGTGTTCTCAATTCTCCAACTAAAAGACAGGCTAGTATAATGGATTAAAAAACCACCCTACCATTTGTTTAGAAAAGACTCACCTCATAAGCACAGCCACAAGCTGAAAGTGGAAGGAAGGAAATTAATATGCCATACAAATGGGAGTCCCAAAATAAGCAGGACTAGCTATTTTCTTACCCAACAAAGCAGATTTCAAGTCAAAATTAATCAAAAGAGACAAAGGACTTCATACTGATAAAGGGATGATCCAACAAGAAGATAAATGATAGTATATATTCATGCCCCAAATATCAGTGCACCTAATTTCATAAATGAGACATTAAAAGACTTAAAGACCCAGACTTCAATACAATTATACTGGGTGGTTTCAACACACCTATCTCATCAACAGACATAACCTCTATTTGAATATAAAAAATATTATAAATCAAGAGGATGTAATAGAACATTCCAACCAACAACAGATGAATTCACTTTTGGCTGCTCATTGAATAGTCTGCAAAATAGATAATATTTCAGATCGCAGAGCAACCCATAGCTATATATGTGTAAATACACATGCAAATACATGCACATATATATTATATACCTAATCATATATATATATATATGTATGTATATATATTATATATAATCAGAATGGAATGAAATTAGAAGTCAGTAACAACCAGGAGGAGTAACCTACAGAAGCTAGTCAAACACTTGGAGATCAAACAATGATGAATGAGTTATAAAAGAAATCAGAAAAATGTCAAAAATTTTTTTGGAATCAGGTGAAATAGTGACAGAACATGCCAGAACCTCTGGGACACTATGCAGGCAGTTCTAAGAGAAAAGTTTACAGGTATGAATGCCTACTTAAGAACAAAGATCCCAAATAAACAACCCATGGGTTCATCAAAGCAAGACTAAAAATTTCAAAAACAGTAAAAGGAAGTAAATAATTAAAATAAGAGGCAAAATCAATTAGAGAATAAAAAAATACAAAGTAGCAATGAAACCAAAGAGTTGGTTCTTTGGAAAGATAAATAAGATAGAGAAATCCTAAGTCAAATTAGCCAAAAGAAAGAAAGACACAAATAATAAGATATTTTAAAAAGGAGAAATTGCTACAAATATCACAAATCCAGAAAATCATTAAGGACTATTCTGAAAACATACACTCCAATAAACTGGAAATCTGAGGAGAAATGCATACTTTTCTAGACACATATCAAAGTCAAATCAGGAAGATACATAAAACCTAAAGAGACCAATAACAACTAATGAGACAGAAGCAGTAAAAAAAGCCTTCCAACAAAGAAAAGCCCAAGACCAGATGAATTCTCTACTGCTTTGCATCAAATATTTGAAGAACTAATGCAAAATGCTCCTCAAATTACTCCATGAAATGAAAATGGATGGAATACTTCCAAATTCATTCTATGAATCCAGTATCACCCTGATATCAAATCAGATAAGGACCCATAAAGGAAAGAGAACTATAAACCTATAACTCTGATGAACTTAGATGCAAAAATACTTAATGAAATATCATATTAAAATACATATTAAAAAGAGTATACATCATAACCAATTTGGTTTCATTCCAGGGGTGTAAAAATGGATTAACATATGCAAATCAATAGATATAATTCACCACATAAATATTATAGTCATCTCAATAGATTCAGACAAAAACCTTTGACAAAATTCAGCATCTGTGCATGATAAAAACACTGAAGAAACTTGGCATAAAAGAAACTTATCTCAGCATCATAAAGATTATATATGACAAACCAAAAACCAATATCATAATGAAGGGAAAAACTGAAAGCTTCTTTTAAAATCCAGAACAAGCTTAGGAGGTTCATTCTCATTATTCCTATCAGCACTATACTAGAAATTCTATCCAGAGAACTGGGCAAGGGAAGTAAATATAAGGTATAAAATAGAAGTAAGAATAAAAGTAAGAAGTCAAATTATTACTGTTTGTTTATGAGCTGGTATTATATTTAGAAGATCCAGAAGGCTCCACCAAAAGAGTGATAGAACTAATAAACTAAGTAACAGGTCACCAAATCAGCATACAAAGATCAATATCTTTCCGATACATCAATAATGAATTTGCTGAAAAAGAAGCCAGGAAAACAATTCTATTCATAATAGCCCCAAAATAAAATATCAAAGTATGAATCTAATTGAGGTGAAAGACCCCCTACAATGAAAACTATAGAACATTGAAGAAAGTAATTGAAAATAAAGATGGAAAGACCTCCCATGTTCATGGAGAGGAAGAATTAATATTGTTAAAAAGGTCATACTACCAAAATCAACATAAAGATTCAAGGCAGTTATCATTACAATGCCGATAACATTCTTCACAAAACTAGAAAAAGCAATCCTAAAACTCATTTAGAAGAATAAAAGATCCAGAATAGCTACAGCAATTCTAAGCCAAAAACCGATACTGGTTTAGGCATTATAAAACCTAACTTCAAATTATGCTGTAGAGCAATGGTAACAAAAAACATAGGCTGTGCACAAACACATAGAACAGTGGTACAAAATAGAAGATACATAAACAAATTCTCAAAGTAATCTGATCCTTGACAACAGTGCCAAAAACGTAGAAAAGATAGTCTTTTAACAAATGGTGCTAGGAAAAACTTATCCATATGTAGAATAATGAGACTAGATCCCTATCTCTCACCCTGCACAATACTCAATTCCAAATGGATTAAAGACCTAGGAGTTAGAACAGAAACTTCACATTCCTAGAAGAAAATGTAGGGTCAATACCCCAACATATAGGCTTAGGAAACTACTTCCTCAATAGGACTCTACATCTCAGGAAATACTACCAAGTGTTAATAAATGAGATGACTTCAAACTAGAATTTTCTGCACAACAAAGGAAATAAGATTGTGAAGAAAGAATGTACAGAATGGAAGAAAATCTTTGCTTTCTTCTCTTTTGACATAGGATTAATATCCAGACTATATAAAGAACTCAAAAGACTTAACAGTAAAAAAAAAAAAAAAAAGGGGGGGGGTGAACCAGATACTTCTCAAAATACAAATGGCCAACAAATATATGAAAAAAAATTTCCACATTATTAGCCATTAGGGAAATATGAATCAAAACTCGATAGAGGTTTCATCTCAGTCCAGTTTGAATGGCATTCATTAAGAATGCAAATGATGCTGAGGAAGATTTGGAGGAAAAGGAACACCTTTGCACTATTGGTTGGAATGTAAATTAGTAAAACAAACACTATGGAAGTCAATATGGATGCTCCTCAAATGATTAGAAATGAAACAACCACATGACCCAGCTGTCTCAATCTTCTAAATCTATCCTAAAGAATTAATGTCAGTAAAATATAGTGATATATTTGTACTCATGTTCATAGCAGCACAATTTAAAATAAGCTATGGCACCAGCTATGGTGTCTATCAGTGGGTGAATGGATAAAGAAAATATGGAATATATACACAATGGAGTTTAACCATAAAGAAGAATGAATTATGTCATTTGCTGGAAAACAAATGGAACTCAAGAGAATTCTGTTAAGGGAAATTTGTCAAACTCTGGCAGGATGCTCTCAGTGTATTAATCTGGTCATAAGTTTGGGTCATAAGTTTTGGAAAATTTGCAGGAGTTTGATTGTAATCACAGTGTAGAAGACTACTGTCTCCCTGCCAGCTTATACTCTCTCACACTTCCCTTTGTGTTGGTCCCAGTACAGTAACCACAAGAGCTAGACTGGAAATATCTTTCAAGTCATTGGATTAGAAACGTAGATTTCAGTTCTCTCCTATGTAGAATATATTTATGCCATGTGTACAGTGATTCTTGTTTTGGTGAGAAGCACAAGAAATAGAACTGATCATAATTCTGTGTTTGAAGCTGAAACCTTTAGCAGTACTACAAAATAACACAGTTGTATCTTATGTTACATTCTTTGTACATTCCAGAGTATCATTAAATGTCTAACATTGTCATTACAATAATGGTTGTAACACTGAAAGACACTTAGGAATTATCAACAATAAAATATAAATTTTGATTAACCATTGTATTTGTCAACTTTTCTTCACTGTTATGAAATGCCTGAGACAGGGTACTTATGAAGAAAAGAGGTTTACTTAGCTCATAATTTGGAGACTGAGAGTCCAAATAGTGTGGTGCAGACTCTGGCAAGGGTTCCAAAAGAAATGGCCACTCATGTGTGGGAATGAACAGTTCCATCTTAAAAAGGACCCTGGGTTGGGCCAGGCTCAAGCTTTTATAATATCCCTTTCTCGAGAACTACCAAGGGTCTCATGAGAAATAACTTAATCCCTTTCAAAGACAGAGTCTTCAGTGAACCAAGGGACTTCAGTAGGCCCTTCCTCTTAAAGGTCCCACAGCCTTTCTTAGGATCGAGCTTTAAATATACGGACTCTTGGGGGACAAACCACATCCAAACCACAGCAACCATATTAGAGACATTTATTTTTCTATTCTTACTATAGAAAGTGATGGTATAGAAATGCACATGAAGAAGGACTCAAAAGGATGGGGTCAAAATATAGGAAAACCATATTGAGGTTTGATGAAACACTAATAATAACAATATTTTATTCTGGATTTTGTGATACTTGCAGAATTTGAAAGCCTTAAAATATTTATGCACTTGTTCACTCTAAAAAAATCAAATTTTTATCTCATTTTACATTTTATAGCTTTTCAAACTCTTATGTATTTTTAATCACATTTATGTAAATTTTTTTTTTTTTTTATTGCTGTAGTTTGGACCTTGGATGCCTTCCAAAGGTCCATCTGTTAAAAACTTGTTCTCCAAGGTGGCACTCTTGGGAGATGGTGGAATCTGTAAGGTGGGGCCCTGGAAGGAGATTGTGGGACTCTGGTCTCTTTTCAGGTTTTTATTATTTTTTTTTCCTGACCATCAGATAACCAGTTTTGTTCTACCATGTATTATCTTGCAGCTGGCTCAGAGCAACAATATCAACTGATCATGGACTGAAACTTCAAAAACAGAGTCAATATATGCTTTTCTCTTTATAAGCTGATTATCCAGGGTATTTTGTTATAGTAATGGAAAGGTAACAGATATCACTTTGTAATTTTGTTTTCCTTTTTCTGACTCCCTTACTTCATTATTTCTGTTTCAGGCTCCACCAAACTTAGATCTTTCCCTGGAGTATGAGAATAACTTCTGGAAAAGAGAAAATAAACAGAAGGCAGAGGCACATCATTTAAACGTGTTCTTCTTCCTCTCTACTCTTAATTAGAATGATGGTATGGTAGTGATAAACCAATTTTGAACATATTAAAATGAGTACAGCACCCTGGAGTTTGACAAAATACCAAAACAGAAGGACCCGGAGTCCTTTGTATGATCATGTAGAAACTTGCTTCCCACCAATCCTGGACCACCTGTCCACTCTGGAAAAGAGTCGACTTGCTTCTTGAGTCACTGTGTTTGGCTTTCTTTGCTACAGCAGCTAAGTCTGTGCTTGAACACAGTGCCTCATTAGCAACACAAGAAAGGTCAATCTGGCACATTTGTTCCTCTTCAGTGTAAAATTTTTGTTCCTTTTCGTCCTGTGTCTTGATTAACTAAATTGGGCCATTATAGTAGGCATGTATGTGCAGCCTCCTTGAAGAGTTCTATAATCCATCTGGAGAGGTGCAAAAAACTTGTAAAGAAATCCACGATGTGACACTCATACACTTTCTTATGGTTTCTTTTTTTTCTTATAATTCATATAATTTGTGATTTCTCTTCATTGGGAATAAGCATCATGGGATAAGATCATAACACAAATGTCTCAAATTCAATCCAACCAGTATTAGTTGAGTACCTAAAATGTGCCAGACAGAATCATATGTGGGAGAAGAAGAGTTATGAAATACCGTTCTCATCCTTAGGGAGTTAAAATTATAATAAGGGAGAAAGGAGGCTCATAATTAATATTAGCCCAAATTGTAGTTTCAGTAACAGTAGTATAAATAATGATTAACTTAATTTAATAAAAGTGAATTGATCAGTGCTTCCTGAATTAAATATAACATAATGCCAAAATTACCTTTGTATGGCTTTACATCAAATTGTTTCTCTAAGGATCACATTAGTTCTTACCCTTGGCACATGCAGGTGGTACAGGGAGAGGGGTATAAACATGAACTTGATGACAGATGTCTGCTGTATAAGTGTAAAAGATTGCCGATAAGTACTGTAGTATTTACCAGTTAACATATTTGCTTCCATTATAGCTTTCCTTGCCCAACGTTTTCGATTCAAGAGCAGTAAGCCTTAACCAGAAATGATATACAAAATTATAAGAGTAAGATTGAAGATTGAAGATTTTTTTCTTCAATTTTATGAGAAAAACAATTCTTAATAGAAGTATGTTTGTCTTGGTAGAATCACTGTCTGAAATTTTTTGTCCAAGAGGAGCTTATGCCAGCAATCCTATTACAATAAGTTTCATGTTGGTGGGTGCACAGAAAATTTTCAGTTTTGGTTTCATCTCCAGAATCTTAAGTGAGTATATTGAGTCACATTTCATAAAATTCATAACAAAGAGGAATTTAAAATTTGCTTTGTAAAATAGCAATCTAAGAAATGCTGAGCTACTGAACACTAAACTTAAGCTTTGTCAAAATAAAATTTGAACACAAATACATAGTCCATAAATTCTTCTCTTTCTTGTTTGGTTTAATTCAGATAATTTCAGTCATGGACTGTTTTGAGCTACTGCTGCATTTAAGGCAATGTGCTTTGTAGGCCCAAAAGCCAAAGGGAGTTTCCAGCTAGTAGATAAATGTGCTGTCTATAAACAGACATGTCAAGTTAAGTCAGTACCATGGTTCTGCCATAGAGGGTGTGATGGTTAATCTTAATCAATTTGATTGGATTAAGAGAGGACTAAGATTACGAGGCTCCTGGGTGTATCAGTAAGGATCTTCCTAGGAATGATTGCAGGTGGGGCAGCAAACTGAGGTGGAGACCACACTAAGTGTGGGGCAGCACAGTCCAATAGATTGCAGCCTTGATGGGACAAGAAGTTGTAAGAACAAGGGAGTAGCAGTTGATGCAAGCTCTATTCTTCTTGAGCAAGTTCTTTGATTGCTACTGTGATCACCTGGGGACATCAGATCCTCCTTCACTCTTCCAAAGTGGACTCTGACCAGTGACTCTCCAGGGAGTTTCTCAGCCTTTGGTCCTGGCCTGGGGCTCCATCAATGATGCCTCTTGTTCTGAGACTTCAGCTTCTTGGACTGTGCAGGTACTGATTCCTCCAGCTCTTGTCGTCTAACAGCCATTGTGGGACTATTCAGCCTCTGGTTGTGTAAGCCAATCTAATAACCCCCCCTTTTTATAATCACACCTGTGTGTGCGTGTGTATATCTCCTTTGGTTCTGTTCCTGTAGAGAACCCTGACTAATACAGAGGGGCTGATTCATTCTGAGTAAAGAAGTGTCCATTAGTATATACACCAGGAATGTGGCATATAAATTGACCCTGAAGCACGTGTTCTTTTCCTAATGCTGCCATAAACGAGGTGTCTTAAAGTAACTGAAATTTATTCTCTCACAGTTCTGGAGGCCTGAAGTCTGAAATTAGGTAGTCATGAAGGCATTGAAGTCTTGAAGGTGAGAGGAGATCCCTCCTCACCTCTTCTACCTTCCAGAAGCCACAGGCATTGCTGGGCTGTGGCTGCCTCTCTGCCTCCCTCTCTGCAGGGGCGTCTTCTCCCTGCATGACTCCATCGCTCATGATATCCCCTCCAGTGTCTCCACTTCCTCTTTTCATACAGCACCAGTCATATTGCCTTAGGGACACCCAGGTCTTTTATTACTTCATTTAGTCATGATCATATCTGTCAAGATGCTTTTGTATTTCTCTAAAGGAGATTTCATTCACAGGTATCAGGAACTAGGACTTTGACTTATCTTTTTGGAGGACATCTTTGTTCACTGACACATTTCTCATTTCCTTCCTGTCATGAATGTACCCCAAAAGCTTACGTGTTGAAGACTTGGGCCCTAATGCAGTGATGTTCAAAGGTGGCACTTTGGGGAAGTGACAGGATCATAGAGCTTTAATCTCATCAATGGATCCATTGATGGGTCTATAATTGAATGGACTATTGGAAGGTGATAGAAACTGTGGGAGGTGTGGCCTAGTTGGAGAAAGTAGGTCACTGAGGGTGTAACCTGGAAGGAGCTAGTGTGTCCCTGCCCACATCCCCGACACCATCTGTGTCTCTTTCTCTGTCCCTGTCTCTCTCTTTCTGTCTCCTGGCCTCCATGATGTATTTCACTACGGATCCAGAAATAATAGAGCCAAGTGACCTTGAATTGAAACCTCTTAAACTGTAAGCCACAATAAATCTTTACCTAACTTTGGAGGGTATTATTTTAATAACCTATAAAATGGGCACAATGATAAAGTCACATATTTCATAAAGGTGCAGTGAGGATCAAAGGGTTCATGTATATAATATGTAAGAACATATTAAGTTCTTGAGATAAGAATAAACCCATAACGTCTTAGTGGTCTCATTAGGTACAACTTGGTGAGTGTCTGAATAAGGGAATGGATACATGCTTTCCAGGTAGAAAGCTTCTCCAGCAGCCTGGGAAGTTCTAGAGTTAAAAAGTTCATGTAGCAGAATGATGGCAGGTGAAGTCTGCATAGGTAACAATGGCCATAAAGTGTGCAGTGGACTTGGATAAAATTGAGATGCAGTTAAAATTCATGACAAGATAATAAGAAAGCAACTAGCAACAGATGGCTGCTATAACATAACCTTTTGGCTACAGCAAATGGCATTCCAAAGTACTAAGAGAAGTTGCAAATGAAACCATGGGCTGGCCATGGACAATCTTTGAGACATTCTAAAGACAACTGGAAAAGAATAGAGTTGGATAAATTAATCTCTGATTTTAAAGAAACAGGAAGTTCCCACAAACTGTCAAGCGGTTTAGAGAATAAGGCAAAGCCGGTGTCCAACTGATCTACTCAAAAGGATGCAATGAGCTACTTTTAGATTTGGACTACATATTGTTTACGGAGACAGTAAGGAGAACAAGCCAAAGTGCCCAGCTCCCAGACACCAACCAGGATGGCATGAACACAAAAGAGAAGCAACTGTAACAGCAGTTGGGAGCTACTCTCGTTCTAAGGAGCTAAATCTGTACTCCAGCTGAGAGTTTTTATTTTCTAAAGCTCTATTCTGAGGGATGTGGCAGGAAGGCCTATGTGTCCTCAGAGCCCAGAAGGCGACGAGAAACTGTCTCTTGACATCCTTTTAGGGAGGTGGAGCATCAGTGGGAGATGTAGAGCAGCCCTTAGAAACCTCCCACCTCTCCCATCCAGGATGTTGCCTGCCAAGACTCTGATAAGCTGCCTTTCAAGCTTTATTCATGCTGATACCTATAAAGTGACCAGGCCAAAGCTGTTCCCCAACACATATTAGGAAACTTGGATAGATTTAGAGAAATGTCTTAAACAGATTATTAATGAGCAGTGAGATGATTCGAGAACACCTTGAAGAGACAATGAGATGAAGATGCTGATGCTAATGAGGTAAAATTTAATATGGATGAATGAATAATTATGACTTTTGTTACTAGAAACTGGCCTTTCAAAATAGGCTGGAAGGAGACTTGGCTCAGCAGAAATCTCCAAAAAGGGACTCGAGCTAAGAAGACTCAGAGGGTCTACTTGCTATGAATTTATTATGATGTGAGTGTTAAAATAGTAAAAGGGCTTTTAGGTTCAGTTATTAGGATGTGTGTTTCCAACTACACAGGAGTGAGGTTTTGCCTCAAACATAAGCATAGGCACAGTATAGGACATGGGGCTCAGGTTGGGGGGACTAAAACCATGTCAAAGGAGATGAGAGGATTTCTGAGACTGAAGAAGAATCAACAGTGATTATTATCATTATTAGTACTCAGTAAAGCACTGTGATGTGCTAGCTATCATGTGACATGTTTTATATGAACTGTGATATTAAACCTTCACCATGACCATAATGAGCAGTTACCATTACCATATCATATTAGTAGTGCCCTTTCTCTATGGTTTTGCTTTCAACCATTGATTTAACCCCAGTCATTAGTTGTTATTTCAGTATAATAAGATATTTTGAAAGAGATGAGGGAATTATATTCACAAAACTTTCATTAGAGTATATTGTTATAATTGTTTTTATTAGTTACTTTCTTGCTGTACCTAATTTACAAATTAAACTTTATTATATGTATGTATGTTAGCAAGGAAAAATAGAATATGTAATCAGAATAATTCCTAATGTTTTATAGCACAGTAGGATAACTGTTGACAATAATTAATTAAATATTTCACTATTCTAAAATAAATTAGTTATAGTAATTAGACTACTAATTCTAATGTCTGTCCATATATGTGTATTGCACACACGCACTAAACATGCCATATATAGGGTTTGATACCATCCATGATTTCAGGCTTCCACGGGGAGTCTTAGGCCATATCCCCCTCGGATTAGGAGACTGCTACATTGAGTAATTGCATTATCATCTGCATTTTCTGGAGTAGACAGGGAAGCATCTAAGGGAACATCGCTGCCCAAGGTTAGACATGCTGCTAACTGATTCCTGAGCTTGGATTGTTCCCGGGGATATAATTCTAAATCCATACTCCTAACCAATACACTGTAATAGCTCACTGTACTTTTCCAACAGCTGAAAGGCTTAGTGCCTAAAGGAGGGGTTATGGATCTATATGTATCTTATTAAAATCTCTGTTGAGGTCCTAACACCCACTATGTACTGAGAAACAAGACCTTTAAAGAGGTGATTAGGTACAATGGGATCTTGGGGTGTTGGGTCCTAAGGTGATAGGACTAGTCACCACTAAGAGGAAAAGATACCAGGGATGTACACACAGAGAAAAGGCTATGTGAGGATACAGGCCAATAGGCAGCCATGTACAAGAGAGAGGCTTCTGGAGAAGCCCAAGACTGTTAACGACTTGATCTTGGACTTCAACCTCCAGAACTTGGGAAAAAAAAATATCTGTTGGTTAAGCCTGGAATAAAATCATGGCAACCTGAGCAAACTAATACAAGGAGTTAGATTTGTTTTATAATTTACATGTGCTAGGCTGAGAGTGCAGAAATAGAATGGTTTACTGTGACCCCAAGGAATAGCTTCACAGCTGTTCCACAGAGAGACAGATTTGGTCTCGATAAGGGGAGAATGTTCTCTCAGAAATCTCCCAAAATATACTCACCGGGCTGTGTGGGCTTAGAGAATTTTCTGACTAAAATACAATTCAAGTGAATCTACCCTGAATGACCGCTTTTGGATGAAATTGATGAAAAGATTCTGACATGTGGCAGTTGGTTGCACTAGATAATATTTAAAGTCCCATGTAATTTTCACCTTTTATGTCTATTCTTTGTGTGTGTGTGTGTGTGTGTGTACGTACGTATGTATGTGTGTATATATAAATGTATTTTTTAATGTTTCAAGAGTCACAGAAAAGTTTCAAGGCTAGTGCAGAGAGTTCCTATAAACACAGCCCCAGTTTTTTGCTAACATCTTATATTACTATATGGTACTACAGTAGTTTAAATATGATTGTTGCCACCAAAACTCATGTTAAGATTTGGTTCCTACTGTGGTGGTGTTGACAGGTGGTGCCTTTAAGAGGTGACTAGGTAATTAGGAATAAATAAAGCTTTTCCCACTGGAGTGCTTTAGATCTCATGGGACTGGATCTGTCGAGTGAGAGTCAGTCATTATAAAGCTGGCCAGCCTCTGTCTTTTTGACACATGTGCTTTCCTGCACATGCCTGCTTCCCTTCTGCTTTTCCACCATGAGTTGACACTTCCTGAGGCCCTCCCAAGAAGTAGGCAGATGCTGGCACCATGTACTCAGACCTCTAGAGGTGTGTGTCAACTTAACCACTTTCTTGTAAATTACCCAGCTTCAGGTATTTTGTTATATAGCAAGAGGAAAAAAGACAGGTACACTTGTCATAACTAATGAATATCCCACTGAACTTTTGAACATTATTTTTATTTGGAAAAAAAAAGTTGCAATTTCATTTTGCTTTCAGTTTCATCACACTGGAGTGTTTCCTTGCTTTGAAAGTAACCGTCAGAAATCCAAATGATTGTTTCTGAGACTTTTAACTGAGTGAAGAAGTTTCAAGGAAAAAGCAAAAACTTACTCCCAAAATTTTACACCAGCAGGTGAAACAAAAGCCTTAGGATCTTGAGGAATGGCAGATGTCTTTAAATAGAGATTGCATAGAACCATTAGAAATAAGACATGGGCCTGAGAGAGAAAACAAAACAGCTATTTCTGAAGTTGTTATCAGACTGCAACTAGAATGAACTTATGTGAAGGCCTAATGCTGAGTTGTTCTCTGATCCTTTCTTCCTTCCTTCCTTTTTTTTAAATTCTTTTTTCATTTTTACAGACTGCATTTTGATTTATTATACACACATGGGCTACATCATTTCGTTTCTATGGTTGTGCACAATGTAGATTCATACCATTCGTGTAATCATACATGTACATAGGGTAATGATGTCCATCTCATTCTACCACTTTTCATACCCCCTCTCTCTCATTTCCCTCTACATAATCTAAAATTCCTACATTCTTAGCAAAGATTATGTTTTGCTGCCTTTGCATTTAGTGTAACAAATTTCTCCCTAAACATTTCAATGTACCTGAAATTTGGATATTCTTTTTGATTGGCTTTAGAAGCTTTCTGGACATACTTTTGGATTACAGATTGACCTCGAGTGTTTCTGGTTGCCCTGTGGGAACTGCAGTTCCTATGGTGTAGATTGGTTATGAGTTCTTTGTACTAGTTACCCGAGGGACCTGGAGACAAGAGGTGCTTGTTTTAGTAGCACCAGAGTAACTATCTCTCCCTTCTAGCACTGCATTTTCTTTTGCAAATCATTGTTTTAGAACTCTGAAATATTCATTAATTATTATCAGCCATAGTTATTGTATTGCCATACAGGACACCTCTGGTTATTGCTCCTATCCAGTCACACCTCTGTACACATTAGCTATCCTTTTTCATATTCCAACATAAAGAAATGATATATTCCTGAGGCGATTGATGTGCCAGTTGTCCCGATCTCATCTTGCACATTGTATACATGTACTGAAATATTACACTGTAGCCCTAAATATGTGTATTACTATGTGTCAAATAAAAATATGTATTTTAGAAAAAAATTTTAGAATTGAAATCCATACCATGAAGGATATAAAGAAAAAAAAAAAGATGTAATCATGTGATTTATTCTTTTTCCTAAGAAATTAAATTATCCCTTTTCCAACTTGAGCCGGGCAGAACGGCTCCCTCAAAGGAGGGTGGCGAGAAGAAGGGCCATTCTGCGATCAGCGAGGTCGTGACTCGGGAACACACCGACATTCACAGCGCACCCATGGAGCGGGCTCGGGGAAGCGTGGTCCTCGGGCACTCAAAGAGATCCAGAAATTTGCCGTGAAAGAGATGGGAGCTCCAGGTGTGTGCATCCATACTAGGCTCAACAAAGCTGTCTGGGCCAAAGGAGTAAGGAATGTCCTGGATGGTATTTGAGTGTGATTGTCCAGAAAGTGTAATGAGGGTGAAGATGCGCCAAACAATACTCTATACTTTGGTAACCTACATCCCTGTTACCACATTCAAAATCTACAGACAGCCAGTGTGGACAAGAACTAACTGCTGATTGTCCAACAAAGACATAAAACTAGAAAAAGAAAAAAGAAAGAAAGGAAGGAAGGAAGGAGGGAGGGAGGGAGGGAGGGAGGAAAGGAAGGAAGGAGGGAAGGAAGGAAGGAGGGAGGGAGGGAGGGAGGAAAGGAAGGAAGGAGGGAAGGAAGGAAGGAGGGAGGAGGGAGGAAGGAAGGAAGGAGGGAAGGAAGGAAGGAGGGAGGGAGGGAGGGAGGAAGGAAGAAATTAAATTATCCCTAGAAAATGTAGTTGGAAAAACAGATCAACGATCTTTCAACAATTCTTGTCATGTTGAAAATGTATCCTGTATGACGGTATACCCCCACCTAAAACAATGTAATCTTTAAAGTTCCCAACTTTCCACACACTGAAAAATGTCTTTTGCATCACAATCTGCAACCCCAATAAGTTGATTTTGATGTAACTCTGTTTCTAAAGAACCGACATGGAAATGTTAACTAAGCTCTCAAAGCCCACAAAGCAGAGGACTTGGTTTAAATAGCAGCATCCATTTGGACATGGGTTATGTGACACATGCTCAAAGCAGAAGAACCTTCTGCCCATTGTTGGAAACCATTTCAGACATCACTGAGTTTGGCAGCCCTTTTCTTCCTGTGAAAAGGCAAGGCTGCCTCTGTCATCCTCATTGCGACATAACAAAGATGCTGACTGTCCCCAGGCTGTCACAACTGGACGTGGCCAGCATATTCACCAAGCTGGAGGAGAAACACATTTTAATTCCACACAGTTCTGTACAATATCTCATGAAAGACTGAATTACCAAAGCTGCAGATATATAATTGGTGAAGACCTTTGTGAACAACTGCAGGTAGTCTAAAAATATTAAAATTAGCACATGTATCAAATGGTAGAATTTATATTAATGCCCATGAGACGGGATGGGAATCAGCAGATCCCAGTAAATCTAAGATGGGGAGGACTTATATGGTAATAGGACAAAGACATTGCCCCTAACCTCATCTGGGCAGAAGTTTCATTAGTATTTTAGTAAGGAGAAATTAGAAATTAACAGCTCTTGAAAGTTTGTTGTATGCATGAATGTTTACATTGTCTGTTGTGTAAATGTTAACTAGTTTATTCTGTATTCCAGGTCAGTCCTTCCCAGCTAATCCTTGTGCTGGTTTTACAGTCTCAAGACATTGAATCCTCCAGTAGCAGTTAAGGGAAGTACCTTAATTGTTTAGTCACATGGCCCTCAACTGTCTGCAGAGTGGACAGAAACAGGTAAATGGCCTTCTGTCCAGGTGCTACCTGAGCCAGACATTTAGGTCAGATAGAGCATTGACCTGACTTCATTTGACTCTCATCTGTGGTTTTCAGTGTGAGGTTGGCTGACCATCTTCCCATGGAGCCTATTTAAAATAGATTCTGGGGCCCTTCTCAGACCTGTTGAGGCAGAATCTCTGGGAGTTTCCAGGAATCTGTATTTAAAGACATAATTAGCTACTTTGAATGAGCTTACCACGGATTGAGAGCTATTATTTTAGATACTGCCAACATTAACATATTACATGCCATTGTCTAATATGTAGGTCACCTATAAAAACCTATGGGACTTTATAGGACACCTCTAAAATTGCTCAATTTAGGTTTTTATAGGTGTCCTGTATATAGGACAATGTGATATGATAGGTTAAGGAGGAATTCATGCTATATAGAAAATCAATGGGAAACCAAGAGATAATTACTAGTTTGTAATTTTCCCTCCATAACAGTTCTCTCTGTTGGTGTATCTAGATGATTCTCTCAGGAAGTCTTCATCTGAGTGTTGAGAATATTTATAGTAAGTTATGGAGGTAGCTATAATTACCTGAGAACCCATGACAGCCATGCTGTATAGCTGCAGATGATTTTCAGATTATTCAAGCAATGTGCAAAGCACTTATTTAAAAACTAATTGATATCATCCAAATCTATTTTGTCAAGTTCCACATTTCTCCATCTAGCTAACAACCACCTACATCCGTTCACAGCAAGTTATATGTGGTTTGTAAGTCATCAATGCAAGTCAGGTAATTAACATAATTAGTTACTGTCACCCCACTCAGAATCTAACAGGAAATATTCTCAGTATGATTCCTTTCACTACATAAAATATGCTTTTGTTGCTTGACTGATACTGATATAGAGACCAAAAAGTCTTGATTTTTGTTTCCCTGACTTTTATATGAAGTAATCTTTCTCTATAAGGTGATAACATAAAAACACTATTTATATTTTAAATAATATCCAGACTGTTACTGTTTTGATTTGGAGAAACAGTAAGTCAGCAAAACTTAGAATACTATGTTCTTAAGATGTGGAATACTAAAACCGAGCTGAGACTCTGGAACAAGATAAATTAGACTCCAAACCCCTTCTACCACGTATTAGCTGTGCAGTCTTGGGCAAAACATCTGCCTTCTCTGTCCTTGTTTTCTAGTCTGTAAAATGGCAAAAATAATTGTACCTCTCTTATCAGTCTGCTGTGATGATTATGTATGTGTTACAAATTTAAAAGCTGAGACAAGTGTCTGTCACATTGTAAACACTCAAAAAAAAACTGCTCTCTGCACTCCTGAGCACTGGAATGCCTCCTTTAACAGGGATTGGGGAGTCTGGCCTCCTGAGTGTGCTTGCAAGCGTGAAGGGATAGCCTCAACCTTCCAGACCAAGCTGTGTCCAACCAGTGGGAATTTTTCTCAGAGTGGGATATGGACAGACCATTGCTTTTGCCACTCAAAAACATGAATCTACCTAACATAATGGGGAAATGCCACATTCATTGTGAAAAGATCAAGCTGGTGTCGGGATGATTTTGATTTCCACATTACAGAATTATAGGAATTACACAACCACACTGATTAATTATAAAGTAATCCATTCGAATACTTAAAAAAACTTCGAATCCTTTTCAAATATTTCTTCTCCCAGCATTTTAAATCTCTCTCTTAAATGAATAATTTCCCTTTATCCTTTAACAAAAAAAGTAGGATTTTTTTTAATATTGAAAATTACTTTCTCATGACATAAACCTTCTCAACCTCCCACCGCCAACTGCCATATCTCATAATTTTATGTGCACTTTGAATGACTGGCATTCCGCTGCTAGTTTTATAGCTTCACAATTTATTCTCTCCCATATCTCTGTTTAGGTAGAATAGTATATATATTCTATAACTGGTATTTATAGGTGCAACTTGAAAAACTGTGTATTCAAAATCCTCAACCGGCTTCCCTGTACAAGCCTCTTTCATTCATTATTTTATTTGAATTTTCAGAACTATATGGCATGGATTTCCTTATCTACTTTCATGAAATTTTCCACCTTAATTCTTATAATATTGCAACATGCTAATTTCTTCCTTCCTTTATAATGTCTTTCTGATGTCTTAGAGATCATCCTCAGCCTCAGGAAACGCACAATCTAATGCAAAGACGAACATGTTGACTGCTATTGCTGAGTGGCTGACCCCATCTCAGGGCATAAACCTCTTCTTCCCAGTCATTTTCTTCTGTCCCTCTACTAGTTCCCAACTAAGGGTAAAGCAAGGAGTAAAACAATGTGCTGGAAGAGTATGGACAGGCAGCGGTCATGTGAATGGAGGAGTTGGGGAATTTTTGCACAGGAAGTGACTCTTGGGATAGACATCTAAGTGTGAGATTTCAACAGTAAAATTTAGAGAAAAGATATTCCACCTAGATGCAGCTATTCAAACAGTGACCCAGAAGTAGAAAAATATTACATATTCCAGATAGCTCATATTCTGGATAATTCTGTGTCCTGGAATGAAGTGAAAGGTGGTAGCTGCAATACACTGTGAGGACTGGGGACACATGGATCATAGACACATGCTGTGGAGCTTGGACGTTTTTATGTAGGTAAAAGGAAATCAATAATCTGGGCACAAGGTACATCAAGATTGGAGCTGTGTTTTAGAAAGAACTCATGTCATTGTGGACACTACTGGGGTAGGAAGATTAGTGGTGAGAGGTGTTTATTTTTTGTGTATATTTCATTCAATACCAAATATACATTGTTTTCTTATATAACTTTATTTGCTAAATATTTACTCCTACCTTCCCTTCTAAGAATAAAAGCTCTGTAAGGCAGGGGACAATCTTGTTTTCCTTTTAAACATACTATTTCATACACAGAGATCTATTACCCTGCCTCCAACAGAAGTGGTAGTGTCAATAGCATTTTCGTCATTATTATATTAACTAAGGTTTGTGGACATCTTACTGAGTGTCAAGCACTATGTAAAGTCAGCTAATTGCATTGTCTCATTTAAACCCTGTACGACAGTTGTCCCCACTTTAGACATGTGTGAATAGGAACCTAGAAAAATGTAGTCATTCGCTCAAAATCATGCAGTTGTTAGGACGGAGAGTCAGTTTTCAAGGATAACTCTAAAGCTGTTACAAAAGTGTTCAATGGATTCTCTATGATGGTCAATTACTAATTAATACTTTTGAATGATTGGATAAATAAAAATATGGATCAAAGAAAGAAGGCTTGTTGGGTTGAGTTGATTAATGTAGGCAAATTAAACTTATCCATTGATATTGGGAAGATATCGTGTGTTTAAATTGTGTATGTTTATCTAATAGTTTAGCATAATAAAGATGATAATGGATACATTACTTAAATAAACAAATGAACATTGTTAAGGAACCTCACTGTAAATAATGTTAGTGCATTGTCCAGACTCACTAATATTATTTTTATTGTTTCTGTATATTTCTGGACTTTAACATGCATTCGTTCTCATTATTCATAAATTGTGGGCATGTTTTGAAGTCTTCCTTCAATCTTCTGGAACCTTCTTTGACTAAACACATGGAAACATATGTCCTCTTGCTGTCACCCTTTTCCAGTGTCTGGTGTGGAAGTTTAAAAGCCCAGCTCCCTTGACTCAGGTTTGGGCAACTCTGAGATGTAACTGCCTCTCCAGGGTTCACCCAAGGGGTGTCCTGTGTGGGAATCTTGCTTGAGATCACATTCTTGGCTTCCTCTTCTTTACTGTCCTGCTTTCTTCACATTTTTTGGTTTTGGTAATGAGGAACGATGTTCCTGTGAACTGTCATCTTAGGCCCTACTTCTGGGGAAACTGACCTTGAAAAAAAATTATTCTGTATGTTCTAATGGGTACACCCATTTTTTCTCTTAATTAAATATGATTTTTTTCTATATTTGATGTGTGTGCCTTCTTAATTAATTTTAGGTGGAAAAAAAAAAGAAATGACAGTATTACATGCAGTGCCATATTATAAAATCCTGTTATTATATGACTTTTCTTCAGACATGATTTGATTTATAACAATTTTTGGAGTAAGCCATACAGAAGTGTTGTCTATCAGTTATGTTAAGATATAAAAAGTACATCTTACATGTTTATTGTTTGAAAACTAGAAACTGCTTAAAAAATTCCATTATTGAATTTCTACAAGGAAATCCTAAGTTCTTAAGTTGCATTCTAAATATAGTAAATGTGCTTTTGCAAAGTGGGTGCTTCTGAATTCACGTGGTTCAGATAATTTTGTCTCTTTCAACATTATGAACAAAACATTGATGTTTCCTTTCTTCATTTCCCAAGCTGAGCATTTTATTTCCTCCAGCAGAACCACAGATAAGCAAATCATTGCAAATTTAGCACATTGAAAACCTTTCCTGTGTAAGTCACAGAAGGTTTTATGGGTTTTGTGCCTTGTGCTAACTGTGTCCTGTACTTTGCTTCAGGTAACATTCTGAATGATGGCATTTACTTCTCCATCCATTCTGGTGATGGTGATGAACTCTCACAAATGGAAAAGCCATAAATAAATCTTGTATCCTTTAAATAGTCAATAGTCCTCATTAGATGCAAATAACTGGCTTTTTTTCCCTCTGGCCACTTTCCTCAGATTATGAGCAATTAATGTGGCCCATCAGCATCCGAGTCCTCCTTATATGACTGGGTGCTGGTGGCATGGAATGAAACTACCCACCCTGCAAATTCAAATTCTCCTTGAACTTGTAGAGGAGACAGACAAAAGGGGGAATTTTAGTTGAAAAGAAACTACATTTTCATTCCACGTTCAATCATATATGACTAGATACTTCCTGTGTCATGGAGGTTACATTCTGAATCCTGATTAGAGTATGTTCTAAAACCTCACAGGAGACTAGGTGCTTTACATCTGGTGTCAGCTGAGCCCTTACCCTGCACCCATGGGAGACCAGGGTGTGGTAATTCAGGGAGAAGCAGATGCAATACAAAAGGCTGGTGCTCAACAATGACCAGGGAAAAACGCTGAGATTAAAATCTATCATCGACAAGGGCCCTTTGGGTGTTGGTTGTGGGAGATGGAGCTAAAAGGGTAGGCACTGACTAAAGGCAGGAATGGGTGGGAAGGGGAAGTTGGTGTTAGGGATGAGACACAAGATTTGGGACTTTCACAGTGTTCTGAGCTGACAGGAGCTGCCACCTCATAATGCCTTAACAGTTTGGGTTCCTATTAAAACTACAGGAACCATCAAACAAGTACTATATTAAAATCCTCAAATAATAGTTAAGAATGACTCACTCTTTATAATTGAGGAGCACTGCATTAGGCAGTGGGGTTACGAATAATAATAATGATAATGATCATCACTGTGATAATAATAGTAGTAAAAATAGCTCACACTTACATGGATCTTGCTTGTATGGTATACATAATGTGTCAGAAACATTCCCAGGACTTTTAAATTCTTACAACTACTCTACAAGGTGTTGGACTGCAATAATTTCTGTTGTGTGGAGAATGAATCAGAAGCACACAAGGGTAAGCTGTTTTGCTCAAGGTCACTCAGCAGGTAAGTGGTGGCTCAGACCCCAGGAATTCTGGCTTTAGGGTCTGCAATAAACAGCCCTCAAATGACCGACTCTTAGATCAAGAGTTAGGAAATGTATATGTCCAAAGAAATGACCACATAAATCACTTTGTCTTTTTCTTAGTCTGTTTTCTGTGGCTCCAACAAAATGCTTAAGACTGGGTAATTGACAGAGAATAGAATTTTCTTTGCCTTTTGGTGCTGGAGTCTGGGAAGTTCAAGAACAAGGCTGTGGGATCTGCTTGGCCTCTAATGAGGACCTTCTTGCTGCATCATAACATTGGCCCAGGGCATCACATGACTGGATAGAGGAAGTGTGCCAGCTCAGGGGGCCCCTCTTTCATGACCTCACTAATTCTAATCACCTTCCAGAGGCCCCACCTTCAAATACAGTGAACATAGTAACTGGGGGAGTCACTTTGCAACACATGAAACTTTGAGGGATACATTCGAACACAGCAGTACTGAGTGTGGGATTGGCTCAGAACACAATAGATGTCTCTGAGGCCTGATTGTTATGGGTGATGGTTCATGGAGCCCGTGGGACGTCAAGGATTCAAAAACTCAAACTTACCTAAACAAAGAAAGGGATGCATTGGTGACACACCTGAAAATCTCAGGAGGCATCTGGCATGCCCATACCCCAGAACTCTAGTTATTGAGACTATATTGAGACTATTTCTCCTTACTTTTGCTGAATTTTCTTTCTCCCCTTGTCTTCCCCTACTTGCCCTCTCTGGATGGGCCTCCTGGTGGCTTTAGAGTCACATTCTGCTACTGACCACCACTGCTCAGGAGCTTCTCCCACATTCCAGGACTGATTTCACTGTCTATCACTTCAGAGAAACATTTACTCAGAGACCATTACTGTGTGCTGCTCTGGGTCCTCGGCCTGGTTACCCAGATATCCCATATATCAAGAGTGTCTCTCCCAAAATTAAATGGATGAGAGTTGCAGGAGAGGTTGTTTCCCAAAGGAAAGCTTAAGTCAGATGCTAGAAGAAGGGAAGACCTTGGACTTAAAAAATAAAGTTATACAAAGTAACAAATCTCTTGTCCTTATATTTTTTCATGTGATTTGCTAACTCAACCAACTCAAGTGCACAGACAGCAGAAAGGAAGCATGTGGAAATGCCCAAACCTGTTGTGCACTCAGAGGAGAAGGGCTTCCTGTTGACATTTGGATTGCAGTTGGATTTGAAGGATAATTTTGAAAGACAAGGCTGGGGAGGATGAAGAGAAGGCAACAGTATTTTTTAGTACATGGAAGGGCAATGTCAAAGCCACATAAAGGAAATCAGAATGTATTATGAGAATGGCAAACAGTTCAAGATGATAGGAAGGACATGAGATAGGGTAAAGCTGAAAATTTTAATTTTGGCCAGATTCTGGAGAGACCTTGAATGCCAGAGTAAGAAATATTTAGATTGTTTGTGTATGCAATAGATAGGGACCTGCTACATACACTTCTACACAGACAGTAAGTAAATCCAACACAAATTTGGGATGAATCTGGCAAGTCATGGATTCCCTAATTATTTACCATTTTTCCGACTGTATCAAGCCCCGGAGGTTTGTTAGAGGAAGTTACACAACTGGATGGGTTGATACATGGACAAGTGATGTTCATCAAACCCTGCAGAACAGTCCCGCTCACTTTCTTTTGTAACTCTTGTGCTCCCACTTTCTGAAATGGATCTCTCACATCTCCTCCTCCATCCTCTAGATTCTAGTCCTTTCTCTTGCCTCTTGGGCCTTCCCCCTCTTCTCTCTGCCCCTGTGCCCACCAGCCCCCTTCTGTGTGCGTCTGCACTGTTCCAGAACCTCATCATTCATGCCTTTGGTTCGAGTTTGTTCCTTGCCCCAGCTTGTGGCTCCTGCCCAAGTACAAAATATGGGTTATGTGGTGGAATTAGTCATTAAAAAATAATAGAGCCTCAAAGGAAGAAAATTCCTGCCCCCAAAGTGGATAGAAAGACATGAACGATTTTCAATTGAAGAGATGAAGCCATAGAACAAAGAGGTAGAGAATCACCAAGAAAAGCAAAAAAGGAACATGATTAATAGAGCAAGTCCACACAGTGGAGAAATACAGTAGCATCACAATCCGCTGGAGTTGCTGTGAGAAAGTATCGGACACTGGCGGACTCAGACCGTGAACATTCATTCCTTACAGTGCTGGAGGCGGGCAACCTGAAGTCAGAGTACCAGCTATGCATTTTCCACTGATAGCTCAAGTTTTCCTGCCTTAATCTTTCCCTATTTTAAAAAGTTTTATTTTAATTTTATAGTGGTGGGAAATGGTTTGCATGAGAGGTATCCTCCTAGCAGATTTTTAAACAGACAATAGAGTGTTGCTAATGTAGGCACAGTGCTTTACAGCAGCTCTTGAACTTATCTGTCCTCTCATACAGTTGAAACCTTAGATCTCCGATTTGCAATACCCCATCTTCCATACCCATCCTTTGGCACCCCTGTTCTCTCTGCTTCTGTGAGTCACACTATGTGAGAAACTACCTATGCATGGAAGCCTGTGCAGTGTTTGTCCCTATTAGGTGATGGCTGATTTTATTTTGCAGAGGGTCAAGTTTCAATCATGCTGTGGCATTGTGCAGGAGTTGTTTATTTTCTAAAACAATAGTTTACCTGATGGATGGATCTCACATTTTATTAATCCATTCATCTGCTGATGCATTTAGGTTGTTTCACCTCTTGGCCATCATGAATACAGCTGCAAAATGCTAATGTCTCTTTGAGATACGAAATTTATTTCACTAATACCCAGAAGTGGAACTGATGGGTCAGATGGGTGTCCTGTTTCTAAACGTTTAAGGAAATTCCACAATGTTTCCGCTGTACCTGTACCTTCTTACACTCCCACCAAGAGCATAAAAGGGTTCTAATTTCTCCACATCCTTGGTGGCAGTTGTCCTTTGTGTTTTGGATAACAGCCATTCTAGTGTGAGGTAGTATCTCATTATGGTGTTGATTTGCATTTTCCTAATGATTAATGATGTTGAGGACCTTTTCATATACCTGTATCTCTGTCTTCTCCTGGAAAATGTCTATTCAGATTCTTTGTCCATTTTAAAATCATGCTCTTAATGTTTTTTGTTCTTAAGTTATAGAAGTTCCTTACATATTTGGACATTGGCCCATTATTGGGTATGTGGCTGGCAGATATTTTCTCCAATTTCATCACCATTTACTCTGCTGATTGTTTCCTTTGCTGTGTAGGAACTTCCTAGTTTGATATGGTTTCACTTTCTCTTTTTGCTTTTGCTGTATGTACTTTGGGAATCATAGCCATGAAATTATTACCAATGTCAAAGCACTTTTCTCTGTATTTCCTTCTAGGAACTTTGCAGTTTGGGGTTTTATGTTCAAGTCTTTAGTCTATTTTGAATTGATTTTCGTGTACAAGGCCAGTCCACTTTTATTCCTTTGCATGTGACTGTTCAGTTTTCCCAGGTCTGTTGAAGAGGCTATCCTTTTGCTATTGTGTATTGTTGCTACCTGTTGAATATCAGTTGATCATATAAGCAATGATTTATTTCTGGGCTTTCTATTGCATTCTACTGGTCTATATAACAATTTTTATTCCAGTACCTACTGTTTTAATTGCTGTAGTTTTATAATATTGAAGGACCTCCAAAAAGGAGACCCCGACTCTATCCCTCGGACCGACGGCAACCCCAATCAACCACAGGAGGCGTCACTTGATGCAAACCGCAAGAGGTGTTTATTCCAGCGCGCTGGGACCCGACTCGTGACTCACGCAGGAGTGCAAGGGTCGAGTCCCTAGCAGAAAATCTTACAAGCTTATAAAGGCAGAAAACCACACATCGGGAGGGGTCGCACATGAAAGGGAGAAAAGGGAAAAGAAAAGAAAAAATGGGGGAACAAAGCTGCCGGGAAATTCCAAAGGGGGTCTAAGTTGTCTGATAACATACAACATGTTTTACAATGTTTTACAACAGGGCGTAAGATTCTGGTCAATAGTTTCTGGTAATCCTACTGTTTGAGCACTATTTAGTCATCTAGCCCAATTTACTCTTTTACCCTCTGTTTGGGGCTATTTCCTGGAACAGCTTTTAGGGGCTTTTGCTCCCATCACTGGGAGGGTGACCTCAGGGAGTTAAGATAACTGGGAGAGTGACCTCAGGGAGTTAAGATAACCAGGAGGGTGACATCAGAGAGTTAAGACAATGGGCAGGAGACCTTAGGGAGTTAAGATAAAAAAAATGTTCATTCTTTAGAACAGCTTACAGCTTAGAAATGTTCACTCTTTAAAACAGCTTAAAAAAATGTTCATTCTTTCAATATATTTTGAAATCAGAATGTATGCTGCCTCTAGCTTTTTTCTTTTTTCTAAAAATTTATTTGTTTCTATTTGAGATGCTTTGTGGTTTCACATAAATTTTGAAACTGTTTTCTGTTCTTTTTTTAGAAAAAAATTCCATTGGGATAGAATTGAATTTGTGAGTGCTTTGGGTAGAATCTCAGCAATATTAAGGTTTTTAATTCATGAACTAAGGATTGCTTTACATTTATTTGTTTCTTCTTCAATTACTCACCAATGTTTTATGGGTTTTGGTTTAAAGTATTCCAACTCCTTAATTAAGTTTATTCTTAAGTATTGAATGCTTTTTGATACTATTGTAAATAAGATTATTTTCCTGATTTCTTTTTCTGATAGTTCATAGTTATTGCATAGAAATTTAGCTGATTTTTAATGTGACTTTTATAACCGTTAACTTTGCTAAATTTATTACTTTTAGAAGTTTTACTTTTGTGTGTAGAGTCTTTAGAATTTTCTCTTAGATTATATCATTATGAAAGGAACAATTTCGCTTCTTCCTCTCCATTGTGGATGCTCTTTCTTTGTCATGCCCAGTTACTAGGACTTCCACTACCATGTTGAATGACTGAATGGGCACAGGGAACAGGCATCCTTGTCTTCTTCCTATCTTAGGGAATGGTAGGTAGATAGGATAGAGCCTTACGTGTTGTTTTGAGTATTGACATTTATTAAAATAATAACAGTGGGCATATATATGGCATTAGTATTTGTCAGATGCCTGCGTAAATTATCCAATCTTCTCAGTGACCCTAGGAGACACTTTCTACTGTTATCTCCCACTTTATCAATGGGCGAACTGTAGCACAGACAACTCAAGGGCATACAGTAATTAAGCTGGCATTCAGATTGAAAAATTTCTGACTACATTTTTTCTTTGTATGTAAAATACTGCCAACTACAGTAGGTGCTCAAAAATACCTTCTAAATGAATTAATAAATAATAGAAGGCATGAATTCAAAAGAGGCAATGGCTTATAATGGAAAACCCAGAATCTAGTTTTTATGAAATGATGAGAGTTGTATCACTTATCAGCAGGGAAAGGAAGGATTTTTAGCTCACATCACTGAAGAAATTTACTTTTCATGTGGAAAATTTAAAATTGGTGTTTTAGTTAGCCTTTTTGCTGCTGTGACCAAAAGACCCAACAAGAACAATTTTAGAGGAGGAAAAAAAAGAAAAAGGTTGGATTATCAGTACCTCAAATAAGGATTTTTGTCAATGAAGGACTTTGAAGGTAAAAACCAGCTGACAAATTGGGAATCATATTTTCAATATCAGAAACCAAGGGATTATTTTCTACGACATCACAGAAACATCTGTCCATCAGCCAGTTAAATAAAATATAAAATGTCAGTGGCTGTGAATTGGCAACTCCCTAACAGGAAAACCTAAATGCATTAGAAATAGGAGAGATTTTTACCCTCATTTGTAGTCATAGAAATGTAATCTAAAATAGTAATGAACTAATCCTATAAACCCCCTTAGATGGATGAGAATTAGAAATTAGGATAAGAGCAAGCATTGTGGATGGTAATGAAGTGGGAATCTTCATATTCTGCTGGAAAAAACATAAACCAGTGAAAACATTGGGGAGAGAATATGTCAGTGCCTCATGAAATGCTGTATATAAATGCCCTGAAATTCCTCAGTATCACTTTCAGTTGTAGACTTCTCTTCAACATTCTAAGTCTGCCTACTGCATCATTGTTTGTGGTAGTGAAAACCAGAGGAAACCTTCAAGGAGAAAAGATTAGGTAAAACCAGGCAGGTGCACACGGAGACCAACTGTACAGCATTTGGAAGCAATAATCAGAGTGTTGCGTGCATCTTTTTTTAATTTTTAAAAATTTATTTTTAGAACAGTTTGATTTAAAGAAAAATTGTGAAGGTAGTACAGAAAGTTCTCAAACACCTTGTATTCATTTTCTTCATCATTAACTTCTTTTTTTTAATTTTTAAATTGTTCAAAAATTTTAGACTGCATTTTGATTCATTGTACACAAATGGAGTACATCATTTTGTTTCTATGGTTGTGCATGATGCAGATTCATACCATTCATGTAATCATGCATGTACATAGAGTAATGATGTCTGTCTCATTCCACCATTTTTCGTACCCTCCTCCCTCTCATTTCCCTCTATGTAAGCTAAAGTTCCTCCATTCTTCTCTCACCTTCATTGGAAAGCAGTATGGAGAATCCTCAGAAAACTTGGAATGGACCCACCTTTTGACCCAGTTATCCCACTCCTCGGTTTATACCCCAAAGACTTAAAATTAGCATACTACAGTGACACAGCCACATCAATGTTTATAGCAGCCCAATTCACAATAGCTAGATTATGGAACCGACCTAGATGCCCTTCAACAGATGAATGGATAAAGAAACTGTGGTATATGTACACAATGGAATCTTTTTCAGCCATGAAGAAGAATAATATTATGGCATCTGCAGATAAATGAATGGAATTGGAGAATATCATGCTAAGTGAAGTAAGCCAGTCCCAAAATACCAAAGGCCAAATGTTTTCCCTGATAAGTAGATGTTGCATGCTTCTTGAAATTGTATTGCTGAGTGAAAAATAATGAAAAAGACCAGACATATAGGTCAATACAAATTATATTTTATAAGACTGTAAATGCACATAAAACAACCTCTGCAGTCTTACAAGGATATATACTTAGCCAGGACACACATTCTTTAGAGTGCTATGGAATAGATGGAAGGGAAAGAGGTGAAGGGAGAAAATGTATAAATTGGAAAGAGCCCAGTAAAGACCCATGGTCAGGTGTAGGTATTCATCCACAGCAGGAAGGGGAATTAGTAAAAAAGTCAGCTTATGTTTCAACCATTCTGCACTCTTCCAAGGGCAGGTGCCTCCAACATCAGGACTGGCTGCAAGGACAATATGCCTGAAGATTGGTGAGAAGACTGCTGCCCTTGAGTGCAGGTAACACATCTGTAAAGAAGAAATGGGCATCTTCCGAATCCCTTATCATGGAGATGCAGACAGGGTGCACAGATGGACAGATCATACCTGGGGCAAAAAGGAAGCATAAAAGAAAACTGCCCATTTACACCTAAGTAACCAAGAGAGGCAACAGCATTCAAATTGTTAGGGGGTGCAGTTTCTAGAACCACCACGGTGGTGTCTTAGAGTTTTCCACGTCCACAGTATTTGGCATTTGTCATTCTTAAAACAGCTGCCATTGCTTGAGCTCCTTCTCTGCACTGGGAAACGTACACTGATCCATCTTCTGCTCATGTTTCAGTCACACCAGTGTAAATAGATTGCCAATCAACCCATCAGAAAATGTCTTGGGGTTTTTCAAGATGGTGGACTAGAGAGTGGCTGCATTTCATGTTGCTCCAGGACTCAGAATTCAAAAGAGGAGATATTGAGAGACTTGGGACCAACTCAAAGCAGCCAGGTGAGTCTCTCCCGTTGGGGAGGCATCCCGGATGGGGCGGTAGTCGGGGAACGCAGGGACCTTTATGAAGTAGAGCTGCCCGGTGAGACACCCCTCCCCCCGCTGGAGCAGTGAACTCGGACAACTGGGAGCATCATAGAGGAGGCCACTCAGCACAGAGCTGGGACTCAGAGCAACCGCTGGGGCTCCGGGTAGCTGCCCAGAGGAGGAGCTGTGAGAAGAGCTGTTTGGACTCAGAGCAACCACTCCTGAACACCGGGGACTGCGTGGAGGAGAAGGAGGAGCGCGGCGGGTCGCTTGGACTCGCAGTGACTGCATCAGAGCTCCAGGCGGCTGCTCAGAAGAGGAGGCGAGTGGTGAGTTGTTTGGGACTCAAAGCAACCGCTCCTGAACACCAGGGGGGCTCCCTGGAGGAGGAGCGCGGTGGGTTGCTTGGTCTCGGAGTGGCCGCACCAGAGCTCCGGGTGGCTGCCTGGAGGAGGTGTGCAACGGGTCACTTGGACTCAGAGCAACACAGACCGACTGCTCCTGAACACCCAGGGGGCTAACCGGAGGAGGAGGAGGAATGGGGTGGGTCACTTGGACTCGGAGTGACTGCCCAGGGCTACAGGCAGTTGGCGGGAGGAGGAGGCACCCAGTGAGTTGCTTGGACTCCTAGTGATCGCAACAGAACACCGGGTGGCTGTCTGGAGGAAGAGGTGTCTGGCAGGTCGCTGGGACTCGGAGCGATGTACGGGGCTCCAGGTGGCTGCTCAGAGGAGGGGCCGCATAGCCAGGCGATTAGGTGCAGAGCAGGGTCCCAGGACCTAAGAGGCTTGGTGGAAAAGCCACACAGAGACACGCTTGGGCGGAGCGAAGGTTCCAGGCCTGCGGGCAGATTCTCTGAGGAGAGGCAGCCTAAGGAGACTCATCTGCGAAGGGTGAGGCTCCCAGGCCCAGGAGGTAGGTCCGGGCCCCTGGGAACTTTGCAGAGGAAGGTAGCCCAGACCAGGCAGTAGCTGTAAATTGAGAGGAACCTCTAGGAGGGGAACTGACCTGCGAGACCTCCCCACCAGGTGAGTCTTCCCTGCTGGGTGAGGTTTTCCCACAAGGACAGTAAAACCAGAGACACAGGCCCAAACAGGCCTTGCCTCAGCCCGCAGCCTAGGTCCCCTTTGGATGACCATTGGTCAACAAGTGGAGGCACCTCTACCCACTAGCAGGGAATATACCCCACCTGAAGGCCACCACCACTAGAGAGGCAGCTTCCTTGTGGAACACTGCGCTATCAACTTCCTCCAAGACTTCAGCCTACTGAAGGCTAATAGGGAACATACTAGAAATCTTCAGGGACATTATAAGTCAACAGAGGAAATCTGCAATATCTCAGCGGTCCACTGATACCTGAACAATATGAGAAAACAAGGGAAGAAAAGGCCCCAAACAAATCTAGATGTTACATCAATAAAACCCAATGACAGCATGGCAGAAGAAATGACAGAAAAGGAGTTCAGAATGTACATAATTAAAATGATCAGAGAAGCAAATGATGAGACAAAGAGCAAATGCAGGCACTGAATGATGAGATGAAAGAGCAAATGCAGACATTGAATGATCACACCAATCGACAGTTAAAAGAGCAAATACAGGAAGCAAGATCATTTCAATAAAGAGTTAGAGATATTGAAAAAAAAAAAGAGAAATCCTCAAAATGAAGGAAATAATAAACCAAATTAAGAACTCCATAGAAAGCATATCCAATAGGATAGAACACCTGGAAGATAGAACCTCAGACATTGAAGACAAAATATTTAACCTTGAAAACAAAGTTGAACCAACAGAGAAGATGATAAAAAATCATGAACAGAATCTACAAGAACTATGGAATATCATGAAAAGGCCAAATTTAAGAATTATTGGGATTGAGGAAGGCTTAGAGAAACAAACCAAAGGAATGAACAATCTATTCAATGAAATAATATCAGAAAATTTCCCAAATCTGAAGAATGAAATGGAAATTCAAGTTCAAGAGGCTTATAGGACTCCAAATACACAAAATTACAACAGATCCACACCAAGGCACATTATAATGAAAATACCTAACATACAAAATAAGACAGAATTTTAAAGGCTGTGAGAGAAAAGAACCAAATCACATTCAGGGGCAAACCAATACGGATATCAGCAGATTTTTCAATCCAGACCCTAAAAGCTAGAAGGGCCTGGAACAACATTTTTCAAGCCCTGAAAGTAAATGGATGCTAACCAAGAATCTTATACTCAGCAAAACTTACCTTCAAATTTGACGATGAAATAAAATCCTTCCATGATAAACAAAAGCTAAAAGAATTTACAAAAAGAAAGCCAGCATTACAGAACATTCTCAGCAAAATATTCCATGAGGAAGAGATGAAAAACAAAGAAGCAAATCAGCAAAGGGAGGAATTATCCTAAAGGAATTGTCAAATAAAGGAGGAACCAAGTCGTGTCAAATAAATAAATAAATAAATAAATAAATAAATAAATAAAATGAACCAAATGACCGGTAATAAAAATCATATCTCAATAATAACCCTGGAGTACGTGGGATGCACCGTAGACACGCCTTTAGCACGCACTGATGGCACGCACCTTTAGTTTGCAGGATGCAGGACTCTAAGAAGACATAGATCTCTGAGAGTGTAGCCTCTCCAGATCAAAACCAGTGCCTCGGCTTGGCACAGCGCTGGGACTCGGAGCAACCACTGGGGCTCCAGCGGCTGCCCAGGGGAGGAGTGGCGAGGAGAGCCCAGGGGAGGTGTGGACTCAGAACACCGGGGCCTGCCCTGATGAGGAGGAGGAGGAGCGCGGGCACGTGGATTCGGGGTGACTACACCAGAGCTACAGGTGGTTGCCAGAGAAGGGGCTGCGTGGCGAGCTGTTTGAACTCAGACCACTTCTGAACCCCGGGGCCTGCCCGGAGGAGTAGGAGGAGGAGGAGGAGGAGCATGGCGGGTCTTTTGGACTCGCAGTGACTGCATTAGCGCTCCAGGCGGCTGCTCAGAGGAGAAGGCGAGTGGTGAGTTGTTTGGACTTAAAGTGACAGCGCCTGAACACAGGGGGGCTGCCTGGAGGATAAGCGTGGTGGGTCGCTTGGTCTTGAGTGGCCGCACCAGAGCTCCGGGCGGTTGCCCAGAGAACCCGTGCAGCGGGTCACGTGGATTCAGAGCCACTCAGAGCGACCGCTCCTGAACACCCAGGGGGTTATCTGGAGAAGGAGGAGGAACGGGGAGGGTCATTTCGACTCGGAGTGAGTGATTGCCCAGGGCTACGGGTGGTTGGTGGGAGGAGGAGGCACGAAGTGAGTTTCTTGGACTCCTAGTGACCACACCAGAATACTGGGTGGCTGTCTGGAGGAAGAGGCCTGTGGCGGGTCTCTGGGACTCAGAGCGATTGTTCGGGGCCCCAGGTGGCTGCTCAGAGGAGGGGCCGCATAGCCAGGCGATTAGGTGCAGAGCAGGGTCCCAGGATCTAGGAGGCTTCTGGGTGGAAGAGCCGCACAGAGATAGGCTTAGGGTGGAGCGAAGGTTCCAGGCCTGCGGGCAGATTCTCTGAGGAGGGGCAGCCTAAGGAGATTCATCTGCCAAGGGTGAGGCTCCCAGGCCCAGGAGGTAGGGCCGGGCCCCTGGGAACTTTGCAGAGGAAGGCAGCCCAGCCCAAGCGGTAGCTGTAAATTGAGGGGAACCTCTAGGAGGGGACTGACCAGCGAGACCTCCCCACCGGGTGAGTCTTCCCTGCTGGGTGAGGATTCCCCACAAGGATGGTAAAACCAGAGACTCAGGCCCAAACAGGCCTTGCCTCAGCCCGCAGCCTAGGTCCCCTTTGGATGACCATTGGTCAACAAGTGGAGGCACCTCTGCCCACTAGCAGGGATTATACCCCACCTGAAGGCCACCACTCCTAGAGAGGCAGCTTCCTTGTGGAGCACTGCATTATCAACTTCCTCCAAGACTTCAGCCTACTGAAGGCGAAGGGGGGATATATATAGAAATCTTCAGGGACATTGTAAGTCAATAGAGGAAATCTGCAATATCTCAGCGGTCCACTGATACCTGAACAATATGAGAAAACAAGGGAAGAAAAGGCCCCAAACAAATCTAGATGTTACATCAATAAAACCCAATGACAGCATGGCAGAAGAAATGACAGGAAAGGAGTTCAGAATGTACATAATTAAAATGATCAGAGAAGCAAACGATGAGATGAAAGAGCAAATGCAAGCATTCAATGATTTCACCAATCGACAGTTAAAAGAGCAAATACACGAAGCAAAAGATCATTCCAATAAAGAGTTAGAGATATTGAAAAAAAACCAAACGGAAATCCTTGACACGAAGGAAACAATAAACCAAATTAAGAACTCCATAGAAAGCATATCCAATAGGTTAGAACACCTGGAAGACAGAACCTCAGGCATTGAAGACAAAATATTTAACCTTGAAAACAAAGTTGAACAAACAGAGAAGATGGTAAGAAATCATGAACAGAGTCTACAAGAACTATGGGATATCATGAAAAGGCCAAATTTAAGAATTATCGGGATTGAGGAAGGTCTAGAGAAACAAACCAAAGGAATGAACAACCTATTCAATGAAATAATATCAGAAAATTTCCCAAATCTGAAGAATGAAATGGAAAATCAAGTTCAAGAGGCTTATAGGAGTCCAAATACACAAAATTACAACAGACCCACACCAAGGCACATTATAATGAAAATACCTAACATACAAATGAAAGACAGAATTTTAAAGGCTGTGAGAGAAAAGAACCAAATTACATTCAGGGGGAAACCAATACGGATATCAGCAGATTTTTCAATCCAGACCCTAAAAGCTAGAAGGGCCTGGAACAACATTTTTCAAGCCCTGAAAGAAAATGGATGCCAACCAAGAATCTTATACCCAGCAAAACTTACCTTCAAATTTGACGATGAAATAAAATCCTTCCATGATAAACAAAAGCTAAAAGAATTTACAAAAAGAAAGCCAGCATTACAGAACATTCTCTACAAAATATTCCATGAGGAAGAGATGAAAAACAAAGGAGCAAATCAGCAAAGGGAGGAATTATCCTAAAGGAATTGTCAAATAAAGGAGGAAACAAGTTGTGTCAAACAAATAAATAAATAAAATTTAAAACATGAACCAAATGACGGGAAACCAAATCATTTCTCTATAATAACCCTGAATGTTAATGGCCTGAATTAATCAATCAAAAGGCATAGACTGGCAGACTGGATTAAAAAGAAAGATCCAACAATATGTTGCCTGCAAGAGACTCACCTCATAGAAAAAGATGCCCATTGACTAAAGGTGAAAGGATGGGGAAAAACATACCATGCACATGGACTCAGCAAAAAAGCTGGAGTATCCATCCTCATTTCCGATAATGTGGACTTCAAGCCAAAGTTAGTCAGAAGTGATAAAGAAGGACATTTCATACTTCTTACGGGAAGCATAAATCAGCAAGATATAACAATCATAAACATCCATGCCCCAAACAGTGGCTCATCCATGTATGTCAAACAAATCCTTCTCAATTTCAGAAACCAAATAGACCATAACACAATAATACTAGGTGATTTTAACATGCCTCTCTCACCACTGGACAGATCTTCCAGACAAAAATTGAACACAGAAACCATGGATCTCAATAACACAATCAATAATTTAGACTTAATGGACATTTATACAATATTCCATCCAACCAAGAGCGAATACACTTTCTTCTCAGCAGCACATGGATCCCTCTTTAAAATGGACCATATATTATGCCACAAAGCTAATGTTAGCAAATACAAGAAGACAGAGACACTACCTTGTATTCTATAAGATCATAATGGATTGAAGTTAGAAATAAATGAAAGAGTAAAACACAGAAACTATTCCAACACCTGGAGATTAAACAATATGCTATTATATGATGAATGGATAACAGAAGATATTAGGAAGGAAATTAAAAAATTCTTAGAGGTAAATGAGAACAAAGAAACATCATATCAAAATCTCTGGGACACTATGAAAGCAGTACTTAGAGGAAAATTTATTTCATGGAGCGCATTTAATAAAAGAAGTAAAACTCAACAAATAAACGACCTAACACTACAGCTCAAAGCCCTAGAAAAAGAAGAACAGACCAGAACCAAAAGTAGTAGAAGACAGGAAATAGTTAAACTCAGAGCTGAAATCAATGAAATTGAAACAAAAGAAACAATACAAAAAATTGACAAAATAAATAGTTGGTTCTTCGAAAAAATAAACAAAATTGATAAACCTTTAGCCACACTAACAAAGAGAAGACGAGAGAAAACCCAAATCACTAAAATTCGGAATGAACAAGGAAATATCACAACAGACACGATTGAAATACAAAACATAATTAGAAGCTATTTTGAAAATCTATACTCCAACAAAATAGAAAATTTCGAAGACATCAACAGGTTTCTAGAGACATATGAACTGAATATGCCTAAACTGAACGAGGAGGACATAAACAATTTAAATAAACCAATTTCAAGTACGGAAATAGAAGAAGTCATCAAAAACCTACCAACAAAGAAAAGTCCAGGACCAGATGGGTTCTCAGCCGAGTTCTACAAAACCTTTAAAGAAGAGCTCATTCCAATACTTCTCAAAGTATTCCATAAAATAGAAGAGGAGGGAACCCTCCCAAACTCATTCTATGAAGCCAATATCACACTGATACCTAAACCAGACAGAGACTCATCAAGGAAAGAAAATTTCAGACCAATATCCTTAATGAACATCGACGCAAAAATTCTCAACAAAATTTTAGCAAATCGCATACAAAAACATATTAAAAAGATAGTGCACCATGATCAAGTGGGTTTCATCCCAGAAATGCAAGGCTGGTTCAACATCAGGAAATCAATAAATGTAATTCACCATATTAATAGACTTAAAGTCAAGAATCACATGATTATTTCAATAGATGCAGAAAAAGCATTTGATAAAATACAGCACCCCTTCATGCTCAAAACACTAGAAAAAATAGGGATAGTGGGAACATTCCTTAACATTGTAAAGGCCATTTATGCTAAGCCCATGGCTAATATCATTCTAAATGGTGAAAAACTGAAAGCATTCCCCCTAAAAACTGGAACAAGGCAGGGATGCCCTCTTTCACCACTTCTATTCAACATCGTTCTTGAGACTCTGGCCAGAGCAATTAGACAAACCAAAGAAATTAAAGGGATACGAATTGGAAAAGAAGAACTCAAACTATCCCTGTTCGCTGATGACATGATTATATATTTAGAGGAACCCGGAAATTCCACCAGAAAACTCTCAGAACTCATAAGTGAATTCAGTAAAGTAGCAGGTTACAAGATCAATGCCCATAAATCCAACGCATTTTTATACATAATTGATGAATCTTCAGAAAGAGAAATTAGGAAAACTACCCCATTCACAATAGCCTCGAAAAAAATAAAATACTTGGGAATCAATCTCACAAAAGAGGTGAAAGACCTCTACAATGAGAACTATACAACACTAAAGAAAGAAATTAAAGAACACCTTAGAAGATGGAAAGATCTTCCATGTTCTTGGATAGGAAGAATTAATATTGTCAAAATGGCCATACTACCTAAAGTGCTATACAAATTCAATGCATTCCAATTAAAATCCCAATGGCGTACCTACAGAAATAGAGCAAGCAATTATGAAATTCATCTGGAAGAATAAGAAACCCAGAATAGCTAAAGCAATCCTTAGCAGGAAGAGTGAAACAGGGGGTATTGCAATACCAGATCTTCAACTCTACTACAAAGCAATAGTAACAAAAACGGCATGGTATTGGTACCAAAATAGAAAGGTAGATCAATGGTATAGAATAGAGGACACGGACAGAAACCCAAATAAATACAATTTTCTCATACTAGACAAAGGGGCCAAAAATATGCAATGGAGAAAAGATAGCCTCTTCAACAAATGGTGCTGGGAGAATTGGAAATCCATATGTAACAGAATGAAACTAAACCCATATCTCTCACCATGCACGAAACTAAACTCAAAACGGATTAAGGACCTCGGAATCAGACCAGAGACCCTGCAGATTATAGAAGAAAAAGTAGGTCCAAATCTTCACCTTGTTGGTCTAGGATCAGACTTCCTTAACAGGACTCCCATAGCACAAGAAATAAAAGCTAGAATCAACCACTGGGATAGATTCAAACTAAAAAGCTTTCTCTCAGCAAAGGAAACTATCAGCAATGCGAAGAAAGAGCCTACAGAATGGGAGAATATCTTTGCCAATCATACTTCAGATAGAGCACTAATCTCCAGAATCTATAAAGAACTCAAAAAACTCTACTCCAAGAATTCAAATAATCCAGTCGACAAACGGGCTAAGGAAATGAATAGACACTTCACAGAAGAAGATCTACAAGCAATCAACAAACATATGGAAAAATGTTCAACATCTCTAGTAATAAAAGAAATGCAAATCAAAACCACCCTAAGATTCCATCTCACCCCAATTAGAATGGCGATTATCAAGAATACGAGCAACAACAGGTGTTGGCGAGGATGTGGGGAGAAAGGTACACTCATACATTGCTGGTGGGACTGCAAATTAGTGCAGCCACTCTGGAAAGCAGTGTGGAGATTCCTTAGAAAACTTGGAATGGACCCTCCATTTGACCCAGCTATCCCACTCCTTGGCCTATACCCAAAGGACTTAAAATCAGCATACTACAGAGACACAGCCACATCAATGTTCATAGCTGCTCAATTCACAATAGCCAGACTGTGGAACCAACCTAGATGCCCTTCAATTGATGGGTGGATAAAGAAGCTGTGGTATATATATACAATGGAATATTACTCAGCCATAAAGAATGATAAAATTATGGCATTTGCAGGCAAATGGATGAAATTGGAGAATATCATGCTAAGTGAGATAAGCCAATCTCAAAAAGCCAAAGGACGAATGATATTGCTAATAAGTGGAGGATGACACATAATGGGGGGGAGGGAAGGGTTAGTGTTAGGGTTATAGTTAGGGTTAGTTAGGGGGGCAAGTATGGAGGAAGGAAGTTCTGTATAGAGGGTAAAGAGGGGTGGGAGGGGTGGGGGAAAGGGAAAAAATAACAGAATGAATCAAACAGCATTACTCTATGTAAATTTATGATTACACAAATGGTATGCCTTTACGCCATGTACAAACAGAGAAACAACATGTATCCCATTTGTTTACAATAAAAAAAAAAAAAAGGTACTACAAAAAAAAAAAATGCCAATCATATTAGCCAACCTGCCAACACATCCTATGGTCTTTTAATTAATATAGTGCATAGACATTTATAAACTACAAAGCCATACCAATTTATAAGCAACTAATAAATCTTGAAATGTTAGGAATATAAAGAAAAAAAAAGAAAATAATTTGATATATAAAAAAAATAGAAAAAAAAAGAAAATGTCTTTTTCATTCTGATCTGTGACTTCACTTGTGTTTAAAATTTTAAATCTCTAATTTTATAAGCAATTCTCAAATTACAAATCAATTTTATCTCAACAATTATTTTGTGACCTTAATGTGTAGAAATGAGAATGTCTTATCACATAAAATGGAAGCTATGCATGTTTTGCAGTTTTCCAGGACAACCCACTTTCTGGAATCCTGGCCCTTCCTAAGCAAAACTTTGAGAAGTCTGACATTTATCGTTGACAGTTTCCCTACAACACAGTTGCAGGTTTTGCTTCATATTTCTGGCACACCTACACACAAACACACACCTACACACGGGACATTATACTGATGCTGAAGAGCTATTGAGGAGGAAATGCAGGCAAAGAAAAGAGTGGGGATATCTTGTTGCCCTGAACACTGGATCTCAATCCTGTCTGGTGATTCAAAGGAGGAAATCGGAGTCCCCACAGATGGGTTCAGGTGCAGGCTTGCCACGTGACTCTGTCCACAGTGGCATTGCAAACCAGTGCCGTGGTGATTCACATTCTGTTCTGTCCCTTGCTCACTTGTGATACTAACCAATGCTGTGGGAGCAGTGGGTATTACCAGGCATCCTCTGTTGTATGAAGTGACCGAATGAGACTTACAGCCTACAGGTGGCTTTAAGAACCACCTGGCCTGGGTGTAATCCGTCATGTTGGACAGATGAATAAGCACTTATCTACAGCCTGATCGGCATCTCGCCCAACTCTGAGGCCTCATGAAAGTGACAGACCTCCTTCTGATCTGGTAAGAGGTGAATAGAATTGTTCCTTGTGTTTTTGAATATCTTAGAAAAAGGAAAAGCCAAGCTGCACCATCTGAGGGAAAAAGGTAGAAGTCAAATCCTGACATAGCTTCTGTTTGCCAGTCTGTTCGTTCATTTGATCAGCAGCAGATGCTCTGTGAAAATCTGCTCTGGCACTGGCCTTCCCCGGGCTCTGCAGCCACAGGGGTGGATGAGATGGCCAAAAGTCCCCACTCTGAGACGCCCTCCAGTAGCAGGGACAGAAATAAGTAAGCAAAACTCATGAGAGGCTTCTTAGATGACAGTGAGTGATGAAGAGAAAAATAAGCCAGGAGAGGGGCTCAGGGAGTGTTCAGAGGTGGGGTAGGGCAGGGAAGGCGTCATCACAAGGTGGCATTTGAGTAAAGATCTGAAAGCTGAGGACGTGCCATGTTGGACAGGCAGGTGACATGTCCAAAATGAAGGAGGAGCGGCAGGAAGCCTGAGGAGTGAGTGGAGGAGAACGTGAACTGAAATAATGAAGAATGAGTTTTATTTGGTTTTTGGATAGGACAAAAAAAAAAAAAAAAAAAAAAAAAGCCTTACAAACACAAAGAAAGAACACCATCCCCTCACTTGCTACCTTCCCTGGCTCTTACAGCCTTTGCATCAAGACTAAAATGGTCTCAGTTCCCATTTTCCCATATCTTTATAAGAGGGTTGGCATTAGTCTTACCCAAGACTTGTCCAATTTCCTTCCTCATATACCCCATATCCCCCAAGAGTTTTCTTCTCTTCTCTCTAAATAGTCCAGGCTTCCACACAGATGAGAACCATTTGCAGTAGGGGAAAAAAAAAAAAAAAAAACAGATCTAATTCAGTTTTCACGAAGGCACTTGTTAATAGCAGTGAATCTGACGTGGGTGATTTTGAGTCCTGGGGCACAGGGGTTGGAGCTGTTGTCTTTACCTGCAAGTCGCCTCTGGCATCGAGGGGCTTTAGTTTTGTTCTGTTTTGCATTCACACTCTGGAACCCACAGTCTCGTAGCATCAGGACTACGACTGGGTTCTTTGGGAGTGATGGCTGGTGTCTGTCAGGTCCCATATCCACACACGCTGCTGGGATTTCAGTGTGTCATTCAAATTTCAGGTTTTGGAACTTAATTCCCCAAATTGTGAGTAAATGGTAATTAATTAGATTGGATTAGCTTATGACAGTGGTGTCCCCGTGATGGCCTTAGTGGCTCCATAAGGAACGGAAGGGAGATCAGTGTGAGTGTGTGTGGCCTGTCTTGGCACTGTGTCAGGACTCTGCAGTCTCCACCAGCTGTAAGGATCCCACTTGATGGGGCCCCTTGATTTTGCACTTCCAGCTTTTAGACTCATGAGCCTAATAAACCTTTGTTCTTTAGAAATCACCCTATGAAATTCCAGTATAACAATAAAAAATGAACTAACACACTTATCCAATTTGAGAGTATTTATTACTTCTCATTAGAAAACCAGAGGAATCTCTCTCTCTCTCTTTCTCTCATAATGATTGAGGTTCACTCCCACAATCCAAAGGAAATGTTAGAGTTTTCACTCATTTGGGTTTTAAACTCAAGGCTTCTCAGACAGATTAACAGGTGCCCTTGGGGCCACTGCAGAGTAGCCAGGACTGAGACAGTGAGCACCAGGTGCTGGACAGCATGCGGGAAAGAAGACATTTCAGTTTCATCTTCCAGGACCATCGTGAATTGTTAGCAAGATAGGAACTTTGGATTTGTGATTGTAGGAGAGCATTTCGTCAACCATCACAAGTTCTAGCTGGAATGGACCCCAGGACAAAAGACCAATGTGCGAGGGAAAGTGCGTGGACAGTTATTGGTATTTTTGTTTTTCATGTAAATAAGAGATAATTTCCAAAGAGGTGTCTTTGAATTATAGCTTAGCGCACATCTTTAATGAAGAGTAGTGATGCTTTAGAGGGATGGTGGGAGCTTATGGGAGGGCAAATTAAAGTAAAGGCTGGTTGGCAAAACTCAATGTCAGTTCCTTGGGTACCACCTGGAGCCTGAAGAGACGCTACAGCCATAGTCAGTGGTTGACCTTCTCTCCTAGTGGAGGAGTCTCGAAGTGGGGCACCTTCTGTCTTTGTAAGTCTATATTCTGCTTGAGGGCAGAGAGCTTTCCTGTACCTACTTCCTAATCAATCACCTTCAACTCAAAATAGTTGTAACAAAAAGAGGCATATTTTCGTATGGCATATTCTGCCTCCCAATGGGATCTAATGCAATTTGGGGCAAATACATAAAATGTATGTAATATGATAGAAGCAATTTAGAAGATCATGAAAAGGCATGCTCAGTGGTAGTTCTTATTATTCTTAAAGAAAGTTTTGTTTAAACACTTTAATTTGGATAATTCACATTGTGAATAAGAGATTTCAGGTATTAAAATTAGTTTGATTTCCACAACACTTCTGCCATCCCCACTTGCATACCAGTTAAAGGACATTGAGGTTGATCAGATATTTGAATAGATAACCCGAGGGCGCGTCTACATAGTAAAGTCTTGGAAGAGATTCCTGTGCGGTGAATGAGTAAATCAAGTAAAGGAAGCACTTTGGGGAATTATAAAAGCATTATGCAAGCAAAGAGAGCAAAAGGGAGGAAATGAGAAGAGAAAGGAAAAAGTTGCTTAGTTTAAGTTGTGAAGTTAAAAAGGCATGCTATGAAGATAAAGCCAAACAAAGTACATATTCTTAGCTGTGGCAGATTGTAACCTCAAAATAAATACATAGAGAAAACAACATTTTATAGTGCAGCTCATTATCTACTTGGAGTTGAATTGTTTTTTTAATTTGGTAAGTTTCAGTATATGGCATGTATTTTGGCTACTGGTTTATTCCTGTGGGTAAGAGTATTACAGTAAATTAGGAAGCAGTTTCTAAAACTGATCTGCTCAAGATTTGAGGGAAATAGAAATGTTATTTGGGAAGGTCCTCAAGTCACCCTCCGAACATAATTAATAAAATAAGGTTACTACTTCCATTGTTTTGAAAATATAAATATTAGAAAACTATTCAATAGACCTTTTAGAATTCTTCACCTGGGCTGGGGGTGTAGCTCAGTGGTAGAATGCTTGCTTGCCTAGCACATGGAGGCCCTGGATTCAACCGCAACACCACAGAAAAGAAAGAAATGCTCTTCATCTGCTCCATCTTCCCTTGGGCTTTCCTGCCAGCAGATTAAACTTCCAACAAATATTACTTTGGCAGTGGACCCTCCATGGTCTAAGATACTCAATAGCTTTTGTCTAAAGCAGCATTCCCCAAAGTGCATACCCTGTGGCACACCAGTGTTCCATGAGACATTATGAGATATTTCTTTCAAAAAGGGAATTGTGATCCAATAATTTTGAAAAATGGTGAGCTAATTGGATTTGATTCTGCAGGATTTATCAGTGTTTTAAAATTTTTATCTATAAAATGAATTACAAAAACTGGTCATTATATGCAGTCTTTCTTACACTATTTTATGACTGAAAAACTTATACTCTTGAGGTACATATTAAACCTCAGAAGATACTTATAGAAAAATTTGAAAGTAAACAATAGAGCAGAAAATGCATGAAGGCTAAGTTTCTAATATTTAGAGAAGTCTTTTGAAGATCCAGCATTACTTTTTATCTTCTAATAGCTATCTATCTATATCTATTTTTAGGTAAGCAAGTTTAATATTTCCAAATTCTATTTTATTATTTTACTTATTTATTCAGTATGTTTTTTAGAAATGCCTAGTACGTGGCAAGCGTTGTGCTTGATACTGAAGATTTCACAGTAAACATAAAGAGATATATGATCTGTGCCTTAATGGAGTTTAAAATAAAGTGTAAGAGACAGGATATAATAATCACATGGTATATAATTAGGGTTATGATATAGTTATTTTGATAAGTTCCTAGTTATTTCTCAATGTCCATTATCCTCTCCTTTGTGATAAAACCTTGATTTATTTTTAATCTGGGAAAGACTCCAAAAGGAACATCGACTCTGTTTCTCAGTCTCCATTATAGCCGAGTGTGAACAAGTGACTAAGTTTTGGCTAATATGACATGAATAAAAGAGTCCTCTGTACTTTGTGCATAATTTTTCTGTCCACTTAAAATTGCTCTTAAAATAGTTCATTAAAAAAATTAAAAAAGGAAAATAGATGGTACAACTTGCAATGGTGTGGGCCTGGCAGTGAGCCATTTTTGACCACATAGAAAGGACAATCCCCTAGAGCTGGTGCGAGAGTTAGTGGAAGGGCCCCTGGCCTTTGAGGGCTTAGCAGGGTATCCTAATTAATAATTTTATAGGAGAGACAAGTATGAGGTCTTACTTGATTTAGATCTCCAAGATTTAGATCACCAAGGTTCTAGATCAGCAAGATCTAAATCAAGAAGCTGAACTACTAGCTCACCTTACTCAGAATTACACATTTTGAATGTGAGTCCTGGGGTTGACAGAACCAAAAAATGTGACATTGGCTTAGCAGGTAGGCAGTAAACAGCAGGAACACTGATGTGCTGCTCGGAAGGCTGGTGACTTGGTATGCTGTGGCAATATAGAAACAGATTTATTAGTGATACCTTTGAAAACTGTTCTGATGGTGGCATGTTTATACACAGATGCTAAAAGCTGCAGCTATTTAAAGTTTTTTTGTTGGGGGAAAGGAGGGAGGATCATTTTACACTATCTGCATGTGGGTCACATGCAGGTAGCTGTGGGCCCTGAGCAGATAATGACTTCTCCAGCACTCTGCTTACCTTGGTTTGCCCCTCTGGGAATAAAAACCCTGACTGCCTTGATCAGACACGTCAGGTTAGATGACTTTAGGCACTTTCCTCAACAGTACCCAAAATGGTGGTTTACTTGTTACATTATAATTTAGCAAGCATTGATTGAGAACTGAACTTACACTTAGAAGAAATACTTATAAATATATGAATGAAATATGAAATGCTTATTCTCAATATGGTATTCTAGTAAATACTTAATCTCACTGTGCTATTCATTTTGGCTTAAATCTAATTCTTTCTCCCCCTAGGAAAATAACATCTTTAACAGATGTGCTAAGAGGGCTGTTTCTATTCCGATACGTGAAGGGCCAATGCTACTGGTTCTTCATCATTCATTGTTGGTGAGTCTGTTTGGACCTATTGTGTGTGCTGTGTTTGTGTGAGTTTGGATCCAGATGTACGTATGCAGAGTGTAATTGGAGCTGGGTGGTGTCTGTGGATTCAGATGCACCTGGGTTTGAATTCTGGCCTATCTCCCATTAGATACATAGTTTTGCATAATTCCTCAACCATTTTTGAATTGCAGTTTCTACTTTTTAAAATTGGTTCTTTTTATATAACATTAGGTTATATATAGCATTTATATATAACATTAGGTTTCATTTTGACATAATTGTAAAGGCATATAATTTGCTCTAATCCATTCCCCAGTACTTCCCCTTTCCCTCCTCTTCTCCCTCCTGTTCCCTTCCTCTACTGTATTGATCTTTCAAGTTGCAATTTCTTTACCTTATGAGATCATTATGGGAATTCATGATAAAAACTTAACGGTTGTGGTGATGTGTGTGTCATCGAGTGTATACACTAAAAGGCATATGAGTAATATGATTGTTGTTCTTTTTGTGTTGTATCCTAATCCAAGACATGCTGACCAGGTCCTGATCGTGAGGAAGCACAGAAGTCACGGCCTGCATTTGCTCGTTTCCAGCTAGAGGTCTCATCAGCTCGATCACTCCACCTTAGCTCTTGTATTGCTGTAGTTTCTTGTCTATCCACGATTGCATTGTTAACCCTGAAGGAATCCTAGCATTTTTTTCCAGTCATTCTCCCCTGCAATCAGGGAATGATTTCTCTCTGTACTTTTTGTTACTAGTTGTATGGTTGGGAGGTTTTATAAAATACTCTGACTTAGGAAGGGAAAACTAAACAAAACATCAAGGCTACATGCCACCTCAAAGCTTGTCTTGCCATTAATCAAAGACTGACTAATGTTTTATTCTGGTGCCATATTGTTATTTACAGTTGTCGATAGAGCTACCTGAGAATGTGTGGCTTCGACATTTCATTTTCCTATAATGTGAGATATAGCACAATAGCTATAGCAAAAAGAAGAAGTTGCATGGAATGAATGCCACACTAACATAGCCAGTACTGTACAGTACTTGAAATCTCTAGTGGTCAATTCACACGAAAAGTAACTGTTTGATTATTTACCAAGACCTTTAAATATCAATGGCTCTCTTTCTCTAGGATATTACATTTAAATCCTTCCAAGATTTCAGTACTCTGCTCATATATAATTTGTATAGGCCAATGAAGGCTGCTAGGTAAACCATTCTATCAAGTTCAATCCATTTATTAAACAAAGATATATGGAAATCCTTCTCAGTTCAGTCAGACCAACCTAAACCCTAAAGGGGCTCTAAAGATTTCCTGTTCATAAGCAACTTTTTATTTTTTTCTCTATAAAAAAAACAATCTGTTTACCATATAAATAAATTATGACACATCTAAATCACAGTCATAGCTTTTTTTTTTTATTATAGATGGCATCTGTTTTCCAACATGAATAATATATTTAATAAATCAGGATATAGAAAGATATGTTCAGCTCTACAAAATACCACGCTTCCAAAAACCCAAGTGATTATACTTGCAACATTTCACTTCAACTCATGCATGTGTTGAATAAGTATATTTTGAGCACTCACTGTGTGCCAGGTACTTTGGTAGTATCTGGGATATACTATAATATCTATGCTTTCTAGAAATTTGAAATCTATTAAACATACAAGTTACAATGAAGCAGGGCCCCAGAGGTAATAAAGGTGTGCTAAAGATGTGCAGGAACCTGTGAATGGTCTAGAAGAGAGACCTGGGGAGGAATCCCTGGATTCTCTGCTCCAACTCCTCCAAATAACTTGTGCAGTTCAACAACTAACCTAAAGTCATCTACTTCCTAGTGTCACTGGTCTCACTGTTTCCATTTTTGTGCCCTACAGTGCATTCTCCATACCGTAGCAAAGTTGTCTCTAAAACTGCAGATGAAATCATGCCATCCTACTGTCCATTGCTGTTATACTTAAAATTCATCCAAACACCTGGCCAAAGCCTATGAGGCCCACCATGATTTCCCCTGTGTATTTTCCCTCCTCGTCTCTTTCCCTTTTCCATTGAGGTCTACTTTGTAACAGCTGTGAAATGTGCATTCGGGCACCGTCTAAGTTGTAGTGAGTGGTATTAATGCAGATAGGCGTACATCAACCTTCCTTCTGTTTGTAAATATACCCGTTATGCTCTCACCTCAAACCTTCTGAATCAGCCTCTCTTTCCCCAGGTGTGCCCACGGATGGTTCCTCCCCTTGCAGATCACAGCTCACACGTTACTGAGTTACCTCCTCAGCCTCTCAGCTCACTCTCCTCACAGCAGCAAACACTATCTGAAATTGCCCTGTTCTATCATTTGCTTATCTTTTCTTTCCCGTTCTCACCTTTGACCCACACACACACCAGATGTAAGCTTCACGAGTTTAGAGACCTCCTTTATCTCGTTCATATTTAAGTTATCCATCCAACGCTTTTCAGTAAATATTTGTTAAATGAATAAATGAATGATTTATGAGGAAAAATGACATAGATCTAGGCAAGAGCTTGTCAGACTAACGGGTAGAGTGAGAATCTAAAACCATAAACTGTTGTTTGTTCCAAAATTGCCTAGTGAAATAGATGAAGAAACTAGCAAGATAAGAAACTAATAATACCATGGCTAATATTCCACCTGGGAATACCTTCCGGATAAGCAGGAATAATGTGGATTGAAATATGCTTCACTCCAGGAAGCAAGGATAAAACTAAGCACTAACACCAAGAACATGTTTAGATTTTTAAAGTTTTGAGCATCAGACAGAGTTGGTGCCTACATTTGGAAGACAGAGATTACGCATTTTCACATTATACCTTTACTCTCTTGTATTCTTGAGAAACAAAATTCCAGCTTATAATTTAAATACTTTTGTGATTTTCTTTTTAATTGGGAAGTGATGTCAGGAGAGTTCACTGGCAAATATGTTGGTATGTATGGAGCATACTCAATGACAATATCACAAATCATTTGCTAGAGTTTCAGAAATAAAAGTTCATTTAATTATCTATTACCGAAGCTTTTAACATAGGGAGCCCTGAGCTAAAAGTGACAAGAATCTGCAAGAAAAAAACTACCTCTATTAAATTTTCTGGGGACAACTTCTGCTCTTAATTGAATCTTTCAAGTTTTCCTGTGATTTATGGAGCAATTGGAAATAAATCAGCTGCCTCTTCTCAGTGTCTATATGGAGAGTTTACTATTTTTCCAGGAACCATGAGAATTTGTCAGGTAATTATGAAATCTGGCCTCTTCTAAGCCAACAATATCAACTTCTCTATGAGACTGCAAAATTAGGATGAGAATGATCTAATGAAGAGTTTTTTTTTAAGGAATTAACATTTTCCCAAGAAATTTATACCCTACAAACATTGTAGCATAATTAACTTAAACATTCTTAATATACAAAGTCTAATTATTGTGTTTTTCTGCTTCTAGTAGATAATTAGCTATTGCTAACTTGTTTGGCTCCTGGAGTCTGGGTTCATCTTTGCATCTGTTCTGTTCAGAGAGCTTATCAGTTCCCATTGCTTGCAAAATCATTCCACTCCAATGACACTGGGGCTTCCAGACCAGCCTTCTCACCTAAGACCAGGCCCACACTGGAAACCACCACAGGACATAGCCATGCGGAAGCCCTAGTACCAAGTAAAATTCAATGAACCCCAGCTTGAGTGAGACTGCCTCCCGTATTCACTAGGATCTGTCCTTTACCTCCTCTCTCCTCACATCCCTCCCTAGTGCTTCCTTCCTACAGACCCACGTCCCATATATTCTTCCAGTTCCTCACTTGTGCTGACATCATCAAGCCAATAATGTCATCACCTGTCTCTCTCCTTGTTTCTTTGCCCTTCAAATACAGATACATTTTTAAAAATAGTATTTCCAGCATAACAATGAATATGAAGAGACCCCAGTACAATTCATTGACCATGACAAGAAGAGCTTTGCATGATCTGTCAAAACAACCCTTGGTGACTTATCTTCGTGTGCAGGGCTCCAGCCTTGCCTTGTTTCTGGGAAACTTGCAATCAGGATAACCCTGTCTCTTTCCGTTGGTCCTCTGTCACTTTCATCCCAGAAAGCCTCCTTTCTTTTAATCATTTATTCTAGTCAACTTTTCCTTCAAGGCACTTTCAAACCTCATCTCATTCACTGGCCAATTGTGTTAGTCATTTTTTTGGTGCTGTAGAGCAAAGCATGTGGCATGAACAAGTTAAAAGAGGAAAGATTCTCTCACAGTTTCAGAGGTTTTAGTCTACGGTCAACTGGCTCCATTGCTGCAGTGATGAACTTTATGGTAGAAGGAGTTGGAGGAGGAAAGTTTCTCAGCTCATGGTAGCTGGGAAGTAGAGAGAGGAGGGGACCAGAGAGAAGATAAACCCTCCCAGAGTATGATCTCAGGAACCAACTTCTCCCAACCAGGTCTACCTCCCAGTAGTCCATTTAGCCATCAATGGATTAAACTGCTGATAAGGTCAGAGCCGTCTGATCCAATCACCTCCTGAAGTTCCACCTCTGAAGACAAGAGATGGTGGGGAACATTCCAGATTCAAATTGTAATTCCACTTAACTCTATATCCATTTCCAGTTTGGACAGTCTACTCTCATGTGTTGTTTTATGTGTTTAGATCTTGTCTCCTCATGAGATCATGAATTCTGTAAGGCAGGGATATTATTTTGTGCTGCTTCTGCATCTTTCATAGAGCTAAGCACTTTAAAAAACTTAACAAATATTTGAGGAATCAATATTTATATGTCAGCAAAGATTAGCATATAAGCTCTATGAGGACAGAGTTCATACCCGTTCTGTCCCCCATTTTTTTTTTTTTGTACTGGGGATTAAGCCCAGGGGCACTTAACCTCTGATCCACATCCCCAGCCTTTTATATTTTTTATTTTGTGACAGAGTGTCACTAAATTGCTAAGGTTGGTCTCAAACTTGTGATCCTCCTGCCTCAGTCTTCCAGTTTGCTGGGATTATAGGCATGCACTACACACCTAGTAGTCTGTTCCCAACTTTGTTTCCAGTGAGTAACACAATTTCTGGCATCAAATATACACATACATATATACACACAAACCTACATATGCACGTATACACCTACATGCATATACACACATAGGTATGTATATATACACATTCTTACATGCTTATATGCAGAGCAAAATGTGTGAGATTTACTCAGAAGGGCACATCACTTAAAACTTAAGAGTTGTTTACTTGTGGAATTTTCCATTTAATATATTTGGACCATGGTTAATAGCAGGTAACTAACACCATGGAGAGTGAAAGGTATATGTGAAGCTACTAAACAGGCACTTATGCCCTCAGAAGCACTGAGAGTTCTGCAGTCTTTGGTCAGATCTATCATGGAGGGAAAGATATCAGGGATCAAGAATGCACAGTTGCTTCAGATAGCCAGAAAGCAAGGGGAGGAGTAAGAGCTGGGAAGTAGTTCACACAGCCAGGGGTCAAGTGGAGCTCTCCAAAGAAGGGTGTTCCATTAATAATGCCTTAATAAAGATGGCATTTAAATTTTTTTTTAAATTTGTTCTAATTAGTTGTACATGACAGTAGAATGCATTTATACATTTTGGTAGATCATACATAAATGGAGTATTATCATTTTTATGATTGTACATATTATAGGTAACATAAGTCATGCAGTCATACATGTACATGAGATGATAATGTCTGTTTAACTCTACTCTCATTCCTACCCCCATGCCCCTTCTCTTCCCATCACGCCTCTCTACCTAATATAAAATAACTCTATTCTTCTCTATCTGCAAAAATTGTGAACTAGTATCTGCCTATCAGAGAAAACATTTGGCCTTTGGTTTTTTTGGGTTTGGCTTATTTCGCTTAGCATGATGTTCCCTAACTCCATTCATTTACCAGCAAAGGCCATGATTTCATTCTTCTTTAAGACCGAGAAATGTGTGTGTGTGTGTGTGTGTGTGTGTGTGTGTGTATCACATTTTCTTTATCCATTCATCTGTTGAAGGGCATCTATGTTGATTCCATAGTCTAGCTATTGTGAGTTAAACTGCTATAAACATTGATGTGACTACATTATTGTAGTATGTCGATTTTAAGTCCTTTGCTATAAACCGAGGAGCAGGATATCTGGGTCAAATGGTGGTGCCATTCCAAGTTTTCTGAGGAATCGCCATACTGCTTTCTATAATGGTTGCACCATTTTGCATTCCTACCAGTAATGTATAAGTGCACCTTTCCCCCCCACATCCTGGTCATGCACCTCAGGTAGAGCACTAATCTCCAGGATTTATAAAGAACTCAAAACACTTAATACCAAAACAACAAATAGCCCAATCAATAAATGGGCTAAGGAACTTAACAGACGCTTCACAGAAGAAGAAATATAATTGGTCAACAAACATATGAAAAAATGTTCAACATCTCTAACAATTAGAGAAATGCAAATCAAAACTCAGATTTTATCTCACTCCAATGAGAATGGCAGTTATCAAGAATACGATCAACAAAGATGGCATTTTATTTTTCTTCTCAATTGCAAGGTTAGTCTCCATGTTATATGCTCTTATTTTGTGCTCTGTTCTACTCTAGTCCTCGTTGCAGCTGTAATAAAATACCTTTAAAAATTATTTCTTAGGTATCTGTCACCCTGTGAAATGGAAAATTCATGAAAGCTTCTCATGTCCCCCATTCCTAGAATTAGGGTCTGGAACACTGTAGATATTCAATACATATTTTTTGAACAAATTAATAAAGACTTTTAGGTCTGCGATTAAGTGTGTGTGTGTGTGTGTGTGTGTGTGTGTGTGTGTGTGCATGCACACACATGTATGACACATGTATGTCTTCATGAGAAGACATGAAGACTTTAGTGAGAGGGTCTCAGAGAAAAAGGGTGAAATTGTTAAGGGAATGAAAAATAAGTACTCAGAGGAAAAAAGAATCAGAGTTGACATTGTGACACAAGAGGTAAAGATGTTTCAGAATGAGGCAGCTCTGTGAAGTGGAAGTGCCTGCTCCTGGCTGTCTTATTTCATTTGTCTGTAAAATGGGGGCGATAGCACTTTTTCCTCACATCGGGGTTAATTGGGGTTGTGTATGTGAAGCGCTGAGCCCAGTGCCGGTTTCTACACACGAAATTGCTCACCCTCTTGACAATCGTCTTAATTCATGAACTCACTGGCTATTCTTTCTTCAGGGCATATAATGAAACAAATTTGAGAAAAACAAAGGAGAAGGAGCTGTAAAACTGTATAATAGAGTGGATTGCACTTATTCAAAAGCCATTCAAAGTCTTTGCAAAAAGAATTTAGGAAAAGCTTCCTCTAATTTCATCCCATCCCAAATACTATATTTGTGTGTATATGGCATAAGTACCTATACTATATATAGTTCAGACTGTATTCATCTAAATAGAAATCAATTAGTAAGAGTTCTTAGCATCAGTATGAACATAAGAATGAACTTTATAATACAAATGAATGGTGGAACTCATTCTTTGTTCTTTGTTCCCCCTTGTTGCAGTGATTGCATCAAACCAATACCAAAATAGGTTTTTGTTGTTGTTGTTGTTGTTACTTTGGAATACCTTACACAATTTTGATTAACTTAAAGTTTCCCTTCGGGTACTAAGGCCACAAATTTTTAAAGTAAACACCAAAGTAAATTCTGCTAACCTCTGTATCTCTTAGGTACTATGTATTTTTTTTTTATTCACAGGCTGGGTGACAATTTTGCAAAGGAATTCTTCCATGATCTAAGTGCCCAGCATGGCAGCATAAAACATCTGTAATTCATAACCAACCACCTTCCAATGAGAAAACTAATGGAAGTAAACCAGTCTGGGGCTGGGATCTTTTCTGAAATATATGGTCAGGCAGTGGAGAACTCCCTCTCTTTTTCATTTGTTCTAATTAGTTATACATGACAGCAGAATGCATTTCAACTCATTGTATACAAATGGAGCACAACTTCTCATTTCTCTGGCCAAACACGATGCAGTCACATGGTTCATGCAATCATGCATGTACACAGGGTAATAATGTCCATCTCATTTCTCCTCTCCCCTTGCTCCCCTCTGCCTAATCCAAGGTTCCTCCATTCTTCCCACCCACTCCCATTATGGATAAGCATCCACTTATCAGAGAAAACATTTGGCCTTTGTGTTTTGGGGATTGGCTTGTTTCACTAAGCATGATATTCTCTAACTCCATTCATTCACCTGCAAACGCCATGATTTTATTCTTCTTTAAGACTAATATTTCATTGTCTATATATACCATATTTTCTTTATTCATTCATCTCTTGAAGCATATCTAGGTTGGTTCCATGGTTTAGCTGTTGTGAACTGAGCTGTTATAAATATTGATGTGGCTGTGTCACTGTAGTGTGATGACTTTAAGTCCTTAGGGTATAAACCAAAGAGTGGGATAGCTGGGTCAAATTAGTGGTTCCATTCTGTGTTTTCTAAGGACTCTCCATACTACTTTCCATAGTGGTTGCACCATGTTGCATTCCTACCAGCAATGTATGAGTGGATCTTTCCCCCCACATCCTCACCAACATTTATTGTTGCTTGTATTCTTGACAATTGCCATTTTGACTAGAGTGAGATAAAATCTTAGTTTGATTTGCATTTCTCTAATTGCTAGAGATGTTGAACATTTTTTCATATATTTGTTGATTGATTGTATATCTTCTTCTGTGAAGTATCTGTTCAGTTCCTTAGCCCATTTATTGACTGGGTTATTTGTTGTTTTGGTGTTAAGATTTTTGAGTTCTGTATTTATCCTGGAACTTAGTGCTGTATCTGATATGCATGTGGTTCAGATTTTCTCCAGTTTGTAGGCTGTCTTTTCACATTATTGATTGTTTCCTCTGCTGAGAAGCAGCTTTTTAGTTTGAATCCATCCCATTTATTGATTCTTGATTTTGTTGCTTGAACTTTAGGAGTTTTGTTAAGGAAGTCTTGTTAAGGTAGTCAGGTCCTAAGCCAACATGATGAAGATTTGGGCCTACTTTTTCTTCTATTAGACTCAGGGTCTCTGGTCTGATTCCTAGGTCCTTGATTCACTTTGAGTTGAGTTCTGTGCAGGGTGAGAGATAGAGGTTTAATTTCATTTCACTACATGTAGATTTTTCCCAGCACCATTTGTTGAACAGGATATCTTTTCTTCAATGTATGTTTTTGGCACTTTTGTCTAGTATGAAATAACTACCTATGTGGGTTTGTCTCTGTGTCTTCTATTCTGTACCATTATTCTGCATGTTGATTTTGGTGCCAAATACCATGCTGTTTTTGTTACTATAGCTCTGTAGTATAGTTTAAGGTCTGGTATTGTGATGCATCCTGATTCACTATTCTTGCTAAGGATTGCTTTGGCTATTCTGTGTGACCTCCTTCTTGAAATTAAAATTCTTGAAAAGAATTTTGGGATTAAAGTAGGGGAGTTATTGATAAAATTGGCTGTATCAGTCAAAACCCTCTTCCCTTTTTCAACCAAAATTCAAAATAAAGACCCACTGTGCTATCAAAAGAACAATGTGCAGAAGTAATACTCCGGAGAAGGGATAATCATGAGCAAAACTTACAGAATAAAATAATTTACCTCTTAATAGATTCTTTTAGTTTTTAAAAATTTAACAACAAGGTAAGTATTAAGACCACTTATTGGACATTTTACATATGCCAGGAATTTTGCGTGTTGTTTAATCCTTGCCACATCTCTGTGAGGTAAATCTTACCATTATTATTCTTCTCTTGGAAATGCGCAGAGGCATTGAGAGGTTTGGAACTATGTTCATGCTGCCTGCCCTGTAAGTGGCCAAGCCTGGGTCAGTCCAGGTAAATAGATTCTCAATGCCACAAGCTTAACAACAGTGCAATTGTGCTATTGCTGGCTCATCTCCACAACAATCAGAATGTGTTCTTAGAACATGGACTGATTATATATGATTGAGTACTTATGAGCAAGACAAATGGCTGAAATGTTTTTATTTACTTCTGGTGGAAAACAGGTATATATTTCCTGCTTAAAAATGAAGAAGCTTAACCTCCATCAAGGTTTTGGTACCTGATGTGGCCCGTGTGGTAATTATTTTATTTATAGTTTACCTGTCACTGACCTACAACTGTAGCATCTGGCTTTGCTTACTGAAAAGCAGGATCTCATGATTAACTGTCTTTGACTACTCTTTTCCCAGAGCTATCTGCATCTGCTGTGCTTTGCAGATGGAATTTCCAAAGAAGCCCCTCCTGACATGAAAATTATTCTGTTTCCTACAAACAGGAATTTCATTTGAAAAATGAGTAGAGGTTGTAATTAGTGCTGGGTATCTGAAGAAGCACAGCACCAAATAACATGTGAATGAAACCCATTTAGATAAAGTCCCTAAAGTGAACAGTATTTTAACAAGTGAAAATAATGTCTGATTTCCCTGAGCAATCGATATTGTCAAGAGTGTGTCTGAGCATATGGGGCCACCTAAAGGAAGTCAGGGAGCTCTTGAAGGAAGAGGACTTGTCAAGGCGAGGATGTGGGAGGAGTGACGTGTTTTAGGCAGAGGGAGAACATGAACAAAAGGACAGAGATGTGGGAGGTATCAAAGAAGTTGAAGAAGATTGGAGTGCCAAATGGGAGAGGTAGAATAACTGGCCAGATAGGTGGGAGGCAGATCTGGAAAAATCTTGTACGTTATGCAAAAGTGTCTAATTTTGTTTTATAGGCAAGAGAGAGCCATAAAAAGATGTAAGCAGGGTAGTAACTTGATTAGTTTCAGATTTTAGAAAGCTATCTAGAAGCATGGTAACATTTGAATGGGAGAGAAGGGAAAAATGGAGCCAGAGAGGATTGTTCAGGAGTTTCCTGGAATGAACCTTGTCAGAAAGAATATGGTTCTGAGGTTTAGCAATGAGCTGGAAAGGTGGATCATGTGAAGGGTCTTTAGGAGTCTGAATCTCTGGTCAGCACTGATTGCAGAGAGCGAGCAGAGCCAAAGGTGACTGCTAGGTTTCCAACCTAGACACCAGGAGGATGAGAGAGATGTGCATCTGTTTGTTTACTGAGAGAGAAGAACCAGGAATAGTGGGAAATGTTGCCTAGAAAGGGAAGGTGGAGCTCAGTTGAAGACATGAGGTCTTGGACAAGCAGGAGGACATGGGATGCCAGCGCTAGGAGAAATACTGCCTCCCACTGAGATAGAAGAGCCCAGGGTCAAGAAGAAAGGCGAAACAAGCATGCTGGCTCGGAGGGTGGAGTGGCGGTGTTCAGAAAGTCGAGAAAATGGTTGAACTTTGTTGAAGAGGTATGAGACGAGGTTTTGGCTGGGCTGGAATGTTAAGGTGAAGGAGTTGAGCATGGTGAAAGCTTGAACTGCTGTGAGTGATGGACAGAGATGTTGCCTAGGATAGAGCAGAGGGGTGGCTGGAAGAGTTAGTGGCTTGGGAGTTGCTGAAGGAAACTCTAAATCAGTTTGGTACCAGACTGCTTGGTTGGTGATACATGATTTCACCCTCCAGGTGTTATAACTGACTATTCCAAAGACCGCAGTGATGGCAGAGACCATATCTCATGAAACCTGGAGACTCTTCAGCTTTCAAAACAGAGCAGGACTCATGTTAGATGCTCAATGCATTTTTGTTGACTTGCAATATGTGGAGCTGCAGAGCAGCAGGCATGAAATACTAGCATGAAACAGAACTTTGTGTTAGATTCTTTTCCTTCTCAAGAGCATTAAATGGCAGTGCCTTAGAGAACACTAAAAGTAGAACAGTCAATATTTTAGAATGATTCTCCCAGGAGTGACTGCTCTCTGTGTGAACAGGTGTATCTGAAAAGACCAATTTGCTGCCAATAGTCTCTTTCCCACCACAGTCTCAGGGTTTAATGATTTAAGACAAGGCAGAGCACCTGGCATTGTTTGTAGTGCTCTTTCTTCACAAAGTGACAATCTGAAAGAGACTTGTGTGGGGATTTCAGGGAGAAAAGTGAAAGGAATTGGAAAAAGTTATAAAAAAGGATAAAGAAGGAGAAGACTGAGCTGAAGCCAACCGACAATTGAAAGGGGTTGATTGACACTCGAGTATATGCTATAAGGCAAAGAAGAGATTTAAAGGAAAATTAGGAACACCTAGGTTCCAAGTTTCAGCTCAACCTCTAACTCACTGTGTGACCTTTAACTGGGATCATTGATCAATTTTCTGAGACTCAAGTTCTTTGTTTTGAAAGCAAAGTCACATCCTTGCCCGGACGATATTTTTTAAACAAACATTTTGTGAACTCACCAGCCTTGTACAAATGTATTCATTATTATGGTCAAAAGTTACAGGTAAGAACCTTAATACAAAGAAAGCTTAAAGCACATTCATGGAATTTCCATATCTTTTGCCTTACTGTTTATTTTTAGCTTACTCCCCCCACCTTCAACTCATCCCACCCTCAGGTGGAATTTTGTCTCTAGGGAATTCTTACTTGGAAGTTAAAGATTAAACCTGATTCAGTGTTTACTTCCCAAGGTATCTGTTTTTGTTTATGATCACTCATCCTTTGGGTCTTCTGCAGTTCAACCAATACTGAATTGCTATTATGTGCCAAGATCTATTAGGTGCAGGAAATACAGTGACACGGTACAAAAAGAGAGATGACTATAACTGATTCTGCTCAGCTAAATGCTTATTGTTCATGTTAAAGTGTAAAATATTCATAGAAACACAGAATAGTGATTGATTTATTCTGTGGGGGCATTGCTACAGTCGGGATATAGCTTGTCCCCCAGAGATTCATGTGCTAAAGCTTGTGCCTCAGTGTGGTGGTGCAGAAGTGGTAGAACTTTTGAGAGGAGGGCCTAGTGGAGGGCAATAAGGTCATGAAGGATTCACTCCCATAAATGGACTAACATGCCCAGGTCAGTGGGTCAGGTCTCTTAGAAATGGATTAATTTTTGCAAGAGTGAGTTGTCATTGAAGAGTTAGCTTGACACCTCCCTACTCTTCCTTCCTCACATGTGGTCTTCTGCACATGATGATTTCCCTTTCTGCTTCTGTCATGTTGTGGTATAGCTAGAGGGGCCCATGCCAGATGCCAGAGTCATACTACTTGTATTTTCCAGCAACCAGAATCATGAGCCAAAGACATCTTCTTTTAATACATTAACAAGCCTCAGGTATTTTGTTATAGCAACACAAAATGAACTAAGAGAACAATTTAGTGGAAGCTTTGTAGGAGGCATGATTTTTTACCTTGGCCATGGAAAATGAATCAAAGTAAAACAATTTTACCAGATAGAGAAGGTAGAAAAGACATTCCAGTTAGACAAAACCACAGACAAGGGCACAGAATGAGGAAGGAATGCAGTGTGTTAAGGGGAATGGCAAGTAGCATAGCTTTGGGGTTGCTTAATCTTTAATATTAAGTTCTTACTAGAAGTAAAAAAGATAATCAAATATGGACACAATGTCTTCAAAAGTAGGCACTTGAACTGTTTTGGAGGGTTCTGGCCACTAGAGACTCTGAGACATAAAAAGGTAGTGATAATCTCTGTTCAATGTCCAATGGGAACTGTCTACAGGAGCAACACAGGGTGAGGAGTGGAGAAAGCCCTATATTTTGTAGAAGGGTCCAAGGATAGCTAAGTATTTGCTGTGATTTAAGAGAAAAAGTAACAAAGGAAAAGAAAGGGACATGACAGCCATACACACACACACATTCACTTAATCACTTGAGCTGTTAAGATACTTGTCATGTGCACAAAAGACTACCATTTCCCCCTAAGTTCTTCTAAATCTCATGATAATTACAGAGCTATAGCTTGGTCATAAAAGCCAGAGGTGAAGCTGGATTTAATCCCAGGCTCTGCTCCTTGTTATATGCGGGAACATGGCCAAATTATTTGACCTCTATAAATCTCAGTTAGCTCATCTGTTTGCAAGATGGCAGTGAAGGTTCTTGAGGATAGATGCAAAGCAACCTGCAGAATTTCTCACATTTACCAGGTGCTCAGTCAGTGGTCCCCATATTACTCTTGTCTTAGTCCCCTGTTTCTAAATTTAATAATAATGATGGTTTAATATGTCACGTTTCACCGCCACATCTCAAACTGTACTTTAAATGTCCTTATCCCCATGTAATTGGCCTTGTTGGAGCTAGAGCTCCAGAATAGGAATTGATGTGGGTAGTAATTTTCTTGTGAGAATATAGGTGAAGAGTTGTGCTTTACCTATTTTATAAATGCTGACACTGATGCAGAAACCTTGGATGTTCCCCAAGAAATTCAGTCTGAACTAAAACTATAATTAAATGCCTTCACCTCGGAGCCTGCACACTCAGTCATTTGCTTCTGCGATCTTGTCCACGCAACCATATGTCAACAGAGTGCTGAAAGGAACAACACTCATAAAGCTCTCTGTGCCTTGGCTAACATTTCACAAGGTATAAGTTCTTTGGAAAAATCCATTCTGAGAGGAGCAAAGGCAAACAGAAAACCAACAATAATTTGATCATATCAAAGCAAAGGCATACGCATGTAAAATGATATTCTTACCTATGTGGTAATATTAACAAAAAAGTAATTAATGTTCGTGGTTCTAAAATTGAATTTTATCAGAGATCAAAATGAAACTCAATTCTTTGGACTCATGTTGATGCTGTTGTTAGTAGAGAATGCCAGGAGCAAGAACTGAAGCCTCTGAATGTTGAATAGCTTCTCTCAAAATTTATTGTCCCATTTATGTATTTGAAAATCTGAATTGTAAAAGAAATGATATATGTCTCAGTTAGGTATGGCCTTATATAAGATTTTTCATCTTGGAAATTTATTAATATTCCTTAGGCAATTCTTCTTTCATGAGAAAGGCAATGGTGGCATGGCATTTAATAAGTTTGCAGTGACATTAAGCTGCATTGATCTGAATTAGTATATCTGCCTTTTGCTTTGATAGTTTATTACTATGATTCACAGGTAGCAAGATGTACAGTCCTCCAGTTTCTATTGACTATGCTAGAAAATATATTATGTGTCATCGAATATATTGGAAGTTGTGGGGATAATTTACATAGCAGTATTTCACATATTAATTTTTTTTGTGTTAGTGCTAATGTCAGCACATAAATACATAACACAATGCTCAGTAAACACTGAGCAGAAGAATGAAGGAGTAAATATCTTACATAACATCTGAGAAAATAAGTGGTGAGTTCAACATTAAAATTTTATGCTTGAGAATGTCCAAGACTGCTCAAAGAGAATCTGGTTGGGTTTAAGTTCCAAAGCTTGAGACTCAGATCTCCATGTACTATTTTGGGCACGTATCCTACTTATATAAGATCTAAGCTAGGAGAGCCAGTGCAATCAATCTTAGTCATATTTCCCAAGCCTGCATTAGTAGCTACGGAGACCATGGTGGAAGACATAACTTCTATTCCTTAGATATGGTTTGTCCCGCCAAAGTTTCATGTGCTAGAAATTTGGACTCTCAGGGCAACAGAGAAGTGATGGGGCCTAGTGATGGGGAGCTCCACCATCACAAATGACTTAATGCATTTCTCAAGAGACTAGGTTAATTTTCTCAAAACTGGACCATGTCTCTCCAAAGTGAGTTTGGTCTCGTAGAACTGGATTAGTTATCACATGAGTGATAAGCAAGTCAGTCTCCCTTTTGTCTCCATCTTGCACAGTGGTTCTTTCTGCACATGCCTGTTTCTTTTTCTGTGTCTCCAACACAAGTTGACATAGCACAAGGCCCTCACTGTCAGCTGCCCAGATGTGGCTGCCCAATCATGGGTAGAGCCATGAGCTCAAATACACCCCTTTTCTTTATAAAGTTCCCAGCCTAGGTATTTTCTTTTAGCAACAAACTAAGATAATGAATGTCAGTAAGAAATCAGACTTAGAACTGGTCCCCTGGTGGGAGAGATTTAGGAACTGCTTGGCTATAATTTAGAAAGATCCAGGGAAATAGCTGTAAACATGGGTGGGGATTTGTGGTTAATTTTACCTGTTGATATGTACGTGGGTGTTTTTTCTTTCTTCTTCTTTTTTTTTTTTTGGCTGAAAGTTATGAAGTCAAGGTGAATTCAAAATATTTTAGAATTGAGTTCAGAGATATAATAATAAAGTTACGGTATGCCAGACACAGTTCTGAACTTTTCCGTGGATTATCCTAGCCTGATATTATCATTATCCTTATTGTGAAAATAGTACACTGAGCCCTACAGAGTTTTTGTAATGTGCATGAGATAAAGAGTATGATAAACTCAGCATTGTATTTCACCTTTGGAAACTGACTCCAGGGCAGGGACTCTCAAAGTGGGATGCTTAGGTTCCATGAGTAGTGTGTACTCTGGCCTGCCTTTGGAGTATTTTCTTGATTGTTTTTTTCCCTGGCCCCTATATCTAATCTGGTTTTCCAGAGTTACTGATAATTGTTTCAGGGACAAGAAATTAATAAAATATATTTTGCCCTCAACCAACAAAAGTCTTCTGAATATAATTCTACTTTAAAATTACCATTTACTTAAGTCTAGGTCTTCCATATTTGGCATTTGGGACTGATGTTTGCATTCATTCATTAAATATTTATTGAGAACTTATAATGTGCCAGACACTGTATTAGGTGTCTGATTCTATCCTAAAATGAAACTGATAAACATTGCAGACCTCATGGATTTTTAAAATTCTAGCAGGGGATACAATCAACAACAAAAATAACAACAAGATAACAGAGCATATAAGTAAATTGTAGCATTTACTAGAAGTAGGCCATTGCTATAGATAAAATAAAAAGGAAAGAATAAGGAACCTCAGGTGTGCCCTTGTGGGATGCTAGTTATTTAAAATAGTGTGATCAGTTCAGGTTTCATTAAGGTGATAGTTGAGTCAAGACCTGAAAGAGGTGTCTGGTGCAATGATGGTGATTGTGACCAGGGAGTTGACTAATCTTAGATGTCTGGTCAGACTTAAGGTGAACCTGTGTCTATGTGTCTATTTCCATATGCAAATTGGTCCCATAAATGTGGCCGTAGATTTATGGGAACCCTTAAAGTATAATCTCCCATTTCTCAGTGACAGAATAGCTTTGCCTGTGGGTGGTCATGAGAGCTCATAAACCCTAAAGTCAATATGAACCAGCAGTCTGGGCCCTTATCCAGAATTACATTCAGTATATCTAACCTGAGGGTATTCCACCCATGAGCTCCAGTGGGAGGGACCAGCACTTAAGCCTCTGGAAAGATCTCTAGGTTTCCTTTCCTTGCCACGTCCTTATTTCTCTAACCCTTTCTACCCATCAACATTCTAGTTTTATTTTCTTCTGAGTTTTTAAGGCCTTGGACAATATTTGATTTTGGTGATAGGAATTAGGGCTCTTTGTATTCAGCTACGTTATCTCAGAATGATAATATAGATGAATTTCTGCTAATCAGGACCTCAGACTAACATTTACATGTGTTTCCAATTAATAAAAATGACAAGATGAAGCATTGCTTTGTGTGTTAGTTTTTCATTGCTGTGACAAAATATCTGAGAAAAACACAGTAAAACAGACTTGAAGAATGCATCAATCAGGTCTACCTAGACAAAACTCCAATGGGCAATATTTCTTATTCCACCTGACTTTAGGGAGAAGGGAAGCTGAGAGATATTTCAATCAGCTTCAATGTTAGGCCATTCCCACTGACAGCTTGGCGAGCAACACAAAAACAGAAAAGGGTTGAAAAACCCAGCCTTTGTATTCTCTTTTACTTGGTACATAGCCCACAAAGAAAATGGAAGGAAAGGCAGTTGGGCATAGACAATAACCATCCATTTTTGTTCACAGTTTTTACTTCCTCAGTGGAGACAATTATTTTATTTTTTATTATGCATCTACTTTCCTCTTTTTGTGTGTGTGTATGTTCTGACTGTGTTGCTTTTGTGATATTTTATACTTTTTTGTTTATTTAAGGTTTGTACTGTTTCTGTTTGGCTCCTTCTTTCTTCTGCTGCTAACAGTGAACTTCTCTTGTACTCTCTTTCTCACTCTCTTTATTTTGCTATTTCTAATTTTTTTCCTCCCTCTTTTTAGCTATCACTTACTAAATCTCTTCTGCATTCTACCTTTTCACATTCTGAGCATTCTAAATTTTATTTTACCTTCCTATCACATTTTCTTCTCTCTTCATGAGCTGTACCTTTACCATCTTTTAGAACTATTTGGTTTATAGAACTCTTGCTCCCACCATACATGTTATTGCAGTTATTAGCACTGTGGATGACACCTGCTGTTCCTTTAATACCAGATCTAGTTCATGGCTATTTATTGTTTTTGCTGTTGGCAATTATTCATCCCACTATTCCTGTTGTGGTGATTAGCATTGTAGATGTTATAAAATGCACTGGATATTTATGTTAATGCTGTTTATTGTTTTATATTTGTTGTTATTCTTTTTTTCTCCTCTTTTTTTCCACGAGGTGCTGGGAATCTGCAGGGATATTGCAAGTTCTCAGGGTAGAGGCTTTCCTTATGAACTAAACCCAGTCAAGAGAGAGTGCACCTTGCTACACACACAAAATAAACACAGTTATACTTCAGCTGTACTTAATACAAAGAGCGGAAGACACACAAAACTCCAAACTAATGACAAGGCCCCAAGTAGGAGGGGCTGGGAGAGCCCTTGATTCCCACAGTTGTACATCCATTCCTGTGACAAAAACAGAATTAATACAAAGGCAAGAGAAAGCTGTGTCTTAAAAAGGCCCACACATAAGAGAAATTCATTCCAACAGATGTATAAAACCCAACATAAGAATACAAGAAATTTGAAAAGCAAGGTAAAAAAATTCCTCCTAAAATTCATAATTCACCAACAACTGACTCTAAAGATATTGAAGTGGACGAAATGTAACAAATTCAAGAAAACTATTTTTAAAATGATCAATGAATTACAAGAGAACACAGAAAAATGACTGAATGAATTAAGGAAGTCAGTAAGGATATGAATGAAAAATTGAATAAGGAGATAGAGATACTGAAAAAGAGCCAAATTGAAATCTTGGAAATGACAGATACAAAAAATCAAAAGGTTCAGTTGAAAGTCTACCTAATAGAGTAGAACATGCTGAAGACAGAATCTTAGAGGTGGAAGACAAAGCTGCCAGCCTTGAAATTTGAAACACTATTAAAGAAAATAAGTAACCATGACCAGAATATACAAGAACTCTTGAACAACCTTTAGAGATCAAATTTAAGAATCATTTGAATTGACGAGGGATATGATGTGCAGGCTAATAATATAGATAATCTCTTCAAGAAAATAATAACAAAATTTTGTATACCTTGAAAATAAGATGGACATACAGATGCATTCAAAGTCCCAAATAGACAAAATCAAAAAAGAACCTCTCCAAAACACATTATAATCAAAATGCCTAACATACTGAACAAGGACAGAATTTTAAAAGCCTCAAGAAAAAATATCAGGTCACATTTAAAGGCAAGACAATTGTAATCAATTCCAAATTCTGAGCATGAACTCTAAAATACAGGAGGCTTTGGAATGATGTGTTCCAAGTCCTGAAAGGAAAAAAAAAAAAAAACAAACTGCAACCAAGTTTGTTATATTCAGGAAAGCCATCCTTCAGAATAAAAAACAAAAACTTTTCAAGGTAAGTAGAAAGGAATTCATGACTATTTAGCCAGCACTACAGAAAGTACTCAAAGAAATACTTCACACAGAAGAAATGAAAGGCAAACTCCAGGGCTCACAAATGAAAAAAAATGAATTTGAAGAATAAGTAAGCAAATGAGAAACAGGACCACATTAAAACTTAGAAATAAACAAAACAGACATAAGTTCATAAACTTCTCTTTGAAACAACATTGAATGTAAATGGTCTCAACTTTCTAATTATAAGACATAGGTTAGCTGAATTGATTAAAAAATAAGACCCAACTATATGTCGCTTTGAAGAGACTCACCTTTCAAGCAGACAACCACAAACTGAAAGTGAAAGAATGGAAATTGATATAGTGGGCAAATGTAACACAAAAGCAGCAGGAGCAGTTCTCTCATATTTGAAATAGCAGACTTCAAACCAAAATTAATCAGAAGAGACAAAGAAGGGAACAGTTCAAAAGGAATATGTAATAGTCAATATTTATGCCCCAAATGTTGCTGAACCTAACTACATAAAAGAGACAGTATGCAAATTAAAGACTCAGCTAGACTCCAGTACAATAACACCAGGTAATTTCAATGAAGCTTTGTCACCATTAGATAGTTCATTCAGATATAAACTCAGTAAAGACTCATCAGACCTAAAAAATATTATATACTAAATGGACTTAACAGATATCTGTACAATATGTCATCCAGTAATAGCTAAATGCACTTTCTTTTCAGTGGATGATGGAATCTTCTTCAAAATAGATGGTATTTTAGGCCACAAACAAGTCTTAGCAAATACATAAAAGAATATAATTCCTTGCTTCTTACCTAATCCTAATGGAATGAATTAGAAATCAATGCCAAAAAACCATATAGAAACTATATAAACACATGAACATTGAACAGTATACTTTTGAATGATGAATGGGCAATAGAAAAAAAAAGGGGGGGAAGAAATTTTAAAATTCTTATATCAAATAACAATTGTGATAAAAATATACCAGAACCTCTGGGACACTATGAAGGCAGTTCTAAAAGGAAAGTTTATAGCTATGAGTGCCTACATAAGCAAATCAGAAAGATTACAAATAAACAACATAATGATGCATTTTGAGGTCTTGGAAAACAAAACAAATCAATTACAAAACCAGTAGGATGTGGGAAATAATTAAGATCAGAGCCAAAAGCAATAAAATTGAGAATAAAATACAATATAGAGGATCAATGAGTTGAAAAGTTGCTTATTTGAAAAGATAGACAAGGTTAACAAGCCTATAACCAAACTAACCAAAAGAAAAAGAGAGAAGACACAAATTAATAAGTTAGGAATGAAAAAGTAGAAATCTCTATAAAGACTTCAGTGAAATCTAGAAGATCATTAGGGACTGTTTTGAAAAGTTATACTCCAATAAATTGGAAAACATAGAAGAAATGGATATATTTCTAGACAAATATGACCTACTAAAATTGAATCAAGAAGACATAGAAAACTTAAACAGGACAAAAACTAACAATGAGATAGAATCAATAACAAAAAACTTTCCAACTAAGAAAAGTCTAGGGTTAGATGGATTCTAAGGACTCAGCTGAATTCTACCAGATCTTTAAAGAAGAACTGATTCCAATGCTCCTCAAATTATTACATGAAATGGAAAGGAATGGAACACTTGCAAAATCATTCCATGAAATCAGTATCACCCTGATACCAAACCAGATAAGGCCACATAAACAAATCTATAAACCTATATCTCTGATGAACTTAGATGCAAAAATACCTTCTAAAATATTGGTTATCATATTAAAATATATATTAAGAAGATTGTGCAATTTGGTTTCATTCCAGGGATGTAGGAATAGTTTAACATATGCAAATCAATAAATATAATTCATCACATAAATATTAGAGTCATCTCAAGAAAGAGTATAGTACTAAATACTCTAGCCAGAAAAATTAGGCAAGAAAATAAAAGAGATAAAAATTAGGAAAGGAAGAAACCATATTATTGCTCTTTGAAGATGATGTGGTCCTATATTTAAAAGATCCAAAAAACTCCACAAAAGAATTCTAGAGCTAATAAATAAATTCAGCAAAGTAGCATGTTACAAAATCAACATAAAAAATCAATAGTTCTAAGAGCAATAATGAATCTTCTGAAAAAGAAATCAGGAAAGTAATCCCATTCACAATGGCCTTAAAAAACAAAGCAAACAAATAAACAACAACAACAAAAAATCTAGAGATAAATCTAACCAATGAGGTGAAAGATCTCCACAGTATAAACTACAGAATATTGAAAAAAGTATTGAGGAAGACACAAGAAGATGAAAAGACATGTTCATGGATAAGCAGAATTAATATTGCTAAAATGGCTATACTATCAAAAGCAACATACAGATTTAATGCAATCCTCATAAAAATACGAATGACATTCTTCATGGAACTAGAAAAATCAATCCTAAAATTCATTTGGATAATAAAAAATCAAAGCAATTTTAAATGAAAAATGCAATGCTGGAGACATTACAATAATACTTTAAGTTATACTCCAGAACTATAGTAACAAAAATTACATGGTGTTGACATAAAAACAGACACACAGACCAATGGTATGGATAGAAGACAAAAAGACAAACCCACACAAAGTCGTCTGGTCCTCAACATTACCAAAACATACATTGGAGATAAGACAACCTTTTTAACAAATAGTGATGGAAAAAACTGATTATCCATATGTAGGAGAATGAGACAAGATCCTTATCTCTCACTCTGCATGAAATAAACTCAAAATGGGTTAAACACATAGGAATTAGACCAGAAAGTATGCAACTCCTAGAAAAAAATTTAGGGTCAACATTCCAATATATAGGCACAATGACTTTTTAAAACAGAATTTCTAAAACTCAGGAAATAATGTCAAGACTTAATAAATTTGAGGACATCCAATTCAAAATCTTCTGCACAGCAAAGGCAATAATTAAGAATGCAAAGATACATTATTATCCTATATGCATATATGACTACACAACTGGTATGATTCTAATCATGTACAACCAGAAGAATGAGAAGTAATACTCCATTTATGTATGACATGTCAAAGTGCATCCTACTGTCTTGTATAACTAATCAGAATAAATTTTTAAAAGAAGTACAAAAATAAATGAAAAAAAAAAGAATGTGAAGATAGAATTTACAGAATGGGAGAAAATCTTTGCTAGCTTCTCTTCTGAGAAAGGATTAATATCCAGAATATATAAAGAAGTGAAAAAACTTACCATCAGAAGAACAAAACCAAAGTATAAATGGCCAACAAATATATGAAAAAATAGTTCATCATTAGTAATTACAGAAATGTAAATCAAAACTACACTGAGATTTCATCTCACACCAGTCAGAATGGCAATCATCAAGAATATAAATAATAGTAATTGCTGGAGAGGATATGGAGAAAAAGGAACACTTTTACACTCTTGGTGGGATTATAAGTTAGTACAACCACTATGGAAATCAGTATGGAGGTTCCTCAAAAGACTAGGAATGGAACAACCACATGACCCAGCTATCCCACTCCTCAGTATTTATCCTAAAGAGTTAATGTTTGCAAGATCTGGAAAATGTGGTGGAGTAGAGGGAGCAAGCATCAACTAGCAGGACTTCAGCATCAGACCTGCAAAGGGGAAAGCTTCTCTGCAAGGTTGAATACTCAAGGGAACACATTGAAACAATACTAAACTATAAAAAAATATTTTTAGTCACAAAGTCAGATACCTGAACCTAAGAAATGAGAAGTGCCATCTTGGGAGTGCCAACTGAACCACTCGTGGTGGTCACAGGGGGAGAGACACCTCAGACAAAGGAGAAGGTGAAAACTGCAGATAAAGAAAAAAAATTTAAATGAAAAAAAATTGATGGATACCCGTGGATTAGAGAGGAAGATTTTGGAGATTGGCTTATCTCACTTAGCATGATATTCTCCAGCTTCATCCATTTGCCTGCAAATGCCATATTTTATTCTTTATGGCTGAGTAATATTCCATTGTGTATATATACCACAGTTTCTTTATCCATGCATCAATTGAAGGCCATTTGGTTGGTTCCACAATCTAGCTATTGTGAATTGAGCAGCTATGAACATTGATGTGGCTGCACCAGTCTAGTATGCTGATTTTAAGACCTTTGGGTATAGACCAAGGAGTGGGATAGCTGGGTCAAATGGTGGTTCCATTCCAAGTTTTCTAAGGAATCTCCACACTGCTTTTCAGAATGACTGCACTAATTTGCAGCCCCACCAGCAATGTATGAATATACCTTTTTCCCCACATCCTTGCCAACACCTATTTTTGCTTGTATTCTTGATAATCACCATTCTAATGGGTGAGATGATAATCACCATTATTAATGGGGTGAGATGGAATCATAGGGTAGTTTTGATTTGCATTTCTCTTATTACTAGAGATGTTGAACATTTTTTCATATATCTGTTGATTGCTTGTAGATCTTCTTCTGTGAATAGTCTGCTCATTTCCTTAGCCCATTTGTTGATTGAGTTATTTGTATTCTTGGTGTAGAGTTTTTTGAGTTCTTTATAGATTCTGGAGATTAGTGCTCTATCTAAGTATTTGTGGCAAAGATATTCTCCCACTCTGTGGCTCTCTCTTCACATTGCTGATAGTTTCATTTTCTGAGAAAAAGCTTTTTAGTTTGAATCTACCCCAATTATTGATTCCTGCTTTTATTTCTTGTGCTTTGGGAGTCCTGTTAAGGAAGTCTGATCCTAAGCCAACGAGTTGAAGGCTTGGACCTATTTTTTCTTCTATAAGATGCAGGGTCTCTGGTCTGATTCAGAGGTCCTTGATCCATTTTGAGTTGAGTTTTGTGCAGGGTGAGAGATAGGGGTTTAGTTTCATTCTGCTGCATATGGATTTTCAGTTTTCCCAGCACCATTTGTTGAAGAGGCTATCTTTTCTCCATTGCATATTTTTGGCACCTTTGTCTAGTATGAGAAAACTCTATTTATTTGGGTTTGTCTCTGTGTCTTTTATTCTGTACCATTGATCTACCTGTCTATTTTGGTACCAATACCATGCCATTTTTGTTACTATTTCTCTGTAGTATAGTTGAAGTTCTGGTATTGCGATACCCGCTGTTTCACACTTCCTAAGGATTGCTTTAGCTATTCTGGGTCTCTTATTTTTCCAAATGAATTTCATGATTTCTTGCTCTATTTCTATGATGTACATCATTGGGATTTTAATTGGAATTGCATTGAATTTGTATAGCACTTTTGGTAGTATGGCCATTTTGACAATATTAATTCTGTTGGCACTACAGAACATTCTCAGCAAAATATTCCATGAGGAAGAAATGAAAAACAATGATGTAAGTCAGAAAAGGGAGGAACTACCCTAAGGAAACAGCCAAATAAAGGAGAAATCATGTCCAGTTAAAAATCAAAAATAAGTCAAAATGACCAGGAATACAAATCATATCTCAATAATAACCCTGAATGTTAATGACCTGAACTCATCAATCAAAAGACACAGACTGGCAGATTGGATTAAAAAGAAAGACCCAACAATATGCTGCCTTCAAGAGACTCATCTCATAGAAAAAGATACCCACAGACTAAAGGTGAAAGGATGGGAAAAAACATATATTGCACATGGACTCATCAAAAAAGCAGGGGTATCCATCCTCATATCAGATAAAGTGGACTTCAAGCCAAAGTTATTCAGAAGGAATTAAGAAGGACATTTCATACTGCTTAAGGGAAGCATAAATCAGTAGGACATAACAATTCTAAATATTTATGCCCCAAACAATGGCTTATCCATGTACATCAAACAAATCTTCTCAATTCCAGGAACCAGACAGACCACAACACAATAATACTAGGTGATTTCAATACACCTCTCTCTCCACTGGACAGATCATTCAAACAAAAAATGAACAAAGAAACCATGGATCTTAATAACACAATTGATAATTTAGATTTGACAGACATATATAGAATATTCCATCCATCAAGGAGTGAATACACTTTCTTCTCAGCAGCACATGGGTCCTTCTCTAAAATTGACCATATATTATGCCACAAAGCTACTGTTAGCAAATACAAAAAGATAGAGATACTACCTTATAGTCTATCAGATCATAATGGAATGAAATTAGAAATCAAATGACATTTATCTTAAAATATATCTGTCACTATCTGCTATTCCTGGCTTCCTTTCCCTCTGAGAAGGGCTAGAAAGGCATTGGGATACTTCAAAATTCCAGAGTAGTGTGCCAGATGCTAAACCAGTACAACTCAGCCAAGCAACTGGCCCCATGATTGATCCAACCCCACCTGAGTCTAAATAGTACTTCAGCTTATCAAATTGGGGAGACAAAAATCCCAAACAAAAAATAAGGCCCCAATTAAGAACAGTCAAAGGAAAACTTGAGATCCCATGCCTAGAAATCTATTTATATATCTAAAAGAGAAATTCTATAATAGAAAAGAAATACATGCATAAGCACACACATAAAAAGAGGAAGGGAACCCCACCTCAATTGATGCACAAGAGCAGGACCTCAGGAAACATGAGGAAACAAGCAACAAATCCCTCCCCCAAAGTGCACAGTCCCCCAATACAAGAGTCCAGAGAAATGGAAGTGGAGAAAATTCTGGAGAAAGATTATAAAAAGAACCAATTATCAAAGTGTTCAGTGAACTTAAAGAAAATTGAAGGAATGAATTAAGAGAGCAAATTCTGGAGATGAAAGACCATTTCAACACAGAAACAGAAATATTGAAAAGAAATCAATCAGGCCAGGTGTAGTGGCACATGCCTACAATTCCAGCAGCTTGGGAGGCTGAGACAGGAGGAACATGAGTTCAAAGCTAGTCTCAGCAATTTAGTGAGGCCCTAAACAACTTAGCAAGACCCTGTCTCAAAATAATATGTTAAAAGGACTGGGGATATGGCTCAGTGGTTGAGCCCTATGGGTTAAACCAAAATAAAACCCAACAAGCAAATAACACCAATCAGAACTCTTGGAGATGAAAGACACAATGAATCAAATTAAAAATTCACTTGAAATCGTCACGAAGATTAGATGGCATGTAAAACAAAACTTCAGCACTTGAAGACAGAACCTCAGGCCTTGAAGACAGGATACATTAACTTGAGTACACAGACTATAATAAAGAAAAAGAATAATAAAACATGACCAGAATATACTAGAACTCTGGGACAACATCAAGAGACCAAATCTGAAAATCATTGAAAGAGAAGAGAACATGGAGATACAAGCTAAAGGCATTAAGAACACTATCAATGTGATAGTCACAGAGTACTTACCCCATATGAAAAAAGAGATAGACATCCATATAGAGTAGGCATGCAGGACCTCATATAGACCTAACCAGAAGAGAAGTTCTCTAAGACATATTATAATTAGCATGCCTAACATAGAAATAAGAATATTAAAAACTGCAAGAGAGAAACATCAGGTCACATTTAGAGACAAACCAATAAGACTCACTTCAGGCTTCTTAACCCAGCCCCTAAAATCAAGGAGGTGGTGAAATGAGATATTTTAAGTTCTAAAAGAAAAAAAATTGTCTATCAAGATTGCTGACCCAGCAAAGCTCTCTTTCATATTTGATGGAGAATTAAAACCATCCATGATAAGGATAAACTGAAGGAATGTATGACAACTAAGTCAACACTACATAAAATACTCAAAATAAGTTGCACACAGAGGGTCTCAAAAACAAATTCCAAAACTCCCAAATAAATGAAGAGTAAGAGAAGACAAATTATCCAAATGAGAATCTAGACAGAATTGAATATAACAAGAAATCAAAATGGCAGCAAGCCACAGCACATAGCAGAATGGATCAAAAAAACAAGATTTAATCATAAGCTGAGTGCAAGAGACTCATCTCATAAGTAAGGACACTCACAGCCTCAAGTTAAAAGAGTGGAAAAAAATACTCTATGCAAACAGACTCTGAAAACAAGTCAGAGTAGACAATCTCATAGCTGACAAAACTGATTTCAAGCACAAATTAATCAGAAGAGGCACAGAGGGCCATTATATGCTGGTAAAGGGAATAATCCAACAAGAAGAAATGATAGTTAATAATATATGCCCCAAATATCAATGCACCCAATAAAAAACAAACAAACAAACAAACAAACAAAAACCCTCCTTGTCATTAAATCCCAGATAGACCTTAATACAACAATACTGGGAGATTTCAACATAACTTTATCAAATAGAAAGATCATTAAATAAAACAATCAATAAATATCCAACCTAAATAATACTATAAATCAAAAGAATCTAACACACACTTACAAATTATTTCACCCCCAAACAGCTGAATTTACCTTCATCCCAGAAGATATGGAACCTTCCTCAAAATAGACCATAATCTAGGTTCCAATCTAAGTCTAAGCAAATACAAAAAATTGATGTGATTCTATGCAGCATATCAGGCCATAATGGAATGAAACCAGAAATCAACAGCAATAAAAATGACAAAAGCACAAAAATATGTGAAGATTAAACAATACCCCTTTAAATTAAGAATGAACCAAAGAAGAAATCAAGAGGGGTATAGGAATAGGAAAAACAGTAGAATAAATCTAATGTAATTTTCCTATGTACAAATATGAAAATACTTAAGTGAATCCCACTTTCATGTTCACCCAAAAGAATGGGGTCCCAATTCAAACAAGATATATTCCATGCTTGTATAATTTTATCAAAATGGATTCTACTGTCATGTATAACTAAGGAGAACTAATTTTAAAAAAGAAATCAAGAAATTCTTAGAAACAAAACAAATATACAAAAACATCAAAATCGCTGGGACACTGAAAATAGTACTAGGAGGAAATTTTATTGTGCTCAGCAACTACAAAAAAAATAGATTCCAATTAAATTAACTTACGCTAAATATCAAGGTCTTAGAAAAAGAAGAACAAACTAAGTCCAAAATCAGTAGAAGACAGGAAACAGTAATGATCAGAATGAAAATAAATAAAATTGAGGATAAAAAAACAATATATAGGATCAATTTAACAAAGATTTGATTCTTTTATAGATAAATAAAATTTACAAACTCCAGACAAAACTAAAAGAAAGTGAGAGAAGACTCAAATCAACAATATTAAAGATGATAAAGGAGATGATAAATTCTAGCAGATTTCTAGAACTGATAAATGAATTTAGCAAAGTAGCAGAATACAAGATCAACACTAATAAATCAATAGCTTTTTTTATACCACAGTAGTGATTTGGTTGAGAAAAAAATTTGGAAAATCATCCTTTTCACAGTAACCCCAAAAGAAAAAATCTGGGAATTAATCTAGCCAAGGAAGTGAAAGAACTCTACCATGAAAACTATAGAACACTGAAGAAAGAAATTGAAGAAGCCCTTAGAAGATGGAAAGATCTCTCATGTTCTTTGATAGGCAGAATTAATATTGTCAAAATGACCATACTACCAAAAGCAATATACACAATCCCCATCAGAATTCCAATGGTGTTCTTCACAGAAATTAAAAAATCAATCCTTAAATTCATTTGGAAAAATAAGAGACCTAAAATAGTCAAAGAAACTGTCCAAGAAAAGCAATATAATAGGCATCATAATACCTTATCTCTATTATACTACAGAGCCATAGTAACAAAAACAGTATGGCATCAAAATCAACATGAAGACCAATGGAATAGAATAGAAGACATTGAGACAAACCCCAAAACTTAACAACCATCTGATACTCAATAAAGGTACAAAAGTATATGTGGGAGAAAAGACAAAGTTTCAAACAAATGTGTTGGGAAAGCTAGACTTCTGTCTATAGAAGAATGAAATTAGATCTCTGAATTTCACACTGCATAGAAGTCAGATTAAAATGGATCAAAGACTTAGGAATTAGGCCAGAAAGCATTCAACTGTTAGAAGAAACATAGGGTCAACAATACACTATACAGGTACAGGCACTGTTACTTCCTCAACAAGACCCCTAAAGCTCAAGAAATAAATGCAAAAAGTGGGATTCCATTAGGTTTACAAGCCTCTGCATATCAAGGGAAATGATTAACAGAATGAAGAAAAAGCCTACCATATGGAAAAAAAATATTTTCCAACCACTACTCTGATAGGGGATTAATATCCAGAATATATAAAGAACTCAAAAAATGAGTGCCCCTGGGTTCAATCCCTGTTACCAAAAAAGAAAAAAAATTGTGATCTCTATATTAAACAATGGAACATTGCTGAGCCATAAAGAAGGATGAAATCTTGTCACTTGCAGCAAATGAATGCAACTGGATTTTAAGTGAAATAAGCCAAACACAGAAAGACAAATATCACATGTTCTCTGTCATATGTGAAAGATAAAAAAGTCAGTCTGAGTGTAAAACAGTGATTACTAGAAGTCAGAAAGGGTCAGTGGAGGATGAGGAATGAACAGAGACTGAATTTGATCAGGGCATGCTGTGTACATGTACAAAATTATCACATTGAACCAATCCATTAATGTGTACAATTAATACATGTAAATAAAAAATAAGATAAAATAAATCAATGCTAAAAACAACAATTGGAGAATATCATGCTAAGTGAAATAAGCCAAGCCCAAAAAACCAAAGGCTGAATGCTTTCCCTGATAAGTGGATGATGATATATAATGGGGTAGGGGGTGGGGAATGAGAGAATAATGGGGGAACTTTAGAATATGTAGAAGGAAATGAGAGGGAGGAGGGTATGAAAAATGGTGGAATGAGACAGACATCATTACCCTATGTACCTGTATGGTTACACGAATGGTTTGAATCTACATCATGCGCAACCATAGGAATGGAATTATGTACCCTATTTGTGTACAATGAATCAAGATGCAGTCTGTAAAAAATTAAAACCTAAATAAAAATAATAATTAAAAAAAAAAACCAACAACAACTAAAACAACCAATTTTTAAACAGGCCAAAGAACTAAATAGAAATTTTTAAAAGTGGAATCACAAATGGCCAACAAATATATGAAAAAATGTTCAACATCTTTAGCAATCAGGGAAATGCAAATTAAAATGATACTAAGATTTCATCTCACCCCAGTCAGAATGGCAATTATAAAGAACACAAACAATAATAAATAATGATGAGGATGTGAGGAAAAAGTACACTCAGACACTGCAGGTGGGACTGAAGATTAGTACAACCACCATAGAAAGCAGTGTGAGACTCCTCAAAAAATTAGGAATGGAGCCCCCCTATGACCCAGGTATCCCACTTCTCAGTATTTATCCGAAAGAATTAGAATCCGCATAATATAGCAATACGGCCACTTCAGTGTTTATAGCAGCACAGTTCACAATAGCCAAGTTCTGGAATCAGCCCAGCTGCCCATGGACAGATGCCCACTGGCCAATGAATGGATCAATAAAACGTGGTGTATGTACACAGTGGAGTTTCACTTGGCCATAAAGAAGAATGAAATAATGGTATTTGATAGTACATGGAGACAAATGGAGAAAATCATGCCAAGTGAAATAAGCCAGACTCAGAAAATCAGGAACTGCATGTTTTCTCTCATATGTGGAAGCTAGAAAATGAGGAAGAGGAGGTGGCGGGGAGGAGACTGGATATCAGAAAGATAAAAGATCAGTAAAGAAGGAGAACAAGAGGGAGGGAGGAACGAAAGGAAAGGGGTAGAAATATGGAATGAATTTAACAGTAGCATGTTCTGTACATATGTATTTATATCTCCAATTGGGAATAAATGAATAAAGGAGTGAAAGGTAAATCAATAGAGGAGAGGAGAAAGAATGGAGGGAGGGAGGAAAGAAGGGAAAGGGGAGGGGGAGTGGGGATTAAAATAAAGTTCCTTGTGTGTATTATTTTATCAAAAAGAAGACAAGTACCATGTATAATTATAGCATTCTAATAAAAAAAATCAGTATACTACTCCGAATACCCATGTTAATAGCAGCACAATTCACAACGATCAAACTATAGAACCAACCTAAGTATTCATTATTGGATGAATAAATAAATAAAATGTGGTATATATATACAATGGAGTTTTATTTAGCCCAAACAAACAACAAGCAAAGGATGTCATTTGCAGGACAAATGGATAAAACTTGGGAACATTACATTAAAATCTATAAGCCAAATCCAGAAATCAAAGGTCATATGTTTCCTCTCATATGTAGAAGCTAGAGAGGAATAATCAAAAGAAAGTTGGGGGCAGGGATCTCGTGAAAATCAAAGGGAGGTCAGTAGAGTAGAAGAAAGGGATTAGGGAAGTGAGGAGGGGAGGGAAAGCGAAAATACTGGGAATGAACTGACCATATGATATTGTCACATTGTGTGTGTGGGCAGATGTGTAACAATGAGTCTCACTCTCATGTGTAACTATAATGTACCAGTGAAAAGGTGGGTGATTTATTTTGGCTCATTATATCAGAGGTTTAAGTCCAGGGTCACTAGGCTCTGTTGATTCTGTGTCTATTGTGACATCATGACAGGGAGGGTGGGGCAGAACAAATATGCTCATCTCATGGTGGTTGGGAAGCAGAGAGAAAGGGGCCAGGGACAACATACAGTCCCCAAGGGCACAACTTCAAGAACCCACTCCCTTCTCTTAGGGTCCACCTCATACAGTTTGTACCACCTCCCAATAATGCCATCAAATTGTGAATCCATCAGTGGAGTAATCCATGATCCAGTCACTTCCCAATAGTCCCACCCTCTGAATACTGCTGTACTGCAAACCAGGCCTTTGAAACCTGAGGCTTTGGGGCATTCCAGATTCAAACCACAACCCCTTTCAAACACAATATGCAAGGCCAAATATTTCCAAAATGTACTCCATGGAGGGAATAGCTGACCACAAATGTTCCCTTTCCTGTTGTCACTCTGTACAGCTCTTTTCTTAAGGCTCTCTCTTCTAAAACCTTTGCAGGAGATTTTGGCCCTGACTAGGATTGGCTATTTGTCTGCTGAACCATGAAATCAGGGCAAAAACCAGAATTGACAATAACAGAGTCATAATATGGTCCCTGTCTTGCTGAGGTTGGGTTGGCAATCTAGGAGAGTTTTTTTTTTTTTTTTTAAACTTTTATATTAAATATGGCCTTATCAACTGGTTTGTTTATCTGCAAGCAGTTGTCAGATACCACAAAGCCTTCGAAGAGTGCTGACGCAGGCCTCAGTTGAGGTCTCTGTCAACACTTAGTATCAAGTAGATGAAACTGAGTGTTAATTATTCATATACTCTTTTGTGAATAGAGAATTTGTGTTTGTGTGCATGTGTAGTGTTTTTAGGTTGGCTTTCTAATGAAATCTTACAGGAGAGTAACTCAGGCTACAATAAAAAGATTTCCATCCCAGGTATGGTTGAAGAGATGCACAGCATGGTTTAGTAGAAAAGGGAGATTTTAGAGTTTAGTAAAGACTTGGCTCAAATACAGACCATGTCTTTATCTTTTTCATATCTACTTTGATCTTAGGGAAATTAATTATGTTAAGTCAGAGTTTCCTAATTTCTGAGAACTAGTGTTGGAATAGTTCTCCTCCTGCAGATTTCTGATGAAGAATGAGAGGAGATACGGATAATGAGTAAAGAAATCTGCAAACTTGTCCAAGGCCCTTGATTTACAAATAAGATAATGGCTGTTGACATATTAATAAGATGCAAAACCAAGTCTCCATCTTCATATGCTTAAGTCTGAACCCAGTGGTCTGTTGGAGGGTAAAAATAACACTTGCAAAGAACACATGTTACATACTATAACTATATGAAGCATAAAGGAACATACACTTTAGCTATTAATCATAACATTGGTGAACAAATAAACCAGAAAATCAGGTAAAAAGATGCAGGAAGTGGCCACGGCTTTTTGGATCTCTAAAAGGTGCATCATGGGGCAAGGGTGGTATAGTAGTGCTGTGGCTTCCAAAAAGATATGTTCAATGTCTAATCCCCAGAATCTGGAAATAGGCTTTCTTTGGAAATAGGGTCTTTAAAAATGTAATCCAGTTAAGGATCTTGAGATAAAGTGATTTTCCTAAGTTATCTGGGTCCTAAACCTAATAGCAATTGTCTCTGTAAGAGCCACACAGATGAGACACACAGAGAAGAAGAGGCCATATGACCATGGAGAGATTGGGGTCATGAGGCCACTACCCCAGAAATATCAGTAGCCAACAGAACCTGGAGGAGGCAAGGAAATTGCACTCCTACCAAGCCTCTGGAGAGAGGATAATTCTGCCCATAGAATGGATTTCAGTCCTGTGATGCTGACTTCAGACTTTTGGCCTCCACAACTGTGAGAGAATAAATTCCTGCCATTCTGTGTCGCCAAATCTGGCAAGTCTACTCCTATTGTAGAACATTTGGTAGCAACCCTAGGAAACTCACCTGGGTAGTTCAAAGCTCTGAGGCAATGAACTGAAAGTATTGTGTGTGCTGGCTGGGTTGTAACTCACATGCAAACACTGGCAGAGGTAGGATGCCTTGTTTTTAAAAACCCTGTTTGCTTTCATTCACAGGCAGTTGGAATGCCTTGCAATAGCTGTGAGCCTTCAGACATTAGTGCAACCATTATTTGAGTAATATAGAATACTTGCCTTCAAGTTACTTAAAGTCATTGGCGAGTGAACAAATGAATTGACTACTTCACACTGTATGGATGTTGTGGGTTGCACAGAGCACTCCCTTCTCTGGAGCCTGAGTTTCCATCGGGATGGGCCAGCCATCAGGACAGACTTCAGAGAGGATCTGATGCCTGAGCAGAGACTTGTTGGCTTAGAGAAAGAAAGGTGTTGCTGACAGAAGTTACAGGATATGTTCTTTCCCCCACCCTTGATATGGAAAGTTCTGCAGCTTAGATATCCGCCTATCTGTCATTGTGTCTGTACCCTCTTTTCCATGACCTGGTATGTCTGTATGAGGAATGCTGTAGCTATTTGCTGGACTGAGATAAGTATTAGACAATGAAATGTGCCTGACCAACAAATTTGAGCCAGGTGTTCTGAAAAGATAAGCCCACAGTGGGTATGGGCAGACTCATGGGGATGGAGGACTTAAAGCTTCTGCTGGCTGGATGGGAGGTCCTCCAGCTATCCAGCTGTCACCTCTGCCGGTGGCTTTATTGTGTCTGCTTTGGAACACCCGCCCACACCTCCAGCCTCTGACTGTCCTTCAATTCACACCCTAACTCTCATTTTGGACCTTGAAACTGAGAGAGAGGGGGACAAATCCCTTTCTGTCTGTGACGGCACCGTATGGTTCTTTACAAATGTGGTCTGATTTAGCACTCACCACAGTCCTCTGGGAAAAGTATTGCAAGTTCTATTTTTCCAAAGAAGAAACTCTCTGGATAGGTTAAATAACTTTCCTAGAGCTGAGAGGCATGAAAGGCCTTTGAAGATCTAACTTTCATTTTCTTTTTCATCTCCAACATCAATTTCTGTCTGCCTCATGGTTTGTGCCCTACCCATACCAACCTGCTTTGAGTTCTTTCTACCTTGCTGAGTGCAGTGTTTCTCAGCTGGGGGTGTTTTGTCCCTAGGAGTAACATTTGACAACATCTGGAGACATTTATGATTGCTACAACTGGGGAAGGAGATGATACTGTCATCTAATGAAGAGGGGCCAAGGAGACTGCTAAGTATCTAACAATGCACAGGACAGCCTCCTTCACCAGCAAAGAACTATCTGGCACAAAATGTCAGGAGTGGTGAGAAACTATACTGGGGAGTATTATTCCCACTGACTGGACTCATCTTGTCTTTCTCCTCTGGGCTCAATTCCTTCTGTTCACTTGAGACCCAGGGAAGCGATCACTTTCTCCAGGACTATCATCTCCAGACTGAATCAAGTGATCTCCCTGCGCTCCCACGCACGGTCTATCTAGCATTGAATTTGTTACTGGTTCTGCACTGTTCTCTCCATCTGTCTTCATGTTCCTAGAAGCTTGTGCAGAGCTTGGCAGTGCTTAAAGTCTATTTGTTGGATGAATGTAGTGGAGATTTGGGATATATACACAACATGGAAAGAAAAATGTGGAGAACGGAGATAGCTGTTCTCAGCAAGTAGCCACTGACATGAAAAGAGAATTGCAGGACCTTCTGCTGCCAGGATCTAGACTCATCCCTGCTGGTTTTAGCTCCAGTTTCCTGAACTTAGAGAACTAAGAGAGTTTCAGAGAAAAGAAGATGCAGTCACATATCCTGGATGCATGTCCTTGTCTTCTTAACCTCCCACTCTTTCCCCATGTTGTGATCATTAAAGGAATGACAACAAAACAACAACACAAAAACAAGTTCCAACTTGAAAAATAAAAAAAAAAATCAGGACTGGCTGTTTGTAGCTGGAACAACTGTCAGATCCAGGGCAGGAAGTGGCCGTGTTTGTGCAAGGCACTGGTTCAGCAAGCTTTCCCGGCCCTTTCCTTGCTTCTGTCCAACTCAAGTGGTAGGCGCACTTGTGCAAGCTGACAAAGGAATCCTGGCCAGCAGGAGACGGCTGAGGCACTGGACATGCTATTTTTTTAAAGGAGAGCGTCTGCCACAGCAGGTAAATTCCCTGGCTCCCTGGGGCCCTCGGAAGTGATGGCAGTTGGAGGACACTGAGGACCACTCTTTATTGCTTTTCCTCTACAAGTTCAGAACTTGGAAGAACTCAGGCATCGGGGTAATAAAAGGCAGCTTCAGCTAGATTCGTTATCTGAAGAGGATCCCAAGATGAGGAAATGGGATGTGGACACCCTGGAGCCCCTGACATGGATTAAATCAAAATTTGGCTCCAGTGAGCCTTATAAGGTTTTAGATGTATGTATCTTCGGGTACTATTTTAAATATTTAAAAATCCATTTATTGATAAAAAGGAATGAAAACTCTTTACATAATTTTTAAAAAAAATCTCCCCCTGCCCCCGCACTGGGGATTGAATCCAGGGGCACTCTGCCACTGAGTTATATCCCCAGCCCCTTTCATTATTTATTTGGAGACAGTCTCACTAGGTTGTTGAGGCTAGCCTTGAACTTATGATCCTCCTGCCCTCAGCCTCCCAAGTGGCTGGCGTGACAGGTGTGCACTACCATGCCTGCCTAAAACCCTCCATTTACTGTCAGAGCAGCCCGAAGGGAAAGATGGTGACAATGGGCATCTTTTCTCCCACAGTGACTTTTTAATGATTCCAAGTACCCTGACTTTCTAATTTCAGACCTTTTCTTCTGGAAGGGAAATGTTATGGTTAGGGAATATACGTAAGACTGGTTAATGCAGTTATTTCATGGATCACATGCCACACGGAGCAGGCACTGTCCAATGGTCCTGGGGTTTAAATGACTATGCAGCAAGATTTTGAGTTCCTTCCACCAGGGAGAGTGCTATATATTTCATAAGAGTGTTGCATGCAAAGTCCATGGTGGCCTCTTCCTATGCAATGGAACTTTCTTCTTTATCTATGGTCAGTCTTTTTTTTTTTACATGACAGTAGAATGTATTTTGGCAGAATATATGTACATAGAGTGTAACTTACTCTATTTAGGTTCCCACTCTTATGGTCATACATGATGTGGAGTTTCCCTGGCTGTGTACACAAATACAAGACTAGGAAAGTTATGACAAATTAATTCTACTGTCTTTCCTATTCCCCTCCCCCTCTCTTCCCTTCATTTTCCTTTGTCAACACCAATGGGCTTCTATTCTTCCCTTTCTTACCATCCCTTGTTGTGGGTTAGCATCCACAAATCAGAAAGAACATTCAGCCTTTGTTTTTTTGGGATTGGCTTATTTCAATTAGCATGATATTATCCAGTTCCATCCATTTATCAGCAAATACCATACTTTCATTCTTCTTTATGACTCAGTAGTATTCCATTGTGTATATATGCCACATTTTCTTTATCTGTGCATCCACTGAAGGACACTTAGGTTGTTTCCATAACTTGACTATTGTAAGTGGAGCTTCTATAAACATGGATGTGTCTGCATCACTGTAGTATGCTGTTTTTAAGTCCTTTGGGTATAGACTGAGGAGTGGGATAGCTGGGTCAAATTTTCTAAGGAATCTCTATACTGCTTTCCATAGTAGTTGCATGAATTTGCAGCCCACCAACAATGTATAAGAGTGCCTTTCTCTACACATCCTCACCGACATTTATTTTTACCTGTATTCTTTATAACTGCCATTCTGACTGGAGTGATATAGAATCTTAGTAGAGTTTTAATTTGCATTTCTCTAATTGCTAGAGATGTTGAACATTTTTTCATATTTTTTGACCGTTTGTATTTCTTCTTCTTTGAAGTGTTTGCTCACTTTATTTGCCCATTTATTGATCGGGTTATTTATTTTTCTGGTGTTAAGTTTTTTGAGTTCTTTAGTTCTGTTTAATGTCTATGGTCAGTCTTGAAGCTGTTCCAGGACAAGATCTTCTAACTCCCATAGCCTCCTCAGACAAGTCAGACTAGGAGAATAAGCGCTGGTACAGACGCAGCTGCATGGTCAAAGCAAAACAGGCAAGAACTTAAAGTTTAGCAGAAGTTCAAATTTTAATGTATTTATAATAATTTCAATTTTTTTCCTTTGGGATACATAATCTTTAAAGAAGTCCAAGGTTACAAAATATTTTCTTACTTATCGTCTACATGTTTTGAAGTTTTGTTTTTGTATGAGTTTTTTTTTTTTTTTTTTTAATTCATAGGGATTTTTATTTGTTTGGATGGGAGTAATGTCAGAATTTATTTTTATCCTTGTACATGTATCTAACAAATGATTCTGGCAAACCTATAGTCTACTTTTGCTCAGGGATACAATTACTAGAAAGCCAAACATAATCTTCAGGGAACTTTACTTGTGGAATGTATTCATATAATTGTAAATTTCTGTAAATTTTTCAAAGCTACTTTTGTATTCTTTTCCTTAGAGTATCGGCTTCATAAAACCTGGAGGCCTTCTGTGCCCATTGATTTTGTGTGTGTGTGCTTTCTGAGGTAGGCAGAGCAATGGTCTCCCCACAATGTCTTCATCATCCTAAATTCCCAGAGTGTGTGACTGTGCTGTGTTACATAGCAAAAGGGATATAATGTTGCAGATGAAACTAAGATTGCTACTGAGTGACTTTAAGATACGAGGCTTATTCTGGATTGCCTAGTAGACACACTGTCAGCAAAACATCCTCAAAAGTGCTTCCACTTTCAAGACAAGAGTCAGAGGGAGATGCAGCTGGAGGAATGTTCAGAGACATGCAACATTGCTGGCTTTGAAGAAGGGGACCATAAGTCTAATAATGTGACTGGCTACTAGAAATGGGGAAGGCAAAGAAATGGAGTCATCTTAAGAGACACCTGAAGCAAGTACAGTTCTGCCTATACTTTTATTTTGGTCCAGTGAGATCTGTGCTAGACTTCTCACAAAGATGTGAAGGCAATGAGTTTGTTTCTTCAGTCATAAAGTTTGTGGTCATTTGTCATAGTAGCAAGAGAAAACTGACATACTATGTCTAGTTGCCCTACAGGAAAGGATTTGTTTCTGTGCCTTTTATTTTATTGCATTGATACCCTTGTATTCTTGCTTAAGTGCCAAACTTCCTCAATTGCCAGAACATAGATATGATTCTTGATATCAGATAGAGCAAGTCTTTCTTCAAAAATCTCTTATCTTCCACATGAAATTTATATTTGTTTGCCATACGGTTTATACAAACAATGTGAAATAACACTCTGTGGATATTTGATTTAAATTGCATTGCATTTGATTTATAGGTAACATAGAGGGAAAGAGACATTTTAAGATGTCAATTCCTCCCATTTGCAAACATGATGTATTTCTTCATTTTTTTACAGCAGCTTCTTCTTTGCCTTTTCCCTCTCTTTGGTAATGGTTTATAATTTAATTCATCAATTTTTGAAAATCTTTTGTTAAATTTACTCCTGTATACTTAGGAAATTTTGTTGACATTATAAATGAATTAGTTTTCTAACATATTTTCATATTCACCATTAGCAGTGTAAAGAAGTCTATTCATTTTTCTTGTCAATACTTCTAGAAATCTTGCTGAACTAAGTTGTCCTAATAGTTTGTTGGTAGATTATTGAGAAATTCCTAAAATTATGATGCTTCAAAATTGATACATACTTCTATGAATTTTCAATTCTTATACCTTATTTCTTTATATTGACCAGGGCCTTATACATTGTGGCCTTTAAATAACTTTAGTTGTATACTTTATTGTCTTCTGCTTCTATTCTAAGGAATTCTTTTAAAATATGGCCATATTAGGAAATAATTTAGTGACGTTTTTGATATACAACTTTTATTGAGAAAAATAATTTTCCCTTTTTAGTTGGTTTAGAAATTGCTTTTATCAATTTGTAAATGTGTTAAAAAGAGAAATGATGTGTAACTTAGACTCAAGGAATATGGTATAAGGAGAGATGAGTTCAGGAGACAGTTGAAGTTTGTAAGCAAAAATGAAAGGAAAATAGGTCTACAAAGTCAGGGTCCTGAAAGATTGGGAAAGTCAGCAGCTCCAGGAAAGAGATATAATTCCAGATGGCTTGGAGAGATGAAGACCAGTGAGACTTCTTAGTCAAATGCAGTGGCTTGACCAACTTTGAGGCAGAGAAGTGGCCTATAGACTCAAGCCTGGTGGCATTGAGGTAGCTGCAGTTAGCTGAGAGACAGGATGGGGTAGGGAAGAAATAAAGAGGTCTGTAATTCAAATGTCGAAGAACTTGGAGTATCATTACCTGCCCTATGGGCCTATCTAGAAGCAAATAAATCAGAAGTAGACTAATTATTTGAGGGAATTTTCTGCCAATGAATCCTTGAGCCTTATCTGAAACAAGTCAATGACTCTTCAGTGAGTCTTAAAACAACTCTCATGTAGAAAGTGGGCTGTGTGAACTCTGTAACTCTCTCAAGGAAGACACTCTCCAATACTCCCCTGTGTTCAATCTGGCTAGGATGGATAATAAATCAGAAAGAAAGTTCCTGAGAAAAGTCCAGGATCATGAAGAACAAGGGGCAAATGAGTTTCTGCTTCAGAGAGCAGAATTGGCATCTACTCAAGGAGTTTTCCTCTCTTCCATGGAGAATCCTTCACAAAGGAGGCCCTGGCATCTCAGATACCTACAAAGCATCTCCAAACTTTAGTTTTCTGTATAGAAATACCTACCTGGTTGTTCTGTCCCTGCACCTTATATGTGGAAGAGGGGGAAAACTTGTCTTTTTAGTACATAGGTTGTTGTACTATGACGTGCCATGTTTTAGTTAGCTTGTGTCACTGTGACCAAAAGAACTGACAGGGACAACTTTACAGGGGAAGTTTATTTTGACTCATGATTTCAGAGGTTCAGTCCATGGTTGGGTGACTCTATAGCTCTGGGCCCAAGATAAGGCAGAACTTCATGGCAGAATGGTTTGGTGGAGGGAAGCAGCTCAGAACATGACAGTCAGGAAGCACACAGAGAGAGTTCCACTCAACAGGGACAAAACCCCCCGAAAGGCACATTCCCAGTGACGCACTTCCTATAGCCACACCCAACCTGCCCATAGTTTCCAACCGTATCAGTAGATTAAACCACTGATCAGTTTACAGTAATCATTTCACCTCTGAAAATTCTTGCATTGTCTCATATGTGAGCTTTTGGGGGACACCTCATATCTAAGCCATAACAAGCAATGTGGAGTTGTAAATGGAGAGGATACCAAAGAATCCTGGACTTTGAGCTATTTTCAAGGCAGATTGGGTCTCTGTGATGCCACCTTTGGAAAGGTGTGAGCATGTCTTAAACATGGGCGAAAGAATGAAATGTATACTTGTGATGAGAAATAAGGATAGTTGCTGTGGCTATGATAGGTATTTGTCAAACCCACTTTGTTTTCCTGCTGTCCACATCAGAAGACCATACTGCTCACAATCCTATTGTGTTAGTGGAGCTGTATGACTGAATTCCAGTGAGTAGAATATGGGTGGAAGTGATGGGCACCTCTTTCAGACATGACCATTGGGCTCCTGCATAATCTCCATGTCTTCTGTCTCTCTTAAAGGAATTTAGAGGCTATACTAACATGGAAGGAGTCTTTTTGAATGACTGCAAAAACCAGAACAGAGTATTTCATCCTTCATCCCACTCCTTCCTTCCACCAGTGACTATGGTCAAGAGTGAGCAATAAAATTTTATTGTGTTAAAATTAGTTAATTTTTTTTTTTACTGCACAATAACTTAGCTTAGCCTAATTAATACAATTAATCAACTTCTCTCCATTGCATTATTCTTCCTGGCTTGCCATGTATCTGTTAATATTGCCCTACTTTGAAAAGATCTTTTCCTTGGCCTTAGAGACTACTCCAACCCATTTCTCTGCTCCCTATTCAAAGCAGAACTCTGTGATTGTCTTCTCTCATGGTCTCCACTTTCTCCTTCTTCCATTAATCTCAAATCCAATGGTAGTTTCTCTGTTGGAATTCAATGAACTCTTAGCAGCATTTCTAATAATTGACTATGTCCTTTCCTTGGTTTTATTCCCTATCATATTGCATTTTTTCTTGGCTTTCCTCACTAGTTTCATCCCTTCCCCTGGTATTGGAGTACAGGAACAACTCAGAGCTTCTCTTAGCTGTCTAATTTGCAGCCATGGAAATATAGGCAAACAAATGATTCTGACGTGTACCATATTTATACTAGTGGAAGCCAAGCACAAGGTTCATATATTCAACTGTCTATACAATATCTCAATGTGGAGACCTAATCTGTATCTCATATTTTTTTAGTTTAACTTTTTTGATTCATTGTACACAAATAGTTACAACTTTTCATTTCTCTGGTTGCACATGATATAGAGTCACACTGTTTGTGTAATCATATATGTACATAGGGTAATGAGGTTTGTCTCAGTCCATTATCTCTCCTTTCCTCCTCCTCTTCCCCACCCTTCATTTCCTTCTATACAAGCCAGTGTTCCTCCAATTTAACATGAACAAAACAGACTATTAAAAGCTCCTTTAATCTGATCTTTTCTTCCCTAAGATTTCCCATCTCTATAAATGTTCTCATTCTCCTCATTCCCTAAACTTAGGATATCTTTATGTCTCTTCTATGGTTCATCTCTTCCTCACATCCCTTAGTCACCCCATTAGGAATTTTTCTCACCATTGCTGTTTACCAAAAAGTAATTCGAATCACATCATCAATTGGGTAATGCCTCCTCACTGGAATTGCTTCTTCCTTTTCAGTCAGTGAGTTGCTCTGGGAAGATAAAATCAGAGAATGTGACCTGCTAAAGGCCTTCAGGAATCTCAGATTGCTACTAGAGTAAAACCCAAATGCCTTCCACCCACAGGCCAGAAGTAGTCTGTCCCCTGACTCTCCAATGGCTTCTTGCCTAAACCCCCCAACACTGAAGTTTACTCTTACCAGCTTCTTATCGTCCCTCAGTGATGCTACCTTCATTTCAACTCAAGACCTCTGCTGTTTCTAATCCTTCTGTTGGGGATAGTTTTCTTTTTCATCTTACCATAATTCTCATATTTCTGACTCTGTTCAAATGTTCTTACCTTATAGGAGCAAATAGACAATTCTTTAGACATTTTCCATCCCTTTAACTAATTTTCTTTGCTTTATAGAACAAATTTGAATCTGAATTTATTATTTTTCTTTATGTGTGACTGACTATAAGGAGGTTTGATTATACTCTAATGAGGGATATGCTTCCAGTATTTTAGCTTAAATCATTATGTTGTTATTTTTGAACAAGTGAAGGAAACTTTGGTATTTAGCCTTTATGCTAGGAAATATCTGGCAGGAGCTAAATATAATGAATGTGGCAGGAACTGAAGAGAGGTACTGGCTTTTGTGCAGAGAAACTTAGTAAAATCATTGGATCAAATAATTACTTAATTATAACATGTCAGACTTTGAATGCCATCTGATTATGGCTCCGTTTCAATTCACAGCCAAGATTCTGGTGCCACCAGCATTTCGGAATGCCATGGCAACCTTGCCTGTGGGAGCATCTTTCCCTGGTGAAACGTTTATTTTTTTCTTTCTAGTTGTTTGGGCACCACTTTTGTTAAATTGCAATCAAATCTTTGCTGTGCAAGGTTTCTATTTTCAGAGGCAGTTCCACCTTCAAGCACCCGTCCTCCACTCCTCGGTATACCTGCTCACCCTGTGAAGACACACCCCGGCAGGACCCTCTGTGATGGAGGCTTCATTCCAGCTGAGTCCTCACGTCCCTCCTCTGGCCTCCCCATTGTTAGCTCCTGCTCTTGCTCCTGTTCTGCTTTTATACCTCGAGTCTGCTAAACATGTGACTCGCTCCTCTCAGTTTCATCTCCCAGCCTCTCTGGATGCCCTGGCACTTTCATGGGTATTGTTCCAATATTGTCACCAAACTACTCCTCATTATATTCCTGGCACCACTTATTCTTGGTTGCTGATTCCTGGGCAGCTGGCCTGGGGCACACAGCATAAATTTTAGGCTCAGATAGGGCTTGAACTTCAGCATGTTGTTTTCCAACCTCAAGACCTGGAACCTCAGATGGTAAGGGGAATTAAAGTGCTTAGTCACTTAGCAGAGGATTGCTTCTCACTCTTTTCCCAGGATCTTAATTCTTACCCTTAGATTCACTCATGAGGAGGATTAATAATCTTGGGTTTCTCAGGGAGCTTTCAAAGATACCACATGCGGCTGGACTGTTCACATACCAACTGGAAAATGAGTTTGTTTCTAGATTTCTTTCATTCGACCAACACACTTGACAGAAGTTCTGGAGTATCTAACCTGAACTAACATTTACTACCCCTTGGAATAGACCAAAATGTAGGGGGATAAACTTTTAAATTTGAATGATAAATAGACTTATCGAAGGGGGAAATATTCTGCTTATTCTTAAAGATGGAGACCTGTATTAGTTTGCTGAGGCTGCTGTATTTCTATTTTTAGAGCCACAGACTGCATAGCTTTAAAGGATAGAAATATGTTTTCTCACAGATTCAAAGGTCAGAAACTCAAGACTGATGTGTCAGCAGGACTGATCCCTTCTATGGAAATGAGAGAAGGGTTTGTTCTAGGGCCCTCTTGACTTGGAGATGATTCTCTCCCTTTCTTTTCCTCTGTACTGGCCAGTGTCTTCATTTCCAGCCATATTGGATTAGGTCCATATAATGGCTTCATTCTGACTTAAATACCTCTGTAAAGATCCTGCCTCCAGATATGGTCACATGGTATCCAGGGTAGGGCAAGCACTTCAATATATGAATTTCAGAGGCACACAGTTCAGCTCATAATAAGATTATTATTCTTTTGAGAATCAGTCTATAAAATTTACCCTCTGTCCCTTCCATGACATTCTGTAGTTAAACGAGTAAATTTTTATGAGCATCTTAGTTTATTCCTGGCTAAGAGTGTTTGTACTGGCTCTTCCTTCATTTCCATGTGAATTGCATCCCTTCATTCAGACCATACATTAAATCTATCTATCTATCTATCTAAGCCTTTAGCTATATATAGATATAATATATAATATGTTTACATATATATTTTTTATATATCTTTATATCTATGTCTATATATAGAGATAGAGATTATATAGATATAACATATGCTCTGAATGAAGGGATGCAATTCACATGTCAAGGAAGGAAAAATCTTCCAGATCAAAGGAAGGACCAGTACAAACACTCTTAGCTAGGGATAAACCAAGATGCTCATAAAAATTTACTTGCTTAGCTATAAGTGTAGATCTATTTATCTATAGAAATCTATGTATCTTCCTCTCTCTATATATAGACCTAGCTATCAATATATAGATAGCTATGTCTACCTATATAGATCTCACTATATAGAAATATCTATCTATATATATATATATTTAGAGCTATCTGTATATATTGATAGATATAAATATATGAAATACGTATATATCATGTTATTTAATCAAACTTCACACTAGTCACTATTTTAAACACCATTTTCCCAATGAGGAAATATGTTTATTGTCCTATTTACCATTTTATATTGCATCACACCTATTAAAAGCATAAATATGAGTTCAATGAGTACATGAAAGACAATAAATGCAAAGCTGAGAAAAATAGAAACGAGTAAATGTAGCTGGCAGTGCTTAGTTTTCCAGATCCAAAATAGACTTAGAGAAATTAAAACTGTATATTGAAATGAGAGCACAATTCTAACACTTTCTTGCAGATTTCATGAATCTCTAAGAATGTACATGTGGGCTCCCCTGTTACAGGATCACTAAATCATATAATCTACCTGTATTGATGTAAAGTGTGCATTAGAATCAACCAGGGCTGTTTTGAAAATTATCCTAGAGTCAGCAAATTAGAGTTCTTTGAGGAAGGGTGAAGGCATGAGATTTGAACCTTAGAGGACATTTCAAAGTAAACCAAGCTGTGGAGGAACAAGTCTTACTGCCTTGGGAGTCAGAGTGACTTTAATTCTTCCTTGCTTTGCAGAAGGTAAAGTAGTATATTGAAGGCAGTATAGACTTTGGAAGTCATTTAGGCCAGAGTTTAAATCCTTAACTCCAGTGTTGTGGACTGAATGTTTGTGTCTCCCCCTAATTTATATCTGATGATATTTGGAGGTGGGGCATTTTGGAGGTGATGAGGTCATGAAGGTGGGACCCTCATGAATGGAAATAGTGGCCTTATAAGAAGAGGGCAGAGGGCCAGCTTCCTATTTTTCTGCCATGCGAGGACACAAGAAGTCAGTCATCTGCTACTGGGAAAGAGGACCTCACCAGTAATTATGCTGCTACTTTGATCTTCACCTTCTAGCTTCCAAAACTGGGAGAAGGAAATATCTATTGTCAATAACCCACTCGGTCTATGGCTTTGTTATAGTAGCCTGAACTTCTTAAGACACTAGGAGAACAGGAAGGAACTTTGCAGCCTTAAAGATCAAGGTGATCTCTGTCCTTCCCCACACCCACCTCCACCACAAATATTCTTGATTTAAGACTCTTTTGGGACCACATCAAAGCTCACTGAGGAAAGGTACCCTGTATCTCTTCTAGGTGACGTCACATCTCTAAGGAACACTGTGGAGCCACCAAGTGGCCTTTCAGCTAGACATGTGCTGGTCAGTAGCTAGACATGTGCCCACTCAGGCAGCCAGGGGCAGAAAGGAAGGACAGAGAGAGATTTAGGTTTGTGCTTTGTGATGATGGCAACCATGTTTTGTGCTTGCCCTCCCTCTTGGGGAAGGGCCATGCTTGGTTTTGCTGAAAGCTGCTATCTGGTGACAGGGCGTATTGTGTAAGGAGGAAGGGTGAGATTAGGGAACTCTTGAGTTCCAGCCCTGCCCTGTAGACCCCTTTCCCTTTGGAAGAAGGTTACTGGCCAAGGGGAAGCCGCGTCTTAGGAAAGTGGCTTCTACATGTGCCTGAGTGTGCTTCCATGTGGCCCAGAGATCTTTCCTGGCATTGTCAGTCCAGGCAAAGTCCAGAGTCTGAGTTTAGAGAAACAGGGTTCAGTTCTTCTCCATATTCCACATGTTCCAATGGTGAAGGTAGGGAGAAGTAAGCGTAATGGAAGAGTGTGCAGTTCCTAGTGACAGGTGCCAAGAGGCGATGATACGGGTTTCTTGGGTCTGATGTGCAGTGTGAATAAATGCTTGCAGCTCTTAGCCCTTTTTGGATCAATGAAGCACTTTTTAAATATTTTTCTTTGTTTGTAAAGGAGGAACCATAACTCTTCTTAGCTGTACATGTAACCCTTTTCTTCTAAAGAGGAGTCAGTCAGTGCTCCTACATTTTTCATTTATTGTCAAAGCAAGAAGCAAATACTTTTGAATTGTTAAACATATAAATAAAGTGAATAAAATTGAAAAAAAAAAAAGATCAAGGTGATCACAGCACTTTCTTCTATGTGAGATGTAGCAAGGCATATTGGAACCTTTGTGGACTGGAAAGTCACTCATACCAGGATTTAAATCCCAGCCTGTTCTTTTTTTTTTTTTTTTTTTTTTTTTTAGTACAAATAATTTAAACTCCTAGAAACAAAGATTCTTTGAAGATTCCTCAAATGTAGAATACATATAATGTTTTATTATGAACCATAATTTTATAATGTTCTGAAGACTAAATTCATTTATCTACTATTTATTAGAATGTCTGGCCTATAAGTCCTCAATCTTTTAAAACTATTCTAAATAGGAATTTTGTAGGAAAGTGAGAAAATGGTGGAAATTTATTTTATTTTATTATTTTTATTATTTGTAGTTGCATTACACCAATCTCAGAGAGACCCCTTTGTGCTAGCATGTGCTACTCTAAGCATACTACATCTTTTAGATATTCCAAGTTCTAGTACAACCTCTGGTTGCAGAACTGTAAACCTTCTTTGCCACAATCAAAAGAATCTCAAACCTCACAAGAAATTGGGAGCGATTCCTTTTTAACTTCTGAGGCTGCTGCCAATGGTTGATGGTGTTTTTAGCCACATTTGCAAGTAATTGCAGTCAGTTCTTAATTTGGTCCAAACTGAATAATTTGAGAAAGAGTATTAGGCGTTGCTTTATTATCCCACGTCATTGTCTTTCTTACATTTCAGCAGAGGAGGACAGTCACCCATTAAGTAGCTTCAAATAAAGGAATTCCTAAAAGCTGACAGAGATTCTCCATCATATGGATGATCTGATAGGGCATTCACCTCCAGGAGACTGTCATTCTAGAATCCTGCAGAAAATCTGACCTTGTCAACCTTGATTTTTCTAGAGCTCCATAGGTGTGAAGATTATTGACATGCAGTTTGAGTCACTTACACTTTCTGATGTTCACTGGGCACAGTTTGAATGGAAATCATTTGCATAACTGAATTTTCTCTTCCTCCACATTGGGTTGGGCGGTTCTTATTGTGAGTTATTCCATAAGGTGAATTGTCTTAATGGATTCAGCATGTATGAAAAATTAACAGATGTTTGTGGAAGTATAAATCCATTTTGCTTTGTTTAAAGATGTGATTTAAGCTCATCTGTCTTCAAATCGCTTCTAAATGATTCAAATAAATAGTCAACCACTGAGTGTGTTACTCAGGGAAGGCTTTGCCCAGAGAAAGGGTGCATGCCAAATTGTATTTTAATTTTTCAAAGAAATGGATGATTTTCATTGTTTGAGGTGTTTACCATTTCTAAAGGAAGGCTAGAACCTATGCCTGTGCTGAGCTTTTCTGTAGCTTCTATAAAATTGAGGAAATGAATTTGCCAGCAGGAGTGGTGTTCTATAATAGGAAATGTGCACATTGGCAGATGTTCAAGGGAGCGCTACCTGAGTGTAGAGAGCCATTTAGAACTATTCAAATTTAAATCTCTGATTTTAGCTGAGCACCAAAGAGGAGCAATAAACCCATTTGTCGCATTTATGCTTGACTGAAGTCAGAGGAAATGCAGCATTAGTATTATCTACTCTTGTAGTTATGGACATACCCATCTGCAAATGGTTCATTGTTTAAATGTATTTGTATAGTCATGCAAGTATAACCTTTCACTGCATTGCTTAATGGAGATAATCACAACATTTATCATATATCCATAGCAGACTATTTATTGTGTCATAGGTGTAATTCAGGAACAGGATTATATAATCTAGGGGACTCTCAAGATACCATTGGCTCTATGGGGCAATAAGATGTAAGCAGACATGTTTTAGGTTTATAGGAACACATAGCCTACCTTTCTTTGAAAACACCTTTCTCTTAGTTATTCTATAAAATATTATGAAGCATGCAGAATATTTAGCTATTTTTAAAAACCTGCCAAAATTCCCAAAGTAGATTTTAATGCAATTTGGCTACAATTGGACACTTTACCTTGAACCTCTTGACAATAATAGACAACTAGACAATAGTGAAATCCACATTTAATCAATGAAGTTATTAAATCACATTTAACTCCTTCCTTGAACTAAATTAAAATATTTTCTCTGTTTATTTAATTTAATAATGATTTGGTTACTGTGGTTAGTATACTGGGGGAAGGGAATTTAATATGTAATTAGATTATGACTAGTTTATTCTCTATTTCAACCGCAGAAATTCTATTGGAGCTAAAAGGAACCTTAGAAGATGCTCTAGTTTAACTTCTTCATTGGATAGAGAAAGACAGAGAATGAGTTGCATGAGTTCAAACCAGTAAGTAATGACAGAACCAGAAGACATGTATGGGAGACCATAGATTAATTAGAATAAGTAAAATTAATGTCAAAAATAAGACCTGTCAATAATTGTCCGGATAGTGCCCTATTGCACAAGTTTTCTTTTTATATAAAATCAAATCCTATTGAAAAAAATAAAATTATAATTTAATCACTGTGGTGTCCATTGCAAAATCACAACTACTTATGTTAATGCATTAAATTTACCAGAAATTCTGAAAGAGTAAGTATTTTTTGAGACACTATGTTTATGAAGGTTTTGTGATTTCCTGGTATTGCTTTCCATGGATCTCCTTCTAGGCTGTTCTTCTGAAGGCCTTAGCACTGCTGAAAAAACTGCAGAGAATAAGAGCCAAACTCACCAAAAGATTGGAAGGTTAGTTCTATGGAGACTTGAGAGGCATAAGGTAAGAATTTGGATTTTGAGCTTGTCATATTTGTGTGATGTGTAAGTGTCTATGTGTGTATATGTGTGTGTTTTTGTTTGTTTCTTCTTCTGTTCAAGAGTGAGTACAGTAAATCTCTAGCCAAAGGCATGATAACACTCTTAGAATTCCAGAACTTATGGATTCAAGTTCACACAATAACCTGGTCCTTGCTTTCCCTGCTAATCATACCTTTGGTACAGATTTTTAATGTGACTATTCTAATTATATTTCATACATAGTATATTCTTGGGTGCATGTGTATGTATCTTACTTCATATATGATTGTTTTCTTCTAGGAGTCTTAGAGAAAGAGGGAACAAAGGGTTCTAATGAAAGATGAGGTGATTCCAGATTCCCTAGATTTCTCTCTTTTAGTCTTCATATTTAATGTATCACCAAACTTAACCCTTTATGCCTTCTATCTCTTAAGTCCATCTTTCTTTCTCATTATCATGGCCAGTAACTCCTCCTCAATGGCATCCTAACTTTACTGCCCACATAGCACAAGGTTCCTGCTGCCTCTCCTCTTTGCCTGAGTGATGGTCTGGTCAGGCTGAGCCTTGGGTAGCTCATACCACTCCATTGGGTGCTGCCTTTGAGCCTTCACCAATAGTCTGGTAATTACATGAAATGCCATTCCCTGTCCCACCTTCTCCTGTTTAACCCCTATCTGAGTTTTTGCTGAGAGAATAGCATACTTTATTTATTCACTAAGCAAACATTCTTATTCTACTTGTTATATATCGATGTTTGACTTTTAATAGTTGATGTTTGACTGTTGTGGATTTTTAAGAATTATTTATATATTCTGAATTCAAGTTTCATATCAGATATGAAATTCACAAATATTCTCCCCCACTCAGTGGATTGTCTACTTACTTTCTTGAATCTGAATTACATTTTCCATTTCTTCTTGAATCAGCTTTGGTAGTTTATGTTTTTCTAGAAGTTTAGCTATTTTATCCAGGTTATCTAATTTTTTTGTAGTTGTTCATAGTATTCTGTATATTTTCTCCAATCATTATTTTTTCTTTATTTTCTTAGATTGAGATTTAGGTTTTTTGTGTGATTTATGCCTTATTTCTTCATTCCTTTGTTTTTCATTTGTGTTACACAGATATTTTTTAGGTTCTGCTTTGATTCCCTCATGGTTTTTCCCCACAACTCCTTAGTGGTACCTCAGAAGATCTGATCTCATCCATCCACCCAGAGTTTGCTGTTGCTGTTTGTTGTTATTTGTTTGCTTAATGTCTTTTCTAAACTAGTGTTGTAATGTCTGTATTTCTTGTTGTATGTGGTCACTGAAGTCTGTTCAGTTAGTTTAGTGACCAAGTAATGACTGATAAGAGAACTTCTTAAATGCCATGAGTACCACGTCTCCTCAACTTTGGAGAGGTACTCTGAAGTTTTTGTCATGAAATACTATTAATAGTTTGGCAATTTATCACTCCACATAAGCCTTCACTTACTGCTTGCAAAGAGCCTGAAAGTTAGCCAGAGAAGACTTAGGGTCTTCTGAGGTGTTTCTTCATATCCTTCTAGATTCCTAGGAATATGTCAGAGATTTGCCAAGCCCTCTAGAAACATTTCACTCTCCATATTTTCCCCTTAAGATTTTTGAGAAGTATTGTATTTTCTCCACTTATTTCCCTACCTCCAGCAGCTGCAATGTTAAAATATTTGCATTGATTGTTTTGAGACAGATGCCACGCTGTTAGGAATGCTTCCACTAACCGGAGTTCTGTGAATGGGGCTTTTCCAGGAAACTGCCAAAGAGATTACATGAAGACAGTTACCTAGGGAGGGGGCTTTTTGCAGTTCTCCAAACCCATTTGACCTCCTCCAGTGTCTGCTAAGTTGCTGTTTGTTACAGCTATTCTGATAGGAAGACTATTCCTTTTGAAGGCTACTGCAGGATCAGGGAGAGGGGAATGGGAATGAATAAGTTAAGTTAAAATGCAAAAACTTGCACTGGTCTTAATGAGTTTTTGGTTGTGTTTTCTTAATAAACACTCCTCAGATTTTTATAAGCCTTTAATTAATTTCCAGCATTCTGAGAAAGTTGTTTCCGATAATTTTTACCACTTTTTTCATTGCTGTTATGGAGGAATGGATTTTTGAAGGTCTTTTGCTCTGTCATTACAGAAGTGTTTCTCACCTACTAGCTTTTTTGGGATTAGTTTAAACATAATCTCTGCCAAGAGGTCTATCCTGAACCCTTGAAGTGAACTTCGTATTCCAGTTCTGAGTCCTCACAGCACCCGGGGACAATCTTTCCATAGTGATTGCATATGGTAGTGTAATGATATGTTTCTTTGTTTTTGTATTTCTCTCATTGTCCTACAATTCCTTCAAGAAGAATGATGGACAGAGTCTCACAGTTCTTTGTAGCCCTGTTCATTTCACACTGCCTGTCTCATCTGACTTATTCATTTTTCTTCTTTTTTGTTAAATGTCTGCTATCTTCCCTCATTCCAAAATTATTTAAGGTGAAAATGAGCATAATAGGAAAGGTCAGAATGAATGATTGAGAGGATTTAAGGGTACAGAAATACACTTAAGGTTCTGAATCATAATTGCGTATTGTCTCATATAGTCATTAAGCTTGGGATAAAATTGGCCTTGAGATTCCAGCCTCCAGGTATCTGAAAAACTCTCTTATTTGAAATATGAAATTGTGATTTAAAATACACACACACACACACACACACACACACACACACACACACAGAGAGAGAGAGAGAGAGAATTATAGTGTATCTGTTACATACATATCCATACATATCCAATATCCGTTATCGTTTTTCACAGTCCCTTTGCGAGGCTGTATTTATTTCCAGTAAGGCTTCCCTAACTCAGATCTCTTCCTGGAAATCAACTCTTGCCAGTATCATCTCATCCTAAATCATCATCCTTGGCTCTGATTGAGTTTGCCCATTTCCGGTGCCATGTCCCTGAACACTTATTTCTACCAAAGTGCTATGAGTAAAATCAGTGCTGCTTGAGGGCCAAATTCTTGGTCTGAGGAGGTTGGTAGGAGCTTTCCCTTCTCTGAGCTGCACGTGGGGCTCTGCCTGAGCTTCCTTTGGCTGAGATATCAAGCTGCCCTTTCTACTTGGAGTGGGAACAGCAAAGCCTGCCAAGTACCTCACTATGCAGCCTCCTTTGTCTAAAATTTGTGGCACAGAGTAGATTGCAAAGAAATTAAGACAAGGGAAAAGGTGTGTGTGGATTGAATGTCCTACTCTCATCTCAAGCTGCAAACTTATCTTTGGAGGAGGGTTAGCATGGTAATAGGCATGCAGCCCTTTTAGGTGTTGATTAAAGGATCTGTGATACGTCTCTCATTATTTTGTGCAGCCTTGGCACTGAGCTCAGCAATTCAGAGCCTAAAGCCTGTCCCTCATGGAAAAAAACAGAAATAATATAAATTAACTCCTTCCTCCTCTAGGAAAGAATTAAAGGGCTGGTGACTTGGGTCAAGAGATTTTCAAATTAATAAAGACTTCTTCCTGGCCACCTGCTAGTCCACATCTCTAAAGAAACAGCTATAAATTTTTAGGACAAATTCATGAGATGAGCATTCCATCCTTTTGAATAAATGAATGGCTCATAACTGTGATTTTACCAAGCTGCTTAATTTTCAGTTCCTTCAAAATCAGATTTTCTTAAAAAATAAACTTTCAAGAAGAATTCTCTACCCTAACTCTGAAACTATAATGAAGCTGCTCTTGGGGTGAAGGATTAAGGAAATGCTTTTCTGATTAATAATAGAAACTGAATGGAATTGGGTAGTTTAAAATTCTTTCTCATTGTTAATGGTGAATGAATCTAGGTGAGGCAGGTCAGATTCAGCTAAATTCATACTCAAGTCTCTAATTTCTGTAAAACAGGATTAAAAGCTTGAAATAGTTTTATGTCTGGAACATCTTGAATATTTATCTCTCTTTTTATAGCAAGTATTTGGTATATTTGATTGACTGATCATTTGTTTCCATTGGTATAGCTCAAGGCATAAAACAAAGAAATTTTAAGCAGTAAACAATCTAATTTGAGTTTATTAAGATCCAGAAATAAGACAGAGAACCATGACGAGAAGATATAAGAAATCTAATGAGAAAGGAGAACATAATGCCAATTATAACATTCTTATATTTTCTCTTATAAAAGATGATTATGTGGTAAATTTCTCCAAGTTTGGAGTTCACCATTGTACCTGCTTTGTACCCCCAAATCTCAGTCATGCTTTCTCTGTTTTTAGAAGTACTTCATAAAAATCACCAAATGACTCAGGTAGCTTGAGTAGTTGAACTAACTCACTAACTCAAAGTATTGCATTTTTTTATACTATCTATTGAGAAGAGATTATTTGCAGAGACAGCATATATTAGTCAGCTCTGTTGGCTTAAAACACATTTTTTTTTTCTCACAGTTATGGCATCTAGGAAGTACAAGGCACTAGCACATCTGGTGTCTGATGAGTTCCTGCTTCCTTGTGTGCAAAGGACCATCTTCTCTTTAGACACTAGGCTAGCAGAGAGCAAGAGAGAGTGATGGCAAGCTCTCATGTCTCTTCCAAGGGCACTAACCACATTCATGAAGACTCCATCCCATGACCTGATCACTTCCCAAAGATCCTCCTTCCTATGACTGTCAAACTGGAGATCAAACCTCAACATAGGAACTGGGCAGGGGAGATACCATCATTTAATCCACAGCATATAAAGAAGTATGCTAGCTGCTTTCAATTCTGCCAGCGCTGTGTCCTTCCTAGATTTATAAAGGCATGGGCACAGAGAAGCAATGGAGTGTCTACTTCCATTAGACACAGAAGCCCCTCCCAACATAGAAATATGATGGGAAAGGAAGAAATGAGCAATACTAGTTGGATTCAAGAATGAAATGTGAGAATCAGAGTTGAAGGAGATGTAGGGGTATAAAATTTTTCCCAAATTTTCTTCTTGCCTAATGTCATGGACTCATGACTCAGTGTTCAGAAGAAAGGATTACAAGAGCCAGCCAGAAGAGCCATCTCATCAAATTCTTGCTAAGCAGTAGGAGCTGTGACTGCCCAGTCACTGAGTGTACTTCAAAGGTGGTGAGAGAATGTGTTCACTTTGCTATGCAGGTGACCGTGATAGCACTCTCAGCTAAAATGGACATGTTGGGGTAATAATACATACCAGGTTAAAAGGAAAAAATAGGACTCAACTTCCATCCAAAGGAGTGACCGAGCTGACAATAAGAAGATGGAAATAGGAACCAGAGGTAAGAGCAGAAACTAAAAATTAGCTGCATTTTCCACATTGGTATAGTTCTGTAGTTCTCAAAGAAAGGTAACTTGTGGTGACAGCTGTCTGAGCTTCTGAGGCCTTGGAGAGAAGGAAAGAGCAAGAATAATGATGCCACCTCTTATCTGAAGGGCTGCAATTATGAGCTTTCAAAGCCCCTCTGAGAACTCTGAAGTGTCCATAGTGGCTTTGAAGGGCCACTGGAGGTCTTATAAAGATGGGTGGGTGCAGGGCCAGAGAACAGAGAGAGAGACTCTGCATGCAGCCTTCATTTTGTTGCCAACTTGATGGGCCAGGGGAAGTGTTATAGAACTCAAGGAAAAACTTTCTGAATTCCCTAAATGATTAAGTGTCAAGAGGAATAAGAACTGAATAGACACCTTTGTTTATTTTTAGAGATCACTTTCACTTATGTTTTGATGCATTCTTCATGACTGGTTTTAGAGAACTTAGTAATAGCTTCCTTACATAAATGATGGAAGTAGACGTCAGTCTCCTCAAATTTCCACAGTTCCAAAACTGACATGTGAGAGAGTTTGAATTAGACTCCAGAGCTCATAAGTCAGTCTCTAAAAAGTGTTGATCCAATAGGGCATTGGAGGTCCTAAATGCTATCTCACTTGCAATATGCCAGGTACTATTTGTGAACTAGAATCTTTATGGTTAGAAATAAGTTTTAAAAATTGCAGAAGAGCAATAATTACAAAATTGGAATTCTAGATTTGTGAAGTTGTGCATGATGTTCTTTTAAGAGAGTAACTAGAAGCAGGTTGAAACAGAATAAATGGATATGTCAGATGCTTAGTGGCCCCTGGCAGGCCCTCAGAACAGAGGTGGGATGGTTGCAGCATAGCCTGGAATTAGTTCAATCACACAGTATCTCTGAAACAAGATCCTTGTTTCAGTTCTCAGAGCCACCAGCACAATATAGAGACTGAGGAATTTCAAAGAATATTCAGGTCGGTGTTTTTATTTTTGTTTTTTTCTGCTTTTGATTTGGCAGCTGGCTTGGGTGAAAGTCACGCAGTACCAGGCAGACTGTGCAGTGGCTCAGGAGTCCCACAAAGCCCTATAAATCCTATAAATACCTTTCCATCCTTTGGTGATACATTGGATCATGCCAATTCCCCAACAAAGGCTGGAGTTGTGGTTAAGTGGTTAAAGTGCTTGCCTAGCATGTGTGAGGCACTGGCTTCAATCCTCAGTATCACATAAAAACAAATAAATAAAATAAAGATATTATATATAAATTAATAAAATAAAGGTATATGTATATTTTTAAAGAACCTATAAAATTCTATGATATATACTCATGCAAAGAATTTTTTTAGAACTCTTTAATGTGAAATGTTCAAACACAACTACAGGTAGAGTAAGTAGAATGACCCCCTCATATGTATTGCCCACCCTGAACAATTATTTACACAAACAATCAATTCAAAATTATTGTTTGAAAATATATGTATGGCATAGTCTGCTGGTTCTCCCTCAAATCTGTTCACCTCTTCTTCCGTAAGACTAGAAGCCTCAACTTTTAGCTTCCAAGAGTAACAGCTCTATTTTTCATTCTCGCTTATGGCTGGGTGTGACCATGTTGATTCAGTTAGGTCAATGAGATGCAGACAAAAATGATGCATGTAACTTCCAGATGTGCCTTCTACGGGAGGGGACATGACAGCCCATTTCCTTTCCACCCTCACTGGTCTGTTTTGTATGCAAAAAAAATGAAGTATCTTGGACCAAAGACAAAGATTTTAATGACAATATAGCTACAAAATAGAAAGTGTCCAGGCCTCTGAGTAGTCAGAACTGCCACACAGTTTTGGATCACTATGTGAAAAAGAAATGAAAATCAATCTTGTTTACAACATGTAGTCCTCTAAATCAAACCAGAGTTTATTTGGGTCTCTTGTCACCAGCACAAAACAAGAAGCCTAATTAATAGTCATGATAAGCTGTTCTATGATGTTTGAAGGTAGAAATCTAGCCTGTATATTAATTCCAATTCTGTGATTTGAGGGTGTGCATTATATTTTATCATCTCATTACAGGTGATATGTCCTGCTCTTAGTCAACAAGTATTTCCCGAATGGCTCCTGCGTGCTAGTACTATTTTAGATGTTTGGGACTATTTACTGAAAGAAGAGACAAGAATCCCTGTCCCTGTGAAGTTTATTCTGAGATAGACAATGTTTGTGTCTTCCTGAGATTTGTAGGCTGAAGATCTAATTCCCAATGTGGTGATATTTAGAAATGGGACTTTGGGAAGTAATTAGGTTCAGATTAGCTCATGAAGATAGGTTCCTTTCAATGATGTTAGTGCTCTAAAAGGAAGAGGGAGACAGACTGAGGTCCCTTTCTCTCTCCCTCCCTCCCTCCCTCTCTCTCTCTCTCTCTTTCTCTGAGCACGCACTCTGAGAATACAGTGAGAAAGCAACCAGGAAGGAGGCCCTCACTAGGAACCAAATCTGCAGGTATCTGATCTTGGCTTCCCAATGTCCAGATCTGTGAAAAACAAATGCCAGTTTTTAAAATCACCGAGTTTATGTTATTTTGTCATAGCTGCCCAAAGTCACACATTATAATAGATTTTTTCCTTCCTACTTCAACTTGCTATTATCAGCTCATTTCATTCATTTAACAAGTAGGTACTGAGTACCTAACATATGTCAGAATCATCTCTCAGCACTGGGGATACAACATTGAAGAAAAAAAAAGCAAAATCCCTCTGCTCCTGAGGCTGATATTCTAGAGGGAGAAAGTCAGCTAAGCAAGGTCCGTAAGTATTGCCGAAATATATTCCACAATGAATAGTGTTAAGTGCTAAAGAAAGATTAAAGTAAAGCAGGAAAGTAGGATAGGAAGCAATGGGGATGGAGTTTTCTATCAGATGAGGTCCATCAGAGACCACCTCAGTGAGACAGTAATATTTGAATGAAGTATGAAGGAATGAGTTATGTGGATACCTAGAGAAGAAACCATCCAGGCGAAAGGAATTGCAAGTACAAAAGCACAGAGGTGATAGCATGTTCTGGAAACTGCAAGGAGACCAGTGTGGCCGGAGATGAGTGAGTCAGGAGGAGATTAGTTATGTCTCATCCTTTAGGACTTTGAAGGGCTTAGATAACTTGAAAGCTCATAATGCTTGCTTAAAATCTAGGCATCTGTTATGGTTAAGATATTAGGTGTCCCCCAAAAGCTCGTGTGTGAGACAATGCAAGAAGGTTTAGAGGACAAATGATTGCGATATGAAAGCCTTAACCCAGTCAGTGAACCAGTCCCCTGATGGGATTAACTGGGTGGTAACTGAAAGCAGGTAAGGCATGACTGGAGGAGGGGGGTCATTGGGGGTGTGCCTTTGGGGTGTGTATTTTGTATCTGACCGGTGGAGTCTCTCTTTCTCTCTCTCTCTGCTTCCTGATTATCTTGTGAGCTGTTTTCCTCTGTCACACTCTTCCACCATGATGTTCAGCCTCATCTTGAGCCCTAAGGAATGGAACCTGCTGTCTGTGGACTGAGACATCTGAAACTGTGAGCCCCAAATACACTTTCCTCCCCTAAAATTGATCTGGTCAGATCTCAGGTCACAGCAGTGAAAAAACTGACTAAAACTCCCTCTTATTCCTATTATAATATTGCCCTTACCAACCACCATCTGCATAGTCTTGTGGGAAGTGCACATGGTCTCAGAACAGCATGCCCGGGCTATTGACATAGGCGCAAAATTACCTGTGATGATCTGATGGCTGAACTTGGAGCAGCAAGTGAACGGTAGTGAAGAGAAGCACAGGAGGGCAGCAGGCAGGGGGATCACGAGGTGAAAGACTTTGGAATGTTGGCGGTAAACAGGGCAAGGGGCCAACAACCTCTTAGCCCCAGCAGTTTGTGATAAGTGGTGTGTTTTGCTTGGAGTAATGCTAATGTGTGGGAAAAGGGAAAAACTTTAAGGATAGAGCAGGTAGTTTCGGGTAGAAATGTCAAAGGAAGCCCTCATGGGTAGAGAGATATAAAACAGGCAGACTATGGAAGAGTTTGCATACTTCTTACTGTGAAATAGTTTTTTAACCACCCAGGCAAGAGTAGTACAGGAAGAAGATAACCAAAGTGAGTTAAAGGGCTTCACCAGATGCTTACACATCCCTGTTGCCCTGGTTTGTGGAGATACTGCCTTTATAACGACATCATAATGAGAAAAATGCCTGCTGGTGAAGTGCATCATTAGAAATAGGAACGCAAGTGGCTTTGCCAGTTCCCACTTGAGGGAAGGTCTGTTGAGAAGCTTGATTTCTCACAACCAGTGAAAAGGTAATGATTTGACTTAATGTGAGAAGACTTACTTGGTCCTGAGTGGAGAGATCTTCCCTTCCACATTCAGTTGACGTTTCCCTTCTGTTGTCCACCTGGATTGAAGCCACTATGGGAAGTAATTACATAGCTACACACTCATGGGCTAGTGTGGTCCACTCTGATCATACTGCTTGGAAGGAACCCCAGAATCCTCGACTATAAAAGGTACATCTGTACTCTCCTGGCAGCTAGGATTGTTTTCCAGGCCCTGATGGCTTGGATCTGGATACAGAGTGTATTAGAACAGGGAAGAAACTGTGCATAGCATTAGTAGTGGTTCAGGTCAAAGAATGTGTGAAAGAATATGGCTGATGAAAAGTGCAAAGCAGCCCTTTCTTCAATCAAATTCACTCTGTACCTTGTGTCCTTCTGTGCCATTTGGGTAGAAGGCTGAGGCTGTGTTGAGTCAACAGAATGGTGTAGTACCCAGGGTCCATTAGTCATTTCTGCCATGAGCAACCAGGGAAGGGCAGTGTATGTGCTATGTATGTGCCATCTCTGCACTAAGCTGTCATTCTTTTTAAATAATGGTGATTTAAATATGTGTGTTTTTATAAATATTTCTTTGTAACAGGATATATTTTCAATTTGACAACTGTGAAATTCCACATCGAAAAAACAAAAGCAAAAACAAAAAACCGAGGAGTGGGATAACTGGGTCAAAAGGTGTTTCCTTTCCAAGTTTTCTGAGGACTCTCCACACTACTTTCCAGAGTGGCTGCACCAATTTGCAACTCCACCAGCAATGCAAAAGTGTGCTTTTTCTCCACATCCACGCCAACATCTATTATTGTTTGTGTTCTTGGTCATAGCCAATTTGTATTGATCTAATTATATTAGAGATGTTGAACACTTTTTCATATGTTTATTAATCACCTGTATATCTTCTTCTGTAAAGTGTCTGTCCAGTTCCTTGGTCTATTTATTGTTTGGGTTCTTTGTATTTTTGGTGTTAAGTTTTGTAAGTTCTTAATAAATTTTGGAGATTTGTGCTCTATCTGTAGTGCATGTGGAAAAGATTTTCTCCCACTCTGTAGGCTCTCTTTTCACATAATTGATCAGCTTATACCCAAAGGACTTAAAATCATACTACAGTGATGCAGCCACATCAATGTTTATAGCAGCTCAATTCACAATAACTAGATTTTGGAACCAACCTAGATGCCCTTCAGTTGATGAATGGATAAAGAAACTCTGGTATATATACACAATAGAATATTATTCAGTCATAAAAAAGAATAATACTATGGCATTTGTGGAATTGGAGAATACCACACTAAGTGAAACAAGCCAGTCCCCAAAAACCAAAGGCCGAATGTTTTCCCTGATAAGTGGAAGATGATATATAATGGGGGTGGGGGAGGAACTTTAGCTTACCTAGAAGGATATGAGAAGGGGGGTATGAAAAATGGTGGAATGAGACAGACATCATTATTCTATGTACATGTATGATTACGTGAATGATATGAATCTACATCATGCACAACCATAGAAATGAAAAGATGTACCCTATTTGTGTACAATGAATCAAAATGCAGGCTGTAAAAATTAAAAAAATAATTTTAAAAAAAGGCCTAGAGATCCTAAGGTCAAAAAGTGTATATAATAGCAATTTAGACTTTGTAAGTATGTAGCAAAAAACTTAAGAAACTTGCCCTGCCTTAGGTACACTGAGGCTACTTTGTTGAGAGTGCACAACTTTGGTCTTACAGTGAATCTGAATGCAAAGATAAAATGATTGGTTCTGGGTGATCATGCGTTTTCTGTCCCAGCAGAATTTCAAGTTGAATAGTCCCCTGAAAGGAAGGAAGAACAGAGGAGTTCCCAACAGTATTTGAATTTCAAATTCATTTAAATATCTAGTTCAATGGTCTCTTTAAAATGGAAGATTTTTCTTAAATTCTCAATTTATTTTAGTATGTTCTTGATTTTTAAAGGCCATGGTCACTTAGATATGCATTATGAATGGGCCTCACTTTTAGTGGTTCAATAGGGCCTGAATTAGTAGAAAAATTTAACTTGGAAGAAACTTAACATTATTAAAGAGGTTATAAATGTATATGGAAGAAATAAGGAATATGGTACAGAGCAATTCTATAATATTTAAATAGAAATGCAAACTTTCAGTGTTTTATTAACCTTAAAAATGAGGGACCTTTGGTATTGTATCAGTTTTTGGTCCCTAAGTTCCTTGATTAGTGCTGTATATTTGATAAAGGATAAAAGTGTTTATTGGTGATGGTGGTTATTATTAAGCGCCTTTCTTATGTTACACAAGGCATATTGCTATTTTTGCGGGAAAATTCTAGTTTTATTGCAGTTGCCTCTGAGTTAAACCTGGGGCAGATTTTAATTCAGGTGAAAGCTCTCCTTCTGTGATTGCCTCTGTTTCTACAAAGCATCGACCTAAACACTTTCTCATGTGATTTTTCACACAGTATCAAAAACCTATCATTTGCTGAGGATTTATTGTGCACCTGACATGGCACGACACTTTTGTCTCCAGTTAGTAGTTACATCCTCTGCTGTTAATCTTCAGGAAAACCTTGCTGTGATTTTGCAGCCATCCCCATTTTGCAGACATAGAAACAGAGGCATGTGGGATTTAAGTAACTTACCCATGGTCACATAGCTGGTAGTGTTGAAGCTGGTATTTGAATTGAGATTTGGCTTTGCTGAGTACTGTATTTGTACCCTTAGACAAATTGTTTTAACTGTCTGGGCCTCATTTGAAGAAATGAGATATTTATAATATTAGATTATCAGATCATAAGGGTTCAAGATTAGTTCTCAAGTGTTTATTATGTATAGGTGATAATCATGTAAGAACTCTAAATGAGAGCCATTATCATCCTCATTGGTAGAGATTAGTTAATTTGCCATTGTCTCATCAATTTAATTGATATGAGACTATTTTCTCCCAGAATTGGCTTGCTCAAAAAGTTTCTTATGGGGGGTTTTCAAGATGGCGGACGAGAGGGTGGCTGCATTTCATGTTGCTCCAGGACACAGGATTCAAAAAAGGAGATATTGAGAGACTTGGGACCAACTCAAAGCAGCCGGGTGAGTCTCTCCCATTGGGGAGGTGTCCCGGATGGGGCAGTAGTCCCGGAACACAGGGAATTTTGTGAAGTAGAGCTGCCAGCGAGACACCCCTCCCCCCGCTGGAGCAGTGAACTCAGACAACTGGGAGCATCGTCGAGGAGGCTGCTCAGCACAGTGCTGGGACTCAGAGCAACCACTGGGGCTCTGGGCGGCTGCCCAGAGGAGGAGCTTCTCGGCGAGCTGTTTGGACTCAGAGCAACCACTCCTGAACGCCGGGGCCTGCCCACAGGAGGAGGAGGAGGAGCGTGGCCGCTTGGATTCGGAGTGACTATACTAGAGCTACGGGCGGTTGCCAGAAGAGGAGCTGCGTGGCGAGCTGTTTGGACTAAAAGCAACCGTTCCTGAACACCGGGGCCTGCCCGAAGAAGGAGGAGGAGGAGGAGGAGGAGGAGGAGGAGGAGGAGGAGCGTGGCAGGTCGCTTGGACTCACAGTGACTGCGTTGGAGCTCCAGGCGGCTGCTCAGAGGAGGAGGCGAGTGGTGAGTTGTTTGGACTCAAACCGACCGCTCCTGAACACCGGGGGGCAGCCTGGAGGAGGAGCGTGGTGGGTCGCTTGGTCTCGAGTGGCCCCACCAGAGCTCCGGGTGGCTGCCCGGAGGAGGCGTGCAGCGGGCCACGTGGACTCAGAGCAACTCAGAGCGACTCAGAGTGACTGCTCCTGAACACCTGGGGGGCTACCTGGAGGAGGAGGAGGAACAGGGTGGGTCACGTGGACTCGGAGTGACTGCCTAGGGCTACGGGCAGTTGGCGGGAGAGGAGGCACGCAGTGAGTTGCTTGGACTCCTGGTGACCGCACTGGAACACTGGGCGGCTGCGGGAGGAAGAGGCATGCGGCAGGTCACTGGGACTTGGAGCGATTGTACGGGGCTCTAGGTGGCTGCTCAGAGGAGGGGCCACATAGCCAGGCGATTAGGTGCAGAGCAGGGTCCCAGGACCTAGGAGGCTCCTTGGTGGAAGAGCCGCACAGAGACATGCTTAGGGGCGGGGCAAAGGTTCCAGGACTGCGGGCAGATTCTCTGAGGAGGGGCAGCCTAAGGAGACTCGTCTGCGAAGGGTGAGACTCCCAGGCCCAGGAAGTAGGGCCGGGCCCCTGGGAACGTTGCAGAGGAAGGCAGCCCAGCCCAGGCGGTAGCTGTAGATTGAGGGGAACCTCTAGGAGGGGAACTGACCAGCGAGACCTCCCCACCAGGTGAGTCTTCCCTGCCGGGTGAGGTTTTCCCACAAGGACAGTGAAACCAGAGACACAGGCCCAAACAGGCCTTGCCTCAGCCCGCAGTCTAGTTCCCCTTTGGATGACCATCTGTCAACAAGTGGAGGCATCTCTGCCCATTAGCAGGGAATATACCCCACCTGAAGCCTACCAACCCTAGAGAGGCAGCTTCCTTGTGGAGCACGACACTATCAACTTCCTCCAAGACTTCAGCCTACTGAAGGCTAAGAGGGGATATACTAGAAATCTCCAGGGACATTATAAGTCAATAGATGAAATCTGCAATATCTCAGCAGTCCACTGATACCTGAACAACATGAGAAAACAAGGGAAGAAAATGCCCCAAACAAATCTAGATGTTACATCAATAAAACCCAATGACAGCATGGCAGAAGAAATGACAGAAAAGGAGTTCAGAATGTACATAATTAAAATGATCAGGGAAGCAAACGATGAGATGAAAGAGCAAATGCACACACTGAATGATGAGATGAAAGAGCAAATGTAGACATTGAATGATCGCACAAGTGGACAGTTAAAAGAGCAAATACAGGAAGCAAGATCATTTCAATAAAGAGTTAGAGATAATGAAAAAAAAACAAACAAACAGAAATCCTTGAAATGAAGGAAACAATAAACCAAATTAAGAACTCCATAGAAAGCATATCCAATAGGATAGAACACCTGGAAGACAGAACCTCAGTCATTGAAGACAAAATGTTTAACCTTGAAACCAAAGTTGACCAAACAGAGATGATGGTAAGAAATCATGAAAAGAATCTACAAGAACTATGGAATATCATGAAAAGGCCAAATTTAAGAATTATTGGGATTGAGGAAGGCTTAAACAATTTATTCCATTAAATAATATCAGAAAATTTCGCAAATCTGAAGAATGAAATGGAAAATCAAGTTCAAGAGGCTTATAGGACTCCAAATACACAAAACTACAACAGACCCACACCAAGGCACATTATAATGAAAATACCTAACATACAAAATAAAGACAGAATTTTAAAGGTTGTGAGAGAAAAGAACCAAATTACATTCAGGGGGAAATCAATATGGATATCAGCAGATTTTTCAACCCAGACCCTAAAAGCTAGAAGGGCCTGGAACAACATTTTTCAAGCCCTGAAAGAAAATGGATGCCAACCAAGAATCTTATACCCAGCAAAACTTACCTTCAAATTTGACGATGAAATAAAATCCTTCCATGATAAACAAAAGCTAAAAGAATTTACAAAAAGAAAGCCGGCATTACAGAACATTCTCAGCAAAATATTCCACGAGGAAGAGATGAAAAACAAAGAAGCAAATCAGCAAAGGAGGAATCATCCTAAATGAATTGTCAAATAAAGGAGGAACCAACTCATGTCAAATAAATAAGTAAATAAATAAATAAATAAATAAATAAAATTAAAAAATGAACCAAATGACCGGAAAACCAAATCATATCTCAATAATAACCGAATGTTAGTGGCCTCAATTCATCAATCAAAAGGCATAGACTGGCAGAATGGATTAAAAAGAAAGATCCAACAATATGTTGCCTGCAAGAGACTCACCTCATAGAAAAAGATACTCATAGACTAAAGGTGAAAGGATGGGGAAAAACATACCATGCACTTGGACTCAGCAAAAAAGCTTGAGTATCCATCCTCATTTCAGATAATGTGGACTTCAAGCCAAAACTAGTCAGAAGGGATAAAGAAGGACATTTCATACTGCTTGAGGGAAGCATAAATCAGCAAGATATAACAATCATAAACATCTATGCCCTAAACAGTGGCTCATCCATGTATGTCAAACAAATTCTTCTCAATTTCAGAAACCAAATAGACCATAACACAATAATACTAGGTGATTTTAACATGCCTCTCTCACCAGTGGACAGATCTTCCAGACAAAAATTGAACAAAGAAACCATAGATCTCAATAACACAATCAATAATTTAGACTTAACGGACATTTATAGAATATACCATCCAACTAAGAGCGAATACACTTTCTTCTCAGCAGCACATGGATCCTTCTCTAAAATAGACCATATATTATGCCACAAAGCAAATGTTAGCAAATACAAGAAGATAGAGACACTACCTCATAATGGATTGAAGTTAGAAATAAATGAAAGAGTAAAAAACAGAAACTATTCCAACACATGGAGATTAAACAATATGCTGTTATATGACGAATGGATAACAGAAGATATTAGGAAGGAAATTAAAAAATTCTTAGAGGTAAATGAGAACAAAGAAACATCATATCAAAATCTCTGGGACACTATGAAAGCAGTACTTAGAGGGAAATTTATTTCATGGAGTGTATTTAATAAAAGAAGTAAAACTCAACAAATAAACGACCTAACACTACAGCTCAAAGCCCTATCAAAAGAACACAGACCACCACCAAAAGTAGTAGAAGTCAGGAAATAGTTAAAATCAGAGCTGAAATCAACGAAATTGAAACAAAAGAAACAATACAAAAAATTGACAAAATAAATAGTTGGTCCTTTGAAAAAATAAACAAAATTGATAAACCTTTAGCCACACTAAGAAAGAGAAGATGAGAAAAACCCAAATCACTAAAATTCGGAATGAACAAGGAAATATCACAACAGACACGATTGAAATACAAAACATAATTAGAAGCTATTTTGAAAATCTATACTCCAACAAAATAGAAAATTTTGAAGACATCAACAGGTTTCTAGAGACATATGAATTGCCTAAACTGAACGAGGAGGACATACACAATTTAAATAGACCAATTTCAAGTAATGAAATAGAAGAAGTCATCAAAAGCCTGCCAACAAAGAAAAGTCTGGGACCAAATGGGTTCTCAGCCGAGTTCTACAAAACCTTTAAAGAAGAGCTCATTCCAATACTTCTCAAAGTATTCCATGACATAGAAGAGGAGGGAACCCTCCCAAACTCATTCTATGAAGCCAATATCACACTGATACATAAACCAGACAGAGACTCATCAAGGAAAGAAAATTTCAGACCAATATCCTTAATGAACATCGACGCAAAAATTCTCAACAAAATTTTAGCAAATCGCATACAAAAACATATTAAAAAGAGAGTGCACCATGATCAAGTGGGTTTCATCCCAGGGATGCAAGGTTGGTTCAACATCAGGAAATCAATAAACGTAATTCACCATATTAATAGACTTAAAGTCAAGAATCACATGATTATTTCAATAGATGCAGAAAAAGCATTTGATAAAATACAGCACCCCTTCATGCTCAAAACACTAGAAAAAATAGGGAAATGGGAACATTCCTTAACATTGTAAAGGCCATCTATGCTAAGCCCATGGCTAATATCATTCTAAATGGTGAAAAACTGAAAGCATTCCCCCTAAAAACTGGAACAAGGCAGGGATGCCCTCTTTCACCACTTCTATTCAACATTGTCCTTGAAACTCTGGCCAGAGCAATTAGACAAACCAAAGAAATTAAAGGGATACGAATTGGAAAAGAAGAACTCAAACTATCCCTGTTCGCTGATGACATGATTATATATTTAGATGAACCTGGAAATTCCACCAGAAAACTTTTAGAACTCATAAGTGAATTCAGTAAAGTAGCGGGATATAAGATCAATTCACATAAATCGAATGATTTTTATACATAAGTGATAAATCTTTGGAAAGAACAATCAGGAAAACTACCCCATTCACAATAGCCTCGAAAAAAATAAAATACTTGGGAATCAATCTCACAAAAGGGATGAAGGACCTCTACAATGAGAACTACAGTACACTAAAGAAAGAAATTAAAGAAAACCTTAGAAGATGGAAAGATCTCCCATGTTCTTGGATAGGAAGAATTAATATTGTCAAAATGGCCATACTACCTAAAGTGCTACACAGATTCAATGCAATTCCAATTAAAATCCCAATGATGTACCTTACAGAAATAGAGCGAGCAATTATGAAATTCATCTGGAAGAATAAGAAACCCATTATAGCAAAAGCAATCCTTAGCAGGAAGAGTGAAAGAGGGGGTATAGCAATACCAGATCTTCAACTCTACTACAAAGCAATAGTAACAAAAATGGCATGGTATTGGTACCAAAATAGACAGGTAGATCAATGGTACAGAATAGAGGACAGGGACACAAATCCAAATAAATACAATTTTCTTATATTAGACAAAGGTGCCAAAAATATTCAATGGAGAAAAGATAGCCTCTTCAACAAATGGTGCTGGGAGAATTGGAAATCCATATGCAACAGAATGAAACTAAACCCATATCTCTCACCATGCACGAAACTAAACTCAAAATGGATTAAGGACCTCGGAATCAGACCAGATACCCTGCATCTTATAGAAGAAAAAGTAGGTCCAGATCTTCAACATGTCGGCTTAGGACCAGAGTTCCTCAATAGGACTCCCATAGCACAAGAAATAAAAGCAAGAATCAATAACTGGGATAGATTCAAACTAAAAAGCTCTCTCTCAGCAAAGGAATCTATCAGCAATGCGAAGAAAGAGCCTACAGAGTGGGAGAAAATCTTTGCCAATCATACTTCAGATAGAGCACTAATCTCCAGAATTTATAAAGAACTCAATAAACTCTATACCAAGAATGCAAATAATCCATTTGACAAATGGGCTAAGGAAATGAATAGACACTTCACAGAAGAAGATCTACAAGCAATCAACAAACATATGGAAAAATGTTCAACATCTCTAGTAATAAGAAAAATGCAAATCAAAACCACCCTAAGATCCATCTCATCCCAATTAGAATGGCGATTATCAAGAATACAAGCAACAACAGGTGTGGTGAGGATGTGGGGAGAAAGGTACACTCATACATTGCTGGTGGGACTGCAAATTAGTGCAGTCACTCTGGAAAGCAGTGTGGAGATTCCTTAGAAAACTTGGAATGGACCCACCATTTGACCCAGCTATCCCACTCCTTGGCCTATACCCAAAGGACTTAAAATCAGCATACTACAGAGATACAGCCACATCAATGTTCATAGCTGCTCAATTCACAATAGCCAAATTGTGGAACCAACCTAGATGCCCTTCAGTTGATGAATGGATAAAGAAACTGTGGTATATATATACAATGGAATTTTACTCAGCCATGAAGCATCATAAAATTATGGCATTTGCAGGCAAATGGATGAAATTGGAGAATATCATGCTAAGTGAGATAAGCCAATCTCAAAAAACCAAAGTTCGAATGATATCACTAATAAGTGGATGAGGACACATAATGGGGGGAGGGAGGGGTTATTGTTAGGGTTAGAGTTAGGGTTAGGGAGGGGGGCAAGAATGGAGGAAGGAAGGTCTGTGTAGAGGGAAAAGAGGGGTGGGAAGGGTGGGGGGAAGGGAAAAAATGACAGAATGTATCAGGCAACAGTGCCCTGTGTGAATTTGTGATTACACAAATGGTATGCCTTTACCCCATGTACAAACAGAGAAACAACATGTATTCTATTTGTTTACAATAAAAAAAAGAAAGAAAAATAAATAAAAAATTAAAAATTAAAAAAAAAAATTTCTTATGCACAAGTCTCTGAGAAGTCTCTTTATTTCATAACTATTGTCTCAAATGAGATGTCTCTGTCCAGCCACCAAGATTCTTGGTATTCCAGCCTAGATTGGAATCAACTTGATACTCTGCTTCCCAGCTCCAAACAAAATCTCTGCTGAAAGAAATACTCCTGGGAATGATGGGCACCTAGATGCACTCTACCATTGCATCTGGCCGGACCACCAGAGAGTTACATCTCCAACATTTACCCGTGTAGCCTATTATAGGATCATCTTCCTACTATTGTTGTGCATCTTTTACCTTCAGATTCTATGGAAGATTGCTTCAAGAATCTCTTGAAATTTATCCTGGTATGTGTTATAAAAATGCTTCTGAGAACACGGCCCTCTAAAATACTTTGGCGTTCTATAAAGTCATATTTTAGGATGAGTTTTCTGGGAAAGGCTTTACTTGTTCTGTGGAACTAGTAAGTTTCCTTCTTTCCAATACGAAGAATTTGGTAATTGCTTGTCTCATGTTTTTCAATAAGGAAGCTCAGACTCAAATTTGAAGTAACACTACAGGGATTGTTTTTAAATATTAGGCCATAAGTGGTATTGTAATAGGCTGCTGTAGGAGGAAGATGTTTGAAAGCTATGAAGACAGTACAACTTAGTGAAGGTTTTCCTTTAACGTAAACTTTTACTTTGGAATGATTTTAGATTAGCAAAGTGGTTCCTGAATCATGTGACCTGCATAGTAAGACACAGTTTGGCAGTTCACCTTGCTGTATTTGGGTAGCCCTTCAGACTACTGTATGTGTAGTGGTTTCTACTACTTCATAGTATAATAGTTTACACTATTTCCCTATCTAGTTCTATATTCAATTACACTATGTACTAAGTCACATTCCTACCCTGTGTATAAACTCACACAGTATGTGGTTCACACCAGTACACTCTGTATTAGCTCACACTGTGTTCATACTCCTAACCTGCATAGTAGGTCGTACTGCATGTAGTTCACACTCCTATACTGTTTATTTGCTCACACTGTCTAACTCACATTATACTGTTTGTTAGCTCACACCATGGGTGGTTCACACTCCTACACTGTATGATAGTTCACATAGAACATATTTCAATAGTACTGAGTTTAGCACTATTATTAAATATGTGAGAGCTTCAAAAGCAGAAGTTGCTCTTTAAAAATTGATTATAAGGAAAACAGAGCCTTTCCAAGTTCATACTTAGGGGACAGAACAGTTATATTTAGCATTGTGCATCTGCCAAGTCTGTAAGTCAGGAGTTCAAGCTGCAGCTAGCTTCATGTATGCTGGAGAGGATCTGGTGTGGGAGCATCTAGTCTGAGTGGGGCCTAGGGGAGGATGTTATTTAGACTTGAAGAACAGGGAAGAAACTCTTATTCATGGATTTGTGATAACACGGATAATGAAGCTTATCCCAAAGTCCTTGGACTCACCTCCCAACATGTGGTCTAGATTGGTTCTAGTGTGTTAACTATGTAAACTGTGGCCAAGTTTTTTTTTTTTTTTTTCTCTCTCACACACAGACAGTAGCTTACCCCACAAAAGATGTGGATTTTGTTAATAAATGGATAAAATTTGGGATGGGAAATCAAATAGAAAGTATATGCAGAGTGGTTTATGAATTAACTGTATAATGTATGCTGCAGATTTATTTATGGGCCTTGTGTGGTAGGGGAAGCATAGTCTAAAGTGCCCTAAAGGACCCCAGGGGGTACCCAAGGAACAGAAGCTGGTATTGAACTCTGTACTGTGAGCACAGATTTCTGAGACCTCCCTGAGCAAACAAGTACAGAGTTCTGGTTTATCAATGACCAGAGCCCAGTGGATTAAGAAAACAGAAACACAGGGAAAATGGGGAGGGGACTCTGGTTTCCTCCCCTGGACTCCAAGAGGAAGAATTATATTTTCCCTAAAAATTCCTGGCCTCAGTCTTTCCTGTTATTTTGCCCTTCTGGGGAGTGGGTGAGCTGTCTGGTTGATGGTCAGTGATGCAGGTCACCTTAGAGACCTATTTCCTGTCCACATCTGTGCACTGCAACAACCCTGGTGAATACATCTCTTCTGCAGCTAAGTGTTCTCCTAGGAAAGCTATCGCAGGGTAGCTCACTGTTGCTACACACCAAACCCCACACCCCCAGCTAGTTTTATGTCTCCATCTACATAAATCCTTTTTATCTTTCAACAACTCAGAATTCAGTGAAAAGGTGGCTCTAATGTATTAATCTTCTAAAGCCTCAATGCTTCATGCCACTGTAGTTTTAATTTTGACTTGTCATGATTTGTGTATGGTTAATATCTGTCTTCCTAATTAGTGAGTACGGAAGAGGGAGGATGTGGGCACACATCTGTTTTTGATTCACATTTTATTCCCAGCTCCTGACCCAATGTGCTAAGGTCACACATACAACTAGTCAAAGGAAATGACTGAGACTACTAAGTCTATGTATTCTCTTTCCTTCTGGTTCTTTCTCTCTTATAGGGTCCTCTTTTGAGATCTTTACAGCTCACTTAGAATTAGTCCCTGGACCAAGATTTTAACTCTAGCAAAGCCACCCCACACATCACAGTGCCAGTGTCCAAGCAGAGGCATCTCTGCACAACTGCATCCAAAGAAAGAGTCCTGTTCCAAGGAAAAGTCCTGTATTTTCTCACTCTCCATCCTGGCTCCTCAACTGTTGGCTTTGGGATTGTGGTTTTCAGTTTTTCTTCCCATCTCTTTCCTCAGAATTCCTTATCCTCATAGAACTCTGCACAGATCTATAAAAAGGTCCTCTATAAGATTTCAAAGAACAATTAGTGAAAGTAATTTTATTAATAAATACATTTTACGGGCTGGGAAGATAGCTCAGTTGGTAAAATGCTTGCCATACAAGCACAGGGCCCAGGGTTTGATCCCCAGCACTGCAAAATAAATAAATAAATAAATATATTTTAGTTTTAATCCCACACAGTTGTAATGATTTAAAGTAGAATCTGACATGATATATGATATTTAGTAGGGATATGATTCATCATACTTTAAATGAACTAGTAATAATATCAATAGACCAACCTATTTGATTTGGACTTGCAATGTGGGCTAATTATAAAAGTTCTTTTGAAAAACAATTTTTCTTGAGTAAAGATATATAAATTAGGAAAAAAAGGTTCTTGTCCCAGGGAGATTGTGTTTTTATTCTAATTTCTACTCTTGGATTTGCTTCTTGAGCAAAACTCTTAAATACATCTGTATGGGTCTGAGACTGGATTTCAGGGGCATGAAATCCAACCTGGCTAACCTCCTCCTTTCCCTACCCACAGCTACCTTGAAGACTTAGAAGAAGCTGGAACTCATCTTGGGCATAGCTAAGTGAAGGGACTTTTGCTTTTGAACTTTCTTAAATGGCAATAGTAGTGGGCAATAGGGGGAGAATAGTCTTATAAATAGGAAAAAAAAAAGTGTTGCTTTGTTGTTCCTCAGACTAGCATTTTCCTTTAATTTTTTTAATTTTAACTTTTATTTGTTCTGATTAGTTATACATGACAGTAGACTGCATTTTGATTCATTGTACACGAATGGAGCACAATCGTTCATTTTCTCTGGTTCCTTTAAATTTTGAAAGAGCATAAGAACACATTTTCTCTTCCCCCTTTTTTGTGTTTTTCTAGGCTTTACTCTTTTATTTTGACACTGTTTTCTTCAAGGTTTGTCTCTGAGTCCTTCCTTCCTGAGCTCCTTCCCTGCTATTTGGTAGGAGATAGGCAAAGTCCAGCACAAAGGAAACAAACCGAAAAGTGATGGCCGGCAAGAGGCCTGCTGGGTTGGCCCACCTGCCGGAAGGCCTCAAGGCAGAGCCCAGAGACCCTTCTTTTGAAATGGAGCCATATGCCTACAATCCAAATCAAAGGTGCTTATAAAAAGAATTCCTGCTTTTGGGTCTGAGATTTTTTCCCCTCCCACATCCAGGTCCTGCTGTCTTCCTGCTGTCACCAGCGAAAGACCTCCAGGTTTATTCCTGCTTTGAATGGCAAAAGCTTTAAATTGTAGCATCTTTTCTTGCTCAGCTTGCTGAAGCCAGCTCTGCATGCAGCTCCTCAACGAGGCTGGGAGCGGTTTCCTACAGTTTTACTTTCCTGTTTCACATTCTTTTTAAAAATGCAATCTTTTTCCTCCTCCACTATAAAAGAGATGCTTCCTGTAGGAAACCACTAGAGAAATAAGCAGAGGGGGAAACATTTCACCCCTGAGCCACACCACCCAAAGACAAACATCATAAGGATGTTGACATTTTCTTCTGGGCTTTTTTTCCCTACCATCTTTAGAGTTGGAAGACTCCCAGCCCATGCCTATCATTTTCTTATTCATTAGATATTGAAGAATCCCAAGTGGGATTTTATTTTTGGATAAGAATGTATTAAGGGAGAGGAAAAAAGCTAAAGAAGAGAAAAATGCTGGACATAGAAGAGGCATAAACTCCAGCACCATCTGTGTAATAGTATTTAATCTTTTGAACTCCCAGAGTGGTGCTTGGTTATAGTATTTCACATTTAGACTCATCTATTAATTAGAGAGAGAAGTAATGAATCAGCGACCACCTGGGGACAACTCATCCCTCTGAGATAAATAACTTTTCAGCACCTTCAGCTATACTTTCTGAGTACTCTGGTGCCCAGGATGCTGGAAACATCTACAGTCGTGCATTGCTCAACCACAGAACATTGCTGAGAGATATGTTGAGATGGCTGTGATGTCACTAGCAGTACCATCTCCTGGGGCCACCATTGTATGTGCATTCTGTCATTGACTGCAGCATGGTTATGTGGCATGTGACTGCACTTCTAGATACTTCTCTAAGGAAATGAGTGGATGCAGAAATGGCAGCAGTTTAATCATGTGCAAAGTAGAAAATCCTGCCCCTCTTGGCAGGTGCATGTGGGCACACAGCTTGGAGAGCTGCTGCAGTCCAGTCCTGCTCTCTTCCCCTTTTAGCCCCTCTGGACAGGGCGTGTTGGCACAGCCAGCTGTGGCAGCTGTGGTGAGATTGGGAAATCAGGAGACCAGGTCAAGTTTCACCTTGGCCTATTGTGTTTGCCTCTCTCTTTGTGGTTGTATAACAAATGGCACAAAATTAAATGGTTTCTAAGATGCCTTCTGAGTCACACATTCCAGGTACTGAGTAGGTGTTGCACTCACAGATGTTGCAGGCATACATCTCACATATCACCCAACAGCTCGCAGACCTGACTGCCAGAGGGCAGAACTAGCCATTGGCATCTTGACCCTGTTCCTCACTGGACATGGTGACCTTGGGCATGTTTAATTTCTAAACCTCCTTTTACTCCTTTGTTAAATAGTAACAGTTATCCTTAGAATTATTATGAGGATGCAATGCAAAATATTTTTACTTCCACAAATATTTCTTAAGCACTCATGATATGCCAGGCACAGTTCCATCACTGTGGACAAGTGGTAGGCAAGAAGAATAACGTGTCTTGTCTTGTGAAACTGTCCTGCTGGCAGAGGGAAAGGGAAATGGGAAATTAAAAAATCAGTGCTCTGCAGACAATTAAAACCATGCAGGAGTGAGTGTCTAGATAGCCACTTTGGTCAGTAAAGGCCTCTCTGAGGAGGTGACATTCAGGTTGAGGTGTGAATGACAAGGAAAAGTCCACCATGTGGCACTCCAGGAAGGGAATGCTAAGTATCTAAGAAGGACGGTGATGAACTTGGCAGGTTGAGGGCCTGTATTGGAACCTGTATGGACAGAGTGTGGCTGGGGAGGAGAGGGAAGGTTCCAGAAGAAGGGGAAGGAAGGCACTTGATCACAGAGGGTTTGGTAAGTCAGGAAAGCAGTTTGGACAAGGAAGAGACTTCGCAGCCCTTACCCTAACGTACTCTTGAGTGAAGGGGCTTGTCTGTGAAGGTGGGGCAAAAAGGGGGTTCTGGCGAAACCGGTTTCCACCTAACCTGAAGGATGAAGGAAACACTTTCATCAAATGCTGTAATGCGGATGGTTTCCATGGTGGAGAGGTCTGCCTACGTCAAACAGAAACCCTGGGGGAGAGATGTGCTCTGAGGAGCCTTCAGAGGATTCGCAATCAGGGACTGAAAGTGGGAAAGTGACTAGAGATAGCCATTAGGTTCACAAAGGAAACCTTAAAATAGATTCAGTTAGAGATGCAAATGCAGTTCAGAGCAGGTCTCCCCATGCCTTGAAGCTCAAAAGACTCCTCTGGGAGGAAACGGGGGAGGTAGGAAATGGAGGCAGAGCAGATGGCTCGATGAACATGAGCCCAACCCTGCAGGCGCCTCAAAGAAAGGGAGCCTTAATTAAGGAAAAAAAGACCCAAATAACAAACCTGCTTGCCTTCCATTATTAAGAGTGTTATTCTTCCATTTATGAGTTGCTATCAGATCTACCCTGGCTCATACAGGGCTGAGGGGGAAGGAACTGTGCTTCTCTTATTTACAAAAGCCCCGTGAGCTTCCTACACGTCATTTCCTAGGACTTCAAGGAGGGCTAATGTTCCAGACAAGAAGTAATTACAGCTCTCGGGTTCCAACTGTCCAAGTGGCAGCTCACATGGTTAATTGGCTCTGCTGTCTTGGTCGGTTTTCCTGGGGCATCGGCCATCATTCTCCTGCTTCTTCTACATCCTGGGGAATTTTCACAGTCCAGCAAGCTCTGCACATTTAGGTGCCCTTTGAGGGTAGGTCTATCATCAGGCAACAATTGATTTCCAAGGCTCTGCAGCTACCTCGCCTGGTTGTCCACAGAGTGAAAGGGAGCTGGCTGTTCATTAGCATCTGTGACATTTTCATTAGCATTAATGAGGCCCATCTGAAAAACTCAGACCCGGAGTGAGTGGAATTATTCTGTGCCATGGGAAGTGATTGGGGAAATTTTCCCTGGCTCATTTAGGCCCTAGTGAGGAGCAAAGGAGCATTTGGTGTGTCCCAAGATGATAGTAGTATTGCTTTAAAGGATGATTCTCTGGGAAGTTTGGGAAATAATATTTTCAAGACACTTTATAATGGAGGATTTCAAACACACACAGAAGCAGCATGTTGCACTGACCTCCGCACACTCAGTGCTCAGCCCCCATAATGGTTAGCCTTTTGCCAACCTTTCTTCATCTCTTTCCCCCATTTTTTTATGCACTCTTCGGAATTCAAATCATCTCCTGCTTAAAATTTTCAGGATTTCTCTCTCATAGATATAGAACCGTGCCATTGTTGCAGGTTGCATTCCCAGGGCAGCAAATTCAGATGGGAAGTGGCAGACAGGTTATTAGGAATGGCTGCAGGAGGGGAGGAAAGGAAGGAAGCAAGAGGAGGGAGAGGGAGAAGTTGAGCTGCCAGGCAAGTCCTGTAGAGGGTCAGCTGAGTCCTTTATGCAGAGCTACAAATCTAAGCATTTCTTACTTGTCTAGAGGGAGGAAGAAGCCTAGGCCTTTATACTTCCATAATACTCCATATTGACTGGGTTGTCGCTGGGAAGTACATATAATGACCTTGGATATGCGTGAGGGGAGTGGAGGTATCTCTCTTCATCCAAAGCAAAAACGAGGGTAATTTCTAGAGAGGCCATTGCAGGGAAGTGACTGTTAGCTGGCCATACACCCAACAACTGGATAGACTCTTCATTTCTGAAAGGGGGTCAAGACGGTTTGTGACAGCATCCACTATAGATGCTATTACACCTGACAAGATTAACAATAATTATTTAATATGATCTCATATTACCTGAAAAAGGCCCACACATGGACCTTATGTTAAATTAAGTTAAAAATGTTCCTTTACTGCAAGTCTAGTCTGAATTATAAATAGGTAAATGAATATTGTGACTCTCTCTGAGAGGTCTTTAAATGTGCAACATTTAAAAAATTTATTTGACCACTGTGTTCTTGGTTCTGTTTTTATTTCTATTTCTATTTTGGGACCTACTCTGAAAAACTACACCTTGGAGAATTTCGTAAACAGGGAGATGGGGCAGTTTTTATTTGTTTTATTTTCCAGTGTTTGAGAAGAGGTAAGGCTGAGCTTCTCTTTCATGGTGAAGAGCTGACTGTCTGGAGAAGAACTATAATAGAAGTGAATGCTATTTGATGAGGCAGTCCCTCCTGAGACAGCTACGAATTACATGAACTTCTGAAGATATTTTGCTATTGGAACAAGACATGTACTAAGGATACTGTGCACTTTGTCACATCAACAGCTTTTTACTAGCACAGCTTGTAGATGTGGTCATTTCTGCACAGGGAAAGTGTGGCAGGAAACATAGAAACTGATGAAGGGTCTCTTTACAGATGCTGCAAAGTTATTTTAAGGTTGCCAGCAAACCTTATTTGTAACTGCTACCCCAATCTTAGGAGAGGTGCTAGAGTCTAAGGAATTGAAAACAAGTAGAGTCTGAGGTTTGGTGAAGTGTCCATAAATCAAGAGATTCGAGTTGTGCTTATGGCATGGGGCCAGGGGTTGAACTTGATAAAGGAGAGATACATTTTGTTTCTCTAGCTATTTATATTGGAATGATGAGGAAAAAGAAGACACAATGAAGTAAAGTAAGTATTATGTATGCAATCAGTTTTCCATTTTGTTTTACGGTTGGTTTTTTCTTGGACTCTTTTACAAACATTACCTTGATTAATGTACGTATTCAAATGTTATTATTTCTGTATCTCATAAAGTACATTCTTAATGAAATGGCTGAAAAATTGGAAAACAATGATGTTTTGATGAGAACTATTTTAGACAAGTGTGTGACTCTGATTCTCCTTTAGCCAGTGTTTATTCATTATTTTAGACAGTGGTGCTGTTCTGGACCCATCGGGCTCAGAATATGGAAAGTATAGATGATGAGGTGATAAGATAGATGTCTGAAATGAGGGGCACAAGATTCTCTTTGTTCAGAGACTTCAGGTGTTTTCTGAGAGATGAGACATTCTTGGAAGTGAGTTCATGTAGGAGTAACAGGAGTTTATGTTGTGGAAGGAATGCTAATCTCTCCACATCTTTGGGAGAACTTAGGTGCATTCCAAACATCTGGGCTGGTTATACTGGTCCATCATGAGACATGGAAGAGCATGGAAGGACAGCATGGATCTGAAAGTAGACATGACGGCTTTAAAATCCTAACTCTGCTTACTAGCAATGTGTTTTCATGCCTTACCTTCAAAATTTCAGTTTTCAAATCCATAAATTGAGTGTAACAATGACCATCTTGTTACTAGGTGCTTTCAGCAGTTCAATGAGGTGTTGCTTATGAAATGCCTGGGATGAGCTTGATATCTGGCAGACACTAAAGTACCAGCTTAACTACCTCATTAAATTACTGGCCTTTAATACAAAAAATTGTTAGTATCAGAAGTACCAAACAGGCTTTTCAGTAAAACCAGAATCCTGACCCCCTCCTTGCCATTGACCCTTCCATTTCCTGGAATCCATGTGACATATGCTGCTGGAGGTTAGCTGAGCATTCTATTGAACTATTTTATATATTGGTAAATGAATCTCTGAAAGGTTCATTGTTAAGTACCTTATGTCATTCAAAGTTCTAAATTCAGTAATAGATAATAATAATAGAAGCTACAATTTATTGGGCATTTACTATGTACTAGTTAAGTGTTTGACAGGTAATAAGAACTTTATGATGTAGGTCCTATTTTTATTCCATCATAGTGAAGACACTTTTGAGTCTTGGGCTGAATAAATTGTTCAAGATCATGGAACAGGTAATGAAGCAGGCCTTAAAATCTTCTGTCTGTGACCCCAAAGTACAAGAGAGAAAGCACCTGGGTGACAAGAATCTTGTGCTCCTGGTTGTGATCTTCTGCTCCTAGTGGGCTAAGACTGCTAAGGTATGTAGAATTTTATAGTGTAAAGAAATAATTGGCTATTCAAGGACCAGGCATTGAGCATCGAATAATTGGCCAAAATTCCAGCTGACGTTGCTTTAGCAAGTAAGTGAAATTTATTGACTTTGGTTTCTCTCTAACCTCGTTACTGTTGGTCAGTCTTCTTCTCATATTGAAGATATTGTCCAAATTGGACCTAGGAAATCTGTCAGAAAGAGCTGCAGTTTAGTTTGTCCTTAAGCTCATGATCACAGAGAAAGAGGGCATATTTCCTTCTGATCTGTCACATTCAGATCCGCAAATTAGCCACTGTGGGCCGGAGAATGGAAGACACTCGTTAGCTTGGCCAGAATCATGTTCCCTTCATCCCCGGGGCTGGGAAGAATGGAGATTAGGGTATAGTTTTGAAAAGACTTGGAATGAGAGCCAAATGGGATATAAGAAGAAGAAAAACTGAGCAGATTTTTCCCCTTAATATTAAGCCATTTGAAAACTATCTGAGCTTAAGTTACTTCTCTTTAAACCCTGTCTCTTCATATAAATTGAGAATAATAATTTTTTTTGTTAAGTTTGTTGAAAGGGACAAGTGGAATAATAGATTAGAAAGAAAGTCCTTTGTAAACTTTACAGACCCATAGAAACATTTCTTCTTATTGGTATCTCTGAAAACCTGCTGTTTCTCAAACTACCTTTGCTCTGATATGTGACTTACATGAAGTGCAACCTTAGCATCCAGGGATCACCAGCCATCCACTGCACTAGGTTAACAAAAATACCTGTATTGCCACTAGAATATATGTGCTCTAAATTCTTCAACTGGAAGAGAAGTAAAAATGAGAGCATTTAAATAAATCTGGGATACAGTTATTTATGTTTTGTGTCTGCCAAATTCTCTACCAATCTACAGCTTAATTTCAAATTTACCTTAAAATGTTCCTGCTAGAAGGTAAAAGCTGGGTAATAAGCCTGCAGATAAAATAAACAGATGGTTTATGCAAAGGAAAAAAAAAAAAAAGCCAGAATCCAAAGCTCAGGAAGATTGGGTGAAAACTGAGCTATGAGCAGTTGATGGTTTTAAGGTGAGAATTCTGGTCAGGAAGCAAGGGGAGAGAGCAGTGCTGCTCCAGATGAATAAAATGTAAAATGATCACCTCTTATAAAGCTCTAGTTCATCAAAGTGGAGTTGGGGTATTGGCCTTCCACTCTAGCAGGAATCTTGAATTTCTGCAGCTGCCTGCTTTCAATGGAGAATTCTAAAATGTATCTATGAGGAAGCCATCTTGGGAGAATTTCCCAGGTGATGGATTATTTCCTTGGGTTTATACATTTCATGAATTGTCAAGTTCACTTTGGAAGTTGCATGTCTCTTAACATGATAAATTGTACATAGTCACTGCTTTATGGACACCTACAATTTGCCAGGTTCCTTTAATATTAGCTAATGGAAGACTCAAGAATTGAAGCAGGAGACAACCAAGTGTGTGACTCTGATTCTCCTTTAGCCAGTGTTTATTCATGGGATATGTACTGGAGAACTAGGATCTTCTCTGGAAGTCAGGGACAGAGCTTCACACAGTAGGTTTTGCTTTCATGAAGCTTGCAGTTTCCTGCGAGGGGCCACATAATGAAGGAAGTGTCATATAAATGTTGACTGCCAAGATGGATCAAGCATGCTAAGGGGACTGGGAGGTGCTGGAGGCTCTTTTAAACAGAGTGACTGATAAAGGACACTCTCATGGTTAATATCTGAGATAAGTCTTAAGGAAAGTGAGTGACAAGATTTGAGAATTTGAAGAAAGAAAATAGTGCATGCAAGACATAAAGTAGGCCCAGACTTACTTGAGGGATCAGCAAGGAGGCCAGGATCTCTGACGAGGATTGAACTAGAAAAGGTAGAATAATAGATAAGAAATAAGTTGAAAAGCAAGCTGCAAGCTCCATTCCATGGGATTTTAGTAGACTTGGATAAAACTTTGCATTTTGTATTTTCACCCTGAATAGCAAGGATTTTAGATAACATATGGTACCAATTTTATGTACCTCAAAGTCTTTGGTTTTAAGAATATTTAAAAGAATAAAGAAAAATCATTCTCTTGACTGTTTCAAGGCACATCAAACTGCAGGTTTACATTTGATGAAGTATTACAGACCACCAGATATGTACAAATAGGAATTCGAAGTATTTCAGTTCACTGAATACACATAACCAAATAAGGCACAAGGACCTACAGAATAAACACAAAATTGGTCTACCAAAAAAAAAAAAAAAAAAAAACTTTGCATTTTGTTGATATATAATAAAAATCCACTGGAGGATTTGGACAGAAGAGTGTCATGATGTGACTTATTTTGGAAAACCCAGTCCAGCTGTTCTTGGAAAAGAGTGAAGAGAAAAGGTAGGACCAAGAGATCAGTAGACGACTGTTGCAATAATTTAGGACATACACGATTGTGGTAGAGATGTACGTCTTCACTGTATATTTGAGATATATCATGTAGGATTTAATGCAGTTTTCCTTCTGTAGAAAGCTAGTCACGTGGGAATTTGAAAAGTGATCAAAGAGATGACAGTTTATTATGAAAAGTTTCAAACATACCCGAAAAATAACAGTTTCACAGAGCTAGTTCTTCATTTGGTAATTCTGCATTTATTGAGTGATTAGTTGATCCAACATTGGGCTTTTCAAGAGCAGAGTCCCACTGATTTTTGTGAGCACGTACATGTACATACATGCATGCATGTAGTTGCAGTGTGTGTCTGCACTGGGCGTGGGTACAGGTGAACATGGATGGCAGAACACTCTGGAGAAGAGTTAAAGCTAATGAATATAGCATGAATAACAGAAACATGGCCATTCTGAAACCTCTAATGACAATAGATCTAAACATCAATCATCAGTGCCTGCCGAATGCATTAGATTGCTGGTTGATGGAGAACTTTACTAGAGATGAGTCAGGCCAACAATTCCTGTGTCCAGTTGTATTCATCTTCTATTGCTGTTAACAAGTTTAGCAGCTTAAAATAACATATCCATCTGAAAGCAACAGAAAACCAAACTAGGATAAATTTGATAAATAAGGTCTTACATTTCTCATGTTTTAAAGGTGCTGGGGAAAGCTGGTTGCTGATATTAGCTCAAGGACTTGACGGTGTTGGGCTGACTCAGCTGTTCTCTGTCCCTTTCATTATCTACCAATGGCTGCTATAGCTCCAACCATCATTTTGATAACCCAGAAAAGAATAAAGGAATTGCCCTTCCTCTTTGTCGGGAAAACAAACACTTCCTGAAACCATCCTGTGCCTGTCTCCAATCCCCAGTCACTAAATACATTGGTCTCATTTTCAGTAAAAAACTACCTGCCTGTCTCTAGGAGTATAAAAGACTGAAAATGTGAGGAACAGGATTTTTTAGACCAGTGATTGGTAAATGGACCAAAATGTCCATTGTCTATTTTTGTAAAGTTTTATTGGAACATAGTCACACTCATTCACTTCTCTATGTGAATATTTTCTTTTGGTGCCAGGGATTGAACCTAGGGGTGCTTAACCACTGAGTCACATCCCCAGTCTTTTATATTTTTTATTTTGAGACAGGGTCTTACTAAGTTGCTTACATCCTCACTAAGTTGCTGAGCCTGGCTTTGAACTTGGAATCCTCCTACCTCAGCCTCCTGAGCTGCTGGGATTATAAGCATGAGCCACTGTACCTGGCTCTATGTGCATATTTCCTGTGGCTACTTTTATACTACAGCAAGATGAGTAGTTAAACCAACAACCACGTGACCTGCAAATCCAAAGCATTCACCATCTAGTCCATCAAAAAAGAGCTTTCTGACCTGGCTTAGATCAATTAATAAACCTTAGACCAAAGCTGGATGCACTGTGGCTGCAAATGCAGTTAGATTTTAATAACATGGGAGAAAGTGAGAATGGATGTCACATAGGCAATTAAAGATGTCTGGCACACTGTTGTTGGTGATGGAGGCCAGGGTGCCACGGGACCAAAGGACAAGTTAGAAAGTGAACTGAACTTTATAGAAGCAGCAATTTCTCTAACTTAGTCACCCACATCCTACATTTTCTTTCAACTGAGGCCTTCATCCTTCTGTCATTCTCCTACCTCCATATCTCCATCCCTTAGTCAAGAAGAGGGGTCACTGAGGATTCCTCCACCCTCTCTGAAGACTTTGCTTTCTGGAATGTCTCTAATTTCCCTCACATATACTGTAGAGTAAATTTAGGCAATGGGTCCTTTTTTTATGGAACACATATATTTTAAGCCTTCCTCTTACTGGAAGAAAAATATTTCCCAATGAAGAGTTATTTCAGGCTCCAAAGTACATATGGAGTTCTGTCTGTCCTTCCTTCCTTCCTTCCTTCCTTCCTTCCTTCCTTCCTTCCTTCCTTCCTTCCTTCCTTCCTTCCTCCCTCCCTCCCTCCTTCTCTTCTCTCCTTCCACAGGTATTTATTAATCATCTACATATTTCAGATTTTGTTCTAGGTGCTAGAGTTACAAAGGAGAAAAGGAAGTCCCTGACTTCATAGAACTTATATTCTGGGAAAAACAGGTTGTAAGCAAATCAATACATAGATATATAATAAGAAATCAGACAGTGATGAGTATGTGGAAGAAAACTTGAGGGGTGGGGACCTGGATTGTGACGAGGGTGCTATTTGGTGGCAGTGGCCAGGGAAGGCTTTTCTCAGGTGACTCTGCAGCCTGGGGAGCAGATTGCAGGCAGAGGGAGGTGCTGCTGCAGAGCCCCCGAGGTGGGGCTGTGACTGGGATGGTGGTGGACAGCAAGGTTGCTTGAGCTTCTGAGAAGCAACAGGGAGGAGAAGGGCAAGGACGGATGAGGTGCAGGCTGTTGCCAGGTGTGAGGTCACCTCGGCACTTGTAAGCTGTGGGAAAGGACTTGTGATTTATTCTGGTTATGGCTGAAAGCCCTTGGGAGATTTTGATTGTGAGCATTTTGTGCTCTGATGAATACTTTAAAAGACTCCCTTGGATGACGTTGGGACAGGAAGCGACTTTCCCACATAAGTATCCCACACAGACTCTTCGCCGAGTTGTGAAACTTCTTTGTAAGCAATGAACTTCTAGTCATTCATTTAATAAGTAAACATTGGCCATATTGTGAGCAACTTTTTAAAACTCACATATGCCTTGATATCGTGAAACTTAGAGTCTAATAGATGAGATTAAGAAATAAAGAGATAATTGCAAATAATGTAGTGATTTCTATAGCAGGAGGAAATATTGGGGTGAGGATGAGTACGCCTATTGGGGAAACCGCACAACCCAGACTTGGGTGGATGGGGAAGGAAGAGGAATGTGTCTACTTAATGTGAGTCCTGAAGAATGGGAAGCAAGAGAGAAAGGGTAGGGTGCCAGATACAATATATCATGCTCGATTCAATTTGAACTTCATATAAACAATTGATAATTTGGGGGGAGGTTAAGTATATTCCAAATATTGCATGGGGCATGTGTAAACCTAAAAGGTATTTATTGTTTATATGAAATTCTGGTTTAACTGGGCAGCCTTTATATGTTTATCTCTCAAATTTAACAAACCTAGAAAATATCCTTTATGGGAATTGCTAGTCCTTGGGTAAAAGAAATCCAGAGTTAGGGACAATAGTGTTAAGAGAGAAGAGTCAGTTTGTCCAAGTAATTTGGTCCAAGATGACATCTTGGTTTCAGGAGGCAATTGATGGGTTTTAAGCAGGCAAGTGACATGGTCAGATTTAAAATTTAGGGAAGAATACAGAACTTCAACTGAAGTGAGGTGATAGAACAGCAGCTGAAGAAGGGAAATCACAGCTTGAAGAGAGGAGTAGCTTTTGCAGTTTATTTAAAAAATGTAGCTTCTTCCATATTCCCTTGTGAATGGGTTTATTATATGTTCTTTCTCATTGATCCATACTAATTTAATCCTAGATCATCAGAAAAGAACTCTGAAAATTCTTTAACAAGAAATAAAAGCAAGAGTGCAGGAAAGGAGAACTCCTTCCCCCAATTCCAGCTTTCAGGAGTATCAGTCACTACTCCATTTTTATTTTAGGGCACCAGGGGATTTTTGTGCAAAGGCTTATAGTTGCTTGTTCTGACCTCAGACTGGGGTCCTGCAGCATTTCCCTGAGATAAAGATGCTCAGGAGTTCTCCTGCGGCCAGGAGGACAGAGCTGTGAGGGAAACCTCAGACCGTCTCCAACGGGAGGGGAAGCACAGGGTCCAACTCTGCAGAAGCAGCCAAACCCAGAGGTTCAGTCTGACTTCGATTAAGGCAGGTAGATGGAATCTTTTGGAGACAAAATGCAAAAGGGATTTCTCCTCTTCTAATTCTGAATCCTCCAATGCTTCTAGTTTTTTCTTCTTTTTAAAAATTTATTCTAATTAGTTATACATGACAGTAGAATGCATTTTGACACATCATACATAGAGTATAACTTCTTATTCTTCTGCTTGTGTATGATGTAGATCCTTCTAGTAATTTTTTATCCATATTTTTATCCAAATTTTATCCATTTTTTATCCAAATTCTTCCTGTCAGAATTTGTTGGCCTATAGAACTCACTGTTCTTAATCCAAAGATTGTTCTTTCTTCTTTTCCCTTCCTCTTTTTCTCTGTCAGCTCCTGTTCTTCTAGTTCATACACTCACTAAATATTACTGAGTACCAGTAAGGAGGTCTATTTCTGGCTTAGCAGCTGAAGAATAAAATAAAAAGATTGATCAAAGTCTGTCCTTTCCAAAGATTTAGTTATACTAGCATGGGGAAGAGAGATTAATAATAATATTAATAATAATAATAATAATAATAATAACAATGATAACATGCTTACTGAGTGCTGAAGACTCTTCTAAGGTCGTGTGTGTGTGTGTGTGTGTGTGTGTGTGTGTATGCGTATATATATATATATATTCACGACAAATATTCACAACAAATCTATGAGAAAGCAACAATGATCATCATCTTACAGATGACTAACTGAGGCATAGAGAGCCTCAGAGGTTTGCTGGAAGTCTCAAGGACAATGGAAGAGGTGGGCAGAAGTAAGCATTCTGGCTATCAACCTAGTGATTTTCACTGCATGCTTTAAAAGTATGTATTATGTGTAGATAAATATGTTTTATTCTATTTGTATAATAAAATTTGTTATTTGAAGTTTACTCTCTCTGTATAAATGCTTGCCATTGGGTAAGTGCAAGGATAAAAGTAGCTCTGCATATTACTGGACAGTAAACCATCTATCCCAGCTCGGACTTGCCCATTGTAGACAATGGAGTTGTCTCTACTGGTCTAAAGTTATAATGGAGATCTGGGTTAAAGACTGAGATTAAGGAATTTAAAACTATGCGATAAATGATATCAACCAGGAGGATCGATAAGAAGGTTGCAAGTAATTCTGGAGCTTCCACATTCTAGAGTGTGCAGAATAAGAAGAATCACAAAGAAGGTGAAGAGGAAAGTGTGTGAGGCCGAGGGAGAAGAGAAAATAGATGTGAGGCAAACCAAGAAGCAGTTTCAAAGGGTGGAATCAAATGCTGCAGAGATGTTCCTGGCCCTCACTGCCTTACCAGAACTGCTTCATGTGTAGGTAAACATCAGTTGACAGACGGAGCCACAACCTTTGATTTTGCTTATGTTCTGCGTTTACTCTTGATGGAGAAAATAAGATCAAATGGTTCATTCCTACAGCAAGATGGAGGGTTTTATGCCTCTGGCAAAGGGCAAAGCTGGAGAGACGATGGGAGTCTTAGGAGGAGTTACACTAATGAAAAGAGAAACAGCGAGTAAAGCTAAATCAAGTAAAGAATTAACGTTTGTAATGATCGTGCTAATAGCACGTCAACCCTGATGAGAGCAACGCTATTACTACAGCTGTGGCTGCTGTGGCTGCTGTGGCTGCGGCCAGTGCTATCTCCACTCCAGCCTCCGTTCTTTTATTATAGTTCTGCTGCCACTGACTGCAGCGCCGCCATGGCCACCACTGTTGGCACTGTCCCTGGCCACCCTTCATTAGGCACCCACGCAGCCCTGTGACAGGGGCTTCACAGCTTTCCTACAAGGAAAGTAACATCCCAGTCTGCTCTGTGGAGTTGGAGCTGGGTGAGAGGTGTGGAGGCCAGCCTCCCAAACACCCCTAATCCTTCCCCCTAATGCTGGCCACCCAGGACAGGCCGTGGCTGTCCCTTCAAGGTTTTTCCTAACTCAGTGAAAGACTGTCCTTTTGATCTTAGAAGAAACAGCTCTATGCTTTGGTATTTGTCTACAAAGAATCAATATGAAAGGAAAGAGATACAAATAGATGTGTTTTGTCTTGTTTGGAAGGGGAAAGGTGCTAGCCATATAGCCTTTCCTGGTGCAGAACGCTGGTGTCTGGTTGCTCTGGCCATTGCAGGAGCTGAGTGTCCTCAGGAAGCCGTTTCATCTGACTGCACCCAAATGTCCCCATCCTTTGATCAAGAGGATTTATAAAGTTTCTCTGCACTTCGTGCCATAGCCTAGCATTAAGAGGGCAGCAGAGATGGGGGAAAGAGACGGCTTTTCTCAAGAAGCTGGTGTTTGAAGTAACTCCTCAGTGTATTTGTTTTTAGTGAGTCTGACACGTCTGGATGTAAAATTGGCTTGAGCTACATCAGACCTCTCACCTATGGAAAAGTGTAGCTCTGCTCTAAGAAGCAAAGGTGGAGAACAGGTTTAGCGTGTTTACTACTCTGAAACTGGAGGAGCTTTAACTCTGAAAGCTGTTGAACAGAGTACAAGTTGTATAAAAACCACAGGGCTTCACAAATATTGTAATGAATATTCTTTCAGTAATGAAATTTCTCTAGTTGATGCATTCCTTGGATATATTTTATGTAAGGAAAGGAAAATAAAATTGTGCCAGTTAAATAACAAACTAGAGTGAATTTGATAAACTGAAGCTATTACATATTTAAAAGATTGGAACAATTATAATTCTTATTTTTTTATTTGGTCTCAACAGAAATTCTGGGGAAGGTATTTAATAAAATATTAACATGAATATATGAAAATTATGCAAATGAGCATGGTGTTAAGCCAGTTCAGTTGAAGTGGATTTACTTTGTTTTTCTACTTGATTTGGTGTGTGTGTGTGTGTGTGTGTATGTGTATTCAAATGCCATCTCTAGGTTTTCTTTATTGATAGTTTCAAACATGATTGGTAGTAGGATACTTGTAATGACAACTCATAATATACCTTCTTGAATTCTGCTTTTTCTGGAGTTATTTGCAATTTCTCGATATATAACAGGAACAACAACAAAACATTGTAATGTTTATTGAGTTCTTATTCTATGTCATGCAGCTACTGAGCGTTTCTTCTTTAGGTCCTTAGTGTGCCTTATGAGATTGGTACTATTTCTAGCCTCATTTAAAGATTCAGATATTGAGGTTCAGACCATCAAGTAAATTTAAGACCGCAGAGCTGCTAAGACCCAGGATTTGAACCCTACTCCTTCGGAGCCTAGAGCACAAACTCTGAACTATCATGCTATGCTGGGCAGTACGTGGATCCCTGTGAGTCCTGCACTCTGGTTGCTCTAACTCCTTTTGAAGTTCATGGTAAGTAGTTTAACACAACAGTGGCATCCTTGGCTGCTCTCCATGAAACCAAGGGTGGAACTCTCTTGTGTATAATGTTTTCCGTGAAAGCAGCCCTGTCTACATAGCCCCAGCACCTGTCTCCTGTCCAACTTGACCTGTCTTTGGTAGTTTTTGATGCCCCCTCTCTACCAGCACCCCTACACTCCACCATGCCATGCCTCTTTGCCCCAACCTCTTTCTCTCCAGCTTCTCCAGAGGGGCCTGGTGTACTGTGATCAGTCTTTCTTCATCTTAAGCATCTCCTCCTTTGGAAAACTTTTCCCAAGCTCTCACCAGGACCTTGTGCTCTCTGCATTGCCTGATGGCCAGCCTGTGCCCTGTTTTCATTCCAGCACCATCCTGCACTATTGCAATCAATTTGATGCCCACCATCTGCCCTGCTTAGTACATTTACAGAAAGCACCACCTTCTATCTGACTTTGTATTCCATGTTCCTAGTTGAGTCTGACACATGAGAGAGACCCAATAATACCTGGGAGAATGAATATAAATCTGAGTGAACAATGAATAAATATTGGAAAAGAGGAGCAACAGATTTCAAGGAAAGTGCAAACTTTTTGGTTTTAAGTTGTAAGATGGAGATTTGAAGAGAAACTTGGGGTAAAGAAAAACAATAAAATTTAATTTCCCCTTTTGCTAAGCTTTAAAATCATTCCCCAAGCCGTGATGATGTAACTACTTTCAAAAATCCATTAGCACACTTTCACTACTGTCTCCTGCCTTAAGGAAAGAAATTCCCTTGCCAATTGAAAATTCTTCATAAGCCCCTGAGTCTTCCCTCCATTTCTAACTCTAAATTGTGACTTTTGCTGTTCTTTCAGCCTTTCTCCTTCTACCATTATTTTAATGAATGCTGGAACTGGCTCAGCCTTAGAATTTAAGTGATTCTAGAATCTCTTGTCAGCATTTTAAAGATGTCTTTGGATATAAGAAATTCATATTAAAAATATACACATAATTTTCTGTTCAGAAAAAGATGAGCCCTACAGAAATTTACTTCTCCAAAGAGATAAAAATATCAGCATTTAGGAATGAAATGTCCAGTGCTATAAGAGACTGCTAAAACCTTATGTGTTATTGTTATTATATTTTTAGGTCTTGAAGAAGGTTCTGCTTCAATCAGTTTTCACATTTTCATCCCCTGTGATGAGGGGCATAGATTTTGTTATAGACTTGGCTGGTCTGGAGGTTTCACTGGTGTTCAAGGTATGCAAAGGGAAGGGAAGTGATCCATCCTGAGAATTCATTTAAAATGTGCCAGGAACAGCAGCAGCCCTTGTTCCCATTCTGTACATTATAGTAGACACACAAAAAAAACCTAAAATCAACCTGCCCAAGGCACACCAACAAAATTACTGTATGGCTAAACCCATGAGAGCCTTGTAGTAGCATCTTCGAAGTAACTGAACTGAATGAACCGCCCTCCAAGCAAAAAAATTATATATATTCTTCTCTTAGTGAAGGGTGAAGTTTTTAAATATTATATGTTTTATGACTGCAGTCATACAAAAGAAACTATTGAACAAAAGTATCCTTTTATATTCTTTCTAGTGAGTCTCAAGTGTGCAGATATTTTCTTTTGTTCATGTATAGATACATATTATATATGTACATATAGGTACATATATAATATATAGGTAATATTTTATACATGTATGCATATTTCATACACACATATGTATATGTGTATGATCTTTTTTTATGGGGTTCATGGATCTCCCAAGAAAATAACCTTCTATGAACTTGGGAAGAAATTCCACCTTCTTTAATTTCTTTAATCTCTAACTGCAGTGTAGCCAGTCTTTCAGTCATGAATTTAGGCAACCTCTTCAATAGTCTTAGGAGTGCTTGTAATCTTATCACCAACAGAAATCACAGTTACTGTCTCATTACATTATCATTTCTATATCTTGAAATGTTATTTATGCGCCTCACTTAGAAACTGCAATGTTTATTATTCCTACCATTGTACTTGTTTTTACTTATTAGAATAATATCGAAACATAACTATTCTTGCATTACAAATTTGTTTTCTTACTTTGATAGGACACTTAAAATATCAGTTTCCTTTTCAACCTTACGTATACAATGTTATGCATTTAAAATATTACTCTAAGAATGACCATCGACTTCCAAAGTTTCCATGGCATTAAGAAGTTAGGCAGGTTTCAAGATGCTGGACTAGAGGACTTTCATGTTGCTCCAGACTCAGGATTCAAGAAGAGGAGGTGTTGAGAGACTCAGGACAAACTCAGAGCTGCCAGGTGAGTACCTTCCACTGGGTGAGGCTCCCTGGACAGGGTAGTAGTCCCAAAATGCAGGGAACTTCATGGAGTAGAGTTGCCCAGTGAGACTCCCCCACTGGAGCTGTGAACCCAGACAACCAGGAGCATTGTAGAGGAGGGCCACACAGTGAGAGACTTCAGTGCAGGGTGAGACTTCCTGGCCTGGTGGTAAGTCCGGACCCCAGGGAACATCACAGAGGAGGGCTGCCCAGCCCAGATGGTAGTTCTGGACTGAAGGGAATTTCTCGGAGGAGAGCTGCCCAGCGAAACTTCCCGACTGATGAGTCTTCCCCACCAGGCGAGGCTTTCCCACCAGGAAGGTAGAACCAGAGACACAGGCCCAGACCAGCCATGCCCCAGTCTTCAGTATAGTCCCCCTTTGGCTGACCATCAGTTGACAAGTGGAGACCCCTCTGCCCACTAGCAGAGAATATACCCCACCTGAAGGCCACCACCCTTAGAGGGGCAGCTTCCTAGTAGAGCACCGCATTATCAAGTTCTTCTAAGACTTTAGGCTACTGGAGGTTAGAAGGTGAATTATTGGAAATCTATAGGGACGCTATAAGTCAATAGAGGAAATCTGCAATATGTCAGAGTTTCATTACTAGAGGGGTAAATACCGGAGCAATATGAGAAAACAAGGGAAGAATATGTCCCAAACAAACCTAGATACTACATCAATAAAATCCAATGACAGCATGACAGAGGAAATGTCAGAAAGGGAGTTCAGAATGTACATAATTAAAATGATCAGAGAAGCAAATGATGAGATGAAAGAGCAAATGCAGGCTTTGAATGATCGTACCAAACAAAAGATAAAACAGCAAATGCGGAAAGCAAAAGATCATTTCAATAAAGAGTTAGATATACTGAAAAAAAACCCAGAAATCCTTGAAATGAAGGAAACAAAAACCAAATTAAAAACTCAATAGAAAGTATAACCAATAGGATAGAACACCTGGAAGACAGAACCTCAGACATTGAAGACAAAATATTTAACCCTGAAAACAAAGTTGACCAAACAGAGAAGATGGTAAGAAATCATGAGCAGAATCTACAAGAATTATGGGATACCATGAAAAGGCTAAATTTAAGAATTATTGGGATTGTGGAAGGCACAGAGAAACAAACCAAAGAAATGAACAATCTATTCAATGAACTAATATCAGATTATTTCCCAATACTGAAAAATGAAATAGAAAATCAAGTTCAAGAGGCTTATAGGAATCCAAATATACAAAATTACAACAGACCCACACCAAGGCACATTATAATGAAAATACCTAACATACAAAATAAAGACAGAATTTTAAAGGCTGCAAGAGAAAAAAATCAAATCACATTCAGGGGGAAACCAATACAGATATCAGCAGATTTTTCAACCCAGACCCTAAAAGTTAGAAGGGCCTGGAAAAACATTTTTCAAAGACAGTGAAAGAAAATGGATGTCCACCAAGAAGCTTATACTCAGCGAAACTTACCTTCAGATTTGACAACAAAATAAAATGCTTCCATGACAGACAAAAAGAATTTACAAAAAGAAAGCCGGCAATATAGAACATTCACTGCAAAATATTCCTTGAGAAAGAGATGAAAAGCAACGATGTAAATCAGCAAAGGGAGGAACTACCTAAAGAAATAGCCAAATAAAGGAGAATCCAAGTCGTGTCAAAAAACAAAAACGAGCCAAATGACTGGGAATACATATCATATCTCAATAATAACCCTGAATGTTAATGGCCTGAACTCATCAATCAAAACGCATAGACTGGCAGATTGGATTAAAAAGAAAGATCCAACAGTATGCTGCTTGCAAGAGACTCATCTCATAGAAAGAGATACCCAGAGACTAAAGGTGAAAGGATGGGAAAAAACAGACCATGCACACAGACAAAAAAAAAGCTGGAGTATCCATCCTCATTTCAGATAATGTGGACTTCAAGCCAAAGTTAGTCAGAGGGATAAAGAAGGGCATTTCATACGGCTTAAGGGAAGCATAAATCAGCAAGACATATCATAAATATCTATGCCCCAAAAAATGGCTCATCCATGCATGTCAAACAAATCCTTCTCAATTCCAAGAATCAAATAGATAACAACACAATAATAATACTCGGTGATTTTAACACACCTGTCTCACCACTGGACAGATCTTCCAAACAAAAATTGAACAAAGAAACCATAGATCTCAATAACACAATCAATAATTTAAACTGAACAGACATATATAGAATATACCATCCAACAAAGAGCGAATACACTTTCTTCTCAGCAGCACATGAATCCTTCTCTAAAATAGATCATATATTATGCCACAAACCTACTGTTCGCAAATACAAGAAGATAGAGATACTACCTTGTACTCTATCAGACCATAATGGATTGAAATTAGAAATAAATGACAGAATAAAAAACAGAAACTACTCCAACACCTGGAGATTAACTAATACGCTATTGAACGATGAATGGATAAAAAAGACATCAGGGCGGAAATAAAAAAATTCTTAGAGGGAAATGAGAACAAACATACAACATATCAAAATCTCTGGGACACTATGAAAGCAGTACTTAGAGGAAAATTTATTTCATGGAGTGCATTCAATAAAGGAAGAAAAAATCAACAAATAAACGACCTAACACTATGACTCACAACCCTAGAAAAAGAACAGAGCAACACCAAAAGTAGTAGAAGAAAGGAAATAGTTAAAATCAGAGCTGAAATCAATGAAATTGAAACAAAAGAATCAAAAAAATTGACAAAATAAAAAGTTGGTTCTTTGGAAAAATAAACAAAATTGATAAACCCTTAGCCACACTAACAAAGAGAAGGAGAGAGAAAATTCAAATTACTAAAATTCAGAAGAAACAAGGAAATATCACAACACACGATTGAAATACAAAACATAATTAGAAGTTATTTTGAAAATCTATCTATACGCCAAAAAATAGAAAATCTCAATGACATCAACAGGTTTCTAGAGACATATGAATTACCTAAACTGAAGCAGGAGGACATATACAATTTAAACAGATCAATTTCAAGTAATTAAATAGAAGAAGTCATCAAAAGCCTACCAACAAAGAAAAGTCCAGGACCAGATGGGTTCTCAGCCGAGTTCTACAAACCTTTAAAGAAGAGCTCATTCCAATACTCCTCAAAGTTTTACATGAAATAGAAGAGGAGGTAACCCTTCCAGACTCATTCTATGAAGCCAATATCACCCTGATACCTAAACCAGACAGAAACACATCGAGGAAAGAAAATTTCAGACCAATATCCTTAATGAACATCGACGCAAAAATTCTCAACAAAATTTGAGCAAATCGCATACAAAAATATATTGAAAAGATAGTGCACCCCGATCAAGTGGGTTTTATCCCAGGGATGCAAGGTTGGTTCAACATCCGGAAATCAGTAAATGTCATTCACCATATTAAAGACTTAAAGTCAAGAATCACAAGATTATTTCAATAGATGCAGAAAAAGCATTTGATAAAATACAGCATCCCTTCATGCTCAAAACACTAGAAAAATAGGGATAGTGGGAACATTCCTTAACATTGTAAAGTCCATCTAGGCTAAGCCCATGGCCAATATCATTCTAAATGGTGAAAAACTGAAAGCATTCCCCCTAAAAACTGGAACAAGGCAGGGATGCCCTCTTTCACCACTTCTATTCAACATCGTCCTTGAAACTCTAGCCAGAGCAATTAGACAAACCAACAAAATTAAAGGGATATGAATAGGAAAAGAAGAACTCAAACTATCCCTATTTGCTGATGACATGATTATATATTTAGAGGAACCAGGAAATTCCACCAGAAAACTTTTAGAACTCATAAGTGAATTCAGTAAAGTAGCAGGTTACAAGATCAATGCTCATAAATCTAATGCATTTTTATACATAAGTGATGAATCCTCAGAAGGAGAACTTAGGAAAACTACACCAATCTCAATAGCTTTAAAAAAAAAATAAAATACTTGGGAATCAATCTCACAAAAGAGGTGAAAGACTTCTACAATGAGAACTACAGAACACTAAAGAAAGAAATTAAAGAAAACTTTAGAAGATGGAAAGATTTCCCATGTTCTAGAATAGGCAGAATTAATATTGTCACAAAGCCCATACTATCAAAAGTTCTATACAGATTCAATGCAATTCCAATTAAAATCCCAATGATGTACCTTACAGAAATAGAGCGAGCAATCATGAAATTCATCCTGAGGAATAAGAAACTCAGAATAGCTAAAGCAATCCTTAGCAGGAAGAGTGAAGCAGGGGGTATCGCAATACCAGATCTTCAACTATACTACAAAGCAGTGGTAACAAAAGTGGCATGGTGTTGGCACCAAAATAGACACACAGAATAATGGTACAGAATAGAGGACACAGAGACAAACCCAAATAAATACAGTTTTCTCATACTAGACAAAGGGGCCAAAAACATGCAATGGAGAAAAGATAGCGTCTTCAACAAATGGTGCTGAGAAAAATGAAAATCCATATGCAACAGATTGAAACTAAACCCCTATCTCTCACCCTGCACAAAACTCAACTCAAAATGGATCAAGGACCTTAGAATCAGACCAGAGACTCTGCATCTTATAGAAGAAAAAGTTAATCCAAATCTTCAACATGTCAGCTTAGGATCAGCCTTCCTTAACATGACTCCCATAGCACAAGAAATAAAAGCAAGAATCAATAACTGGGATAGATGCAAACTAAAAAGCTGTCTCTCAGCAAAGGAAACTATCAGCAATGTGAAGAGAGATCTACAGAGTGTGAGAAAATCTTTTCCCACTCATACTTCAGATAGAGCACTAATTTCCAGAATATGTAAAGAACTAAAAAAACTACACCAAGAATACAAGTAACCCAATCAACAAATGGGCTAAGAAATGAACAGACACTTCACAGAAGAAGATCTACAAGCAATCAATAGATGTATGAAAAAATGTTCAACATGTCTAGTAATAAGAGAAATGCAAATCAAATCTACCCTATGATTCCATCTCACCCCCATTAGAATGGCGATTATCAAGAATACAAGCAAGAATAGGTGTTGGTGAGGATGTGGGGAAAAAGGTACACTCATACATTGCTGGTGGGGTTGCAAATTAGTGCAGCCACTCTGGAAAGCAGTATGGAGATTCCTTAGAAAATGTGGAATGGAACCACCATTTGACCCAGCTATCCCACTCCTTGGCCTATACCCAAAGGACTTAAAATCAGCATACTACAGAGATACAGCCACATCAATGTTCATAGCTGCTCAATTCACCATAGCCAGATTGTGGAAGCAACCTAGATGCCCTTCAAATGATGAGTGGATAAAGAAATATTTATAAATAAATACACACACACACACACACAAACGGAATATTACTGAGCCATAAAGAAGAATAAAATTATGGCATTTGCAGGCAAATGGATGAAATTGGAGAATATCATGCAAAGTGAGATAAGCCAATCTCAAAAAACCAAAGGATGAATGATCTCTCTGATAAGCAGATGATGATACATAATGGAGGGGTGGGAGGGAGGCAAGAATGGAGGAAGGAAGGACTATATAGAGGGAAAAGAGGGGTGGGAAGGCTGCAGAGGAAGGATAAAAATAACAGAATGAATCAAACACCATTACCCTATATAAATGTATGATTACACAAATGGCACACCTCTACGTTATGTACAAACAGAGAAACAAGTTGTACCCCATTTGTTTACAATAAAAAATAAATAAATAAAATTTTAAAAACAGAAGTTAGGACTTAGGTCTTTACAGTGTGCTTCATTCTCAGTCCCCCTTCATCATCATTCTTGTTTCTTCAATCTCTCCCTTTTTTTTAACCATTTCTTTCTTCTTCATTCATGTCTTTACTTCTTTCTTTCTGCCATTTCTTTTCCCTCCTTCCCTCCATTCTTCCTTTGCCTGCTATTTTAGTCAGCTTTCTGTCACTGTGACCAAAAGAACCGACAAGAACAACTTAGAGGAGGAAAAGTTTATTTTGACTCACAGTTTCAAAGATTCCATCTACAGTTTGCCAACTCCATAGCCCTGGGCCTGAGGTGAGGTAGAACATCTTGGTGGAAGAAAGCCTCTCAGAAAATGGCAACAGGAAGCAGAGAGAGTGTGAGCTCCACTCACCAGGGACAAAACATACCCCTAAGGCAGGCACACCCCGTGGCCCACTTCCCCAGCTATACCCTGCCTGTCTACAGTTAGCACCCAGTTAATGCATATCAGTGGATTTATACACTGATAACATAACAGCTCTCATAATCCAATTGCTTAATTTCTGAAAAGTCTTAAATTGTGTCACACATGAGCTTTGGGGGAGTTACACCTATCTAAACTGTTATGATTTAGATATTAGCCATTTCCCAAAGCTATTGTGTGAAAAAATGCAAGAATATTCAGAGGTGAAGAGATTGGGTTATGAAAGCCTTAAGCAATCAGTAAATTAATCCTCTGATGGGGATTAACTGAGTGATAACTAAAGGCAGGTAGGTCGTGGCTGGAGGAGGTGGGCACTGGGGACGTGCCTTAGGGATTCATATTTTGTATCTGACAAATGGAATCTCTGCTTCCTGATGTGATGTTTTGAGCCACATGATGTTCTGCCTTACTTGAGCCCTGAGGAATGGAGTCAGCTATCTATGGACTAAGATCTTGGAAACCATAAGCCCCCTAAATAAACTTCTTCCTCCTCTAAAATTGTTATTGTCAGATCCTTTGGTCATAGCAGTGAAAAAGCTGACTAAAACAGACCATAATACCTGCTTAGACAACATGGAGCGTCTTTCCAGATTTCTATTTGTCTGATTCATAGTAGAGGAACTTCCTTTGGACTGCCTTTTCCCTGTCTCACCTATGGTGCCACATTGTTTGTTTGCCTGCGTCTGAAACATCTAGAGCAAGTGAGGTAACCAGCTGGGTCTGTGTGCCACTTTTGTGACAAGATCCAACTCTTTACTTTTCTGAGATTTCCTTAAATGTCCCATATCAAGGTTCATGCTTCATATTCAGTGTTATTTTCTCCCAAAATAAGGAAGGAAACAAGGATTAGTATAGCAATTTCTGAGAAGGAGGGAAGGAGAGGGATTGAAAATCCTGGTGGTTCTGGTCTCTGTTTTGGTTCATGTGCTAGTATAGGGGGGGAGGATGTGAAGGAATGTCAGTGGATCTTTTTTTTTTTTTTTTTGGTAAACAAATGGGATACACGTTGTTTCTCTATTTCTACATAGAGTCAAGGCATACCATTTGTGTAAACATAAATTAACATAGGGCAATGTTGTTTGATTCATTCTGTTATTTTTTCCCTTCCCTCCATCCCTCCCAATCCTCCTTTCCCCCTATACAGTCATTCCTTCCTCCATTCTTACCATCCTCCTTATCCCTAACCCTAAATCTAACCCTAACCCTAAAGCTAACCCCTCCCACCCCCCATAATATGTCCTCATCCGCTTATCAGTGAGATCATTCGTCCTTTAGTTTTTGGAGATTGGCTTATCTCACTTAGCATGATATTCTCCAATTTCATCCATTTTCCTGCAAATGCCATAATTTTATCATTCTTCATGGTGGAGTAATATTCCATTGTATATATATGCCACAGTGTCTTTATCCATTCATCAACTGAAGGGCATCTAGGTTGGTTCCACAATCTGGCTATGGTGAATTGAGCAGCTATGAACATTGATGTGGCTGTATCTCTGTAGTATGCTGATTTTAAGTCTTTTGGGTATAGGCCAAGGAGTGGGATAGCTGGGTCAAATGGCGGTTCCATTCCAAGATTTCTGAGGAATCTCCATACTGCTTTCCAGAGTGGCTGCACTAATTTGCAACCCCACCAGCAATGTATGAGTGTATCTTTTTCCCCACATCCTCGCCAACACCTGTTGTTGCTTGTATTCTTGATAATCGCCATTCTAATGGGGGTGAGATGAAATCTTAGGGTAGTTTTGATTTGCATTTCTCTTATTACTAAAGATGTTGAACATTTTTTCATATATCTGTTGATTGCTTTTACATCTTCTTCTGTGAAGTGTCTGTTCATTTCCTTAGCCCTTTGTTGATTGAGTTATTTGTATTCTTGGTGTAGAGTTTTTTGAGTTCTTTATAGATTCTGGAAATTAGTGCTCTATCTGAAGTATGAGTGGCAAAGATATTCTCCCACTCTGTAGGCTCTCTCTTCACATAACTGATAGTTTCCTTTGCTGAGAGAAAGCTTTTTAGTTTGCATCTATCCCAGTTATTGATTCTTGCTTTTATTTCTTGTGCTTCGGAAGTCCTGTTAAGGAAGTCTGATCCTAAGCCAACAAGTTGAAAGTTTGGAGCTACTTTTTCTTCTATAAGATGCAGGGTCTCTGGTCTGATTCCGAGGTCCTTGATCCATTTTGAGTTGAGTTTTGTGCAGGGTGAGAGATAGGGGTTTAGTTTCATTCTGTTGCATATGGATTTCCAGTTTTCCTAGCACCATTTGTTGAAGAGGCTATCTTTTCTCCATTGCATATTTTTGGCCCCTTTGTCTAGTATTAGAAAATTGTATTTATTTGGGTTTGTGTCCGAGTTCTCTATTCTGTACCATTGATCTACTTGTCTATTTTGGTACCAATACCATGCCGCTTTTGTTACTATTGCTTTGTAATAGAGTTGAAGATCTGGTATTATGATACCCCCTGCTTCACTCTTTCTATTGAGGATTGCTTTACTATTCTGGGTTTTTTATTCTTCTCTATGAATTTCATAATTGCATGCTTTATTTCTGTAAGGTACATCATTGGGCTTTTAATCGGAATTTCATTGAATCTGTATAGCACTTTAGGTAGTATGGCCATTTTGACAATATTAATTCTTCCTATCCAAGAACATGAGGGATCTTTCCATCTTCTAAGGTTTTCTTTAATTTCTTTCTTTAGTGTTCTGTAGTTCTTATTATAGAGGTCTTTCACCTCTTTTGTGAGTTTGATTCCCAAGTGTTTTAATTTTTCGATGCTATTGTGAATGGGGTAGTTTTCCTAAGTTCTCTTTCTGAAGATTCATCACTTATGTATAAAAATGCATTGGATTTATGAGCATTGATCTTATATCCTGCTACTTTACTGAATTCACTTATGAGTTCTAAGAGTTTTCTGGTGGAATTTCCCAGTTCCTCTAAATATATAATCATATCATCAGCAAATAGGGATAGTTTGAGTTCTTCTTTTCCAATTCTTATCCCTTTAATTTCTTTGGTTTGTCTAATTGCTCTGGCTAGAGTCTCAAGGACGATGTTGAATAGAAGTGGTGAAAGAGGGCATCCCTGCCTTGTTCCAGTTTTTAGGGGTAATGCTTTCAGTTTTTCACCATTTACAATGATATTGGCCATGGGCTTAGCATAGATGGCCTTCACAATGTTAAGGAATGTTCCCACTATCCCAATTTATTCTAGTGTTTTGAGCATGAAGGGGTGCTGTATTTTATCGAATGCTTTTTCTGCATCTATTGAAATAATCATGTGATCCTTAACTTTAACTCTGTTGATATGGTGAATGACATTTATTGATCCAGATGTTGAACCAACCTTGCATCCCTGGGATAAAACCCACTTGATCGTGGTGCACTCTCTTTTTAATATATTTTTGTATGCGATTTGCTAAAATTTTGTTGAGAATTTTTGCGTCGATGTTCATTAAGGATATTGGTCTGAAATTTTCTTTCCTCGATGTGTTTCTGTCTGGTTTAGGTATCAGTGTGATATTGGCTTCATAGAATGAGTTTGAGAGGGTTCCCTCCTCTTCTATTTCATGGAATACTTTGAGAAGTATTGGAAAGAGCTCTTCTTTAAAGGTTTTGTAGAACTCGGCTGAGAACCCATCTGGTCCTGGACTTTTCTTTGTTGGTAGGCTTTTGATGACCTCTTCTATTTCATTGCTTGAAATTCATTTATTTAAGTTGTGTATGTCCTCCTGCTTCAGTTTAGGTAATTCATATGTCTCTAGAAACCTGTTGATGTCATTGAGGTTTTCTATTTTGTTGGAGTATAGATTTTCAGAATAGCTTCTAATTATGTTTTGTATTTCACTCGTGTCTGTTGTGATATTTCCTTGTTTCTTCTGAATTTTAGTAATTTGAATTTTCTCTCTCCTCTTTGTTAGTGTGGCTAAGGGTTTATCGATTTTGTTTATTTTTCCAAAGAACCAACTTTTTATTTTGTCAATTTTTTTGATTGTTTCTTTTGTTTCAATTTCATTGATTTCAGCTCTGATTTTAACTATTTCCTGTCTTCTACTACTTTTGGTGTTGCTCTGTTCTTCTTTTTCTAGGGTTTTGAGTCGTAGTGTTAGGTCGTTTATTTGTTGATTTTTTCTTCTTTTATTGAATGCACTCCATGAAATAAATTTTCCTCTAAGTACTGCTTTCATAGTGTCCCAGAGATTTTGATATGTTGTATGTTTGTTCTCATTTCCCTCTAAGAATTTTTTTATTTCCGCCCTGATGTCTTTTTTATCCATTCATCGTTCAATAGCGTATTAGTTAATCTCCAGGTGTTGGAGTAGTTTCTGTTTTTTATTCTGTCATTTATTTCTAATTTCAATCCATTATGGTCTGATAGAGTACAAGGTAGTATCTCTATCTTCTTGTATTTGCGAACAGTAGGTTTGTGGCATAATATATGATCTATTTTAGAGAAGGATTCATGTGCTGCTGAGAAGAAAGTGTATTCGCTCTTTGTTGGATGGTATATTCTATATATGTCTGTTCAGTTTAAATTATTGATTGTGTTATTGAGATCTATGGTTTCTTTGTTCAATTTTTGTTTGGAAGATCTGTCCAGTGGTGAGACAGGTGTGTTAAAATCACCGAGTATTATTATTGTGTTGTGGTCTATTTGATTCTTGGAATTGAGAAGGATTTGTTTGACATACATGGATGAGCCACTTTTTGGGGCATAGATATTTATGATATGTCTTGCTGATTTATGCTTCCCTTAAGTAGTATGAAATGCCCTTCTTTTATCCCTTCTGACTAACTTTGGCTTGAAGTCCACATTATCTGAAATAAGGATGGATACTCTGTTTTTTTTGCTGTGTCCATGTTCATGGTCTGTTTTTTCCCATCCTTTCACCTTTAGTCTCTGGGTATCTCTTTCTATGAGATGAGTCTCTTGCAGGCAGCATATTGTTGGATTTTTCTTTTTAATCCAATCTGCCAGTCTATGTGTTTTGATTGATGAGTTCAGGCCATTAACATTCAGGGTTATTATTGTGTTATGATTTGTATTCTCAGTCATTTGACTCATTTTTGTTTTTTGACATGATTTGGTTTCTCCTTTATTTGGCTATTCCTTTAGCCTAGTTCCTCCCGTTGCTGATTTGCATCATTGTTTTTCATCTCTTTCTCAAGGAATATTTTGCTGAGAATGTTCTGTAATGCCGGCTTTCTTTTTACAAATTCCTTTAGCTTTTGTTTATCATGGAAGTATCTTATTTCATCGTCAAATCTGAAAGTAAGTTTTGCTGGGTATATGATTCTTGGTTGGCATCCATTTTCTTTCAGGGCTTGGTAAATGTTTTTCCAAGCCCTTCTAGCTTTTAGGGTCTGGATTGAAAAATCTGCTGATATTCTTATTGGTTTCCCCCTGAATGTAATTTGATTCTTTTCTCTCGCAGCCTTTAAAATTCTGTCTTTATTTTGTATTTGGTATTTTCATAATAATGTGCCTTGGTGTGGGTCTGTTGTAATTTTGTATATTTGGAGTCCTATAAGCCTCTTGTACTTGGTTTTCCATTTCATTGTTCAGATTTGGGGAATTTTCTGATATTATTTCATTGAATAGATTGTTCATTCCTTTGGTTTGTTTCTCTAAGCCTTCCTCAATCCCAATAATTCTTAAATTTGGCCTTTTTATGATATCCCATAGTTCTTGTAGATTCTGTTCATGATTTCTTACCATCTTCTCTGTTTGGTCAACTTTGTTTTCAAGATTAAATATTTTGTCTTCAATGTCTGTGGTTCTGTCTTCCAGGTGTTCTATTCTATTGGTTATGCTTTCTATGGAGTTTTTAACTTGGTTTATTGTTTCCTTCATTTCAAGGATTTCTGTTTGTTTTTTTTTTATCAGTATCTCTAACTCTTTATTGAAATGATCTCTCCGTATTTGCTCTTTTTACTGTTGATTGGTGCGATCATTTAATGCCTGCATTTGCTCTTTCATCTCCTCCTTCAATGCCTGCATTTGCTCTTTCATCTCCTCGTTTGCTTCTCTGATTGTTTTAATTATGTACATTCTGAACTCCCTTTCTGACATTTCTTCTGCTGTGCTGTCTTTGGGTTTTATTGATATAGTATCTAGGTTTGTTTGGGACATTTTCTTCCCTTGTTTTCTCATATTGGTCAGATGTCAGTGGGACTCTGAGATATTGCAGATTTCCTCTATTGGCTTATAGTGTCCCTGTAGATTTCCAGTGTATCACTTCCCAGCCTTCAGTAGCCTGAAGTCTTGGAGGAACTTGATAATGCAGTGCTTCTGAAGAAAGCTGCCCCTAACCTGCTACTGGTTCTAGGACTTGGAGCTGGCTCTGTGTGGAAAGGCTCTCACTGGGGGGCCTGCTCCGAGAAGCTGGCCGTGTGGGAGGAGCCCACTGCTGGAGTGAGCAGGGCTACCTGGGGAAAACTCTAGCTGCCCTGCCCTGCTCTGATAAGCCACCCCAATCCATGCCTGCCTGCCAGGCCGAGCTTCACCTGGTGGGGGAGACTCACCCCGTGGCTCTATTTTAGTCCAAGTCTCTCAATTCCTCCCCTTCTTGAATCCTGGGTTCTGGAGCGACTAGAGATGCAGTCACCCTCTAGTCCACCATCTTGAATCGCCCCATGGAAAGAGCCTGTGGCCAGAGGGGCAGGGCCGCCTGGAGAAGTCTCTGGTAGCCCTGCCCTGGTCCCAGAGGCTCTTGCGGGTCGGAGCTCTCCGCTGGCTCGGGGACTTGTGGCAGGCTTGTGTAGAACGTCTGTCACTGGGTGGTCTCCTCCAAGAAGCTAGCCTTGAAAGGTGCCTCCCACCGGAGGGAGCCAGGCTGCTTGGGGAAGACCTGGGTTGCCCTGTCCTGGTCCCTAAAGCTGTCTGTGGGCCAGAGCTCGCCGCGCTGGCTCAGGGACTTGGAGCTGGTTCTGGGCAGAAAGGCTCTCACTGGGGGCCTGCTCTGAGAAGCTGGAGAAGCTGGCTGTATGGGAGGAGCCCACCGCCAGAGTGCGCAGGGCTGCCTGAGGAAGACTCTAGCTGCCCTGCCCTACTCTGATTAGCCGCCCCTATCCAGGCCTGCCACCCAGGCCGAGCTTCACCTGGTGGGGGAGACTCACCCTGTGGCTCTGTTTTAGTCCGAGTCTCTCAATGCCTCCCCTTCTTGAATCCTGGTTTCTGGAGCGACTGGAGATGCAGTCACTCTCTAGTCCACCATCTTGGATCACCCCGTGGAAAGATCAGTGGATCTTTATGTGCCTCTTTCTTATGAATTGGATTTCGCAAGAAATCTTTCATTCATTTTCCTCCATGTTAAGTGCCTGTGTCTCTCAGATTATGAATACTTCTATGGTGGCATGATTTTCCTACTGTGTTTACTTTTCCTTTTATCCCAGGGAGTTTAAAACAGTACCTTATCCCAGTGCCTTTAGGAATGATTTTTAAGCTCTTAAAAGGCAGGGGTGAGGGACATAAACTTCTGTCTCCCTGGAGCTTAATACTCAACAGGTTCTTTGATATTCCACAAAACAATCCCAGGGTGCAGGCAGCATTTAGATCTGTTTTGGTAAACTTACTTCTAAATTCCATGCTACTGTCTTCATTCCTATTCTTATCTCTGTTCAAAAAGTGGGAGCTTAGACTATCTGATGAAGTCTGGTATTTATAGGGCTGGAATTGGGAATGGAGATGAAAGTGTGACCTTCCCTGAGGACACAGATTAGGGAGTGGAAGGAGAAATGAAAGATAACATCGAGGATCCATGCTGGGATCGATTCATACTCAGGGTGGGCGAGAGGTAAAAACTGAGTTAAGAAAGAAGACTGAGAGACCAAGATGGAGCATCAGGCTCCCAACTACAGGACAGGAGGCAAAATTTAGACAGAACCTTCAAAACACAGGATCCACTTTTTATATACAAGACTGAGAAGAGAGATGTGAAGGACATTTGAAAAAAATTTTCCCCATCTAACCTTTATGTTTTAATAAATAATCCCCATTTTGTCTCTTTCCTTTTATTTTTGGTAGAATTCTCTTGGTGATTATAGAAGACAGCAACTTGTTTGCATATTTGAGAATCAAGGAAGATGCCTCTGCTACTGGAATGGAATTGGAGACACATGGTCAGAGATAAAGGCAGAAAGGGACTCTGGGAAGTGCATATGCACCCTCAAATTAGAGGGCTGAAGAGAGAAACTGGAGATTTTGGGGGGAACAGGAGTTCTGTGGGCCATCCTGGAGGGAACTAGATCATTCAGCTGAGGCCCCAGAGCAAAGGCAACCTCCGCAGAAACTCTGCCTGAAGCAAAGAGAGACCGGGGAGATCCACTGGCTTTCTCTTCCTGTCGCATTTCTGTGTTCTGTATTTCCTACCTGTCTTAGTCAGCTTTTTCGCTGCTGTGATTAAATGATCTGACCAGCACAATTATAGAAGAAGAAAAGTTTATTTGAGGGCTATGGTTTCAGAGGTCTCAATCCATAGACAACAGGCTCCATTTCTCAGGGCTCAAAGTGAGGCAGGACATCATGGCAGAGGGAAGCAGCTTACATGGTGATCAGGAAGCAGGAGAGAGTCTCCACTCTCCAAATACAAAATATGTACCCCAAAGCAAGGCCCCAATTCCAACTGCCTCCAGCCACGCCCGACCACTTCAGTTACCACTCAGTTAATCCTTATCAGGAGATTAAACCACTGTTTGGGTTAAGACTTTTGCAACCCAATTATTTCTCCTCTAAACCTTCTTGCATTGACTGGCATGCAAGCTTTGGGGAATACCTCACATCCAAACCATAGCACTACCCAGGACAGGTGGTTAGGGAGCCTTGAAACATGGTGTCCAGGGATCACCACCTATGTAGTTCAGAGTAGAACTGGGGAAGGGTAGGAAAAAGATCTGAGGACAAACAAGCAAATGGTCAGTAAACTTCGTAGAGGTGTTGGGTGCAAAGAATGAAGTTGGTGAATTTCTGTTTCAGACCCCAAAGAAAAAGAAGGAAGTACATGAAGTTTTAGGTACTATCAGTATTAGAGTCAGGCTTTGAAGAAATGAGACATTTTTATAGAGAAGTTTGTTTGATTTTGAAGAGTTTTATTTTATTTATTTATTTATTTATTTATTTTTGCCTTTTTGAAAATATTTTTATTTTGAGACAGAGTCTTGCCAAATCGCTGAGGCTGGCTTTGAACTCATGATCCTCCTGCCTCAGCCTCCACAGCTGCTAGGATTACAGGCCTGCGCCACCACCCCTGGTCAGGCTATATTCTTTTTTGTACAGGGGATTGGATCCAGGGTCTCTTAACCACTGAGTCACATTCCTCAGCCCTTTTTTTTGTATTTTATTGGAGACAGGGTCTCACTGAGTTGCTTAGGGCTTCACTAAATTGCTGAGGCAGGCTTTGAACTTGTGATCCTCCTATCTTAGCCTCCTGAGGCACTAGGATTACAGGCTGGGGCACTGTGCTGGCCAGGCTAAATTCCTGAAAAAAAGTTTTCTTAATTGTGAAACATTTCATACCTACAAGACTAGATACAATGAATAGACAGTTACAAAGCCCACACTTAAGTATCAGCTGTGCTGATAAAGAAATAGAAGGTCAGTTCTTTGGCAATCCTTGTATGCCTGCCTGGACAAAATCCCCAACTGCCCTTGTGGGATGTGATGTCTATCCAGAACTTTGTGTCAATCATTTTTTTCTTCTCCTCCTCTTCCCCTTCTCCCCCATACTGTCTTCCTCTTTCCTTTTTACTTCTTTTTTTTTCTTATTTTTTAAAATTTATTTTTATTGTAAACAAATGGGATACATGTTTCTGTTTGTACATGGAGTAACAGCATACCATTTGCATGTTCATAAATTTACACAGAGTAATGATGTTTGATTCATTCCATTATTTTTTTCCTTCCCCCCCACCCCTCCCACCTCTCTTTTCCCTCTATACAGTCCCTACTTCCTCCATTCTTGTCCCACTCCCACCCCCCATTAAGTGTCATCATCCGCTTATCAGTGAGATCATTCCTCTTTTGGATTTTTGAGATTGGTTTATCTCACTTAACATGATATTCTCCAATTTCATCCATTTGCCTGCAAATGCCATAATTTTATTATTCTTTAGAGCTCAGTAATATTTCATTGTATATATATATACCACAGTTTCTTTATCCATTCATCAATTGAAGGGCATCTAGGTTGGTTCCATAGTCTGGCTATTGTGAATTGAGCTGCTATGAACATTGATGTGGCTGTATCTCTGTAGTGTGCTGATTTTAAGTCCTTTGGGTATAGGCCAAGGAGTGGGATAGCTGGGTCAAATGGTAGGTCTATTCCGAGTTTTCTAAGGAATCTCCACACTGCTTTCCAGAGTGGCTGCACTAATTAACAGTCCCACCAGCAATGTATGAGTGTACCTTTTTCCCCATATCCTCTCCAACACCTATTGTTGCTTGTGTTCTTGATAATCGCCATTCTAATTGGGGTGAGATGGAATCTTAGTGTTGTTTTGATTTGTATTTCTCTTATTACTAAAGATGTTGAACATTTTTTCATATATCTGTTGATTGCTTTTACATCTTCTTCTGTGAAGTGTCTGTTCATTTCCTTAGCCCATTTGTTGATTGGGTTATTTGTATTCTTCATGTAGAGTTTTTTGAGTTCTTTATATATTCTGGAAATTAGTGCTCTATCTGAAGTATGAGAGGCAAAGATATTCTCCCACTCTGTAGGCTCTCTCTTTGCATTGCTGATAGTTTCCTTTGCTGAGAGAAAGCTATTTAGTTTGAATCTATCCCAATTATTGATTCTTGCTTTTATTTCTTGTGCTATGGGAGTCCTGTTAAGGAAGTCTGATCCTAAGCCAACAAGGTGAAGATTTGGACCTACTTTTTCTTCTATAAGATGCAGGGTCTCTGGTCTGATTTCAAGGTCCTTGATCCATTGTGAGTTGAGTTTTGTGCAGGGTGAGAGATAGGGTTTAATTTCATTCTGTTGCATATGGATTTCCAGTTTTCCTAGCACCATTTGTTGAAGAGGCTATCTTTTCTCCATTGCATATTTTTGGCCCCTTTGTCTAGTATTAGAAAATTGTGTTTATTTGAGTTTGTGTCCATGTCCTCTATTCTGTACCATTGATCGACCTGTCTATTTTGGTGCCAATACCATGCTGTTTTTGTTACTATTGCTGTTTTTGTTACTATTGAAACATTTTAATAACCCCATGTTTAGATTTATTTTTCTGGTGGTCGTAGGTTCTTTGAACAAAATGACAGAAATAAAGAGCAGACCTATGAAGAATGCATTCTGCTTCATTTTCTAGGGAAAGAAAAATCCCAAATAATTCAATTGTTGATGGAAGAATTTAAGAGGATGAGAACAGGCAAATTATGTGGAACTATACATTATGCAAAATAAGAATAAAATAGAGGTGAAGCAGAAACCCATTAGTAACACTCTTAAGTTCTGCTTTCCCTTGTGATGTTCTAGACCATGGATGGAAATTCTCACTGAAATAACCATTTGTTTTCCCATCGTCATTTGTTATTACAGTTATGATAAGCCAGCTTCTCCATCTGTCTCTCTTTCAGTTTAAAGTCATTGCTTTTGCATTTAAAAAGCACCTACCTTGGACAATGCAAGGAATGTTATTTTCTCTGTAAACATCATAACCTAGAAGATTTGTTGGATATGATCAATATGGACTCTGTCATTCAGAGCTTGACAAATTATATTCTGCAAAATTACTTCTTGTGAATAACTGCTGGATCTTTTTTTAAGGAGTCACTAAAGTCAAAACTTTAGTTATTCTAAATTCAACTCCATGATTTGTAATTTCTGTAGACGAGCCAGATTTGATTTTGCCGTCTGCAAGTCTAAAGTTTATAATGCATGTAATTTGATTTTCTTTCTCTAGAGATATTTTATCTATCTGATATGAGTCTTTATCAGCTTAAGCAAAGTAAAAATTTCCATAAAAGTAGAATCCCTTACTTTTAAAGATACTGTTGGAAACTGTTGCTAATTTTAAAAGACATTTGTAGGATGAATGTTAGGCTTTGAGTATGAATTCTGGAAATGTTTTAACTTCTAGAATTTGCTCTTTATCATACTAATTTGCCATTCTTTTGTACTCTTCTGACATTTTATTAATATTTCCTAAGTTTAATTTTTGAAAACTCATCAGTCATTTTTGGATATTCAAATTAATATTTCTCAAATATTTTTGTTTTTTAATTTTGATAGACTGGTCATTTCAATAATTGAAACTCTAGACATTGGCATTAATGATCTCTCAGTCTATTAAGTATTTACACTTCTCACATTTAATTTTCTACAGATTGTCTCAGTGACCCTATGGAATGGTTCAGGAGCGTCACTTTTTCAGAGGTGAGGACACTGCAGATCAGAGGAGATGCATGACAAGAGTAATGATGGTAGTAGCGTGGCTCTCTCCAGGTCTGACAAAGAGGGTAACTTATGCAGAGTGTTGAGCAGCATGCTGGATATACTAGTTGTTCAGGAAATTTGTGCTTCGTTTTATACACTGCCTTGTACTTGATGCATTATCTGATTCTAGGAAAATCCTAACAATAGGAAAATTACTTGGCCTCTCATAGGATTCTTTGGTAGATTTAGTTTTAAATTAAATAACGGCTTTTTTATAGTAGCAAATAAACCCACTGAGAATATGCCTGTCCTGTTAACTATAAGGACACTAGGTTGTCATTCAGTAAGAAGGTTTAAACATCTTTGAAATAAGTAATCCCATAGATGTTGAAATAAGTAGTCTACATTTTGAATGGTAACATAATCTTAAAAGCCAACATTATCCTGTTTCTTTATAACTCTTCTTAAGAAGAACTGCTGAATACTCAGAAATGTTCCTCTAGTTAAGATGACCCCACAGAGGCACCTCTGTCATGTTTTTTGTGTAAAAGAATTTCTATATCTTCTCCTTTCTTCTTCAACTCCCAGATTTCCATACATTTTCTGGATAGTACAATCTATAAACATGTAATGGTATATAATTCCAGGCAAGGCACCATGTATGGGATAACCAAGAACAGGGCCTGTTCCCTTCTTTGAGAAATTCAGTCTTTCATGACTTTATAGCTTTGTCATTATTGATTTAAATCATTGCTTTCACATCCATCTTCTCATCCGTTTTTCAACAGTGCCTTTAAAAGCAGTAGTTCAGTGAGGTTAAATATGCTCAAGAGACATGGAGTAGGACCTAAACATATCACGTAGCCTGTGGAACCTCTTTTTCCCAAACTGGTGATGGTGTTGTTTGTGGAATCTACAGAAAGCCTTCCTCTCTTCTTTGGAAATTTTGCCTTCATGATCTCACAATGTCTACTGCAAGGAAAGTGAGGCTCCACCTTGTTCTCCTTCTCTTGGGACAACCTGAAAAACTGAGCATGGTGGGTGGTATACCTTGGCCTACTACAGAGATTGGAAAGAGTCCTGTGTGTTCCAGTCTCCTTTGAAGCTAGGGTTCTTGATGCAATTGAATATCACCAACATGATTCATTCACCTCTGACTTGGAAGGTGGAGACAGTGTAGAGGCCATCTTCCATGGCTATTGTTTTCTGTCAGCAAGCAAGGCTGGGGTATGACTCTTCACACAGCAAGGTTCTGATATGGTGAATGATAAGAGGTAATTTTCTAAGTCAGAACTGAAATGAGCATTTGATAAAAACTCTAGGCCCCTTATTAAAAAATACTATAAACCAAAATACAGTCTCACATACATGAAATATTTTATGTAAGTTTACTTTATTGTTATAATTGGCTTCCCAGAATTAGTGCACACCTCTTTGACAATTTGGATTCCTATTGGTAAGCCCCTTCCTCTGACTGTGTAGCCTTGGTAGGGTGGGGAATTGTGTTGATGGCTTCATCATTTTACCCTTCGCCGTATCCATGTCCTTTTCCACATGACTTGGCAGTTACTCTCAGAGAAGAAGTGGAGTGTGTTTTCCACAGGGATCCATTTTGAGTTTGCTTTCCAGAATAACATGGGGATGGAGGTATGCTACTTCTGGGCCTCAGCCTCAGGAAACCTTGAGAATTTTCCCCTTTTCTTGTGTCTGTTTTCTCCATGAGAACTTGGCTGGGTTAGGGTAATGGAAGGTGGAGATATGTGAAGCAGTGACTGTTATAGCCAAGACCATTGTAGATCATAAAACCACCAACTGCCCCCTAGATGTGTGAGCTAGGATTAGCAGTGCTCCCCAGATGACCCTGAGTGAAGCCTAGATTCAAGACTACTTAGTACTTATGGTTGTATTCTAGTGTTTCCATGGTTGTCTTACAGCACCGTAATGGCAATAGGTAATGAAGGCATTGGAATTACAAATCAAAATACTATACCTTCTACTGTCCAAATTGCTGACAATGGACAAAAGGTAGGCCAATTGGAAACTTTTTAAACCTTGATTTGAGCAAGGCCAAGTGAGGGAACGTTTCATTTTTTTGAATTATTCTACTCTAAGAACTCAGATGAGATAGTTAAGTAGTTTCTGATACCTGCATCCAAGGCTACTGTGGCTTCTACACTTTTGATGTGTAGAAGTATATGTGACGAGCAGCATATACTGTTCCAATTAGTTTATCTTTCTTTTTAAATGAGCCAGGGCCAGTTTCTGTTTATAATTCTAATTACTAATATGTTGTTTAAAATTATCCAGTTACCATACTATAGTGATACATGCATACCCATGTTTATAGCAGCACAATTTACAGTAACCAAATTATGGGACCAACCTTGATGTTCACCAGTGGATGAACAAATAAAGAAAATAAGGTATAGATACACAATGGAGTTTTATTTAGCCATAAATAAAAATGAAATTATATCATTTGCAGGAAAATGGATCAAACTTGAGAACATCATGTGAATGAAATAAGCCAAATTGACAAAGTCGAGGGTCATATGTTTTCTCTCTTGAGTGGAAGCTAGAGAGGAAAAAGGAAAAGAAAGGTGGGAAGGGGGATCTCATGAAAATGGGAGGGAGATCAGTGCTGTCCAGGAAAGAAGCTAGGCGGAAGGAAGGGGAGTGAAAGGGGAAATATTGGAGAATGATATTGGGAAAATTATTTTGTTATATTCTTGCTTATACGAATATGTAAAAATAAATTCCACCATTATGTACAACTATAATATACCAGTAAAAATATGGCAAATAAAATTATCCCAGATTTAAGTGTCTTAAAATAATCATTTTATTCATGAAATTTTGAATCAGAAGTTTGGGGAAAGATTAGCCAATTTATTTCTACTTGGATTTTTTCTTGCAATAGCGGTCAGATACCAGACATCAGGATGCTTTGCAGAACTGGACTCCTATGGTGACTCATACAACTGATAATTGTGCTTGCTGGTGGTTAGAAACTCAGCTGGGCCATCCAGCAGAATACCTGTTTTTGACCTTCACAGGCTGTCTAGGATTATTTGACATCTTAAAGGTAGCTGGCTTCCCCCAACACCCAGGGAGTGGATGTCCCAAGAAAGTCAGGCTTGGTTCCTCTCTATGGGAAACTCAACATGCTTTGGAATGTTTTAGAACTACCCTATTCTGCCCTTTGAGTTCAAAGTATTTTTATCCCTCAACTTGCAAAATATGCAGTTTCCTTCCCAATATCTTGTCTACTAGGGTCTTAATCTAAGGCCCCAGGACAAGGATCTCATCATTTAAATCAGGTCCAAGTATGAATGAGACTCCTTGTTAGTTCTTTGGTCACAGTTCTTCTTGACTAGTAAAACTTAGGGAACTAAGAAGCAAGTTACTGACCCTGACACAGCCAATACAAAATGTTGACACAGTAGTGGGAACAGTCTTAACTTCAAAGGGGGTGTGGGAGGCCCATCACAACTAGTAGCCCTTTGACTCTGAAGCCCAGATGGACATATTCTTCAATTTGACTATGGCCTGGTCTGCTTCTTAAAAGTTTCAGTGCAATGAAAGAAATTGATCAGAAATTTATTTCATGATGAAGAGTAGAAGTGGTATTTTTAAGAATTATAATTCTTTTGCTCATTTTTTTTCTTATGAAATTATATCAACTTTCTGGGGGAAAATGTTAAAAAAGATCTAGATTGCACTAATATCAGTTTCATTTGGTTTGATTTTAGTGAGGTGGGAAGGATATAGAGTGTTTGCTGAAGGAGCAATACACAGGTCATCTTTGAAACACATTTAATTTTGATTTCTATTTTTATAGAAATAAGTTCTTAATTAAAAATAAAAGAAAACCCTGACATACAAAGATCTAAGAGAAAAACTGAATACTTTTTCCTTGTTATACTCTTTGACATAGGAAGATATTTTGTCCATGAATCGTGAAGTGTTTCTGGGAGTCTTTCTTTTGGGGTTGAATTCATGATTTTGTTTCCTTTGTTCTCAAATAAATGAAGGTATTTTTCTAGAAATTTTATCACTGGTGCTTCTTATGTTTATAAGAAAAGAACTATTAATCTTTTCTTTGTCCTCAATAGAAGTAATTTTTTGAGAGACTTTTATAGAATTTCGAGTGTCTGCAGCCTTCTGAAAAATTGACTAGGTTTCATCGTTGGCAATTTCAGTCTATTGAAGTGCTTCCTCCGGCACTGGGAAGTTTTCACCACTTTCCGACTCTAATGTCTTCCAAGATGGCAAGTTGGCCAATGGAATATGAAGTTGTCCAGCAGCAGGCCTCCACAGCAGTGACTGCAGAGTTTCCAATTAAATTATTTATGTTGTTCCTAAGTGCCCCAACAGCTGCCTACTGAGCCAAGGCATAAATGAACACCCCTTCAGACTGTTCTGCAAACACGATTTACTTTTCTCATAAAAACATGCAGCTTCTGCCCAAATTTCAATTAGCACTTCAAGACCAACCATCTTGTGGGCCAGGGAACATCTGTGCAGGAGATACTTTTGAGTTCTGCCTCCCGTCCTGCCCAAAACCATTTAAAGGGGCGGTGATTTGAAAACCCTGCTCAGATGAAAAACCTACTTGCAAGGCAGAAGATCTTCCTCTATTCCTCCTATGACTGCTGGCTGGCTGTGATTTCAGGACAAAAAAGAAACCTTGTGACACATAACTTTCTCCATTAAAGCAGAAAAAATTTAACATTGTCAAGTATGACAAATACAACATCTTATAGAGAGTACTGATTCTGTGCAAAGACTTTTGCCTGAGAACTAAACTGCATTCTTTTGAGCTTATTGGTTGCATCCTCAGTTTCCAAAAAAGGTTTTAAAAAGCATTCTTCATGGACATGTTAGGAAATAAATTTAGATACTGCAACTGTTGAGAGATACTGGTAGTTGCATCCAGTCAATGTTGAAATAAAATGATAAGATGTACTATAACCTGAAACATTCAAAGGCATACCAATAATTTTAGACAGGATGATATTGATAGAAACAGTATTTCATTTTTTTGGAAATGTGTCATTTCTAGGTCACGTGATATTATGAGCTGAAATTTATATATTAAAGTCCGAATCCCTACTACACCAGAATGTGACTATATTTGAAGATAAGGTCTTTACAGGGGTGATTAGATTAAAATGAGTCATTTAGGTGAGTCCTAATTCAGTGTGACTCGTGTCCTTATAAGGAAAGATTAGGACCCAGACAGGTGCAGAGGGATGACCACGTGAAGACATAGGGAGAAGGCAACCACCTACAGTCCAAGGAAAGAGGAGTTAGGAAAAAACAACTCTATCAACATTGGCACCTTCAGCTTGAACTTTCAGCCTCCAGAATTGTGAGAAAAATTTCTGCTCTTTAAGCCATCCAGTCTGTGGTACCTTGTTATGGCAGCCCAAGCACATGAGTGGCCACAGATTTTCTATGACCTTACCAACCATGTGAGACTTTTTGTTCATTGTTGCAATAAGCCTTCTCGGAGCATGTTTCAAAATTAGGTATGTTGGTCAGTGTAAATCTGAGTTTTGGTAAACTCAGTCTACAAAATAGGTCTGCTTCTTATGAAAAATATCCTTGATTCTCACGGTCTTTACATGACAATTACTGAATGTGTTTCTGTAGTGGTGAGAACTTCAAGACTTGCTCTGACACACTATGACTTTTATGTCCTTTCTTGTTCCATAAGAAAGCAAAGCTTAAACATAAGCTTTAATCCATTGACTGTCTACAATGGAAGGTAATCCTGATAAAAACTCAGAAGCATCTTCCTGATCATAACAACTGGATGTGTTCTCACTAATTCTTATCAGTGGCAAATTGTTCTGGGCCTTATTGCATAATGACTATTTTAATTACTTGATTAATTACATTGTTTAATTACTTAGTGAATGACCAGGCCCAACTGGCAGGGAGAAGAAACAGAAGGGAGTATGGGGAGGACAGAGTGGCTTCCCACATCTCTTCTGATCATATTCCATGATCAGAACTACTCCCTTGGCCAACCTAGAAGCAGGGAGGTGGGGAAGTATTGTTTTTTACTGAACAGCCCTCAATCCTACAGAATGGAAGGTGGTATATAAATTTTGGTGGTAACCTGGCTATGTCTGCAAAATATAGCCAAGACCTATTTAATATTTTCTGTGTGCTAATCACTATTGTAAGAACTTCTACATCCTATGCTGTGTAATTTTCATAACAACCTATTAAATAACATTGGTATTTTTAGTATATGGATTTGATCTGGAATGTTCCCACAAAAGTTCATATGTTAGGCAATACAGCAATGTTCAGAGGTGAAAAAATAGCTCTGACCCGATCAGTTCATTAATCCAGTTGGTGGATTAATAATTTAAATTAACTACTGGATGGCTACTGCAGGCATTTGGGGCATGAATGGAGAAAATAGATCACCAGGGACATGGGCCTTAGGGACTTATCTGTCCCTAGTCCCTTTTTCTCTGCTTCCCAGCGATCATGAGCTGAGCTGCTCTCCTCTACAACACCCTTCTGCCATGATGTTCTGCCTTAGCTCAGGCCCAGAGCAATGAAGTTGGCCAGTCATGTACTGAGACTTCTGAAACCATGAGCCAAAAGAAACTTTTCCTCCTCAAAGCTGTTCTTGTCAGGTATTTGGGTCACAATGACAAAAAGCTGACTAACACAAAAGATGTTGAGATAGAAAAATTAAATAAATTGGTTATACTTACAAAGCAAGATGTGAACCAAGCTTATGCAATTTGGTCAGATTCCTCATTCTCAACCCTTATACTGCACCATTGCTGTGCCTCTCAAGGAAGTCATAAACTCATGAAATAGTGAAATATGGCTCTTTAGACAAGATAGGGATGGGTATTTTCTCATTGAAACCCAACTAATGTTATTTTTGTCCTATTTCTGATTCCTAATTTTCCAAGACTTGGCTATTTACCATATTTTACATAAATAGTGTCTCCTCACAAGTGTGCAGGATTATTTTCAACTATTTATCTTCCCTAGCACTCTGTATCATGTGTTCATGTATACGTTAATTAATTAATTAATTATTCAATCCATTTGCCATCTTTTAAGCATCTGTTAAGTTCCTGGGACTGTATTAGAACATAATAAAGTAATTTGAATACAGCATGTATTGTGCTTCCAAGTTTTCAGTCTAAGGGAGCATGTGTGTCTGGAATGCACAATTGAATAGCAGAGATTATTATTGTCTGAGTTTTGGTTCACTAGTGAATTTTTAGATTATGATTTGTGTCACTCTTCTCTTTCCACTGGTGCCTAGTGTGGTAGTAGGCACATAATAGGATCTTGAAGAGGTCTGCTTTTTTAAAGATACAACTTTATTTATTTTTTAATATCTTTATTAGTTGTTGATGAACCTTTATTAATTTGTTCGTATGCGGTGCTAAGAATCAAACCCAGTGCCTCACACATGCTAGACAAGCACCCTACCACTGAGTCACAATCCCAGCCCCACAACATTTATTTTTCTAAGTAACCCCACATACATCTTTAGTCCATCTGTATTTCATAATAATATTTCAACATTAGTTTGAAAACACACTAATAAAGAATGAGGAATTCCATCCAAATACATGGAAATTTAACTTGAATAGCATGGCCAACATCCATGTACCATATGCTTCTAGGACAGGTCAAACATTTTCAGAATTGAGTTTAAGTGGAATTTGATTATGGTAATTGTTGTATTGGCACTGAGAGAAAGAGAGAGAGTGTGACATAATGTCCAACCGATTCCTAACTCACATGGAAATGTCACATTTGCACACCTTTGACTGAGCACCAAATACCTGACGTGTTGCACCTAACAATCAATGCCACCATAGAATAATTATTTTGTGAGAAGACTAATACAAAATACAGTACATTTATGAAATACATACAGAAAGCTGGTGGGGAGAAAAGCTGTTCAATTATCCATCTGAATCCAGAACTTCAAAATGCATTGTGCTCAGAGTTGGAAGACTTTTAATAATTAGTCTGTCACATAGAACCACCGGAAAGTTAGTTAGCCATGCTGTAGCTATCACAAGCAATTCAAAAGGTGAGAAAACTCCATTAACCACTAGTTGCATTAAGTTCAGAATAATATACCTGATTTTCCCTCTAATGGTGATGATGGAGCCATGGAAACTGTCTCACCACCCAGTTTTGATTCTGTGGGGTTCGGGCTTTTCTTTGAGGAATTAAATAGCTGACAATCACTGTTTAAACGAATATCTTTATTGATAAAATGGCTTGTTTTATTTTGATTTGTATAATTCTGGAGAGGTGAGCTTTTATCCTTATACAACTTAATATTAAGATGAATTAATATTTCACTCAAATTAATTTTATGATTGATTTTTATTTTAAATTTTCTATTAGTGGTTTTTCTTCTTGATACTCTTAGTAGGCTAAGGTCATTATTGTAGTTGTTATTCTGGGGGAAAAAAATGTTTTCCATAGCAGTGCAAACCATATGAATTTTCACCATATTCGTGCATGCATATTTTGGCTTTCCATTCTGTCAAAAACATACCCTAGACTTTTCTGTATAGAAATGAAAATCAATCATTATGCCCCAAAATTTTATTTTATTTTTGGAATAAAATTTTCCTTCTTATAGGTGACCCTTGGGAAAATCCTCTACATCAGATCGGAGGCCCCATATCACCCCCAGGTAACAAAATTTTATTTTATTTTCACAAGAATATGAAATGAAAAGATTAGAACTCTTACTTTTTTTAAGTCAAGGTGTAGTCAGCAGCCTCTGGGATGACCCTAATGAAACCCCTGCTCACATTCACAGGCTTATGTAACCCTTCTCCATGAGTATGGGCTGGACGTACTGATTAGTGTGTCATAAATGCAATAGAGTGATAGATGGAATGGTCAATTCTAAGATTAGGTTACGAAAAGATAGCAACGGAAATCTAAACTTTAAAAAATATTTTCCAATACAGGCAGATAGGAGAGCAAATGAGAAAGCATGAGATCCAGGACACAGAGGATCCCCTAGTATAGAGAGAGGTGAAAAGGAAGAGAAGGCCATTATGCCCATATGCAGCTGGCCAAGGAGGACCCAGTCCATACTGGAACAGGTGACAAGAGCTCGCTGAGAGATTCTCAAAGGAAAAAATAGATAACTAGTTGGTATGTTCGACTATATTGGGATGCATTTTAGTCTGTTTTTTGTAGTAAAATACCTGGGTAATTTATTAAGAATAGAGATTCTGGAGCTCAGGGTTCCAGAGCTTGGGAAATCCAAGAACATGGTACTGACAACTGGTAAGGGCCTTCCTGCTGTATCAGGACATGGTGAGAGGATTCACATGGTGAGACCAAGCGAGTGTGCTAATGCCTCAGTTTATAAAGCCTTCTTCATCTTATAAAGCCACTAGTGCCATTTGGGGGACCCATGCTCATGACCTCCTCTAATCATAACATCTCTCAATGTCCCCGACTTCAAATACCATGAACATATGACTTTGAGCATTAAGTTTCTAGCATATGAATTTTCAAGGACATATTCAAATCCTCATGGATTACGTTTTGAAGCTTGGACAGAGGTTAAGGATGCAGCAATGATTAGCATAGAAAACATGGAGCAAACAAGACCATTGTCTCTATTTGGAAGAAGTTAGGTAATGTCTATAACTGCTAATTCAAGAAATGCCAAACAGATACATTATTTTGAAATTAGGTATTAGGAAGGTGAATTTTTTTACTTTTTAAAATCTGTTCTAATTAGTTATATATGACAGTAGAATGCATATATGCATTTTGATAAATCATACATAAGTGGAGTATAATTTCTAATTTTTCTGATTGTACATAATGTAGGATCACATTGGTCATGCAGTCATATATACACACATGAGATAATAATGTCCGTTTCAATCTACTATACTTCTTGCCCCCTTCCTTCACTCCCTTCTACTTAATCTAAAGTTACTCTATTCTTCCCTAGTGCCCACCCTGCCTTATTGTGAATTAACATCCACATATTAAGAAAACATTCAGTCTTTGGTGTTTTGGGTTTGGCTTATTTCACTTAGCATGATATTCCCCAACCCTATCCATTTACCAGCAAATGTCATAATTTCATTCTTCTTTAAAGTTGAGTAATATTTCATCATGTATTTATATCACATTTTCTTAACCCATTCATCTGTTAAAGGACACCTAGGTTAGGTTGGTTCCATCATTTAGCTATTGTGAATTGAGCTGCTAAAAACATTGATGTGGATGTGTCTGTCACTATAGTATGCTGATTTGAAGTCCTTTGGGTATAAACTGAGGAGTGGGATAGATGGGTCAAATGGTGGTTCCATTCCAAATTTTCTGAGGAATCTCCATACTGCTTTCCACAATGGTTGTACCAATTTGCATTCCCACCTGTAATGTATGAGTTACCTTAGCCCATATCCTTGTCAACACTTATTGTTGTTTGTATTCTTGATAATTGCCATTTGGATTGGAGTGAGATGAAATCTTAGTTTCAATTTGCATTTCTCTAATTGCTAGAGATGTTGAACATTTTTTCATATATATGTTAATTGATTGTATTTCTTCTTCTGTGAAATCTGTTCAGTTCCTTATACCCATTTATTGATTGGGTTCTTTGATTTTTGGGGTTCTTTATATATCCTAGAGATTTAATGCTTTATCCTGACGTTCATGTGGTAAAGATTTTCTCCCATTCTATAGGCTCCCTCTTCACATTACTGATTGCTTCTTTTGCTGAGAAGAAGCTTTTTAGTTTGTATCCATCCTATTTATTGATCCTTGATTTTACTTCTTGCACTTAGGGGTCTTGTTAAAGATGTCAAATCCTAGGCTGACATGGTGAAGATTTGGGCCTACTCTTTCTTCTAATAGGCATAGAGTCTCTGTTCTAGTGCCTAAGTCTTTGATCCACTTTGAGTTGAGTTTTGTGCAGGGTGAGAGAGAAAGATTTAGTTTCATTTTGTTACATGTGGCTTTCCATTTTTCCTAGCACCATTTGCTGAATAGGCTGTCTTTTCTCCAGTGAATATTTTTGGAACCTTTGTTTAGTCTGAGATAACTATATTTATATGGGTTAAATTTTATGTGTCTTCTATTCTGTAATATTGGTCTACATGTCTGTTTTGGTGCCAATGCCATGCTATTTTTATTACTATAGTTCTGTAATGTAGTTTGAGGTCTGATATTGTGATGCCTCCTGCTTCACTCTTCATGCTAAGGATTGTTTGGCTATTCTGGGTCTCTTATTTTTCCAAATGAATTTCATGATTGCCTTTTCTAGTTCTATGAAGAATGCCATTGGGATTTAATGCAATTAATAGGAATTGCATTAAATTTGTACAATGCTTTTGGAAGTATGGCCATTTTGACAATATAATATTAATTCTGCCCGTCCAGGAGCATGAGAGATCTTCCCATCTACTAAGCTCTTCTTCAATTTCTTTCTTTAGCATTCTGTAGTTTTCATTTTAGAGGTCTTTGATATGATGGTGAATTTTATGTGTCAACTTTCCTGGACTAGGGATACCCAGATAGCTGGTAAAACATTATTTCTAAGTGTGTCTATGAGGGTTTCTGGAAGAGATTAGCATTGCATTCCATGGATTCAGTAAAGACACTCCACTGTCCCTAAGATAGGTGGGCATCACCCAGTATGTCCAGGGCCCAAATAAAATGGGGAGTTCTCTCCTGTTCTTGAGCTGGAAGTCCATCTTCTCCAGTCCCTGGTTATCAGAGCAGAAGCATCTCCTGCTTTCAGACTCCAGAATTTATGCCAGTATCAACCCACTCCCTGTGTCCTCACCCCCAGATGGCATACTGTGAGATAGCCTACATAGCCATCAAAATCACTTCCCCTAATAAATATCCTCACTGTTTGATTCTTTTTCTCTGGTGAATGCTAATTAATGTGGTAAGTATTGTAAGAAATAGCTAAAGCGTTGAGAGTGGTGACTATGGATTTTGGAAAGTGAGATGAGTGATTAAACGTTGCAAGAAAGGACACTAGGACACTGCCTTTTTTTTTTTTTTTTTTTTTAACCTAGTCATACTCTTTGACTCTTAGAATTGTGCATTGATAAAAAAGAAATGAACTGTAGGTCTCAGGATGCATATTTTATAACTTTGAAATGCCTTATTCTGTTACTCCTCCTCCCTGTTGAGGCCAGACAGAGAAGAGCTGTGTGAACATAGGTTAAGGGAATATTTCTCTAAAATGGACCCACTGTGCTGACCCTCACATGCTCTCTTTCCCAAGAAGCTACTTACCTGCAGCCCTGTTGGCTTAAATGGACAGGAGATGTCACATTCCTCAGTCAATTACCTGTTGTCTGCAGCAGAAATGTAGGCCTGAAATAATGTCGATAAGAGGAACCCAAGTTACACTAAAGGGGAGACTTGTATGTTTCTTTTCACACAAGACCCCAAAACTCAGGGAGATAAGGAAAATTCCTCCTAACCATAAAACCTGCAAGAATTTATGATTAAAAATCCAGTTAAAACCAGTCAGCATGGGACAAGGTGACCTAGAGTTGTCATGGCACTGGGGACTTAAAAGTCTGATGTAGTCTTGCTGTCAGTCAAAAGTGAAGAGGTGGACCTGTGGAACTTTCTGGAGACTTTGCTGGAATTCCAAGTAAAACTGGAGTGCAGGAGAGGCATTTTGTCCCTCTCCTCTTTGAGAGGACTCACTCTCTCCCTTGAGAATGTCCCTTCCCCTTTTCCTACTCCTTCAATAAACTCATTCCTGTTACTCTGAGGGACATGTCTGAAATCTTTCTGACTTGGTCTCAAGAATCAGGGTTTGAAGGGGGAGGTCTTCTTGCTACCTCAGTTTCCCAGAAGGCCCCAGCCGTGCAACTCTGTGCTCCCCTCCCCTTCAGAACCTGAAGACCCTTAGGCTTTTACATTTTCTCTATCAAATCAATGATTAAACCCCCGCAAGTTCCCATGGTCTGGTTCCTCTGTCTTGCTCCTTTTTCTTTCCTGTGCCTCTCCCTCTCCTTCCCACACTGTGTGAGGATGGCTCCTAGGGAAAGCAGATTGCATAAACATGGCCTTCTATTTTTTCCATTTCTCTCACTAGAATTTTACATGCAGCCTCTGGCAGGTACTTGGCATGAGATGGGGTCATGGGCGGGTCTTGCTCATGATTTTCCCTCTTCTCCATTTTTGTAGGTTTGAAAACAATAGATCTCCCATTTAGTTGGTATCAGCACCTTGGGAGTTTTTCCTGACTGTGTTCCATCTCAGCCTAGTCTTCTAACCTGGGAATTAAATGGTCTCTCTGCTCAGTTAGCCTTTCTAGTGAGATTTCATCCCATTAAGATGTGCGAAGGCGAACTTGCCCGCCATTGATTTCTTCATGAGTTCCGGAGAGCCAGGCTGTTAAACAAACACTGCCTGCTGAGTGTCTTTTTCAATGCACCCCCATCACTGCGCAAGCCCACACACTCCTATGAAGGTCATTATCACAGCAGTGCTGGCTGACCACCAGGATGCAGACAGGGGCATGTATGTAGAAGCTTTTGTTCTTAAATTTCTTTTTCTTTTCTGGGTTCTGGAATGCTAAATGTGATCCAGTTCTTCAGTCAACTTCAGGAAGTGAATTAGTAGATCACTTCTGTCCCTTCTGATGTCCCATAGTTTTGGGATGGGCTAAGATTGGGATAAGGACGGACAACTGCAGAAGCATGGAGGAGAGATACTAACTCAATCTTTGTGACTCAGGGAAAGCTCCCTGGGCAGGGTTCGCTCAGCCTGAACTTTGTACAGAGCCAGGAGGGTATAGTAGTAGAGAGCTCTCAAGCTGTGATGAACTAGTCATGAAAAATAATCAAGTGTGTGTAGAGTGATGCTAAGCACAACATCAAAGATCACCTTTGGCCTTTGCATCAGTTTCTCCAAGTGCAGGATTAGCAAAAAGGCAAATTAAACCTGTGTTTATACCATCAGTAAAGGTGGTGTGTGCCCCCAATGTGATAATACTAGGTGGGGCTTTGAGAGGTAATTAAGTTTAGATAAGGATGGAGCCCCATGCTGAGATTAGTGTCCTTATATAAAGAGCAAGGGGCACAAGGACTTTGATTTTCTAGCATGACCAGGTAAAGAAAAGGCAACTTTCTGCAAGCCAGGAAGAAGCTCTCACCAAAACCCAAATCTACCAGTCCCTAGATATTAGGCTTTCCTGCCTCCAGAACTGTAAGGAGTAAGTGTCTGCTGTTTAAGTCACTGTGTCTGTAGTGTTTTGTTACAATAGCCTGAGCTGGCTGAGACAGGTGCAGCCTGAGAGGTCAAAGTCTGAGGTCAAAGTCTGGCTATAGTGCATTTACCCACAATTTTGCAATAAGAAAATCAAGAAAAGATATTAACTGCAGTTTAATTTTAAGTTTGGGGCTTTGTAATTTTTATTGGTTTTATTTTATAGAATATGCGAGATGATGGGTAGTGGAGTAGAGAGACACCACAAATTATTTAAATGATTTATCTGCCATTTAACATACATTGTCCTTTCAACAACATTAAAAAAAAAAAAACTGGATAGGTTGGATAATAACATACAATTATTGTTATTGTTAACATAAGGTTAATAGACAATCAAACTTAAGCCAGAATGCTGTAAAGGGACTTTATCAAAATCTCACTACTGCTCAAAGGCAGAGGCAGGACTTGAATTCAGAAGTCCCAACGGGACACCCTGCTCTGTGATGTCAGATGGACCTGGGCTCAAATGCTTTTTCTACTGTGATGAAATTCTATAACCTCAATTACCTTCAAATGGGGCAGAGTAGGTATTCCATAAGTGGTTGGGAAGATGAAATAAGGAACAGTGTCTAGCCCAGGGCTGGCACAAAGTGTGTGTTTAATAAATGGCAGTTATTATTATCTCCTGGTTCCTGAGTTCAGTACAATTTCTGTTGTGCAGTTTGTGAATAAGAATCCTCTAGAAGCAATGCAAGGTGGTAGGGAATTGTGTATTTAGCTTGTGGTCAGGAATGAAGTACTTAATAACACTGGGTGACTCTGATACTGTTGAAACCTTAGTGTTATTTCTTGCCTGCTCATTTTATAGAGATGATGAAACAACTTAGCTATTTGTCTATCCTGATCTCATGTGGAATTATTTTAAATATCCATGGTTTGCAATAAATATTTTTCTCTGATTTATTCAGTTGGGATGCAGTGGTCAGAGGGAAAGCTCAGACTCCAGCATGGTTGGGTGAAAATTCTGGCTTTCTTTACTTTCCAGTTGTGATATGTTGAATACATTATTGAAATGGTCTGTGCTTGAGTTTTTCATGCCCATAAAATGAGAATAAAACCAGTAGATACTTACAAGTACTTAAGTGAATTAAATGACTTAGTGAATGCAAATTTTCTTTAAAATGACTAATACAAAGTAAGGTTTAGTGTTTATTGAATATCTACTATATGCCAAACCATGTTTTAAGCATGAAGAATATTGTCAATGAGAAAGATAAATAGTATAAGCAGATAAGTACAAGTTCTAAAACACTGAGGTATGAGCTGAAGACTTTTTTTGACCTTTCTTGGGCAGAATGGTATAGCATATATTTCCAGTGATTCTCTGGACTTTTCCAGATCATGGAGAACCCTGATATTGCTTCCTTTAGGCAGCACACAAGCCTTTAATTCTTCTCTCAAGAATAGCTTCCCAAATGGGGTGCATCACTTCGTTTCTATGGTTGTGCACAATGTAGATTCATACCATTCATGTAATCATACATGCACATAGGGTAATGATGTCTGTCTCATTCCACCATTTTTTATACCCCCTCCATCTCATTTTCTTCTACATAATCTAAAGTTCCCCATTCTTCTCTCCCTCCCCACCCCCCACTCCCATTATATATCATTCTCCATTTATCAGGGAAAACACTTGGCCTTTGGTTTTTTTAGGATTGGCTTATTTCATTTAGCATGATAGTCTCCAATTTCATCCATTTATTTGCAAATTCCATAAGATTATTCTTCTTTATAGCTGAATAATATTCCATTCTGTATATATACAACCATAGAAACAAAATGATGTACAAGGAATCAAAATTAAGCCTGTAAAAAATTAAAAGTTGATCTTGGAATGGACCCTCCATTTGACCCAGCTATCCCACTCCTTGGCCTATACCCAAAGGACTTACAATCAGCATACTACAGAGATACAGCCACATCAATGTTCACAGCTGCTCAATTCACAATAGCCAGACTGTGGAACCAACCTAGATGCCCTTCAATTGATGAGTGGATAAAGAAACTGTGGTATATATATACAATGGAATATTACTCAGCCATAAAGAATGATAAAATTATGGCATTTGCAGGAAAATGGATGAAATTGGAGAATATCATGCTAAGTGAGATAAGCCAATCTCAAAAAGCCAAAGGACGAATGATATCGCTAATAAGTGGAGGATGACACATAATGGGGGGGAGGGAAGGGTTAGTGTTAGGGTTAGAGTTAGGGTTAGGGAGGGGGGCAAGTATGGAGGAAGGAAGTACTGTATAGAGGGTAAAGAGGGGTGGGAGGGGTGGGGGGAAGGGAAAAAATAACAGAATGAATCAAATAACATTACGCTATGTAAATTTATGATTACACAAATGGAATGCCTTTACGCCATGTACAGAGAAACAACATGTATCCCATTTGTTTACAATAAAAAAAATAATAATAAAATAAAAAAATAACAAAAAAAATTAAAAGTTAAATAAAATAAATAAAAATAAAAAAAATAAAAACTACGGCAGGCCAGAAACCAGAAGAAAGGACAATGCTTTCTTTAAACAACAAAGAAAGAAATCTTGCCCTTTTTACTCTTCCTGATATGTTAGGTAACTTGTTGATTTGATCTTCTCAGTTGAAAAGAAAAAAAATAAGAATAGCTTCCCACAAACTGATACTTACAGCTTCCCCACAAGAAGCCTTCTTTATGTGAACCATTATATGGAGGCCAGAATTTTTAAAACATGTATGTTATGGAGTCCAAAAATTAGAAATGTCTAATCCTTGAATGTGGCTTCAACGTATGGGTATAAGATACTTGCTTATGTTAGGAGGATACAGTCTTTTTTTTTTTTTTTTTTTTTTTTTTTTTTGCAGTGCTGGGGATCAAACCCAGGGCCCTGTGCTTGTAAGGCAAGCACTTTACCAACTGAGCTATATCCCCAGGCCAGGATACAGTCTTTGATCATAAAATTTGCATTGTGCTAACTGAGGCTCCATTATTGGAGAAACCACTCATTCTCGATAAAATAAAGTTCAGGTAGCGTCCAGATCTAAATGCCTTCCTTTTCATCCTGTGCCGTTTCCATAAGAATTGCAATCTACTTTTAACTACGTACCTTTCCAAGCCAGGGAAGTCCCTTTGAGTCATAGTCAGAAATCTAGCAGCTGTTGAATTAAGATGGAGGCAAAGCCTCCATGTTCTTGCTGGTAGCACACACATAAAGCTTAACACAAACCCACAAATAATTTGGGCTCATCCTGAATACAAATCACTGGTGAACTCATTCTGTGTAGACAGTGCACATCCCAATTTCAGAGGAAGCAGGGAATCACTGGCTAGCTGACAGGCTGCATCACAAGCATACATTATTTCCTTTGACAACAGCATGGTGACACCTCCTCTGTGTCACTTGCAACCCACAGAGGAGAAAATTGTGCACCAGAATAGCAGAGAGCCAGGTTTTCTTGTACACAATACACTCTGATTACTTAATTTCATCTGACTTTCATGTTTTTTTAGTGACCCAGCTACAGAATGGACATGTCTACCTGAAAATGGGTTCATTGGCCCTCCCAAGTATGCATAAAGATTCAGGACTTTAAAACCATTATTCAGACTTCAAATTTGGAATTTGAGAAGCTTTCTTATAGTAGTCAGTTAGGGTTTATTCTTGTCAAAATCCCAATCCCTTCTCCTTGGGACACGCATTTGCATCCTTCATTCTGTATTCTGGTCCATGAGCTCAGATCTGAGTATAGTATTTGCCATTTATTGACAGATAAAGCTGATATTTTACCCCTAGGCGTGCAATTGTTGGGGGTTAGACCTTGTGAGTATCTCCCAGGTGGTCTTGCTGCTCCATGAACACACTGTTAGCAGCTTACAAACCATCACATATTCATTTATGCCATATAGGTAGACCTTTGTGTTTCCAGAAAGTTAAGATAAGACTTATCAGTCTAATTTTCGAGAAATTCTGGAACACAATACTGGGTAAAATGATGAGAGAATCTTATTTTGATCTTCTCCCAACACTTAATACAACATAGAGCAATATACTAATGCTCTTTAACAAGGAAAATGGCATGTTTAAACATGTTGGTATCAAGTTGTCTATTAATCTGCTTTGAGTGTCATCTGAAATCACTGGCTTGTTTTACTCATGCACATTTTTTTTTTCTTCTTCTTAATTAAGCAACACTGGCACTTGTGAAAGCACTGTGCTTCCTTTTAAATTTGAAATGGAGTGTAACCAAGGGAACTACACACCATGATTGAGTTGATGAGCCAAATCCACGAAAGAAGCACCTGGCAAATTGGTGCACCTAAATACTTGTTTTGCAAGTAAGCACTTTAGTGGCCAGAACATGAGAAATTCTGGTTAACATTGTCAGTGCTGACCGTGTTGCAGATGTTGTTCTGAGGATATCTGTTAACTCAATGAATACACACAAGACCCCAGAGATATTTCCAATTATTACCTCAATTTTCTAGGTGAGAGAACTGAGACTGATGAGCAAAGATGATACAGTTATGAGGTGGTGGACACAGGATTAAAACTCAGGTGCCTAGCTCCAGGGATATCACCACAACCTTATGTTATATGGAATCATATATATATATATATTTTTTTTTCAGTTGTAATTAAAATACCTAACCTGTTGCTTTAAACCAATCAAAGGAGAAGTTATCCTTAGGGCTAATCAGTTGAGCCCTTCAAAGAGGTCAGAGTTATGCAAAGTCAGAAAATTTTCCTGCTGAATTTAGAGGACCATACTGGCACATGGTGAAGATTGGAGTGAACCATTGTGTTGTGTGCTGCAGTATGAACCAGCATATGATGGGAGTGATACTGATCTTTATTTGAAAACCAAGATACTAGGAAGCATCCTTTATGTGCCTGAACTTTTCGTTCCTCACTTTTCAAAGCTACAGATGGCCTTGGAAGGCTGGCTGCATGTGTTTCAGGGCATAACTTGAAGCCAACCCACATATAAATATTAACTATTGCCTGTCCAGTCTATGATTTGGACTCTTGGAGCCTTTTAATACAGGAAGTCAGGGAGTGAGCCTGATAACTTATCCGTATGGGTTCTTCAACTTCTTTCTTTGGCTCAATTTACATTTTTCATCACTGGTGACAATTCAGCAGGAAAAGGGTTCATGTCCCACGGAGTAAAACAGTACATGGAGAAATAAAAGCTCCCAGGTCCAAATCTCAGTGCTACAGTTGGCATGATCTGAGATAGAATTCAATTGGATTTGAATAGCCTGGATTCTATTGTTCATTTTGTAAGGCTTTAGTTTCTTCATCTGAATAATAAGGAGACTGGGCCAGGTGATATTCTACTGTCTTGCTTACACAATTCCCAGATACAATTGAATTATCACACTGAATCTCTCTTATCTTCTTGAATAGAAAATGCAATGTAATATGTATTAGCTTTCTATTGCTGCATTGAAAATTGCAAATCAACAGGTTATAACCATTTTCATTTCTTATCTCATGGTTTTGTAAGTCAGGAGTCTGAGTAGGACTCAAGTATTGCTCAGTGTCTCAAGAAGGTTGGGACTATGTTCTCATGGTGTTGAGAGTCCCAAGCTTCCTTGTTGCTGGCGAAAGTTAGTTCCTTGTGGTTGTAGGAGTGAGGTTTCCACCTTTGCTGCCCTAACCTGGAGGCCATTCTGAACTCCTGGAGCCCCTCTGCTGTCCTCCGTCACGTGGCTCCTCCACCACATGCCAGTTCACTCCTTAAAGGCCTGCAGGGGAATTTCTCTCACTTTGCAGAAACCTGACCTCTTTTCAGGCTCATCTGATGGGATAATCTTTCTTGATTAGCTCAAAGTTGACCAATTAGGGATTTTAGTTACATCTGCAAATTATTTCTTCCATATAACAAAACATCATCATGGGGGTGACATCCCATCAAATTTACAAGTCCTGTTCATAAGGATGGAACATAGAGGGAATCATACAAGTGTATATACCAGGGTGTGGCACTTTAGGGGAACATCTTAAAACTCTGCCTACCAAAGAGTGTCTGGGGAGAGGGGACCCTAAAACTTATTCAGTAAGAGAAACTGCCCAAGTGGAAGTCACCATTGGACCAAATTGGAAATTCTCTATCTCGTGTTTGTATTTTGGCTTCCTAAAAAATTAGCACAGGAGCCCAAATAATTCTAGGAAAAAAATGCCAGGTTCTTGAATACTTGTCCTTAAAAAATCCATGTTTCAAGAAACTCTGGGTCTGGATCCAGAATGCCTCCATTTGAATCCTGGAGTTGCAACCTTATAATCCAAACCAACAACAGTCTGTCCTTTGCAAGTTGTTTAAAAATTTTAGACCTATTTCTCATATCTTTTATAAGAATTGATCTCATAGGGTGTTCTGAAAATTAAACAATTTAATATATATCTATGTATATCTATACATATGTATATATTTAGAAGAATAACAAACATATTGTGACGAACAGAAAAACTCACTTTAGTCAATCAACAATCTTATCTCCTACGTCCTATGGAGCAGTATCATGAGAACTCTATAAAGTAGGCATTATTATCTCCATTTTATAGATGAGGAACAGAGGCACAGAGAATTTAAGTAACTAGTCCAAAGCCAAAGTACTGGTAGGCATAGATTTAGAATTTGAAACCAGTCAGTCTGGTCACTAATAGCATTTTGCTACCAGGAAAATGTCACCACTAACTCACAGGGTAAACTTTTCATGAGTGAAAGAAACAACTAAGTTGATTGTCCTCAGTCAATGCCTGGACTTAAGTTGTTGGGTGTGGCTGATGGGGGCTCTGCTCCTAGCTCGACATGTGGATGAAGCTGGATGCCCTTCCAATCAGACACCTTGAGATAAATGGCATTCTTTGGGATAAAGTCAATGTCAGCAGGGCAGAACAGTTGTATCTGATTCATGATTGGTTTTTAACAACTGGATCAGATTGATGCTTTCAATCTACTGAATATTTGTGTTCCCTGAAATCCCCATGTTGAAATCCAGTTACCCACTTTTGTGGTATTAGGGGTGAGGCCTGTGGGACGTGAACAGGCCGTGAGGATGGAGCCCTCATGAATAGGATGAGTGCTTGCTATGGTTTGGAAGTGTCCTCTCTAAAATTTAGGTGGTATTAATGTGATTGTTTGAAGAGGAGGAGTCTATAAGAGGTGATCAGGCATGGGGGCTCCTCCTTTGTGAAGGGGATTAGGCACCTTAGAAAAGAGCGTGGTTAAAGAAATTGGTCCTGTTTGCTCAACTGCCAGTTACCACATAAGGACACAGTGTTCCCCTCTAGAGAATGCAGCACAACAGGTCATCCTGGAAGCAGAGAGCAGCTGCACCAGACAACTCAACCCTCAGAGACCTTGATTTTGAACATTTTAGCCTCCAGAATGGTGGGAAGTTCAAAATAAATAAAATATCCAGTCTAAGATATTTTGCTGTAGAAACAAACACTGACTAATGGCTCTCTTTCCATCTTCGTGTTGTGTGAGGACATAGCCAGAAGGCAGAGGATCCTCACCAGATTTCAACCATGTTGACACTTTGAATGTAGACTTTCAGCCTCCAAAACTATGAGAAATGAACTTCTGTTGTTTATAAATCACCCAGTCTGTGATATTTTGTTATAGCAGCTGTTACTGACACAATGCTTAATGAGAAATGGTTATAGTCAAAAATGCAAGTTAAACCCTTGAACTTGGATAGGTCAAAGACTGAATGACCTTGATTGATCATAAAATGTTGAAGGAATGAGAAGGTCGTCTTTCGACAAATTGCAGGAACCTAGACAGGGGTCTGCTGTAGCATCAGGTTTTAAAGAGTTATAACATCAGGTGGCTTGAGGTGGGATGAGATGCTGGTGTCCAACACCCAGTGACTTTCTCAACCCCTATCCCCCATTTTCGCCCCATGGCAAACCTTGAGGTCACTCTTTCAGGCCCCATTACAACAGTGGGACAACAGTACTAGACTCTACAGATTTTTCATAACCTTGCTGTAGCAAAGCAAGAGCAGCAGTAGAAAATGGGCCTTCTGCTTGAGCTGGTCATCTTGCATCATCGTCCCACAGTAAACCACTTAAGCGAGGCAGATCTCTGTAACATAAGCAAATTTTAACTAGGAAAGTTCAGGAGTTGGAGGAAAGTCTGTGAGATAGGACTTTTTATTTATCTAGTCATGTGGAGATGTGTTTAGCTTTGGAAATTTTATAGACAGATATACTTACATTTCACATAAATAAGCATATTAGTATATTTCCATATTATATACATTTATATTAATATAAATATATATTGTATATGCACATATATAATATAAATATATTTATATTTCATATAAGGAAGTAATTTTAAAAATAAATTTTGACCATTTGTATCCTAAACTTCTTTCAGAGGAACTAGTGGTTGACATTTGAGTCTTTGAGGCCAAGACAGCAAATGTCATACTTATTTTAAAAAATTGAGATGGCATTGCTGTTCACTGAATGAAATCCATAAAACAATTTCTCCCTAAACCCAAATCTTTTATTTTTCAAAGTTTTATGTCTTTATCTTAATCATGATTTAATGCCCAGACATGTCTTCTTTCTCTGAAATAGTATTCCAAACTAGGTTTTGAAAAATGTCACCCTTCCTAGGTAGGCAGGTTTTACACTCTTGTCTTTTGCTGATGGTAGGGCTGCTGAGCTCATTTTCATGCTGCAGAACTTCTTGGGAACACAGCAGGATGACCTAAGGCAATGAAGGAGCCCAGGTGAAATTTATCTCAAGGCCTTCACAGATAACATTCTATTTCTTATTTTTCATGCCCAGTTTGGTGCGATACTACTGGGAACTTGTTAACTTAGCAGCATTTGTCACTATTCAGTTTTGTTGTACAATAGACTCTTTTTTTCCTTCATTTGATCAATAAGTAAAGGTAGGAGGGGAAAGGAATCATGTTAGATTAATGGTTCTGACTTATGGTAAAATTCAGTCTGAATATTGTACTCCTGATCTCTTCTTCTTTTTTTTTTTTTTTTTTTTTTCTGATCTCTTCTGAGATGGTCTTTTCCAGGAGCAAAATATTCCCAAAGACTTCAACTGCATTGTTCCTATATGTCATGGCTGCTATTTAGTCTATTCACTGAGAGAAGACACAGGAAGCATTTCAATCCATCAAGATCTGTGTTATTTAGAAGACAGACTATTATAGACAGTGATTACAATTGGAGGAAGAGGAAATGGGGAGAAAGAGGTATGCTGGAGACCTACTCAACTAACTAGATATTGAAAATTTATTTAGCTTCCCTTATGTAATGAAGAATTTTCTAGGTTTATTTTACAGACACAGAAAGAATTGTGTGTTGCAAAAATTCAGAAAGCTCAAGTAATGGGCCCCAAGGCCCAAGTTCAATGGTGGCAAACTTAGTTTCAGAGTGAGGACTGTATAATTCAAAAACCTATTTTTTTTTTTTTTTCTTATTTTGTCCTTTACCCAGCAGATCACTATTGTCTGTCTTTGGGTTTGTTTTGCAGTGATAGAATTTGCTATCATAGTCTGTGGTGGGGACTTTAGTGGGCATTGTCCACAGAATGGGATAGGAGGGCATTTGGTGTGATTCCTCTGGAATTCTTTCTCCATAGCAAAATAGGATGATTGGGAGAGGTAGGTTTACAGGGAAGGAAGAATAGAGTCTTATGGATACAAAGACGTTGGTGTGATTAAAATGAGCTGGGTGGTAGGAGAGATACCATAGCTGGCATTAAGGGTCCTAAGTAAATGCAGAGAGACGATGACCTGCATTCTGGTGATGCTCATGGTTAACGTGGGCCTTGTGGCTTTTCCTGAGAGTTCCGAGGAGCCTCCAGCGCTGGGTGGGAGGTTGTATTGTTTGGCTAGGTCTAGTGCAGCAAGGTACTGCAGCTGGGTAGTCTGAACAATAGAAACTCATTGCTCACACTTCTGGAGTCCAGAAGTTCAGAATCAAGGTGGTGGCAGAGCCTGTGCATTCTGAGAGCTGTGAGGGAAGGATGGGTCCCAGGCCTCTCTCCTTGGCTTGCAGATGCTTGTCTTCTCCGAGGGCCTCTTCATGTCTTTGTCCCTTTATCGGTGTCTCTGTGTTCCAATGAACATTTTTCCTAAGGATACCAGTCATACTGGATTAGGGCCCACTCACTCACCTGATTTTAACCATCACCTCATGTTCACTTTACCGCAATGAACACCGAATCCAAATAATTCTGAGGTCCTGGGGATTAGGACTTTTAACATATGAATTCAACTCACAACAGAAACAAAGTGATATATGGGGAAGAATACAGTTTTGGAGCAAGGAAGACATGTTTAAGTTAGGAATGACCCTGCCTAGCCCCTTGGGCAAATTTTAGTGTGTTTCCCTAAATATCAATTTCCTTATTTTAAAAATAGTCACAATAACATCTACTTTGTTGGATTATTATAGAGATTAAATGAGATATGGTATGTAGAAAATATTGTGTCTGGTGGTAGATACCCACTAAAAGCCAATTCTCGTGTTAAACTTAAGTATACACTAATAAAGGAAATATATGTTGAGAAAAAAGAGGTAGAGGGAAGAATTGGTGGGGGGAGGTTGAAAATTATTGTGTGGCCCTTCCACGTCTGGCCATCCTTTGTGTAGAAACACAATCTTCTACTGAGCACGATTGTCTGGTCCTTGGAAGACAGATGTCTGAAAAAATCCACCATGAGATATCTTTTGAATCTTGAAGGCTGTTTAGGAAATAGCCTTCCATGGAGAAAAGGATGGAGAGGAAACCAAGAGCAACCAGGTGTACCTGCACCCATTGGAAGCTCACCTGCATTGCAGTCTGCTAAGACCAGCTCTGCTCCAAAATCATGAAGCACATGGGACCTTGAAGGGCTGCTAAACTTAGAAAGGCACTACCTACCCTCGATTCCATTTTAACAGAAAGCCAATCAGAAAAACTGAGTCGGAAGGGATTATTGCTCTAAGAGGCCTGAGCCAAGACTTCCTTTATACTGTTACATAGTTTACCCCCTTGCCATCATTTCCAGAAAGAATTTTACATTCAAATGCTTTTATTTCTCCTGCTTTTACTTTGGAATGCCAATATATGAAATCATTTCAGGAGAGAAATCACCTTCTGTGAAAAGATTAACCTGACATGTGAGAGAAAGAAATGGAGAATAATAGAACCCCATAAAACCAGACCATTGCTGGAAATGAGGTAGGTTTTGTATTGCACTCCAAAGTGGGTATTCAGGACCTTCTGAATGCACTGCCCAAGCCATGACTCACTCCACTTAGCAAGGACACCTGGAAATTTCAGTTCAGATATCATTATGACAAAGTATAATTTTCCCGGCCTGTGGTGTTTGCTCTGACTCAGCTGACACAAAACCTACCACATTTTCTTCATTTGGGTCATGACTAACACACCCAGTGAACTGAGAGAGCTATTATGTTGTTCTACCAAAGAAGCTACTTGGATTGTTATTGTAAAGGGCACATTTGACAAGCTACATTTATTAAAACAAATAAATAAACAAATTCAGGCCCACCACCCTTATACATTCACATACATATACTTGTTAAGAACTACATATTCAGTTCCTTGGAAGTTACCTATTTTATTGATTCTTCAGTTTCTTTCCATGAACTTACTCTCTGAGCATTGTTTAGAAGTGTTATCTAAACACTTGAAAATTAAATCATTTGAGCTGAGACTGTAAGAAGTTTTCCCATAAAACAGAAAACCATGACCAGAAAGTTACATTCTGAATGCTAAATGTAAGAAATAGGTTTGTGCTCTCTCCTAGATGTGAGCACATGTTACTATGGGATAGTATTATTTAGATTTGTTATAGCTGGTGTTCCAAGAAGTTTAAAACACCTAATTAAAGGCAAAATATTTGTTATTTTGAAATAACTGGTTTTTAATTTTTCATCATCCAAAATAAGATGATTATAAATTAGTTGAGCCATTTATTGAGATATTTATATATAGAGAGAGATATAAAGAAAAAAATACTTCTTTCAGTAAGTGATAATTTTGGTTGAGTTTAATTATTGACATCAATTTTATATTTTTTAACACCTACTAGAGTGGCTTTCATAGTAGGTACTAAATAACCCTTGGTGGAATGAATGGGTCGGTAAATTAAAGAAGGAAAAATATGTCATTTTGAAAGGAGGACAGTGATGTGAGTCTGTTGACCTTGAGAAAGAAAAACTTTTTGTTAGGAGGTTAATTCCTCTTTAGTAAGAACAAATACCATATTGGTGTTCTTGGACATTAGAAAGAGTTGTTCCTCCCCTCTTTCTGTTATTCCAAATTTTAACCAACAGATTGGTGCATTCAGAAGCACTGGGCTTTTATTTACTTGGGGAGAATGAAGTAACCTGGTGTTTTCCAGTGTGGGGCAAAGTGATGGGATGATTGTGAGACTAAAGGGGCAGGAATTTCAGAGAAGGTGGCACAAGGCTGGGCGGGGTGGGGGTGGTTCAGAAACCATCAGGAGCAGAAAACCTGAGCGCTAGAACCCAGAGGAAGCCAGGTCTATGCTGGAGCTTTGAGTTCCAGGACAATCTGGTGGTAGAAGGCTGGTGCTTTTCTCCCCATGACAAATATCTGCCCTGTCTGTGCACTTGGTCTCCATCAGCTAATAGCAATCATCGCTTCTCAGGAGGATCTAATGAAAAGTACCCCATTAATGCAGTTAATCACTGTCATGCATCCAGCCTTCTGGCAGCAAAGTATATTTTCATTTAATTAACTAGTAGCTGATGGATATATTTTGCTACCGTTGCCTAAAAGTGGAAGTCCTAAATGTCCTGATGATCTCATTTGTTCTGATGAAGGCACACCTTCTACCTTCTGTGGACAGGTAGTCTTTAGGTAACTCCTGAGTTCTCGCTACCACTGAGATTTTATCATTTTGCAATCTTTTTAACAAATAGTTTAATTTGGCCACTCTTTCCATTTGTATCTCAAGCCTGTGTTTAATTCCCAGAAAGAAGCAGATAAAGAATATTCCATGCAGATTGCTTATCTCTGGCTATTTGGCAGAAGTTTGGGAAAGTTGAAAAAGTTAGGTTGTATGTTTAGTGTGTGTGTGTGTGTGTGTGTGTGTGTGTGTGTGTGCGCGCACACACAAGCATGCATGTGTGTTCTATCAAGTTTTATTCAGACAGCAAATTGCTTTTGGAGCCATGGATCTGGGTTTCATCTGTTTTCCAGCAAGCATCGCACAAAGTATGTCCTCAATCAATGTTTGTTGACATAAATGAAAGAGGCAGAGTGTTCAGGATACATAAGGCTACTGCTTCTTTCAAGGGAAACCCTGCTACAACTGTCCTTACCATGATAATGGTCCCTGGTAGTGAGGCCCTGACATTGCTTGATGACTATAAATTCTACAGGAGACATTTCCCCCTTTTCTGGCCTCTCTGACCTCATTCCACAGAGGGTACTGCTGGTAATGAGGTGGCTTCCCCTGTGGGAAGCTCTGGGTGGCACAAAGAGTAGATCACACCTTATTTTCTTCTATGAAGTTTCTTTCTCTTCTTTGATTAAACTAGTTTTCTTTCTGATTCATCTTTCTAGTGAAAAGAAGTTCTTAAAAAACCTAAAGTTTGAACACTTTAAAACAGCTTTGTTCTACCAGTGTACTAAAATAGGTACTTTCTTTATGGAATGTTAAGTAGTCTAGCTCTAATTAGGGATATTTAATTCAATGGGACAGAGCCCAAAGAGCTGTTGTCACCTCTAGGTGCCTGGAAGCATGGTGACCACACATGTGAGGCTTTGTACTAAGCTGCTGTCCTTGGTGTACCGTTGCCCTCTGGTCTCATCACCACCAAGTTGTTTCTAAAAACCAGCAGGAGGGGAAGGTGTGTGGATTCATCTAAAAAAAATGTGGAACCTGATTTTTAAAACTATATTCTCCACATACTTTTAACACAATCAGAAACCTTGGTTCATCAGATTGCCAGATGCAAATTTCCCCAGTAACACCCTATTGAGTTTCAAATGCAGTATTCACCATGGAGACTTATAATTGCAGATTTTGTACTACATGATCAACTCTGAACATGAAGGGAATAGCAAGATAATGGAAAACAGACGCTGTAAATGAATATTGGATGTTAATAGGAATTCCCACTCAAATTATGTTTTATTCAATTGTTGAACATCACACTGTGTTATTAAGAGGCTCATAAAGCATGCATGTGGGAAACATAGGAAAGCAAGACAAAACTGTAACTTACCAACCAGGAGCAACTAAGAAGAAATTAAAACCCTTTGTAGTTAAATCTTACTATTTTTAATGCTTTCAAGTTCGATTGGCAATTATATGACAAGTCTAATATTCTTTATTTACTTCCCAGAAAGAGCAGAAGACAGGGTGATGAGATTACTTTTGCATCTGATAGCAGGCCTAGCTATTGTAGCCATCTAGCTAATTGCTAGTTTGCTGTTCCCAATACCAGAGTTTCTGTGCCCCCAAAGACCGTCACCATATGATACTAAAACAAAAGAAAATAACAACAGTGAAAAGCTTAAGGAAAAAAAGATCCAAGTTGATTGATTTTTATATTTCCAAAGAAGATATTGCTTGGACTAGAAGTGAATCTAGAGTCTCTTAAACATCAGTCAAAAGCCTAAGAGGGAAAAAAATACTTTGAGAATTTTGATTTGTGAATCCATTATAATCTTCCTTTGAGACCCAAGGGAGATTGTTTCTAGTATACCCCTGAGGATAAAAAAATTGGTAGACACTGATACTCAAGTCCGTTATATAAATTGTATGCTATTTGCATACAACCTAGACACATCCTTCTGAGTATTTTAAGTCATCTCTACATTTCATGTAATACTTAATGCAATATAAATGCTAGGTAAACGATTGTACTGAATATGTTTATGGAATGATGACAGGAAAAAATCAGTATTTAATGTAATTTTTTTCTTTCAAATGCTTTGGGTCAGAGGTTGATTGAATCTTTAGTTTTTAGAACCCACAGATACAGAGGGTCTACTGTACTCTTACCACAGGTCAAAGGTAGGGAGGGAGACCTAGATTGGGGCACATCATTTACCCACCTTACTGAAGGTTTTAGAGAATAATCAGTAGATATAAAAATCCTACACCCCAACCTGTGTGTGTGTATTTATATATGTGTATATATGCATATGTATTTGGCTGCAAATATATGTATAGATACATAATTCCCTTTACTACATTTTATGCCTCTCTTCTTTCTCTAGATCAAAGATTTCCATTGGTATTTGCTGTCATGAAATTGGATTATCTTCACATCCTCTAAAGCTCCCAAGTGATGTCACCTTTGCACATCAGAGTAATTGTAACTAGATGGTCTCAGGGCCCATCAAGAAGCCTGTGCTTCTGGAGGGTAGGCCTCCCCAGGCACACATCCAGTGGAAGCCCTCCTATAACTTCTTTATTTTTCTAAACAAAGTACATCTCATTGAAATAAGCTTATTATTACATCCAAATCATAAGCATATTCTGATAAAGGAAATAATATATAGTAAAATAGTAATTTTAAGCAAGAAAGCAGGAAGATTCAACCTAGAAATATCTCTGAGAGCCCCTTCTGCTAGTCACTCTCTTAACTGACATCTTGTAAAACTCCTCTCCTGTAGTACATCCTCTGAGTCAGACACACACACCATGATTTGAGAGCTGCTGTAGGTGCTTGAAGCTTTGGTGACACATGGCCTTGAGCACGTTCTCTGACTCTTTGTGTCTTGGAAACATGGTTTTGTTCCAGGCTTTGGCAATTTTGCTGACGTCTGAGGCCAACTCTCCTCTCAGCCTGTTCCTGCAGGCACTGGATGTCATTAAGTGCTGACTCTGTCATCTCAGGTAATGTGACCTTACGTGCACTGTCTTTTTATCTGTCCCTTCCTTTGATCATGCTGTCCTCAAAATCACTACAGATAGAAAAGCTGATAAAAATTCACTTCTTCCCTAAGTGAGTCTGGATTAAGTTCCTACTTTTCTGCATGTGACCCACTGATTCAGATATGGTCTCTAGCTCTGCACCTTGTCCCTGCCTCTTAATCTCTGTGTCAGACCTCATGCGGGCAGGGGTTTCTATATCCCATGTTGGATTTCTCCATTCCTCCAGGAAGCCACCCATCACCCTTCCCTCCCTAGCCTCTGAAAGTCCCCTTCTTTTTGTTCCAATTCCTCCTTGTTCTGACCACGCTTACCAAAATGAAATTGCCCATTTTATTATCTTTCATCCCTGAAAGGCAGGATTTACTGAGAGTAGGAAGTAGGTCTTGTGTTTTGGTGTGTCCCAGCTCCTTGAACATTTCCCGTGTATAGAGAACAGTCAGTTGAACTGAACTTCATTGAAGCTGGCCTCCCCAATAATTCCAGACAATTAACAAGATGTCTTAGCTTTCTCATAAAAGGAGAATTGCATTATTTTAAAAAAGAGTACCTTAAAAATTAAGGTTTATGAATAGCCCACTTACCGCCACACCAATAAAACAGTTCTTGCTGAAGTATAGGGCCATGGTTTCTCTATTCTGGACTGGGCATCAATTAGCTCTAAAATTAGGCAGAAGCGCCTGGCTGTGCTCCTTGAGAGGATGGCAAAATGAGGCTGAGAGGAAGATGAAGGAGCCATCTAACCCTCCTCTCTCTTTCCAAGTGTCGTGGTTTTGTGGTCTTATAGTGGGGCTAGATTTTTATAAGAGGCAGATTTCAAGTGCAGTACAGAAAGCAAATCAATACAAGGAGGGACTCGAGGAATCAGCTGTTCATCAAGAGAAGGACAATGCCACAAGGATGCCATGCCATTTGTTACGACAGCCCGGGAAACACATTAGACAGGCTCTGGCATCTATCAGGGTCAGAGCAGTGACTTCCTTCTGAAGCAAGTGGACATCATTCTTGGCTGGACAGCTCTCAACTCAACCTCCACATCTGTCTTGGCTAGTGCCTTCTCTACAGGGACAAAAACAACATCAAGAAATTCTGAGCAATCTGAGTTCTGGAACAATCGCCCAAAGCTACAGAGTCTGGGAACTTCTGAAATGCTTTTATTTAGAAACTAAAAATCATTACTTATCCCTAATTATGTCAGTACCTACAACTTGGGGATTTCATTCTAGACCCCAGCTAGTGTATCATTAATTGGCTATCTAGTCTGTTAGTAAGAAGGCAATGGTATAAAAAGACAGAGTTCACCCTTCAAGTATATTGTGGCAACAATGATAAGAATTTTTAGCACCTACTATGTACCAGACTCAGAATACCTGCTTTCTTGGATCTGTTAATCCTCATGACAATCTTTCTTCCCCTACACATCTTTATTGACCCATTTTGCAAACTATGAGCAAGTAGTTAGGGTTTGAACCTTAATTCCATCTCTAAAATTTGTTTTTCTTACTTACCTCCCTAGTACAGGTTTGAGACATTTCTCACCAACTAACAAATGGGCACGGTTGTAGAATGACTTTTCCATAAAACAACCAGGTCATTTGATTGCACTTTTATTGTGATTCACCTTATTTTATGATGACCTGTCTGGATGTCATCTAAATTATGGTGCCTTTCTAGCACTTTCACTATGCTTTAGCCTATCCAAGCAAAACACAAAACCACAAAAAATACAAGGTTAACTAGAAAACGTGGAATCTCTGACTGCATCAAGGTGAATCATTTTTCAGGCCTCTACAATCCCCAAGTGCGTTGAACACACATAACTTCACAGAGTTTGGTGGTTCTCTTGACAGGTAAACCATGCATGATCCATTCCATTCTATCAATGAATGAAGGTAAGCTCAAATACTATTGAAAGCAATTTCCTATGTGCATATACAAACATGCCATAGTGAATCCACCACCATCATATATACTCCCAAGAATGGGGTCCTAATTAGAATAAGATATATTCCATGGATTCAACTGTCATGTATAACTAAAAAGAACCGAATAAAATAAACAAATAACTTCTTTCAAAAATATTTTGACCCAGTTATCTCACTCCTTAGTTTATACCCAAAGGACTTAAAATTAGTATACTACAGTGATGCAGCCACATCAATGTTCATAGCAGCTCAATTCACAATACACAGATTGTGGAACCAACCTAGATGCCCTTCAACAGATGAATAGATAAAGAAACTGTGGCATATATATACAATGGAATATTATTCAGCCTTAAAGAAAAATAAAATTATGGCATTTGCAGAGAAATGGATGGAATTAGAGGATATCATGTTAAGTGAAATAAGCCAATCCCAAAAAAACCAAAGGCCAAATGTTTTCCCTGATAAGTGGATGATGATATATAATGGGGGTAGGGAGGTGGGGGTGAGAGAAGAATGGAAGAACTTTAGATTATGTAGAAGGAAATGAGAAGGAGGGGGTTATGAAAAATGGTGGAATGAGACAGACATCATCACCCTATGTACATGTATGATTACACAAATGCTATGAACCTACATCGTGCACAACCATAGAAATGAAAAGATGTACCCCATTTGTATACAAAGAATCAAAATGCATTCTGTAAAAATTAAAAAATAATTTAAAAATATGCATTGCATTCTTAATATCAAAATGCCTGCTCTGATGGACCTTGCAGACTAGTGAATGGAGATAGAAAGTAAAGAGATGATACAAATAAGGTAGATTCCCATATATTCCTCAAATGCAATATTCCCAACAAATTTCTATGAAGAAAAGGAATGGAGGAGAGGAATGGGGATTTGGGGCTGAGGTCTGACAGCTGGGAAGAGGCATGCTGTGTGCAACCTTTGGGAATGGTGATAACAGTGAAGAGCAAGTTCAAAGGCTCTTAGACTGCACTAGCACAGAACTGAGCACCAGGAGGCTGTGGGAAGGAAAGTGGGAGATCCTATCAAAATGGTTGGGCAGGACCCAATCCTAAAACTTTCAGAGATCTGCAATTTTATTTTACATGTAATAGGAGAGCATAATAAGACTTAAATCATGGGAACAATAGAATAAGAAAATTTATGTGCCCCCACAGGTATCTTAAGCATGTTTTGGCTAGTGCCTAGTTCTTTGAATGTCAAAGCTTTCAGTTCTGTCCTAAAACTCTGCTTTGTTCACTGGGAACATTTGAGTGCAAAGCTTATTAGGTTCCAGCTGCCTGCCCTCCTTTCCTTTTCTCTCAATGTGCCAGGTTCCTTCTCAACTCAGGGCTTTTGTTTAAGCATACAAACAATGCCTCAAATGAAATTCCTCTCCTTTCACCCTGGCCAGCTCCTGATGGTCAGTTGGTCTCTGCTTGTGTGGCTGTTCCACAGGGAAATATTTTAGAACCTAGACTGGCCTAATTCTCCTGATTCCCTCCGGCTACAATATGATTTGTAGAATATTGCATAATTATCTGTTCAACATCTATCTTCCTCAAAGAACTGTAAACTCCCTGAGATGACTATTTTTATGTGTCAACTTGTTCAGACTGTAGTCCTCAGTTATTTAATCAAACTCCAATCTAGGTGTTGCTGTGAAACTACTTTGTACGTGTGGTTAACAGCTATAATGAGTTGATTTGAAGTACAGGAGTTCTGCAGGGAAACACTCTGAAGTGAGTGGACAGGCTCCAAACAGTTGAAAACCTTGAGAGAAAACCCGAGGTGTTCCTGAGGAAGAAGAAATTTTCTCTCAAGACTGAAACTTGAATTCTTGCCCAAGAGTTTCCTGTCTGTTTCTCTTATTGATTATAGTCCTGATAGTGCTCACAAATCAGTGAGCCAACTCCTTGAAAGATTGAAAGAGATTTCAGTCAACATCTATCAACATCTGTATCTCCTTGTGTGTGTGTGTGTGTGTGTGTGTGTGTGTGTGTCTTTCTGCTGTCTGTCTTCTCAAAGAAGCCTGACCAACGTGCTCTCTGAGAGAATGAACGCAGGTTTGTGAACTTTATAACTTTGTCCTTCCAACTCTGCCTAGGTCGTATATGGAATTGATATTAACACTTATTTTTGAAAAGTGTTGAATGATGTAAAGGAAAAACTTATAGGGTCTCCATATAATTCAAATCCAAACTTTCATCTTAATTTAAATCAGACAGCAAAGTCCTTGGCATTTGAAGTTCACTCAGAGCTCTAACTTATGCAAAATGGCCCTGTCTTGCAAAGGCATGCCAGCTCAAAGAAATGGTAAGGTTTAGATGGGGCCAGATCCTCTTAACTTCTTCTTCAGTGTCTATGATCTATGTCTGTCTTTAAGACTTAATTTGATTTGCTTGCTCATGGTACAGAATTGTGTAACATTTCGATAATCAGCCAAAAGCATATGGACATATGTATCCATAATCTTGAAAGACCTTCAAGACTTAGATAGGCCCCAAACAAACTCATTAGCATTTATTTATTTTACAGAAGTCAGAAGTCATCCATTAGAAAGAAAAATTAAGCTAAAAACTTGCATAATATTGGCCCATGTCTTGTTTATCTATCATGAGAACTGATACCATTCTTCTCCAGCTGCTGTCAGAAATGGAGGAAAAGTTTTTTGAACATAAATGAAAATTTTAAATTATTTAATAGGTTTTCAGTTTGACTCTAGGAGAGCCAGAGTGTTTTGACAATACCCTGGGAGGGAGAATAGCTCTAATGCAGTGATTCTGGGCTTTGTGTTGATGGATCCATGATTACTTGGGCTGTCACATTCCTCCCTGAAAATCATTTAACCAAAATAAGAATTAGTATAATTTATGGTTTTGTTTTTACAACTGGGACAAGGGAGGAATTGATCAAGGAGCAATCTATCAGTCTTGCTCAAGGCCTGCAGTATTTTCTCTCTTAAATTAAAATGAAAACCATAGAGACTATTGATTCAAAATCTTCCAAATTCTATTTAATACCCAGCTCCATTGTGGAAACTATGATCCCTTTTAGAGTTGGAATTGATTGCTTATTAGCTCTTTTAGTGAGACTGTTTCATTTCTTACTTCCCTTCATTAGCTCTGTTTGACCATCCAGGTAAATTGTATTGGTTCTACTGATTGTACCAGTCCAATTTGGACCTTTTTGGACATAAACAAGTATTTATTCAATATCCTTGGTGTAGCTATCATAGTGATACATTTACTGCATGGTATGCAGAAGAGACACACAGCCCCTTTATTCAAAAATGTTCATTCTAAGTGTATAGGCATGTCCATATTTAAAAATTAAAATCACAGAAGAATAAATGACTGCAAAGGATGAAGACCTAGGTCCTATTCCTGACTTTTTCTCTAAGTAGTTGCATAGCCTTGGACAGGCCACTTGTTTTGGTCAGCTTTGTCACTGCTGTGACTAAATGATCTGACCAGCACAATTATAGAGCAGGAAGGGTTTATTTGAGAGCTCACAGTTTCAGAGATCCAAAGAATGCTGGCTCCATTCCTCGGGACTCGAGGTGAGGCTGAACATCACGTTGGAAGAGTGTGGCAGAGGGAAGCAGCTCACATCATCAGGAAGCAGAGAGAGAGAGTCTCCACTCTCCAGATACAAAATATATAACCCATCGCCACGCCCTCAATTCCAATCCCTAGCCACACCCTACCACAATTAATCCCATCAGACATTAATTCACTGATTGGGTTAAGACTCTTAGAACCCAATCATTTCTCCTCTGAAACTTTCTGCATTGTCTCACATGTGAGCTTATGGGGGACACTTCATATCCAAACCATAACACCACTGTACCCCTCTTGGTACCTGGTTCACTCAGATCATTTCTAGAACTTCTTTTAGGTTGACATGTATTCTTATAGCAAATGATATGAGGGTCAATAGAGGAAGACCATGTAGCTATTAAGGTAATATTGTATGGAAAATTTGACTAAGCACAACTGCATAAATGTTTATTGAGCACTTACTGTATGTAAGGTCCTATGTGTATTATGGAGGAAACATAAAGAGAAGTGGGACATATACTTTCTTTGTCTTCAGGAAGGTCATAAGATTGTGCTATAAGAATGCACAATAAAAAAAAAATGCACAATAGACTGGGAGCCAGGATTAAAGATCTGACCTCAAATTTGTGTTTGAATCTTTACTTTGCTAGTAGCTAACTAGGAACAGATGACATAGTTCATTATCCTCCTAGGATAGTATAAGAGAGTTCCTATCTTAAAGGTTATTGAAATTACTAAAGGATTTAATTCAGTTGATGAATAACTATGTGTTAAGTGCCTGTGCTATGCCAAGATTGTAAGAGATTCTTGATATATATCAGTGAACAAAATAGACAAAGATACATACCCTTGTATGGGTTAATTTCAGTGGAGGGAGATTAAAAATAAACAGTAGGCATAATAGATAAGTGATTTGTATGAGATGTGATAAGTTAATAATTGACATGGAGAAAGACAGACAAGAGCAGGGAAAGGCACCTGGAAGTAGGCCCCTATTTTAAAATATGGTAGTCTAGGTGGTCCTCAAAGATAAAATTCCATTTGAGCAAAAGTCTGAAGGAGGTAATGAACATCACCATCATATGTCTTAGATAAAGCAATTTAGGGAGAGAGAATAGCCAATAAACATCCCTGAGGCAGGTATTTCCCTGGCATGATGAAGGAAGAATAAGAAAAATTAGTGTCACATGGTCAGAGTATGTGATGAAAAACGCTTTAGGAAACAAAGTCAGGAACGAGGGAAAGGATCACCTTGTGTAGGACATTGTTGGCACTGTAGGAACTTTGATGCTGCTTGAGGGTAACGTGTGCATTGCAAGGTTCCACCGAGAGATATGTAATCTGACTTAGGTTGGAAGTGCATTACTAGCAGGTAACAGAGGAAGAAGGGTTAGAAGCCTGCTGAAGTCAGACTGTCAAGAGAAGATGGTGGCGTGACCTGAATGGTAGAGGAGAAGTGATGGAAAGGGGTTTATTCTGGGTTTATTTTAAGCAGAGTCAAGGAGACTATCGAGTGGTTTGTACCACCAGATAATTTTTTTGTTCCAGAGCTTTTCTCCTGAGTATAATCAATTGTACAGAGTAGAAATAACGTTGAGATAATGAAAGTAGCCCAGTGTAATTGTGCACAGTAGGTACTCCATTGAGAAATTAAGGTAAGTGATGTTTAGAAATAGTTCACCAGTCTGCCTCTCTTTTCAACTTTATTTTCAGTTCCATTTCCACTGTAAACCTTTGCTGACTCTATCTCCTGTTTTTCTTTTCTTTTTTTTTCAATTTCTCACCCATTTTGGTTCTTATTTTTCATAACAACTTATGTAAAGCAGACTCAGAGAAGAGGGAAGAAATGCTTGAAAAGGAGGGTCCTCCTATTTGCTCTGAGAGATCTGAAAAGATTTATCTGGTGGAAGCAACATTTGAGGTGCAACTTGACAGAATGGCAAAGACACAGGGCAAAGGTCAAGGGGACAAAGCTAACAGGAGTACGAGGAGCACTTTCATCCTCTCTGATCAGAGGTGTCTATCAGGTTTCCACCTCACCTTAATTGTCATTGGTGACATGCAATCAAGAACTCCTAATTAAGATTTCCATTGCATATCCTCTAGTCTGGCTAAATAAGGTCCTAGACAGTGACAGTGGACATACTTCCATTCTGTGAGTGCACACTTAGGCCTGTTGCCTGTGAGTAGAACAAACTATTGGTGGCCCTGTTCATGGGGGTATGTATGTGTGAATGTGGTGGCATTGATGTTAAAATGTAAAATCCATTGTCTTTTCTGTTTCATATCTTCTATTCTGCTTTGGGACAAGGTAACTATGAGAATCAGAGGAAGCTGGGTTCAACATCTGCACATCAGAAGATATTCAAAACCCCGTACAAGGATGCTGCATAGAGCTAGCTGATATTTATGTAAGTACACAGCTTGTCTTCTCTGTGGACATCTTCAAGATGAATGAGATATATATCATGCATGTATATACCTGTATTCCACACAAAACTTTGTAAACAGAGAGACCCAGTAAAGGCACAAGTCTTTACTGTTTTGTGATGAAGTATTATAAATATTTTACAATGAAGGTGAGGAAATAAAATGGAAATATATGCTTTTATTCAGTAAATATGTAAAACCAAGCAAAATATAACCTCTTTTGAATCTCTTCTCACTGAAGAAATTTTATTCTTGCATGAGCAAGAGGTTTAAATTTATAAAAAGGGGGTCCAAAATTTTTAATAAAAGAGGCTATTTTTATAGTTCATCTGCAGCAAGTCAAGACATTCTTCATTGCCACAAGGAATTTTAAACTCTGTTCAAATCAAGATTATTCGATTTTCATTCAGTATTCATATGCATGAATGTCTCTGATATGATTGAAGCTGCAAAAATGAATTTTGACTTTGCTATCAGACTTTTACTATATGAGGTTTTTCTCTTAACATGGTTGTACGTTAACTCCTTTAATTGGGGGCTGGTCTCCAGGAGGCTCTCTGTGAGTAAATGCAGTGAACTTGATTTCAGGGAGGTGACAATGAAAACTCCAGAGAAAAAGTGCAACAGATGGTTTTATCAGCATTTTCCAAAATGAATCCAGATCAAGAATGGGCTCCACAGGTAAGTCTTCAATCCCTAGAGGGAAAGTTTCAACAGTAAGTCAGGGGTCTCATTTTGTGGGAATCTGAGATCCCAAGCAATTTACCACAGTGGGGACTGAGGTATGCATGCTGTCAGGCACAGGTGGGGCCTGTGATGGACTTGGCCTGACAGGAAAGGCTGTCTGACTCAGAGACCTAGAACAGTGCACTCAAGGAGTCCTGGTAGTCTCCAGCTCAGCCGTGAACGTTTTCTGGAAATTGGGAAAGACAAATCTGCAGGCAGGCTCAACAATGGTGGAGAAGGAAGAAATAAAGAAGAATCTGGGATTTCAAGAATTACTCTATAAGTTCCAAGAACACAGAGATTTTTAGTTTCATGGATAGTCTCTTGGGGAGAATGCAAATTGATAGGACCACTGAGGGGAATTTCACCATTTGATGTTTATCAAAAGACGGAGAATACATGAGTTTCATCTCTAATGTTTAATTCTAGGATATGTGTAGCATGCAAGCAGATACAGATGTATAGCACGCAAGCAGACACAGATGGAATGTTCAAATATACTGCATTTTATAACTGTAAATAGGTATTCAACTAAAATTAAAAAGTGAAGAATTTTGGTTACTTTGTTCCCTTTTGCTTGTTAAAGTTCCCAACTGACCTTTCTGCTTCCTTCACTCACCAACCTGACAGTTCTTTTCATCCTTCAGACATTAGTTTTGATTATCACTGACACTGAAGCCTTCTAAGCTCCTTCTAAACTGGGTAATGTTCCTATTTCATAACTGTTACGGTTTGGATGTGGGATGTCCCCCAAAAGTTCACGTGTGAGACAATGCAAGAAGATTCAGAGGAGAAATGATTGGGCTGTAAGAGTCTTCACCCAATCAGTGAATTAATCCCCTGGGAAGGACTAACTGAGTGATAATTGAAGTGGTAGGTTGTGGTTGGAGGAGGTGGGAATTGGGGCCTGGCTTTGGTGTATATATTTGTATATAGCAAGTGGAGACTTCTCTCTCTGCTTTCTTTTTTTTTTTTTTTTTTTCCTTTTTTTATTGTAAACAAATGGGATACATGTTGTTTCTCTGTTTGTACATGGTGTAAAGGCATACCATTTGTGTCATCATAAATTTACATAGAGTAATGTTGTTTGATTCATTCTGTTATTTTTTCCCTTCCCCCCACCCCTCCCACCCCTCTTTACCCTCTATACAGTGCTTCCTTCCTACATACTTGCCCCCCTCCCTAACCCTAACTCTAACCCTAACACTAACACTTCCCTCCCCCCCATTATGTGTCATCCGCCACTTATTAGCGATATCATTTGTCCTTCGGTTTTTTGAGATTGACTTATCTCACTTAGCATGATATTCTCCAATTTCATCCATTTTCCTGCAAATGCCATGATTTTATCATTCTTTATGGCTGAGTAATATTCCATTGTATATATATACCACAGTTTCTTTATCCACTCATCAATTGAAGGGCATCTAGGTTGGTTCCACAGTCTGGCTATTGTGAACTGAGCAGCTATGAACATTGATGTGGCTGTACCTCTGTAGTATGCTGATTTTAAGTCCTTTGGGTATAGGCCAAGGAGTGGGATAGCTGGGTCAAATGGAGGGTCCATTCCAAGTTTTCTAAGGAATCTCCACACTGCTTCCCAGAGTGGCTGCACTAATTTGCAGTCCCACCAGCAATGTATGAGTGTACCTTTCTCCCCACATCCTCGCCAACACCTGTTGTTGCTCGTATTCTTGATAATCGCCATTCTAATTGGGGTGAGATGGAATCTTAGGGTGGTTTTGATTTGCATTTCTCTTATTACTAGAGATGTTGAACATTTTTTCATATGTTTGTTGATTGTTTGTAGATCTTCTTCTGTGAAGTGTCTATTCATTTCCTTAGCCCATTTGTCGACTGGATTATTTGAATTCCTGGAGTAGAGTTTTTTTGAGTTCTTTATAGATTCTGGAGATTAGTGCTCTATCTGAAGTATGATTGGCAAAGATATTCTCCCACTCTGTAGGCTCTTTCTTCGCATTGCTGATAGTTTCCTTTGCTGAGAGAAAGCTTTTTAGTTTGAATCTATCCCAGTGGTTGATTCTAGCTTTATTTCTTGTGCTATGGGAGTCCTGTTAAGGAAGTCTGGTCCTAGACCAACAAGGTGAAGATTTGGACCTACTTTTCTTCTATAATCTGCAGGGTTTCTGGTCTGATTCCGAGGTCCTTAATCCATTTTGAGTTGAGTTTCGTGCATGGTGAGAGATATGGGTTTAGTTTCATTCTGTTGCACATGGATTTCCAATTCTCCCAGCACCATTTGTTGAAGAGGCTATCTTTTCTCCATTGCATATTTTTGGCACCTTTGTCTAGTATGAGAAAATTGTATTTATTTGGGTTTGTGTCCGTGTCCTCTATTCTGTACCATTGATCTACCTTTCTATTTTGGTACCAATACCATGCCATTTTTGTTACTATTGCTTTGTAGTAGAGTTGAAGATCTGGTATTGCAATACCCCCTGTTTCACTCTTCCTGCTAAGGATTGCTTTAGCTATTCTGAGTTTCTTATTCTTCCAGATGAATTTCATAATTGCTTGCTCTATTTCTGTAAGGTACGTCATTGGGATTTTAATTGGAATTGCATTGAATTTCTATAGTACTTTAGGTAGTATGGCCATTTTGACAATATTAATTCTGCCTATCCAAGAACATGGAAGATCTTTCCATCTTCTAAGGTGTTCTTTAATTTCTTTCTTTAGTGTTGTATAGTTCTCATTGTAGAGGTCTTTCACCTCTTTTGTGAGATTGATTCCCAAGTATTTTATTTTTTTCGAGGATATTGTGAATGGGATAGTTTTCCTAATTTCTCTTTCTGAAGATTCATCACTTATGTATAAAAATGCGTTGGATTTATGAGCATTGATCTTGTAACCTGCTACTTTACTGAATTCACTTATGAGTTATGAGAGTTTTCTGGTGGAATTTCCAGGTTCCTCTAAATATATAATCATGTCATCAGCGAACAGGGATACTTTGAGTTCTTCTTTTCCAATTCGTATCCCTTTAATTTCTTTGGTTTGTCTAATTGCTCTGGCCAGAGTTTCAAGGACAATGTTGAATAGAAGTGGTGAAAGAGGGCATCCCTGCCTTGTTCCAGTTTTTAGGAGGAATGCTTTCTGTTTTCACCATTTAGAATGATATTAGCCATGGGCTTAGCATAGATGGCCTTTACAATGTTAAGGAATGTTCCCACTATCCCTATTTTTCTAGTGTTTTGAGCACGAAGGGGTGCTGTATTTTATCAAATGCTTTTTCTGCATCTATTGAAATAATCATGTGATTCTTGACTTTAAGTCTATTAATATGGTGAATTACGTTTATTGATTTCCTGATGTTGAACCAACCTTGCATCCCTGGGATGAAACCCACTTGATCATGGTGCACTCTCTTTTTAATATGTTTTGTATGCGATTTGCTAAAATTTTGTTGAGAATTTTTGCGTCGATGTTCATTAAGGATATTGGTCTGAAATTTTCTTTCCTTGATGAGTCTCTGTCTGGTTTAGGTATCAGTGTGATATTGGCTTCATAGAATGAGTTTGGGAGGGTTCCCTCCTCTTCTATTTCATGGAATACTTTGAGAAGTATTGGAATGAGCTCTTCTTTAAAGGTTTTGTAGATCTCAGCTGAGAACCTATCTGGTCCCAGACTTTTCTTTGTTGGCAGGCTTTTGATGACTTCTTCTATTTCAGTACTTGAAATTGGTCTATTTAAATTGTTTATGTCCTCCTCGTTCAGTTTAGGCAATTCATATGTCTCTAGAAACCTGTTGATGTCTTCAAAATTTTCTATTTTGTTGGAGTATAGATTTTCAAAATAGTTTCTAATTATGTTTTGTATTTCAATCCTGTCTGTTGTGATATTTCCTTGTTCATTCCGAATTTTAGTGATTTGGGTTTTCTCTCGTCTTGTCTTTGTTAGTGTGGCTAAAGGTTTATCAATTTTGTTTTTTTTTTTGTTTGGAAGAACCAACTATTTATTTTGTCAATTTTTTTGTATTGTTTCTTTTGTTTCAATTTCATTGATTTCAGCTCTTAGTTTAACTATTTCCTGTCTTCTACTACTTTTGGTGCTGTTCTGTTCTTCTTTTTCTAGGGCTTTTATCTGTAGTGTTAGGTCGTTTATTTGTTGAGTTTTACTTCTTTTATTAAATGCGCTCCATGAAATAAATTTCCCTCTAAGTACAGCTTTCATAGTGTCCGAGAGATTTTGATATGATGTTTCTTTGTTCTCATTTACCTCTAAGAATTTTTTAATTTCCTTCCTAATATCTTCTGTTATCCATTCATCATATAATAGCATATTGTTTAATCTCCAGATGTTGGAATAGTTTCTGTGTTTTACTCTTTCATTTATTTCTAACTTCAATCCATTATGATCTGATAGAATACATGGTAGTGTCTTTATCTTCTTGTATTTGCTAACATTAGCTTTGTGGCATAATATATGGTCTATTTTAGAGAGGGATCCATGTGCTGCTGAGAAGAAAGTGTATTCGCTCTTGGTTGGATGGTATATTCTATAAATGTCCATTAAGTCTAAATTATTGATTGTGTTATTGAGATCTATGGTTTTCTTTGTTCAATTTTTGTCTGGAAGATCTGTCCAGTGGTGAGAGAGGCATGTTAAAATCACCTAGTATTATTGTGTTATGGTCTATTTGGTTTCTGAAATTGAGAAGGATTTGTTTGACATACATGGATGAGCCACTGTTTGGGGCATAGATGTTTATGATTGTTATATCTTGCTGATTTATGCTTCCCTTAAGCAGTATGAAATGACCTTCTTTATCCCTTCTGACTAACTTTGGCTTGAAGTCCACATTATCTGAAATGAGGATGGATACTCCAGCTTTTTTGCTGAGTCCATGTGCATGATATGTTTTTCCCTATCCTTTCACCTTTAGTCTATGGGTATCATTTTCTATGAGGTGAGTCTCTTGTAGGCAACATATTGTTGGATCTTTCTTTTTAATCCAATCTGCCAGTCTATGTCTTTTGATTGATGAATGCAGGCCATTAACATTCAGGGTTATTATTGAGATATGATTTGGTTTCCCGGTCATTTGGTTCATTTTTAAAATTTTATTTATTTATTTGTTTGACACAACTTGTTTCCTCCTTTATTTGACAATTCCTTTATGATAATTCCTCCCTTTGCTGATATGCTTCTTTGTTTTTCATCTCTTCCTCATGGAATATTTTGCTGAGAATGTTCTGTAATGCTGGATTTCTTTTTGTAAATTCTTTTAGCTTTTGTTTATCATGGAAGGATTTTATTTCATCGTCAAATTTGAAGGTAAGTTTTGCTGGGTATAAGATTCTTGGTTGGCATCCATTTTCTTTCAGGGCTTGAAAAATGTTGTTCCAGGCCCTTCTAGCTTTTAGGGTCTGGATTGAAAAATCTGCTGATATCCGTATTGGTTTCCCCCTGAATGTAATTTGGTTCTTTTCTCTCACAGCCTTTAAAATTCTGTCTTTATTTTGTATGTTAGGTATTTTCATTATAATGTGCCTTGGTGTGGGTCTGTTGTAATTTTGTGTATTTGGAGTCCTATAAGCCTCTTGAACTTGATTTTCCATTTCATTCTTCAGATTTGGGAAATTTTCTGATATTATTTCATTGAATAAATTGTTCATTCCTTTGGCTTGTTTCTCTAGGCCTTCCTCAATCCCAATAATTCTTAAATTTGGCCTTTTCTTGTAGATTCTGTTCATGATTTCTTACCATCTTCTCTGTTTGTTCAACTTTGTTTTCAAGGTTAAATATTTTGTCTTCAATGTCTGAGGTTCTGTCTTCCAGGTGTTCTATCCTATTGGATATGCTTTCTATGGAGTTCTTAATCTGGTTTATTGTTTCCTTCATGTCATGGATTTCTGTTTAGTTTTTTTTCAATATCTCTCACTCTTTATTGAAATGATCTTTTGCTTCCTGTATTTGCTCTTTAACTGTCGATTGGTGTGATCATTCAATGCTTACATTTGCTCTTTCATCTCATCATTCAGTGCATGCATTTGCTCTTTCATCTCATCGTTTGCTTCCCTGATCATTTTAATTATGTACATTCTGAACTCCTTTTCTGTCATTTCTTCTGCCATGCTGTCATTGGGTTTTATTGATGTAACATCTAGATTTGTTTGCAGCATTTTCTTTCCTTGTTTTCTCATATTGTTCAGGTATCAGAGGACCGCTGAGATATTGCAGATTTCCTCTATTGACTTACAATGTCCCTGAAGATTTCTATATATATCCCCCCTTAGCCTTCAGTAGGCTGAAGTCTTGGAGGAAGTTGATAATGCGGTGCTCCACAAGGAAGCTGCCTCTCTAGGAGTGGTGGCCTTCAGGTGGGGTATAATCCCTGCTAGTGGGCAGAGGTGCCTCCACTTGTTGACCAATGGTCATCCAAAGGGGACTTAGGCTTCGGGCTGAGGCAAGGCCTGTTTGGGCCTGAGTCTCTGGTTTTACCGTCCTTGTGGGGAAACCTCACCCGGCAGAGAAGACTCACCCGGTGGGGAGGTCTCGCTGGTCAGTTCCCTCCTAGAGGTTCCCCTCAATTTACAGCTACCGCCTGGGCTGGGCTGCCTTCCTCTGCAAAGTTCCCAGGGGCCTGGCCCTACCTCCTGGGCCTGGGAGCCTCACCCTTCGCAGATGAATCTCCTTAGGCTGCCCCTCCTCAGAGAATCTGCCCGCAGGCCTGGAACCTTCGCTCCGCCCTAAGCCTGTCTCTGTGCGGCTCTTCCACCCAGAAGCCTCCTAGATCCTGGGACCCTGCTCTGCACCTAATCGCCTGGCTATGCGGCCCCTCCTCTGAGCAGCCACCTGGGGCCCCGTACAATCGCTCCAAGTCCCAGAGACCCGCCACACGCCTCTTCCTCCAGACAGCCGCCCAGTATTCCGGTGCGGTCACCAGGAGTCCAAGAAACTCACTGCGTGCCTCCACCTCCCACCAACCACCCGTAGCCCTGGGCAATCAATCACTCCGAGTCGAAGTGACCCTCCCCGTTCCTCCTCCTTCTCCAGATAACCCCCCGGGTATTCAGGAGAGGTCGCTCTGAGTGGCTCTGAATCCACGTGACCCGCTGCACGGGTCCTCTGGGCAACCGCCCGGAGCTCTGGTGCGGCCACTCAAGACCAAGCGACCCACCACGCTTCTCCTCCAGGCAGCCCCCCTGTGTTCAGGCGCTGTCACTTTAAGTCCAAACAACTCACCACTCGCCTTCTCCTCTGAGCAGCCGCCTGGAGCGCTAATGCAGTCACTGCGAGTCCAAACGACCCATCGCGCTCCTCCTGCTCCTCTTCCTAGTCCTCCAGGCAGGCCCCGGTGTTCAGAAGTGGTCTGAGTCCAAACAGTTTGCCACGCAGCCCCTCCTCTGGCAACCACCTGTAACTCTGGTGTAGTCACTCCGAATCCAAGCGGCCGCGCTCCTCTTCCTCCTCCTCGTCCTCAGGGCAGGCTCCGTGTTCAGAAGTGTTGTTCTGAGTCCAAACAGCTCGCTGCGCGGCTTCTCCTCTGACAACTGCCTGTAGCTCTGGTGCAGTCACTCCGAATCCAAGCGGCCACATTCCTCCTACTCCTCCTCCTCAGGGCAGGCCCCGGTGTTCTGAGTCCACACAGCTCTCCTCGCCACTCCTCCCCTGGGCAGCCGCCGGAGCCCCAGTGGTTGCTCCGAGTCCCAGCGCTGTGCCGAGCGGCCTCCTTTACGGCGCTCCCAGTTGTCCGAGTTCACTGCTCCAGCTGGGGGAGGGGTGTCTCGCTGGCAGCTCTACTTCACAAAGTTTCCTGCGTTCCGGGACCACCGTCCCATCCGGGACGCCTCCCCAACGGGAGAGAGTCACCCGGCTGCTTTGAGTTGGTCCCAAGTGTCTCAATATCTCCTCTTTTGAATCCTGAGTCCTGGAGTAACATGAAATGCAGCCACCCTCTAGGCCGCCATCTTGAAACCTCTCTCTCTGCTTTCTGATCATCATGTCAGCCACTTCCCTCTGCCACTCTTTTCTGCCATTATGTTTTGCCTCAATTTGAGGCTTGAGGAACGGATCCTTCTGTCTATGGATGGAGACCTCTGGAACTGTGAGCCACTAAATCAACCTTTCCTCCTCTATGGTTATTCTTGATGGATCTTTTAGTCACAACAGTGAAAAAGCTGACTAAAACAATAACCTTCCATAACTCCTTCTATTCCTCCTTCATAACAATTTATATCTTACTATATACTAACTGCAGGCAGTTAAGTTTCTGAATACCATTCAAAAAGTAGGGTGATATAAAAAAGGTTTTCAGAGGAGGAGAAAAGTGGAATGATTTTGTCAATATAAGCTAGCACATAATAAATGTTAAAGGAAGATTTTTGCACTAAAGGGAAATGATACTAAATGGAGACTCAAATAAATACAAAGGAAATACCACCAGAAACAGCAAATACATCAGGAAATATATCAGAGTATCTTTTTTTATCCCTTGTAATTCAAGAACCACTCTATTCTTTGAAGCAAATTAATAACAATAAATTGTGGCAATCATAGCTAATGCAGAGGTAAAAGCCATGACAATTAATCAAGAAAGGGAAGTGAAGAACAGGAAATAGACTTTATAAGGATCTTAAATCACACACAAAATAGTATAACATTACTTCCAAAAAAACCACACCCCTTTTTACAGATGCTGATAAATTAAGGATATATACTGTAATCCTTAGGGCCATAATAACTAACACAATAACAGAAAATAAGAGACAAAACTGAAAGATAATCATAGAGAGAAAGAGGAACACTTTTAAAACTAATTTATCCAGATGAAAGCAATGGAAAAAATGAGTGATGAGGGCTGTTACAGCTCAGTGGTAGGGTGCTTGCCTAGCACACCTGAAGCACTGGGTTCAATCCTCAGCACCACATAAAAAAATAAACAAATAAGGGTATTGTGTTCATCTAAAAATAAAAATAAAAAAAAATGAACAGATGGGACAAATAGGAAATAATAGCAAAATGGTAGCTTAAAACTCAACCATATCAATAATTACATTAAATATGAGTGGAGTAAATGCTCCAATTAATTGACAGAGATTTAAAATGTCAAATTAAAAGCAAAATATAATTATATGAAGCTATAAAAGATACCTTTTAAGCCAAAGTAACAAATTGATTTAAAATAAAAGAATAAAAAAGTTGACACCTTGCAATAAAATATTCATAAGATGCTTGGAATGATTATATTAATATCAGACAGGATAGAACTCCAGGCAGTAAACATGACCAGAGGGATATTTAAGTATGACTAAAGGCTCAATTTATCAAGAAGATATGATGATTCTAAAGATCATGTGCACCTAAAACAGAACTTAAGATAAACATATCCATAATTATAGTTGGTGCTTTTAACTCTCCTTTCTCATTAACTGATAGAATATTTAGAGAAAAAAATCTGTAAGAATATAGAAGAATTGAACAATCCTATCTACTGTGTTAACCTTAATTATATATGTGGGTCAGTACTCCCTGAAACTGTCCTTCAAAATTGCTTTCAGGTGTTCATGGAACATTTGTAAAGATAGGTCATGTTAGGCTATAGCAAATATCTATGTAAATTTCAAAGAATTATGTCCTTTGATGAAAATAGAAGTAAATTAGAAATAAAGATATCTAGAAAAATTCCAAACACTTGGAAATTAAGCACCCCACTTAAGTAAACTTTGTGCTATAGAGTAAATCACAGAGATGTTAGAAAATACTTTAAACTGAATGGTAATGAAAAATCTACATATAAAAGTAGGTCAGTGCAGCTCAGGCAATGCTAAGATTGTAAGTATATTTGTAAGAAAAGAAAGTTTTGAAATTAATTCACCTTAAGAAATTTTAAAAATGAGTAATTCAAACCAAAAATAAGTATAAAGGAGAAAAATAAAGATAAGTAGAAATGTACACAATAGAAAATTCATAAAATTGGACATTACAAAAATTTAAAGTCATTTCTTTGAAAATTTGATAAAATTAGTAAGCTCCTAGCTGAACTTATCAAGGAAAAAAGAAGAGGAATACAATTATTAAGTTCAATAAAAACAGACATTGCTATAAGTCCCATGGACATTTTAAAAATAAATAAATAATTTAATAATTATTTATTTAATTATTTAATAATTATTTAATAATTATTAATTATTTAATAATTATTTATTGAATAATAAATAATTTCAAATAACATTCTGATAGTAAAGTGATTATTTAAAATAAATGGACTTATTTCTTGAGAGGTACTTAAAGGAAAAAATTGAATAGCCCTACATTTGTTAAAGAACTTGAGTTCATAATTTTAAAACTTCTCAGGGAAAAAAAAAAAAAACTCCCCATTCACCAGCCCTATTGGTAAATTAAACCAAATATGTAAGAAGGAAATACATCAACTTTCCATAAATACTTTCAGAAAATACTAAGGCAGTACCCAAGCTGTTACAGGAATGTGTTGGGGAGATGCCAGCATCCATTCTGCACCTAGGTGGACAGAATGTTAGAAATGGAATCAGGAACATGTGAGAAGCCCGATATAGCACAACTAAGTGGAGTTTATTCAAAGAATGTAAGAGTCTCAAGATCCAAAAATTGGTGCAACTTACCAAAATAACAGAATGAAGGAGAAAACTCAAATGATCATCTTAGTAGCTACAGAAAAGCATCTTACAAATTCAGAAACACATTCATGAGAGTAATCTGTTGGTGCACTAGTCATCAGGGGAAGTTTCTCCATCCTAGAAATGGCATTGTCAAAAACTCTCAGTCAATATAAGGGGAAAACCTTAAATGCCTTTATCCTATACTCTGAAAGAAAAATAAAGACTTCTAATTTCATTATTTCTGATCAGTATTGTACTTTAAGTGGTAACTAAGGAAAGACAAAACAAAAACCTAAAAGACAGATTAGAAAGGAAAGAAAAAATAAAATTGTCTTTATCCTTAGTTGACATGATTTTCTAGGTAGAAAATATCAAGGAATGTACAAATAGACCACCAGAAATAAAAGCGACTTTAGCAATGTCACAAGATTTAAAAGTCACCTTTACCTCAATTACCAATAAGTAACAATTAAAATTAAAAGTGCAATTCCCAATAATATAAACCAAACATGAATGTGGCGATATATGCATACAATTATAAGAAAATTCTAAGCAAACAAATTTTATCATAATAGTGAACTAGAAGACTTAATAACTTTGTCATTATTCCCAAAGTTCCATAAATTCAATGCAACCTGAATCAAAATCTTACCAAAAAATCTAATCTTTTTGATAAAAATTGGCAAGATTATTCTAAGAAATTATATGGAATTTCAAGAGACCTGGGATAGCTAAGGCAATTTCAAAAAAGAACAAGATTTGATGATTTCATTACTTTATTTCTAGGCTTACTATAAAATACAGGAATTTTAAAAAGCATAGTGCTGGCTTGCAAACAATTAAAAATAATAAAGGCCAGAAATAGACTCCACTGCATCACCAAAATGTGCTGGAACAACTGGGTATCCAAAAGATAATCATGGGGTCCCATCTCATATCTTGAACAAACATTAACTCAATCTGAACATTGTACATAAACATAAAAGAACTATTGATTCTTTAGGAAAAAAAGGCAAATATAACTGACCTTGGAGCAGGCAAAGCATTTTTAGACAGGACACAGAAAATAGCAAATGTAGAAGAAAAAAAAAAGATAAATTGAAGTTCATGAAAATGAAAACTTCAGCTCATTAAAGCACTCAATTAAGAAAAATTACTGAGAGAAAATATTTACAATACATATATCCAACAAAGGATTTGTATTCAGAATGCAAAGGACTCCTACAAACAGCCTAATTTAAATGTACACAAAATATTTGAACAGATTGTTTGCAAAGGAATATATACAAATAGCCAAAAAGCACATGAAAATGTGGTCAAGATTGCAGTTATTGGGAATTGCACAATAGAACAACACACCTCTATACTCCCTCTCGCATGGCTAAAGTTAAAAAGGACTGGAATACCAACTCTTAGCGAAAACATGGAGGAGCCAAAAGTCTCCAACGCTGTGGGTTGATCTGCAAAATGGTACAACCATCTTGGAAGACATTTTGGAAGTTGCTTCCAAGCTTAAACATTTAATTACTCCTTGACTCAATGATCCCAATCCTGAATATTTAGCTGAAAGAAATAAAATTTACGTCAATAAAAATAATAGGCCAATGTTGATAGTAGCTACTTAATGGCTAAAACATGAAAACCAAGAGGATAATGGATCAGAAAGTTATATCATACTCACATAATTCATCAATAAAATGAATAATCTACTCATACCCACAATAACAAGGAGGAATCTAAGTAATGTGTGCACAAGAAATTCTAGCTAGGCCATCTCATGGATCCATTGGGGGATATGAGGAGTATGTTAGCAGTTCTCACATGTTAGATTCACGACACAGATTCAGTGTCTTTGAGTATACCTATTTATTTTTCACATCATGACAAGGAATTCTGATGTCTTGATTTCATGTCCTGTGGAGCACAGTTGAATACCAATTTTAGTCCATTAATACAGCAACCACCCAGAACTACAAACGGCTCCCAGCACACTAAATTCAGTATTTGGAGTGGAAGTATTTGTATCAAGTGTCAGAAGCCCGGTCTAAACTTCTTACTCTACTTCCCCAGAACCTGGTCTGACAGTCTTTTTGTTGACATGTATCAGCAAAAACTTGCAGTATTTTGACATACAAATCTTCTCTCAGTTCTGAGGTTTCAATTCCTGGTTCCTCCTTCCTAGAGATGATGGAATGTACCTCTAGATTTACACTTAATGGCAATGAGAGTTGGTAGATGTAGGACCAAAGTTAACTATAAGAATCAACTTCATCTGGCAAGAAGATTCAAGGGTTTCAGAGATTTGATATATACAAAATTATCCAAATCATTGCAAATGATCTTGTTCCAATTTTCAGCCTTTTTCTTTTTCAATCAATAGCCTAATTCTCCTATAAGAGGCCTGGCAAGGCTGAAAATTTAACCTACATTGTATTTCAGTAATCTGCAAGGCAAACTTTTGGTCTGATTATAGGCTCCATCAAGCCAACAGCCCTAAGAGGTAAAGCATTATTAGGACAGTTAAAAAAAAAAAAAAAACCCTTGGTTCTTGGGCTTCATCTTAAGTCAAGAATTTAAAAAACATGAGTTTGTGATTTAAACTTTGAAGATTCTCCTGCATAGTTAGAATTTGCCAGCCTATTCCACACACTTCGTGATGGTAACCCTCAGCAGCCACTGTACCAAAGCCTATCCTTTGGTAGACTCTGCATTGCAAGGAACCACAAATGACCACTGCAAGTAACTTTTGGCCCCTATGTGAAATGGGTGACCAATGCTACACTCTTTGATGACAATGGATGCTCACAGTCTTCAAGTTTAACTAGCTTGATCCTAATCTGAAATGCCCATTTTCTTGAAAGTATATTACCTGCAATCACTTCTGTCCATAATTGCCCTACTTACTTGTCAGGATATTTACTTAGAAAACAATATAGTTTCCTCTTGCTAGTTTAATAGAATTTTTAACAGGGTATTGTATTACAGATAAGTAGATTTCAGTATGGTGCTAGAGAATATAGGGAAAATGCAGAAGCCTCACAAACAGAAGCCCATGGAAGAAACATCCCTCAAGAGCACAGGAATGTTCTGGGAGGAACTGTACCCTGCCACTGTCCTCCATGTCATGTCTGTGTCTGCAAGGACTGGACACCAGGACACCTCTACTGACCCAAAGAAATCAAACACTTCTGCTGCTGGTCTCTCTGTTGATTCTCTTCCTCTTTCCAAATCTTTCATGAATTCTAACTCCCACACAGAAACCCAAGTCAAGGGATAGAATGTTCAGCTTTTCAGTGTTCACACTTCAGAAAGTTATGTTAGAATGGGTTGGAATATGTGCTAAGACTCAAATGAATTTGCATACGAAGGTTCTACAAGGCACTCATAAAAATGTTCATAGTAATTACCCCTGGCTGGAATTATGAATTACATGTATTCTCCTTTTGCTGGATTGTATTTCTAAATTCTCAATAGTAGACATGTGCTCTTTATAAAATAAGAAAAAAGTTGATCTTGAAAATGAAATAAAAAACAAGAAGTTAAGTGATGTATTTTATTTTTCAGACATCATGACTATTATATTAGCAGTTACACACAACAACACAGTGAACCCACTCTTCCAGATTCAAGAGCCCACAAGTCATTATTACAGTCTGTTTTTGCCCTAGAGGTTTGGAGATTGATAGATTGACTCAACAAGCAACATATATTATAAATACGTGATAATCACTGTGCTAGGTTCTGCAGATACAAAGATGAATGAGATATGGTAACTTTCTTCCAGTAATGATTGTCTAGAAGCAGAGGTAGATTTAATAAAACAAGTGCAATAAAGAATTATCAGGCCAATACTGGACTGTGTACTTGGAATTTATGATATGTGTATATAGGGTTCATAAGATACGCAAATTTGGGTTCACAATAGATATGGGTGTGATGGACTGACAGATCTGGCTCCATGAGAATGTTACAGGCCAGACTGTAAGGGAAATGACTAAACAGACTCCATTTTGCTCTGAGACTCCATGTTATGTAGGAAATAAGCTTCTCCCATGGGAATACCCCGCCTCTGTGCCCATCATCAGTTACTTGGTGTGATATGTTTAATAATATACAATGGCAACTCCTATGTAGTAAAGAATTGCTCTCTTTTGATTCCTATTGCTCCTAAACAATGTACCACATGTACAGTGATTGTGTGGATGTTAGTAACCATTCTTTAGTTTGTACCTAGGTAAGGGTCATTCTGACCCACTTCCCCCTCTGTCGATGATCTCATGATGTTAATGTGTAATTTCAGATCATAGCAACAGACACTTATGATTAATGTGATTTTTGGTATAATAACCCCTACAACCCTGTGGTGGGTGCTGTTCTCCCAATAGCCATTTTTTTGGGCATTGTGTGAGAAGTCAGCTGGCCAGCTTAATAAAGACTCTCAAATTTGGACTTCTCAGTGGTGATCGGTCTGTTCTTAAGTTGCGCCCCATAACAATGGGGCAGTCTCTACTAAAAGGAAAAAATGGGGGATTATGACAAACATCAAAGAGGTTTTCGGTCACTTTCAACTTAGTGGTGAAAAGTAGATTATATACATGTTTCATATGTAGACCAGGGGATGGGGGTGAAGAAGTAGCATGACTAACACAGAGGAAATATCCCACCCTCTTGCCTTGAGGGAAATCACTTCAGTATCACATGTTATTTCAGGATCTTCTCCCATGGGGGTAACCAAGATTCATAATGATTATAACTGAACATCAATCAGAAAAGAGCATGAGTCACAGGAAGAATGTGGGATATGGAATATCCTCATAACAACATGACAAATTATTAAGAGAGACAACAGAGCAAATGTAATGTTTTAATTCTGAAGCCAAGCACACCTGATTTAGATTCTGGTGCCACCATAAACACCATACATCTGATGTAGAGAAAGTAATTTTTCTAAGTCTAGGTTTCTCAACAATATTTCTAAGTAATATTGTTCTAAGTAATAGCATGAAGCCAATATTTCCCACAAGGTAGTTATTAAATAGCATCTTATGGTTGAGGAGACCATTTAATAAGCACCTACCTGCTCAGTTCTTAACTTGAGGTAAGTACTCAGTAAATGTTAGCCAAGATTATTGACCTTTATTTGATCTGGCTTCCATTGGGAGACTCGACATCTAATAAATTCCATGCTTTCTCTCCTTTCTCTATGAAAAGTCAATCAACACCAGACAACACCTATGATTAATTGAGACTATATAAAACCACAAATACTCCAGATAGGCACACACTTTTTTTCATGCTAGTATTGCTTGAACTGTCAGATGCATTGTAATGTCATTTTCAGTGAATGCTACACCAGGAGTAGTTTCTTTAGGGATAATCAAAAACTCATTTGACTGGGCCCAGACACAGTTGTACAGGCAACAGCTAACATGTGGTCTCAAGCAAAGCTGAAGTCATTCAGTACCAACACAGGCAAACATTTGGAAAATTATGTTGGAAAATCAATCAATTCATTAGGAAAAAGTTTAAGCAGATAATCAGTGGGCAAAACTATTGAAAATGTTGAGCTCATTTTCCATTTTTTTAATTGGATTTGTTAGAGGTGTGTGCAAACTGCCCATAATGTACACATTCAGTGACATAAGCTGGGAAGAGACCATTCATTGTATCAGTGTTCTTTTGCAAGATTAGCTAACTCAAATGTCGCTCATGTGATAAGAAAGGGAGGCAGAATGACGATGTGGAAGAAAATGTACTGCCCCTTATTTCAATATGCGCTAATGAAGAAGCAGCATAATATGATAATAAAAATTGAAAATATTGGGGTAGAATGCCTGGCTTTGCAGTTTCAGCTTATACATTTAATTTCTGCATGAACTTGGAGAGGCTTGATTTTTGCCTTAATTTACAATAAAATAAGAACACTTGTACCACACAAGACAAAGGGAATTAGTCCAGGTACAGTGCTTAGAAAAGTATGCATGCAGCAAGCTTACAATAAATATTGTTATGCTCAACATCACTCATCAAATGATGCAAATCGAAACCACTATAACAACTCACACCTGGTAGTATGTCTATTATCAAGAAAGAACACAGATCACAAATGCTGACAAGGATGTGGAAAAAATGCAGCACGTGTGCACTGCTGGTGGGAATGTAAATTGGTTCAGCCACAGCGGAAAACACTATGGAGGTTCCTCAGAAGCTGAAACTAACTGAAACATGATCCAGCGATATCATTTCTGGGTACAAATTCAAAGGGAGAGAAATCAGCATTTTGAGGAGATATCTGCACCCCCATGTTCATTACAGTTATTCACTATAACCAAATTATAGAAAGCACCTAATTAGGAGGTGGGAGAGATGGGGAAATGTTGGTGAAAGGACACAAAGTTAAAATCCTACCTATATTGACACCATCCTGGTTCCTCATGAGGGTATGTGGGTTCCCCCTTTCCTTTTCAAACCCAACTCAGATGTCTTCCTAATTAACGTATCTTTCCTTTTCTATTATCTTCTCACATCTTACCCATCCAAGGTTTTATCTCAATTCCTGGATGTGTTAGAGCAGTTGGAACACTACGGATACAATTAATCTGCAAAGCTAGATAATGCCTTGATGTAATCTGAGAACAATATAATATAGTATTTCTAGATGATGCTGTTTCTATTGTAATAGAGGATCCTGGGCCTGAAACCAAAGTAATGATTAGTGATGGTTGTTTTAGATTGTTTGGAAATGGTTTTGAAGAAAAAAGTTTATATAGAGCTTCTCAAATCACATATGCTTATGTAAAACCTTTGCTCTGATGGGTGAGATTATAGGGAACAGAAGAGAAAGAATCAAACCCCCCCTCAAGTGACAGGCATTTTATATAACAATAAGTGGCTATTTTCTTCCTTAAGAGCCACACACTGTATATGTGTGTGTATGTGTGTGTGTGTAGCTTAAGAAAGAAAATAGCCATTATATATATGTATATATATTTATATAAAATAAGTTCACTTATTTTTCACAATGATCCTATAAAGAGCTAATATGAATAGTCCTATTTATGAATGAAGAAATGAAATGATATACCAGTTAAGAATATACTGCTATATTATCCTGCAAAGTGAAATTCAAACCAGCATAGCACTCTGCTATGCTACCTCTCATGAAGTAGCTTGCTCAATCCCTACAAAATCCATGAACTATGTCAGTATTCTACTTAATGGAGAGAATATTTGCCCAAGGTAACCTCAACAAGAAAATAGAATTGGGGTTCAAATTCAGTCCTGCCTATCTCCAAAGACTCTCTGTTATCTGCACTGTACAAATCTCTTCTGTGTAGGTCTCAAAGTCTCCTTTGCATCTCCATTTTCTCTTACACCAAGTTCCTTTTGCACCTCAGGGCAAGTGGCACAGGTATTTGACCATTTTTCTGCTGACATTCAGTTGTGGGTGGGGTCTAACTCCTTGGGAATATTTTCCAGAGTATCTCCAACAAGACAAGCAATTGTGGCATCTTCTAGCCTTTAGAGTGCCTAAAGGTTAACTTAAAAAAACTAAAGGTGACTTTATTCAGATAAAGAAATTCTGCCTGCACTCTTCTAATGTGATTGAATGTCTTGAAGATCCATGTGCCATTAAGGAGCAATTAAAAGCAAACACAGTAGGTTTCAATTCTCTAACGTGGCAGTACTGAGTCACAGGTTTTCATTTCGTTTGTTTTAGAGGCAAGGCAATCAAGACATGGATCTTTCTTATTTCTTTTCCTGCTTCTCTTTAGCTTTCATAGCCCTCTTACCATTTCAGGGACATATGTCTCTGTTTATAGTCTCTCAGCAAAATAAAGGATTGGCCATGGAACAAGGTTGAGGGAGAGGCATTGGAAACAGCGACAAGAGAATAATTCTGGGAGGCCCTGGTTTCTGGAATGGCACCCTCCTCCTAAGTCCCTCTGCTTTGACTCCCCAGCTATAGCTGGCTTTCATTACATTGAGGGAAAGGACTGAAGCAGAAATATAGCCCCAGGAGAAAAACATTCATTGGTGGAAACATAAATGACAATGTTTACTGATTTTGTTTTTATCAATCTAGAAAAAAAGTTTTATTAGAAAAAAAGAAGGGAACTTGCAGTTTTTAATGCCTCTCTGCCTCCCACTACCATTGGGAAAAGCTCTTGATGGATATTTAACCTTCATGAGACTCCTGTAAGCTAGGTATTTGCCATCTGGATTTTATAGTTGATGAAATCAAAGAGGCTAAATTACTTGCCTTAGGGCATACTGTTAGGATCAGAAGCGGGATTCAGATCTGACTCTAAAAGCTGGTCTCTCTTTGGAGGCTATCATTCTTACAGTTAACAATTTTATTAACAAATAAATATAGAGCAGGAAGAAAACCCTAGAGTGTGAATGCGGTCCTCTGTTGGAAGAAGTTGGAACTTTTCTCAGGTTTTTTCATGTTTCTGTTTGGAGGGACCACTAACCGAGTAACACTAACACTGCTGGTTTCTTGATTCATCCTTGCCTTGTTCTTCCACTGGGCAGATAAGAGTCTCCTATGACAGGTAAGTTGAGAAAGGATGTATTGGCTACCATGTAGCCTGCTTTCTTCTGTTTTGGGCACTGCCTAGTGGTAGAGATGGTGTGTTCTTTCTCATTTGCTCCCTAGTTTTAGGCTTAAAAAGGCTTCCCCTGTAAGCAATCTTGGGTTTTCCCATTCTGCTGGTTAAGTATGAGGTTTACTTCTAGGTTCATTACCATTACCATTGACAATCCAACCTTCCTTGTGTGTCTGTTTTTTATTTATCAACTCTGGCTCTGATAAAGGTGATACTTCGTAATTCCAATCTCTGTGTGCCTGGTTGTTGCTTTGCCTATGTCTCCATTTGTTGCAAACCCATTTGCAACCCCTTAACTCTCAATGAGTTCACAGTCTCATAGGTGGAGCCAAAATATGGCTCAAGACAAGATAACCTGGCTGGCCTCTGTCATTAGCAAGTGTTCATCTCTTGAGGCAGAAGTCAACACGGGGCTAATTTTGTGACTGTTTGGTCTGTATACATGCACAGATATTTGTGTTTAAAAGGCAACACCCTTGATTTGAAGCTCTGGTCTTAACTGTTGTTAAGTTCCTAATAATTTTTTAGTAAAGAGTCTTGAATTTGACCTTGAGAAATAGCTTTCTTCAATTTAGCGACTGAGGAAATTTGAAAAATCTTAAACAGATTCATTTTACTGATATCTGATTGAGATTTTGTATATGTATTGTTCCTCCAAGGAAATGCTTGATAATTAGGAAAGAAGAGTGGTGTGCATGTTAGGAAATCCTGAGGCCTAATATTGCTGAATCTTTTCATAATGAATTTGATATAATCTAATTGCAATGGTTTTCTGAAAAGTAGTACTTTGGTGGATGGTATGGGCAATAGAAACAGGAGCTTTAGAATCTCAAAGAATATGTCTTTAAACCATGTCTTTAATCCATCTTTATTTAGAACTTATCAAACTGTGACTCAGGCTTGTTATATTTTTGAGCAGTAATTTCATTATTTAAAATATTGAACTTGTGATACCCAGTTCACAAGGTTTACATGAAATTTAAATGAAATTAAAGATAAATGAAATAAAATAATCTGATTGTCTTATTTTGGGGTTGTGGCAGTTGTCTGAATCCTTTGTCTGATAAATGTGTGGCGAATATATTTTTCTAGTCTGTAGTTGGCCTTTCATTTTCACTTGAAGAGAAAAAGCTTTGATTATCATGAAATCTTATTGATTTTTTTTTTCATTTAAACTTCGTGATTTTCATATCCTAATGCAAGGTCACTACAAAATTTCCTTCTGATTTTAGAAGTTTTACAATCTAAATTTTTACATTTAAATTTGCTGTTCATTTCCAGTTAAGTTTAATGATGTAAGGTAAGGATCAAGGGTCCAAATTTATTGGTTTTTGCATTTTTTGTTTCTATATATCTAAGTGATACATATCATGTTGAAAAGATAAATGTTTCCCCAACTGAATTTACTTGAAATCTTTGTCAAATCTCAATTAGCCATAGAGTGTGTGTTCGGTGCTGGACTATTATGTCTTTACAGGAATATTCTGTGTTGATTATTGTAGCCATATAAGTCTTAAAATCAGATAGTTTAAGATATCCAATTTTGTTTTCATTTTTTTATAGTTTATTTATTTATTTATTTTGATTCATGGTACACAAATGGAGTACATCTGTTGTTTCTCTGGTTGTACATGAAGTAGAGTCGCACCATTTTTGTAATCATACATGTACATAGAGTAATGATGTTTGTGTCATTCTGTTATTTTTCCTTCCCCCCACCCCACCCCTCTTTTTCCTCTATGCAATCCATCCTTCCTCCATTCTTGTCTCTCTCCAACGCCCATTATGCAATTGTTTTAGCTATTCTAGGATTTGTTTAGATATTTCTGTATACCAAACTCGGGATTTTAATGGGGATTGTGTTAAGTCTACAAGTAGAGCAGAATTGATATCTCAACATTACTGAATCCTTTAATGCCTGATCATGGTCTATGTTTTTTTTTTTCTTTTATTTACAGCTTCAATTTTTCAAAAGTGCCTAGTAAACTGTTATATTCTCTAATCATGAAGTACTTATATAATCACTAGAAAATTTGAAGCAAAATGATTATTTTTTTGCCATTTTCTAATTCAGTAATGATCTGCATTGGTTTGACTGTTCCAAAATTTTAATATTAAGACAATTAAATATTCAATGCCAAAAATTAATAATATTCTATTTTTTGGTTTGTAAGTTATGTGTATTTAACAAAAATATTATTTTCTATTTTTGATGCTATTATCAGTATTTTATTTCAATATCCAATTGATTGTTGTTATATAGAAAAAATAATTGAAGATCTGTTCTGATTTTGCATCATGAAATTTTGCTAAATTCATTTATTGCTTATCGTCACTGTGATAATCCTTACTATTTTCAACCTCGACAATCTTGTCAACTGTGAATAAAGATGGCTTTTGTTTTTCATTTTCAATCTATGTGCTTTTTCTTTTTCTGTGTTATTGCATTGGGAAGTACCTGTAAAACATATTGAATAGAAATGGTATAAGTGGAAATCTTTGCCTTGTCCACAATCTTAGAAGAAAACCACTCAGTTTTCTTCTTCAGTATGTCTTGTAGTAACTATAGGTTTAGTGTAGATTTTATTTATCTGTTCAAGAAAATCTATCTTATTACTAGACTGCAAAGCATATTTACAATTAATGGATGGTGCATTTCGTCAAATGCTTTTTGTGTATGTATTGAGATAAATATGCAGTTTTTATTTTGTATCTTAATATTGTGATTTATGTGTTAGGTGTAATTCAACATATAGTTCAATATAAATTTAGTATGTATATAATTCAGTACAAATGTTGTCTGTCTTTTGAGGAGTTTTTTCATTTTATCTACTTCGTTAAATTTCTTACTAAAAGATATTGCTCATATTTCTTTATAATTTTTAAAAATCCTAATTGGTTCTGTGGTGATATCCTCTCTATTGTACTTGATGTAGGTGATTTTGTAACTTCTCTCTCTTTTTCTTCTCGTCAGTCTTGTTAGAAGTTTTTATAATTTATTGATCTTTTTAAAGAATCAGGTTTAGTTTCATTGATTTTTTACAGTCTATTTTCTGTTTCATTCATGGTTTATTTTATGTTGATTATTTCCTTTATTTTCCTATCTTGAACTTAATTTGTTATTCTTTTTCTAGTTTCTTTAGTGACAGTTTGAATGTTAGTGGTAAACTTGCTACTTTTCAAATATATGCATTTAATGTTTTAAATATTCCTCTATCACTACTATTTATTTATTTATTTATTTGTGCCAGGGATTGAACCCAGTGATGCTTAAGCACTGAGCCACAAACCCAGCTTTTTTGTTTATTTGTTTTGGGACAGGATCTCACTAAATTGCTCAGGGTCTTGCTAAGTTGCTAAGGCTAGATTTGATTCTCCTGCCTCAGCCTCCCAAACTGCTGGGATTACAGGTGTCCACAACCATTCCTGGCCTCTATCACTACTTTAATTATAGCCCCTGCATTTGGTACATCTTCATAATTTTATTCAGTTTTAAGCACTTTCTAATTTTCTTTGTATTTCTCTTCTAACACATGATTTATTTAGATATGTATTGTTTAATTTTCAAATACTTGGGGATCTTCCAGATGTATAACTGTTATTGATTTCTAATTTAACCATTTTGGTCAAAAAATATACACTTAGATTTATTGAAATTTGTTTTATGTTACAGAATATTGTTAATCTTGATTAATATTCCATGAATAATCTGTTATTTTGGGTGTGATATTCTGTCAATGTTAAAAATGTTAAATTGGTTCATATTTGTTTCCAAGTCTTCTAAGTCCTTCCTAATGTGCTGTCTACTAGCTCAATTATTGAAAGAATTTTTTTTTTTTGCAGAAAAAATAATTCATTTCTTCTTTTCTCCATGCTATCACTAATGATGACTTCTTGCTATCTTGGCTTAAAATTATTATTATTAGTTTTTTTTGTTTTTTTTTTTAGTTTCCTATTGCTCTGTTGTTGTTTTTTTTAATTAAAATCTTTTTTATTTTTACAGACTGCATTTTGATTCATTGTACACAAATGGGGTACAACTTTTCATTTCTATGGTTGTACACAATGTAGATTCACACCATTCACGTAATCATACATATACATAGGGTAATTCTGTGTTTCATTCTACTATCTTTCTGTCCCCCACCCCCTCCCATTATTGAGAGAATTTTTAAAAAATTTCCAACTAGTCATGTCATTGATTATGATTTTGTAAGATCCTCTGAGCCAAAACTACCCAGTTAAGGTATTCATGAATTCATGTCCCTCCAAAACTGTGTGAGATAATGTTGTCTGTATCCTCTGGTAACCTGTAAGTTTATCTGTTATCTAGAAACAGAAAACAAATACACCTGATTTTGAATGGATTCAGTGTTTTTATGATTCAATGTCATCTACTTAATTGCCTTATTACTTACACTTCCTTGGGTTTTTTAATCACTGTTTTTTGTTTTCTTTCAGCAGTTGTAAAGATCCAAATTTACTTATGTTATTTTCCTATTGCTAGAACTTCTCTTATCATTTCTTTTCTTTTTTGAAGGTGTATGGTTTCTGATCTTTATTTCCATTTATTTATTTATTTTTTGTATTGGCAATTGAACCCACAGCACTTTTCCACTGAGCTACACCCACAATGCTTTCTATTTATTTATTATTTTGAGACTCTCTGAGTTGCTTAGGTCCACTTAGAGGCTGGCCTGGAACTTGTGAGCCTCCTGCCTCAGCCTTCTGAGTTGCTGGAATTACAGGCAGGCACCATCCTGCCTGGAAGTCCTTTAACATTTCAAAAAACATGGGTGTAGTAGTGATACCTCTAGTATGCACCTTTAGTTCACAGGATGCAGGACGCACCTCTAAGAAGAAGCAGCAGAACTCTAAGAAGAAACAGATCTCCGATAAGGTTAGCAAGCCTGTCTTTCTCTAAACTTTCCTCTATAAGCAAAGCCTCTCTTCCTCTCAAAGTCTCTCTTCCTCTATAAATTAGTGGATATAGGAAAAGTAGTTTATTCCCAGTCTGCCTCCGATAAATACCCATGCAATTGTTGCTGCAGGCAGTAACAAATATCTGCCTGCAGCAGTTTTTCAATAATTTTTCTGTTCCTGCATCCTTTTCCTCTCTCTCTGCTACTTTAATTTACACATTAGGTCAGACAATATTGTACCACATATTACTTGGGTTTTTGCTGATATTTTTCCCCCCTTTGGGTTTCAAAAATAGATTTTCTTGCTCTATCTTCAAGCTTCCCAGTTTGTTCTTCCATAGTGTCTCATGTTCTGGAAATCCCATCAAATGTGTTTTTATTTCAGACTTTGTATTTTTCATCTTGATAAAAATGTTTCATTTGAATGTTTTTATCTTTGTGCCTTTATTGCACTCATGACTTTTCTCTACATTTTGGAACACATAGTATGTTGATATAATGTTTTGATATTGTTATTTACTAATTATATAATTTTGTAACTTATGGGCTATTGTTTTCATTTTTTTCCATATTATGGATTCTGTTTTTGTGCGTTTTCATATATGTGGCAATTTTTGGATGTATTCCATCCAGACACCTAGATTTTAATGTTGGATTTCTGGTTTATTTGTTCGTTTCCTTGAAATATTTTTTTTTTTTTTTTTGTAGGACACAGTTAAGTTACTTGAACAGCTTGATACTTGGGGTATTTCTTTTCAGTTATTTTATTTGAGTTCAGAGTAGGTTTTAGTTTGGGGGAAATTTAGACACACTACTTTTCTTCTCTAATCTCTGTGTTATGATCTGTGTGTTTAGAAGATCTTTCCAATCTGACTGGTAGGAAGACACTTGATTTCTGATCATCATAGGGTCTGAAGACGATTTTTTCACCTGATTTTTCTAAAATTATTTTTCTTACAATTTTAGTAGTTTTTCACACACATTCAGTAGTCAGTGCTCAGGCAAAGAATACTCTGTCCATCTGTGGAACTCTCTCTTTTTGTTGTGGTTTCTTCTCTCCGATATTTTATTCTGAAACTTATAGTCATGTTGAGGGGACTCTAAGGTCTATATAGGTCTCCCTTTTTGGCTTTGTGGCCTGGGAATTGTGTTCAGAAAAGAATTTGTTTCCTTCTCTTAGAGATTTCTCCTTTGCTGCATGTTACATACATATTATATACTTTTAAAAATCATTTAATTGGTATAGTTAAGACCAGTCCTTATATGGAAAAACTTAATCCAACATGGACAGATGTCTGTGTGGATTTTTGTTAAGAATGATTTAATGGTTTCTAACAGTCTATGGTTACAAAAATTCTACATACACAAAATAGTCTCTTGATTAAATAGCTAGGTTTTCAAAATTAAAAAAATATTACCACAAAAGTCTATTATGTTTTAACACAAAGAATTCTGATGAAGAATAACATCAGATAAGTCAAACATTTTTTCTCATAATTCAAGAAACATATTCCCCTCCTTTCATCTGAAATTTTGGAATCCAACAGACCCTGTGTTTGTGGTATCTCACCTGGACTACCCTTACCCAAAAAAATGTCATATTTCCTGAGTAAATACAGCAGAATCAGCCACATTTGTTGTATTAAAAACAAAACAAAAGAAAAAAGAAAAAACAAAAAACAAACATGCACATCCAGATGATTAATCGACATTTTCCAATGATCATTCTGATGTTTCAATGTGACCATCTTTCAAAGTAGTATTTTTTTAAATAGTTAGTTGGAATATCTAATATGCATTGCAAATGTTGGTTTATCTACTTGTTTTGGCAGGTATGGTTCAGTATGTAGTGTATGAGAAGTCCTCATTTCTATCACATTATCTGAGTCATTCAAATTCTTTAAAACACTTTTAGCCTAAAAAATTATTCAAGTAGTTGTGGTTGTATTAAATCCCACCTAAGTTCTTAGTACTGTGAACTCATTTGGCCATTGTTGAAAGGTGGTTCTAAAAATAATCAAAGGCTCAAAAGAAAGATGACTGAATCATAAGATACATCAGAATCAGGTCATTGGTTCTTTTGATCTGCTTGTTAAGTGGGAGCTTTGATGCCATCCTTGTTGCCTCTTTCAAAAGGCAGGCAGTAAAGGAAATACACAGTCAGAACTTAATTCTCATGTATTTTATTACTTAATGGGTTACCTAGGTAACTGCCACTTTTCAGTGATCCCTAAAACTCACATTTTTGTGTAGGAAGAGAAATGGATCATATAAATTTTGCAGAATTTATAAAGGATGCCTTAATATCTCTGACTGAAAAGAGTCTGCAATCATCTTTTGGCTCAGATGTTAATATACTTTTACTATGTGAATGAATTATTCATATATTTATCAAGCACCTGAGTATTGTCTATTTTAATATCCAGGCACTATACTGGGGATTGAAATAGATAATCCTTAACATATTTCCATTGCTCATTTGCTTGTGATCTAAAATTATGTATATAATTTACTATACACACATGTAGTGAACCACATATTGCATATAAATTTTATAAAATATGTCATTTAATCTTTACTCTTTTATTTCTATTCCTCAATTTATGAACACTACGTTCATCTTCTTAAACATCAATTTTGCTAAGTCATTTCCATGATTAAAAACCAACATGGATTCTTTGTCACTGCAGGAATGAAGATGAAACACTCATCTGTTCACTCAAATCTCTTTTGGTTCTACCCATCTAGCCTAGGATTTCTGCTGTGTTCCCCGGAAGAGCCCAAATTAAACCTCCTGTTGTAGTCAACTGTTTCATTTGTGTTTCTGTCAAACTGTTCCTTGGTCATTCTCACCACCACTTCCGGGGCTTTCTAGAAACATCCTATGTCTTTCACCTATGTTAATCCTATCTTCAAGGAAAATGGAGCATCATTCCTTCAGAGGAATGGCTACCACTGCTATTGTTTTATAGTCTGGGTGAGTTTTTTCTTTTTACCCAGGTTGTATGTCTTATAGGAAAGGATGATAATCTTATATATTGTTGGCTTTTCTATCAGCCAGCATAGAACCTAGCATAGAGGAGGCTACCAGTAAGCTTTGTCATTTTTTTTTTTAAATCTTTTCTTAATGTGGCAGCAGGGACAGTGAAAATGGTGCTAGGTAGAGAACCAAGGGTTTGTTTAGGTTCTAGTTTTGATTCTCCTGGATGCTTCATGTTAGGAAAGTCACACGGATGTTTTCTGGGACCCTTTAATCAACTGTGTGGTGAGAGACTTGGTTACTTGATCTGTAAATCTCATTGCAGCACTAACACAACATGTGAAGGGTCTCAACCATCAAATGGTGGAGTTGGTAGAAATGTATAGCTGCAGGTGAAAATTATAAGGGATTGATTTGTCTCAGGTAGCAAGGAGAATCTGATTGGTATTCCAGGGCTGGCTCAATATCTTCTCTCTTTCTGCCTGACCATGTTTTAGAGTTTGAGTTTCTCTCAGTCACGAGGTGACTCCCGCACCTCCAAGCCACTAATGTACACTCTCCACTCAGAAAAAAGGAAGAGGCAAAAGGCAAAACATGTCAACTGAGCATGCTCCATTTATAAGCAAACAGGAGGTTTTCTAGAAAGTCCAGCTAGCAAAGTCAAAGAAAAGAGGTTTTTAGCTAGCTATAGCCATTTCATCAAGGGCAATTTCTGTCTGTTTCCTCTCTCTGTCTCTCTCCATGTGTGTGTATCCCTCTCTCATTCTCTCTCTCTCTCTGTGTCAGTTTGTGTCTACATAAGGGAGAATGTAGGATGAATTCATAAGTTCTTAGATACTATAGTTGCATAAATATACATATCTTCACATCTTTACATTGTGTTGACTTATCATCATCATGAAACATGCAGTTTATAAGCAAATATAACCCAAAAAACATTTTGAGGAGAGGAGTTAAAAGTTTAGACATTTTAGTATTTTAGTTTGGGGATATATCACAATGTGTATGCTTCTAGATCTTTGGATTTTCTTCTTCAGAAGGCTATATTGTATTTTTTTAATTATAAGTTTCTTGATGTATATTATATGGCAAATATAGTTTGAAGTAAACACCTTGATAAGCTCTGACTGGTATATAGAATCATGGAACAGCTATCAGAACAACACCAAACCTTTCAATTATGCCCCCAAATTCCTCCTGCCCCTCAGTCTATTTGCCACAACTACTTCAAAACACCAGTTTTTCTCTCTATAGATTAATTTGCATTTCTAAAGTTTCATATATAGAGAGTAGTCAGGATATACTCTTGTGTCTGGTGACCTTCCTTCAACATAGTGATCCTAAGATTAATCTGTATTATTAGATGTATCATTTCTATTTAAAAGTTATTTTTATTTTTAATCAAGAAATAATATAATGGAGGTTGGGAGGGGTTAGCATTAGGGTTATGGTTAGGTTTAGGGTTAGAGTTAAGGAGGGGGGCAAGAATGGAGGAAGGAAAGACTGTATAGAGGGAAAAGAGGGATGGGAGGGGTGGGGGGGAAGGAAAAAAATAACAGAATGAATCAAACAACATTATCCTATGTAAATGTATGATTACACAAATGGTATGCCTTTACTCCACGTACAGAGAAACAACATGTATCCCATTTGTTTACAATAAAAAAAGAAATAAAATCACATATAACTAAGAATTATATATTTAATGTAGTTAATGATTAAATATATGAGGCACAATAGGATGTTTCAAAATATATATACATTGTAAAATGGCCTAACTGAGCTAATAAACACCTATTATACATATCAGTATTTGTGGAGAAAACACTTAAAATCTCTTCTAACTCAATGTGTTTACTCTGTTTCAAAATCTTCTCTCTTAGACATTTTCAAGTGTACAGAACTTGAAAATGATAGCTACAGTAGTCACTAATCATACAACAGATCTTCTAAACTAGTTTACTCCTTTTTGTGACTAATATTCCATCATCTATGCTTACCACATCGTGTTTATCTATTCACTTGTTGATGGACATTTGGCTGTTTCTGATTTTGAGTTTTTATGAATACTGTTATAAACATTCATGAGCAGGTCTTTGTATTGACATGTATTTTCATTTTTTCTTGGCTAAATACATAGTAATGGGATATATGTATTGTTTGGTAAGTGGCCCTTTTAGGAATCTATTACATTATTTTCCAAAGAGTTTGTACCATTTTATATTCCCACCAGCAATTTGTAAGAATTTTTATTGTTCTTCATTCTTGCTAACACTTTGTGTATTCAGTCTTAAGTTTTAGTCATTCTAATGGGAATGTAGCCATTGAATTTTATAATTTATTTTGATTGATTCATGTTACGTAAATTCATTTAAAGTGACATATTCCTATGATATTTAGGTTAAATTAGTTTTTGAAGCAGGCAAATCATAATGAAATTAATGATAATTTTGTTTCCTCCTTTCAAATTATATAACTCACTTTTTAATTTTTCATTTTAATTTCAAAGCATTGTCAAAGTTTTGAAACCCATAGTAAATGTTATTAGTGACAATGAGCTCATTCATCTTATTTCTGGTCCAGTGGTAGTATCCTTATGATTCAGCATTTAGCTTAGGCACTTTTTATCACATTAAAAAATAAGTTTTTGAAAACTGTTGACAAAGAATTTTTTTTTTTTTTTTACACTCGAGTTGCATGATAAATTTTTGTAAATATATTACTTTCTCTTGCAATTTGATTTGAATCCCTTGGTTAAATTCTTTTTGAGTACATATAATTACAAATTCTCCTTCATTCTTATTTCATTTATAATTTTGTCGTAAGTATTCATAAATGATATTAATCTTCCTTGCCAAGTTTTCATATCAGCATTGTTCTATCTTTATGAAAATCAATATGGAGTCTTGCCAACTGTGTTTATGCTGTGGAATAATTTATACAACACTGAGGTCCTAGTTGCTTGAACATTTGGAGAAACTCATCACATTAACTTGCACAGGTTTTTGGAAGAAAATTTCCAGTAACCTTTTGGAATGTATTCCAGAGTTTTGGATCTGCTAAGATTTCTCGTTTCATGAGTCTATCTTGGCTTTCCCCACTACTTTCTCCCACCTCATCCCTCAGACACGCACACACAGGTACTCATTTCATTGCATACTTAAATTCATTAGCTGAAGGCATCATTTATATACTCGCCAAGTGTTAAAAATCTATCTGTGACTTGGCCCATTTTTCTTACCTCATGTTCTGTATTTCCCTTTTATTAGATTAGATTATTTATTTGTATTGCTTTTACAACTTGTTGGATTATTTCCTTAATCTTATCAAAATGATATTTAAATGCTTATTCACTTATGTGTCTACGCTTTTTAAAAAAGTACTTGCTTTTGACATCCTTTCCTACACCTAACCATTGACAGCATCAGTACCAGTCTTGGGTGTCCCCTCTCTTTTCCTACTCATGGATGCTGGTGATTGGGTGCAGAAGTTATTAAGAGGACAGAGCTCAGAGAAGATGCCACTCCAATATTTCCAATCTTGTGCTGCCAAGTTTATGAAACTTGTTTTCTGGGTGAATTCCAAGTTTTCTGGGATTTCCCTTCTACCTTCCATCCATTTGTTCATTCACCAGATACTTTTATAAAGCATATTTGTAAGATACAGGCATGGTTGCACTGGGATCCTGGCTTGAGCAAAACAGAAAAACTCCCTACCTTCACAAAACTGATTGTCCTGTGGGGAAGAAAGGTAATCAACAAGTAAAGCTAATTAAGTGTAATGAGGGGTTAAATTGAGAAGATAGTGGGTGTTTTGGGAGCCCACCCAGAGAAGATCACCTAGATCAGGGAAGATCTGTTTTGTTTCTGATTTTTATTTTAATCATTTGTTTCCCATAGTGGCAAGAAGCTGCAGCCCACAGCCCCATGCTGGTCTTCATGGGGCATTCTGAAACCATATGAGATTAAGCCTTGTTTCTAATCCTCAGATGATTTTGATTTAAACCACTGGGTGTGGGAGGAATCAATGAATCAATAATGTTTGTGCTCTATGTCTAAATTGCAAACAAATCCTTGAACAGAATTAAAAATAAATATAACAGTAGTAAAATTATAGTTGCAAGGATATAAACCAAAAAAACTGGAATAAAATATGTGTTCAAACATAATGTGAGAGACTGTTAGCCTCCTAATGGATAAAACTGGGTTGGCTGTGTGGGTGGAGTGAGGAAGAAAGAAAGGCATAAACACAGCATCCTCCTTTTGCACGATGTCACTGGCAGCTCCTGAGCTGTCAGGACACGTAGCCTGCCTCAGGAAGCAGCTGCCCCAGCACCTGCTGCTAAAGGTAGGAGCAGCATTCATCAGGAAGTGACCAACCTGTCATAAAGTGAAATATTTTAAATGTGACAGTTGTGTCCAGAAAACAGAGAAACAAGCATCCATAGGAACATTGGGTGTTAGCACTGAGGATTTAGCACTAGTCAGATTTGCAGTGAGTGGACACCCTCACTACCTCTCACATTCCAAACCTGTAGAGAGACAGTTGACAGGTGGGATGTGGAGGGCAATATTGCTTTATTCTGGAAAAGTTAACTTAAAAGGGTTCTCTTGTAACCTCTTGTAACGTGAGTCTTGGGACTCAGTGCAGGATGAATGGCTCTGCAGAGCAGCTCCTTACCTGGTGAACAAGAGGAAGACCCCACTCTCAATGAGAATCCTGCCTCTTGAAGAAACATGAAAGAATGAGTATAGGCTCTCATTATCTCAGTCCTTTCTCCTCTCATAATATGTGCAAGTGTGGACAAAGAAATAGCAGGACCTGTTTCCCTCAGTGCCTCTCAGAAAGATGGAGGTGTGGGGATTTCTTATTGTGTGAGTTGCTGAAGAAGAAGGAGAGAACTAGTTTCTCCAAAAGAATGCAAATATGTACAAACATATACAGTATAAATACATGATTCAATATAAAATCATTGATATTTTGAAACACATGTCAGTTGAATGAGATTATGAAATTTTTATAATTGTTCCCCAATGATCCTGTTTCTTTAATAATTGAAAGAAAGGCAATACCATTTGTTGTCAAATATATTCATAGTGATAGCTTGATTTTGATTTTTTCCCATAGCAAAGTGGTTCCAGGAAGCACTTTGCTTGGAAGACAGAAGCATATGAATTCCAGATTTACAGTCAACACCAAATCAATGAATAGACAGTTATTTGATACCTTATCATAGGCCAAACGTTATTTTATGTACTGTAAATACCCTGATGAACAAGGCAAAAGTCTCCTTCTTCTAAAAGTTTTTACTGGGGTAGAGGGATAAAGTATGAATATACAAACAAAAATTTTAATTCTAGGTAACGATAACTGTGCAAAAGAAAATAGAGTAGGATTAGGTGAAATCTATCTGAAAATGCATTATCCCATGAGGAAGGAACTGCAAGTGGAAAGTCCTGATGGTTGGCATTGTCAAACCAATGACAGATGGGGACAGAGAGGTAACATGGGTCATGACAAATGTATAACAGTCGAACTATCATGATCCAGAGATGTCAGGTCCCAGTAGAAGGAACTGAGTATCACAAAAAAAATGAGCCTAGTGTTGCTGGTTTTTAAGTGTTTTTCCATGAGAAATGGGAAACCCATTCAGAATCATCTCCTGATTTTTAAGTGTTTGCAACCAATTTGCAATATTTTGGGGCCAAAACTAAATAGAAATACATAAAAATATGCCTGAATGAAGTCACCGGTTTGCTGGTTTCTAATTTCTTTCATAAACCATAGAGTTGAAGGGATTTTAGGGGTCCTTTACTGAGCAGTAAATATATAATCAATTGAGACTGAGATAGACTCAGTGATTGACTATTAATCCACAGCTAAGAATGGTGCAGGCAAAGATTCGAATGAGCCAGTCAGAGCTCGTTCTGTTACAGGTGTGCCTTCTGCGTGTCATATTCTTTCTGATTTAGGTCACAGATTATATCCCAACCTACCAGGCCCTGTCTTGACTTATTTTGTTTCTGTTCCATTTATGGATAGCTGAAAGGGCAAATTAAGTGAACACATCTTAATTATGTTCAATATTCACAGCAATTACTGGCATACAGGATTGCATATTTGTTGAAAGGACAGCATTTGAATGAGCCATAAAACAAAATGTGCGGGCACAGAGCGTTACATTCCCTAAACCGTATTGAATCCATTTAAAATGAGTCAAGCACAGGAAAGTCCTCCACGTTGGTGTTGGACACTTTAACATATGCCTTTACTGAGAGGAAGGCAACAGGACAATTCCAGGTTGGACTCGGGATCATTGGCAGAGAGATTCTGAAACAGATTTGAGCTGTTGTCTTTTCCTCTGCATTATGTCCAGGTAAGGTCTTGTTTTGGTCCTCAGAGATGGCTTTTTATTATGATGTTTGATGTTAGAGGAAGGCAATGTGATAGCTCATGAAATAGTGCTGAATATGAAGAAAGAGAGAGCACAACCCAGGCAAAAAGCACTCCACATTCTTCTGGGTTTGTTATTTCATAATTTTGTTTTATAATGCACTGGGATAAATGTGGTTTCCTAGTAAATTCCTTGTCTATCTGGGTTCTTACTGTGTCTTCATTTGTCAAATGAGTGAATGAGTGAACATACAGAGAACAGTATTTAACTTAAGGGAGAAAAGTTTTATTAAAAGTAGTTTAATATTTGAACCTGTTGTAGGGAGGAAACAGGGGCACCAGCAGAACTGGAGGGCAGAGGTTCTTTGGGACATTCAGGGTCCCCATTTTGGATTCTGGAGATGGGTCCTATTATAGGAAGTCAAGAGAAATGTAATTCAGGAAACCTGGATTCTGGTATGGATTGTGTAGACATGATGCAAGTTTAGTTGCTGAATATTCTGCAAATGTCTGCTTATTTATCTAATGGAACCAATAGCAATACAAAATGGAATTCCAGACCAAGTGCTTTAGAAGGTATAAAATCTTAAAACCCTAATTCCTAAAGAATCTGATTTTATGTGAAGACTTAGATGGAATGGTTCTTGAATGCTTATCCTTTTAATGAACTACATTATTTTTTGGCATTTGTCCCTGGTGTGGCTGAGAGCAGTCACCAGTGTTAAATGTGGCAGTTTATGTGAAAGTACTCCCATGGGTGTGCTGCCTTGAGAATATGGAGCAGACTGAGGCCCTGTTGCTAGTGAATTGAAAACACAGGCTGACTGATCTTTGCATGCATGGTCTCCTGATTGAGCCTTATCTTATTGGAATTACCATGGTGAATGTGGTCTATCATCATATATCTAGAAAGGACTAGGGTATAGGAGACAGAACTTACCTAACTAAGTTCTCCAGAGAGTAAAGTAAAACCAGTTTGATAGTCACTGTTGCTTAGCTGTTCAACTGCTGACTGTAACTGCCTTTACCTAAGCCACTTTTCCTGTAATTATGGCCACTGTCACAGTCCCAGCTAACAGATTCTATGGCCTGATTGTTGGTTTCTCTCCCAAGTTTGTATGGTGACACTTAACCTCCAAGGTGATGGTAGTAAGAGTGGTGGTCTTTGGGAGGTGAGTAGGTCATAAGGGCTCTATCCTCGTAGGTGGGATTAGCACCCTTGTAAGATGACTTAAGGAAGCAAGTTTGTCCCTGTCTGTCCTCAGAAACGAAGCAGCCCTTATCTGACCCAGAATGTGTTTGTGCCTGGATTGTAGACTTCCCAGCATCCAGGACTGAGAGAAATAAATTTCTACCATTTATAATTTGCTCAATCTTTGGTGTTTTGTTATAGTAGCAGGAACAAACTACAACCCAGTTGAAAGCACAAGTCACTAGCCCAGGCTTTCTAGGGAATTTTTGCTTTCTTCATTAGAAGTAGCAGATTCAGTAGGCACCCCCATTACTTTCACCCCTCAACTTTCCTCCTTATTTGTAGATTGCATGGGGATATGATGCTTGGAGATATAGCAGCTCTTGTGAGACAATGAAGTTGTATGTTTGAAAGCAAATATGAAAAGAAATATAGAAAAAGAATGGCATCTGCAAGGCATTGCTTTTTATACTACCTGTGGTTAAAGAAAACTTTTAAAATATTGTACCTTGATTATAAGAAAAATTGTACCTTGATTATAAGAAAAATCAGTAAATAGAAGAGTGAAGTAAAAAAGACATACAATGTAAGTCCAAACATTTTATTAGTCTGTTCATTAGGCATAAACCAATTCCGTCAAATTGTGAACTTAGTTTCTACCTGCTACTCTGATTTACTATGCCTATCTCACCTATACATAAAAGTTTGCTAGGGCTACCATGAGGAAGTACCACAGACTGATGGATGAAACCGTAGAAATCTATCTCACAGTTCTGGAGGCTAGCAGTCCAAGATCAAGGTGTTGGTAGGCTAGCTTTCTCCTGAGGCCTCTCTCTCCTTGGTTTGTGGAGGGCCACCTTCTTCCTGTGACCTCATCTGTTCTTTTCTCAGAGTTTGGGCATCCCTGATGTCTCTTCCTCTCTTTATAAAGACACTGTTCATTCTGGATTAGGGTCCCACATTTCTTACCATATTTAACCTTATTTGCCTCTTTAAGGTCCTATCTCCAAACATAATCACATTTTAGATGATTAGGGATTCAACATGTGAATATTTTGTTTAAGGAGGGGGTTATTTGGTACATGAAATCATCACAAAGCAGTAACAACCAGTTAGACTATTGCCAGAGACCCCTGGCCACCCACACTTTGAGGTGAATTGCCCCAAGAAATCAGTGGGAATTGCCTCAGCCCTGGACCAGAATCTCCAGAGTTCTGGTTTAGAAAGGAAAATATAGCCCTATTTGTTGAAGCCACTGTGAGTCAGGCTTCTTTTACTTTCAACTGAAAGATTCCAAATGGATATAACCAGAAAGATGTTTTTAAGTATTTACAGTAGGGATCATACCTGGCTTGAAAACCAAGCCAGTCACATATACTGAGAGTTTGCCCATCAATTATTTTTCTTTCCCAGAATCTATTTCCCTATTTCTGATAACTGCACCTTGGGGACTCTTTCCTCCCACACTGCATACAATTTTCATAAAGGACTGTCAGTCAAAGTGCCCTGCCTTCCTCTGAACAAGAGACTCCAGACAGTGCAGATCTGTTCTCACTTCTTGGTTAACTGGCTAACTTTGACTTGCAAACACCCCCGAATATAGTAGGTTAATTCTGAAGACCAAATGATAACTCTTAAGGTGGTTTGATGTACAGGAAATCACAAGGAAAATACTTGCATTATCAGTTAAATACTCCATCTTTGGAGAAGCCTCCCTACCTGACTCTAACACTTGAGGTGTTTTTCCCTTTTGCGTTTCTACAGTATTTTGTTTATACTCCCCGCCCCCCAGAGCCATTACTGTATTATAGAGCAAAAGTGTGTTTGCATTTCTCTCCCTTTAGAATGCTCCACAGGAGGTGAAGTGTATCTTTCATCTTTGTATTTCTAGGACCCATCTTTAGTAAGTGTACATGATCTCTACTTAGTAAATAACTGCTGAATGAATGAGCTGGTTGTATCAGTATTTTACCTGATTTATTAATTGATTAATTCAGTCAAGAAAAATGATTCTGCATCCAGTATGTACTGTGGAGACCATGCCAGGAATATGAAAATATGAATAAGATATAATCTAAACTGAAGAAAGCTGTGGTCCAGGGCATGGGGGAGGTAGCAGAGGAAAGTGGACCCCAGAAGAGATTATGATGTTGTCATAGAGCTAGGCAAGTGGCAACAGTACTTGGCTATTCATGCATGTAACAAATGCCTCCATGAGTTGTTATGAACAAACTGTGATAGAATCAAACTTTTAAAGTGCCTCACAGCATCAAGAGATCAGAGAAAGCTCCTCAGAGACACAATATCTGAACAGACTATCTTAATCCTTTTAGGCTGCTATTAAAATACTATAAATTGGGTGATTTATAAACACCCAATTGATTTCTTACTCTCTGGAAGCTGGGAAGTCCAAGATTAAGGTGCAGGCAGATTCGGCATCTCATGAGGGCATACTTCCTGATTCACAAATGACTGCCTTTTTACTGTGTCCTCACATGGCAGAAGGGGGTTGGGATCTCCCCAGAGCCTCTTGTATGAGGCCATTAATCCCATTTGTGAGAGCTTCACCCTTATGTCATAATCACCTCTCAAATCTCCCACCTCCTAATATCATCACAGTGAGGGACTAGGTTTCAACTTACTAGTTGGGGTGGTGGCATGAGCATTTGGTCTATAGCGAGATCCTTAATATTTGAGGAAATCGTTTGAAATAGGAGACAAGTTGCTAAAGGAGACAAGTCTTGGCTGAGGAGGTAAAGAATCCCCTTGGGTATAAAAACAGCAAACTACAGTAACACAGCCACATCAATGTTTATAGCAGCTCAGTTCACAATAGCTAGATTGTGGAACCAACCTAGATGTCCTTCAACAGATGAATGGATAAAGAAACCCTGGTATATATACACAATGGAATACTATTCAGCCAAAAGAATAATAATATTATGGCATTTGCAGATAAATGGATGGAATTGGAGCATATGATGCTAAGTGAAATAAGCCAAGCCCAAAAAATCAAAGGCCGAATGTCTTCCCTAATAAGTGGAGGATGATATATAATGGGGTTGGGGGTGGGGAATGAGAGAATAATGGAGGAACTTTAGAATATGTAGAAGAAAATGAGAGGAAGGGGTATGAAAAATGGTGGAATGAGACAGACATCATTGCCCTATGTACATGTATGATTACACAAATGGTATGAATCTATATTGTGCACAACCATAGAAACAAAATTATGTATCCCATTTGTGTACAATGAATCAAAATGCAGTCTGTAAAAAATTAAAAGCTAAAAAAAAAAAAAAAGAATCCCCTTGGTTGGGTTTGAGGTTCCAGGCAATGCTTGAGAGATTACTTTATAGTAGCATCAATATGCACAGCAGTGTGATTTTCTTCAACACTCAGGTGTGGAGTCATAGAAGCTGAGAATGTGGCTGGAGTTTAGCACTGGCCCAACACTGGTATTTTACTGGGACAATTATACTGAAATAGTGGTATTCAGTGTGCTAATGAGACAGTGATTGAGATGGTCAGCCGTGAAGTCCAGACTGGGTAAGAATGACAAACAGGAGATGTCTGACTAAAGATGGAGGAGGCCATAGGGTGAGAGAAGTCCCACTGACTGAGAGAGCTGATGGAGCTACAGGTATGGGTATGAAGATTATATACATCATCTTACATCCTCCTTAAAACAACTCTAGGAAGTAAGTGATTTTATTTTGTGCATTTTTTAGGTTAAAAGAATCTGAAATAGAGGGACTGGGGTGTAGCTCATTGGTGGACCTCTTTCTTAGCATTTGTGAGGCCTTGTGTTCAATCCCTAGCACCAAAGCAAAGAAGGAAGGGAGGGAGGGAAGGCAGGAGGAAGGGTGGAAGGGAGGAAGGAAGAGAGATAAGTGCAGTCACTCTCCTTAGGTCACACACTCAGTAAAGGGTGGAGCTGGCATTGATCCAGTTCACCTGACCCCAGAGTTATGTTACATTGGACTAGTTAAGTTAGGAAGACTAGCATGTGCCAGATTTTTCTAATCTGTTAAGTCCCCATAGGACAAAAAGCAGAGGGAGGGCAAGTTCTCGCTTACTTCTCAAGCTAAAATCCATCATCTCCTGCCTTCAGAGCTCCTATTCATGGGCCTTCAGCCTCTCCTGAGAGTTACACCATGAGCCCCCCTTGCTCTCAGGTCTTCAGAATGAATTACACCCCTCACTTTCCCTATTCTGAGCATACAGGGGGCACATTGTAGGACTTCTCAGCATCCATAATTACCTGACCACTTCCTTAGAAAATCTTCTCATGTCTCTCTATATATCCTCTTGGTTCTGCTTCTCTGAAGAACCCAAATTAACCCAATAAGCTTTGACAAACTCTTGATTTTACAAGCAGTGCTTTTCTGAGTTATGAGGTTGAAGTATTTCATATTACTGGTATTTCATCACTTTTGACCTACAAAATCATTTAACATGGTTTAGCATCATACTGCATTGTTGTGGTGTTGAGTTCTTGGTACAGATGGCCCTGCTAGGCATGTGATGACATGCCTGACTAGGTGACAGTGTTCTTTGTCCACTGAACTCTGCTCTTACTTTTATGAGGAGCTATTCTCATTTGGACAAAGACCTGGAGATGCTTTAAGAAAAACACAGCAGCCAACCATTTCTGGTTCATTCCTTTGAACGAAGACCAGTGAGTCCCCAGGGGACACCTTGTTTGCAGCTCAGAGTCTACTGTGCAATCACTGTATCCTTTCTCCTGCACGTCAAATTCAATAATATAACTTACGTGAGCTGAAAGTCATGGGCAATATGTTTCTTGTAATTGAAATTTTATTCTATGCTTGCTATTGACTGTCAGACTGTGGAGTTTTAATGTTATACGAAAACAGTATTACCTGAGACTTGGGATACTACTTCAAAATGGTCTAAGATAGTGTAATAAATAAAAACACTATACCAGGAAAGCTTTCTGTCTGGAAGATACCTTGCAAAGGCTTCTGATGTGGTACAATGTGTACAAAATACTGAACCCGCAACTGCAATGGGTCCTTCCTTTATAACTTACAAATACTGCACAGAAAAGGAACTCGAGGCAATGGGAGGGGGACAAATAATGATAGAGAGCCATCACAAAAGCACCACACTTATTCTTCTTGTAAAATAAGATTATTTCATTTTGTCACTTGTTATGGCGCTGTCACCGAAAGGCAATGACCTAATTCTGTCTTCTTTCTCTTGTCATTCCTGTTAGAAGAAGGTGGGGAGAAACATTTTACTGTGTTAATTAAATTTCTTCTTTATCCACTGAGAACTAAAGAATATATTTCTCTATTAATTTTGATTATGTAATTCTTCATTATTGCTAATACCAAAATCCTTTCTCCCAGTTGCATAAGATTTTTGATATGAGCAACGAAAATGTGCTCAATAGATATTTAAAATAGAAAAAAAAAAAAAAAAAAAAAAAACAGAAGTTTACTTAATCCCTAAAATCTTTCTACTTGGCAGCAACAACCTGAGAACATTGAAACATATTAATTATTCCAATGTTTCTTCAAAGATATGAAACATTAACATTAAACATTACAACGGCTGAACTTGTTCTCTAATGCAGGATAACCTCTGTTTGTAGTCCTCATCATTTTTTTATTCTGAAAAGGCAAATCCCCCCTGCCCCAGAAGAATTCTATTTGCTTAAAAGTTGTGCTATAAAGAAGATGTCAGGGAATTAAGTCAATTAAAGAAAATATTTAATGGGACATTATTTTCTTGAAATGCTCTTTGTAAAAACAGGTGTTTTTCCTTCCATAATTAAGAAAGAATGTAATCATAGGCATGTTCAAGTTGGAAAGGCTTTGCAGATGGGAAAATGAGACTCAGTGAAGTGGAGGGACTCCTCAAGCTTACCCAGCTGGTAAATGGAAAGAAAAGACAGATGAAATCCATGCCTTTGGCTCCCAATGCAGCTCTCTTCTGGTGTACCAAATTGTATTTGTTTATGAAGCATGTTGCTCACTGTCTGCATATTCTAAAAAGACTATCAAAGAACAGTCAGCTATACCCCTAGATTCACATGCATGAAAATACAAACCAATGCCTTTTTTATTTTTTAATCACAAGTGAAGGATTATCACCCAGTGACTAGTAGTGATGGCAGGGATTACGTGTCTGCCTCTGCTGTCAGGAGGGTTAATCCTTCGTGATCTGTAGCAGTGACTGCCTTTTCAGTTTTTACATCATGTACTCCTCTGCTGTCCCTTCCAAGGGCTCCCCAGAAGCAATAGTGCAAGCTTTAAATGACTTTGTGGGTGGTAGCTTTGGTTCTTGTTTTCAAAAGAGCTTCACCTGCATCTGTTTGATAAGTTTGATGACTTTTGTTTAAAGCTTTCCTTTCTGATACAATTCTCACTAGTCAGCTTCTATTTTGTTGTTCTTTCTTGTCAACCTAATTCCCTTTACACATGACTAGGTAAATCAGTTAACAAATATTTATTAGACAACTATCATGGCCTTGGTCAAGGCCAAGATTTCACTAAGAAAGATATGACACATCTCTTCACTCAGTAAAACTATAGCTCAGCAATTCTGAAAAAGTACATAAGAAAATACTAATAAAAAGGGGATATGTGGACAAACATTTGTGAAACCAAATTAAATGAAGTTAAACTGTATTTTTTACTGCAAGATACTGCAGGGCCTTAAGCATGGTAATGTGGATTGTAATTCTTCCCAGAGGGGACATGTCATGCAATATTTTCCAAATGCAATGGACCCCTTGGAGCTACTTTTTGTAGAACAATTCCAAGGAATAGTTGTCCTTTGGAGATACTCTGGGAAGCACACCCATAATTCAAGGAAATATATTCAATGCAATGACACTTCATCATGAAAATTTTCTTCCATGTGGCTTAAATTTTATGCACTTTCTTTCTTGATTAGAATTTCTTATGTGTGGCATAATCTAAAATAATCCAGATAAATTCATGTCTCCAACAGGTACCTAATTGATTTTAAGGAAATCAATTTCCAGATCCTCGATTTCCTCATTTCTCCATCTATCTATCTATCTATCTATCTATCTATCTATCTATCTATCTATCTATCTATCTATCTATCTCTCACTGATATGAGAGAGAATAAGCCACTTCCTTTCACACTATGCCTTTTCCCACTTTACAAAAAAGTCTTGCCTCTCAACCATCTAGATTCAGTCCCTGTGCTTTGTCATGTAGTAGAAACCTTACTCTACCTCAAAGAAAGATATGAGTGACATTGTTGAAAAGGTGATGACTTTAATGTCCAGGTAAAAATTTGCTTTATAAAGACAGATTACTTTGATCTAATTTTTTTTATTTTTTATTTTTTAAATTTTTAAAAATTTAAATTTTTAAAAATTTTTACAGACTGCATTTTGATTGATTGTACACAAATGGGGTACATCTTTTCCTTTCTATGGTTTTGCATGATGTAGATTCATACCATTCATGTTATCATACATGTACCTAGGGTAATGATGTCTGTCTCATTCCACCATTTTTCATACCCCCTCCCTCTCATTTTCCTAATCTAATCTAATATTAGATTAATTGGTTGACTGATAGGTCATTAAATATTTTTGATGTAATTGCTGTGTGATATTTTTTGACAAATACATAGAATGGGTTGAAGAATTTAATGACCAGATAAAGTAAAACTCTTTTCATTCCCATCCATTTATTTAGGTGATCAAATTTTTTCTCTGAGCTTAAATCTGCATAAAATGAAAATAAGGAATGAAATTATTGTTAGAATGATGATATTTATAGTGATGGTAGTGAAAAAATTCACTGTTGGGTACATGAACTATATAGAGGAAATACCCCAGCTGCATCAATTTACTTGACGTTATTACAACATTTTGCTTCTTGTGTAATTATGTATGCAATTGATCCCTATAACATTCATAATCATAACCTCAAAACAAAGAATTTTTCATACTTAGAGTTTTATGATCATTAGATGGTTAAAAACAATTTACTTTTCAATTTGCATACATATTTTTGTTGAAGTATGATTCAGTGATCATTAAAGACTTCCATGAACAAAGAATCTTTTTTCTCCAGGATAAAATTCTGCAGGGAGTTGGGATGGCAACATGAGCTTAAAATTAAAAAAGAATAATGTGATATATTTGACTGGGAAAAGGGGGTTTTCCTTTATTCATAAAATGATTGTGATTTTCCAACTTGCTATACTGTTTAGATTATTTTGGATAGAACTTACAGAGTAACCTGGCAGTTTAATTAAAAAGTATCATTACTTACAATTTGCCAGAAATGAGTATTTATGCAATTAAGTTATAAACTAAGTCTGAAATTTTAGATGACAACTTAAAGATGTGTAGGTTTTTCCCAAAATCATCTTAATGGACGAGAAAAAACTGTTTAAGGACTAACTGAAGCCACACTGCCTGGCTACTATTTTTCATAATCCCCTTATTTACTCTATGAATTTGTAATTTATTCCATGCATTTTGTTTTGGGAGTTTTTGGATTGTGACCTGTGGTTTCCAGTTAACAGAAAGCCCTGACTCTGCATCCATCCACACAGAATCTCTTCTTAGGATGTGTTTCTTGAACTTGTGATAACATGCTTTCCAAGGCCTGCTGTCTCCCTGCTTCATCTACATGCTGAAGACATGCCGCCCTCAGGTCCTTTCTCAACTCTGAAAACCATGTGAAATGTAAGAGCTGGCTGTGCAGGGGCTTCAGGTTTTAGGAGAAATGACGGTGAAGGACGGCATCATTTCAAGAGAGACTATCAGTGTTTAGAAACCAAGATTGTTGAGATAACTTAAGACCTAAGGAAAGTTGTCAAATTATTGTGATGATTTTTATATACCTTTCATCTAGTTTACCAAAATGTAAATTTAATATACAACAAAGCACAATTTATAATAAGTAGGGAATTATTGATAAAATCCTACTGTCTAATCTAGATACCATATTCAAATTCTGCCAAATACACCACTCATCTTTATTTTAATTTATGATCCAAGAACCATTTAAGATCATGGGTTGTATTTGTCTCATCTCTTTAGTCTTTAAAAATCTAGAACAGTTCCTAGGTCTTTTCCTGTCTTTCATGTCTGACCTATTTGAAGAACACACACCAGTTATTTTGTAGTGTAGTATATAATCTTTCTGTGACCAAATTTGGGTTATTCATTTTTTGGACCAAATGACTTAAAAATGGTGCTGTGTTCTCCAGTGGTCTCTGGGGATGCACCTAATGTTGATTTCTCACACTCACTGCTGTTAAGATTATCTTTGGTCACTTGGTTAAGGTACTGTCTCTCAGGTTTCTCCATTAACAAGATTATTTTAAGTTCTTTATTGACATAGTCATGAATTTCCTTTAGAAATAAAAATCCTGTATGGAACCTTTTAATATTTTTCTTTTCTTCGTTTTTAAAAACCCATCAACATACATAGAATCGGAACTTTGGGAAGTTGGTATTCATCTCTGATTTCACATTTCTTTGCAAAGAATTATAAAGTGTTATCTGAACTTTTTATGGTGAATCTCTGCCAAACTACAAGTGTAAAATTATAGCATGACATTTTTAAGACCTTATTTGGAGAAATGTATAATTCTATATTAAAATAGCTACTCTTATTCTATTACCCAGTTCAATTTTTAAGTGATTTTTGATCAGAAGAACTTGCTGTAGCCTTTAACTTCATGAACTTTATTTCTATATCTCAGTTGCTTCTTTTATAAAATGAAAATACTTAAGCCTACACTAGTTAACTTTGTGACATTACAAAAGATAACTGTATAAGTAATGTCATGCCCTCTTGGGTGTCTGTGTGTCAGGCAGGGAGGCAGGGAGAGAGTCCTAGGCACATTTTCTGTCCACTCACAGGTATATCCTCTCTAGTTGGGTTCACAGATGTAGCTTCAATAATATTGGGAGTAAGTTTTTTAAATGAACAAAAATGGATTAGGCAAATACTATAAAGATGCTTAAAGACAGTTGTTCATATGTATATATCTCAAACTACATTAAAATGTGGAAAAATTAAGAATATAACTTTAAAACCCTGACAAAATTCATAGACATCCAAGGCCACAATAAATATCTCTGTGCTGTTTAATGTCCTAGGTTGTATTATATCTGCTTATACTTGACTGATCTCTTCCTTATGGAAGTCTCTCTAACTACAGCAGCCCAGTGTTTAAGTGTAACAGGTTAGCTACTAAATTTCTATGTCAGCTATTTCTTTTCCTACCTGTTACTGAACAGTTCTGTGTAGATACCCAAACTGCAATATACTGCTGTCTGTTTTGAAAAGTGCTTGTCAAACCCTCCTGGTGCTACACTGGAATGCCTTTCCTGTTATATTGTATACTGGATTTTATTTAGGTGCTTGTCTTTGACACAGAGGGGACAATAAACTGTCAGATATTGTCCAATTCTCTCCAAATCACATACTCTTTCCTTATCTCTTTTCTTCCTCTTTATTCATTAGTCAATCAATATTTATTGAGCACCTCATGTAAGCCTTTTATTGCTGGAGGAGGTAGGGACCTCAGGATCTCATCCTGCTAACAGTCAAGTTCAGAAGGTGAAGATGAACTGTTTCTGACTTTCTATGATTTTACTCTTTGGCCATTTCATCCCATTTGCATGTAAGCTTTAAAAACTATAAGAGTTATAAAAACATTGAAATAATCAGCATTGCTTTCATTGTTATGGTAATTATTGTGATACCCCACCAAGGGGATAACCATGTAGGTTGTGAGTAGGGGCATTATTGTCCCTCCTGAGTGGCCGTTTATACTCCTGCCTCTACTTTTACTTCCTGATTATGGCCTTTAGTCTCAGGGAAATGTTTCCATGTCCACTCTCCCTCAGGACCCCATGACCTGTTGACAAAGCCACAGCAGTTTCGTGCTAGCCTGAGGCTTAGGGAGTGTCCTGCTCTTGCTCATCACGAGATCCATCCCCATCTGGTGGTTGGCAGGGCATCTGAACTTCCACGTGGGTTCAGTTCTTGGTGTTTTCCCACAGGACCATTTGCTTTATAGTAGTAGAATGCTTAGACTCTGATTCCATGGGACTGGGGTGAGACTCAGAAACCTGCACTTTTGAAGTAAGAACCAGACATAATTCTATCGCAACTAGTCAGCATTATAAAACTTGGCAAAACACTACTACCATAAACCATGTCGATTGTTTGGTAGCTTTTGGTCCTAGACAGTGCCTAGAATTTTTCACTGTGTTTAAATGACTGATATGGTGTGGGTATGCTTTAAATTTATTCTATATTCATGTCCCTCGGGTGCTTCAGAAGGAAAACCAAGGTTACCTTGGGAACATGACTCTTGAACAATTACTCAAATCAAGAAATTTGTCTTCTGAAATTGGTTTTCAAAGCCATATTATTTTAAATGGAGAAAAAGATTGAAAATTTGAAATAGTCATTTACTTTTTGGATAGAAAAGTACTGATCGTGTGTTCTAGCAATTCTGGTTTATTGCCAGTGAAGGCCCCAATTGAGTAGCACACACTGGAGGTGCAACTTGCTTACAAAGAGAACCCAACACAGTTGCGGGGTAGTGGATCTGGACCTGGGCTGCAAACAGTTTACATCCACCGAAAGCATTATTAATAACAGAGCCCATAATTGGCAAAGAAACCATTTTAACTATTTTTATATCTGAAATCCAAACCAATAGACCTAAGTGGGCGTGAGTTACAGTTATTTAGGCATGTTGATGTTGTGTGTCTGTGCAGGATGCAGTCGTTGCCATGGAATCTCCATGGCTGATTTCTGTGAAGGTAGTGCTGATTGAATCTATAAAAAGATGAGCTCAGAAAATACGTTTATAAAAACCAATTTCAGATGAGATTGTTAAAATGATCTGATATACATGCATATTTTGTTTTATTTCAATTCATATTCTTTTATTAAATGTCTCTTGGAAACATAGATTTTACACTGCTTGATGCTTGAATGACTCTTGTATGGATGATTTATTAAATCATAATGCTTACTGGTATGGGTGAGAATGAAAAGCTGTTTAATGCAATCTTGTTTACATGTATTCTTAGCTTTATGTATGCTCTACATCCCTGAAAAAGTGTGCACAATTGAATTTTTAGAAACTAAATGAGACATTCAACTGTCTTAAATGAACCTACTCTGATTTCATACATAAATTATTATTATTACTATTCTTATTATTATTATTATTTCATGACACTAATAACCCCTCTCCTTGTCTTATCACCGTGGGTCTGAATGACAGGCTAGTTTAAGTTTAGATTTCAGCAGAGATCCAGCTTGAATTCTACCATTGTCTGTGGGACCTTAGACAAATCACTTTTCTACTATGAACCTCAGCTTCTTCAGCAGTGAAGCTGAAGATATCGCTACCTTTAGCTACCTGATATGATTGTGTGTGAGAGTATACATGTGTGTATGTGTGTGAACGTAAATTGTTAGATGTCAGATTCGCTTAAAGGCAGGTGTTTTTCTTAGAAAGCTTATATTTCACTCTAGATCTATTTCAACAAACACGATTTGCTGAAATTAAGAGAACAGCATCCACCATGAATGGTAGTACACACCCCTAATCCTAGCTACTCTTGAGGCCGAGGCAGAAGGATCGAAGTTTGAGACAGTGACACCCTATCTCAAAATAAAAAGGACTGGGGTTGTAGCTCAGTGGTTGATTGCTAGCATGCCTGAAACCAGGGTTCAATCCCCAATACTGCAAAAATGAAAAAGGAGAGAATTAGGTTTTAATCTCTCTTTGTTCACAGATCTATTACTAGTTGAGGGTAAGACCCAGTAGTAGAAGCCCCACACTGAAGTCAGTCAAAGTGGATCTGAAACAACTCTGCTCCTGAGGACCTGAGTATAGCGGGGAGACTTGATTTTGAATTTGAAGTTCAATGCCACGTTAGAAATGACAGCACATGCCACACGTGATTTTCTTGCAAATGAACTGAACAGACTAAAAAATTGAGAAAGGTTTTTGGAAAATAAATTTTCATAATGAGGGGGGTTTCATATATTTTGCAAAATGGTGATCTATGAATCAAAAGTCCCAGGTCCACTGGAAAACAAACTTTAGTTCACACAGAGGTAATTAGTCAAAAGTCCATCTGAGCATTGACAGGTCCATTGGAATAATGCTCATTGTCTTAGATTGGGTTCCTGAGAAACAGACGTGGTAATGCAGAATTGCATTAGAGAAATACTACTTAAATATGTTCTCAGAGAGATACACTGTCAGGAAATGGGTTGACAGAGTGGACAGAGAGTGCAGCTAACCTGCTATGTGGATGCAGCTGGATTCTTGCTAGTTCTGCAGGGAGCTCTGGAGCTGAAATGACCCTTGTATCACCTGGAAGTTGAGACAACCGGGTGGGTGCCTCCTGCCCTGTCACTGGCCACACCTCAACTTCTTGTGGCTAAGTCCCTGGAGCAGAGGACAATGCCTCCTGAAAGGTACATATGTGAGCACTCAGTCACCAGTACATTCAGCAACTGGGAGCAAGTGATGTTTTGGAGTGAAAGTTTGTGTCTCTCCCAAATTCAGGTGAAATGTTACCCTTCAAGGTGATAGTATGAGGTGAAGGGTCCTTTAGAAAGTAAATGGGTCATGACTATGGAACCCTGGCGAAAGGGATTAGTGCCCTTATGAAAGGGACCACACACAACTCTCTCTTCCTCCTCCTACCATGTGAGAACACAGTGAGAAGACGGCTGTCTGGAAGCCAGGAAAGAGCCCTCAGCAGACACAAAGCCTGCTGACACCTTGATCTTGGACTTCAGGTTCCAGAAGTGTGAGAACATATGTATGCTGCTGAAGCTCACCCAGTCTATGATGTATTTTAGCATCCCAGAGGACCAAGACAAGTGGTTGGTCCTGAAGAAAGCATCCAGGCAAAGGACCACAGCATTCACTATACATATTCATATCCACATTAAATAAAGAGTGCTTTACTGACTATTCCTCAAAAAAGAATTTTCTATTAAATTCAGTTGGATAGATCAGTTCTTCTAGAGTATATGGTATTGTTCTGTAAGACCTACCAAAAGGAAAAAGCTTGTACAACTAAATGTCCCCCGCCTTATTTCATCACACAAATCTATTTTGGTATAATATCAAATAATGACATGTACAGCTACATTCTATACATCTTTTGGGAAAATGCTGGTTTGTAAATTACTAGGGTGACCACTATTTAACAGCAGCAATGCTTAGAAACTATCATTTCCACCATCCTTGAGAATGAAACATCACACAAGTCTGTGCATGGGTACATGCACACACACACACACACACCCCTACCTCAGGCTACCTCTCCAATTCATGAGCTGGATGACTAAGGCTGGGATAAACTTCACTAAAGTTAACTCTCCGTTCAAGCCCAGATTATCTCTTCCCTGTACAAATTTATCTATTCACTTGTCCATTCCTTTGTTCACTTAACAACTTTTGTTAAAAAAAAAAAAAAAATTCATCATTTGTCTGAATATCTGCAGTAGAAGCTAGACTATGTTCCAGGAAAGCAGGGCCTCTATCTCCTTCACCACTTCTACCTTCAGTGCCAAACACATCACTTAGCACCATAAAAGATTATGTTCTTAGTGAATGAATGCTGAGTGCATGCTGTTAGGGACATGCTAGGTCCTGGGAATATAAAGAAAACATAGACCCTGGCTCCTGTAGCACAGAGGCTTATGTGGAATCTTTATTTTAATGAAAGATCTGGGATGGAAATTGCTAAGTAAATAATTTCAAAAATACTACCTGTAATAGTTCAGAAGATCTATATAGCAGGTCACTCCCTTCACATGCACACTGAATACTCAGGACCTTATGTAATAATAATCTTCGGTGGTGGTGGTTTGATGCTGCTGGGTAGGTAAGATTGCAAGATGAGAAGGAGAAGGGGTGGGCAGTAAGAACTGGCATTAGCAGTGGGCACGTGGCAAGGCTATTATTTCCAATGCTGATCTATGTTCTTTCTAATTCTTTAAACATGTAGTTAAATGGGCTGGGAGAATTTAGGGAGAGTGAATTATAAGACTTGGAATTGGGCCTGAATCCTAGGTGGGTAATGAATTCTTGCTCTGCTCTCTCTACCCTCTGGCTAGTTCTAGGGCCAAAGCATGTTAGCATATCTGCCAACACAGAGCCTTCTCCCAAACTGCCGATCACATCTCCTCTCTGGCTCTTCTAGAAGAGATCTCTCCCTGCCCAGTTCTGCTAAACTCCCAGCCAACCGGAATCCGGCTTTGGGTTATCAGCAACCCCTATGCTCAAAGACAGATGGCTTAGGACTCAGAGGGAATGAACACCTGTAGTATGGTCAAGGCCAGGAAATGTCCAAAAGCGAACGTGAGAAGATGGTTTGGCAACAGATCCTGGTGCATGAAGAAAGCAAATGAAATAAGGGTGATTATATTTAATTTGATCTGAAATTATGTACATTTCTTTGATGAAAATTTAACTACTCTGATAGAAACCTAAAATTTAGGTTGGAGGTCTCCTGGCTATTTCTAATTTATACTAGAGCATGCCTTCTGTCTTATTCATGTCATCAGATACTCTCTCTCTCTTTTCTAATTCATAAGAATGTGAAAATAGGAAGTTAATCAGCAAATTCTCTTTCAGTTTTATTTGTTTGCTTTCCCTATTGCCTCAAAATGTTGAACATTTTTTTATGCTGAGAAAATTTCTTATTCTTTGTCTTATCTCTGTGTTTTTCTATTTATCTGTTTTGTAGTTTTCAGTAATAAACTTTACCCACGGTAGTGTAATACCTTCTTTCTCTTGGAATTATATAGAAGAATTGGCTGTTTCTCAACTCTAAATCTTAAACCTTCCAGATAGACTTTTTGAATCAGTCAAGATTGCTTTGCATCTCCCCTTTTCCCCACACTGGAATGCACATAAAAATTTAGCTGTTAATTAATCTTCAAAACAAAAGTAAAACAACGAAAGAGAATATGGATAAGAATTCAAAGTAGCATTGTTGCCTAGGTATAAGTAAGAACCTATGGCTAACTGATCTGTTTGCAAAACAGCATAATTTGATCTTGGGATAGAGATTTATTTTGACTTACACTTGTCAAAGCCTTCACCACCAAAGGTTTTCTCAGTTCCTCTAGTTTAGTGGTTAGCTAAATCCAAAAACCTGACACTCTCATTTGATCTCCATGAGTCCCTGGCTGGCGCTATAATCTGTATTTAAATAAGCTCTCACTTTTAAAAAATCAGCAAAACAAGAATTCTACAGCAGTTTTTAACACCTAGAAACTCTATTTTTCTTCTCTTTTGCTCCAGTAAGTTTCCGGAAATGACAGTTGTCAGCGGGCATCCTTCCTCCTTTGGCCCGCATTCATCTCCCACTGAAAAGGTAGTTCCGAATTCCAATCTGCTCTTTTCCACCAATCCCATTTGTTTTTATATCATTTCTAGGTCATAGCAGAAGGAAAGATGAACAAAGACAAATCATTTTGCCTCTTCCACCTCCCATTTAAGAACTAATTCAGGTCTGATCCGAAAACAGTTGCTTAGTTGGCAGAGTAGAATTTCAAAACACTTTTCTCAATGTCCCCGACTAGATCAGATCCTCCTTTCCTAATCAATAGCTAATTAAGTCACAAGACTTCTTGTTGAAATGATAGATGCTTTACGGTTTTAGAACATTTCCAAAAGTGATTGTCAAAGTTACTTTTTTCTAAAACAAACATGACTGTTTTCAGTGTATTTTTAACCAGCAGAACCATGCTTAACAATAGTAGGAGAGCATCTTACACACAGTCTGTAGTCACATATCTTTAACTATATCTGGAAGGGAATGAGATGGAAGTGGAGCAAAAACATCACCTATGATTTTAAAATACCTGAGGGAGTTTAGTTGCTGATGTAATACTGGGTAGGTAAAGCACAACAAAATTAGGCCTGTTCAATCTGGAAATGATCCGCCAGGAAGTCTGCAGAGTTTCAGTGCTACCATTGAGTTCTCTTTTCCAGTGTGAGGCAATTAGCACTGACTTTGCAACCCATCAGCGTTTGTTCAGATATTACTCTACTGCTTCTCAGCTGTGTGACCCTAGGTAAGTTACTGAGTTTCTCTGTGTCTTTTCTAAAAAAGGGAGCTATTCATGGCACCTACCTTAAAAAATTGTTATGAGCCTTATATACCTGCAGTGCAGAGAATCACACTTAGTTCATGTAGGTGCCCTTCTATTACTAGACTTAATTTAAAAGTGCAGTAACAGTCAATATGGAGATGGGAACATTTGGTAATTAAAATCTAGACACTCAGCCTTGAATTTTACCTAATGTTAGTTATTTTCCTCCTGTTAACACTGATGTTTCTCAGCTTGACATATTATCATTTTTTCTTGGAATTTAGAAGAAAAGACTGTAGTTCCTGCTGAGCCCCAGGGTGGGGATGGGGAAGAGGTTTCTATAGTGCACCTGTTCTCTCCTGTTTAAATTTCAGACAAGGCTTAGTCTAGGCTCCCAGCCCCAGGGAGCCCGGCTGTGGTTAAAGTGGGATTATATTTACAGGCGGCCCAGGGTGGGCCCCAGTGCCTGGTGGTGTTGGAGCCTGGAGAGTCTAGGCCTGCTTTGACATGAGAGAAGCAGGGGGCTGGATCAGAACTGCGGGAAGAGTGTGCTTTCCTGTTCTTTTTCTCATTATAGACCTTCAAGGCACAATCTCTAAAGCTAGGTCACATGGTTTATATTTAGAGGTTTTTCATAAGATTTTATTTTTAAAAGAACCAGGTTCTAAAAGTCACCGAAAACAACCCGTCTCTGACGTGGATACAGGTGCGCTCACAGCCAGAGGTTGGCAGCGGTTGGTTCCTCTAGGTCTCTGGCGTCAATGATGGCGTCAGTGGTGGTGGTTGTGATAATAATATCAAGAGCTACGGTTTCCCCAGCATCTCCTACTGGTTAGAGAGACCAGGAGTTCAAACATGTTAATTGATTTAGTCTTCACAGTGATCCTTTCTAGTTTTATCCCAATTGTATCACTGAGGAAAATGAATTCCCAAAGCTGGTAGCCTTCACAGGATGGCGGGGCTAGTGGGCATTCACCTGCCTCTGATGCCCAGGTTCTTCTCTGAAGCAGCTCTTATCATTCAGCAGCACATATTCGTAGGTTTTTGCTTAGTCAAAGTGCCTTCACCCCTCTCCAAATCAGGATACCTCATTGCCCCCTTTATGTGCCTTTCTTTATTGCTTGCTAGTAAATTCGTGTTTCTATAAGTTGCCTTTGTTGATTCCAAGGTATTAGGTTATTTGATGTTGTTCTTCTAATTTATGCCCTTTCAAGATGCAGTCACAAAGGAAAAAAGACCTTGCAAAGCTCATGCATTTCCAGATGAGTTTATAAATAGAAGCAACGTCACCCACTCTCTTGAAATAGAGAGATGTCAGGAGAAAGGCTGGTTTCAGGGCTCTCTGGCCCTGACCAGGTCACATCTTCTAGTGTCCTCATTGAAGAATGAGAGTAATTGATCTCTCCTGTCTTTTGAGGGTTTTCTCTGGGATGTTCGCTACAAAGTAGAGATTTCTGTTAGCCTTCTGCCCATTCATTTCCTTTTGGCAGCTAAAGAAATACCAGCAGTGTGAAAGAAGACACTGGAATATATTTGGACCAGTTTTATTTGATTCAACAAATGAAAAACATAAGCAAATGATTAGTCAGGCATTAAGTGTAAAATGCTATAGAGTGAATTTACAGCACTGGGTCATATTTAACTCAGCAGAAGTGATGATAGTAATTCAGTGCCATCTTATACTGAGTCATGTACTAAGGGGTGTAACTTCATGTAAAAGATGTGTACTTACAAACCAGCAATCGTTAAGTCCCAACTACTTCTGTTTTAAGTCAAAACAAGGAATTTTCTAATAGCATTTCCTGGCTGCTTTCCCGTCTGCAATTTCTGCGGGGTGTATTTTTTCATCCCTCCCAGTCTGGGGTTATTTGCTAGGTGACCAAGAAAGGCAGAAACCTGAATTCTCAGATTTAGCTACATTTTTTACTTCATGCATTATGATTAATACCATCATGGTAGTAGGAAAAGCAAGGACTTAGGTACACGGACAGGGTTTGAAGTCCTAGCCTTATCTCTATTTCCTTATTTCTAAAAAGTAGACACAGGAATCCCAACTCATGTGGTATTGTAAGAGTTAAGTGGGGTGGATGTGAAACAGCCCAGGTTGGTGCCCAACATGTAGGTAGTGCTTGGTGTTGGTGACATTTTATTTCCTCATCACCGCCTGCCCACCCTTGTTCAGAAGACTTGAATTTCCTAACTCAATGGAAACAGGCCTCAGAGTCACAGTCCAGGCCTTAAACTCCAGATCTACTAACTACTAGTTTTTTTTTAGCTAGAGCAAAGTCTTATCCTTTTTGCATTTCCAATTTCTTTGTAAATCATTGGCAATCATAGTGGCTACGTCTTAGGGTTGTTTTACACAAAGAAGTACATGTAATATTTTTAGCATATAAGGAGCACTTAATACATCTTCAACACTAACATTATTAAAGGGAAAAACATCACTCAATATGGCCCTGCCTGATAACAACAAACTATGTCTTCCCGAGTGACAAGTGCTAAGAACTTTTGTTTACATTGAATTATATAGTTCCTTGGGCAACGTGGAGAGGTATGCATTATAATTTTTAAATATCCTCACTTTTTAGATGAAAAACCTGAAGCCAAAAGTGATAGATGTGCTCAGTGGTCCACGGTTAGGAAGGAACAGTGCTGGGGTTTGAATTCTAGTGGTGAGAATTGAGAGCCCACGTTCTTAACCATCTTCTATATCTGCTTCATAAATCACAACAGCTCAGTGCAGTTGTAGGACACGTACTACAGTTTCTTGCTTTGTAATGAGGAAACTGAGGAACCACAGGATTGATCCTGGTAAGGTTTCTTCTCAAAATCCATAAAAAATAAGAGCTAAATCTTTTAGAGGTACCAAAGGGAATTCCTGATCACCTATTTTCTGTGTGTATAAAGAAAAGGAAATTGGCTCATACCAATTTCATACCTTACCTTAAAAATACCTCAATCTCATACCTTACCTTAAAAATTCTTGTGATTCAACATCTTTCTCACTGAGGTAGCTGTTGGTTTAATATTAAAGGCATATTTAAAGTTGCCTAACAGTGAGTGTGATGGATGTTCCATGAAGGCCTGTCCTGCATTCCCATGGATTTGTGTCTCTTTGGCAAACAATGTCTACTTGTTTGAGAACTTGGCCTTAAATATAATGCTAGCTATGCTAAATCATAAAGATTCTTGGATATCAGTGGGCTCTATCTAGCTTAATATCAGCATTTGGGACTTCTTTTTATGCAATAAAGATGTCACCAAACAGTTTTCAGGAGAGAGGAGCCAAGATAAGCACTTTCTTCTGGCAGCCATCCTGGAGAAGGAAGGCTTCCCCAGTGAACTCTTGAACTCCTACATCAATTGCCTGGGAAAACAGCAGTTAGCATAACTGGAGTCATTGCTAATGGTGCTGCTCACAGTGGATTAAAGCAGGGGTAAGCGAATGCTTTCGTCATACCCCTCCTGATCTCACTCACCCCGGCACCCTGGTGGTGCTAGATGATTGTGATTCTCTTGTATGGAAAGCTCTTTCTCTCACCCCACCTCTGCATGCACCATTTCTTTGGTCTGGAGTATTCTTGCCAATTTCAAAATCCAGGTCATATTAACTTTCAAGTGTTGAATATTTTGAATGATCTCAATGGAGATAAGAATGATAGCAATTATTTAAAAATTGAAAATAACCAATGTTAATTGATTATTTGTTGCGTGCCAGATATTGTAGGGAATACAAAAATAAGAGTAGAACCTAAAGGTCTAAATTCAAATTAATGAATAACTATTGGGTGTGTAGAAAAGGAAAGCAATACCTTTCCCTCTACCCATCTGAGGTTCATTTTGCAGGGCCCTGCAAATTAGATAAACAAGACAGGCAAGCAAGAGAAACAGAAGTTCATTAACGTGTGTCCCACGTGTGCACACAGAAGCCCTGAGAAGAGTGACTCAAAGGGGTGGTTAGACTCTGGGATGTTGTCCCATCTTAACAAAAGAATAGGGCATTTCTAGAGAAGAGGTAAGAGAAAGGAAAAAGCAATGTATGGAGGACATGCAGGAAGATAAGGGCTGGTGCTGCCTCTGGGCTGTCAGCGTCAGTAATGTCCTCTGGTGATCAGCTTCTGCCATTCCTAGTGGGGGGGGGGGCACCTTTAGAAATTCGGTCCATTTTTAGGCAAATTAGGGAAGGACAGAAAACTTCTCTTACATCTGCTTCTTCCCATTGTCCTCAGCTAAAAATAATCCTTATGGCTAAGAGTTATGTTTTAGGGTAACATAGTATGTTGCCCTTCTGGTAAATATTAAAAACCAGTGACTACTCTTTATATTAATTATTAATTGATTTTATAGTAGAGGGGATTGAACCCAGGAGCACTCTGCCACTGAGCTACATCCTCAGCCCCCTTTTGTTATTGGCTTGTTTTTAGGACAGTCTTTCTCGGTTGCCCAGGCTAGCTTCCAACTTGGAATCCTCCTGCCTCTGCATCCCAAGTCACTGTGGTTGCAGGCAGATGCCTCCACACCTGGCTGCCAAACCAGTGATTTTGCTAGATGTTAGAAATACAAAAATGAACTAGATGTTTTCTCTGACTTAGAATGCCTTATAGATATTGTCAAGAAAATTAAACATATGAACAAAAACCACATTAGAAAGTGATGAATGGTAATGTCAGAGAAAGCATGATAAATACATACTGTAGGGAGTGAAAGGGTTTGAGAAAACTAGTAGAAAGATGAAAGGGATGACCATAAAGAAAAAATACAAGTTTGCCATACAAAAGTGCCATGCTGCAGAGGACATTCTAGGGAGAGACAATAGTGTAAACATCTTGCAATTACTAGGGAACCCAGGGAAGGATTGTGTAGCAAGAATGTTGAAAGGGTTGGAGAACATTTGGTTTTGTAATTCTGCCTCCTTATCTATGAACTATCTAGGCAATTCCTGCCATTAGAGATTGAACCACAGTGAATTCAGTTCAGCTTCCACAGGTTTCCACATCCGTAGAGCTGATTGTCCACCACCACCATGCTAGAAGCAAGGCCTACGTTCCTTCTTCACCTCCGAATCTTGTATTTCTGTCTCCTATTGGCAGAAACTCCACTGCATTCATAACTGTAGCCACAGAGGAGTCTAAAATACATTGCGTTCAACTTTCCATCTTGTTCAGTACAGTGTGGGAAGAACAGGGATGCAAATGGATGTGAAGACTTGATGCATAACATCTTACTCAGGGACTGTAGAGAGATCCCTTTCCAGGGAAGAAGTGTCTTCTATGAATCAAAGGTGGGGGTCAATTGTAGATTAGCCATTCTATCACCATGATACTGACAAAAACCTTTCGTCCTCAAGAATCAGAGATCTGCACACATCTGTAGTCAGTGAGACTCCGGGTCTTTAAGAGAAAAAGTATTAGAAAGTGTAATCAATAAGTACTTAATACAATTTGAACTGAACTCTCCAAGTACTTACGGATAAATGTTCTGTTTCATGCCAGGAAGCCTGTTTGGAAAATTGTAATGTAGCAAGTAGTGAGAAAACATAAGTCACCTTGAGAGCTGATTGAATATAATCAATGATTAATGGCAAATTTGTGGTCCCTTTAATGACCATAGTTAAATAAAATCAAATTGAACCATAAATTTGGATGCTCTCTGGAACTGGGTCATGTAAAAGGAAGCTTTATGAAGAAGAAAAATCAATTTAGTAATATTACTATGATCAGACTCATAACTCACAATAGGGTGTTTTTTTACTTAAATAGAATTTTGACTATCCCTTTTGCATATTCACTGGTATTTAATTAGATTGGCAAAGTTGCATAGATGTAATGTTAAAGAGTTCAGTCAACAGCCATACATTTTCTTTTGGTTGATTTTATTTCATCCATATCCGCTAAAATCAGCGTGAGTTTAATCACTTAAGAGTAAAGATGTTTTAATTATCATTTCAATGAAAAAAATAAGGAAGTGGACGAATGTGCTCTCAAAGGCCTCCTTGAAATTAGTTGAATGGTTTGGGGCCCTTTAGAAGTTTAATGACTTCTTATGCTTCCATTGAAATAAACTTAGCAAAATTGTAATCATATTTTGAAAAATATGCCATTGATGTACCATTCTTAGGATTTATTATGAGTGGTTGGTTACTATCTCAGAGGCTATACTCGTTATTTCTAGCTTAAGATCAGAAGTAAACAAAAATGGTCCTTTATGGTACCATTAGCCAGTTCAGGAAAAATAAAATTGTGATGGGTGAGTTTGGGGAAATAGAAATTTGCAACAAATGCAGCCCTCCTGCCTGGCTGGATTCCACCCAGAGCAGATGGGCCAGGTCCCACACTCCCAATCCCACCCCCACCCCAAAAGGTCTTTCTAGAGGCTGCTATGGCACAGGCAGCAGAGGAGAAACTAGATGGTCTACCAGCATGCTGCTGGGTTTAGTGCCGAGGATCAGACTGCAGAGTGGAGTCAGAGGAAGGGTTAGAACATTGAAAGGAGACTTGAGACGGGGTGAGAGTGGGTGGATGAGGGCATCCACACCCTACTGTAGTCATTCTTCATCTGTCAGACGTAGTGATCGACATTCGACTGGGACATTTTTATTAAATAAGTCTGACTTACTTAAGGAGTCCCACTGACTCCTCAGTATTCTTTGATCATGCCCAGATGCCCTTTCTCAGACTCTCTGCTCTTGTTTCTTCCTCTTCCTGCAATGTTATTCCTCCTGAAATTTGCAAGCCTTTCTCCTGTGTGTCACTCATCTTTCTGCTGAAATATTCTCTCCTCAGAAAAGTCTTCCTAATCTCCTATCTAAATATCCCCTACAGCAGTCATAATTATGTCCTTACTCCACTTTTATTAAACGTATATAACTGACATCTCATCTGGGTTCATTTAGTGCCCCTGCCCCTTATCATTCCCCAGCTCCATAGGGGTAAGGACTTCATCTTCAGTAGCTAAAAGAGGCACAACACACACTAAGTCATGAATGCTTATGAATGACATGAAATTCAGATAAAATGGAGCTTGTCTCTCTCGTGTATGTTAGCTACCAGAATTCTTATAAGCATCAAGTTTGAGGAACATATCTTTATTTATCAAGAAGGGCAATGTATTATATAATTTGCCAGCAAATTTTAATCATTCCAGTAATTCCAGTCCCTTTGAAAAGTCTAATCTATGTTTTGACCTCACCAGGGAAATCTATGATAGCTAGTTTATGTTTATGAAGACATGGAATATTATCCATACCTAGTCAGGCTTGAAGTTACCAATACCTATTTCAGAATTAAGCATCGTCTTTCATCTTTTCCAGAGTGTTCTTTTTTCTTTGCCAACTCCAAATATTGTAGAGATTCTCTAATTCCAGATTCAATATTGACTACAGTATTAAATCCTTCCTTTCTTTTCTTTCTGGAGAAGTACCTTAAGAGTTCATTCTGTCTTAGCTTAAAATAGAGTTCCACAGAGGCTCACAGCAGCGATAAACCTGAAAAGGATTCTAACTGTGGCATAAAGGGAAAAGCACGGTTCAGAATAAAACTGTCGAAACAGAGAAGAGAATTTATCCTTCTACAGAGATATATTTTTAGGATTTTTCTATAGCAGCTGGGGAATCTGTTGGTCTGGTAAAATTCATCAACGTGCAACAAATACATTATTCCAAGAGGTAGAAAATAATCCTGTTTGTGTATTGTGATGTTTAGATTCCTAAATATCTTTTTCCATTAACTATAATATTTCAAAATTATTTCTACTTGGCATTTGAGGACTAAAGATTAAAGTCAACATTTCAGTGTCTTGGTTGAAGGTAAAGAATGCAGAAAGTGAAGCTGGAAGTCTTACTTTTGAATAACTTGCTCTTCCACTTAAAGCTTCATGACCTGAGGTCATTTTTAATGTAATGGGTGGAGACTCTGGTTTGCCACCAAATCTGGTTTTCTCTTCTCCTTGGGCACACAGCTGCCTCATTGTTAAGAATAGCCATGTGGCCAAGTTCTCACTATAATAGTTTCCTTGGGGTGCCATAACAAGGTACCTCACATTCTTAAACAGAAATTTATTCTCTCACCATCATGGAGGGTAGAAATCCAAGATCTATGTATCAGCAGAAGTGATTTCTTCTAAGGCCTCTCTCCTTGACTTGACGATGGCCATCCTCTTTTACTTCACGTGATCTTCGCGCATGTCAATTTGTGGCTGAATTTCTTCTTACAAAAACACTAGTCACAGTGGATTAGAGCTCTGCCTAGTGACCTCATTTTAACTTAAATACCTCTTTGAAGGACCTATCTCCAAATATGGTCACATTGTAAGGTAGTAGGAGTTAATACTTCAACATAAGAATTTTTAACTTGACCACAATTTGGTCATAATCTATTCACCAATGCTAAACAGAGTGATTGGTACAAGCTGTATCTCACCTACATAAAAGATACTTGTTCAGAGGGGCACAGTGGTGCACACCTCTCATCCCAGAGGCTCTGGAGGCTGAGGTAGGAGGATCATGAGTTTAAAGCCAGCCTCAGCAAAAGCAAGGTGCTAAGCAACTCAGTGAGACCCTGTCTCTGAATAAAATACAAAATAGGGCTAGGGATGTGGCTCAGTGGTCAAGTGCCCCCTGAGTTCGATCCCTGGCACCCCCCAAAATAAAAAAACGATACTTGTTCTAGGACAAGTTCTCTTTTTCCTCTCACTTCCTAAAGCTTCCAATGCCTGGAATCGCCTCGAAGGCCCTATGATGGATGGCTGCTGAGGTGTCCTCTTGAGTGAGCCTGCCTTCTCACCTCAGTTTGTGACACTACAGAGAAAATATTGCATTGGAGCTATCTCCTTTATGTCTGTTACCGCAGTAACTCTTCATTCACCTTAACAGGCTCAGTGTTGTTGTCTGAGCTCAGCTTTCCTCATTTCAAAAATGAGAATGATAGGAAGCTTGCTCATTACTGTGAGGCAGGAGCAGTCTCCAGATGCGAGAGCACTCAACATAAGGTAAAGCTAAAACTAGGATGGAAGTGACTTTATGTTCTACTTGGAGAGAAGCCTGGGGCTGGGGGGAGTGCAAGGAAAAGAGATAGGTGGGTGGAGGATGGATTGGTTCTGAGGGAAACTTCTGCAACTTCCCACCTTTACCTGGGGTCTTTCCTATCTCATGGTCCCTTGGCCTCCTTGGTGAGGTCTCCCTTCAATTTTTTGCTGAATCTCATAAATACAAAAGGAATCTAGAGATTTTTTTAGTTCAGTACTCCCTTATGTGGATGATAAAGCTAAGACCAGAGGAGAAAAGAGAAGTGTCGTGGCCAAGCACAGAGCTAGTTAATTTGCAGAGCCAGGCTGTAATCGTGCTCTGCCATGCTCTGTCACCACACTGAAGGAGTTACTGTGCCACTCCCAAAGAGTCTGGGTCCCCTGGGTGAGAACTCCCCACCTACAGGAGACAACATGGCTTTGCCACTCACTTCCTTCTTCAATTTTTATTTTTATCAGAGCTAAACATGGCTGTCTGCAACATTGGTTGTAAACAACAATAGTTCCCCACAACCTTCTACATTTTTTCTCCATCCTTTCTAACAACCATTTCCTCTTTTAGCTTATCATTTTGGTGTTATCATCCAGGGTTCCAAATCACATTGGGAATTACTTTTTTTTTTTTTTTCAATTTTGGGCATGATTTATTTTCACTTTGAAAGACAAAGTTTTTGCAAAGTTTTCTCCTCATTTCTTTTTACTATCCATTCATATCCGTGCTCTCAATGCACTAACCTGGAATTTAAGTTATATCAGTATTCAATACTTGCACTATTCTGACAAGAGGGATCATGCCACAGAGATCCAGAGCATGGAATCTGAGACCAAATTGCCTGGGTTCAAAAATTTACCTCATCATTTACTGCTGTGTGACCTTAGAGATACCACTAAATTCTATATGCTTTGGTTTCCTTATGTGTAAAATGAGAAAATAATAGTGCCCACCTCAGATATTTATGATAGGATTAAATAAGTTAATACATTAAGTTATTTAAAGTTTGTCTTCCCATGAAGTATATAAATATTACATTTTTTTTTTTTTTACAGAGATGAGTGTTAACTCTATTATTGCTTTCCTTTTTCTACAGAATTTTTCTAAGAAGTTTTTGTCTTGTTTTTGTATATGGGTAATGATTCCTAAATTTTCAAAGTTATCTAAATTTTCTCATAAGATATTTAGCTTAGTTTGTTGATTTCATGATCCCAAAGGAGCCTTCCCTGGGAATGTTAGAATCACCTCAGTGTGGACTTTCATCATGCCCTAATTCATGACTCTCCACTTTCATACCGGCTATCCCTTGAGCTTCTCTCCAGTTTACATGTCCTGTTTTCTACATCCCATGTCTTTCATTTTTCTCTTTAGAAAGAGTACATTTTCCTTTGCTGTAAGACAATATTACAGACTGAAGAATTGATAAAGAAAAGTGTATTTGGTTCACAATAAGCCGTTGGGTTTTATAGTAGTTTGATATGCACCACTATTGAAATTACAGCTATAAAAGCTAATACACCTCAGATATGGTAGATATTTTCAGCAGCTAGTATGGCTGATTAATATGGATTTCTCTCTTAATGTATCCCTCTTACATGTAATCAAAGTATTCCATGGTTTCCTGTTAATGCTATTGAATGATGACAGCTTTGAATGTCTTTCTGGTCTAATGTCTTTTTTGTTGAATGTCATCTTTCTTTGCTGGTGTCTAAGTTCTGTGATGTCAGTGATCATGTCAGATTTCTTTCTTATTGTACCCCTCTGAGTATCATGCTGCCTAGAACAGTGAAAGTACTTACCTGGTATTAACTACATGAGTGAATGAATAAAACTTGATGGAAAGATCCTCAAATTGGCTGGGAAAGCAATGCATTACTCCATCACAGAAATGAACATACAAATACACATAAAAACTGGCATATAATATGAGGGAGCCCATAAGATTTTAAACTATATTCATTTATTGGGCTGAAGTTCAGACCAACTTATCAAGACAAATGGAAACATTCAGACTTGAGAGCCTGAGAAGCCCCTGATTTTTGTTGAGGTATTTCAGGAATGGATGTGTACACGCGTTCGGCAAGGCTTGGTGATTTGGCAGAGGACAGGGTATTTGGCTGGATGAGTCACTTGCCTGGTCATGCTGGGCATCCTTCTGTGTTAGTTCACCTTTTACTCATCTCACAGGCTAAGAGGTGAGCCAAGAACAAGATGAAAAGGACTACGATGTCCTTTTTCGAGGACCCAAAGGAGAGAGAATGTGACCAGAGAGAGTTAACGGTGTGCTCATGTGGTCACTGCCGATAGTGCAGTGAATGGTACTTGGTGAGGGAGGTCTTCCTGCAATGCAAGGGAGAAGAGTGGAAGTGGCTAACGGTGTTTGCATCCACCCAGAAAATGGGAGGGATGCCCTCATCCTTCATTTGGAGTTGTGTCTCTTTTAGACAGGTTCTTTCCTGTCACTTTGAGAAAGCTGAGGCTGCTCAGGACATGGAGGTTGCATAAGCTGCAGGCCAGCATGAGCTTTTGTTGTGAAATCATCTCTTAATTACACAACTCATAGAGGGTCACTTTATCCTTTCTTTTGTAAGTCTCAACATTACCCAGTTTGTGGTTTGGTTTTTAATGTTATGATTGGAATTTCTGTAATATATTCATTTTTAGATTATTCACGTGTCTCCCAGGTGACAAGGTGAATAAAAGAAACAGGGAAGAGAAGAAACTAATGCGCATACTAAAACAGGAGGACATATGGTCTGTTCCTAATGGCATGACTTTGGGCAAAGTACTTCTCTCCAGGAACTGCTTCTCCATCCCTTGAGATTATCACCCTCATTACTTACCTCCTCCTGTCGAGATGGTTCTTGACACCACAGGTCCACGGGAACCCAGCCATGATGCTTTATTTCATGTGGCAGTGACAGAGACATTCAATCTTTTGCGATTTTAAGCCATTAGTGAGCTAATAAACTTTTCCTTTCTTCCTGACACAAGGTGAGAGAGCATATGGAATTGGCTGGTGTTCTGGCTATGTATGGGGTTAATGGTAGTGTTTCATTATGAACAATGCAAATATAAGCTGTCTTGCAAAGAGCAACCTTGAACAACTAGGCCCAAGCTCTCAATCCAAAAAGCTTCTCCACATTTTATTGAATTTATAAGATGCTTTTATTTTGTTACTAGAACAATCTTACAAATGTTTTATACAATAGTATCTTATTTAAATTCTTTGTGCAACTTAGAAACTCAATAAGTTCTTCATCAGCTGATTTCTAAGTAACAGAGGAATATCCTGTAGTACTTTAAAAAATGTGCATCATGGAGAGTTCGTTTAAATGTGTTTCTGCCCATGAGCAGACTGCTGACTGCAGGTTCACCTTTCCTCAATAACCAACCATTATTCTATGGTCCTAATTATTGTGTTGGGTAGCAAGATGGCATGCTTTTCTTCCATCTTCTTTCCTAATTGTCCTTAGCTCTATTTCTTTTTCTGTGTTAAAATTTCTAGCTAGTTTCATACATTTGGGAAAGGTCAGATGAACAAGTTATTAGGATGGCATATAAATTAAGAGTCAACAGGATCTGACTTAAGACCCAAGGGACCTGTTGGGAAGGAAAAGTGTTTGGAGTGCTGAGACCTTTGTTATTTACTTGGTGATTTTTCTAAATCATGTTCTTGGTATGTGAAGTTTCCACTGTTTATGCATTTGTGTGTATCTGTGTTTCCATATATGCATGCATAGGCATCGTGCTGTCTGTGTGTATTTATGTGCCTGTATGAATGGTTGTGTGTAACATGTTAGGTTTCAACATCACAGTGGAAGGGATGTGGTCATTTGGTCATCAGATAGGCTCATCCAAACCCTAACAATAGTCCATTCAATTGTGTGACCTTCAGCGATAGTGTTCTCATAAACCTGTGACCTTCAGGAAATTTCTTTTTCACCTTTAGCCTCACTTTCTTTACTGGTTAAAAGAATGAGAATGTTTATTTTATATCACCTGGGATGATTCCTGACACAGATGGTTGTAAAATTATTAATCCCTTTCCCCCTGCTTTATAGAAGTACATGGTGTAGACTTTTTACTCTTTTTCTGTTCTCAAACTCATTGCTAAAGTAAAAGTGATTGCAAATAATTTTTTTAATTCAATTATTTCTGCCAAGTTTTTGTTTAGACTATTTAGTCCAAGAATTACAAGTACACACTCTTTTTCTCCCACAATTGGTAATGAATCTCATTACCACTGAACCTAGATGAAGCTGCAGAATTCTTCTCAACACAGTGCCAGCTTCCACCACAAATCCTACAGATCTACAAGAGTGAACCCCAAGTGTCTGATTTAGTCACTACCATGATGATTTCCAGAATCTTAATAATTTTTACTGGTGTAGAAGCTGGTGGTTTGAGAATAAGGCAGAAATGCTCCCCTAATGTCTTTGCAGGTAGTGAAGAGAGAAACCTCCAGATCTGTTTTGCAACAGGAATGTTCAGTAGTAGACGGATCATGGGGAAGGTCTAGTGAACATTCCTCATTACTTCAATGAGGTGGTAGCTGGCACTGTGTGGAGAAGGATTCTGCAGCTTCATCTAGGTTCAGTGTCCTCAGTCACGATGCCACAAATATAAGCTTACTCAGCTCTGCTACTGGTGCCAAGTCTATCAGCTATTCTCACCAGCCCTGGTTCTGAAAGGCAGTCTCCAGCTTCCATATTTATCTCACAGTGTAGATGTCTTTCCTGTTCCCTACTCCAGAAATATATTGTCCACCTTTGGATCCAATATAGTAACATGGTTTCAGTACCTACCATATGTCAAGTGGCTCCATGTTCATTTTGGATGTATAAGGCCGTCTCAGCTTCCGTGGTGCTCAGAAGCAGGGAGTAATAAGACAAACTTGCCCATCAGTGCTACCCACCATGATAGGTTCCGTGACAGAGGTAGGGCATAGTAACTCATTTGCTTATCCATGGGCTCAGGCTTCAGCACTCAATAGGCATATAGGTAGTCTGATTTTCTAACTTCAGTGAACTTAAAAGCCTGAATCTTAGCTGTCAGCAAGTAGTAATATGTACGAGCTTAAAACACATCATCTTCATCAACATTTTCCCTTTAAAACAATCCATCAGCTCTGGAGACTAAACAGACTCTTGGATCTGCAATGTGCACATGCAGAAATGAGTTTTGTAGCTCACTCTTTTGGAATAATCTTCAAATTTATTCAGCAGGTCTGTTACTTCCAAGGAATGACCTAAGCACTGAGGAATTCAGAGGAAAACAAGCTCTATCTTGCCTGAGCCATGCTCACAATCTGAGGAGGTGACCAACATGTAAATAAGTAATTAGCATAAAGTGGAGGCCCCAGGATTCCATGACATATGAGTTGATATTGGATGGATGAGCAGGTACTCATTAGATGAAAAGATGGGATAAAGGCATTTCAGGAGGCTGACTCTCAGGAGAAGGATAATGCAAGTCAGTAAGCATGGAGCAATCCATGAAGTAGCAGGGAGGTGAGGAGTACTCAGGGAATTACACTCAGTTGGTGCTTCTAATATTATCCTGTTTCTGGGTTACAAAACTAAGGCTTAACAAGATTAAATAACTGTTTTAGGTTGCACAACTAGTGAATGTCAGAGCCAGGGCATAGTTTTTTCTTGTGAGCTTTGAGCCTATAGAATGGAAGAAGAAACAGAAACAAGATGTTTTGAGGGGAAATTTCAACATAGAACCAGAGCAGGAACAGTGGGGACAAGATAAAAACTCTGGTGTGGTATATTTCAAGGATAGATGCTCTTTCTCTGCCTTTCCAGAAGGCAGTATGGAATTCTATTGCCATTATTTTAAATTCATTATGTTTATTATCTAAATTTTAAAATGTTGTTACCAACCTGCACCACCTGTTGGGCTCTTGGCGCGCAAATAGTATTCAGGGATAAAATCTGCAACCACTATAGAAAGCGTTAACAAATACATTGGAGCTGAATTCTAAAGGAAGATTTTAAATGTGAAGTTCTGAGCAACCTCAGTATCTTTGGGATGGATGTACAGACTGATGGGAGTTTTCTCCACCATTTTTTTTTAATTCAATGTACTTTATATTGGACTCTGGACAATGTAAATGGTGAGGCTATAGTGATGGGAATATAGTTTGGAAAAGAACAAATGGAGAATCTTGTTCCTCAGGATACAAACACTCCATATTACTTTGAAAATAATAGTAAAGCAAAAGTTTATTTTGGATTATGAAGATGTGATTATTAAAATATTTTTTAAAATCATTTTATGCTTTTCATTTACAATTCATATCCCAGATGATATTAATACTAGAAGAAAGGTTCTCATGATGTATTTTGCACATTTATCAAAGAACAGATTGTAGCAAAAGACTCTGCTTCTGTGACAATAGCTTTGATTAACACCTATCAAAATAGAACCATCATTTGCTCACTTAAGCATTTGTTAAATACCCCAATCTGCCACTGAATTAGAAGCCAGATGCCTCTATTTCCACACTCCACATGTCCTGAGAGGGCAGTCATCACCTCCCTCATCCACCCCCTGCCACAAATGGCCTTGTCTACAGGATATCTCAGGCCTGCTCCAGCCTGAGGTTCTAGGATTCTGTAAACGTAGGTGTTTTCAGGGAGTGAACCATGGCATTACAGTACTTCAGCTGTACTCTCCCATGAATCCCACAAGTAAAAGGTCCAGTAATAGTAGCCACCAGCATGTACCAATTAGGTGTGATGCTGCACTCTGGGAAGCTTTTGTCATCCTGGGCTGGCTGCTACAAATGAGTGACAATCAGGATCCTACAGATTTCATGGCAAGTGGTGCTCAACCTCTGGCCAGCTTTGTGACTAGGACCTACTACTAATATTCATATTTAGAAGAGCTGTAATTATTAGATGCTTTCTTCTATGCTTTCTTCTTATACTTAGCTAACTTTTGCTCTGTAATTTTTATTCTGGTTTTACTCACTGATTCTAAACAGAGTAAGTTCATCATGAATAAATGACAGTCTTCCTGTGAGTATATCAATCCTTCTTCTTTCTCAATTAAGCAACTAGATTTCCTGTTGATCTTTCCAGGGGCAGCATTTGCAGACCCCTCATTATCCTGAACACTTTTTCTTAACTTGCTCTAATTCTTCAGTGCTCCTCTTTAAAATGTGATACCAAGGACTGAATTGAACACAGGAAATTTGACCAGTAAAAATTATATGGCAGTATTAATTTCTTAACATTCTTTTATAGAATATATACTGTCCTTTGTTTTTGTGTAGCCATCATGGTGATAGTTTCTGATAAAGAGCATTCTTGTCTCTATGCATTTATACTTTTCTTTGCTTCAGGAGAGTTCGTCCCTCAGATATCCACATGGCTCTGTCCTCACTTCACTGTGTTCCAAAGTCACTTCGTCCATTTTCCTCACTGAATTGGTGTCCTGTTTCTTCTCTCTCCCCTTACATGAATTTATTATTCTTTTCTAGAAACTATCACCATCTGATATATAATTATTTTATGGATGTACTGTCTGTCTCCTTCCCAAAGTACATGCCCCCTGAGGCAAGAGATTTTGTTCTCTCCTGCATCCCTGTGGCTCAAGGAGTATAGAAGATACTCAGTAAATAATTGTGTAAATGAAAACTGGGTATGTGACAAACTGCAATTTCTGGAACCTTTCCTCACGAGATGCTATTGCATTCAATTGTTGATCTTTCTTCACTTGGAAATTAACTTATTTTAATTAAAAATAGCTCATATCTATTGTGAAATCTTAGATGATACAACTAAAGGAAAAACCCCACTGAAATTCTCCTATATTTACATAGTAGGCATTTCATTTAAATATATTTTTCTCTTACAAAAAAACTGTTTTTCCTTATCAGCAAATATTATTGCTAAATGTTACCACATAATAATTTACTATATAGGTTTATCATAACTAATTAATCATCAGTTCTTACAAATGTAGGTTGTTTCCAATTTATTATGAACTTAATAGTATTGTAACAGAGTTATAGTTAAATTTATAGGATGTTCATAATTACTTCCTTGTTATAAAGAAATGAATTAAGGAAATATAAATATGCAATACTACAAATAAGTATTATAAATAGATACATTTAAAATGTGCTATCTGCCAACTTTGACTTTTGAGAGATGGGAAAGAGGATATTCATACACAGCTGATAAAGTTTATACTGACATGTTCCTGGAAGATGATTTAATTAGGAAAAGTAGCAATGAGTTATTGATTTCTTCTTTTGTCTGTCAAATTTACAATATTTTCCCCTTGGCCTAAAAGAAAAATTGAATATATGTTTTTCTATTTTTTCTCTTATTCAAGTTTTGTTCCTTCTGAGCAGTTGAACATTTTTTTTTATATTAAGTTCATAACCAACATAGAAACTATCACTTTGAGCTTTGAACACATGACAAGTAAATTTTCAGTCTTTATTTACAATGGGTAGATTTTAAAGTTTTGAACAGGATATTCCAAATATGAAATAATGTTGTAATCATGAAGCATCTTGTTAAAGTTTCATTTGCTTTTATTTTCTTTTAATGAAGCCTAATGGGGAGGAATAAAATGACTTTCAATAGAAAGTGACTTTTAAAAAAAGAATTTATAAAGAATTTAAAATAAAGTAAAATATAAAAGAAAACCAAAAAGTCAAAGATGATTTACTCAGAAAAGCAGAAGCCCAGGTGTGGCTCCTATTCAATGGCCCTGGCTGACTTTCCTAAATCACTAGTGTCTTTGGCTGCTGAAGGACATCTGTAAAGCATGCGCTGATTCGTATCTTCACCAGAGAACAGAGAAAGACACTGGAAGATCAAGATTTTGATAAGAAAGAACTTCACAGCTCAGAAGTTTAAGTACTGGAATACTCTAATAATGAAGGTTAAATACTTTACATGTTGTCTTTAAGAAATTCTGTAGGTTTGTTGTAACAGCTAGGATTATATAAACTACCTCTTCTGTCCAAAGTCCTCCTCCTGCTCCTCCAAACAAACAAATACCACAGTAGTTTAAAATAGTAAATAGTTATTTCTTACAGTCTCTAAGTCTGAATCAGGCCTGGCTCATATTGGTTTGACTTAGGTGTCTCAAAGCAGCTCATGGGTTTGGGAGCTCACTGGTTAGGAAGACCTGTTCTGGAATGATTTCATTCTGCTTCACATGGTTTCTCATTCTGCTGCAGGCCAGCATAGACTCATTCCCAAGGAGAAGGTGGGGTGTAGAGAGGGGCGGAAACACATACACACTTTAAAAAGACTGTGTGCATCATTTGCTGCTGTCTCATTGTGTAAAGTAAGCCACATGGTCAAGCCAATCAGTGAGGAGGCCATCTGCCAAAAGCCAGGAGAATGTGAAAAATGGGGCCATTAATATTTCACAACCATTTGTGTGAAAGTGTCTTACAAAAATCTCTGGCTCATCCAAAGTTCCACTGGTTATTAAATATCTCCGAGCTTATTACGACAATGAACCTTGATGGCTCAGGCATAGTCACACCTGAGAGCAGAAGGATTGTTTGAGGTGTCATCCAAATTTATGACTCTGTGACAAGATACCTGGAAATTAGATTTTCTTACTGCAGGAGATGGACAAGATTGATATACATCTTGACAGCAGAAACATATTGTGGCCTAAGGTCAACATCTCATTATGGTCCATAATGATAATAGAGATTTTTAATGTTCTCATTTGATCTTAAATTCTAGTTTCCTGTATGATAGATGTGTAATTGCTGTGTTTGTTTGACTATATTAGAGGATAAGAAATAAATGATATAGCTGCTTGAAAATTCCATTAAATTCTCTACAACTTAATTCCATTAAGTTCTCTACAACTTGGCTTAAATTTTTATACATAGATCTCAACAGTGGGCAATGGTTGCTAAAAATATACCCAAGTATAAATAAAAATGTAGGATTCCACAGAAGGTGAAAGGAAACCAAATGATCTATAAATAAAGCATCTCAAAAGCAATGTGTTTGGAAAAGCCAAGGAGATTTTTAAATTTCCCAACATGGAGGCAAAAAAAACCAAAAAAAAATCAATAATATTCTTGGAGGGGTGTGTGTGTGTGTGTGTGTGTGTGTGTGTGTGTGTGTGTAATAAAGTAGATATTACTTTTCTCCAGGTCAGGCTTTAGTAAAGAGATGGTTGATTCCAACTAGATCCCATGTCATTATTAATCTGGAGTTTGTGAAACTGGAATATTGTTGGTGGAAGGAGAGAAGATGTAAGGGAAATTCATTAGATCCTCTAAGAGGAAAAAGGATGGCTTTAAACCTGCCTCTGTCTTACAGCAACAGTTGTGGCTGTTTATGCAGTCAATAGAACCTTCTCCTTTTTCTCCATTTGGGCATCTTTATAATAGTTAAAATATGCCCATGACTTTTTATTACTCCTGAAAAAATCTTTGTGGGAGCCAAGACCTATGATATCTGTACTTTACCGGTGGGGAAATGGAGAATGACATGAAATCAAGTGGTCTGCTCAAGGTGGCTAGTCAGGGTTCCTTCAATCTCCAGCTCAATGCTTTCTTTCCTGCTGCTTCCAGTGTTGTACGGGTTCACATTGCCCATCCTTTCAGTCCTTTGGAAGGCGAGTGACCGGCTTCCCTGATCACTTTAGAGGAGGCAAGTGGAGGTTCAGGAGGATCATCAAGCAAGAAATAACTGAATGAAAGTATCAAGGAAAGAAAACAACGTGAAGGTAGAAAATGAATAAGCTTTGAAAATAGGTAGCCTGAGAACGTGATGTACTTAGTTGAGCACTTCATTCGATGTGCCATGTTTTAAAGCACAGTTTGATGACACACGTTTGGTTGCCACGCAAACAGGTCAACACTTAAGTTTGATACTAATACTTTTATATATTTATGTTGCTTATTTGGTTTCTCAGATATTTGATTTGCAACTCTGAATATGAATTTTAATTAATGAATTCAACTGCGTGTAGACACTAGGTGGAGGAAAAGGTGGGTTTTTCTGTTATGGGGCATAGAGGATGGATGGCTTTTAAGACGCATTTTGTCGGTCCAGTGGCATGAAATGGAACAGAAACTGATTTCTGAGTAAGGCCTGGGGTGCACTGAGGCCATGGCCTCCTCTGAGCTTGCGCAGGCAGCCACTGTGCTGGAGCGAGGCCCCCCGGTGTTCCGCACATGCTCTTATCTCCCTAGAGGGATCAGAGTGGTTGGGACACAATATGTTCCCTGAAATCTGGCTTGGGAGGAGAATCTGTCGTACTGATTATGTCACACAAGACAGGGGTTGTGTGGTCATCAAGGCTGTAAGAACCCTCACTAACAAGTGATGGCGCGTGAACTTGATCACACTTGCATCTCGGCCTTAGGCACCGGAGGTACCTGTTCACCCAATCCTGGAAAATACAGCGGGGAAATGTATCCCGCTTGACAGAAAAAGAAGCAGCCTGTCTCGTCTAACTCCCGTGTTTTCCAGGCGCTGATACAATGCTCTATACGATATTGTAGATATTTGGCCAAAAATACTAATTGGTTCTGTAGGATCAACCATGTTTTTCTTTCTTTTTAATCTCTACTGCCTCCTCTTTCCCTCCCTATTTCACCTGCCTATTTCCCTTCCTCTGACCTATTGGTCTTCACTTTATTTTCTTCATTTTTTTTTTATTGTAAACAAATGGGATACAACTTGTTTCTCTGGTTGTACATGAAGTAGAGGCATTCCATTTGTGTAATTATACATTTACCTAGGGTAATGATGTTTGATTCATTGTTATTTACTTTTTTAGTTGGTATTTTGCAGATTAAAAAAAAAAGGAATTCATAGTAATTTTGTCAAATTAATTCTGCATTTCTTCTTGCCCACCCCTCCCTTCCACACCACTCCCTCCATCCCTATGCAATCCCCTCTTTTCCCCCTTACTTTGCTCTAACTTCCGTATATGAGAGAAAGCATTCTACCTTTGATTTCCCGAGTTTGTCTTATTTTACTTAGCATGATGTTCTCCAGTTCCATCCATTTACTGGCAAAAACCATAATTTTATTCTTCATGGCTGAGTAAAATTCCATTGTGTATATATAAACCCATTTTATTAATCCATTCATCTGTTGACAAGCACTGGGCTGGTTCCATAACTTGACTATTGTGAAATGTGCAGCTCTGAACATTGATATGCCTGAATCACTATAATAGGCTGATTTCAATTCTTTTGGATTTATACGGAGCAGTGGGATAGCTGGGTCATATGATGTTTCTATGCCTATTCTTTTGGGGAATCTCCATACTGCTTTCCAGACTGATTATACTAATTTTCAGTCCCCCTGACAATAGTCAAGTGTACCTCTGCCCCCACATCCTTGCCAGTATTTATTATTGTTTGTATTTCTAACTGGAGTGAGATGGAATCTCAATGTAGTTTTGATTTGCATTCTCTGATTTCCAGGGATAGTGAGTATTTTTTCATACATTTGTTGAACATTTGTATTTCTTATTCTGAGAAATATCTGTTTAGTTCTTTTGCCCATCTATCAATTGGTTTATTTGTTTATTTGGTGTTAAGTTTGTGAGTTCTTCATATATTCTGGATATTAGTCCCCTGTCAGAGGAGTAGCTGGTAAAGATTTCTCCCATCCTGTAGGTTCTCTCTTCACACTCTTGATCATTGTCTTTGCTGAACAGAGGTTTTTAATTTTATGCCTTCACACATACTGATTCTTGGTTTTATTTTCTGAGCTTTAGGGGCATTGTTAAGGAATCAGCGCCTATGCCAGTGTTGAAGTATTGACCCTATGTTTTCTTCTAACAGTTGTTAAGTTTCTGGTCTAATTTCTAAGTCTCTGAACTACTTTAATTTTTTGTGAAGGGTAACAGATGGGGATCTAATATCATTCTTCTACATATGAATATCCAGTTTTCCCAGCACCATTAATTTAAAAGGCTATCTCTTCTCCAACATATATTTTTGGAAGAGTCATGACTGTAAAGTATGTGGGTCTGCTGTGTCTTCTGTTCCATTGGTCTTCATCTGTATTTTGATGCCAGTGGCATGCTGGTTTTCTTGTTTTTAATTATAGCCCTGTGTTACAATTTGAGATAAATATTGTGATGCCTCCAGCTCAGGATTGTTTTGACTTTTCTGGGTCTTTTTTCTTCCAAATTAATTTTAGGACTCTTTTTGTCTGGTTCTGTGAAGAATGTCATTGTTATTTGGTTGAGGATTGCATTGGATCTGTTAGTGCTTTTGGCAGTATGGCCATTTTGACTACATTAATTTCACCTGTCCAAGGACATGGGAAGTCTTTCCATCTTGTACCTCAGTGTTCTATAGTTTTCATTGTAACGGTCTTTTACATCCTTGGTTAGATTTATTACCAAGTATTTTATATATTTTTTGAGGTTATTGTGAGTGGGATAGTTTTCCTGGTTTCTTTCTCAAGAGATTACTGTTGGAATATAAGAGCACGATTGATTTATGAATGCTGATCCTGTATCGTGCTATTTTGCTGAATTTATTTATCAGCTCTAGAAGTCTTCTGGTGGAATTTTTTGTATCTTTTAGATAGGCGATAATGTCATCATCAAACATAGACAATTTGACCTCTTTTCCTATTTGTATAGAAAATTCAATTTACAAATTAGGTTCCTAGTTTTAGTGTTTGAGCTTCAAAGGTCTTCTTAAGGAAGTTGGTGCCTATGCCAATATGTTGAGGTGTTTTCTTCTATGTTTGCAAAGTTTTCTTCTATCAGTTGCAAAGTTTCTGGTCTGATTCCTAAGTCTTTGATACACTTTGATTTGAGTTTGTGCAGGGAAGAGAGGAATCTAGTGTCATTCTTCTATATAAAGGATATTCAGTTTTATAATTTGAAAATTATAATATTATTTTACAATTTGAGGAAAACTGATGTTAGCTCTTCTTTACAGGTCTGGTACAACTTGACCAAGAATCCAAATAGTTCTGCACTTTTTTTTATTGGAAGGTTTTTAATCAATGCTTCAATCTCATTACTTGACATTGGCCTGTTTAGGTTTTCTCCATCTTTCTGGTTCAGGTCATACATGTCTAGAAATTTTTCAGTGTCTTCTAGATTTTCCAGTTTATTAGAGTACAAATTTTCAAAATAGTTTTAATGGTCCTCTGGATTTCAGATATCTGTGAAGATATCTCCCTTTCCATCTCTAATTTCATTGATTTGAGTCTTTTCTCTCTCTCTCTTTTAGTTAGTTTGGCTAAGGGTTTATCAATCTTATTTATTTTTACAAAGAACAAACCCTTGTCACATTGATCCTTTGTATTTTGTTCTCAATTTCACAAATTTTGGCTCTGATATTAATTATTTTCTGTTACAGATTACAAAACAGATTATAAAATCCAGTTTTTCTTTCTTTTATAATGCCCTGAGGTATACCTTAGACTATTTTTCAGGGATCTTCTGGTTTGCCCTTGTTTTTGTTTTTTAATGTAAGTACTCAGTGCTACAAATTTTGCTCTTAGAAATGCCTTCATACTTTTCCTGGGATTTTGATATGTTGTATTTCTGTTCCTATTGTTTCTAAAAATTTCTTGATTTCTTCTCATTTCTTCCATGATATGTTTCTCATTTAAAAGACTATGGTTCAATCTCCATGTGTTTGTGTTTTGCATAATTTTTCTTGCTGTTGATTTGTACTTTAATTATAGTATCTGATAGGAAGCACAGGACTATATCATTTTTTTTATTTCCTAAGACACTGACTGGGGTGAAATAATCTGTAAATGTCTGTTCAATCCATTTGATTTATAGTATTATTTAGGTCAGAAATACCTTTGTTGATTTTTATGTCTGTGTGACCTTTCTATTGGTAATCGGGGTGCATTGAAACCACCCAGCATTATTATATCAGGGTCAATCAAATATTTAATGTCAAGAAGATTTTTTAATGTAATTAGATACACTGATATTTGGGACCTAAATATTAACTATCCTTGTATCTTCTTGTTGGATTTTTATGTTTACCAGTATGTAGTAAACTTCTTTGTCTCTTCTGATTAATTTTTGCTTGATATTTTTGTCAGATTTGGGAGTAACTGCTATTGCTTATTTTCTGATCCCATTTGCATGGAAAAAAATATATATACATATATATATCTACATATACATACATATGTGTGTGTGTGTGTGTATATATATATATATATATATAAACACATATATATATGTAGATGTATATTCCATTCTTTTACTTTCAGTCTGTGGGCATCTTTGTTTATGATATGAATTTCTTACAAAAAGCATATAGTTGAATGTTATCTTTTAATCCGTTCTGTCATCCATCTCTGTCTTTTAATTGGGGAATTGAAACCATTTATATCCAGTGTTATTATGGATAAATGTTTGTTATTTCCTGCCATTTTTATTTGTTTGTTATATTTAATTTGGTCTTGATTTTCATTTAATTATTCACTATTCTAGAGAGCTTCATCCAAACATATTTTAGTTGATATATACTCTTTACACTGGACACTGTCTTCTAATACCTGAGTATCTTCTGCCCAAGTACTCCCTTTATTCCTCATAATGGTTCTTCAAATCATTTGGCTAAGACCATTGAGTTTACAATAAATGCACTTGGAACCCTAAACTTCGGTTCCCATGCTAATCTAAGAAATCAGAAAGGTTACAAGAAAGAAATCATTTTATTCCCAATGTCATAATGAGAACTAACTTTTATACTGCACTTACCCTATATAGCACTGTCACATAAATTCCCTCGGTCCTTTGAATGACTATCCTTAATTTATAGCTACTATCCCCATTTTCCAGGAAACAGAGGTACACAGAGATGAAGTGAGGTACAAAAGACTGTATAGGCAATGACAAGACTTGTATTTAAATAAGAATTGACTCTTTTCTGAGCTTCTGTTTTTGACCATTATACTCTAGGTGAGCTGGCCTGGTCACTTGCAAGTTTCTACTAAGTGACTTTGCTCAGACTTCTCTCTGTAAACCCTCTTAATTTGTCTTCCTTTCAAGGTCAACTTCAATTATCACCTCATCTGTGAAATTTTACCTAGTTCCTCCTATTTCTGGGTTGAAATAAGTCTATTTAATTGCTTTTCCTATCATAACTCTTATCACTTGACATTTTTGGCATTTTTTATCTTGACCCTTTCTTATGACATAACAATGTCATGTTTTTATATTTTCATATCCTTGGTGCCTGGGAGAACACATGGCCTACAATAAGGACTATATAATAAACAGCTATCTATGTTGTATTGGACCTGAGAGAATAAAGGCATTTGGAGATGCCTATTGGTAAATAAAAATAAGATTGAAATTTCCTTTAACTGTTTTATTTAGTATCAATATCTAGCCTAAATAAAATATTCATGTTGAACATTAATTAGATCCTTTGACAACTCTAAGCCTATGAGTATATTTTAATGTTCAGTCAAAATGGCAGAAAGGATAACCTTGATTTAGGTGAATTTTGGTAATGTCTTTGATTCCCAACTCAGTCTATTGTTTTTCTAAATCTAAATTAGCTACACCCTTAGTAATTCAGAAGTGCCTTGTGAATTATTAAATGGTAAAATAAATGGCTTATTATAATTCCTTTCTGAAGACCATATAGTATCTATATTTCCCATATTTTTATAGATGCCATTATTTTACTGTAATTGCTTAATTTAAAATAATAACATTATGGGAAAATGATGGAAAGCCCATTCCACTGATGTTTCTTAAACATTTAACAGTATAAGACTTCTTTTAATTATTTTCTCTGTACTAGAGTACTCACTCTTTTCTTTGCAACTGTTATGAATACTTATGATTGAACAAATAAATTATCAAAAGGAAAACATGTTCCTTGTTTGAATAACTCAGATGTCTTAACAGTCTCATTATTTGATAAGTGATTTGCAGTAGTATTTAACCCATCCTATTTGACATATATCATTTGCTCAATAAAAATGGTGAGTGTTCTCTAATGCTGAGATGAGAGGTTTCTTTGTTTTGCTTATAACTATGTTTTGACTCAGAAATGTTAAATTGACCTTCATAATTCTATAAAACACATCTACATATATACATACACATAGACACACACATACATTTACAAATATGCACATATATACATAAATGTGTGTATATATTTGTATCAGATTTAATTATAGATAGTATTTGCTTAATAATTAATTCCCTACCATTTAATCATATGATATAACAAGTGGACTATTTTGATGAAAAGAAAAATTGGTACTATTGTCAATTTACTGGAATAGGCAAACTTTCAATTGGGGACCTAATTGGGAGAAGATTTTGATAAAGAAGGAAAAATGTCCTTTATACATCTAGATCACAAAGTACAATTAAAGAATTGCCCTGCCTATGGAATTCTTTTATATTCATAAAAGGGATCATCAGATATGGGTTCAGTTGTCAGAGGCTTGGCCTTCATCTGAATTCTTGATTTCTGAATCTCATTTTCAAACTTTGTATAACCTGAATTTTTCTACAAGTGTGTTCAATGTGTGTTTCTCTTATGAGCGACCCTAATACTCTACAGCCAACTCAATATCAGATCACCGTGCACATCGTAACTTGTTGTAATGGACTGTTTATTATGCACATGTCCTGTTGGAAGATCCTTTAGACAGAAGGATTGCTGCCATTGTATTTCTAGCCCCAGCACATGGCCTGGGTCATAGCACCATTAGGAGGTAACTATCATTCATTTACCAAAAATAATAAGTCAAATTGTACTGACTCATTTTTTTCCAAAATTACAAGCATATCATTCTTTTCAAATTCAAACTTAGTTTTTTGTTTTTTTTTTTTTTCCTGAGAGTACCTGGAGTTGTCACATATAAGCATCTAATTATCTTGTTTTTCTTCTCTGACCCTAGATGACTCAACTGATGTCCAAGCCAAGGGCATGATTTTCAGTTCTCCTCAAAGTCACAAATTTTCCAAAAACTAATCCAGGGATTTTTTTTTTTTCCTGCAACAACAGTTGCAGTGTTGACATATCAAGTCTCTTGTGGAATTAGAGTATTCCTTTTCTCTCGAATTTATTATCTTGGAAGTAAAGATAAACCAATAGATATCATATTTTTTAATGTTTCACAAAGTTCTCCAAAAGAACATCTTTTTAACCTTAACTGAAACTCTCCTCTCCAGCCATTTTGGACATGTGTCCATAGTGCTGGGTTGGGTACCAATATATGATTCCGACAGTAAATTCCGTATTGTTTCCCATCCTATCCTCAAGCATTACCTTAAAGGTTTCCCTTTATTAGTCATACACACACATGCGCACACACACACACATACACACATATGTGTGTTTATATATATGTATATATATGTGTGTATCTACATATATAATAAAATTTTAATTTCTTATTGACTACTTTCTTCTTTTCTGTCTTTCCATCTTTTATTCCTGCAGTCTTCCATTAACACAGCATTGGGTGAATATTATGTACCTAACACTTCAAAAAATCCTGGGGGATAAATTGATGAACATAACAAATGAAATTATTATTCCCATTGAGTTTATAGTTCTGTTCATTTGAAGATGCACACATAAAGTTTAATCTCACTTGAGGCCTTGCTTGAATACATGCTGAATCCCAAAGAGTGGCATGTTCCTGTCTTCTTTGCTAAGCAAGAAAACTTCCTCCCTATACATTTACTTGGTTAATACATATGTTATGTAGTTTAAAGATATGTAAACATATTAGGAAAGCAGAAAGCAATAAATAATGAAGACAATTAGAAGGACCTTGCTGCAGATAAAGTAAAAATGTATAGGGAGATGAAAAAGACCCTCTTTGATTATGGGATTAGAGATAATCATCTAAAAATTTCCAAAGTATGGAGCTATATCTCCAGGAATTGTTGAAGGAGTAGAATGTAGAAAAACAAACTAACAAAAGGAGTCAGGTCTTAGAGGTCAACTCCAAGGCAAAGGCAATCTCTTCATAGAAGGGTTGATTAAACCTGTCCAAGATTCTATGGAGTCACTAATTGATGAACTGTCTGAAATAAGATACACTTAATAGAATGAATTTTAATTTTCTGCAAGCAAAGCCTAAATTCCTGAAATATTTTGCTCAAAAATGTACTTGAAAGCAAGGTGACCTAGTTTTCAGCAGTCCAATCAATCATGGAGAGCTGCCATTTTTGAAGAGTGACTCATCAGGGGAAAGGTACTCAGTAGCTGCAAACAGTAAACAGAAGATTGCTGACAGGGTTTACTAAGAACCAAAGAAAGGATAGCCAAAAGAAACTTCAAAAATCCTGCTAGAACTGCTAACATTTCCTTTCTCAAAAGCTTCTTGCCCAAATAAGAAGGTATAAAAATCAATCAACTAAACTGTGAGAGACAAACCTGAATGGCAACAAGAATTGAATTATTCTTAGAGTTGACTCTTGGAAATTGCTCATCTCACTGATCATTTTAAGAAGTGGGCCATGGCCCAAGGCCATGAACTATAATCTATCAGACTTCTTAATGACTATGTCACTGAAGGAAAGTATTACATGGACTAAGAGCCAAGAATGTTCTTTATGAAAATAAAATATAAAATCAAGGATACTCGCTTATGGGAGAGCTCCCAGGGTAATATTGATCCCAAAGAGAATTTTGTTGGTGCTCTTAAAGATTTTTGTAAACAGTACTTTGTTCTAAAATTATTCCTCAAATTTTCCTTTTTAATGAAGAAAACCACTGTATAGTAAACTTTGCTACTGGATCAACTAGGAAAAAAAAAAAAAAAAAGCACACAAATTGATCTTGTTCCTCATAAGCCCCAATAGGTAGGATCATAGTTTAAAAGCAAAGTTCAATCACCTCATGATAATGCAAACTTTTCATTCACTTAAGTGAACATAAGATGCTAACAAAACAATTTTCTTCTTTTTCTCATTGTTACTTCATATTTGCTTACTGACCTATTTATTTCCCTTTTCCAGGATGAGAGTTTAGCTTCATACTATAGTTTTGTCATCCTCCTGAGTTCTAATGGTGGTCTCATTTTAGTAATTAAAATGTCCAGCCATCAGTGTAATAATCAAAACTCTGCTCTGGTGATGTGCACAGTAGTACATTTCTCCTACCAGCTTGGCATTGCTTCCAATCCAGAAGACTCATTGAGAAAAAGAGTGCAGCTGTCACCTTCCACTATCTTTGAATATGTCGTTGCCTTCTCAGAAGTGGAGTTCCTGACCTTTCAAGCTACAACTCAGGAGAAGGGGATTAGTAGAAAAGGGTCAGTGATCACTAATAGTCACCTGATTTTCTGCATTTGGAGAAAACAAAAACTGGCTAACCTTTCTTAATGCTCTTCCTCAGAGAGTCTCTCTATGGTATAATAACAAAGCAATTTTTAAAAATTTTTCTAGTTCCTGGCTCATAGCTTCCAAAACCTTAGAATTTCCAGTGGAATGAGTATCTTTTGTATGTTTAATAGGAAGATTGGTGCCTGGAAATCTCAAGTTAGCTTCAGCGTGGGGGTGGTCACTAGAAAGACTAAACCATTTACAGAGGGTTGAAACTTTCACCCCAACCAGGGGAGAAGGGATGGAGATTGAGTTGAATCACCTGAACTCAAGTGATTTAATCAATGATGCCTAATCAAGTCTTAAACTTGAAACAGTAAGTAAAGTATTCCTCTCCATTTTGCAAGTCATTCTAGCACTTACTGGAGAGGTGGTTGTTGGAATCCTTGAATGCGTAGTTGACTGGGCAAAATGTGGGTAGCATGGCCACCCCATCTGTGACTGCATTTAAGGTGGAGGTTGTCTTGTGGGACTGAGTGCTTAATCTGTGGGGTTTTTGCTAACTCTTGGTAGAGTTAGAATTAAATTGAATTCTTGGACAACCAGTTGGTATTCCAACGTTTGGTCTGGTGTAGGAAAAGCCCCACACAGAATGTCAGAAGTGCAGTCAAAGGCAAGAATCATCTCCCTTTCACTTGTGTTTCCTCATGAATTTTCCCTAGTACAGATTTCAGTAAGTCTCTCGTTGGCTTCCTTTCATAATTTTTTAATAAGTCTTTAATTCCAAGGAACATTTGCTAGTCTTTTCTAATGTTCCAGTGCTTACATGGGCCTATTCTCTTGGGATGGGCCACATAGTTGTGTGAGCACCCAGAGGCTTGAGCCTTGACCAAGAGCATGAACATGAGGGTTTGGGTGTCCATGCACATGCTTATGAAGTCCCCCACAGTAGGGAACAGATAAGGGGAGGATACAATGGGCATTCAGTGGGTCATGGCCTGGCCTACTCTCTATTCTCCACAATGTTCTATTAGGACAGAACTTCAAGGAGTCCCTGATTTCTAAATTCTAAGTTTTATGTTTGTCAAAGAAGAAGATAGGCATACTTGATTAAATATTTTTGGCTTAATCTATACTTTCTGAATTTAGATATATGGCGTCCAACATCTCTATGTTACCTTACTCTAGGTTCATCAAAGTTTGGGATGGGTCTAGCAGTGAAAATAAATTATGTTTTCTTCCTTAGTTTGCACTTGAGAGATCTTCTATGAATAATTCCTACAGAATGTAACACCAGTTTAATATAACTTTTATTTGCTCTTTGGCTATATGTAAATAAGTCACATAGAGAGTTATGCTCAAAAGAATAATTGGAGGAAGAAGAGTTTATTTTGGGGCTCATAGTTTCAGCTCTTAGTCAATAGATGGTTGACTTCATTCTTTGGGGCCCAAGGTGAGGCAAATGTTGGTGGAAGAGTATAGCAGAGGAAAGCAGCTCAGGACATGAACCAGGAAGCACAGAGAGACTAAACTCATCTCACAAAATATGTATCAAAAGGCAGGTCCCCAGTGACCCACCTCCTCCAGCTGTACCCTACCCCCCAGTTAATCCCTATAGGGGATTAATGCACTGATTAGATGAGGGCTCTCATAACCCAGTCATTTCACCTCTGAAATTTCTTGCATTGTCTCATACATGAGCTTTAGGGGGACACCTTACATCCTAACCATAACAGTGAGTTTCACGTTAAGTTTTTCTTCCCATAGCTCTTCATCATGGGATAACACCACCTGAAATGCTATACAATGTATTTATTATGTTTACTATTTATCATTTGTCTTCCCTTGCCCTGCTCATTACCTTGTACCATCTTATCTCTTCTAGAATGCAACTTCTATGAGGTTACTTTATTTAACTTTTATTTTTGGTTACTGGCACATCCCAAGAATTTGATAGTGCTTAAAACATAGCTGGAGTAGGCACACAATAAATATCTACTTAATAAATGAAAATAAGTGTGTATATATAAACATGACTATAGTAAAATATGCATTAAGTGCTCTTTGATGAAATTGATGATGATTTTTATTTTTCATTTATATTTTTATGAAACTTACATTTTATCTAGTAAATACATTGACTGCAATAATAAAATAATACGGGTGTCTTAAATTGTAATGACTTTTTCTTATCCTTAAATGCTCCCATCTATCTTGAGTAATGAATATTATTGTGCACAGTTAGTGGATGATGAAATTTAACTGTGAATTTATGGTTTCAGCATGAAAATGCAGTGTTTCTCACTTTCTCTATAGGGTCTTGTGCCTGGCAAGAAACCATTTCCACATGAGAGAGGTTTTTGAGTCCCCTTCTTCCATTTAATTTTGTGTTTGTGCTATAACTGCAACGACCCAAAGTGGTTTCCTTCTGCCCAGCAGGCAAAAGAGATCCTGAAAGGAAGTTGATGCACACTTTGTGCCCAGAGGTTGGCAAATGTAACAGTATAACCACAAATTCTCATCAATACTTCATGTGTGCTTCATTCACTGTGAAAAGATGGTCCTCTTGCAAATCATTGACAAGGTCAATTTTTTAGAAATTTTCTTCAGATACAATGCTTAGAGAGTAAACGTGTATAGAGGTACTTGTTTAAATTAAAAAAAGAAAAAAGCATTTCTGCATCTTTGGTGACCCCTAAGCACCTGAATGAACATGCTGTGCAGTTAAGGAGCTGAGGTTATGTGTGCAGGTTCCAAGTGAGACAAGTCATGGCCTTGTTTCCTTAAAATGTCAACCGTAGGACTCCCTTGAAGCATTCTGATTTTTGTCACTGTTAGAAACAAATGTTTGTTTAAGTAGTCATTGACCAAACTTCTAAATTTTCACCTGGTTGTTTGACCATCATAAACTATCAGAAAATATAAGTATGACCCATATAACAATTATTTTACTTTAAATATAATGTTATATGGACATGACTAAATCCAGTCATCTTCATTTTAGAAACATAGATAATACAAAAACCATGCAGAAAAATAAAACCATCATTGTTCTTTAAGCTCTTTTGCATTTTAAAAATTTTATATATTTGTGGAGTATAAAGTGATATTTTGATATACATTATGAAATAATTAGCAATCACTCTGATTAACATCTCCATTATCTCATGGAGTTACTTTTTCTCCCTTATTTCTCTTTTTTATTTTGTGGTGAGAACACTTCAGATCTACCTTCTTAGCAAGTTTGAAGTATACAATATATGATTACTAACTATGGCCACCATACTATGCATTAAATATGCAAAAATAATTCATCTTTTAACTAAAAATTTGTGCCCTTTGACAGAAATACCTACATTTCCCTACTCCTAGCCCCTGGTTACCACACTTCTACTCTTTTTATTAGACCCAGGAGTCTAAGGAAGTTGAACTGTTGCATGTTTTAAATTCATTGCTTGCTAAAAAATAAGAAAAATAGTTGTCAACATGCTTTCTAGGCTATTTCAAAGTATGCTGGTGAAACATTCAAGTTTCAGTAATCTCAATTCAGGGTTACCAAATTCATGCATTGAAAACAAAGTTCTGACCCATTTTAATCATATGCAAAGAAAATATTATTCGGTTTCATTATTCTAGAAAGATTATGACATTAAAGTTTACAAGTCTGGCCCACAAATCACCTTCTTAATGAAACTGACTGTAATTTCTTCACCTGAAAGAAATGTCTCTTTTTGTAAAATCTGCCATAAGGTGCCCAGAGCTGAGTAGGTATGAGTAGAAAGAAAGTAGACAATTTCCATCCCTGGAGAGCTGATGAGAAGCAGTCAGTCATCAAATGCACACACAGATTTGGTTTTAATTACAGAAGTGAATGAGTGTCATGGAAGTAAAAAACAAAGAGCAGGTAAGTAGTGTCATGAAAACACATCCTAACTAAAATGCAGAGACCTCTACCTTCATAAAAGAGTGGTTCCAGTGTTGAAGTTGACGAGTGTGCTGGGTTCGTGCAGGGTGCAGGCCCTGAGTCTACACAGCCTGGCACTTTTGAAATTTTGAGAGATCAGTGTGGTAGCCTCACAGAGTATGGTGAAGATTCTTTGGAATGACTCTTTAGAAAGTTTCAGAGGTAAATCTGTGAAATGCTGGGATAGAGGACTGAAATATAGGAGTTTCCTAGCTGCATTTCTTAAAACTGCAGCATTCATGGGTTCTATGGTAGGAATAGGGATGGAACAAGGTTGACTCAGATTCCTATAAATGTATTATATTATTAAATTACATTTACGACCATTGTCAGTGCCATTTGTTTGCTTGGTGCTGCTCAAACACTAATATAATTCTAACAGCAACAAAACACGAGTTGATTATATTTTTTTCATGTGCCATAAAACTAATAATAATGTTCTTTGATAAATTTATTGCTTTGCGTTGTGTAAGAAACACATTTTAGTATTACATGTATGAACTCTTTTGACCCTTATATTAGCTTATGAGGTTAATTACTTTTATCCCCATTTTACAGACGCAGACATTGAGTTAGAGAGAAGGTAAGTGTCTTTCTCAAGGTCACACAGCCCAAGAAAGCAACAGAGGACAGGGGATGTAGCTCAGTTGATAGAGTGCTTGCCTTGCATGCACAAGACTCTGGGTTCAATTCCCACCATACCATACACACACACACACACACACACACACACACACACACACACACAGAAAGAAAAGAAAAGAAAACTAAAAAAGAGGAAAAAAGAATACAACAGAGCTGGAATTCAAATTCATGTACTCTTTTTTGGGTAGCCATGTCCTTAAGCTCTATGTTGTGTTGCAATACAAACTAAACATATTTCCAACCCTAATGATGACAGTCAAAGACACCAACAGAGATGATTAACCCATACAGAAAAATAAAGTACCAAATATAAGTATAAACAAAAAATGTCATTAATTCAGATTTTGGGAATTGGAGGGTTGACAGGAACCTTGGGGTGGCAGGAGAGAAATTTGTTAATATTTTGTTCACATAAATACTATTAGGCTCCCAACAAAAATGAGTTAATGAAGTGGGTTCAATTTAGGACACTTTTTTGTCTAGAATGTGTCCCAATCACAGGCCAGATCTCATGCTGTATTCCATGGATGCCGAGGGAGAGGTCATGCCTACCATGTGGTGTACAGTGAATAAAGGATTGTTGAGTGATTGGCAGGAACCCTCCCTTCTCCTTTCATGATGGCAGTTGGGAATTAAAAGTGGCACTGGTCCCCTCCTGCTGATGGCAGCAGATAACTAATCATCAGTAAATTTATGGCAGAACTCATGCCAAGGCCTGACATCAATTATTAGCATCTTCAGCATCTGCTATATGGATTCTCATAACTAGCAACTTGTATGTTATAAAAAGTTTTCCTGTGGATTGTATCATTTTAATGCCCACAGATTCTTTTAGTTTTGCCCTCACTTTTGTAAAAACTATTTTGCTTTCGTCAAAAGTAATTATGTTCATGGTTTAAAAAGTTAAATGGTACTGTTAAGTTTATAATGAAAATGTGTCCTGGTCCAACTACCCTACCCTTCCAATTTCTCTCTCTTACAGAAGCAATCAGTTTACCTCATTTTTAGCTATTTCTCTTGGCATGCACCTTTATATATATCTAACTAATATGCTTACATTACAGTTTCTTTATTTTCTGCTTTAAATATTATCGATGGAATTCTGCAAGAGAAGATGTGGATTTAACTGGGTAACACCTTCTGCCCTCCATGCTCTATAAACACACTCATGTGTGTGCACATCTCTTCTCCCTAGATTGGCAATGCAGTCCTAGCATGCCTCTCCATTGTCCCAATATCATTACTTTATGAAAATGAAATTAAAATGTAATTCACAGCTCTCTTGTGGTTTGCACCATGTATTTTATCATGTGTCAACATCACCCTCTTTCTTAAAAGACTCTGTGTGGATAATTACCTTAGTTTTTAATTATTGAGTTTCCCCTATATCCACCACTAATTAATTCACGGAACTTAAAAGTTATTATTAATCTATTCATCTTGCTAACATATCATTTCTTCCAGAAGGATGCATTCCTTCCCATTTTGAATGATGTGGATCTGCTGCATGTGGGAATGCTCCATCTTTTCGCCTGAGAACTCTCTCTTCTCACATCTTCCTTTGGTTTGAATCCCACTTTTTTAATTGACAGCTTCCTTGTACAACTGAATGCTCTTTAGTATTGCCCAAGAAAGACTGCAGGAAACATTTTTGAGATATTATTCATTAGTCAGAATAGGTTATCATGGTTTCTCAACTAAATATGTGAAAGATAGAATCCAGTCTGTTAAGCTGATGGTGCTACGCACCCCATACAATCACCTATGCACTAATAATGAATCAATGATTTGATTGTGTACATAAAACCAGTGGGAATGTAATGGGCTGACAAGATTTGGTTCCATGCAAATGTTACAGGCCAGGCTATATGGGCAATGACTAAACAGAATCCATTTTGCTCTGAGACTCCATGTTATATAGGAAATGAGCTTCTCCCATGGGAACACCCTGCCTCTGTACCCATCATTAGTGACTTAGCATGACATGTTTAGCAATACAAAATGACAAGTCTTATGTAATGAAAAATCATTCTCTTTTGATTCCTATTTCTCCTAAACAATGTACCATATGAACGGCGATGTCAACAATGATTGTGTGGATGTTAGTAACCATTCTTTAGTTTGTACCTAGGTAGCATCATTTTGACCCACTCTGTTGATGATTTCATGATGTTAGTTTGTAATTTCGAATCATAGCAATGGTCACTTATGATTGATGTGATTTTTGGTATAAGAACCCCTACAAACCTATGTTTGGGGCTGTTCTCCCAATAACCATTTTTGGGGCATTGTGTGAGACAGTCAGCCGGCCAGCTTAATAAAGACTCTCAAATTTGGGGAAAAAAAAGAAAAAAATCAAACAAAAAAAGCCAGATTAACTGGTAAATCTCAGTTGTTTGACCCAACAAACATGTCTTCCTTGTTCATGGTGCATGTTCAGTGTGAGTTGGCATAATACCCTCTCCTTCATAATACTTCATGAAATTATTCAGAAACTCAAGGTGACAGACGTGGTACCATTTTATACAAGTACAATAATTAGATTCTAAGGCAAAAGATCTGAGAAACTTTGGAGTAGGGAAATCTTCACTGGCTATTCAGAACTGACATATATAGTTTCTTATATCCCATTGGTCAGAATTAGTCAACAGACCCTTTCTTAATTGCAAAGAAAAAGAGAAAAAATGATCTCTACCAAATCCTACCACTCTGAAAATATCTTCATCTTCCTCTTATCTGATTAATAGTTTTTCTGGGTTTAGAATTCTCCATAAGGCAATTTTGTGAACTAAAAACCTATATCATTATTTAACAGATGAAACAACACCCTCAGAGAACTCATAAGTAGTAAAACTGAGATGGAACCAATTGTCTGACTTGAACTCAAAAGCATGCTATGTGTTCATTGCACCTGTTTCATTGTCCTCCTGGGTTCACAGATAAAATGCATTTACAGCTTCCCTCCTTTAGATTTGACTCTATGATTAAATCTTGGCGAGTGGAATGAAGAAGAGGTAATATATCCTACGTCTAGGCCTGATTCATAAAAATCTTCCAAGTGCAGTTACCTATTCTCTTTCTCCCCTCATGGTACAACTGGTTGTTCATAAATTGAATGCTGGCATCATAAAATGGAAAGAGCATCAGTCTTTGAATGGCATTAGGCAGTGGAGATTAATTGGACAGTGAATGACTCAATAATAAAAGTTTAGAATGTTAAGTTACTGAGGTTTGGGGATTAGTTATTTAACCAGCCCATGTTGATAAAATGGATACTAGAAATAGAATATTGATTAACAGATTTGGAGTAAGCATCTTTGATTTAGTCAAGTAGCAAAGAAACATATGGCAGAGGTTGGAAAAATGAAGACCCAAGTTATGCAATGATATATCATTTGGGTAAAACTGTTTTGCATACTAAAGACTGATAATATGCCTCCTATGCCAGCAGTGTTAGGAAAAGTATTTGAAAATAATTTAAATGTTAGTGTGTAAGTTACTAGAAATGAAAATTGGCTAGTTTTCCAGAAGAAATAAAAGGGTATAAAAAGAGTCCAGAAATACAAAATTTTGAATAGTTAGAAAAGACAATTGCTTATATACCACATTAAAGTAGAAAACAAAATAGAGAAGTACTGTGAGTGATAGAATTCTAGGAAGATTTATCCCTGGAGCAAATAACAGGTTAAGGATGTGGTACCACTTAACCTGACAGCCTCAATGGAGAAACCATTTTATTAAGAAAAAAGCAGAAAGTGACAAGACAAATCAAATAGAGAGAGGGCTGTGTTTAACTTTTGGTTCTATTAACATGTAAAACTGATTAGAAACAACTCTGAAGTTTTGAACAAATGGTATTTTGGAAACCTCCACTACTCTGGACTAAAAATTTCTTTAAGTTGTAAAACAACTTTGGGGACACCCATATTATTCCAAGAGGAAGCAGGCAGAAAAAGTTGTATAGCCCCAAGGAAAGCATATTTCATAATAGTCCCTATATTTTTCCATTTGGTGCTATTATAACAAACTACCATAAAGTGGGTAATTTATAATGAAGAGAAATATATTGGCTCACAGAAGTCCAGTATCCATCAAGATGATGGCATCTGGCAAGGGCTTTCTTCTGCATCATCACAGAGCAGAAAGTAAGAGGACAAGGGAGAGCAAGAGGGGGTTGAACTCACCCTTCCATAATGGCACAAATCCCACCCATGCCCTTCTACCCTAATTGCCTCATAAAGTTCCACATCTTAATACTGTTAACAATGGCAATTAAATTTCTACTTGAGTTTTGGAGATAAAAGATATTCAACTCATAGCACTTACTTAAGATGTGGCCAAGGATGATAAAATACTGGGAAGAATCTCAAAGAAGACAGAAATATTAAGAAAAATTGAATATGTTAGTCATTCCCTGTATTACTCAGCTTTTTCTTGCTGTGATCAAAATACCTGACCAGAACAACTTAGAAGGGGGAATGTTTATTTTGGGTTCCTGATTTCAGAGGTTCAGTCTATGGTTGGCTAACTCTATTACTCCAGACCTGAGGTAAGGCAGACATCATGGTGGAAGGATGTGGTAGAGGAAAGATACTCAACTCATGAAAGTTGGGAGAAACAGAGAGAGAGAGAGAGGTACCAGGGACAAAATATAATCCCATGAGCACACCCCCACTGTTCTACTTTCTCTAGCCATGCCCTGCATACCTACAGTTATTGCCCAGTAATCCATTCCAATTATTAATCCATCAAATGGATCAATCCACTGATTAAGTTATAGCTTTCACAATCTAATCCTTTCACCCCTGAACATTCTGCTTTGCTAACATGCTTTCAGAGGACACCTCATGTCCAATCAGTGAAAGTCTCAGAGACTAGAATTGGGTCTCTCAAGGAACTCGCCCCACTTACATGATGGAGGAGCATTAAGATGCCTATACCAAAGAATTTAGTCCTTTTTGTAGGCCAATGACAGTCTACTTTCTTCCATTCTTTCCTGTTCTGTGTTTATTGTAATCATCCTGTAGCATGCTGGCAAACTGGTTCTTTGCCTAACAAAGCCTTGTTTTATACCTTTGCCAATTTCTGTGGTGTAAACACATGGAAGATAATTTTTTAAAAAATACATAAGTTGTTAAAACAAAGAAAGCTGTATCTCATACTGGTGGAGAGAACTGTATATTCCCAGTGATCTTGAATATTAATATACTGGTAAGGACTAAGTGGAACTCTGGGTTCTTTCTTGTGAATTGATAAGTATGTTTTACATGTAAAAGGAAACATATAAAATAAATGGTGACCAAAAGGGCATAAAGTAAAGAAAAATTACTATATGTTTATCAAACCTGTTTTCCTTCTTGATGTTACTGTTGCATTATGTTACCTAGCTCTTTGGAAGTCAGGTTGAAACAGGACTGAATTCTGACCAACAGAGTAAGGGAAGAGGTGATATAAGCCTCTTCTGAATCTGAACCTCTATTACTCAGCTTCAGTGTATAAAAAAACACTCCAGACCTTGAGTTGTGTCTTTGAGTCTGCTAAGATCCTCAGGTATGGATGAACTGGAATGGTCTCTGAAGGTGAATTTGTAACTTGATCAGGCCGGCACAGACTTGGAACCCATCACTCTCATGTTTGGGCTTCTGCTGGCACAGATGGGACGACTGGGATCTTCCCCATAGGGTTTCTCCAGTGAGGCTTACCTGAACTTCTTCAATTGTGGTCTCAGAGTTCCCAGTGTCTATAAAGAGCAAGCCCCAGAGTACAGGGACTTTTCAAGCTTCCCCTTGCATCATGTTTGTAATATCTCAACGACCAAGGAGGATCAGATGGTCAAATCAAAAGGGCAGGTGGAATAGACCCCATCTTTTGATGAAAAAAGCTTCAAAATCAAAAGGTAATATAAAGGGATGTGAGAAATTTTTGCAGCCATTGTTGGCAAATGATCTAGTACAGTCCCCTAAGAATCTCCCACATGGAATCTGCTAATAAAAATTCTACAATTTTACCTAAAAATCATGACAGAAACTTTGTCTCTTCTCCTTTTATAGAGACCTCAGAAATCACACAATGGAAGGTTCTGTGTCTCTGCTTGACTCTGTTAGTCATAGCCTATCTGCTCATCCTCCTGCTTTTGTCGTAAAAAACCAGTAAGGTTTTGGAATTGTTTTTTGCAAAATTCAGCATTACTTATCCTGATTGACTATAATATTACTTATTTTCCATTATTTATCCAGGATACTAGGTGGAAGAAAATTATTAGTGTTTCTTTCTGAATGTGTGTCTGATGATGTGCTGAAACAATTATAGCAGTCTCCAACAAGGTTTTAAGCAATGTGTTCAGTTGTTCAACTTGTCTAGAAGGAGATACAAACAAAATAATGATCCACTACACTGATTCATGGACAGTAGGTAATGGTTTGCTTGGCTTATCAGGGATTTAGAAAGATCATATTGGTAGTATAGTCATGAGTTCTGTGGCAAAATGTGTGGATGCAGTACACTTGTTCACCAGGTTAATGAACCAGTTGTTAAGACAGTAAAGATGAAGGATGTATGTAGCCTCAAGAATGTGATTTCTTTTACGGAGAGCTATCTGTCACTATTCCTAAGTTCCCTGCCTGCAAACAGTAGAGGACAATTCTAAGTGCCCAGTATGTCATGGTTCCCTAAATAGTCAACCCCTTGGCTGGTACAGTTTGTTTCACTGGAAAAGTTGCTCTGATTGTGAATTTACTCCCCTTTCCACAGACTTTGAAACTAGCCTCATCCACAGAAGTATTGAATGTCTCACTCACTATCATGATGTCTGACACAGCATTACTCTTGTTTTACAGCTTAAGAGGTTCAAGTCTTTGGAATTCACTGACTCATATCCTTGTCATTCACTCAATCACTCACAAGCAGCATAGCAGATTGGTGAAATGGGTGATTGAAATGACTGACAACACCTTGCAGTCTTGGAAAGTGACCCTGTCCAAGGAAGTATATTCCTAAAACTTTGTATCAACTTAGTCAGAACCTATGTCTTGAAACTCAAGGGCAGAAAGAAAATGACTCTAATTTTATCCCTAGTGGTAAAGCTATAAAATTTTTGTTCTCTGTAATGTTTGGATATGCTATTTTTGACATTTCAGTTCCTAAAGGAGAAAGTGTTCACCAGTATACAACAGGGTAATCTTGACTGAAAGTTGTAAATATCAGTGACAGTGAAATAAGAATTAAGAAATGAAGTTACTTTAATGACTGGGTAATTTATCAAGGAAAAAATAAAGTTGCTCCTGCTACACTATAGGGTAAGGAGAAGTTTCTTGGAAATCTGAGTACTTTCTAGCATTCCTCTTGGTACTTTAATGCCTAGAGGCCAATGTTTATAAAAGACTGAAGCAATTCAGTGCAATAAAATTTACTGATGTTTTGCTCTCAGGAATGGAGGTTTGTTCAAGTAAAGTGCCACCATCAGCTGTAATTGGGATGACAGGACAGAAAGCATGAAGATATCAGTTAAAGAATTGAGGATGTTCTATCTATGCACATTTGCTTTCTTCCATTGTTATGCATGTATTTACCAAATTATTTTTTTCTTTTCTCTTTATACTAAAGGTACTGGTGGATACTAAAGGTACTGGTGGTAGGATTTTAAATTCAGTCTTTAAATTAATGAAACTGAGTTATAAGAGAAATAAATATCATCAGAGATGGATCTAATTACTGGTGGGACTTTGGGTTTCCTGGTTTTGGGAGAGGATGAGCAGGGACAGTGGGATCACATTCAGCAGAAGTATCTTGTTATCTTGTTCTGAGGTTTAAATATCTTATGGGCTTATGTATGGATGCTGGGTACCCAGAGGATCAGACAGTGCCAGATATTATTGAATCACAGCATGATTCCTGCCCATTTAACCTCTGTGTGCAAAATCTGGTTTGTAGAGCAGATTTGGCCAATGAATGGTATTCACTGAATGTGTGGAAGGTGAGAAGGAAAGATAAACCATTATGCTTTGGTCAGCAGCTCCTGGCAGACACATCTGCACACAGACGACATGCACAGCAGCAGTTTCCTGGCGAATCCACAGGAACCTGCTCTGGTGCTGCAGGCGGTGGAACCATCCATGTCAACTTCTTATTTTTCTTCTCTTCCTGAATTCCTAAAAATCAGCAGTATGTTTCTTGATCTTTTTCTCTCTAGTCCTTCCAAAAGTTTGTAAGCATTTAATTTACTCTCTTAATTCTCTTCCTACTAGCATGACTTCTGGTCTCCTGCCCAGCTGCTGATAAATACCTGTCTTACCTACCTCCCCCCACTATACCTATTTTATGTTTATCTCTTTGGAATGTGATTTAGGTGCCATAATGTTTGGATCTTCTGGTTTTGAGGTTTTAGTTCCTAATGGAGAAAGTGTTCACCAGGTATACAACAGGGTGAGCTTGACTCAAAGTTATAAATGTCATCTAGTCATTTGGTAACTACTCACTATATAGCACACCACCCCAAATTCAGTACCATAAAACACAACCATTTTCTCATACTTACACATTCTCTGGGCCAAGAATTTTGACATGATACCACACCAGGGCTAGTTTCTGCTGCATAAAACCTTAGCCTATTCAGGTAGACACATAAACTGGAGGTAATTCTATAGTTGGGGACTGAAGTCATCTGAAGGCTTGTTCACTCATGCATCTGGGGGACTCCTGGCCTGGGGGAACTTGAAGTCTCCCATTGTCAGCTGTAGCATGCACATATGGTCCTTTCATGTGGCTTAGCTTCCACACAGCATTGCAGCCAGAATCACTTCCCCTGAATTATATTATTCAGTTGCAGACCTGAGTCCTTGCAGATCCAGGAGAAGAGACACAGAGCCTCAACTCTTGATGGTAGGAATTTCTAAGAATTTGGGAGCATGTTTGAAACTTTAATACCATCTGATTGAGAATACAGAACTAATAGACTTGTAGTTATATTTCCTCCTGCCCGCAAATGCTTTCTTTCATCACCTGGTTCTCAGCAGACTCTTTCTCTATGGCATACTTACCTGACACTATTTAGAAAAGTGGTTAACCATTAGGACCATCAAACCAGAGTTTCAGTTCACACCCCAACTGTATATCATACTAAGAGACCACGGCAATTGCTTACTCTTTCTCTACCAAAATGAATAACCTATAAGAAGATGCCAATCACAACCTATTTCAAAAGGGTGGTTAAAATCTGTAATACATTGAATGATCCACAAGTAAAAGATAAAGACCATGAATGGAATCTCATTTGGAGAATTAGGGTGGGCCCTAATTAAAGTGAGTGTCTTTATAAAGAAATACTTGTATTTAATGTATAAAAAGTGCTACATGAGTGTTAGATACCTTTATTTAAACTATGTTTCCTGCTCATGACACTCAGTCCCATGACTTTCTTTCATAATTCCTATCTCTAGTTCAGATTTTCTTATTTAGCTGTTTTTTACTTATTATCTGCCTTCCTATGCTAAAATGAAAACACTTTGATACGTAGGATTCTGTCTATTCTCTTCACTGCAGTGTCACTGGTTTCTAGAACATGGTAGAAGAAACCAGATGATCAGGGTGTACTAAACGAATCACAGTGTACTTGTGAACTGAAGTACTCTGAGGAAGCTGCATTTGTACTAATGATCCTGCAGACAGACACTTGACCTTGGCTGACTAGAAAATCATGATTGTGGAGAGATGGAGTTTTTCTGTCCTGTTTTGGTGCTGAGGATTGAACCCAGGACTTTGCATATGCTAGGCTGCTCTTCTACCACCATGCTGCATCCCCATCCTTGAGAGATGCAATGTGGGAATGAAAGCCAAAATTAGGTGGCTATCTTAGGTCCTTAATAGCCATTTACCTTAACTTTTACATCTGGCCCAACATTCTTCTATTACATAAACTATTCAGAATGTGTCACAAGCTTAGTAGACCTCTATCCTCCACCAACCCTAACACTAAGAACGCTGTAACATCTGGAATGTATGGAAGAGTATGCCCCTCTTTGCAGCAGTCCACTGCTGTATGCTTCCACAAATGTCATTGATAAATGTCTTGATTTATGACTTGTATAACTATGACTATAAAAATTCATGTAATCTCTTCCACTGTGGAACATATCATTCAGGATAATTTGAATACAGGACCATGGTCACTCAGAATAAACTACATTCTTATTTCCTTTAAAGCAGTGTTGTTATTTTTTGTCAACATACTAAATAAATGAATAATCATATAGATCTGAAAAACAATGACAGGGAAAGTAAATGCTAATCTACATGATAAAGAATTTCACAGGGAAGTTTATGATGGAATAGCCTAGGAGGCTTTATGAAAGAGTTTGAAAGTGAGAGGAACTTAAGAAAGAGTGAAGCTCAATGTGAGGAATGTATATTGAAGGCCAGAAGCAAATCTCACTCATCTTTATATCCTCTTTTTATAATATAAATCATCTAGAACATAAACAATTCTCAAAAATATATTTTTAATTTCAACTGGAGGCCAGGCGCTGTGGTCCACACCTGTAATCCCAGTGACTGGGGAGACTGAGGCAGGAGAATTGCCAGTTCAAAGCCAGCCTTAGCAACTTAGCAAGGCCCTGAGCAAATCAGTGAAATCCTGACTCTAAATAAAATACAAAAATGGACTGTAAATATGGCTCAGTGGTTGAGTGCCCCTGGGTTTAATACCTAGTACCCACCTCCAAAAAAGATTCAGTTAAGGAAGGTGGGCATTCCAGATGGTGCATAGTTTAAGCACTATATAGATGGATTCTGTGAGGAGTTCATATATACATGAAAACAAAACAAACATTTTATTTATTTATTTATTTATGGTATTAGAGATTAAACCCGGTGAGTTCTACCACTGAACTATAGCACTAGCCCTTTTTATTTTTATTTCAAGACAGAGACTCACTAAGTTTCTGAAACTGGACTTGAACTTGCCATCCTCCTGCCTCAGCCTCCCAAGTAGCTGAGATTACAGGTGTGCACCATCATGCCTGACCAGAAACAAACATTGTAAACCCACTTATTTCACTGAAAGTAGGATTGCAAAATCTACATCAGATGTAATCATTGCCTTCTACTGACTTGACTACTGATTCCATCTGATTCAGAAGGAAGGAGCTCGAGGTATGGAAATAATGCCCAGTCAGCAGGGAAACCCCACTTCTTTACCAAAACCAGTACCCAATACCTCTTCCCATTTTGTCTTTATGAAGATAGATAGCTCTTCCAGCGTTTCTAATCTCTGCTCATGAAACTAATGACTCTTCAGTTGGTCTGCTCATCACATCCTTCCTCTTTTCTTTGCATCTCAATGAATCTTTCCTTAAGTAAATCAGGCTTTTTCATTTATTTATTTATTTTTACATGGTTCTTTCTTTTGACTGCAAATATGGTTATTGCTTCATAAAGAAATTCAAACCAAATACTAAATGCTTTATGTATTTTCTGGGACTCCAAGTTGTATTTGTTTTCAAATATAATTTTTAAAATTTTATTCATTATTTTGTCTTTTTAATAATAGGCAAGTGAATAAAACTGATTTTCCAACTTGTAAGAATTTTATCACATGTCTAGTTAAATCTTCCTCTATTGTTATGATAGACTAGCAGACAATTTTCCTTTTTTAAAATCTCAGTTGTGCAGTGACCTGTATGAATAAAATTTCTTTAATATGAGGTCATAAAAATAATCAGAATTGTAAGCAACTTAAATCAACATACACTGAAAATAAGCGTGTTGCAGAAGCACCGTGGTAAGAGTGAAATCACTGAAGGGAGACATTAAGGATATATTATTAAATATATTTTTTCCTGAATATTTTTGTCTCACTTTATATTACATATGATGCAATAATGCTGAATTCTGATGAGAAAAAAAAAGTAGCATAACTAATAAAATATAGTTTCTTTATTTTCCAGTACCCCCTTTTTTACCTAAGTATGATCATCTGTATAATGGAGACAGTTATGGTGCTGTGTCCTGGATTAATTCACTGATATATAGCTTTTTGGGTTTTTTGTTTATTTTATCTTATTCTCTGGCACTGTACTCAGGGATAGTTACTGAAGGGAAATGCATAGTGATGTCATTGGAAAAGAAAACTACCTTAATAACTTATTTTTATTCTTTTTATAGGGCCTTAGATCCAAACTCCCCTAAATTGGAAAGAAGAGAATAAATCCATTCTTTATAAAATCCTGTATGCTGGGGCCCATCCTTGAGAGTTGCTCTGTCAGTCTGAGAGATGGGTATAGATCATGCAAAAAAGTATCCATTTAATTCATCCTGCTAAGCAACCTACGTGAAGGGCCAAGCCCGACCTGCTTGGACGCCTGGTGCCAGGCTGCTCTAGACTGATTACCGATATTTAGCAGAGTCGTCTGTTGTAGCACGTATCTTTTATAAGCTCTGAGCTTATTTTCCTCCAGGGCCCTTCTACATCACTCCCTGATTCTGTAATTAAATGAGACACCTAGAGATCCATATTACATTTTTCTACCTTTGGGATATCACTTAGTTGAGTGTTGTTTATCTAGATGGAGTCAGCTGGAAGTAGAAAAGGCAATATACCATCCTCTAGTCTCAGATTTAATTGGCCAATCCCCTTTTGGATACAAGTGCATCCGCTCAGTAAAATTGTAAAAGGCCACTTACCTCTTGGAACTGACTCACTTCTTTGCTTTTTCTCTGTATCCTATAATAGAACAGTAAACAACTCAAGGCAGGGCTGTTTGTTCTCTTCTGCTTCCTGGGTGCTTCACCTAGCATCTCCCAGCACACACCTACAGTTCTATTTAAATAACAATGATCCCACACTGAGTCAGAGCAAATAACAAAGCTCACTGCAAATTCATTTCAAGCCCCAGTGAACTGGAGGGTCAAAACCTGGTTGGGGAAATAAACAATAACAACATAAAAGCTAAGTAACTCAACTTCTCTCTAGCTCCAATGACAATTTGTGCAGCCTTGTAGTATAAATAGTGCCTGAAATATTACTTATCACTTAAATTCTCAAATCGTTCCTATGTCTTAATTTGGAGGAAGATCTCTTATATATTCATTGTTAATCATTTTGTAGTGATTAAGAAGAGTTTACAAAGTTTAGACTCATTTCCAAACACTGTATCTAAACTAACTAACTCATATTTACAACACTATAACTATCTCTTTTTACAGAAATTGAAACTGATGCATAGAATTAAGAACATACCCAAAGTCACATAACTAAAAAGGGAATCCAAGAGATTTGATCCTAGGTGATTTGGTTCCAAAACTCCAAACACTTAGCAACTAGGTTCTACTAGCACATGCTTATTCATACACAAATTCAAAGAAAAGAAAAGCAATAGATCTAAGAATTTCTTGTTGCTTCTCTTGTGCTGGACTAGCTCATACACAGGTAAGTGGTGCAAAGTCAAGACCCAGACTCCGGGAGTTGGGTGGAAGCAAGCTTGTGGCCAGCAGCTTGCAAACTCGATTATTGCGGGAACAGCTATACATTTTATAGGTTTCTTGCCCAATCACAATGTGCCACGGGGGATCAGACCACCAGGTTCCTATACGGGTTCCCTTGGTAACACTGAGTCAATTTGGGGCAATTGTGTGCTTTCCTAGGTGGCTGAAGCAGAACACTCCTCCCTGCAGGTTTTCCTTACACACTTGAGACGTTCACTATTGCCAGCCAAGAATGAGGATTTCTCCCAACAATTTCTGATATAGGGAGTTCTCTTTTCCAAACAAAATGAAGAAAAATACCAGTCTCCTTTTGACTTGGGCACTCTGGTCATGGGAGGTGAGATGTCTCCAAAGAAGGGTCCAAGGAGTTTCCAGAGAAGGGGAACTCCACTCAGGACCAGTGGGATTCTTGGCATGCATGATAGAAAAAAATTTTAGCATGAGCCAGACAGAGGCATAGACATAGGTTTATTTAGAAAGGTAGGTACACATTCAAGGAAGAATATGGGCTGTCTCAAGAGTGAAAACATGAGAAGCAGTTCCGATTTGAGCTAAGGGTCCAATATTTATAGAAGGGCTACATCGGGGGCTTGACAGGAGGTGGATCCAGGGTGGAGCTGCACAATTTCACACCAGTTTTTCCTGCCCTTGCTTATTTCCCTCATTTTACAAGGTCACTGGCCAAGGGTGTGTTGCTCAAGATATACAACTATGATTCAGTATTTCTCTCTATCCAAGTCCCTATATCAATCTTAGAGAAGATGAAGGAGACAGAACTGAAAAAAAGCAGAGTTTGAATATCCCCTTTGGGGGCTGAAGTTTGAATTGAAGAAGGAGTTTAGAGAAGATATGGATAAAGCTAATAGCAGTAGGAATTTATCCTACCTCCAAAAAGGAACCTCGGGACAATGAGTTCTAAAAATCCTTTGCAATAAACAGAAGGTGAAATACCTGGACCTGGGTCAAAATGACAATGCTAGTTGATCTCTGAAGGCCAAAGAGAAAGAATGTGAGGCTGAATCATCAGGGTCCGCCAAAAGCTGCACATGCAGCCTATACCCGTAGCAGTGTATCTCCAGAGAGCATCAACCTGCACACCTCCACAGTACAGCTACAGATCAGCAGGACACCAGAGGCCACCTGTTTTGGGCAACATTTTAATTGAAGAAATTAAAATGAGATCTATTTAAGTCTTCTAAGTTGCATTCAAATGTCACCTTGAAATAGCTGCAAGTAGCTGAAAGAGAGGCCAACCTCAAGGGGAAAAAAATCAAGTCACTTAAAGATATTGAATTACCTAAAGAGACTTTAAAAATTATTACATTATACTCTGAGTGTATGAAAGTTTTCTTTCCTACCACTATTGAAGTGGGACGCATAGGAAAATCAAAAAAAGGGAACACACCTACCTACCTTTTCTTCTCCCTGATAGTGTAGAATTTAAATTTTGACTTGGTGGCAAAGTTTTTTTGACTTGGTGGCAAAGTTTTCTCTAAAACAAGAGATCTTTACTCTATGAGTAGAATATCATGTAATGTCACTTTAAAACATTTTTTTTTAATGGTGAACATTGTTAGAAACTTTCTACTAGAGGTTAAAAGGATTCTAAATATCTTCAACCCTTTTGAAGAATCTTAGCAAAGATTTGGATAAATTCTCTAAAATATTAAATTAATACTAAGCTTCCGACATTTGACAAAACTTCTAAAATTTTCAGAGTTAAACCATTGTTAAAACTACCTTAAGATTCCATCTTACCCCTATGAGAATGTCCATTATGAAGAATACAAGCAACAATAGATGTTGATGAGGATGTGGGGGGAAAAGTACACTCATACATTGCTGGTGGGATTGCAAATTAGTGCAGCCACTCTGGAAAGCAGTATGGAGATTCCTTAGAAAACTTGGAATGGAACCAGCATTTGATCCAGCTATCCCACTCCTTGGCCTATCTCCAAAGGACTTAAAATCAGCATACAACAGTGATGCAACCACATCAATGTGTATAGCAACTCAATTCACAATAGCTAGATTGTGGAACCAACCTAGATGCCCTTTAATAGATGAATGGATGAAGAAACTATGGTATATACACTCAATGGAATATTATTCAGCCATAAAGAAGAATAAAATTATGGCATTTGTAGGTAAATCGATGGAGTTGGAGAATATCATGCTAAATGAAATAAGCCAATCCCCAAAAACCAAAGGCCGAATAATTTCTCTGATAAATGGATGATGATACATAATGGGGGGTGAGGGGGAGGTAAGAATGGAGGAAGGATGGATTGTATAGAGGAAAATGAGGGGTGGGGGGAAGGAAAAACAATAGAATGAGATAAACATCATTACCCTTCATACAGGTATGATTATGTAAATGCTGTGACTCTGATTCGTGTACAACCAGAGAAATGAAAGTTGTACCCCATTTGTGTACAATGAATCAAAATAAAAAAAATTTAAAAAACAAAAAACCTTAATTGATCACATTATTACATAATAGGTTATATGGTTATCTATTGTGGCAGATAAACTGCCCAAAACTTAATGGCCCAAAGTGACAATGATTTATTTGCTCACAATTCTGCAGTTAGAGCTGGTTCAGCTGGGTGGATCTTCTGCTGTTCTTTTGCTCCTTCAGATGGCTACACATGGCTGGTGGCCTGGCTAAGCCCACAATGGATAGTCCAAGATGGCCTTATTCAAATGTCTAGGCACTTGTTACTGTGTCCTGTCAGAATCTTGCATTCCGTAAAGTACCTGGTTGTTCAGTAGTCCAGCTAAAGCTTCCATATATGAGGCAAAGAGTGTTCCAAGAAAGGGAAGGAAAAAATGTCAAGGACTCTTGAGGCCGCTAGAACTGGAATGCATTACTAGCTTGACTTTCGATCATTGTAGCAAGTGAGAAGGCCACCAGATTTGAAGCTGACAAGCATATCATATCGTAAAGGGCAACAGACCAGCAACTTGGGAGGCTGAGGCAGGAGAATCAAAAGTTCAAAGCCAGCCTTAGCAAAAGCGGGGCTCTAAGCAACTCAGTGAGACCCTGTCTCTAAATAAAATACAAAATAGGACTGGGGATGTGGCTCAGTAGTTGAGTGCCCCTGAGTTCAATACCTGGTATCAAAAAAAAAAAAAAAAAAAAAAAAGAAGAAAGAAAGAAAAAAAGAAAAAGAAAAGAAAAGGCAACAGAATATCATGAAATGTTGTTGTTCAACCTCATACACCTCCCATCTGTTCCATGCTTTCTTTGATTTAACTTACTTTTTTTACTTGTCACAAGATGATATGATTATGGTCAACTTTAATACATTCACTTTTTATCTATACTTAAGTGTATACTTACCTTGTCTATTATTGTTCATTCCTTCTCCCATTTAAAGCAAAAGTCCACATAAGATCATTTTTCTTCTGCTAGAAGGACTCCTCCAATATTTCCTTTAGTATGGGTCTCCTGTTGATGAATTTTCTGTTTTGTTTATTAGAAAATGATTTTATTTCACCTTCTGTTTTGTTGAAACATATCATTCTGGCTTGACAGTTGTTTTTTTTCCCAGCACTTGAAGTATGTATTTCCATCAATCTCTGACTTTCAGAAATTGGAAAATTGGTAGTGAGGAGACGGATGGCGGTCTTGTTTTTGCTCTCTCCTTGCGCACTCTCAGGCTTGAGGGTAGTCTGGCATTGCACTCTAGAACCCATGCTTTCTTTATGCTGTCTGTACTTTTGTAAATTGTTTCTTTATTAAATTTTCATAACTAGCCAGTTTGTGATCTTTCCTAGGAAGACTGATACATTGGTACACGTATCAGCAATGTAAATTCAAAGTGAACCAGATGATCGACTTTCTTCTATTCTCTGTGATCCTGGCCAATACTGTATCACATAAAATCAAATAAAGTAAAGGAGCTTATATTTTAAGGGAAGAGGCATCAGATAAATAGGATAAATACACAGAATATATAGTTAGTGATTAAGTGCTAAGAAAAAGTAATAAAAGATGGAAACTGTAGGAAGAAGAGTTTTAAAACTTTAAAATATATATGGAAGCCAGCATCTTAGTCTGTCCTGGCTCCCATGACAGAACATCATAGACTGGGTGGCTTATAAAAACAGAACTATAATTTTTAATGGTTCTAGAGGTTGGGAAGGACAAGATCAAGGAACTGGCAGATTCAGTGTCTGGTGAAGGGTTGCTTGCTGCTCTATAGATGTCCGTCTTCTCACCCTAACTTCACATGGTGCAAGGAGTGAGGGAGCTTGGAATATATTTCATAAGGAGACTATTTCTTTCTCTAAGACCATCGGAGTGGGGTTAAGATTTCTAAATGTGAATTTTGGAGGAGACACAAATATTGTCCATATTGTCCTGCTAGAATTTAAGATCTTGGAACAGGAAACTTTGGTTCAGTGCTATATCCTTGGCTCTAAGAATGGTGCCTGACACATAGCAGGTCCTCAATAAATACTTGTTGAACGATCAGTCAATACACATATGAATTCATGTATTTATTCATTAACCTATCCTCACTGAGTGCCTACTCTGTTACAGATAATGAATTATGACAAGATTCTTGTCTTTAAGTACTCGAGAAAAACAACCTTTACATCCAACTTAACATTGTGTTAAGTCGTTGGCAAGTACTCTCTTCTCTGAATTTCTAACTCAGGACACTTGCTGCAGTCCTCTGCGCATAACAAAATAAGCAACGAAATTAGTCAAGGGTCTTGTTTGTGAATAGTCCCACTGATTTTACTATTATCATGGATTTATCAACTCAACAATATCAGTCAATACAGATTCTGTTTAGGGTGTGGCTCCATCCAGGTTCTAGAAAAGCATTAGCTACTGGTCTCTTTCTCCCTTTTCTTGAGTGTTAGCTTAACTGTCAACAATTCTTTGCCCAAAGATGGTAGAAATTTGCTTATGTCCTGTTTATAACCTCCCTTTTTTGAAAATGCCTGCAGGGGGAAAAAAAAAAAAAAAAAAAGAGTACTTTCCTAAGAGTTGTAACCAAACTCCTGGCTCATTGGCCCACTATGGATTACATGTCTATGTTTGAACCAGGGATAATAGAGAGATGAAAATTTCTGACCAAATCTGATTTTCACATCACTCCTGGAATCAGTAATGAGGTCCACACCTCCCCAATTACTTAGAATTAGAGAAGATTCTAAGAAAAATTGAATTCATAATACAAAAAGGAGAAGTTGATGCTTCAAACAAAAGTAACAGATGTCCCAGATACTCCACTAAAATGCTTTGTACTTTATATAGTGATATTCTAGTTAAAGCTGCTAATTTGAGCTGAGAGGTAGAAAATTTCACTAAATTAGTAGAAACATTTAAAAGAAAGTTCTGTTTCTTTTAAATGAATTTCATGAGGGCATGTAACAGATTAGATTCACTAGGCATTCCTTTCCTGTTCTTTGAGGCTAATTGTTATAAAGAAAACATGGAAAGAGTTTATAATTAGCATATCCTTCATATCTACATGGAAAGAATGCTTCTACAGTATTCGAGAATGATTGAAAATGTAGTTCTTAAGTGGTTTTAAACACTTTACCACAATTCTTCTTTCACTATTAATTTACTTGGACAAATCATCACAGATTCTGAATTAATGAGGTTTTAGTACAATATGCAAATGAGGATCTAGTTTGCTTTAAATAATCCTCTAGGCATCCTGTTCTCTCTGCAACACTGGGAGTGTTGTGCAAATGTTTGCTGAATCTTTTTAGAGCAAAAGCCTTGAAGGATTAGTCCATTTACTTATTTAACTAATTAAATAATTTATTTAAATTGTGCTAGTTTAACATGAAACAGACACACTTTTTTCCTCAAGACAAAGTAGCACTTACTTATCTTGCTTATCCTTCTTTAACTGGAGGACTTTCTTACTGTTTTGAAGTAGCATATCTCTGAGGGTACCACTAAAGTGTATTTATTGAACTACTAGAAATATGTAAAAAAGAGAATAGAGAAATTGAAAGTCATTAGGAAAGGAATTTATAGTAATTAGGTATTTTTGCAACATCCAAAAAAATACTCAGTGAATTAATCTTGTTTAATCTTTACATGTTAAGGACCAGTTTGTGTGTTCTGGAGCTTGCACAGTGATTAGACATGCTGTGAGCTGCACTCCAGCACTGTATACTTGGACTGTCATGGGAAAAGAGTGCTCTCCTAAGAGGGTCTGAGGAATCTGGGGGGCATATAGGGACTAAACTCAGGACCAGCGGGATTCTCGGCATATGTGAGGAACAGGTATATTCAGAGATTTATTTAGGAAACTAGATACATAATCAAGGGAGAATGAGAACAATCTCAAAAGAGAGACACCTTTGGGGAAAAAGCAAGGAATATACATACAAGGGAGAATGTGGGTCATTTCAAAAGTGAGAGATGCCTTTTGTTCTTCCTGGATCTTCTTTTAAAGGAAACTTGGTGAAGGGTGTGTTTGGAAAGGGGTGTGGGAATGATGTCAGTTCAGTGATTCTGACTTTTTTTTTTTTTTTGGTGGTGTTGGGGATTGAACCCAGGGCCCTGTGCTTGCAAGGCAAGCACTTTAACAACTGAGCTATCTCCCCAGCCAGTCCAGTGATCTCAGAAGGTTTTGGTAGTCTCATCAATCTATATCCTAAAGCTGATGTAGTCTTTGTTATTTGATTCATAGATAGTGCTTGAAAGTTCCCTAAATTATAGGTTCCTCAATATATTGTATTTCTCTTTGCTTAATCTATTCATTGGGGTTAATTCATTGTGCACAAGTACATTTACAGATTTCTCAGGAATTTGGCAGTAACAGATCTGGAAGAGAGACTGGGTTTGGGGAGTGACAGGCCTGCAAAATTATGCAGAATGTCTGAATTAAATGATTTTTTCCTGAACTTCCTGTATGTCTCCTTTTTACCAATATTTTTATTCATTCTATTCTACCTTTGGACCACATATCATTTGCAAAGGATTGGGGAAAATCAAGCCAATAGTCTGGTCTTTTAGTTTAATTTGAAAACAGCAATTGTGCCAAAAAATTGAGAGAAACGGAAAGCAAATAAGGCAGTAAAGAATCACTTAACCCAAATATGGAAGAAGATTATATTAACCAAAGCCTTAAACAATCCCTATAATTTTTTATATGTAGTGTCTACAATTTAGACCAAATTATAAGGCACATGAGGATCAGAAGATGTGATTAAACATCAAGATAAGCATTAGACAATATAGACATTGATAATTTAGAGAACAGAATCATTGTGGAGTAAAATAACTTACCAGACTTACATGACAATCATTAATAGCTGTAGGTCATGTTTTGTGAAAAATGATTGTTCTTTCCCATACCTTATTAGACCATGAACTTCATTAGGGCAGAGAAAGTCTACTTTTTATTTCCCTGTTATAAATGCAGCATCTGCCATAGTGTGTAGCATGTAGCAAGTACTCTCTAGAGAACACATTGAAAACGTTTGCAGCATTTCTTTGTCATGTATTTATTTCAGTACTTCTCAAACTTTTTGGTCTCAAGCCCCTTTGAACTAAAAAAAAAATCATTGAGGATTCCAAAGAGCCAGCGTAATCAGTCACAGCTATCAATAATTATCACATCAGAGATTTGAAATGATAAAATTATTACAACTTTTATTTACTAATTAAAAATAAAAAGTTATTGTTACCATAATTACATACGTTAATGACAATAACTATTCAAAAAATTGAAAGTAATAGCATTGTCTATTTTGTTGAAAATTTCTTTAATGACTAAGAAGAGTTGGATTCTTATACATTAGATTCGTTGACATGTTAATTTGATTGAAGCGTATAAGAAAATTTTATGTTGTAAACAAATAGTTGAAAAAGTGAAGACTATTTTAATAACTTTTTCAGAAAACAGTGGCTATTACTGTTGGATATTACACTGAAACTTGACAAGTAGTATTTTCTTAAAGATTAGTTGCACTATGTCCTAGGAAAACAAATCAACTACCTCTTCTTACTCTGTTACATTAAAATTCATGGATCTAATTTGCATTTGAAGGTTTCTTTTATATATGTATGATTTCCTAACATCATGCACTAGTCAATCAAAAATATTAGTTCACTGAATTATGAAAATCTTTCAGTTGTAATACACTTTATTGTATAATATTTTACAAATTATCTTCATTAATGTAAAATCAATCTCATCAGAAAATTGAGAGAAGTGTTGAGCTCAGGGTGTTCAATATAAATGTCAAAAATTCTACTTTTATATTTGAAAGATCCGGTTTTATCTTTGTCAGGTTTTTCTTTGAGGTAACAGGCTCATTTCATTCATGTTGTGAAAGTCTCCCAGACAATGAAAAGTCTGAGTAATAATAGTTTGTCAGTCATTTTTTCCAAGTAAAACTCCTGTTCTATGGGGAAAAAAAAAATCAGCCACTTCAGATCTTACCTCAACAACACACAAGTACTTTTCCTTGGAACAATTGTTTTACTTCTGTAGATAGAATTTTATGAACTTTTCCAACTTCATCAAAAGAAAAAAGATTAAAGGGTGTGTACTTGAGATTCAGTTTTAATAAAATCAGTAATTGTATCTGCTTCTTCAGGGATATTCTTTTTAATCTGTTCTTTATCAAAGAGAACAAATTTACTTCCATGTCTGCTTTTCAGTCTTGATTTTTGCATTTTTTTCTGTTATTTTTTTTAATTCTTTCCACATTTTAATGGTGCATTATATTTAGACATAACGATGGGATTTATTGTTATATTCATAGATGCACAAATATAACAATATAATTTGGCTAATATCACTCTCCAGCACAATGAAGAACACAGCTATTAGCCTGTGTGCTTCGTTGATGCAACTTCAATTTCTTCTAAAAGAACCTGTAGTTTGCTGGGCACGGTAGTGCATGCCTGTAATCCCAGCAGCTTGGGATGCTGAAGCAGGAAGATCTTGAGTTCAAAGCCAGCCTCAGCAACTTAGCGAGACCCTAAGCAACTCAGCAAGGCTGTAAGCAACTCAGTGAGACCCTGTTATCTAATAAATAAAATACAAAATAGGGCTGGGGATGTGGCTCAGTTGTTGAGTGCACCTGAGTTCAATACCTGGTACCTAAACGAGAAAAATAACCTGTAGTTTTATTCACCATGGTTTCAGCACCATTAGTAATAATGCATAGTATAAAAGGTAAATTATGTCTTACTGTTATTATGAGAATGTGTTTAACCTCATGCTTTCTTTGAAAAGGAGAATGTCAGGGACTCTGCTTTGAGAAACGCTGATTTACAGACCATTTCCACCTTGTGAAATGTCTATTGAGAACATTTTTTTCCATGAGCTCTGCATTTTTCACTGTCATCTTGTCTTCCCAATGCTAAGAGCATTTGCTGGCCCTCAAAGTGTATTTGACCACATCTAATTTTAGTCTTAACACTATTTTTAAAATTTTATTATGTACTGATACACAATACATGTGTATATTTATGAAACACAATGGGGTGTTTTGATTCTGGTATACATTGGATAGTGATCAACTCAGAGAGGGTAGCATATCCACCATCTTAAGTTTTTAGCAGTTCTTTATGTTGAGAACATTCATATTTCTTTCTTCTATTTTGAAATGTCTCATTGTTGATTTTAGTCACCGTGTTGTATCATAGAACACTGGAACTTATTCCTTCTGTCAAACAATAATATTGTACTCGTTGATCAACTTCTCCCTAGGCTACTCCTTATTCTCTCCAGCCTCTGCTAATCACTGTTCTGCCCTTGGCTTCTGTGAGATCATCTTTTTAGATTCTACTTATGAATGAGATCAAGCAATACTTACCTTTCTGTGCTTGATTTATTTCCTTGACAAAATATACTCCATGTACATCCATGTTTTTGCAAATCACAGGATTTCATGCTTTTTAAATGGCAGCACAGTGTGTGTGTGTGTGTGTGTGTGTGTGTGTGTGTGTGTGTGCACGCGCACACACACGTGCATATGCACGGGTGCATGTGAGTCATGTTTTCCTTATCCATTTGTTTGATGATAGACATTTAGGTTGATTCTATATTCTGACTATTCTGAATAGTGCCGCAGTAAGCCTAGGAGTGTCTTTATGACATGTGGATTTCATTTCCTCTGAGTATATACCAAGCAATAGGATTACTGGATCATATAATAGTTTTATTTTTTTATTTTTTCCAGAAACCTACAAACTGTTCTCAGTAATGACTGTACTAATGTACATTCCTACCAACGGTGCCCAAGGGTTCCTCTTTCTCTGTATCTTAGCCAGCACTGGTGTGTGTGTGTATGTGTGTGTGTGTGTGTGAGTCGTGTATGCTTGTATGTGTGTGCATGTCTTATCTTTTTAATAATATCCATTCATTGGTGAAGTGGTATCTCATCATGGTTTTGATTTGTATTTCCCTCATAACTAATGACATTGCACGTTTTTTCACATATGTGTTGGCTATTAGTATGTCATCTTTGGAGAAATGACTGTTCAGAGGTTTAGCCTATTTTTAATTGAGTTATTTGGGTTTTTGTTTTGCTTGTTTGTTTTGCTGTAATTTGAGTTTCTTTGGATTAAAGTCTTAAAGTAAGACTCCAGACTTTGGAAACTCATAGTAGAAAACATAGTAGAGACACTTCAAGACATCATCCTGGGCAAGGAGCTTTTGGATATGCCTTCAAATGCATAGGCAACCAAAACAAAAACTGACAAATGGTACTACACCAACTGAAAAACTTCTGTGCAGCAAAGAAAACAATAGCAGAGCAAAGAGACAGTCTACAAAATGGGAAAAATATTTGCAAACAATGTATCTGACAAGGGGTTAATATTCGGAATATATAAGGAACTCAAGGAACCACAGAAAACCCCAAATAGTCAAAATAATCTTGAGCAAAAGAAAAAGGTAGAGACATCACACTGCTGGACCTCAGAATGCACTACAAAACCTGACCCTATTTTAAACATGAACTGTGATATAACCCCACACCATAGGTCTGTAAGTGTTCCAGCATTGTACTCTAAGCCTTCTAAGTGCAGGCTCCATATGCTCTTTATCTTTGAAAACAATTTATTGCTGACAGAAGGACTCTAGACATGTTATAATCCTCAAATAAATATGTATTACATTGAACTATATTTAATTTTACTAAAACTTATGAAGTCATCTCTAAGGAATGAGCTTGATCTTAAAATACATTTTACTTTATTTTAAAATAGGTATTTTCATCATTTACTCTAAAAATTAGAATTAAGGCTATTAAACTCAATAACAAATTAGATGATTTCCCTGAGATTGGGTATTCATTCATTCATTCACATACTAATTCATTATTCACTCATTAGGTGTAGTTTTTAAATCAAAACTTATTTAGCACTTACTATGTGATAGCTGTGTAAGTACAATATGAACAAGATATGAAGCCTCATTCAAAGAACTTAAGTGCATTCAGAAACTGTAGGTGGGACACTACTGTAGAAATAGGAACAATAAACAGGGGCTACTCTCAAGAAGGAACAAAGAAGTCTGCTTGGAGAAGTGAACAAAAGTATCAACCATAAGGTAACATCTGAACTGGACTCCAATTAAAAGGATTGTGGGAGATAAAAGATGAGTGAAACATGGAATCCTGGTAGGTTATATCATGTTTCTGGGCTGATTCAATTGCACAGGGGCAGGATCATAGGAATATGGAGGACAATACCAGGAGTGGGAGTTGGCATATAGTTTGTATGCAGATTGTTCCAGGCCAAATAAGGTATACTAAAAAGTTTGAATTTTTAAGAGGAGTAATGGTGTGAACACCTCTGGGTTTTTATTGTTGTTGTTTTTGGTTTTGTTTAGTATTGTTCTGTGGGTCAATCTAATTCAGTGGAAAATAATGAATGTAGGGAGATAATGATGAGATTAAAGAAACATGGTACTATTTTTCATCAAATGATGACAATCAGAACTAACAGATTAGCAGTAAAGAGTATGGAGGAAAAGCCATATTTGAGAAGCATTTCTGAAACAAATAGAATTGATACAGCTTGTTATGTAATTAATTGCAGGAGTGAGATAGAGGTAGTAATGGAGGACGAGATAAATACTTGTATATCAGGAGATTAAATAAGGACCAAGATCAAAATTGTGTGAGATGGAACTGGTTAGCAAGATGAAGAGAGAATTTGTATTTTAAACAAGAATAGAGTTTCCTGTATTTTTTTCAATTCTAGTTTTCAAAAATATTATATGACAGATATATATGCATATCTATGTCATATATTAGATAATATTATATATATGTTTTTTTCTTTTAGGTGCCTAGGATTGAACTTAGGGACTCATGAATGCTAAGCATGTGCTGTACCACTGAGGTACACCCCCAGCCACTGTGATAATTTTATTGATTTTATGAAATGAATATGACCACTGTGTAGTAACAAATTTGCTCTTGCCCAATGAAAGATTTGGCCTTTGTCCCTGGCTTACAGGAGGTAACCCCTAAACCTTTGAAATTTAGCAAGCAACAGGGATGCCTTGTTACTCATTATGGGACTCCTGGACCATATCTGATGATTTAGGCTGAGAAGCTGACTAATGGATGATCCCTTGGATCACATGTCTATCAATCCATGAATCATCCCCTCTAATGAAGTGTTAGTAAGAACTCTGGACACTGGGGCTCAGGTGAGCATCCCAGATTGGCAATGCTTGTGCATATTTTTATGCATTGTTATCAGGAGGGAAAGCATCCTAGGGACAATGAAATCTTCATATTTGGAACCCTCCTAGATTCCATTCTAAACCTTTCTTCCTTTGGCTCATTTTAATTTGTATCTTTTCCCTAATGAATCATAATTCTGAGTATATTGGTTTTCAGTGAGTTCTGTGAGAGTTTTTCATGTAATATCTAGCCTGAAATTGATTTGGGAAATCCCTGAACTCATAGTTGGTGTCAGAAATGATGATAACCTTGTGGATTTTGCCCCATAATTCTTCAGTTGGACCCTAACTCCTTGTTTTGGGGGTTAGAAGTATTGAGCATACTTGAAAGTATGATGACTTTGCTCTTAACCTCACATGTGACTCAACTCCAAGTACTGAGCTTTATTGTGAGGATTAATTCATTTATTATACAAATGTTTACACAAAGTGTATAGTAGAATAGCATGTGGCATTGGAGATAGAACAATAAAGTGCAGACTGTGCTAATAGAGCTTATAATTGAGATTAAGTGAGGTCAGGTATATAAAGCTGCAAATAAATTGATATAACTCACCAGTACACAGTGAGATAAAATAAATATTAATTCCCCTTGAACAAGTTATACCCTTGTGAAGATGTGGAGTGGGAAACTTCAAATGACAATCTGGAGAATGGGAGAATAATTTATAATTATAAAAGTTTATAAGTATAAAAACAGGAGTCATCAGCATCTATACATATTTTTATCCATAGATAAAAAGATGAGGTCATTTAGGAAGCATTTCAGACAGAGGACTTGACTCCAAAGTCATAATGTATCCTCAGGTTCAAAGAGAAAATGAAAAGATCCTATAGGGGTATAGATGGACCTTTTCCCCCACACTTGTAATTAAAGATGTATGTCTGAAATGTGTTCTCATATATCATCAGAATAACCACTTATTCTGAAGTAGCTAGGTAAAGGAAGCCCAAGTTGATGCTTTCTTAAAATATATGCAGCAAAAAATAACAGAATGAATCAAACAACATTGCCCTATGTAAATTTATGATTTTTAATTAAAAAATATATGCAGCAATTATAAGAGAAAGATATATACAGCAAGAGAAGTCCCCACATAGAGTTGTCAGGGAGTTTCATCTTATTATAGTGTTAGGTCACATAAGTCTGGATTATAACCCACTGCTGCTGTGATTGCCTCTTTGGACCAACAGTCATCTGGAGTGAAAATAAATTTTTAACATTTGAAATGGGCATGTTCACAAGAATAAATTTTGAATTCAGTGAGAGGCTTTCTGCTTTAAAAGCATTTTAGCATTCATTGCTGATACCCTTATAACTGTCATGCACAAAAATAAAGGAAAATGTCATATGTTTCATGCCCATAGTACAATAAAAAGTAAGATGGGGAAATGGAAACAGGGGCATTGAGCGCATGTTTTCATGCTGTGGTTTCTTAGCACCCATATTACAAAAGCTTATAATAGGCCATTAGAGGTTTTTATGCAATGAAGAGAGCTGGAAAGATTTTGTTTCCTGAGTTGATAAATCATGTTCTTCAAGTGATTGCTGGAGAAAATAGATAATTAACTACAACAACTAAAGTGTGGCATGGTCCTTTCCTCCCTGTCTTCATTTGTTCCCTTTTTATTAACTATGCTTCAGCCTCATTCAACAAGTGACCCAGAATATAAAAACACTCTTAGATTTTGTCTTATGTACAAAACAAAACACATCTTGAAAACTTATTTTTTTCAAAAAAAATCAATTGCTAGAGGATAACAATACTGAGAACAGCTTGTGATTCACTAGACAAAGCTTCTCTATCTGTTACTGGAACACGTAATGGTACCACATATTTTTGAAAAGAAGACTGCAGGGCAGACTAACCACATTTTCAGCAATAGCACCACACATGCTGACCAGCACAAAACACTTGGTACTTTCCATTGTGCTCAGTGGACTCGGTACCTGCCTGTCGCTGGCTCTTTGTGGTACAAAATCCGTGGATATTTGTCACCACTTGCAGCAACAACTTGCACGGGTCTTATGGGTGGTGGACTGGAAACTGAGCTACTTCTTTCTCTTTAGTGCACTGCTTTCTTGCTTGTTTATAGAGGATAGAGGAAATGAGGCTTACTTGCTTTGAGAGGAGAGAGAGAGAGACTTTGCTTATCAGAGAGAAAGAGACTTTGCTTAAGAGAGAGATTTTGAGAGGACAGGCTTTACTTAGAGCTTAGAGGAAGAGAGACTTGCTACGCCTTAAAGTCTGCTGCTTTTTACTGGTGCGTCTTGCATCCTGTGAACCAAGGGTGCGTCTACTAAGGTGCCCTAGTGATGCGTCTCAGTTCTCCGCTCAGCAATCTGCCTTCCGCCGCTGCCCCTACTCGCTGCTTCTATCGGCTAGCCACTTCCTTTCTTCTGGCTGCTGCTGCGTGTGTTTTTCTCTCTAGCTGCTGCCACGCGTGTGTCACGCTGTCTCACTCTGCCTATGCTTATATCACCTCCAGGAGGCGGAGAGCAGGGCCACGCCTCTTATGCAAAAATTGGGCCAGACGCTAGATGTCCGAGCAGGCACAATTAGGAGTGCGTGAGAACACATGCGCATACACTGTGTATGGACGATAAATCACCTGAGTGTGCTTATGTCAATTAACCTCCTCGCTGCCGATGTGGCCAGGTGCCATTCTGGCGTGGTCAACATGGCACAGCCCCCAACACCTTCCTAGTAGACTTCCCAGTTACAGAAGTGGTCTTTGTAGGGACTTCTCTGCTATGAACATGTACATCTTTCTAGGTGTGTAGACTGGGGCTCTATTGAAACCACATGGTTACATTTCAAATTTTAGAATATCACATTAATGTGCTTGTTCAACAAAATGCTGGTCAGAGAACTGTTCTAGACTCTATATCAGGAAACAAAGATTACTAAGTAAAATCTTCAGGTACCATTGAATCAGGCACTAGTGGGGCATGAGTTGTCATGGCTTCAATATCCAATTGCATGCCATAGTGGGAAGACTATCAAAATCCCTCAAAGTAACTTCAGCTTAAGTAAGTAGAGTTCACTGCTTTGCCAACTTGCATTATATAGAATTGGTTTTAGTTTTGTTCAAATGATAAAAATGGCATCAGCGGTTCCTGTTTTTCATGTCTCAAAACTTAATTTGTAGAATACAATTTTAAGGATTTTTAAGGTTCTTTTTTCAGAATGTTCATGTGCATGTGTACATATACTACATGAAACATCAGCTTAGGTGCATTTTCATTTGACAGTTTTACAATGATATTGCCATAATCATTGATGACCAAACTTAAAATCTTATCAAAGCTAATTTGAATAAATTAAGAAAACTACAAAGGCAATGTTGATATGTTGATAGACTAAATCATTTCTTTTGCTTTTGATTTTAAAACATCAATCAAAAATGGTATACATGCATGTGATAGAAAGAAAAGAGAGGAAAGGAGAAGAGAAAGAAGGGAAAGAGGGAGAGCAGCAGGGAGGGAGGAAAGGTATTCATTTGTCCTCTGTTCTCTGCAGCAACTGTCACCATCAAAAGCTTGTTGTGCCCACTGAAATGTTCTTTGCCTATAAAAGTACATATATATATATATATATATGTATACATATGTGTGTATACATAAATATATATGTGTATGTATATATACATACACATATATATTGCATAGTACGTTATGCCTTCTACATTTTTAATTTAAAAAGATTTAACATATTTTAGATTTATTGAAAGTCATATAACTACTGCAGATAGTTCTAGTGTATCTTTTACCTATTTCCTCTTATACCAACAACTTTTGGAATACTAGTACAATAATCACAGCAAAAAAAAAAAAAAAGAATTAATGTTGGGTCAGTAAGAACTTAAATTTAAATTTCCCCAGTCTCCTCCCTCTAGTATCTCTTTTTCTGTTCTGGGATATAATTTATTGTTGGGTCTTCCTACCTCCTTCAGTTTTGGAAGATTCCTCAGTCTTCCCTTGTCTTTCACGGTCTTGATATAATCAGTGAATGCTAGTTAGTAATTTTAGAAAATCTCTAAAATTAAGCTATTGCTCATAATTAAATAGTTTTCATATATTCTTATCCAGAATACCATGTCTGTCTATCTTAGCAGAATTACATGATACAGATATATTTTAGGACAGATGACAATATACAGATTCAAAATTTTTTAATATGTATTTTGGTATATCTCACATATCATTTGGATATTTATTCCTTTTCAACCTTACAGTCTTCATTATGTCTATATAGTATTCATTTGCTCTATAGACCATGATTTATTGGATCAACATAAGATTGTTGAACATTCAGGTAATTCTGATCTTTTTAAGTATAAATAACAAGGCAGGAAAGGGTTTTCTAAAAATCTACTTGTGCATGTTTGGGTATAAACATGTAGGATACAATTCTAGAAATAGAATTGTCAGGTTAAAGTTTAAATTATATTCATTTGTTGGTATTGATATTTTTTCACAATGTATATACCTCTTCTTAACCATGTAGCATAGTGCTTATTTTCTTATCTGGTGCTAACACATTTTGACCATTGCCAATAAGTGAAAAGAAAAGTGATTATTATTGTTTTAATTTAAATGTCTTCTACTGTGTCTCTGATAGTAAACTATTGCATTATGGGTAATCTCTATTCTTGTCCTCTGCATATTTTGTTTTTGTCACTAGCCTTCTTCATCATTGTCATGAGTTGCAATGGTTTTCCTTAGTATTTCACTTACATTTTAGCATTCTTTATAGCCTTTCACTTTTGACACAGTTGTTAGTCCTCATAATAACTGATAAGCAGCATGATTTTCAATGCCCAAAATCTGTTAACCACCATATAATGTTACATATATTCATAATATAATTACCTCCTTTTATATTAATAAGTGTTTCTTATTTAAAGCTCATCATTGAGTTAAATTGTGTAAGATGATTTTATGATGTTTTTTCAATTATTTACAATTTCAATTATTTTGGCTTTAAACCTGAAGATTTATAGTAACAAGGAATAGGAAAAAAGATTTCTCTGTCAAACAATTTCACCATCACATCTGAATACATGTCTTGGTCTGTTTATTTGCTATTATAATTGACTCTAGTCTCAAACCATCTATCTATCCCTCAACCTATACTACAGAGTATAGACTAATGGCTACTTATTTATATATGTAAGCACTAGTTACCTCACTGTAGTAAATACATAGACATGTGTTTATATACACACATACACACACATAAAATATAAACACATACATAGATATGTGTTTATATTTTAAAGTACAGAAGTCCTAAACTGAGAAATGTGCTTTCATATGGATATGACATTCCTAACCTGGAAAAATCTAAGAATTTTCTTTTGGAAAACACATTGTTAAAAGAAATCTACACTGTCAGTGATGCTCCACAAAGTAAAATTGATTATTTCTCAGAAATAATTAAAGCACGTTTTTGAGATACATGCATTTCATTCTCCTGAGCTTCCTGTATTTATCTGAGCCTATCTGATTTTGATATGATAGGTGCCAGGTATAGCTGTGCTGAGTTTCTGAATCTGAGGCCAAGAAGTACTTGGTTATTGAAAGGACAGAACCATCAGACCAGGTCAAATCCTGGACGAGGTTCATTAAATTAAAAGTTGAATGATGTCTACCTGACTTGGGGTGTCAAGTCCTCCTTTATCACCAGACTGTATGGTCTCCCCAGACAGCTGGAGCCCTTGGCATACTCCTGACAGCTCAGCTCTGTCCCAGGCCTTAGTACAAATTCAGAGTCTAGGTTAGAGTGAATCTAGTCAGAGACTAGACTCAAAACATGAGGTTCTCAACCCTGGCTGCAAGGATGGGTTAGGGAAGCTAGATTTGGTTTTAACACTCAGGAGGACACAAACTACAATTTATTCATGACATGCTACCCAGTTGGCAGTGGGCATTGCTCCCTCAGCAATGTGGTCAGGCTTGTTTTCAAGTATAACATGCATGACCTCTTAGAACAGGCACACTTTACAGTTTTTTCTGGAATCTCCTATACTTAACATCTTCATACTTCTCTCTGTTCCTGTGCTGCTGGTTCTGTCTTTTGCTCAGAGAGTATACATATGAAAAATCTTTATCATTCACTGATTCTGAAAGAAACTCACCCACATCAAGCACTTAGGGACAGTCTTATGTGTGGAAAGAAGTTTTCATTAAGATAAGTCATATGAAGGGCATTTGGGCTTTTGCCACACGCAGGATAGTCTTATGAGTTTTGTACAGCTTTTATTTTCATTTTAGAGATGAGAACCTTGGGCCGAGAAAGGTTAAGTAAATGAACTAAAGTCATAAGATTTAAAAGTGTGAGTTAGTATTAAACTCAGGCCCTTCTGGGTACCTTATATAATCTACTAGAAATATCTCTTTGATTGTCATGTTTCAATATTACAAGACTGAATAGATGGGCATGTATCAAATTGTAAAATTAGTTTTGTGTGAAAAGCACGTAAGTGTACACTTGCAATAATGTGATTTAGTTCTGCAAGCAACACTGAAACAAGACTCTACTTAAATGGGGAATCTACAAGGTACCACTTTTTAACCATTACTATACAGCTCCCTAGATAAAGACAGTTGTGAAACATCATGCTTTAGAAGTCAAAGGTAAAACAATAAAGATGAGCTAGTCACAGTGTGAAGGTTGGCATGTTTGAGGTCTCACCAGTCCTAATCCACTTAATTCATAAGATCCAATAATATCCCAGGTTTAGGTGGAAGCTTTGCCTATTAAATAGCTCAGTGAAATATGCCTGGGAGTATCTAGCATCATATTGACTCATATATCTTCCATGTTAAAATATTTAGAAATTTCATCAGTTTGAGAACTGTCTATAATTTTCCAACCCTCCTGTCCTTCCTTGCCTAACTTTTTTCTTTGATGAAGTGGTTTTCTCTCATATTCTCAAGAAAGTGAAATATTTAGTGCTGTTGATTGATGAATATGATAAATATAAGTTATGTATAAATGAACCAGCAAATGGCTCCTGTACTCATCCCTGAATAAACAATGTACTTGTTCTGTTATGAAATTTTACTTTTATGAACAAAATACTCCCTGGACAATAGATAGTTGTTTCTATAGGATGGTAATTAGGTTATTTTTTCCCCATTAAAAGGATCATTTTCATACTCGAGGAAAAACAATGGATTAACATAAGGAGTCATCTTACTTTCCAATTTTAAATCGGCTTTACTGAAAATGTTAGATGTAGGATATATAATTTATACAATCCAGGAAGATCGTGTAGAGAACTGGCTCTAAAGGAACAGTTTTCAACTTCAGCATGCATCAAAATCATCTGCAAGATCTATTAAAATATAGTTTCTAATTTACTAGGTGTGGGGTAGTCCTGATAATTTACATTTTTAAAGGGTTCCCTGGTGGTTCTGACATTGTTGGTCCAAGGGACAAACTTTGAGAAATACAGCTCTTATGTAATAAAAAGTTTTTTCTAATAAATATATATTATTTTACATATCCAAATGAATGTCCCTAAAGCTATATACATCTTCCAGTATTGGTGCCAATTCCAAAAGTCTTAGGAAAATTTCTATCTTGGAATTACCTTGTAAACTAGACCAGAGAATTATCTGCCTTTCTACAAAGTCACACAAAATCCCTACTTTCCCCACATATTTCTACAGGGTTGAGGAGCCCTGCTGAAATGCACATTACTGGTGGTTTTTTTTTTTTTTTTTTTCCTATCCTCTCACTCACTCCTCTGCTAGACCTACACAAGTCTAGCACCTCCAACTACAGTGTCTTGTCCTGAAATTATACCTTAATTAAGACAGGAAGCATGGGGAAGTCCACCTGGGCTTAGGTAGCATCCTTTTCCAGGTTTAGCATTGATACAGCTAATATTTTGGTCTCAATTTGCCTGTAGACCTCTAGATTGGAAATAAGATGTGTGATTGAATTTGGATATAAAACCCCACCACCTTTAACAATGAACCAGGTACTTCAAAAACTTTCAATGGCATCGTGATGGCAAACTGAAGAACCAACCTTTAGGATTTCATTTGCCTGTTTATTGTCCACAATTTTGAGCCTCCTCTCAACTTTGAGAGGGCAATACTCATGTGGTCTCACATATTCAGTCCATAAGTTATTTATTGATATACTACTAAGTTAAGGAACTATTCTTCAAGTTTTAAAAAAGTGAATTTACACAGTAGGTATAAAATAATTAGGTTGGCTCAGGAAAGAGTATAAAAACTTACATAATAGTGCTACAAAGCAATACTATTGGCAATGTTAGTAAAGAAATTGAGGAGGGGGGAGTATTTGAGCTGGGTATCAACTGGGGGCAAGTCATTGAAAGAAGGAGGTAGTGGGATTCATAATGATGAAAAGAAATTACATAGAAAAGGTGGAAAGTACAAGACTTATTAGAGAGTGATTTTAGGAGGTTACTTTATGAGAGTCCCCTGTTTTCATTAAGGAGAAATGAGAGAGGCTAGAGAATTTTGTAGGATAGACATCTCCATTCAAATATCACCCACACAACCAGCTGTCAGAAATTTAGTCATAAGATAGCATCCACTTCTTATCTCTGTCAAAACCAGCCTCAACTGCAGAGGATAAACTTGCTTAAGTCATAGCCATTCCTAAAGCAGTTGATTGAGGGCTATAAAGCAAGACAGACTTTATGGGCAATATTTTCTTTCTTTCTTTTTCTTTTATTCTGTGTTAAATTTTTTTTTTATTTTTAATTTTACAGACTGCATTTTGATTCATTGTACACAAATGGGGATAAATAATTTCATTTCTATGGTTGTGCATGACGTAGGTTCATACTATTCATGTAACCATACATGTACATAGGGTAAAATCCCAAAAAACCAAAGGCAATATTTTCTTGAGAGCTGCTTTCTCAGTTGGTCAAAATTCTGTCATACTTGAATCACATTTTCTTATTCCCCTGCTCAATGCTTCTTCCTTACCAGGTGTTGACCTTTAATAAATATTCTGCAAAATGATGACTATCTTGTGGAACCCTTGCATTCCAGAGTAAAATGAGTGAGACTGGCAAATCTATTTTGACTAAAGCCATAAAGAAGAATGACTTTATGACATTTGCTAGTAAATGGATGAATTTGGAGACTATCATGCTAAGTGTAGTAAGCCAGTTCCCAAATATCAAAGTTCAAATATTTTCTCTGATATGTGGAAGCTAACTCACAATGGGGCATGGTGAGGGGAAAAATGTTAGTACAGTGGATTAGACAATGGGGAATGGGGGAAGAAAGGGGATATAGGCAAAGGAAAGACAGTGGAATGAATCTGACATAATCTCCTCATGTACATATTTGAAAAACAATACAGTGAGTTCTACCATCATGTACATCCATAAGAATGTGACTCTAACTAGAATAAGATATATTCCATGCTTATACAATTATACCAAAATAGACTCTTCTGTCATATATAACTGAAAAGAACCAATAAATTAAAAGGAAAGTAAGTGGTCAAGTAGAGTGTTCTCTTAAGCTGGGAGGAGAGATAATCCATGGTTTAAGCATTCTGCCATAGTTCTCTAACTCATATTTCCCCAGTCCTCCTCTTCATATGGGAATGAAGTGAGTAGTCATAACAGAAGTGAAGCACCAGCTCTCCCTAATTTCTTCTCCAGTTATTTCTGAGCATTCACAGGGTCCTCGCACGCAATCTTTAACAGCTTATCCATATTCTATTGCCTTTGCACTCCCTTGCTAAAGTCCTATATCCATTCAACAGCTCCAGATGGCATGACCTGCCACTATGCCTGGATGTGAACTCCAGGAGAAGCTCTTCCCCTGCCCAAGATGCTGACCCACCCTGGGGTGTTAAATTTACCATCTTAACCTCTTTACAATTGCATGTAATTGATGACATTAACAACTTTAGACAAACATCACCACCATTTTCAAAATGTTGGCTATAGTTTAACCAGTTAATTCATTAAATTTCAATGCACTTCATTATTTACAGCAGGTAAACAGCAGCTCACAACAAAATTATATGGGAAGTTGAATTTGGTTTGGTAGTAAGTGTTAAGGATTTTTGCATGGCTGTTTATCAAAGCTATTGGCCTATATGATTCTTTTCTTTCAGGGTTCTCATAAATCTCAGGTATTAGGGTACTGCTGGCCTTATAAAATAGATTTGGAAGTGTTCCCTCCAGTTCAATTTTTTGGAAGAGTCTATGAAAGACTGATATTAAGACTCCTTTTTAAATATATTTTAAAATTAGTTTTAATTAGTTATACATGACAGTAGAATGCACTATGATACATCATACATAAATGGAGTATAATTTCTCATTTTTCTGATTGTAAATGATGTAGAATCCTACCAGTCATGTAGTTATGTACATAGATTTTAAATTTTGGTAGAATTTACCTATGAAGCCATCACATCACAGGTATGTTTTATGTTATTTCAAATTCTTCACTTGTTTTTGGTCTGTTTAGATTATCTCTTATATTTGTGATTCATTTTTGCTAGGTCATGTGTTTCTAGGAGTCTATCCATTTCTTCTAGATTAGCCAATTTCTTGGAATATCATTTATAGTCTTATGATCCTTTGTATTTCTGGGGTGTCCGCTGTAGAGTCTGCTCTTTCATTTCTGATTGTATTATCTTGAGATTTCCTCTTTTTTCCTCATTAATCTCACAAAACTTTGTCACTCCATCTTTTCAAAAGAGAACATTTAGTTTTATTGTTTCTATTATTGTTTTCTTAGTATCTATTTCATTTATTTTTACTCTAGTCTTTGTTATTTTCTTCTTTCCTCTAACTTCGGGTTTGGCTTGCATTTCTTATTTAAGTTCCTTAAGGCATAAAGTTAGGTTGTTTATCTGAGATTTTCATTTTTTCTTCTTAAGGTCTTATCCCTTCAAACTTCCCTCTTAGATCTGATTTTGCTGCACATAATTTTGACATGTTGTGTTTCCAATTTGGTTCTTCTAAAGAATTTTTTAAATTTCCCTTTTGATTTCTTCTTTAATCCATTGGTTGAACAGAATTGTGTTGTTTTAGTTTTACACAATTTTGAATTTGTCTTCTTTCCTTGTTATTTATTTCTGGTTTCATAACATAGTAATCAGAAGGGATGTTTGATATGATTTCATTCTTCTTAAATTCATTAAGACTTCTTTTGTATTATAACATCTGATCTGTCCAGAAGGCAGGTGTATGTTTGAGAAAAATGCGTGTTTCATTGCTATTGGATGGAATATTCTGTATATGTCTGTTAGAGCTCTTTCTTTTCATTAGCTCATTTCTTTTTCTGCTGAAAAATATTCCAGTGTATGGATGCACTGCATATGCACTACATATCACATATCCATTCACCGACTGAAGATCATTTGTTACTTCCAAGTTTTGCCAGTTATGAATAAAAGCTACTGTAGACATCTATGTTCAGGTTTTTCTGTAGATATGTTTTGATTATTTTGATAAATACCAAGGACTGTGTTTACTGGATTGTATGATAAGAGTATGTTTAGTTCCAAAAGAAACAGCTAACCTACATTCCAAGTGGGTAAGTCATTCTGCATTCCCAAAAGCAGTGGATGAATGTTTCTCTTGGTCCATGTTCTTGCCAGCTTTTGGTGTTGTCAGTGGTTTGGATTTTAGACATGCTAATAATGTATAGTTGTTTTCATTTGCAATTTTCTAACAACATATGATATTAAACTTCTATCCCTAAAGCTTATTTTCCATCTTTGTATCTTCTTTGATCAGGTATATATTTAGGTATCTTTACCTATTTAACAATTGTGCTGTTGTCTTAGTGAGTCTCAAGAAGTGTTTTTATATTTGGTACCAATTCTTAATCATATTTGTGGCCTAGGATATGTGGCTTTTTCTTCATCTCCAAGCTGACAATTTGTAGTCATTAAGAAAAGACTCCCCAGCCCCCTGGAAACCTTCAAACAACTTCCAGTTTCTAATAATTTTTCCAATCTGGATATTTCATGTCAATGGAATCATATTTATCCCCCATGTCTGCTTATTTCAGTTACCAAAATATTGTCAGAGTTCTTCTATGACTGATTTTCCATGGTATGCATGTGCCATGTTTAATCATACATTCATCTGTTGAAAAGCACTTGGTTTGTTCCCACCTTTGGGCTATTGTCAATAACGATGCAATGAACATTGGTGTGCAAATAAATATCTGTTTGAGTCCCTGTTTGCAATTATTTTGGATATATACTTAGGAATAGAATTACTGACTTGTTTTAGAATTCCATGTTTAGCTTTTTGAGAAAACGTCAAACTGTTTTCCACAGAAGCTGCAGCATTGAACTGAATTCCTGTTTGTCTACTCATGTGAAATGGGATAAGGCCCTTCCACTCTGCTGACACTTGTCAGTGTGGCCTGAGAAGAAACACACCAAAGTCTTGGATCTCAAATCCTCTCTCTCAATATCTGTTCTTCTGTAATTTTAGACCTAGATCACAAAATGTATCTAGGAACCATGGACTATTTTGAATCTGCCATTTTTATCAGTGAATATTTTGATGCTGCTTTTCAAACTAAGGTAACTTCAAGTTTGCATTTCTGAATAAAATGATTTTACCTGGCATTTTGCATCTGTTTGTTCATTTGACATATTTATTTCCTGCCTACAGTGGTAGCCACTCTTTAGTGATGAGGGGAAGAGTAGGGGACAAAAAAATTACTGAACCCATGGAGCTTACCTTCCAGTGTAAGGAGAAGTAAAATGCAGTTATGAAAAGCAAGACAATTTTAGATTTGGATAAGGTTGACTAAGACTATATTATAACAGAAGGTAACTTTGTAAGAAACTGTAATGGATAGAGTGGTCAGTGAAAATATGTAAAGTGAACTTTGAGATGAGACTTGAAAAATGAGCAGGAGCTGGCCATGTAGAGAAAAAGAAGTAGGGGATGTTTTGAGGCATAAGGAACATTCAAGACCCTTAGGGTGTAGAGGATGTTGGCATGTTTGAAGCATATGAAGGACAGTTGGGGGGATTTAGTGAACAGTAGACAGGTGCAGGAAGTGTGAGAGGGGCACCCCAGGACTTGCCAGCAGTTCAGAATCCACTCTAAGGACAAAGAGAAGAATTAGAGAGGGCAGTCACCTGCTGAAATTGCAATGTGATGATTGTTCTCATACTAATCCTTCTGTTTTTCAGAATGCCAGCCTTACCCAGGATGAATGCACTGTCAAGGACATTCATAAGGAATTGCTGAGGGCCTAGTTTGGCTTTCTTCCTCCTAGTTCCCAGCAGGAGTTTCCTGAACTAACATTTAAAAGCACTAAGTGTTCATGGTCTTAGACTTCATTGTGTGTGTGAGTGTTTTTCTTTTCCCAAGAACACATCTTCCACAACTCCAAGACATTATAACCAAAAATGCCAGTAAGATACTCCTTAATATTAATTTTAAAAAATGGGGATTCAGAGCTTATAGCTAACTAGTTACAGAATCAAAGCTGGAGTTATTGTTTGGCCCTATGTAGTTAGTGTCACCATTTCAAAGAGAGAAGCAGACAGACGGACAGGTAGGCAGACAGTCAGACAGACATAGCAGGAGGGAAAAGGGAAGAAGAAAGAGGACAAGGACAAGGGAAGGGAAAGGGTGACGTGGGTAGAACAAAGCAGACAAGAAGGATAATAAAGGAAAGGATGGGCTCCTGGCCTAGCCGCTCCTGTGACTGACTCCACTTTTTCCTAAAATTGAGATGGACTTCCTGAACTTGCTTTCCATGGAACATTTCACTTAAACCAGTTTATTAGGTTTCTTTCACTTGCTACCATAATGGGAAAGGAGCCAAGGGTAGGCACAATGGAAATGGTGGTAGGATGAGGGTAGATGTGTTGGGGAAATCTTTATGTGTAAAATTTATGACTGGATACACTTAGAATAAGAGACAGAAAAAGGAAAGGAAAATCATATGGTATCCCTATATTTAGGATGATATCCGCTCAGTTTCACAGGAAAGTTTGTCTGTGTGAACTCTTCTTTCTCTGAAAATGAATGAGAACAAGTTAAAGAAAATAAAAAGGGGAGGAACACATGATCTCCCTGGTGTGCTCTTCAATGCCATGAATATTCACCTCTAATAGTAACTGGAGAATTTACCTATTCTTCCCCTGTGTTGCGGTTGTGATACAAAATTGCCACCTGGTGTTCAGATTATTGCTTCCTGTCCTCATATCTGGAACTTAAAAGGACATTAGTTTTCATTTTTAGTTTAGAATTTGGAATTGGATATGTACCTGTTAAGATTTGGACCTGGAGTGTTGCCCAAAAACCCAGTGTGTTGAAAGCATGGTCCCTGTTGCAGGAAGGTTCAGGGGTGGGTCTTTTAGGCAATGAACAGATCGTGAGAACTCTGACCTCACCAGTGGACTAACCCATCAAATGAATTTGACAGCTGGATGGACTACTAGGAGATGGGACCCAGGTGGAGGAAGTAGGTCACTGGGGGTGTGCCCTGGAAGGGTTTACATTGTGCCCGGCTCCCTTCCCATGCCTCCTTCCTGGCCACCATAAACAGCTTTCCTGTGCCCTGTCCTTAACCATGATGTGCTGCCTCACCTCAGGCCCACAGCAATGGAGTCAGCCAACTATCTACTGAGACCTCTGAAACCATGAGCCCAAAATAGGCTATTCCTCCTTTTAGTGTTCTTTTAGGTATTTTGGTTCCAACGATAAATAGCCAACACAGGACCTGTCTTCAAAAAAGTTAGAGGTCAAACCTTTCATAACCTGATTATAGATTTCGCTTCTATCAAAGTGCCACATTAATCCATGAATATGAAGGCTATTGCATTCTGTGTACTTGTGAACATGTGTGCTGCTATTCTGTTCCATACTTAGTGTCAGAGAGGGAATCCTTTGTCCCAGCTCTTGAGCCAGGCATCTCTGCCAGTTAAATAACCCAAATAGGGAACATTACCAATATTCTACATGACCTGGAAACAATATTAATGATAGAAATGTAATTATGCAATTTAAGGTTAAACTGGCTTGTTGAGCAATTAGGCCACCTTTTCAGGGAACATGTCTGCCAACTCCCAGACTCCTGGAATTTTGGAGAGGATTATGGTAACAGGTTGGTTGGAAGAATCTCAGGCAGAGCATATTGCTTTTACCTTTCTTTAAGTTATTACATAATATCAGCATCAAGAGGAGTTCAAAAAGAAATACCACTGTTATTATCTTCAACACCTTAACATAATCATATTGCTTTCTATATTCTCTGTCAGTGCACAGTAATATATTTACCAAGTTGGGTTCATAAAGAAAGATCTTAGGTTTTTAACTCAATATTGTATATCACATATTTCTCATCATGAATTTTACATACATGGTTACTTTTTATGTACACAAAGTTTTTATTGAAACATAAAATTCAGAAAGAGTTATAGCTCAAATATTCCCAGAGCAAATACCCATGTAAGCAGCATCCACATTAAGAATCAGAACATTATCAGCATCCTATATTCCTTCTAGGCACTTTCAATGTCCCCAAGGGTAACTACTACCTTGACTTCTACTTGCTTTGATGAGTTACCTGTATTTGAACTTTTTGTAAATGTAATCACATAACACATATGTTTTGTGTGTGGTTTTTTCACTCTTATTATTTCTGTGGTGTTCATTGTCATATTCTGAATGTTTGTGTCCCCCACAAAATCATGTTGATAACCTATCCCCCCATGGAGATAGTAGTGGAAGGTGGGATATTTGAGAGGTGAAAATATCATAATGGGATTAGTACCTTTGCAAAAGAGGCCCCAGAGAAATCTTATAATTTAAACCATGTGAGGACACAGCTGGAAGGCACCATCTACAAGCCAGGAAGCAGGTCCTTACTAGGTACTGAAGCTGCTGACACCTTGCCCTTGGACTTCCTAGCCTCCAGTACTAGGGGAAATGTATTTCTCTTGTTTTTGAGATACTCAGTTCTGTATTTTGTCAGTTCTGTATTTTGTCATATTAGCCACAAGACTAAGGTATTCATCCACAGTATAGCATGTTCTCATTTTCCTTGTATGAATTTCATTGTTTGAATAAACAATGATTTATTCTAATGTTAATGAGCATTAGAGTAGCTTCTCCATTGGGGCAATATTAACACTGTTGCCATAGATATTTTTGTGCAGCATTTGTGTGTGTGTAACTCTTTTCTATGTGTATTAAGTTCAAGATAGTTTATGAATGATTAAAAATGATGAGATGGTGGAAAAGGTCCCTACTTATAAATAATTTTCCATATGATATATCAAAAAATCCTATGGGTTGTTATAACATTAAATATCATACACAGACAAACACACACACACACATATGACTTAGTACAGTGTCTGCATACAGTAGGCATTTGATAAAGGTTAGTTCAATGAATATATATAAAGAGCTGTGCAAAAATTGTGGTTTTAAGGCAGTTATGTGTTTTAAAGATAAGCATTTATCTGCATAAATATACAACTCTGAAGTCTGTCCTTGAACTGTAGTTCTGAAATCTTGCTTATTTGACCATGAGTGTTTTACTTTTCGCTTTGAGTGGTAAATCTGAGAACAGAACATTGGTAGGAATATAATAATGCTGAATTTATGTATTCTCTAATAGATTTATATAACACATAATGCTACCTTGTTTAGGTATAAACATATTACTGAGTAGAAAGGTAGTGTAAAACAGGAAGCACATTGCCACAGAGTTTCAGCTGACAAAGTGAATGTTTCTGCATATGTAGAGAAACAGACAGAATGGAGCCAGTGTGCAGGACTGTCCATGGCCGCATATGCTCCCTCCCATCCCAATAAGCCTTTGCAACACAATTTCATTGCTCTTGAATTTGCAGACAGAATTTTGATTTTAGTACAGACCCATGAAACAGTATTCATACATCTGTCCATTTGGAAAGCCTTCATTAGCAGACTAAATCCCTTAAAGCTGGCAAGAAAGGGCTGCTGGCTCTCCCAGTATTGTATATGGATAGCTGACTGAGGGATCCAAATTTGAAAATTGGCTCCCATCTTCTTGTGATGTGTCATTTTGTAAATGGCTCAAAATGAGGCAAAAAGGGAGAAATCTTAGGTTTTGTCCTTTTCCTCTTCTATTTTTTCCCTGCTCTTCAAGTAAAATATGGTGAAAAAAATCAGTTCACATGTGCTTGCCTCTGCAATGTGTAATGCTTCGTAGATTGAGAGCTCCCTCAAGAAGGAGCTGTGTCTTTCTCCTTTTTTGATCAGAACATAGACTGATAGCTGTCATTTTGACCTCGATGATCTCTCTCCCATTTTTTAAATGTGCTTAACTTATCCTGGAAAATAATGCTGAGCAGGATAGCATGTCAGGTTAATGAAGTCAAGTGCCTTTCAGAGTCAGGCAGGTGATAGAAAGGCAGGTAGGTGAAGCTTTGTGTAGAAGCCAAGAGGAAGGGCAGGAGCCGGTTCAAGTGGGGAATGCATGTTTTCCTGAAAGTATAAAAGTGAGTTTTTAAGGACATGAACTTGAATATTTCTCAGTGTCTACTCTGTTTCCCTCCACATACACTTTGTGACCTTGTGTGTTACAAAATATATCAAAATAGATCTTGAACATACACAGTCACTCATGCACAAATATGTTTTTTCCTAAACTATAGGGATTAGAGAAATAAAATGAATATCTAAGAGTCTGCATTTCTGGAATGTGTTTTTGTTATCCCCAGTTTAGACCATAAAAGTATGATGAAGATTTAGCACAATGGTATTCAAGGGACAGGGATTTGTTAGTGTGTGTGTGTGTGTGTGTGTGTGTGTGTGTGTGTGTACGTACATGCACATGTGTATGTGTATACAATTAGATTGTTCCAGATTGCTTTTAGAATACCCTACAGCCCTCACTCTTGTTAGTTTCTATGTGTCTCCACATCCCTGTGGACACTCAGTGATATTCAGCTTTCCAGCTGTTGCAAATTTAAAAGGTGACTTGTGATATCTCACTGGTGTCTTTATCTTTTTCTGGCTCCAATTTTGATAGTCTTTTCAAATTTGCATGAGCATTTTGGGTTTCTATTTCTTTAAACTCTTGCCTGTTCCTCTGCCCATTTTCAGTTGATTGCAGAGTTTCCTTCAGGTTCTAGACACTGAAACCTCAGCATAAGGTATGGTATACCTCCTCTCCCTTTCTGACACATGAACTCCTCACAGAATTCCTTAATTTTGTTGAACTCAGGGTAATGTTCTTTTTCCTCAAAGACTGTGCTTTTGAAGTTTTACCATAGTTTTTTTTAAACCCAAGGTGTGCTGAAAGAGGGACAAGTTCTATTTCGTCTCCAGAGAGACCTGGAGAAGTTCTCAGAAGTTATCTGGCAGTAGCAAACCTGCAGACAATGCTTCAGTCCATGTGATGCCTCAAAAATCTACAGTCCCTGTTCCCAGTAAGCTATGCTCAGCCAAAACAGTGATTGCTCTTTGGTACAGATTTACTAAGGAGCTGACTATTGGAATTCTGCTGCTGCAGTGGCTTCCTCACTCACAGGAACCACTTGATCCACATTGGCACCCACCACCCTCACTCACTGAGAAGAACCCCTGCTGAGGAACAAAAGGCTTCTGCTAACCATGTCCTCTGGGAAGTAGGCAAACCAATGCAAGGGTACGTGGTCATGTAATGTTGAATCTCCTGTTCATTTGTTATTTATGGGTATAATCTTGGCATAATGTAAAAGAGAATAAAGTATTAGAATGTTCTATTTCTAAATGAAGACTGAGAAAACATAAGCTCATGATGTCGCTTCTAAAATTTGAGATTCTTTTTAGCTGAATGTTTTAGAGATCAAAATAGCATTATGATCATAAGGTCTGCATGAAACGATTCTAGTTATTGGTTGGCATTGGGCATCTTAAGTCAGCTAAGGAAAAATAGCATGTCCTATGAAAGTCTAGACACGAGTTACAATGACAGAGGCACTTAATTAAATGATAAATACTATACTGTAACCGACAGGAGTGTTATTGTGGCCAGTCATGTTTTTAAATATGCATAAGTTGCTTCTGCTCTGGATATTCCACCACTTCCCCTAATAGAAATTATTCCATGTCTGTGTGATACTGTGCAGGGTTTTGCAAGTCGTTTTAACTTGTAAAAATTGAACTATATTTTTGAATTCATTTTCCTACTCTCTCAAACATCCACATTTTACACCCTTCCCTTTTGACTCAGTGTGTCATGGGAAGTTAACCCAATCTCCTGCCTGTCAGGAATACTGAATTGCCTTTATAGCTTTGACTTCCTTTTGAGTTACTACGAGGCACATCTTTTCAAGAGTGTCAAAAACACCAAAAGTAATGTTTTTCATCCATTTCCTAATGTCTGCTGTGGTTTTGAATATTGGAATATAAATGTAGAGCTATCAGCTCTATTCAAACAAATTTGAGAAGTTAAATTTCCAAATGTAGGTTTGAATCTGTGTAATTTTCCAACTTTCTTCTAAACATCTTAGAAATTTTATCATTGATCTGAAAGTAAGATGGCACAAAAATAAAGTACAATGAGCACTTAAAATTGGATTCTTTGTTTCCTCTGAAGAAATGAACATGTTTAACAATTGCTAATGTGATATCAAAATAGAATATTATATTTGATCACAACTGACCTTAACCAGCTAAACTAATAAATTTCCATGAACTTCAAGTGTTCCCACATGCCAGACTCTTACTAAAGCATACTGAGGACCCTATTCTGACCAATAAACATGGGAAATTGCTTAGGCAACCACTTCAGACTTACAATTTCATTCTGTGACATCAAAGTGCATGCTCTCAATGCTTGGTTAGAATAATCACTACGAATACCACTTTCTAATCCTTAAACATTGGCTGTCTACCCATCAACGAACCACAGTGAGTTTCTTCACTGGTGTTCTTTTACTTGGCAGGTATGTGTTTTAAAGCTCTAGATGTCTTTGTTTTATTCTTTGATACTTTTATTATATTCACAATAATATGCTTCAGGAAAAATATAATTATCTCAAAGTCTTACTTTAAACACCTTTTAAAAGTTTAATTCTTTTCCAGTATTTTCATGATACTTTTGTCCATATGTTAAGGAACTGTTGGTAATGGAGGATCTCCGACAGTGGTGTGCTCTGCCATCTCTTCCAACTTTTCTCCCTTTTTCTCACAGGTAACTTCTCAGTGATGAAAGTTGGCATTACAGCCAATATGTTGGCACCATTAGCAATAAGGAAATTATGAAGTTGGGCACTTAACTAATATCACTAATAAATCATAAAATTCAGCTGATGAACTTATAAAACCTATCAGAATAAGAGACAGAAGGCATGAATAATGATGATAAAGTGCGTCCTATGTGTCGAGGCTTACTGTTATAAGTTGTTCTGCTGACTTTGGAAAAGCTTGTTGAGGTCACTCCTGCTAACAACTCTAGGAGGTGGCTACAGTCATTACCCCTATTTTATTGGTGTAAAAACTGAGGGTCATGGAGATGAAGGCTAAATCTCTAGCTCTGAATAAAGATTTGGTAAACCAATTAGACAGGAAGCAAGCCTGGCATTCCCAAAGCCCTTCTCTTAATGGCTACATTTGAAGGTGGATTGTTTTGCCCAGCTTCATTGAGGACAGAGTTGGCTGAGTCCTGATGAGGGACTCACAGGATTCCTGGCCTCTCACACTGTGCCACATTCACACTCCTGTCTCACCACATAGGGCCACACAGGGCTTCAAATGAGATGAAGAGGACTGCAGAGTGCTACCGAAAGCCTGCCACATGGAGGATCACAGAATGAATGACAGCATGTGCAGTGGTGGGCCTTTGGGAGATAACTACATCAGAGGGTATAGCCCCCACACTGGGGTTAGTGCCTTTTACTTACTTATTATTAAGTAAAAAGCACTAATAGAAGGGATCCCAGAGAACACTCTCGCCTCTTTCTACCACATGAATACAGAGTGAGAAGTCAGCAGTCTGCAACTCAGGAAAGGGACTTCATCAGAACCAGAACATACTGTCACCTGGATCTTGACTTCCAGCTTCTATAACTATGAGAAATAAATTTCTGTTGTTTATAATCCACTCAGTGTATGGTACTTTGTTGTAGCAGCCCCAACTAGGACAGTGCAAATACATACAAATGTTATAGGATTCCTAAATGATCAAGTTAGAGCAGTTGATTTAGTTAATTTTCTATAACATATGATTAAGCAAGTAAGATAAGATGAAGAGTCAAATTTATAATATATTTTGTAAAGAAAATAATGACATAGGAAATTCCCTGTATAATACTTACCTCTTATATATAGGGGATATGTTCCAAGACTCTCAGTGGATACCTGAAACCATGAATGTCCAAAACCCTCTAATTTAATACTTATCCATTTTAACTAAGCACTTGCTATGCCCCAAGGCTTTAACTTTTATAGTTTGAGGTACAACAGCAAATCTAGCATGAATTACCTTTTTCTCTTATACAATTTCATAGACAGAAGGTTCATTTTGAACATAGATCTTAGTAACTTTGTCTTACAATGTTTTCTCATTTTCTTCTCCCTTAAAGGAAACACTTTACAAATCTCTTTGGCATATCAGAGTTGCCCCATCACTCTTCTTGAGCTTTGGGTCCATAATTAAGTAAAATTAAGGGTTCTTTGATCATAAGCATGTGGTACCATAATAGTTGATTTCATAACCAAGAAGGCTGCTGGAGGACTATTGAGCAGGTAGCATATATAGCATGGATACATTGGGCAAAGTGGTCATTCATATTCTGAGTGACAGGAGTGTGATAGTGAGAGAATTCATCACATTACACAGAACATCATGTAATTTACAACTTATAAATATTTTATATCTGGAATTTTTCATTTAATATTTTCAGAGATTGACCATGAGGAATTGAAACTGTGGAAAGTGAACTATTGATAAGCAAGGAATACTAGACATGAATATTTGTGTATGTATATACAGAGAGAAAAGTAAGAAATCTAAAACCAGATGCTAAAATGGGTTGCTTTAGAGCAGTGATTATAGTGGTCACAGTGGAGAATGTAGTTAGAGCAGTAAATAAAACAAGAAGCAAAAGACTATGTTAAATTACAAATAAGTAAATCAGAAGCAACAAAAACACCCTATCAGGAAAAGTATCCCCATTTATGTAGAATAATATCTTTTGTTTGTTAGGGAATGAATAGTATCCTCCAAAAAAATGGTACCTTGAAGTACTGATTAGGGTATCTCGGAAAGTGGCCTTCTGGGAAGTGGTTAAAACAAGGAGATTAAGGCAGGCCTACGACTGATGCCTTTAAAAGAAGGATAAGTTTGGACACAGAATCAGACACACTTGGAAAGGTGACATAAAGTTATATGGGAAGAATTGGATATTTATAAATGATGGAATACTTGAGGCTACCAGAAGCTAGGAAAGAAACTTGGAAATGGCTCCTTCCTCAGAAATAACCAGCACTTCCCTTACATGGGGTTTTACACTTCCAGTCTCCAGTACAGTTATTTAAGCTACCTAGATAGAGCTACGTTTTGTTTTATTTATATATATTTTTTTAGTTGTTGATGAACCTTTTTATTTATTTATATGTGGTGCCTCATGCATGCTAGGCAAGTGCTTTACCACTGAGCTACAAACCCAGACAGTCCTAGTGGTATGATTTTTACAGTAGCCCCCATAAGAAAGTAACACACAGGAGTATTCATTCTTCAAAAAATCAAGGGAAGTTTAACTTCTTTCATTCTCGGAAATGCATGGAGACACTGTCAAGTAAAGAAAGGAATGTGTCAAGATAATGTATGTGCATCCTTCCGTTTAACTGAAAGGAAATGAGAGTGCTATCTGTAGGAGTAGATGTGAGTTGAAACACCACCTCTGTCCCTTCTGTCTTGTGTGAACTGGGCCAAGATGCACCAGTTTTCTCCTCTGTTCCATGAGACTGTTAATACTCATGACTTAAGACTGCTTGGGAGAAAATGGCGAAGTGATGCCTGAGAACCGTGAGGACTTCCTTGCTGCCCAGGCTTTTCCACTTGTTCTTGCCTATGTCTGGCAGGTGTTGTCACAAGAGACTCTTCCCCCATGTGTCATACTTTGCATGGCCTCTCCTGACCAGCCATTCCCTCTTCATTTTGTCTTTCTATAGCATGCACTTTACCTGACCCCTACCAGTTTTTACAGCCTCACATTATTTTTTCCACTTTCCTAATTTATTTCCTATTTTTCCAACAGTACGGCCATACCATGAGGAAAGGAATTATTTTTAGTCTATGCACCATTGTGTCTTCAGTGCCTAGAATACTGTCAAGCACAGAGAAGGTAATCAATAAATGCTGAACAGATGCCAGGATGAACAAAAGTGTTTTGCATGGTGTTTGTCACACAGCACACATGGTAAAGGTTGGCTACTTTTTTGTTATTATGCAAGTATATGACACCTTCAGTGACATGTTCCATAATCACATGTAGAGGAAGAGAAAGAACTCAGTTACCACCATCCTTATCCACTGCAAACAGGGGGACCATACTTTCCTTGGCATGGACAAGATATCTGATATTAGACCTATTTTAATTTACCATTACTTGAAAATGTATTCAGGAACCATACTCCACATAAACTATTCAAGATTAATATTATAAACTTAGGTAGGCAAATAGCTATCCAGCTGTCCTCAGGTACCTTTTTTATAGTGCGACCTACTGGCATAGGTAGTTGTCAGAAACCTGATTATGTTTAAATATAAAATAGGAGCCACTGCTCTTTATCCAGAAATGTCACAGCACCCCACCTAGAGAATGATACAGTAGTTGCTGAGAAACTGCATAAGGGAATTATATTTGTTAGACAGAGGGTTAGCATCAAGCCCAACAAAATAAATAGATCCAGGTAAGCAAATTATAGTGGATTTGTAATCTAATTTATTTGAATTTGTAATCTAATTGTAAGAAAAAGTAGCCTGGATATTATTATTGGCCAAACAGTGCTGGGTATGTGGATTCAAAGCAATCAGAATCAGCCTGCACAAGGACTGGTTCTTAGTCCTGTGTAATCCCATCAGTCACACGTGACCACCAAGCACATAAAACTGTGTGATACATACATTACTGTACGTATCAAAATATGTCAAAATTTTAAAAACGAAGATGGATGGGCCTGCAGAGATTCAGACACTGTTTTAGACCCTTTTTGTGCAAGCTTTCAGAGACAGGAGGTTGCTTTGGCCTCCAGAACACCTTTCCATTATTCTTGTTGCCAGAGTTCTAACCTGTGCTTAGGAAAACTAGTCATCTTTCAGTGGAGCTCCTGCTTATGTATGACTTCTGATTCTAGAAAAGTAGATTGTCTAGTCCTTATTTTGTTTGGCACTGCTTTAATAAGATTGTAGTATGACCCTGCCTTTCTTTAAGCTAAACATCTCAAATGGCTTCACAACACTTATTTCTTTGGAAAATAGAGTCTGAATTGGCCCAGGGTCTCATTATGGATTTTCATCCATTCAGAAACTAAGAGAGGAAAGAGTGGAACTCAGGATGTATGACTTTTCAGTGTTAGAAAGAGACGTTCCTGCAAAACTGATGTTATCTCTATTACTGGGACAAATACTGATATTTTCCTACCCTCCATAATGATTAAAGTAGGTACTTATGATAAATCCAAATTGAAATATCATGTGATTATCCACATATAATTGAAATATAAATTTATGCCTTGTTCATATTGATAAGTAAGCATTATATTGATTGGATAATTCACTCATTTAGTAGGATAAAACATTGGTCTTGTATTCTAAATTTTACTTGTAGAATACATTTTATAAGGATTATTGTCATAATTAAACCAGATTTTGCCTAACTGCATTCCATGCCACACAAGTGACTTTTAAGATGTTAGTGTACATTTCTCAAAGAGCAGGGTACCATGAATCTTACATCTTATGAGACTCCAGTGTCCAGAGAGTTTCTGATCTCAATTCTTACTCTCATACCATGTGACAATATTTTAAAACTAGAGCTAAATAGAATGATCATAATATATTACTAGCCTAATTTGTTTATTCTCCAGAAAAATATATTTTACATAAATTCTCTGGATGTATGACTAGAGTTAGAATAATTTTTAGTGGTCATCTAGAATGTATTTTATGAATATTAAATTTATATATAATATATAGTACTTTATTATACTTTATACAAAGTTTTTTTAAAATTGATTTTGAATTGCATAGTACTATTATTCTTGGCACAGTTTTAACACCAACTATAATATTATTATGGGAGCATATTATACCTACTTCTTAATTGCTTATTACTTTTGAAATATAGTAATATTTAATATTTTTTCTCTCTTGTGCTTTTAAGATAAAACTATGTCATTCCTTAATGTGGGCCATTTATATGTGAATAATTTTAAAACCTTATACATAGATACACATGCATACACACATATATATACTCATTATGAATTAGTGAAACAGTTATGTCATTTAATTGAATATTGTTTTGTTCAATAAAACAAAACATATCAATAAGGTTTTAGGGAAAAAAAATTGGCATATACTGCCTTTTAATTTAGCCTACAGAACAGCTAAATGTATTTTAAGTAAAGCAAATTCTCCAAAAACAATTAAAATTTCTTTAGAAATTTCAATATTAGCTTTTAGGTTATCATACTTTTTACTTATTTATTTAATCAAGGCAGTAAATTGAAAACTCAAGTTGGTCACCAGGCTCAGTGGATACCATGGAAATGTTTTTATTTTTCCTTGAGGGGAGGTATTACATAAGCACCACAAATATTTTCATACTCCTACATTGCAAACCCACTGGGGTCTGTTTACAATGTAGTGATGATGGTTTGTGCTGCTGGAACATTTTTTTGGGAACTACCTTGTACTGAAATTTTTTTGGCATTTTAGTGTAACACAGCTATGGTATGATGTGGCATGGTTTATGTTCCCTTGAAATTCATATGTTGATACCCAGTGCCCAGGGCAATAGTATTAAAAGATGGGACTTTTGGTAAGAGATTAGGTCATGAGGGTGGAATCTGCATGAACAGGATTAGTGCCCTTATAAAAGAGGTCAAGGAATTCATTCACTCCTTTCATGGCATGAGGATGCAGCAAGCGGGAACCATTTTTGAAGCAGAGAGTGATCCCTCACCACATGCCAAATCTTGGATTTTCCAGGCTCCAAAACTGTGATCATTAAATTTATGTTGTTTGTAAATTGCCTAGTCTAAGCATTTTGTTATACCAGATGGACCAAGATAACTATCTTTAAAGTCTAAAGATGAATCTATCATCTTCCCAATTCTGAGTGATACATAAACCAATTGTGATCTCGAATTCTGTGCATAGCTCTGCTCTGTGGTCTGCAGTAACCAGAAAGACGTGTGTACATTTCCAGAAAGGGGTCAATTGTATTTGGAATTCAGAGAATTACAGAAGCAGGACTTTGAATTATGAAATTAGGGAAGCCACAGGGGATGAGTTAGTCATCTTATTTGCAACCAACTTCTGAATTCATTGTGGGTGTTTTGAGTAAATGCATGCTGTAGAACTAGTTAAATCAGCCTTTGTTCCAGATCAGTTGTATGGCAAAAGTCTTTGTTATCTTCTGAGGGGGAAAAAAAGTCTTTGTGTGTTACTCCTGGTCAACCTAACTTACCTCAGTTCCCTGTTCTTTCTGTGGGGAAAAATAATCCCAGTTTTTCAACAGGGCATATCAAACAGTTGAAATGTAGCCCATCCCTTTGTCCTTGTCCTTATGTCCCCATCTTCCTACCAGGTATCAGCCTCACTGAACTTGAATCATTCTCCTTTGAGTCTTGACACCAGAGAATGCATCATTATGTCCCAGATTCCCCCTTTCCTTGTCTCCCCTATTTCTTCCTTCCATTTACCCTCATTCTATAAGACAATTCAAGCATCATTGACTCTGAATAACCATTTCCATCTTTCTCAGAAAGAATTATCCCCATCCTTTAAGTTCACCCAATTTGTTTTATATCTGGATAAGAGAATCGATCAGGTAATATGTCAAGTTCATATAACTTAGACATGTCTCTTTTTGTAGACTCTTTTCTCAGAAACGGGTAACATATATTTTTGTCTCTTTAGTGCTTAATTTCTTGACTGGTGCACAATAAAATTGGTATGTGAACATCTTACACGGATGTATGTTTATTCCTTCTAAACAGATTGGAAAATTAAGACTCAGAGTGGTGAAATGATTCCTGAGATCAATAGCTATGAAAGGACTAAAACAGGGCGTGAACCCAAGTCTTCCCATCCAAACACCCATGCATTGTCACCAGATCACCTGAGTACATTGACCAATGACATACATTCTCATTGTGCAGTGGAGAATTCCTGAAAGGGTCTAGAGAAGTACAATTCAAGAGAATGAGAAAAGAAGTCCATATTTTGAGGCAATGTTCTGTAACACTTAATAGAATTTCTCAAAGGGAAAATCATCCATTTGGATTAGAACGGGCTTGCATTGGAAAGTCATGGTCATTTTATGTATTTTGTTCAAATTTATACCAGGCTTGATTTAGGTCAGCTTGCTGTACCTCAAATTACATTACTCAGCACATGCTATTTCTCAAATAAATCTTAGAATACATTGAAATAGTATTTGTTTATTATGTCTTTTTGCATATAAGTGAAAGGTTACTATTCTGATAAATTGGATCTTTCCATTTGCCTTAAATTTAAAGTACATAGTTTTATCACATTCCCATCATATTCAGTTTGGGGGCCTTAATTTCCTCAATCAATTTAATCTTCAATTAAAGTCATGATTCAAAGGTTATAGTTGTGTAGTTTTGTATACTTCCAGTTATTTTTCAGATCTAACATCTCATGAAATGATCTAGAGAATCTCAAGAAATATTGTCACTTATTTTTATATTGAGTTAAAATAAAAAGTCTGGTGGTGAATTTTACTGCTTTTAATGAAACATCAATGCTCCTAGTTTAGCTGGGATTTATTCTGTGTGCCTGGAACATATTTCTCACTTTTTCGATGCTTTGTTTCTCCTGCAATTAGAATAACTAAGTACTCAGTTGTCATGGAAATCCTCCCCTGTATAAAAATTCTTAAAACAGAAGCGCTCTTGATTTGTCTCTTTGCAAAGAAGGCAATTACTACTGCTACCTTTATTCTCCTCCTTTTATGCTTCTCTTCATGTCTCCCAGTACCTCCCAATTCGAATTGCTTTGTAGCCATCTTGTGATACTTGATCTCTAGATGCAAATGCCTCTTCATTCATGAGAAGTGGTAATAATATTCAAAGGATGTTTCAAGCTTTTAGTAGTTGACAGAAATCATTGAAAAGGTGCACATATGTAACTGAGGTATTGTTACTTTGGCTGCTTTTAGTTTAATTCAATCTCAGAATATTCTAGCAGTTTCTTAGAAATAGACTATTGTACTCATAGAGGTAAATGCTGGTCCGCCTCAGTGCTCATACACCTAACCCAGAGCCACGTCCCACTCACCTCAATGAGATTTCACATCATATGAGCTGGTGAATCAACTGATGTATTACCAGTGCATTGATCAAACCAGATCTTTTATTCTGGGGGTTGTGAGGTAGGTAAAATGTCAATCTTAGAGAACTAGTTATTTAGTGGAAAGAAGATGTAAATAAAGCTCTTTGTCAGAGAACAGCTACAATATGCTGCACCATGCTTGGTGCTAAAGATGGAACGGAGACATTATGGTTGAGGCACTGGCCCCACACAGTGGTAATGGGCCCAGGTTCTGGAGACAGACTGCTTTGGGACTTAAATTGTATTCACTAGCTCTGTGGCCTCAGTCTTCAATTTCCTTACTTTTTAAAATTATTATTACACCTCCTTCATAGGGTTTAAATGAATTTATATTGGAAGTGTTTTATAACAGTACCTGGAACACTCTTTGACTGAATAAGCACTCTGATTGTGGAATATACATAAAATAAGACAAAATGTTGGGCAAGAGAAACCAAGTGTCTACATTAATAGAGCCAAAGATCTTGCCAATAATTCTTCATGGTCAATATTATTCCCTGGACTCCATTTAAGCACTAAATAAAACATGTCACCAAATGACATATTTTCATAGAATAAATGAGAGAAGAACAAGTGACAAATTGAACAGGAGAGTGTACCAATGTTGTGATGCTTGCTGATTAAGCACCCATACAGTTTCCCTTTACATTTACTGGTGTGTTTGAAAGAAGGGCAATAAGGGAAGTGGATTATAACAAATGCAGAACAATATGTTTGGATCATAGAGGTGACTTGGCAGGTACAAATGCATCTCACTCAAGGTAATGAATGTCTTCCTAAGGGGTTGTGGATACACTTAGGGTCTTTAAATCAAATTATATTTCTGGTGTTCCAGGGGAGCTTGTTCAAAGGAACCTGTGGTGAATCCATTTAATAAGGATGCTGGGCATATCTAATTTCTTAATTTTTTGTAGTTTGATTTTTGCATTAGGTATTAAAGTCACATTGCACATATTTTTTTTTTCTGAAGGGTAGGTTACTTTAAAATAATTAGATTTGTTTAGCCTTACTGAGAGGAGGTACTTAATCCATCCTATCAAGGTGAGTACTTGGCATGTGAAGGCATTCAAAAGCTATTGTTGGAAAATGAGTAAATGAATGCAATATCACCTAAAATATGGGATATATGAAAATTTGGGCTTTTTTTTGAACAGTAAATTTCTCTTTGAATTAATAGGCAGCAAGTATTTCATTAACTGCTGTAGGAAACAGAGATAGAAAAAATGATTGAACACCAAGACGTCGTCTATAAAGCATATAGGGTGATGAACCTCCACAAGGAAGGCTCAGGGTTCATAGTGGCCCTGGCTTTATTCCCTTCCTTCCTCCTTGGGCTGCTAACTCCCTTCATGCCACAGCAACACTTGGTTACTTAATATTCTAGAGTTAGAATCTGGATCAGGACGATGCCCTTCACACTGAAGCAAACCCTGAGAAAAGGCTTGAGTCTCCATGGAGAGGGAAGCTAAGAGCCCTGCAGGTTTTCAGGACCCTGGTCAGCGCTCTGGGGCTGATTGCAGTCTCCAGTCCAACAGAAAATTCAAGCGTGCTTGGTATTCTTCATGTATTTCCTAATTCTGGCTCTCTGTCCTAAGAAGTATGTGTTCATTTAAACTTTCTCAAGATCTTTGGAAACTTCTGTCTCGCCATTCGTCATTCCTCTACTCCTGCCATACTCCAAGTCAATAGGAGATCTTATTCCTACTTCCCAGGGACAAAAGTAAGTGCCTGTATATAGAAATCCCCTCCAATTCTTGCTGCCATGATACATTGTGCTGACAACCACCAGCTTCTCACACTTCCTGCTTTTCCTAAGACAGATCTCTCCAGCTGATAGTACCTTGGTCTGCCCCTTTAAGAAAATAATTATGGGGATTATTTCTTCTCTTTGCTATATCATTAACTTCTTGTTCTTTATGTTTCTTCTCATCAACATTTGAATTGCTCAAGACTCCTTCATTAAAAAAAAGCAAAACTTTCTGGACTCTACATCTATTTCCAGTTATAGTTCCCTCCTTCACTGCCAGCACAGCCAAGATTCTTGGAAGTTATATGTTCTGCCTCTTCTTTCTTCTCAGTTGAAAACTGGTTTTGCTCTTGCTACTTTATTAAAATGGTCTTCCAAGGACAGCAAATGGCCTTGTCCCAAGTCCAGTGAAAAAACCTCAGTCCTTAGCTTGTTGAAGTCCCTGCAGCCTGTGACATTACTGTCCTCTCCCGAGGCAGGCTCAGTATGTCAAGGGTTTCCTCCACTCCTGTGCATGCATCTCCTTCCTGGGAATCTCCACCCGCTTATTGTAACTCGTGGGGAACAAAGTAGTTTCCATGTCGTAGCCAAAGTTACTACTCTGAAGTACAAATTGGATCTTTCCACTTTCCTATTTAAATCCCTAACTGCTTTTGCATTACCTTGCCAATAAAATTCAAACTCCTTAATGGGGTTTATGAGGAGTTTTATGCATCCCCAGGTTATTGCCTGTAGTGACATCTCTTGTCATTATCATCCTCATCCTTGCTACTTAGTGTTTTAAGTCCTTACCAATCCAATACCACCAACCTGAACAAATCTCACTCTGGTTTCTGAGACTCTGCTGGAGCTTCTCATTCTACTTGGAGTTCCTCCCTCTGCCCAGGTCTGCTTTACCTCTGCATCCTGTGACTTGCTTTGGCCTTTGAATCATAAGCAGAGGGCACATACGTTAATCCTGGGGGGGATGTCATAAGGACCTTGCTTTACTGTACTTGCTTTTCTCTACTGCTGCAGAGGAAGCACACGGTTCCTCTAGGTCCAAAGTATATGGGAAGGGAAACAATGTTTTTTCAGACTTGGTGCCTGTGTGGGATCAGTTCCTATCAGGCTTGCTGTGTATCACAGATGTGTGTAACAAAATGTCCATTGAAGGTCAGAGCTGTCACCTCAACCAATCAAAAAAGAGAAAAGAAAGAGAAAAAAGAATGTTCCCTACCTCTTGATATGTTTAAGATATGATATATATGTATATATAACATGCATACATTTATGTGCACTAAATATTTTATTGAATCTTCAATTAGTTCTGTGTCAGACTTCTATGACTGCTGAAATTAACACATTACTGCAGTCTAGTAGCTTAAACTGACACAAATGTATTACCTTACAGTTTTGGTGGTTAGAGGTTTGAAATGGGTTTCACTGGGATGAAATAAAGTTATTTTTCTTTTTGTTTCAGCTGAGGAGACTTAGGGGCCAGCCTATGTGCCCATGTCTGGGCAAATAGATTTGTTTTACCTGTCCAAATAGTCTTTAGTAAAGGTGACAGATGGTTCATGCAAACCCCAAAATGAAAGTACAGGCCACAGTGGCCAATGGAATATGATTCATTTGACTGTATTGTTCTACTGTTTTGAATGAACAAGTGTTGGTTGGTATAACAGGATAATTACCATTACCATTACCACAGTGGCAGGCCTCATAGTTAACCAGACAGAGTCACAGGATAAATTGCAAGAATGTCTTTCATCACAGCTAACTTCCTTCCTTTACAACTAAACCTACAATATTGGAAGCTATCGATTGTTAATTTGCTTAATTTACTTGTTATGGAGCATTCTTTAGTTTCATGATATGGAGGGAAATTATTGATGAGAACCACACAATATAGAAAGGTAGACTAAGAATATTAATCAATATAATTTGAAACTCAGATATGCAAACCTGGTGGATCAGCAGACTCTGATGGGAGAGACTTACATACAAATGAATACTTGAATTCTACTCTGGACCTGTTGAGATCTTGTGATCTAAAGTTACTGATTCCAAGTTTTATCTTCAAGGAACAGGTGATAAGCTTGGGATCACTGACATTTGAAGAAAGTTGCAGTTTAATTATTAAGCAGCTCTCTTCGCCATTAGAAAATGATAATCTGTGTCAGTTAAAGCTTTTAAACAATGTGTAGTCATTTTGACAGATGGGAAGAGACATTCAGTTTTGATAATAGTTCTGTCTATGAGATGAGGAGCAGAATAAAGTAAAACATAAAGAAGAGGTTATTTTTTCATCAAGATGGAAAGTAAGCAATGAAGAAGAGAGATTATTTAATAAACCAAATTTGATGAATCCTTAATGAAAGTCTACTGTGTGTTGGGCCTTTGGTATGGATTCTAGGGAAACTCAAGTTTCAAACTCAAGGCAATATAGTTTAGCAATAAATTTACTACTGTGGGAATAAGACAGACATGAGTTCAAATTTCAGCTCTGTCTTGCAAGAGGTACACAACTTTAGGTGGAGAGTTTAACCACTGTAACATTCAGTTTTCCCAACTATTTAATAGTTGTAATTCCTATCTCAACTGTTATAAAAATCAAATGTACATAACAGAGCCCCTGACTCCCTTAAGAACTCCATTTTTATTTAGGATTCAATCTTAAAATAGTCTCATGAGGAAGATGTACATAAAATCCAGCAATGTTAACTGAAAATAATGTCTATTTTATCAGAATACATTGAAGCTGAAAGATGAACTTTGCAGAGGAAGCAGCGCCCAAGAGGATGTGGAAAGTCGGGTGTATTTGGAGTTCCTGGTGGGCAGAGTGTTGGCTTCTCAAGTGAAGACATGTCATAACTCCTGTGACCTGTAAGTATCTGACATAACAGCAAAAGGGAACTAATGTTGCAGATGGAATCAGGGTTGTCAGTCAGCAGGCATTAAAATGGGAGATTCTGCTGGATTATCAGGCAGGCTTAGGGTAATCACAAGGAGTCTTCAATGTTTTCCTGTGAGGGAGAAGCATCAGAGCAATGCAATGTGAGAAACACTCCCCTGGCTACTGTTGACCTTGAGAGTGGAAGGACCACAAGCCAAGAAGCCTTAGCAGCCTCCAGAAGCTGGAAAAGGCAAGGAAGCCGACTCCGCCCTGGCACCTTCAGAAAGGAGCACAGTTTTGCCAACACATTTATTTTAACCCAGTGAAACCCAGTTCAAACCTTGTACCACCAGAATGTTCAGTCATTGTGTTGGTTTAGGCTACTAGTTTGTGATAATGTATTAACAGTATCATGAAAAACCTATATAGCACTGACCAAACAAGGGGCCAAGGTGGAATTGAAGTTCCTCCTGATGAATATAAGATACATTTGGGGACTTAGTGTTGTGTGAGATTATGGTTGGAGAGCCACAGTGTTCTGTGTGTTTAGAGCATAGAACATATGAGTGACGATTAGACAGTGACTCCAAAGGAAAAGACAAAGGATATATTACAAAAGGCCATACACATCCTTCAGAGAAGGGTGAACTTCATCTTGAAAAGTCCTTGAAGGACTTTCCTGATGAAGGAGCTAACAGACAATATACAAAAGAGCAGAGACCACTGGGTATGGAAAAATTTCTTTTGCTATGCCAAAAATGGAACATTACTTCATTTTAAGGTATGATCTGAACAATAAACTTGTCATATTTGCTGATTCCAAGTTCTGTTTGCTGCTCATCTCTGCACTGTGTATTCAAATGTTCATTTGCATTCTTCCACTGTTTTAGTTCCCTGTTTACCCTCCTTGGAGGAAGCCTCACCCCAAGGTGACAGAGGCATTTTGATTCTTGGATGTCTTCCATCTCTCACTCACTTCTTGAAGATCAGGTGCTGCATTTAGAAATGGGATCTGCAGGCCAACCTATGCCCTGTATAAGGACGACATGATGAAGAATCAGCTGACGAGAGATCTTTATATAACAACTACACATTGTTCTGTAGCAGAAAGCATGACTCTAGAAACAATCCTGTCCAGCCAGTCTTTATTGAGTAGCTACTTTCTGTAAGCACTGAGCCCGACACTAGATACATGTTGGTGAAAAACCAAACATGGTCCCTTCTTCAGGACACTGTGGTTCTGTGCAGGTGTGGAGGGAGATGATTATTATAAGCAAATGCACACAAAATCTATTTAAAAGTTGTGCTACATTTCAGGAAAGAAAGGAGCATGGCACTTAGAGAAATGGCAGGGTAGGGGATGTGAATTTAGGTCTGGGCTGTCCAGTATCTTCTGAGGGAGGGATATTTGTGTTGAAACTTGAAGGATGGAAAGGAACAACTTAGGGAGGGAAGCAGTTATGGCGGGTCCTGAGGTTAGAAGGAAAGACAATGATTGGAATGAGGCAGGCACAGGACTTGGAGCTGGCGGAGGCAAAGAACATCACGTTTCCACAAGGTGCACCAGGAACTAGTGAGGTGGTCTTGGTCAAGCTGCTCAGTCTTTGTAACATTGGTACCTTGACTGTCAAATGAGGTCACTGAAGTAGATCCTCTCTGAGACGTTGTAAAAGGATAAGACTTATGGATTCCATTTTTTCACAGAGTAAAAATGACAAAGATAAGCTATTTAGATTGTTGGCAAGCCTTGTTTTTTTAGAAAGTATTTACTGAGGACTTAATTAATGCAGACTCCCAGGGAGCAGGAGGAGTCACACTCCTTGGCATCTGCTCTCTGGGCCATGCTGTTACTTTGGTCCCTCTCCTGGGTCTGTAGGCTGGAGTTGGAAGGAGCTCTGATACCACTCCACTGCCCACACACAACATTTGCAGCAGTCCTGAGAAGTTCTGTGCTGACTGTGAATATCTCAAACCCACTCCAAGACCTCAGGAAGCTGGTGGCTTCTTGACTCTCCTCCCCGTAGACTGGCTACAGGGAGCTGAATTACATCACCCACTGAAGGAGTGTGGGCTCTCTTGCCGTGGCTGGCTACTCTGGTTCTTGGCTTCCTTTGCCTTCTTGCATCTTCCTGGTGGGAAAGGTGAAGAGTGGGAGGAACCACTCAGGGCAGACAACTCATTCTGAAAGTTTTCTGCAGTATCTGCCTCTGGAAAGATTTAAAATAACCAGAAGTAACTGGGAAAGATTTCTAGAGAAAACCATGTGAATCTCCCCAACATCTAAACATATCCCAGCAAAAGAGTCTGGATGGTGGGTGGAGAGACTGCTAACCGAAATGCTTAGCGAGCCTGCGTTCCTTGACACGAAGAGGGAGAATTTAGCTCAAGACTGTTCAGATGGGAACTACAAGATCTAAAGGGAATCTTTGACATACCCATGGTGTCGCTCTGTAGGCATCCTGTCTTTCCAGTCATGGATGACAGGACAGAGGACTTCGGACGCCTCAGGTGGCTATTTTTTGTTTGAACCAATGTTCTGAATGAAGCCTTTGTTTTTGCTACTCATTGACTGATGGTCTCCTATGAGGAAGCTGGAAATATCATTGTGGTTCAGCCCTCCCTTGTGTTCCTAACCAGCAGTCAGGGAAAGCTCTTGTTAAAGGGATGAGAAGTGACATAAGGCAAGAGAGAAGCCCTCCAGGGCTAATGTCTAAGCTCTTTCTTCCTATTTGCTTTTCTATGCCTTTACACTCTTATTTGATGAACTGCAAAATTTCTTTTTATAATTTCTTAATTATAAATAAATATGCTTCTAGGAAGAAAAACAGTATGTGAGTTAAAACAAGAATAAATATAGACATAGAGCAAACGAATGTTAATGAAAGCAAGTGCTTTAATACTTCACACACACACACACACACACACACACACACACACACACACACCTCCATGCATGCATACAACGAGATTGGTTTGGTTGTAATAAGAGCCAGAACTCAAACAACTTACAAAGGTTTTATGTTTCCACTTTGAAGTTCTAATTAGTGTTTGAGCTCTCAAAGTTTTATCCATTTGTCCTTTTTGTTTTTTGGTGATTTTTTTAAGGCTTTAAACTCCTGTCCTAACTCAGATGAACTTATCCACAAGTTCAAGGTACCTGAACCTCAGCACAAAAATGGTGAAGAAAGGAGAAAAGGTAGGTTGGGCAAGCTTGTGGCCCAAAGAACAGAACTTGAGCTCTGGTCCCCCAGGTAGGTGCTAAAAGGCCACATGAGTGTCTACAGGGCCTTCAGTGAGCACTTGGCAAACCAGGAAGAATCTTGAGAATGAATTGATATGTAACTCCAGACAAACAGGAAGCTGAGGTTCTTACTTGGTAAGAAGCTCTGCCTGCACAAGTTTCCCTTACCTACCCTTGGTAAATAGTAAGATCTAGTAAATCAGATTCTGATCATTAGCTGTTCTCTTTCTGTTCCCAGGTATTCCTGAGACAAGTTGCCTACGAGAAATACCTTATTATTTCCCTTCAGTCCTAAGGCTATCTGGTCCTTTGACACCCTTCAGGGATAGTTCTAGTAATTACTCCTCCATCTGAGAGGTGGATGGAAACAGGGAAGCATGTCAAAATTGCATCTTTTTCTTTGGAGGGTCGTCAGGAGTCACTTGGTTAATTGCAGTGAGGCTGAGTTTCCCCAATAGATAGTGCAAGTATTGTCATTATGGTACAGTTCCAGAGAATGATGATGGCGTCGCTGTGCTTAGAAAGACAAAATCTTTTCTTTCCTTGAGGAACATGGATCAGACTTTCCAACTGCTGCTAATAATTTGGGACATGTGTGATCACAACCTTCCTTATTCTTCAATTTTCAAAATTAGAAGCATAAAGATAGTTGGAGGAGAGTATAACATATGCCCTGAGTAGGAACAAGTGGAAGGGGTTCTAAAGGAGCACTTGAATTAGAAGGGGCCTGGGAAGGGGTCAGAAAGGAATGCTGTCTACCAGTATGGATCAGGAGAGGGGAGAGGAACACTGCCACTGAGGTCCAGGCCAGACTGGAGTGTAGTGCTCACCTGAGTGTCACCCAGGATCTTTGCCATTCATCTGTCTTGGCAGTTCACTTTACTATCAGCATCGAAACCTTTGGCAACCTCAGGAGAGAGCACAGCCACCAGTAGATGTGCTATTAGACCTGGTCCAAATTTTCAACAGCCATCAGAAATGACAGTCTACAGTGTCCCCAAGAAAATGGTAAGACTGAAAGGGCCCTAGCGCACAGTGGGGTGTTGGGGGGCAGCACCTGTGCTCGAACTGCTCATCCTTCAGGCAGGGCTCTGGGGTTCGGGCATCTTTGGTACTGCTGCTTTCCCTTTCCTGCACGCCTCCACAATCCACCCTCCCCTGCATCACTAAGTCAGCGTCGGTAATGCTCCAGGCCAACAGGCTGTACTTTCCCTGGGTGAAAATAGTGGTAGATCTTGTCTATTCCTTGTGTCTTGAGGTGGACAGAAATGTTAACCTGGATTTTTATCAAGTGCCTGTTTTTTCCTAGACATTAAAGCTATACTGGATAACACTTGTGAAAAAAAAAAATGTGATTCTGGATTCCAGCCTTCCTGGACCCTGAGTTGTGTGAAAGAGAGTGAGAGGGAGGTAGCCATTAAACAATGACATGCTCAAAAGGTAACTATTTACAATTTGTAGTAAACTCTGGGTAAGAAACACACAAAACACCTTGAGAGCAGAAGAACGGGATGGAGGGAAGTGTTCATCCTTTCCTTGAGACTAGGTAATCAGGACCTTGGCATTCATTTACCACCTTTACTTTGGTAGAATGCTGACTGCTATTTATCTCTAGTACAATTTTGTATACCACTGTTCCTTATCAATCCCTTGCATTATTGGCAGTCATTTGTAACATTCTAAGAACAATCCATTTAGATTGGTTCCCCAAAGCAATATAATGTTCCCTCAGTTTCCCCTAGGGATTGGTTCCAGGACTCCTGAAGAACCCCCAACTTGCAGATGCTCAAGGTCTTAATATAAAATGGTTTAGTATTTGTACATAAACCTATTCAAATCTTCCTGCATACTTTAAATAATCTCTGGATTCATTATTTTACCACATACAATGTAAATGCTATGAAAATAGTTGTATTTTTTAGGGAAAAACAACATGGAAAAATATCTGCAAACATTCAGTACCAGGTACAAGTTTTAAAAATATTTTCAATCCATTGTTGGCTGAATCCACAAATGAAGAATTCACAGATAAGGATGGCTGACTCTAATCATTGTATTTTACTTTTACTTAATATTGATCCATGATGATGTTCCATTGGCTAGATTTCTATTAATTAAAAAAATAATATTCTCATGCTCACTCAGTATTAGTGATTTTCATTATTCTTTTGACGATACCTACTTCAACTCATTGGGCAGACGTATCATGCTGAATTGTTCTAAGATCTTGCATATAATGATAAGCAAATTACTGAGGGCTTTTGGATTCTCCATCATACTTACTTCACCCTGGAGAAGGCTTGCTATTGCCATCTTACAGATGAGAAACCTAATAATAAAAGAAACTAAAGTCAGCTCAAAATCATATAAATGTAAGTTGCAAAAGTAAAAGCGCACTCTTCTAACTAAAATCTCTGCTGGCTCTCTCTTGGCTCAGCTTTCTTTGCTTCCTGTGCATTTGTTTTCAGGTTCAGCAGTCTTCTGCTTTTACACCTTATTCTTACCAGGGTGTGGTTTGGGACTTTTCTTACTGCTCTTAATCGTGCCATTCAATTGCCTGCCTAGTGGAGCTAGTTGCATTATTCAGGTGTTTCCTTTCTTTGTCTCAGTCTCTGTAAACGGAGAACTCGAGAGCAACTTCATCTTATAAGTATTAAATTAGATAATACATGTATGTTTGTATGGGTGTGTGTGTTTTAAAGTGCCTGCTGTGTAAATGTTCAGTAAATTTTAAATAATAATGTTCAGTAAGTTTTAAGTTTTCTCTCTCAATTCTAGAAGTAAACCCATTCTTTCTTTTCAAACATGGCATAGAAATGTCTATATACTATAAGAAGCCTGATTATTCCAGAAGGGATGTTCTAGGTAACAGGTTATCTCTTAGTTGCCCATTTTTAAATGCTGTTAAAATGCCCAAACTGGAAGTCATAGGAACTGTATAAAATTAAGGTGCTGAAGTCAGATGAAGGGGATCTTGAGGTCAGAGAAAGCTCTCGACTCCAACGCCACCAACCACGTCAGAGCCCTTTTCTGGAGGGGTTTTTCAGTCTCTGGTTAAATAAACTACCCCTGGGTAAATAAACTACCCCTGAGTAGTTTTACATGGGACCCTGGGTTTAAGTGTTTGAACTGACCTCATGGTACATTGCTGCTTTCAGGCTTTTCAGCCTGGCATGGAAGCTTGCAGGCAGGAGACCTTGCCCACTCTCCACCCAACCCTCTTTTTTCCCAGAAAAAACATGAACACCCTTTCTTTCTCCTTATGTGGTGTTTTAGTCAGCTTATTTTTATTTATTTATTTATTTATTTTATTTATTTATTTATTTATTTATTTATTTATTTTACTGCTGTGACCAAAAGACCCGACGAGAACAAGTTTAGAGGAGGAAAAGTTTATTTGGGGTCTTAGAGGTCTCAGTTCATTCCTCAGGACCTGAGATGAGGCAGAAGAGTGTAGAGGAGAGAAGCAGCTATAAACATGGTACCTGGAAGCAGAGAGAGAGAGAGCTCTGCTCAACAAGGACAAAATATAACCCCCAAAGGCACACCCCCATTAACCCACCTCCTCCAGCCACATCCTAGTAGCCTACAGTCATCACCCAGTTTATCCCTATCAGATGATTAATGCACTGATTGAATCAAGGTTCTCATAACTCAGTCTTTTCACCTCTAAGCCTTCTTGCATTGTCTCACACATGAACTTCTGGGTGACCCCTCATATCTAAACCATAAGATACTGTTTTCAGTTTTTGACCCTTTTATTACTTACTAAGATGTTTCCGTAAGCAAGGCCAGAGAAGGATTCAATTTCTTTTTTTTTTGTAGACTTTATCAAACTTTATTTATTCATATTGGTGCTTGTAATCATATATAATAGTGGGATTAATTATGATGTATTCATATATGCAAATAATATAATTTGATCAATTTTATTTCTAGTCTTTAAAATTCCTGCCAGAATTGTGAAGGCACAGGTGGAACCACTGACTAAAATGAGATTCTTGAATCAGCAGAGACAATTGATGACATTTACTTTTGTCATAGGAATGCAAAGAGATTCTGCTAGGAAGAGTGAAAATAAAAAACACAAAGACTGCAAACTTGGTGAGTTCCAACTGCATTTTGGCTTTGTCAAGGATCAGACTTGTGATCTCAAATAACTGCCATAAACTGGGTATCTTTTCTTGTCAAATAGAAAGGAAATATGCCAACTGATACATGTTAGAGTAATAAAAAGTGCCAATTACTGAACTTAGCATATGATAGATGCTCAAATACCAATGGTTTACCACTATAGCTGCAAAATAAAATGATGTTAGTTTCCAAAGAGCAATAATAAGTATATGAACAGAATTTGTTGTTAATCCTTGGAAGATATTTGTGATCTCCTGGCTCCTAAATATAACCAATGTTATTTCAGTAATCATGGTACTTGACATCTTGTTACCTCTTGTTTCTGTATCCTCTGCCTCCCTGTAAAGTTATCTTTTCCTGGTTTCCATGGCACAGGGCTAGCCAGAATCCTGACAAAATTTATTTGAAAATCCAATCCTGTGTCCAGTCCTGGTTCCTCAGTGGAGCAAATACTAAGCTGATTATCTTCTATGTGAGTGATTGGTGGGGTGTGTTGGATTGGAAAGTGCGCCCTTCACATCTGTGATTATTTGTGACATTTTCAGCTTAGTATGTAATCAGTTGTTATAATGTAATTTGTACTCTTTAATAATTTACCTTTTATGATTTTGCATAATAATTGAGACAGTTTTTCCCAGTTACTTCACAATGATACCACCAGACATTTACCATGAACCTGCATTTTTCAAGATTGGATTTCTGTACCTTGTTTACCATGTGCACCAGGGTGTTTGTATGGCACAGTCTCCTGCACTAGAATCTTCCCTAATTAGACACAGAGGAGCAGGGCAGCCTAGGCTGTGGAGACAGATTGCCCAGGTTTGGATGCTGGCTCTACTGCTTGTTGCTGTGTGCTTTAATTCTCTTATCTGTGAAATGAGTATGATAGCAGTTTTACCTCACAGGATGGTTGTGGAAATTCATTAGTTAAATAGTGTAATGTTTTAAAATCATTCCTAGTGCAGAACAAATGACTAATGAATGCAATATATCATTACTGTTATTCCATAATTCTCCCTGGAAAATGTTTCTCTTATACTGGTGACTTTCTTATCTATTTCTCCAACCAGGCTTGTGGAACCCCAGGCTTGTTTCCACCTCACAGTTGGATGTATTTGTTTCTACATGCACACACGAATACATCACTTCCTTCTCCAAAATGTCTTATCCTGTCAACTCCCTGGCTCAGAGCAGCATCTGAACCAAAACCTGGACATCATCCTGGTCCATCATCATAGTTGCTAGTCATCATGTCCTCTAAACATCTTTCCAGTCTGTGTGCATGTGTGTGTGTGTTCATCCTCACCACCTCTACCTTAGCTCAGGCTATGCATATTGTTTGGTCACTGTTGGGGGCTGTGCCATGTTGACCACATCGGCAGCGAGAAGGTTAATTGACATAAGCACACTCAGGTGATTTATCGTCCACGCACACAATGTATGCGCATGTGTTCTCAAGCATCCTAATTGTGCCTGCTCGGACATCTAGCGTCTTGCTAATCTTTGCGTAAGAGGCGTGGCCCTGCTCTCCGCCTCCTGGAGGTGATATAAGCGTCGGCAGAGCGAGACAGCGTGACACGTGAGGCAGCAGCTAGAGGCAAAAATGCGCAACAGCAGCCAGAAGAAAGGAAAGACACACAGCAGCAGCTAGTAGGAAACACGCGGCAGCAGTGAGTAGGGGCAGCGGCGGAAGGCAGATCGCAGAACGGAGAACTGAGACGCATCACTAAAGCACCTTAGGTAGACGCACCCTTAGTTCACAGGATGCAGGACACACCAATAAGAAGCAGCAGAACTTAAGTGAGGCGTAGCAAGTCTCTCTTCCTCTAAGCTCTAAGCAAAGCCTGTCCTTCTCTCAAAGTCTCTCTTAAGCAAAGTCTCTTTCTCTCTGATAAGCAAAGTCTCTCTCTCCTCTCAAAGCAAGTAAACCTCATTTCCTCTATCCTCTATAAACAAACAAGCAAGAAAGCAGTGCACTAAAGAGAAAGACAGAAGTGCCTCAGTTTCCACTACACCACCCATAAGACCCATGCAAGTTGTTGCTGCAAGCGGTGACAAATATCCATGGATTTTGTACTGCAAAGAGCCAGCGACAGGTCACCTCAAGACCCTTGAGAATGATAGTCTCTTATGGTGTTGCCTGATTCTATTCCTTTCTTTGCATGACTACCAGAGTGGTGACTATAAAGCCTAAATCTGAACCTGTTATTCCCTGGACTGAAATCTTTCAACAGACTGCTAATGTCTCAGATCAAAGCCTAACCCTATGGCTTGGTTTAAAACCTTCCCAGTCTGGCCAAAGTCTACCTCATCAGAGAACTCAGCTCCTAAGGCTCCAACTCAAGGAATGCCTTGCTGCTCTCTGAATGCACCATACACTTTCTTACTCCAGTATTAGCCTTTGTGGGTCTCCTGTACAAGCAATGCTCCTGGCTTGACCTTCTGTCTAGGTGGGTGATTCATCCTTACCCATTAGGATTTGGACTTGACATTATTTCATCCATGAAAGATTCCCTAATACCCAGGATTATGTTAGGTAACTTTCTAAGTCTTTCTACAGCACACAGATCAGCCCTTTGTGACATCTGTAATGTAGTGTAGTGAATAAACTTATTGGCTATGGAGCCAGATGGTCTGGTTTGAATCTTGGTTCTGTCACTTACTAGCTCAGTAGGCTGGGGGCAGTCTTTTAACCTCTCTGTGCCTCACAAAGATATTAGTAGTACCTCTCTAGAGTACATTGAATAAAAGGCAACAAATTCTTCTCTTTGTTTTTCTTAGTTCATTTGAGTTGCTATAATAAAGTACCATAAACTACATGGCTTATAAAAAAACAGAAATTTATTTTTCACCATTTTGGAGACTTGAGAAGTCCAAGATCAAGGCGGTAGTGTATTTAGTGTGTGCTGAGGACCTATTCCATAGCTCATAGTGTCTCTCAATGTGTCCTTACATGACTGAAGGGATGAGCTGGTTTTCTGGAGTCTCTTACCAAAGGGATCTAGTCTCACTCATGAGGGTTCTCTGGAGTCTCTTATATAAAGGAACTAATCTCATTCAAAATTCATGAATTTTGGTGGGACACAAACATTGGACCATGGCATGCTCTTTTGCAAATATAACTTCATAATTTCCACTATTAATTAGGCACTTTTTCCTCTGTGGAGTCTGAACTGGCCTGTGGCTTGTTCTGGCCAATGGGGCAGTAGGAAATGTGCCCTAAGTAGGAACTTAAAAGTGTCTTACTAGGTACCCACACTATTTTGCCGCTCTTAAGAACTGTGTAGCCATCATCAAATGAAGAACAGTCCAGTCTGATGGTTGATGAGGGAGACATGGTCTGGTTGTCCTCATTTCTCAAACCACCTGCAGGACATGCCAGATGACTGTATCGTTGCCAGCTGACTACAGATGCATGAGTGAGCCCAGCTGAGCACAACCTAAATTGGCAGACCACAAAATCATGAGCTAAACAAATGATTGTTATGTTAAGCCACTAAATGTAGGGGAGGTCTCTTTTATGGCAAAAATAACTGATAGACCCTCTAATGGGGCCATCAGGATTAGTTACGTGAACACCTGCAGGTGTGTAGTGAGTGTTACGCAAGCATTCATTCTTCCTACTGCCTTCTTAGTACTGTGGATGGCACAAGACTGCTGCCTCCTTGAAGGCAGGCATTTTGTCTTCTCCATTATGTCCTCCTTGCACAGTTACTGCTGTGGCATGTGTTGAATGAATGATGGAAGATTCTTGGGATTTCACTGACTAAGCATAGCCCCTACTGTAGATGAAGCCGTCGAGGTTCAGAGATTAGCAAAGGTGCCTCGTGTGCATTTCCATCAGTAGGACGCCTCTGTATCATTTTATTGTCCTAGGTTTTAGCTACCGAGAATGCTTGAGTTAATACTGTAAAAGTTAATCTATTACCACCACTTTCCTAGTGTACTCCATGGCTACTTATGCAGTCATGTTGTTTTGTTTATCCCTCATTTCTGTTTCTAAGGGGAAATGAAAAGGTCTTTCGTAATAATTTGTTTGACTAAACTGTGCTTATTTATCAATGAGTGGAAGAGAATAATTTGATAGCTGTTCAAATCACTGTGGTTAAACTTAGATACTTATCAAATATTGCTAAATGAAATAAAATATAAATGATGGTCACTGTGGCAGACAACCTTGTTACCCAGGAGTCCCTGCATCATCTCCTTCATCCACCTTCTACCACGATCCCTGAATTCTCACGAACAACTAAGCCTGAATCTGAGTACAATAGTATCTTTCATTGCATTTCCCAAATTCTCCCATATCCAAAAGTGTTTGTTCTATAAGTACTCACCATCCCAACAGAGGTTTCCATTGTGTGATACCATCTGTTAATATCACTCATCTAAACGATTATGTACTTTTAAAAGCCAATGGAGGGCTGGGGTTGTAGATCAGTGGTAGAGCACTTGCCTAGCATAGGTGAAGCACTGGTTCAATCCTCAGTACCACATAAAAAAACAAATAAATGAAATAAAGGTTTTGTGTTCATCTACAACTAAAAATATATTTTTTAAAAAGCCAATAGCATTGAGATGTTAAAGGTCTTGGTATTCTTTTTCCCTCCATTTTATTTATTTATTGATAGGTTGTTATCCAACACCTGAATTCAAACATCAATTTCTTCATCTATTTGGAAAAGTATATATGCAGCAGTATCACTATTCATTTCTGACAGATTGTTAAATATAGTTTTGGATTATCCAAGATCAGACTTGGCCAGTTTTTGAAACTTAATCTGAAGAAATTGATTCTCTGCTCCCTACTATAATTCTAATTTTTATAAAGAACTGTAAATGTGGCCTGAGGATATTGTTCCATGGTAGAGCACTTGCCTAATAGGCACAGGCCCTAGGTTCAATCTTCAGTACTGAAAAAAACAAAAATGCAAACAAAACCCCAAAGCAAACAATATATTTTAAACAATACCTTTTTCCCAACATGCTAATCTAATGAAAAATGTTAAACACATCAAAATAAGTAACTCTTAGCAGCAATTTAAGATAGTACTTTGAATAACTTGAAAATAAAGAAATGCATTTTTTAAAAAAATCTCTATCAGATAAAGAAAACAAGTGATTAAAATAGTTTTCAGCTATGTTCAATTTTTTGCTTAATATTCTAGAAACAGATTCATTTTAGTTACAGTGAAATGATTTTTGGACAGTTTCATTCAAATTGTTAATAAACTGGCAGATTCTGCCTGAAGATCTATTTTTAACCTTCATGAAGCACAATGAACAATTAAAGAAAATACAAGGATAAAAGGTATAAAGTGATTTGGAATTTAATGAACCTGTCTACCAATTAGAACATATGGTTCAAATATAGAACCCAGAGATGAAATCTAGGTAAAACCTTTTCAACATTAACTTCATTAGTGATATTAACTTTAAGTTTTTGCCAAGCTCCCTGGCTAGTTAAACTAACTCTCCATTCCAGAGAAAATCCCCTAATCACCTTTCCTGCCACATAGAAAATGTAGCCAGTGGATTTCCTAAAGTCCACAAGACAGGGAAATGCAGCTAAGTGAGATAATAACTTTACATTTTTAATATGGACTTATCCTGCAAGACGAAGTCACAAGCCAAGTCTGAATTTTGGTGCTTAGAGAATTACATTCATTTGGCAGTATTCCAGCTTATATAAACTTGGCAAAAACCAAGTGCTGAAAGATGTCAGATGATGAAGGTTTGTGACCTGGTTGCATCTCATGTGCCTCATGAAAATTCATGTAAGTCACAATCTCTATGGGCTTTAGTTTTTCCATCCACACAATGGGGATAATAAAATCTGACCTGTCTACCTTTCAGAGTTGCAAAGATCAAATCAGGTTCTAAATATAAAGTCCTGCAGAAAGATCAGAGTTAAACTTTGCTTCCCTAAAAAGTTTAAATATAGTTTTAAACTTTTTAGGAACTTTAGCTCATTATTGTGAGGATCTCAAACTACATGATTTTGTCTGATTAATATCATACTGAAATTGAGAAGCACTAAGAAATGTGCAGATGTAGGCAAAAGATGAAGTTTATGGATATTTGCTGCCTGGAGCTTAGGGAAACAACAGTTCTATTCATTTAAGTAGACATGACAGAGAGAAACAGGTTTGTCTCACTAGGGTAGAGTGCAATGAATCAACTGTGATTACAACACTGGCCTCCTCTCATGCCCAGTGAGCTCCATGTGGCAGAGGTAAATACCTATTGAGCAGAGAGCCTCACATTTTCATCTGCATACCTGAAACCATGTGTTAAAATGAGGCTACTGATCCAGGAAGTTTGATGGGGGCCCAGATCCTGATTCCTTACAAGCTGCCAAGTGACACAGGCAGGTGGGCCACAGACCAGGCTTTCTTACCTCTGGTGCAGAGTAGTGATTGCCAATATGTTCTTGGGGCATGTTAGTGGGCTTGGGCTGCCATAACAATACATCAAGGCTGTATAGTTTAAACACCAGAAATTAATTTTCTTATAGTTCTAGAGGGTGGAAGTCCAAGATCAAAGTGACAGGAGGTTCTGATTCTGGTGAGGGATCTTGTCCTGTCTTGCAGACAGATGCATTTCTATTTCTCATGTGAGTCCACCAGTTCTATCTAAACTATGGACTTGAAAAAGCAATGAGTTATTAGCCCATAAGTTAACAATTTTAACAAATGCTTCACATGAATGCAAGACCTTAATGGGAAAATGGAGGGTTGTTGATGGAAAGGAGATACATGGGAACTCTACACATTTTCTGCTCAGTTTTTCTGAAAACCTAAATCTTCTTTAAAAGATAAAGTCCATTAATGTAAAAAATTAGATTCTAAGACCTCTTCTTGAAACTCAGTGAATCCATCATGGTGGCTAGAGCAGAGATGTTAAACCAACTACTCATGTGATAAAGTTTCAGAACTACCAGGAAGCACATGACAGCTTCTGTTTTGTCATCAGATAATTGTAGGTTCTAATTTCAGCTGTACCTCTTCAAACTGACTGACCTTGGGCCACTTAACTTCTCTGAATCTCAGTCTCGTTTTAAAATCAGGGTAAAAATAGCTCTATCAAGTGATTTTTCTTAGTATTAAGTGATATAATGATGTAGAATTTTCAACATAGTGCAGGGTACTTAATAAGCACTCAATCAATATTAAATACTAGAAGTTTTGCTATTATTATTTAAGTCCTGGTGAACAAAAGAGAATTGTGCTGAAATGTAAGGGGTTTTCAGAAAAGATCATAAAGTAATAGGTAATAAAAGATCAGGACAATAAAAAAAGTAATTCTGAGTGCTTTGATAACATTCCCTGGTTTATATACAGATTTCACTTTTATTACTCTATCCTGACAATGACCTTGTGAAACAGAAATTCCCCTTTTAACAGAAGAAGAACTGAAGCTTGGAAATGATTGGTGACTTTCTGGAAAACATAGATCTGGGCAATGTTAGAGTCCAGAGCATCTAAATCTTGGGCTAGGGTGTAGTAATTAAGTATAGGGGCTCTTGAGTCAGACTGCTGGGCTCAAATCCCAGAGATACTAATCACTATTGGTATAAAATGGACAAACCAGTTCACTTCTGTAAGCCTTAATCTTTTCACTCATTAAATAGGGATAATAGCAGTGCTTACCTTGTAACTAAAGATTAAATGAAATAATGTTCATAAACTCTGAAATTTAATGGCTGGCACGTGATGAGTTTACTATTTCTGTACCTGAGTTTTTATGAGGTTTCTTGAGGGAACAATATGCATTTATGTGAAGTGTAATCTAGGGTTAGTCATAGAAAATTGGAATCTTTGTGCATGGGTGCCTTGGGGAGCTGGGAAGAGGGAGTATGGTTGCTGCAACTTCAGGGGAGGAGCAAAGGGCTGGCACAAATGTTCAGTTCTATAAATCTCTTCTGATGGGGTATCTGAAGAGTCAATAGAGAGATGGAACAAGCTAGGCAGAGTCACCCTGCACCTTCAGGCCCAATATCAGATGCGATAATAAGAGTGGCAACAGAAAAAGATGGCTTTCCTTGTAATATTTGGCAATGTCACATAAAGAGTTCTTAACATGACATAGAGGTCAAGACTCCACACAATATTTTGGAAACAATATATTACCATCTTTTCATGTCCTCTTTACATGATATTGTTGCCTTCTTTACAACTGGTCTGAGGATAAATGAATAGTAGGACCAAAATAGACAAGAAATGGGGAAGTGGCTTGACCCAAACATGCTCTGCATATCTTGTAGATGGGAAAGGAGTTGTATATTACTTTTCATATTATGAAGGAAAGCTAGGTGGACCTGTCTGAGAACACAGTGGTTCCTTTTCTTCTTTGAGTTCATCATGATAAAATATGATGATGATCATGATAGCTAGCTATGCTGACGCTGACTCTTCTGAACTGAGCACTTACTATGCACCAGGAACTTTTTTTTTTTTTGTACCAAGGACTGACCCTAGGGACACTTACCCACAGAGCTCTTTATATGTTTAATTTTGATACAGAATCTCACTAAGTTGCTGAAGCTGGCTTTGAACTTGTGATCCACCTGCCTCAGCCTCCTGAGCTGCTGGAATTGTAGACCTGTGTCACCATGCCCTGCCATCAGGAACCATTTTAAACATTTTACAGATGCTGCCTCATTTGAACTGTCCCAACAGGTAACTTAAGTAGTAACTGCTGCTTTCACCATTTAGAGTGAGATAACTGAGAGATGTTGTTATTTACCCTCAGAAGCAGTGAACATTTCAGGATGCTGGACCCAAATCCTTAAATGGAGGTCGCTTTAGAAGTCATTGGATAGAAAGTAGTAGAATTTAGGGCTGGACAGGTGTCAGTGGTCATTTACAGAGTAAAAGTCCTGAGAATAGTTTCTGAAAACACTTGCTGCAGAATTGGAGAAAGAAGTAGTTGACCAGAAAGTTGGAATTTTGCTAGGGAAATCATCCAGGAGAGGAAGGGGTGGTATATGACTCAGAATGAGATGGTAAAATCTGATAGAATGGACAGAGGAGAACTGTTAAGGGGAATCTTGCCAGTGTGGGGAACTGGCTACAAAAGTAGAGTCAATTCAATAAATGTTTAGACGGTATGTGATCCAATCCTCCCTCTTCTGTATTCCAGGTATACTCCCCACTGCTCCAAAAACATGCCACCCTTGTGTCTGCTCTTGTTGTTCTCTCTTCCCAGAAGTTCTTTGTTCCTTGAAATATCTGTGTACAACTCCTTCACTGTCATCAGGATGATGTTTAAGTGTTGCTTTCATGAGTCCTTCCCCAGTCCTCTGCATACAAGAAGACATCAGATCATACAGACCTGATTTCTTGATTGTCAATCCCTCCTGTACTCTAGAAGGCAAGCCAGTAGCCAGGGGGCTTTGTTTTGCACACTGTGGTATTCCAATGCCTAAAATTGTACCTTGTGCTTAGTAATTACTAGATATTTGTTGAACAATGAAAATAAGTGTTTAGCAAGGACCAACTATGTGCATAGAATCATGCTAATTACTGTGTCAATACAGTATTGTTCTCAACTTCAAATATTAGAGTAGCTTATACTTACTTACATGATTATTGTGTGCCAGGCATTGACCTAAGACCTTGGCATCTATTGATTTCTTTAAATCTTCACAAAAAAACAGTAAGTGGGTACTATTTTACAGCTGAGTCAATAATTGACACCAAGTCGAATGACTGTAATTAGTAAAACTAGGATTTGAATCCAGGCAGTAATGATGTCCACACCTGTTCCCTTAACCTGAACTAATAGGAGAGCAGGAGGTATCACGGGAAATGTGGAACACATGCTGCAAGCTCAAAAGAACAAGTGAGTCACTTATGGGATTAGGGGTAAAGTGACGGGTAAGCGGATGTCAGCTGAAATCTACTTGGAGAAAGGGGCAAGATTTCATAATCGTATGTATAACCAGGTGGCCCCAGAAGTGAATGGTTTTACAAACACTTGGAAATTACTTCCACCCATGTCAGGACCAATTGACCCTGCAGCTGAGAGTGGGAGGGAATTTAATTGTTTGCCCAGAGAACTGGTCAACTTGACCTTTCTTTTCAAAAGAGCCTTCATACACTTAATTCCTGGGGGCACAGAAGTCTGCATTTTAATTTTCAGTTCTCAAATAGTAACCATGGCCACTACTGGTTTGTCTTCGCGATCCCAACTACTCCTGGCCTTGTTTTACTTAAGGCAAATGACCCTGGGTTTTGAATGGCCCTGGGAGGTGGGGGTCTTTAGCGTGATAAAACCTTTTCCTACCAGAACTTGTCTCAGTCTGCTTGAGTCCCTCTCCAAGGTGGAGTTCTTCACGTCGGCCCTCACCTGCTCAACCTGGTGTCTAGAAGCAGTTTCCCAACACCTAGCCAGGTCGCACGACTGGTTTAGCTTCAACTGGGAGAGTTTCCCGTCTAGGAGTTCCTGGCGCTCTGCCCGGTGCTGGAGGACATCTCCTTGCGCTTCCCTTCTGGTGTCCTTCGAACTCGGTCTAACTTTGTGCCGCACTGCACTGCACGGGGTCCGCTTGGAGTCGGAACCCCTGGGGAATCGAGCAGCAAGGAGCAGGGGAGCCCCTCCCAAGAGCCAGGCGCTCAGCGCCACAGGAAGGAACCCTGGACGCTCCCGCTGAATACTGAGTGGCAACTCTCGCAAGGGGCCCTGCCCAGCCTGAAGCCCCTCGGGTGTTTTAGGGTCCATCTGCTCTGTCATCGGAGGTACCACGCCGAGGAACCCCACGACCCCCCACCCCGTGACTGGGCAGCAGGTGGCAGAGGCATTGCCCGAGCGGGCAAGGGGAGAGGAAGACTTCACTCCCGCTGGCGGCGCAGCGCACCGCTCTCCAGCCGCCCGCGCACCCCGCCGCCCAGCGCCGCGCAGCGCCCCCGGCGCCCCCCGCCGGCCTCCGCCGCACCTGCAGCCGGTTCCGCGCCCTGCCCGCCGCCGCCGCCGCCGACTCTCCAGCTCCTAGCGCCACGGACGCCCAGGACCAAGCGGCGGTGCGCTCTGGTGCCAAACGCAGCGATAGACGCCCGGACCGGTTGACTCCCGAGACTCGCTCTTGCAGCCTGCGTCCCCGAAGATGAATGTGAGGAGGGTGGAAAGCATCTCGGCTCAGCTGGAGGAGGCGAGCTCCACAGGCGGTAGGATGCAATAAGCATGCGAGCGGGCGCCCCGCTTCCACCTCCTTCCCCCGCGAGCTGAGACGGGGCTGCCCTTTCCTTGGCTGGGGGCGGGGGGACGCTTGTTGCCTTTGCTGCATGAGAGACAGCCACCCAGGCGGGACTGGGAAGGGGAGGTGGGAGCGGCGGGAATGGGGGTGCCAAGGGGAGGGGGTGCATGCAAAGATCCAGGTCGGGGAAGAAAAGATGTTTGAAGTGTGTTTGAAACTCGCCGTGGCAGGGTCCCCTGCGATCCTGTGGGTACTTTTGCCTTCTCTGAAAATTTCCGAGGTTGTTTATGCTTTTGCCGGAGGTCTTGCTACCGCACGCTGCCTTCCCCAAACACCTGGAGATAAATGAGCTGAAACAGTGTTGATCCTCTTTCCCACTTTTCCTTGAGGCTCCCAAACATTTCTTCATTAAAACTCTATCTTCGTCCCCTGGTAATATACAAGCGTAATCTTGCCCATGTCAGATTCTTCTGCAGGAGCGTCTGTCTTGTTTTATTGCTAGCTTCAGTTTAGTATGTTCAGAGAAAATGGTCCTCTGACACTTGGAAATAATTTATATACACTACAGCCTTGGAAAGGTACTGGGCACGGTGCAAGGAGCTTGGCTTTCAGAGAAACGTGCTTTCTGCGAAAGCAGGCAAGGGAGTGTTTTCTGAGTTTAGTGGGACCCATGGCAAAAGAGGGGACTATGCCCTCTCACAGAGAGTCTTGGGTTGCATTGATTTGTTTTGAGGTGGCTTTGATGTTTAGAGTTTTTTAGAGGAGCCATAAATAGGATAAAGGTGGTGTTGGAGAACCTGAGAGTGATAAACAGCTGGACATTTCTCAGATTATATAAGCTAAGGGGTCACACGTGGCTACAGTGTAGTTTGGGTTAACAGGATGGAAAAACCTGGCCTTGAGGGCTGTAAAGTTGTGCGGTAGGAGGCGTTTATACATTCTACCTTTTCAGTGCCGAAGGAAATGGAGTCATTACAACTCCTGAGTGTATCCCTGGAATTTATGGACTTGAGAAACGAACACCCTCTTCCTCTTTTCTTCTCTCTTTAAGATCATGGGAATCTGGAATACACTTAGTCTTATTTGAGTAAGAAATTTTAAAGGGAAGTCTTGGTGCTTGATGGACGGGGAAAAATAAGCTCACCATCACCTTTAAAGCCCCAAATTATCTGTAATGGTGCTTAGTGCTGGTGTCACTTGTGGCAGTAGCTTCCTGCTTATCCAGAACTAAGAATATCTGAAATATATGTTTTGGAGGGATGCTTATAATCTTTAAGATTGAATCTTTTCAGAATGGCATTTTGGGTGTAGAGGACTGAGTAGTTTTGGGGTCACAGGATCTCTGTCTTTGCAGTTCTTTATAATATGCATAGGGCAGAGAGCCCTTGTCCTTTTGGGGACACACTCCTACATGAGGTGGCAGTAGGAACTCAAACCTAGGGCACACTGCAGGGACAGGGACGCATAGTCTCAGGAGCTGGGTGGCTTGTGTTGTTTGCCTCGTCAATGATAACAGCTTTTTGGCTGTACCTTGTCTTTAATCTGCCAGATGGGGATTGAATCAGCATGTCCAGTCTTTACAGTGCCAGAGGTGGCCAGAATCTCTACAAAGGAGAAACAAAGATGAAATCACATCTGGGGAATATGATACAATTAAAATATTAATAATAGAAGTACCATCTCTAGAGTGAGCATGTGTTCATTATTTGGAGAACAGAAGGATGCCGATTCCATCTTGCTTACATGCAGCTGAAAGTAAGGAATTCTGTGGCTGGAATGGATTTGAAACTTGTTTCTTTTATTGTATTCACAAAGTTTTTGGAGTTCATTGTCATGATGAGAACATTAAAGAAATAGTTCATAGGATCATTTTTATTCTTATTGTTTTCAAGTTACTAGAGATCGACTCCCCAAATATGTTTTCTGTATTATTTTAACCAAACATGTAGTTTAGTATCTTGGTTATGAGTGCTCAGATTTATAGTCTTAACTCACCTTGGAATAAGAAAGGGTGATTATCATTTTTAAAGGCTTGGACTCTCTCTTTAGTGTTGATTAAAATCAACCTCTCGTTCCCTCTCCAATAGTGGTACGTGATGATTTTCCCTTGAACATAGAACTCTAGGATGGAAGATTACAAGTTGATTTAATTGGACTTAAACAAAAATGAACTGAAGGATGTAACTGAGAAATGTATGAAGATGAGGAGAAATCAGGCATTAGACGTGTGAATGTTGAAAAATGGTTGGCTGAAAGGCAAAGGAGAAAACCCCTGAATCAAAAAAGTAGTGGGGAAATGTCATAAAGGGTGGCAGCAGAGTCTAGTTACGTCACAAAAATATTGTAATATAGCTAAGAGTTCATTCTTTGCTATTTCTTCAAGGAAAATCACCGAATAGGCTTAGGAGCACCACTCTGAAGTTACTGTAGTCAATATGTTGGTGCTGCCAGTACCGGAAATGAACAAGCTAGAGTCCATATGAGAGGAGACACTTTACTTATGGGAATGATCAGACTTAACCTGCCTCCTACCAGCTTCTGTGTGGAACCCAAGGCCTGTCCAGAATATAATTTCCATTTCATTGTCTTCTACCATTATTTTGCTTCCCTGCTATACAATCAAACATAATCCTGCTACCAGTGGGGAGATGGAGATGATAATTCAGCTGTACATTTGAAAGAGAATCAGAAATAAGGTCAGAGGGGAAAAAAATCCTACAAAATTATTCATTGGTGGCCTTAATTTGTGCCTTCTAACTTAGGGCTGGCAGATGCTGTGTGATGTAATCTACGACTAACAGTGGGGAGGAAATGTATGTTTTGGTGGTGTGAGAAATCTCTTCAACTTTGAATTGTTTCTTGATGAATGCGTTGTAATTTCTGCTGAAGTTTTGTGTTTATTAAGATTAAAGCAAAATCAAATTAGTAATTCCATTAAAGTAATATTGAAAAATTCATTTATTCTGAGCTCTGGGAGAGGTTTTCATTGTACAAGGCATTAGTCTATTTTCTTTGTCATATGAATGTAAAGGAATATTAAACAAATATGATGAAGTGTTAAAATTCAGTGATGCCCCCCCCACTCCTCCCACTCTGCACTTTTTTCTGGTCACTGATTTTGTCCTCTTTCACAAAATAAGTCTATAGATATTTTGGAAATTAATGATCCATGCAATATAAAATATGTGTGCAGTATTTCTGCAGTTTTGCAGACTAGATAGTAACTGATTCTTTCAAAGATATATTTCTGGACTTAAAATATATGGTCCTTCTTACTCCTTTTTGTCCTTTCATTTGTTTTCCCTGTCTTCACTGTTTTTTCCAGAACATGTAGATAATATTGCTTTTCAATATTTCATAGCAGAGTGTGCTTGTTTACTTAATAGTGTCCCTCCTTAGGGGCTATTTCAAGCAGATTGAAGTGTGTGTGTGTGTGTGTGTGTGTGAGAGAGAGAGAGCGAGAGAGAGAGAGAGAACGTGAACAAGTCAGAGAGCATGAATGACTAAGAGAAAAAGGTGAAGGAGAGGAAAAGTAGATATCGGGGTTTATCTACCATTCTTAGCAATATTTTCAGGTGATCTAAAAGCACCTATTGCTACAATTTATCATCCCTAGGTATATAATTACCCAGTTATTTTTCATTTAGCTGTTAAGTCCTGATGGCTTTCTGTCACGTCCTCCTGAACTCACTGTGATGCTTCATGCAGTCTACCAACATTCCTTGAGTGACTCTGAGCTCCATGAGAGCTCAGCTACGGGACCCTGGCCACCACTTTATCTCCAGTACCTAGTACAAGATCTGAAATGCACTGTTTGCAACAACAGATGTTGAATGCATGGAGTGCCTCTAAAGCACTGAAGTATTCTACTTTCTCCCACATTCCTCACATCTCTTTTTATGACCCTTACTACTTTTCTTTTGTCCATTTTGTGTAACTTCCACAAAGTTGTTTTAATTATCTTCACATTCTACATTCTCCCCAGTCAGACTGTGTTTTAGTTTTTATCTTGATGTGTAGGTCTGGCCCATTGCTCCTCTAGAGTGCTAGATAGATCTTTCTGTGCCCTGATGGTCAGACCCATCAGCAGGTTTTACTAGCACCTTAAAGTTAGTGAATCAGAAAAGAACCTCTGTCCTCTAAAAATAATATATTGTCCAAATATTGTAAATGGTGTCATTTTTTTTTAAGCAAGCAGTTTAGAAAAGGCAGAAACATCTCCTTCTCTGTTATTCCTACCTTCAAGTCAAATCGGTCCTGAAGACTGCTTCTCTCTTGAGTTTTATGTCTGCCTATTTCTTCCATTTCCAGTCTACCACCCAAGGTTATGTTCCGAGCATGCTTCCAGGCTATGATGGTGGTAGCCAATTTCACTGACTATAGTCAGTGTTGAATGTTGTCATTGTGACTCTTCCTCATCCTTAATACCTTCCGTATCTGTCATATCCAAGGTCAGTAATCTGAGTAGCTGCCACTTCTGGTCTCTGCACATCCCCCAAACAAGACAGCAGCAGCACCACTGAAGTGCTCTCCCTGAATTGGGGCAGTGCTCCTTCCTACTACTCTGAAGTCACAGAGGATGGTCCTTCCTGACACTTCCCAGGGCAGTGTCTGAATATCTGCACCATGTATGTCATCATTATTGTCACTTCATCATTACTCTCCCAGAGGACAAAGCCCTCCATGAGAGCAGTGACCAGGGAATGGACTGAAGGATTAAAACACCAGGACGTCATTCAGTATATACACATCCCTTCCCTTTTCCTTTCCTATCAGGCTTCAGGGTGAGAATCGGCAGTATTAGGAGGGAGCAGGAGGGGAGTGAAGACAGTGGCGAGGCTGAGATGGGATCAAGTTCTGTCCCTATTCTCTCACTGCTGTGTCTATATCCCTTCTTCCCCAAAGTCCCCCCGTGGGCTGCTCTGCCTACGTACAAATGCACATAGCATTATGAAGATCTGAACAAGAAGAGACCCCGTGTTCAAACGTAATGTTCTCCACACACACTCTGATGACATAACAAACCATTTGAATGGGTTTAGAAATATGGAATTTTCCATATTGTGCACTTGGCCTTCATGCCCATGTTGAGGGCTGATTTTTCTTCCTGGGTGAACACAGCCAGTGTGGTTGAGTAACTGGCTCATTGGAAACAGGTTGTAAATTTAAATACCCTTTGGGTATATACTCTTGGCTATTGAGAAGTTTCTTTCCCCTACATAGTCCTCTCCAATTTTTTTATTTAGATAAAAATAAGTACTTAGAACATTTTACAGCAACAGTTTGCAATTTTGGGGATACCTGGAATTTGGATTGGCTCAGGAAAATGTCCTCTCTTACATTCAGGCAGCAGCTGCTCATGAATAGTGAATAAAAAGTCTTGAGGGAATTAGGACTGGCATTTTTTATAGGTCTTCACTTTAAAAAGGTTTAGGAAGAAAAATAGACTTTCATCTCCAGATGTCAACACTTCTTAATATTTTGAAGGATCTTTTGAGTGAAGCAGTTTATTTAAGAAATGACATTATTGTGGGCCAAATGGGAATCAAAATCAAATTTGACTGATCTAGTAACTACTGTAGTCAAATGCCTGGCCCTCCCTCCCAGCTCCTGCCTCCCATAGTACCGTCTGCCTGCTGTGTTGCAGATGCTAAAGCATCCCCAAGAATGTCCCCAGACTGGATTATTTTGTTTTTGTTGTTTTATAAGAAAAGACATGACTTTCAAAGTGTCTCATTGAGTTTCATAATAATGGGTGAATATAGCACATCTACATCTCAGAATAGATATTCTAGCAGGGACTTTACTTTGGGTTGTAATATTTTGTACTTTAATGAGTGTTTATTAGGATGGTATGAAAAAATCACTTAAAAGTAGTCTGTCCCATACCTTTTATCCATGTTTTGTATATGGTAAACCTTCTAGAAATTCATTCACTAAATAAAAGTACCTAAGGTGCAGGTACACACTTGTGTATAACCTTCTGTTGAGGTGTAAACTGATCCTCAGGTCTTTGGCATCTGCAGAGAATTTAGAAATAAGACCAGAAACAATAAAGTCAGACTAATAAACAGTATTTTAAAAGTAACCCTGTCAAATACAGTCTTAAGAACAAGTTTAATGTGGAGAGAAGTTTAATTCAGAGAAATTTCAATTTGATTTACAAAGGTGAAAACAGAGATAATAGCCACTGAGAATAACGTTGCTCTCCCTTTCTGTCTTCATCTATGCCTGGTGGTAATTCTGTCCTCTGGGAGCTGAGTAGATTCTGTAACACTGAAATGAGATTTATTGAGCAAATATTTACAAAGAAACTGTCTGGTGTTAGGATGTCTGAGACAAAGATCCTGCCTTCAAAGAGCTTCCTGATTATTCAAAAGATAGTTACTGAATTTGCACTAGGTATTTATAGTCCAGTAGGGGAGGAGAGAATTGGCTAAACATGTATCTTTAAAAATATTAATCCCCATAGTGGAGTTAAGGGTAGAGCAAGATGAATGTTCAAAAGCAAGCTTCCTTCAAGGTGGTGTTAAATTCCGTTTCTTTCCAGGTGGATACACACTGATATTGAACTTGACCCTTTTCTCTTTGGGTCTTTCAGAATAAACCTATCAAAAATTTTAGGCTTAAAATTCTAGACTTGTTCTATTGTCCAATTTATTCCTGCCTTCTAGCTATTTTTCCAATTATATTTTTTAATCAACCATTTAAAGACATTATCTAAACAATTTTAAAGATTTATTAAACCTCTTATATGTTGAGAGTGTATGGAGAAATGCACCTTTTCACAGAACATGTATTGGAAGCTTGGGGAGTTCAAAATGAGTGATAACTTATGTGTAAATACAATGACAAAGGAATTGAAAATTCTCAACTCTTATTTCCAGTTTAAATAATGTTCCCATAAAAGCAGAGGCATTTCCAATTAGTGTAGGAATTTTTAAATTAGATAGAATGTCACTCTAATTTTTAAATTTAATTTTGTGAAATCATTCATCTTAAGGATATTATTATACCTTATCTAATACTGTAAGCACATGTGAAAATCAAATTGTTAAACTTTCTCACATCTTTTCCAAGAAGTCTTGAATCATTCTCTCCATATCATTTATTTTCACAAACCCCAAGTTGAAGCTGTGTCTCTTCCTGTAGTGATGCACAGTATTATTGCAGTCTGTTAGTTGTTCTCTTTCCTTTCCTCCATTGGTCCAGTTTCATCTTGTAATTTCTTGTCGAAGTTCTGGTCTCTGAGAGAGTTGGTGCAGACTCTGAAACACAAGTTCAAGTTAGTTTCAAGGTTGTGAGAGGGACATATCGGGAAGCAAGTAAAAAAGCAAGGAGAGTTCAGAACCAGGCATGGAGAAACATGGAAAAAGGGAGGTGGATACATCTGAACGCAATGCCATGTAGAGACAGAATGAGGGGATTCTCCTGCTGAGTGTTTATAAAATCCAGTTTTAATGGAGACATAGCTTGTTAAGATAGTTTTTTAAAAGAACCACACATCTAAACCCTGAAGCTGGAAGGCAATAAATCCTAGCGCTTTTGATGTACTTTTAAGTACAGAATTTTTTGCTAATCCCCATAAGCCCTCGTAGTTAAATTAAAGTTGTGGTTGTAGCTTCCAAATGAAAATTAGTTGTTAAAAACTAATACTTTCAAAACTGTTGTTCATTTCTTAGAGTAATCACTAACAATGAAAAATCTACAAACCTTGCTCCAGGAAGATTGCACTGTAGAAATGAATTGTTGGAAACATTGCAGTTTTAAACATAGTTCCATTTATCCTGGAATCCTTGGGTGTGAGATTGTGGCTTTTCATAAATATCATTAGAATAGAATTTCAAATCACAAACATTGACAGTTATAACTTCAGCCTTAGGCAATTTGTGTTCTGATAGTCTTCGCAATATTTTTGGAGATGTTATTCAGCAATCATTCATTTAAAATACATTTATGAATTATGTACTATTTGAGAGAGACTGTGCTAGTAAACATTTGAGCTTATAAAGAGGCAAGCGAGTTGTTTAGGGTGTAGGAATTAAAGTTTTAAATCATATCTTCCTTCTCTACCCCAGAATTCCACTTCATCTGCCTTGTGTATTAATTATACAGAGCATGTTAGTTTACCTCATCTTTAAAGATATTAAATACCTTCCTAAGACCCAGTTGTGTGCCCTTAATGCAGGTTGTCTTTAGCTGCAGTCGTTGGCTTTTGTGAAATAATAAGCCAAAGAAGCCCAGAGAACTTCTGTGATTACACGGTCTATTATTTAGTGATATTGGTCTTACAGAATCATATTAAAAAACAAACCTTATGTAGAAAAATAGCAGTAATCTGTGGATTATATAATATTACTATTCCTCCGTATCAGCAGGTGCTTCTCCAAATGTGGGCCAGATTTTTCTTTCACAAAACATATTCTGTTGCTAAGTTTTGCTCAAAGTGCTAGAATACAGTGATGAGAAGTATCCCATGGAACATACCAAATACAATTAAAGAGATTGATATGAGGTGGGAGAATTTAAACACAAAAATCCCTGTGATAGCACCATGCACAGTGCTTTAAAAATGGCTGTAAGTCAGTCACATCATGGAAGCTGCACAGGGTTGAAGAAAACTCCCTGGACTGGATGGGACTAGTGGATGGGGATGAATTTTCCAGTGAAAGTTGGCAGAGGATGATGGATGTTTCAGACTGGGAGAGCTATGTTCTAAGCCTGGTCCAAGAGCACAGGTACAATCTGGGAACCCTGAGCAGTCCCAGGTGGTGCTATGAAGAAGTGGAGCAGACGGGAACAGAGATGCAAGCTGGAAAGCATCTGCAGAGTCAGGGCTTGGCATGGCGAACTTCTGGTGAATTTCAGTCAAAAGCAAAGCATGATGCTTGCCAACTGGGAACATGAAAGCGGTGATGTGGCACCTGGACAGTAAGGGGGTGGAATGGCACGCAGGGGGACCTGCTGTGGTAGTAAACACAGGTGGGACATATTAAAGTACATAGTAAGGCAGTGATCACATGGTGGAGAACAAAGAGTAAAATTAGATGAAGAGAGGACAGGATCAATGGGATTGATGGGTGATCCAATGATAGATTGTCCTAAGGTTGGAGGAGGAAGGTAGATCCTAGAATAGGGGCTAGATTTCCAGTGAGCTGCATAAATTTAACAAGATGGGAAATACAGAAGGAGGTTTAGTTGAAAGAAAATGAAACCGATTTGGGATCTAAAAATCTTAAGGATTTCTGGAATATCAGAGTGGAAAAGATGTCCATTTGGAAATGAGCTATATGGGTTGGAAAAAAGACTGAGATCTGATTCTGCACACAATAAGGAGTCAGCTGAATTTCATAAAGAGTGACAGAATGAGAAGCATTAATTTTGCGTAGCTCTGTAGGATGCATCATTGACAGGGGTGACTTTAGGACACTGTTGCATTAGTCTAGCAAGAGAAGGCAAATGTTTGAGCAAAGGTGAGGCAGAGGGAATGGGTAGGTTAGGTGACTGGGAGGAGAAAGCAATGTTGGTGACTTGGATACTAGTGGTGCTGTGATGAGAAGCAGGGAACCCAGAAGAAAGAACGGGTTTGGGAGGAAAAATAATGGGTTCCTTTTTAGGAATATTGATTTAAAGGTACTGGGAAAATATCCAGGTCAAACTGTCCCTCAGGCATTGGGAAATATAAAGTTGAAATTTAATTCATTTCAGAGAAGCACACATTGGTTAAGCATCCAGCACTGTGATGGACATCAGGAAGAGAGAGATGAATGAAGCACAGTCTAGATCCTGAGAAGCCAGCCTCAAATAAACTGGGGACCTAGATTTGGGAATCAGTTGCAAAGAGATAATGATCACTGAAGTCATGAGATTGGTTAAGAGAATCCAGAGTTGGAACTGTGGGGAATAAGGGTGGAAGATGGATGCGAAACCAGAAACACTTTATAAGTTGGAAGAAATTGGAGAGATGAGTGTCGCTGAGGTCAGTACCTGGCACATGAAAGGACCATGTTTGTTGACTAGTGGGGAATAAAAGAGTTTCAAAAGTCCAGAGCTGGTTAACAGAGTGAACTGCTGCAGGACATTGATGAAAGACAGGAATGGTGTCTAAGGATAAGACTCTGGAGTCAGACCTAGGATTCAGACACCATGTCTGGCACCACGCGACAGTGGGAAGCCACAAGACCTCTCTGTAGCTTAGTTTCATAATGTGTGCCTGGACAATTCTTGCCCCCATACACTGATGGTTTGCTTCCTCACTTCTTTCAGGTCTTCATTCAAGTGTTATCTTATGTCATCATCCAATATGAAAACCCATTCTGCATCTTTTCCCCTTGCCCTGCTTTTCTTCCCTTAATAACTTTCATATACCTTCAGAGAAAAAAATTCATATCTTCTTATAGGATGCAATATTATATGTACACTCTGTGTGTATATGCACATATATATCTTAATGTTACTTTGTATATATTGATTTTCTGCTCTCTTATTAAAATATAATCAAATATATGTTGAGTGGTGAATCACTGAAGAGAACCTGTTTTACCAGGGTGTCTGAGGAGTACCTGAACTGACCTACGTAAAGTGCTGAGCACAGTACCTGACAGATGGTTAGGGCCTGATAAATGTAAGTAATGGTCATTTCCATAATTATCTGACTTGAGAAAAAGTCCTTTAATCACAACTATGGGAAGTCAGGAGAGTGGCAAGATTGGTAACACTGGGAGGAATGGAGGGGCTGAGTTGAGGGGAGAGGCACCAGTTCTCTGGCAGGGATAAATCTGGGCCTGTATTGAAACAGGGAAGAGGAGGTCACCCCAGGGCAACTTACTGGGGAAGACCATGTAGGAAAGTTGGGACTTGAGTGATCAGTGGGGTTTAAAGAGTTTGTGAGGAAGTGGGATGTTTGGATTTTGAGACAGCAGCCATTTGGATGAAGTATAGAGTGTTTTGTGGAGGCTAACCCATGAGAAGGGAGGGCATCTAAGAAATGTGAATTTTAAGCAGTTGAGCATGTATGCAGGATTTCTGGGAAAGATGGTAGGATGTGAGAAATGATACTGAGGAAGAATCTTCTTGTCCTGCTGCAAAGGAGAGACTGAGAATGGCAAGTCATCAAGTGAAATGGTCATCAAAGTTTTTCAGGCTGTAGGTATGAATAGTCGCTTCTGGAAGGGTGCCCTTGGCATATTCCTGGAGCACTACAAATAAGCTTTGTAACTGATTGAATGTGGAGGTGGAGTGAGGTGGGAGACCTAGGAGGAGGATATGCTCATGGGCAGCCTCCATCTCCAACTTGGGAGACTGAGTAAAGATGTTTGCATATGGTGTTGGGAAGATACTGTCCACAAAACAGAAGAAGAAGGAAGTTTTTTATTTATTATTATTTTTTGTGTGTGTGGTGTTAGCTTTAAATGCATTGAGTTAATATTACATTTGGGGGTGCTGGAAGGATATGCTGCTAAGAGGAATACCACGGCATTTTTGAATATCCCTTGCAGTGATAACTAAATTCAGATTCAAAGGGATTCAGCACCTTGCTCAAAGTCACACAGCTAGTGATTGGGAGAGCAGGGACATTAACCAAAGCAATATTAACAGGCATTCTTGCACCAAGCTTCTCTCCCTACTCTTACTTCTCCACTCCTCTACCTAGACATGGCAGGGCAGAAGCTAAGTGAAGGGTGCTCTGAGCTGCATTGGTATCATTCTGGAGGGCTGGTTCAGCCCAGCAGTATTAGTACTTCTTGTCCGGTTTGGTGTATGGAGATAAAGGGCAAATGACCTGAGAAAGCTCCCTGGGGGCTTCTATAGCACATGAAGGGTAAAGTCTAAATCTAATGCCCAATCCAAGTGATCTTGCATGGGAAGAGGGAGTCTTGATACCCAGTTTGGAGGATTGGGGGAAAAAAATTTCTTTACAAAGTTAGTGCTTGAGGAGCTTTAATGGGAATAAAATTAACCTGTAGGACCTCCTTGAGCTTGAGCTGAAGACGGAAATGACCAGTGTAGGCAAACTAGAGAGCCAGGTTAGAGTCTGGGGCAGCATGGTCATTGGGAGTACAGTGCACAGGTGAGCTTGTGAAGGGTGCATCTCATCCCACGCAAAGCCTTGATTTTGATCTGAAGATTCCATTTACAGAGCTGCCTTTCCTCCCTGTTCTCCTTCCTGATCTTGCATCTACACTGCCACCTAACCCCTTTGGATCATGGTCAGGGACAATCTTGCTGAGATTAACCAACTGAGAATATGTAACATTACTACAAGTGATGAATTCCAGCCGTTTTCCTTCCCACCAGAGTGTCATGCATTCTTTTAATACTTCTCCTTAATGAATGCAGTTTTAATTAATAGTTTGGTGTCCACCAACCCAGAGTAAAGAGACTATGCACACTTTCAAGACTCTCAGGGGCACTCCAATATTTGATGACCAATGGGAAGTGACTTAAATGTACTGATAAAAAATATCAAATATTGTTCTTAATATTATGTAAGCTACACATTTCTGCCAGCATCCAATGCCATGAGCAAGCACTTCGAGAACTCAGAGACAAACTTCTCTCTCTGGGCATCAGGACCTGTTTCACTCAGCTTTACACCAACATATTTATGTAGTACTTACAAACCAAATATTGTGTTGGGTGCTTGGGGAATACAGATACCTTCTCTGTCCTCACCAGATGGCTGGCAAGGGGAAAGATTTTGAACAACACATTGGGAAAAAATTTACAATGTTTTAGGGATCAGAACACAACTCTTAAAAGAAGTAAAAATTAGGTTGATACTTGAATTACACTTAGAGATAGATAGGAATAGGTGTGGGGAATATACTTGAAGAATCACAGGAGGTGAGAGAGAGAGAAAGAGAGAGAGAGAGAGAGAGAGAGAGAGAGAGACAGTGACAAAAGATGATGAGGTAGACAGGGTCCAGATGGTTGAGAGTTTAAGTTTTATTACAGATTTGGAGTTGATATTATGGGCAATGAGATGTGATTGGAGGGTTTAAGTAGCAAATGAGGTAACCAAATAGCCACATCTCTCCTCTGGCTTTTGTCCCTATGCTTAGCAAAAAGCAGGAGGCAATTGTCCTAGTGGTCAACAAACTGGGTACCATGACTTTGCACTCCTTGCCTTTTGGGACCTGGAATCATCTCTTCTGAAATCTGACTATTGTATATGGTTTAGAACTTACTCCTTGTTACCTGGTATATAAGTCAGAGATTTCCTCAGCATTGTGATCATGCACTCCTCACTCTAACAATGTTGGGCATGTACCTACATTTTTATAGATTTACTCATAAATGATACTCATATACTTTTAGAAATATGCAACTGATTAGTAAAGTTTAACTTTTCTTCGATATTCACAGACATGATAAAAATAGGAATATTTTATTCTGTGCCTGTTGTACATACCCAGTGGTTACCACACTGAGCTTAGGAGGCCAGTGGTCTGGTTCACCTCATCCTTGTATCCGACCTTATAATTAAGATGTGCTCTGTTCTTATAAGTTAGACTCTGACCTAATAGTTTTGATCCCTGTTCAGAGACTATTAAAGTGATACCAGTAACTTCTGTGCAGGTATTTATCTGTATCCTTTATCAGGATAAGTAGAGAAGTCTATTGTGCTATACTTAATGAGTGGCTGAGAACAATCAGCAAGGTGCAATTTTATCAACAGGTAGCTTCCGTATGTACTTATGTGTTCACTTACACAAACATCAAGTGTTAGAGAAGTAACACAACCTTGCAGTACAAGCATATTTGTTTAATATGCTTCAGGCCAGTTGCAGCTGGCCTCATCCCAGTTGAGAACTTTCCTACATTGTTTGGACACTAATTTGTTCTGTTTTGTTTCTGGAATACTCTTTATGCATTCCGAGTTTCTCACTGTTTCACACATGATGCAGGTACCAATTCCAGAGAAGCCTCAATCTCTGCCTACAAATACTTACAGATTTACATGAGGTACATATGTACCAGTCCCTGTCAGATTGTTCTTAGCGCCATGTGGTATGGGTTATCAGCACTAACATTTGGAAATTTTCTTACTAAGTCTCAAACAGCTCATCTGCTGTTATTTTCTACTTCTTGGATCCATGGATTGTGGCTCTGAGCGCTGTTGATTTATGGAACCCTGAGTCAACATTGTCTATCAAACGGCAATGTGCAAGTGCAGACTGCTCATGAAAAATTTCCCACAGGCTTCTATAAGAAGGGATCATTTTCATCAAGAAAATATGTACTTTAATTATTTAGAGCTGCTATAATTTACATATTTGTGTTTCTGGTACAAGGAAGAGAAAGATGGACTTTGGTTAAAGATGATCTATAGTGTCATGCAGAAACTATCATGGTAACATGTATGAGCACCATAATGTCTTTCTTATTTAGGCAAAAATCTTCAAATCTTGAATGATCACAATTCAGTCCTCTGGAATTAATGCTCCATGAATGTAGGGATTGTTTGTATTGTTCACTGTATTTCCCGTGAGCCTGCAACAAGACAGGCAAGAGTACACTCACAGATATTTGTTGAATGAATAAACCAGCATAAAGACTTAGCTCCTGTTTGCAGCACCTTGTGAGAGAGATGTATAGTTAAATAATTCTCAGATATGTATGAGCTAAGTCCTAAAACAGGGGCATGTGCAAAGTCCTACAGGGGAAAAGTGCAGAAATAACTACCTTCCTAGGGAAAGTAAAGAAACCTTGCAGAGGGAGATGACATCTCAACTGGATCTTAAAAATGTGTTGAGATTAATCAAGTGGGGGGGGGGAGCACGCGCGCAAGAGAAAGGGATTTAGAGGTACTATGAACAACCTTAGTAAAGACTCAGAGTTGTGTGAAAATTCAAGCAATATTCAGGTCCATGTGGTCTGAATATTGGCAGTGGGAAGATGTATATACAATTAAAACTGGAAGAGTAGATGGTGGTAGATTGTTTTAAGACCCTTGCATTTATGACCCAAGGATTTAAACTAAAATTTGTATGGTACTTAATGGCATTAAGTTGGGGAATAGCTATGATTTGTGTTTAGCTGGAAGTGAGGGAGGTTCCATAGACGTCAAAGGGACTAGTTGGGAAAATAGAGTAGACCTTGTGGAATGGGAAGCTGGAATTAGAGCAGCATGGCAGGTAGAGAAGACATGGTGCTGGAGATACAAGAGCAGGTGTAATTAGTAAGACAGAAAGTTTAGAATAAGAGGAAGAGAGGAAGATGGGTGGGAGTAGAGGAGATGTCCATGTGTCCAGCTTTAATCTGCAGTGAGAATCCTTGGGGATATGACTACTTTAATGTATATCAAGGTGGAGGTACTGGCAGAAATGCAGGGGATAACCAGGTAGGAGTCAAAGCTGCCAATCTAGATTTTGGAAGGGGCTAGAAATACTTATGCACAAACCAGTGGATTGCAGGTGAAGCCATTAGCATAGCGGAGGTGGCTTCAGAAGGGAAGAGCTCAGCATGGACCATTAGAGGAGACAGACTAAAATTAGGGAGAGGGCATGAGTGAGCCAGGAGCAGAGCTGGAGCACAGGCAGGTAAAAGCAGTGCCAGCCAAGAGTAGTACCGTGGAGGCCAGGGCAAGGGAACTTTTCCAGTACTTGGTCAATTATCTTAAGTGCTTTGCACCGTTAAGTAAAATGAGAACTGAAAGGACTTGGCAGTTAGGAGGTTGAAGCAATCTAAGTGGGGCAGAGCCAGATCGCAATGGGCTCCAGCATGAATAAGGAAGGGAAAGGGAGCAAATGTAGACAACAGCTTCAAGAGGGCTAGCTGGAAGGAATGGGGGGCCATGACGCAGTTCTCAAGGCAGTTTACGCTGGTGGATCCATTTGTTAAAAAGCAGGTATTTGGACACATTTGTAGGCATTGATCTGTTAGAGGAGTGACCAGGCAATAGAAAGAATCATTCTTGGGTATCACTGATACACCTCCTGTATGCCTTATGGAGCACTTATTTTGCCACAGTGCAGCTAATTGACTATTTCAGTTTTAACTGCTTAAACAGAGAAGAATAGAGAATAATAAACACCTGGAGATTCCCTACCCCAAATGCTACTTAAGAATTTTAACATAGTTGCTTCCGGCCTTATTTACATAAAAGAAATAAAATGATAGCAGTAAAGTGCACATGCCCCTTGTCACCCTCACATTAACTTTTCCTCTCTCCTCTCCCTTACATTTTCAACCACGACTATGAGTTTGGTGAATATCCTTTCCGTTCATCTCAGTATCCTTTGTCTGCACATGTAGGTGTGCATGAACACAGTAATATGTTTCATGTGTTTTCAAATTTACACAAATGCTGTAAGAGTTTTTCTGGTATCTTTGTGTTTTTGTGATCTAGCTGCATTGGTGGATATAATTCACTCTTTAGTGCTGAATATTATTTGTGCAGTATCTTTAAATTTTTTTTTTTTTTTTCTAAGTTGTCTCCTCTGAGGGATTGAGATATTCTGGGTTGGGGAGGTTTTGTTGTTTATTTTTGTATCACGAGTGACCCAAGACATTGACTAAATGAATAAGTGAGCAGACACACAGGTCAATGTTGGGAAGGAGTGTCGGGCACTGAGGGTCTTCCTCGAGACAGCAGAGAAGGTGGATTTGGGGAGAACTTAATCCTGGACATCATTCATATCTCACGAAATAGAAGGGAACATCATTTTTGGAGTGGAAAATAAAGGTTTGAGAAGTGTGTTATGAATTTATAAACCTTAGCTTAATTGGGAGAAGATTCCGAAGTAGTTATTTTTTCTCAGATCCATGCACTAAATCTCTGTTCATTTTGGGTTTCTAAATGATTAGAACTGGAAAATACCTACTAGCCTCTGAAGTATTGATTTGTTTGCCACAAACTGTTTTTTTTTTTTTTTTTTTCCAAAAACTGCACATTTTTCTGAGCACTGGGGGGAAATCATGGCCTACTCTTATTACAGAGTATTTCATGATTTAAATCAGTCTTCTGGTTTCTGGAAAACATTCATCTATTTGTCACTTGGGCTCTTATTAGAGATATTTCTTCGCTGGATGTGATGGATTGGGCAGTTTTATGTAATTTAATCTATTTTGTGTGTTAATAATAATCCACCATGGCTTATATGCAAGACCATTTGTAAGTTTCACAGTCTGTGTATGCATGTTGTGAAGTTGTCTAGCAGTGCCCAAGGGCTCTGGAGGGTATTTCAGGGAATTAGGTCTTGTAGGCCAAGCTGACTGTCTAATTCATCACTGATCCAAACTAGAGGCTTGTTTTCTGCATCCAAAGGAAAAAGAAAACTTCAGTGTGGTTCAGCTAATATATATTGAATGTCTAATCTGGACTAGGCACCCCTCCAGGTACTGAGTGGGCGAAGCAATAAGGATCCAAAAATGAAGATCATGTTTTTGCAGTTAGCATTATATTTCTACCTAGTAGGCAGACTACTTGTAGAGGGCTTAACATTTATTTTGCCCCAAGAGGTGCTGAGCTCTGTGTTAGAGTGTCTGCGTGTAAATGCCCTGGATCCTTTCATCCACATCTGGGGAGTGGGGATTAAGACTCAGAAAGGTTAAGCAGCCCACTCCAGGCCATACCACAAGAGCCTGTACACTTAGATGATGGAGTCAAGTCCATGTTCACTCAAGTGCAAAGCCTTTATCCTTTAACTTTTCACATCTATCTCCCAGATTTATATAGATGACTAATATCTCTCTTATATGAATTAGAACAAAAGTTAATGAGAGTTTTAAACATGAAAATAGGCAAGTGAATTGGTCCTTTGCAGCTCATTCTCTAGCTATGGATATTGTAAATGCACTATTCGGAGTGGTATTGGGATTCCCCTGCTCTACACGGGGTGATGAGTGTTACTGAGGCCAGGCCTGGGTCCAGGTGCCCCGTGGCTTGCACTTTTTCTCTCCTCCTACTTTCCAGGACTCCTTTGCTCTGTTCTGGTGATTTCTTTCACACCCTGCTCTTTGAGAGTTGCTGAGTATTGCTTCTCTTCCCAGAGAGTTTTAGGCAGTGAGGTGGTGTGTTCCCTTAGAAGATCTGTTGCTTTGGTGCTGTAGGCAGAATGAGGGCCAAAGATGTTCACATCCTTTGTCTCTGAAACCTGTGAATATGTAATTGTATATGGCTTAAGGCACTTTGTAGATTTGATTAAGCAATTAAGTTAAAGGCCTTGATATGGAGAGATTATGCAGAATGTTCAGATGGACCCAATCTCACTATGTGGGACCTTAACAGGCTAGACCCTTTCATACTCCAGAGGAAGATGTCCTTAGGAAACAATGCTTAGACAGGCATGAAACTGTTGGGCATTGAGATGGAAGAAGCAGGCCATGGGCCAAGGAACGTAGGTGACCTTAGAAACTGGACATGAGAGAAGGGTTCTTTCCTAGAGTTTCCAGAAAGAACCTACCCTGAGGATACCTTGATCTTAGTTCAGAGTTAAACTTCTGACCTGTCAAACTGTAAGATAATAAACATGGTATTTTCAGCCACTGAATGTGCGGTAATTAATTATACCAGTAATGAACATACATGGTCCTATAATTACCTGGTTATTTCACTAATGTCCTACAATATATTAAAGAACATTCAATTAGAGAAAGGATATGTGCTTTTATAACATGTGTTTAATTTTAAAGATAAATGTTTTCATAATATTTCTCTGCATAGGTTCTCAGAGGTAGTCATTAGAGTTGTCTGAAGAGCACACATTTGAAGTTTGATAAAATGAGTTCAACCATGACCTTAAACCTAATGTTATAGGAACACATATTGATTTATTTTCCCCAAGTTTGACTTTCCTCGTTAAAGAAGTGGTTATTGAGAAAGTCAGGACTGGCAACTATAAAGTACTCGTCTTGGCGACTGGCATGCAGGGACAGCTTAACAAATGCTCAAGGTGATTACCAGGATGTTCTAAAGTGGTGGGTTCTTCTCAATTACTTAATGAGAAAAACTACCTAACTATTTTCTAAAGTTGCACCATGTTATAGTTTGTATCATGTGAAACTGAAGCCCTGTTTCTAAGAAAAGGAGTTGGAATCTACAGTAATGAGAGGTAGGGCTCAGGCCTTGGGTGAAACTGCTGAGGTCTGATTGCCAAGTTCATCCCTTGCTTGCATCATGAGTTCATTGTCCTTACCTGTTAAGTGGGTTAATAAATAATAATACTGACATTCTAGGAGTATCATAAAAGAATTATGTGAGATAATTATGTGAGGTTATGTATGTAAAGGCTTTTAACCATAGTACTTCCCCAATAAATAAATGCTCTAAATATCTTGGAGAACCTTATGACTTTTTATTCAATCAGAAGTAATAACTAATTTATATAAATCTATCTCAGTTTATACATTCATTAGTGGATCATATATGATTTGGTTCCTTCAAAAACCTAGAGATGGGTAATCGTAGTGTCCTTTTTAAAGATGAGAAAATTGAAGCAAAATGGGCACTTCAGCTTTTATCTTCTAATTCCAGTGCCCCATTATTATTTATTAATTCAACTTGACTCTTAAGCATTAACCATGTGCCAGTCACTATACCATTTTCTGGGGTGCAACAGTCACCAGAATAGACATGGTCTCTCTTATCATGAGGAATTTAGAAATAGTGGGCCTCCTGATAGTAAAATGGATTATTTTTATGAGTGGAATCAAAGACTGTTCATGATTGTCATTGGGGGTCCATATCAGGGGAAGCTAAACCTTTCTAGAGATCTTCCTGAAGAGGTAACATTTCAGTGGAAGAAGCAATAGTTGGCAAGTTTTACAGGACAGGGTAAGAGGAATTCCATGTGGTGTGAATCTTGGGAACGAAAGTCTGGAGCCTGGAAATTAAATAACATCTTTAAAGAGTTGAAAATGTTATGTGGCTGGAGTGGAGTGAGGAGAGAATTGTGAGAGGTGGTACAAAAGAGGTTAAGGAAACATGCCTGAGAGATCACTGACCACCTTCTTAAGGACTCAGGACATCAGCTTGATGGAGTAAGATAATGAAATTCATGTTAAGAAATTTAATCAGGTGAAGAGGAGGCTAGATCACAGAGGAGTTATAGAGAAAGAAGAGGAGAGGGGTACCTTGAGAAGCATCCTGAAGAAATCTTCCCATTGTGAGTGCAGAGAAAAATTTTTGAAACTGTAGCTGATCTACCCGAAATCTAAATTTGTGGAGTCAACACTGACCATTATAAAACTGATGGAGGTGATGGTGGACTACTTCCTGCAGATGAGAGTAAAGTCTACTTTTGTTTATTTCTAACCCAGGAGGCTTCATCCAAAGACCACATGGATGAATTGTATGGAAATTTATTAATGAATATGAATTATCTATCTTGTCTATGAAAACCATTTTCAGCTATATAACTATTCAAATTAGTATTTTTCTTTATTCAACAATAAGCATCAACTTTTCTCTGATTTGTCTTCCTACCTACTGATTTCTTGACATGTGACACAGAGACACCTAAAAGTGTTGGTCTAGATGTAGAAGAATCTTCACAGAAGAGGTGGAGGCCCAATCCCTGGTTTAACCTACACCTCACTCTCTTGTGTCACTTTGGGATGAGATGTTTGCTTGCAGGTGAAGTGCCAAGGTTTGGGAACTGGGAAGTTCTTCTAGTGATACTAATCTTATCCATGAGTATGGGTAGATAAGAAATGGAACACAGAACTACCATTTTTAAAACGTTCCAACCTAGTTAGGAAGTCATTAAGACTGAGATACATGAAAGTTTAAACAATAATTCCAGGAGGTTTGTAAAAAGCTCCAAATAACCAGCAGAGGTCACAAATGCTATAGGTGATCAGAGAAGGATGAGTTCACAGTGGGCTTGAATGGCTGAAGGCTTCTTGGAGGAGATGGAGCTCCTCTTTAACTTGAAAAATTGACAGTACTTGGATAATAGAAGCAAGAAAGGAAAGCAGTTCAAATAGACTGGAGGATTGAGAAATGGGATTGAGTGAGGCTCATGTGAAGGCCAGGGAGCAGGATTAGGCTTTCCCTGCACCAGGGATCAGAGAGTAATGGGAATGCATGGGTCACAGGCAGCGGATGGTGAGGGAGAGGCTACAGTGGGAGCTGGCAGAGTAGGGTGGCAGCTGTGAAAGGGAGGGGAAATTCAGACACCAGCTATTTCATCGCAGGGCTGTGTAATCTGTCACCTTGCGTAATGTTCATAGAGAACTTTGTGACACTTGGAAGTAGTGCCCTTGGATTTAGTAAAACTTGATTTTCAAGTTATAACATTGTAGAAAAACCTCCCTTTTCCTGTCATTGTCATGTTTGCGGGGGTGCATCCTTGTATGGGACCTGAGATATGAAACAAATGCAGTATTTTCCTCTTTTAGTTTATAGAACTCAACCTCTGACTCACTAGTGGATAACAAATGTCATTTTCCCTCTGCTCATCACTAAATTTGTTTCTCTCTACTCCTGGCCCTTTCTCACAAGGCAGTGTTCATAGGTCTCTTACTAGTTTGATATCAATTTAAATTATACTTACTCATTTTCATGCCATTCTTTGCCACTAGATAATGAATTTGTTGTCTCATTTTTCTTTGTATAGCAAAATGCCTGGCATGGTTAAGTATTTCTTGATTGAATGGAGTATTGGCTCCAAAATGTACTTTCTGCTTAAAATCTTAAAAACATGAAGAATATGAAAGAAAATTCTTTTTCTAAGACACTGGAGCTAATGGAACTTTAGGAAGAGTTTCCACAGTGCCTATGGACCCAGTAAACTTACTCATCAAATATTTATTGAGCATCTGTGAAGTGTCTAGAAAATAGGGACACAGAGCAGTGAGAGAGTCTGGTAAAGTCCCTGTCTCAAGGAGCATAGATTCTTCTGGAAGAGTCAGGTAGTAAATAGATAAGAAAACCTCAGGTAGCCATACTTTCTGGGAAAGAAGAAAAATAGCATGATGTAGCAAAAGTGGTAGGCTGGCTGCAGGAGGGTTATGGACAGATTAAGTCTCCTCTGAGGAAGTGAGCCATGGACTGAGGCCTGGGTAAGGAAAAGTCGTCATGTGAATGTCAAGAGGAATTATTTTCCGGTCAGAAGATCCAGGTCACACAAAGACCCTAAAGCAGAATACCCTGGTATTGTGTAAAGGTCAGAAAGGAGACCAGAGGAGTAGAATTCAGGGAGTGAGTTGGAGATATTTGAGAAGTAAGGGAGGCAGGTGGTAGCCAGGTCACGCAGGAAGGAACCTGGAGGTTAGAAGGCAGCAATTGAGTTTGACTCTAGCTGTGTAGGACATGGTTATGGGGATTTGGGGAAGAAAACTGAAGTGATATAATTTACATTTTTAATAAAGATCACTTTGGCTGGTTTATGGGAAATGGGTGGTGAGATAGAATAGAAATAGGTAAATGAACTAACTAGGAGCTTATGATGGTATCCCAGGCAGAAGATACTGATGGCTGAATAGGGTTTGGAATGTTGATGGAGGTGGGTAGACAGATCCAAGATCTACTGTGCTGGTAGCATAGCTGATGAGATGGATATGGAGTAGGAAGTACATGGAAGAGCAAACATGACTTCCAGGCACTGTGCTTGAGCTCTGCATGGGGGGTGGCATTGCTGAATGATTGAGGGAAAACCCATGGAGAAGAAGATTGGAAAGGTGCTGAACAATCAGGAATTCAGTTTTGGATACACTTGGGTTAAAATAGTTCTTAGATATGAGTGGATATTTTAAGTAGGAAGCTGGATATTTTAGATAATAGATTTCAGAGTAGAGATGAGGGCTGATATAAATGTTTGGATCTTATATATTTCATTTAAAATTAGGCAAGAATGAGATTACTCATGTCAAGGTCATGCATGTAAAAGAAAAGGAACTCCTTAACCTTTAGAAAAATAGCAAGGAAGCCCCCCAGTAGAAAGCACTAAGAGTGAAAAGGTCAGAGATGGAAAAGAAAAAATCATGAGAGTTTGGTGTTATGGAAACCAAGGAGGAGGAAGTAATAGATGAGTCCAGTGCTACTAGGAATTCAAATTAAAGGAGTAACTATTGAATAAAACAAATACAAATACTATTGAGCCGAGTAAAGATGCTCAGAAAACATCAGTCAGGTTAAACAAGGAAAACTGAAACACTTAAAAATAACTGCTACAGCAGACCTTCAGACCAAAAGTCCACTGTGAGGAGCCCACATCAAGTGATGATCTAAACCTGAAAACCTCTATAAGATGTGGAAAGATTAACATGGTGTAGAAGTGACCTCTCAGAAGCTATTTTGAAACAAATTAAAGAAAAGCTGTTACCCTTCATGGCGGGTTTTTAAGTATAAGTTTGTGCCTAAAGACCACTGGTAATTGTTCAGTAAATAATTATATTGAGTGCCATTAAAATGCTTTGTCTACTTTGGTATGATTTGGCCCTTCATATATTTATTAACAATTCCATCTACTACATAGATTCAGAATCTATGTAAAGATAATACTTTATGAAAATAACAATTTCAGGAAAGGTATAGATAATCCTAAAGAAGTCAGGATTTATGAGAATTCATCTTTGTTATTTTCCTCTATTTTTCAAATATGGTCTGTCCCACATATCCAACTCACAGTTTGAGTGACTTTATGTATATACCTGTTTTTAACTAAAATAGAAATGACAACTATGACATAAATCATTATGAAGTTGATTTACTTGTTTACCTTACAAAATACCTGATCTAGATCTGCTGTATTTTTCTTCTTCTGTCCCCACAAGATTAGTTTTTTTGTTCTTGCATGCATTGATCTATGGTCACAAAATGACTTTTGTATTTTTCCAAGTAAAAAGAAAGAAAAAAATTTTTAATCAGAGTATAAAACTTCCCCATCCTCCGTGTTCTTGCGCCTTAATTCTCGTTTGTCTACCAGAATCTAACGGGATTGTTGGGAAAGCGTATTTGGCAAGGAGCTATGGGAGTGCCTTGGTTTGTCCAGATAGGCTAATCATAATTCATCTCAGGATCTGGGCATGTTGCCACGTTAAATATAATCACATTTCTGTTCCTAAGGAAGAAAGGCAAAATGGTTATTGAGTAGGCTACTAACGTTGAATGCTGTGGTTCATCCATTTGGCCATCCCACATCCATATCAAAGCTTCTTCCCAAATGTATATTTAACATTGCTCACATTTCTTGGAATGTACTCACCTACTGCTTGAGAGTGACCACCTCAAGTTTCATTCAGTTGTTGATTTATCTTCTAAATCAAGATTTATGGATGATTGACGGTCATATCAATGATAACTGGATGTGGATTTTCATAAATTGGTCAAAGAACTTTAAAATATGTAGGCCCCCCTGTACTCTGAATATGCAATTGTAAACTTGTCATTAGATTTTCACTTAGAAAAAGATAGAAGAGAAAATGTACCACAGTCAACAATGTATAGTGTAAACATCTTATTCTAGGGAAAGAAATGTTAAGTCAATACTCTCTACAGTGACATGGACTAAATTCAGTCATTCAAAGCCTAGGGGATCAGGTTTGTGGAAGGATCTCATTTGTTCATTACCTGCTTTGTCCCCTGGTTCTGCCTTATCGGATGATGGCTATTTATATTTCTCATTGTCTCATTGAAGTCAGTAGTAGGTAAGGATGCCTGTCATGAGACAAAACAGATGTAACCGCACTGGTGCCAGCGAGTGGAATTGAAAAATTGTAGGATTAGCTTAAGGGTGGGTGGTGTATGGTTTGGATCTGGTGTGTACCCAATATGCACATGTGTTGAAAGCGTGATCCCCAGTGTAGCAAGATTCAGAGGTGGCTTTTTAGGCAATGACTGAATCATGAGGACTCTAACCTCATCCTGGATTGATCCATTTGATGGATTAATGATTTTAATGGTTTTTGAGAGAGGCTAAAAATGATAGGTAGGTGGGGCATGCTTGGAGGAAGTAGGTCTTGGGTGTATGGACTTGGGGACTATACTATCCCTGGCCCCTTCTTGTCTGTCTTTCTTCATCTCACAGATGCCATGAATTAAGCAGCTTTCCTCCACTATGTTCTTCCTCCATGATGTTTGCCTTGGAGATGGCCAGACCAAGGACTGAAACTTGTGAAACTGAACCAAAATAAATCTTTCCTCCTCTAAGTTGTTCTTGTCAGGTAATTTGGTTATACTGACGAAAATGTGACTAACACAAGTGGACAGTTTCTGGGGTTACTTGGCAATATCTTTCCTTCAAACACTTAGTATGCCTCCAGGCTACTTTTTTTTTTTTTTTTTTTTTTTAATAAAAAAAGATTTTAATAAAAAAAAGAAATTTCAAATATGCAACAAAAATAAAAGAATTTTGCAGTGAATGCACATGTCCCTACCCAGATTCTACCATTAACATTTTATTGTTCTTGTTCATAATCAATATATCCATTTATATATCCTTGTACCCATATGTCAATCCCTTCTAATTTTTGACCCATTTCAAAATTGCAGAGGACCCCTAAATTCCTTAGGATGCCTATCATTTTTCTTTTGGTGTGAAATTTAAATACAGTAAGATGCACAAATCTTAAGAGTGTATGCACTGCTTCCCCAAAATATTTTGTTGTTAAAATTTTATAAACACACATGAAGTGGAGGAAATTTTACAGTGATCTTCTTCTCTATATGTGCCACTTAGATTTTACTCTAAACATTTTATTACTCTTACTTTCTCATAATGTACATTTTTTAAATTGATTCACTTAATTTACTAAGCATTTCAAATGCTTGATTTCTCCCCAATACTTCAGCATACATATCACTAATCAGAGATATTTGTGGACTATTTTCTTTTGATGCGAAATTTGCATGTGGTGAAATCCACAAATGTTACCTGCACTGAGATTTGGGTGTTTGTGTGTGTGTGTGTGTGTGTTTTGTTGTTTTTGGGGTTTTTTAGTGCTGGGAATTGAACCCAGGACCTCGCACAGCTAGACAAGTGCTCTACCACTGAGCTACATCCTCAGCCATCCACTGAATTTTAATAAATACACAATCCTGTGTAACTCAAACCCCTCTCAAGATAGAGAACATCTGCATCCCCTGGACAAGCTCACTGCAGCTCCCCACATTGTGCTCCTTCCCTCTCCATCGCTGCCCAGCTTGATCCAGAGACAATTCATTTTATTTTCTCTACCATAAATTTGATTTGCAAATGGACCCATACCAAATGGATGCTCTTTTGTGGAAGGCTTCTTTCACTCAACACAACAATTCTGAGGTCCATTTATGCTGTTGTTTATATCAGTAGTTCATATCGTTTCATTATTGAGTGATACTCCATTACAGGAATATGCCAAGTTATTTTTCTGTTTGGATGGATCCCTGGGCTGTTCCCGTTTGGGAGCATGATGACTAAAGTTGCTCCAAATGTTCTTGTGAAGTTTTTTGTGGACATGTTTTCATGTCTTATGGGGAAATAGCTTGCTGGGTTATAAGGGTAGAAATGTTTAGTTACATAGGAAACTGACAGGTACAAAGTAGTTGTACCATCTGACACTCCTGTCAATATGGTGTTAGTGTTCTTGTTTCTCCACATAACCAACATTGAGGATTGTCCACCTTTTAATTTTAGCCATTCTGACAGGTGTGTAGTAATGACTCCTTGTGTTCTAATTTGCATTTCTTTGACATTAACCAGTGGTGATTAACCACTTTTTCATGCAATGAATGGTTATTTGTATATCTTTTGTGACATTTTTGCGCAAATCTTTTGCCCATTTGAAAAGTTGGTTTCTTGTCTTTATTGTTATGTTGTAGAAGTTCTTGTCCTTTTGTCAAAAATATAATTTGTGAATATTTTTTCCCAATCTGTGGCTTGCCTATTCATTACCTTAATGATAGCTTGTGATGAGCAGAAGTTTTAAATTTTAGATGAAATTGAATATATGTTCATTGCTTTCTATGACTGGTTTTATAAAACTTTGTCTATTCCCAAGTCACAAATATATTCTCCCAAGTTTTCCACTAAAGCCATATGATTATAACTTTTATATGTAGATCTATGACTCATTTAAAATTACTTTCATGAATGGTGTTTAAAAGGGCCAGATTCACTTTCTTCCACATGGACATCCAGTTACAACACCATTGTTTGTTAAAAAGGCCTTGCTCCCCATTTAATTGTTTTGGTCTCCTCTTTGAAAATCAATGGACCTTATATTATCTTTTTGGGCTCCATTTGGATCCAAAATTCTTCTATGTTGATCCTTAAGCCAGGATCACACTTTCTTGATTAATCTATTCTTATGGTAATTCTTAAAGTCAGATAGTCTAAATATTCCAAATTTGTTAGTCTTCAAAATGCTTTCGTACCCTCAGTTCTTTGAATTAAACAAACTGACTCAAATAAATGTTTTTCTTTGTGAAATTTTGGAGAGAATTGACGTATTTCCATTATTTACACTTCTGTAATTTCTTTCAACAGTGTCTTATAACTATCAGTATCTTGTAATTATAGAGGTTTTCATGTCTTTGGCTACATTTTTCCTAAATATTTCGAGGTTTTTTTTTTTTACACAATTATAAATTTTCAATTATTAGTTGCTAATATTTAAGAACACAATTGTTTTTGTATCTTGTGTCCTTAAACCTTGTTAAATTCACTTATTAGTTCTTAGAGTCATTTATAGATTGCTTAGGTTTTTTTTTTTTTTTTTTTTTTTTTTTTGTAAATAATGATGGCAAATGCAAGTAGAGATTGTTTTTCTTTGTAAACTGCAAATTTCGATTTCTTCTTTTACCTTCGATTTCTTCTTTTTGCCTTGTGGCAAAGGCTAGGGCCTCCAGTAAATGTAAAGTAGAGGTGGTTGAAGAGGATAACCTTGCCTATATCCTAAATTTGGGGAAACATTCAATATCTCACCAGTAAGTGAAGCTGCAGATGTTTAAATAATTAGAAAGTCTCAAGGAAATGTCCAATTTTTATTGACACTATGGAGTTTTTGTCATAAAGTTGTTCATAATATTTCTTATTATCCTTTTAACATCTGTAGATACTTCCTGATGTAGGTCATTTATATTCTCACTCTTTTTCTGAATTAGATTATCTAGGGAATTATAAATTTTGTTACCTTTTGTTCGTATCCATTTTCTCAGTTGTTTGCCTGTTTCCTCTTCCGTTGATTTCTGCTCTTACCTTTATTATTAACTTCTCTCCTTTTTTTGAGATGTCTATGTTGTTCTTTCTCCAATTTTTTGAAGTGGAACTTTAGGTACTGATTTTAGATCATTCTATTCTAGTAAAAACATTTGGAGCTGTATTATAATTATCTATTTACTTCTTCAGGCTACTTTTTTAAATGAAAAAATTTATACCCTAAATTACCTTAGTCAATGATCTTGTCTGGGTATAAGTGTAAAGCCAAAAATCCCTGATTGTTTAGCTTATTTGCCTATCACTAGGAAGGTTTAAAACTTGTTGTAGATGAAAAACACCATTATTCTGCCTTTATTGACAGAATGTCTTCATATGAAGCACATGGGAAATAGCAGTTCCCAACCTTGTCGGTGCTACAGTTTACCTAAATCTCTTGCTTAGTGCAGAATATGAAAATGTTTCTCCAGTTCCCTAAAATTTCAAATTATGAGATTCATAGCATCAAGATCACCTGCTTTTTCTGTTTCATTTTATTTATTTTTGGTTCTGCCACTCTCCTATAGATTACTATAGATTTAGGATACTCCTAAAGACTGCAAGATGAGGCCAGTGCTTTTTACTTACACACCCTCCTCTGTGGGCATGATATTCATATGCCAAGGTAAATAGGGAACAAGTTGACCAAATAGTTTGCTGCCACATGGTGAGAATATTGAAGTCCTAGCCTCGACCTCATGGTCTGTCCATTTCTTGAACAATTGACTCCATTCAGCGGTTTCATGTTTTTGCACCATACTTTTAGCACCCTTTCACTAAGAACCAAATTTGTTATCAGTTAGTGATATTTCTACCTGTAAGAAATAGTGTCTGCTGTATCTAGTAAACAGAATTTTAGGTCACTTCTGGATGAAGGCTTTATAGTTGATGTTAAGAGACGCTATCATGGACCTCTTGTTTTTGTTAACCTGCTACCTGTTCATTCTCTTTGTGATTGAAACCCATTTTATTTTGAGGATCTACCCCCTCTTATTGGATAGAGTATTAATAAAACTGTACCTCAAACTTATCCTCAAAGGTGAAATCTTTTCTTTTGCATGTATGGAATGGGAGTTTAGGGCATAATACCTTAACAGCATCATACATATGTTACATGTTACAGAAACTGTGGTTTGAATCCTCACTCTTTGGATTTGGTCAGGTTCTTCTCTAAGCTTCGGTTTCCTCTTTGGAAAATGAAGGTGATTCCAGATTGGTGGTGGGTATATGTGTCTGTGTTTCTTTAAATTAAATGAGTAATACCTAAAACGTGCCTGTACTCAATAAATAGTTATATTATTATCACCAGGAACACAATCACTCCAGTAGGCATGTAGAAGCTGGACCTCAGAGGAGCAAACCTGAAGGAAAGGGGCCACTAGAAGAGTGTTTTGCATTCATGTGGCTGAGAAGTACTAAAGGCTTCAGTCAGTAGCAGAGAGGTGGAAGAGGAGATGATGCAAGAACAATTTAGGATGAAGGAAGAAAATCTACAGTGTACAATTGACTGCTTTGACTCAGGATGACACAGAGGGAGAAACTTTGATATGGGTAACATGAAGGAAAACCCTGACTCCTGGTTGGTCTCAGTTCTGTTTGAGACAGAGCTCTGGCCAAGGCAAGCTGGGTAACAAATATGTCATTTAGACTGTTATTTGAGGATTCTCAAAGCCCAGCTTCTCCCCAGAATAGCATTGACTTTGATTTCCAACCCTGTGATCCAGGATAAATGCTGAAAGGTGTTAGATCTTTTAAAATAGCAGACAAAATATTCCTTACATGACTTTTTCTTTTTGTAGATAGACTAGGATATTGGTGAACAGTATGCTGATAATGTGAAATATTGATTGCTTCTGTTGAAAGTGTGATGGGTTAGGGAAATGTGTGAGCATGAAGAATCTCTGCTGAAGGAACCCATACCCTAAACTGACTCCTATGAAAGTAAAGAGCATTCTGAGATCGCTTATGACATCAGTCCTTTCCCCGTTTCCTCAAGACTTTTTATCCAGTATTGATGTTATTGTATAAAGACTAACTGGGAAAAAAAAAAAAAAACAGGATTGTATTATTTTTTCCAGGAATATAATTTTATAACTAAATGAGAAATATGGGGATTTTTATAGATTAAACTGGAAGTCCCACAGGATAATGCCAGAAAGAAGCAAATATTTTTAAAAAACTGAACTCCAATGGTAAATGTAGTCACATCTTTATTCTTAAATCCATTTAAAATCACTTACAGAAATAACACTCAGGTTATTATGTCCTGTGAGGATGGGAGAATATTTTGACCCAAACATATGAAAGAAATGCTTCAAGGACACAATGAATTATACCATCTGAGGCAACTGGTAATGGAAAGCTGCGTGGCTGGGAATCGGCAGTATATAACAGCAGCTGTTGCTGTGGGCAGGAGTCTAATGGGGAAACTTCTCGGCAGGGAGACAGACAGCAGCAGCCTTTGCACACAGACAAAACAAAATCCACACCTGTGGTTGTTTACAAAGGGCAGACAGGACCGTGGAAGAGACATCATTAATATGGTGGAAAGCACCATTAGTAATTCCAGCAGAGGGAACACAATATGCAGTTGCCAAATGGTACGCTTCAAACTCCAATACCTCATATTAACAAGCTACGGTTTAGTCAAATTATACAAAGAGATGGTAAATAAATTTGAATCGCAATGCCTGGCATGCAAGGTGTGCTCAGTAAATGTGGAATTGAAATCAATGTATTTGTCATGTGCACAAATGCTTATACCTCTGTCCAGAAAAAGATAAAGTGTACTTTGTTGGCTTTGAGGGGAGAATCAATCCAGAGGTAAATGGTGATCAGGGGGGTGCAGTCAGAAAGGTCTCTCGGATTTCAGCCCTGGCTCCTTAACTACATGACCTGGGTAGTTATTTCTCCTCTTCACACTCCTGATTTTTGTAGAATAGGTGTAAATGATGCATTTCCACTAGAGTTGTGAATAGAGACTGGATGAGGTTTGTGTGCAAGACCTCTTGTACACAGTCCAGCACACAGCAGCTCTCAGTAAATGACACTTAGTCGTCCTGAACATTTTAGTTGTGTCATCCTTTATACTTTAATTGGATTAGTCTAAAGCAGGAGTGAAAGATACCATCTTTCTGGCCAACATTGGCCTGGTTGTGTAGACAGAATTTTATTAGGATCTTGACATGCACAGTTGTTTAAGGGTTGTCTATGGATGTGTTGCAACAGAGAGGTGGGTAGTTGCAGCCCAGTCCTTACCACCAGCAAAGCCCAAATACTTTACATCTGGCACTTTATAGAAAGAGTTTGCTTGTCTCTGGTTGAAAGGGAACAATTTATTAAAAGTCAAGATCCAACTGTGCTTATTTTTTTCTTTTTTGTATGTTGACTATTTTCAAATGTATACCTTTCAATCAATTTTCTATTTACATGTCTCCTCAAATAAGAACATTTTATTTTTGGCAGCTTTGCTAGTAAGCTTTAAGCTCTTCTGTATGTAATTTGCTACTCAGTTTCTCTACTCATTCATCCGTTCACCCACGAACTATTTGTTGAGCATTCTCAAGGGGTGAAGACAGAGTGGTGGACTTAAAGGTGTCTGTCGTGGAGTTTAGTGGGGACCTTTCGATATAAACAAACATGTGAACAAAAGTGTGGTGAAAGAGCCTCCTGAGCAAATTAACACATACATCATTTACAAGTTAAATGATTTGAGAGAGAGGAGTGGATGAATATATGGAATCAAGAATGGCTGGGCATGAAGAAGGAAGTCCCCTCTAGGGAGAGGACATGAGCGGAGCTACTTGGCCAAGGAAGAGGAACAGTCCAGCAAAGACCCAGTGGGAGAGCATTCCAGGCAAAGGGAGTGCCTGGTGCATAGAAGGACTTGGCACATTTCAAGGGTGGAGAGGAAGCCAGTGATGCCACTGTATGTGGGGATACTGGTAGAGGCGAACTCAGAGAGGATGCAAAGGACAGATTGTGAAGGATTTGCATGTCAGGTGACAGGCTGGCTCTTGACTCTTTCACTCCTCCATCCTTATGCACATAACTGGGCAGTAATAAGTTTGGACCATTCTACATCCTCATTAACTGCCAGGTCCACCTTGTCTCCTTACCACAGGCACCATGGTTTTGCTCTTGGATTTTGCCCAGTGTCTGCAGACTGGCTTCCCTTCTAGCCACGCTCCCAATGCTGACTGTGTGGTAGTTGTAGCTTTTCCCCTGATGAAGCCTCTTCTATAGCTTTTGGATGAAGTGCCTCAGCTTTGCACGACTGTTTCATGTCCTGACCTCTGCTGACTCTGGCCTTTTCTACCTTGGTCCTTCACCCAACCCTTCACTCTAACTCCAGGATGCAGTTCCTCGAACCTTTCCCTATATCCACTCTGCTGCTTCCTTCCACCCGCAACTTTCCTCTCCCCATTATTAGGTTGTTTGGTCAGTTCTACTTGTGCTTCAGATACAGCCCAAGAGTTTTCTCTTCTGGAAGCCTCTCCTTTTGCTCCAGGCTGGTTTAGACCACTCTCTTACTCTGGTATAATCCCTCACCCTGCATTATTTTTTTCCGTAACCCTCATAGCCATATAACATACAATGTTCCTCTGATAACTTCCTTATGACATACAACTTCTATAAGACTAATCTCTGATAGTAAGAACTTACTTTCTTTAGTACTAAATCACTGGTATAGCACTGGGCACAATAAATAACTTGTCTTGGACCACATGTGCTACTATAACAAGATTCTCAAGACCAAGAATTTTATAAAGAACAGAAATGTATTTCACAGTGCTGGAGGCTGGGAAGTCCTAGCTCAAGCCACCCACTGGTGAAGGCCTAGTCTCTCTCCTTCCAGATGGTGCATTGTTGCTGCATTCCCAAGAGGGGAGGAACACTGCGTCCTAACCCGTCAGAAAGCAGAAGAAGAAAACCAAACCTATGTGAAGCCTCTATTCTAAGGGCTTTAATCCTGCTCACAAGTGAGGGACCCTTATGGCTTAATCACCTCTTTAAAGGCCCCACCTCTCAGTACTATCATATTGGTCATTACGACTATAACACCTAAATTTTGGAGAGGACGTATTTGAACCCAGCCCAGTTTAGTAATCTTTTTTTTTTTTTTTTTTTTTTTTTATGAGAATCTAAGCCAACATTACTTCCTGGACTACTACAGTAGCTCCCATTCCTGCGTCCTCCAGTTTACTCACTGCATGATGTCCAGAGAGGAATAAAAACATTAAGGTAGTCCACAACCTAAAAGTCAATGGTGTTTTATTGTAATGAAGGGAATGTGTATTATGTCATAATACAATGTATTATATGATATGTACAACATAATGTGATACATATGCTATGTAATTAATACTGTATGTTCTGTCTACGTTCTACCTAGTCTTGCTCCTCTCTTTGCTTTCTCTGCTGACCTGTCATCACAATGGCTCTTTCCATCTGGGATGTGCCAGGCTTCTCTCAGTCTCAGGACCTTTGCACATACAGCATCTTTGGTCTTGGTGTGATCAGCTGTTTCTGTGCTTCTTGCATCAACTTTTGCTCCACTTTTTCAGAGAAGCCTTCAGTGAACTGCCTCTCTGCAAAGTCCTTCCACTTCCACTGTATTATGTTTTCACTTGCTTTATCTCTTTCACAGCTCTGATGCCTGTTTTACTTTCAAAATGTTGCTAACTTGCATAATTATTGTCTGTTTCAGATACTATACTATAACCTCTGTGAGCTCCCGTCCAAAAGCCAGGACTGAGTTCTTCACCATTGAGTACTGACCAGTGTATAGGAGGTGCTTAAACATTGACTGAGCAAATGAAGGGATGTAATTTCTCATATAATGTCATAAGTATCAATCAGATTCTCTGTTGACCTGGGTAGATAATAAACTCTTTGACTGCAGGGACAATACCTGAATCATCTTTATATTCCCATGGCCAATAACAGTATTTAGCACAGAGGAGGAACTCAATAAATATTCATTATAGATCAACAGACATGACCATGTTGAAAAGCCAGGGATGTGCTAGGTAAGTTATAACATAATTAATCTTACAGTGGTGGTTATAGCACAGATCACTGTTTTACAGTGTTGAAATTAACATCATGGCCTCATTTTTAGACAGCCCAGGAGCTCTTTGGTGGAGTGTTGGTGTATTGCGGAGGTTGTAGAATTAGAAGAAAGTCAGCAGCTGCAGATGTAAAAAGAATCTTTATGTGGAAGGGCAAGAACTGAAAAGAGATAGCATTAGGTCCAACAGGCAATTATGAAGAAGAGTCCTGTCTCTATGGGGGTACCGGGTGGCTGTGAATGAATTTGGATCCATGAAGATGCTAATGGTTGAATTGAAAGATAGGACCTGGCGCTGAGCATGAGCATGAAGGCACTCTACTATTGCAGGGGAGTAAGGCAGGGGTGTGGCAGCTACTTGTTTTTAGGAATTAGGGGAATTTTCAGAAAACTCATCTTCTCTTGGGTGTATGTCAAGATTAGAGCTACAGAAAGTTACCCACTGTGCTTAAAAAAGTTCAGGTGGTTTCATGGGATAGGCCTAGGTTTTAGGATGTACTTGTCAGTTACAGTCTGATAATAACTTTCTTTTCCTCCATAAGCCATTCCAGGCTTTAGACATGAATGGCTGCCACTCTCTGTATAGGAAACTTGCATCTTGTATCATTGTCAAGTATAAGAACATTGGTGGGAGATGTTAGGGACCGACTGCCTTTTTATAAGCCTTCCTTATTTTAAATCTGAATTTAGAAAACAACACTTTTGCAAAGACTATATTTTGATCTCATTTTTAATGAAAGGACTTTTTAATTTGAAGATAACCAATTTGCCAAAATTGATTCTTCACTTTTTTAATTAGTTTTTTGGTTAGTGGAGTCTGGCAACTCATCGTATACACCAAACAGACAAGCAAACAAACACTCTAGGTTGTTGATAAATAGTAAGTTTGCCTTTTTGTTTTATTTGGAATGTCTGTTTTACAAGATGGATAGAAGATTTTAGTTGGTCTCTAATTATGGCATCTTAATGACTGAACTAGGGTAAATCATAGCAAATGAAGGGCCTCTGCTCTTTAAACATACAAATCACTTAACAGATGAGCTTTAAAAAAACAAAGTTAAGTTCAGAACTACATGTAATAATAGCTCATATATCTTCTTTAATCTTCTGAGGAAACGTAAATTAAACACAGAAGCTGTAAAGTAACTGACCGAATAATCAAATTTCATTTGCCTCTTAAGTCAGAGTGAGCTAGATTAGAGAGTAATGAAAAGCCTCCCTTATGTAATTTAGTTCCTTATGGCTTTGATTTTTCCCCAATGGCAGCTTTTCTGAAGATCAGGCATCTGTAGATGTCATGCTTAATCATGGTTGTTTTTAGAACTAAAATCTGTAATTTCAGAGTGAATGTCGGGGGATCTTCAGGGTTTCTTGAGCTTCTGCTGAATGCGACCTTATCTTTAATTCTGAGGAGGCAGGAAGCGGACCCGCAGAAGCATCTGGTCTGTTTTGGCCTTATTTTTGGATGATCTTGAAGAAACCCCAATTTTTACAAGAAATCAGTTAAGCTTTTTGAAGTGAAATGCTTTCAACATGTATTGCTTGTGTTATTCTTGTCCTTAAAATTATTAATGTTTCAGTTTGATAATAAATCGATGTGATTTAGACTTCACAAGCACCACATTTGTACTGATGCTGTGACTAGTGTTCTCTGCCCTACTGGCCAGAGGCAAAGCTTGAGCACCATGTGAAACCCTCCCCTCCTCCTGCTGGGAGATGGGTAAGCGTCTGAGCATTTTATTGGAGGGCTCTCTGCCCTCCCCCTGCCCAGGTAGCTATGGTTTGGGGCTAGAACCACCTTCAGCTATTTGTTCCCCAGCTATTTACTGAGTATCTGCTCTGGGCCAAAAGTTACACTGGGAATGGAGAATCCAGGCAGGTGACCCTTCATGCAGCCTACATGGAGGTAGGAGTCAGCATATGAGTGAGCACAGGGTTCATTAAGAGACGGGAGCTTTTCAGCTTGGAAGAAAGAGTGTGACATCAAGCAGCAGAGAGTAACTGAATCTGGGGACAGCAATGGGACAAACTTTAGGTGTGCTGTTCAGATAGGGCTTCTGGTCATGGTAAGAAAGATGAGGACACAGTTAAGTTTAGATGTAGGGAAGGAATTTCTAGGCAGAGGGAAGGCTTGGAGTGATTGGGGAACTTAGAGAAGCTCTTTGACTGGAAGGTGGGGTGTGAGGGGCAGGGCAATAGGAGATTGGAGAGGGGTTGGGGATCATTCACTTTTAGGGTTTAAGAAGGACTTTGGAGCTTATTCTAAATTTAACAAGAAATCATTCCATAAGTCATAGCGGCTTACTCTGATTCCCAGTTATAGGTATTCATATGGTTCTCTTATTTCCTTGCATCCAATAATTACTGAACATTTACTCTGCATTATGCAGAATCCTGTCATCCTGAAGTTTAAGTCCAGGTGGGTTATTGGATGTCAACCTAACACACATAAGCTGTAGTCTGTGTGGAATGGAACTTGAGAAGCACAGCCTGCAGCATGCAGCCTGGAAGGAATGTGGAATCAGTTATGGCACACTTTTCTTTGGTGCTTTTTCAGTCTTCATTCCCCTTTCCTGATCTTTGGTTCTTAAGGGGGAACCTTATTAGAAAGTAGTCGTGATTGTTGGGGACCCTCAAGTCCATTTGCTGTGTGCCATGTCCCTTCACTATGTGTATTTCTCTGCCTTCTGAGACGTACTGTCTTTTCACTCACATCAAACTAATGTGATCCCACATTTTATAAGATTGAATATTGAACCTCAGTCATTACTGCAGGAGAGTGTACTGCTCTATACTACATGGACAGGCTTGTTGTGAAAGAAGGTATCCTGGTGGGAATTGACATTGAGAAGGACTTGGGGACAGGATTACTTAGGGAAGTGATGCTATGCCAAGACTTGATGGTAGATGAGCATCACCAGGCCCTGACAGGAGGCAGTGAAAGGCTGGGTGGCCAGAGCTGCAGGGATGAAGAAGTAGAATTTCTCTGGCTTTATGAAAATGGTATAGGCAGATGGAGAGAAAGTCACTGAAGAATAGGTGATTATATAGTACTAGGGTTCAGACATCTTGAAGGAAAGAGGCACCAAAGGAATGGAATGACCAGTTTTGCTTGGATTCTATTTCTCAATAACGACAGATGCTGGTGCAGGAAAGGCTTGTGGAGAGTGCAGTTTAACCTCTTACCGGGAGAGAGAACTTTTGCACGGGAATCTAAATAATTTGCCTGAAGTCACACACAGTTAACCTGCAGTTTTTGCCAATACTCCATAAAATACTTGATACCACTTGAAGCAGACGTGTTTGATAACTTATCCAAGCACATAGTTGTAAATGGGGGAACAAAAATTTAGACCCAACCACGTCTGACTGAAGATCCCATTTTCTTCTTAGGGTATTAGCCTGTTGTCTTGGCCAGAGGTGTAGCTACAGAGGAGACTAAAGAAGTTTTCTCCCTGTTTATTCTTAATGCAACGTGCTGATGTTACCATTACTTCAGGAAGTAAACTGGATGCCTGGGGTTGTGGACCTTCCGTGGCCTTCTCTATTTCCAGTCCTGTGATTCTAATTCCTTGAGGTATAAGACGGTGGTGACTGAAAGTGAAATCCAGGGTAAATTCTCTTTGTATTTTGTTAACCATTAGGCAAGTCACACTTATTTTAACAAACTACAGAATATATCTTGAAGAGATGAGACCATAAAATTGTTTAATTGTTAAAATAAAAATAAAATGTCTTTGTTTGAAATGTATTGTGAAAGAATGAGACTTCTGAAATTTATGATAATGAATAAAACTATTGGGGCATAGACTTTAGGGCGATATGGAATTTATATTACTTGAAGGGGAAACAATTATAAAACGTCCTAATGGGTCTGCCATTTATGATTCAATAGTTCTTTCCCCATTTAAAAAATAAATTGCATTTTTCATTATGGACTATTATCTTTCCCTCTGTTGATTTTGTAAGGTTTCCATAATTTACTCTATATTAAAAAAAATAATAAATGAGTTTAATAATGTCCTTAAGCCTCTTAGCACTTATTTTTTTCCCTTTTCATGGCATTATTAAAAAAAAATCAGTGCCTGCAATTTTCCTAAACTGAGCTATATAGCCATTTCTGTTGAGCTTTGAAAAGACCAATTAATATTAAAGTGGTAACATTTAGTCCTCTCTGTACTAAACTCATTGGTAGTAGAATTAGCTGAGTAATGAAAGTGGTTTTTCCATATGGTTAATACTATATCATACCATTATAATTTCTTTTTGCTTAAGATAGATTGAAAGAAGTTATTTTATTATTCCTAGTCCTAGTCCATTTGAAAGAAAAGGAACAGTATTTTCTTAGGTTTAGAGGTACTTGGTTTCAGAAGTACAGAAATGAAGAGAAAGCATTCTTTGGTGTATCACTTTTAAACACACTACATGTGTGTACATGTTACATATACAATCAGAGATTTGGTACACTGATTTACTTTTACTTCTTTCCTCCCTAACGTGTAATAGTTGTTAGCACCAGTGACTTCTTGGACCTCAGTGAAAAATTATTGCTCTGGTTTGCTTCATAACTCTGCCACTTTGCTTAGCTACTGGAGATGATTGACAAGGAGAAGAGTTGACACCCTGTCCCTCCCATTCCTTTTACCTAGGATGTAAGAGGATACGCTGCAGTAGTGATGTCCTGACTTCCATGCAAATTCGCCTCTGTGGATACCTCTCCCCTACAAGACAAAATCTGGTAGCTTCCCATCTGAGGCTGGATTCCTAGCAGTCCTACTTCTGTGAAGTCTCTCCTGTTTTAGCCTGTTTTATGTACTATAGCAATATATCTAAGATTGGGTGCTTTATAAGCAAAGAGGCTTATTTGCTCATGATTCTGGTGGCTGGGAGGTCCAGAGAGCCTGGCACTGGCTTTCTGGCCAGGATCTCTTGGCTGTGTCATATACTGGAGGCACAAAAATGGCTGTGTGCCTAAGAAAGACAGGTCACACAGCAAGACAGGCAGCAAGAATGGCACAGGGAGGTGCCAGGCTTGCTTGTAGCAACCCACTCTTGTGGGACTTTCTGAGCAAGTCAGAACACACCCCTGAGAGAAAAAGCGTTAATCCCTTGTAAAAACCTAACCAACTCCATGAAGCCCCGTCTTTTAGAGTTCCACTTCCACTGAACATTGCCATGTTTCCAGCACCTGAAACTAGAGTCACACTCAAATCACAGCCAAACCACAGCACTTTCCCTTCTGACCTTTTCCAGATCCCTCTGAGCCCAGCCATGTCAATCTGTCTGTGGTGTCAGATAGCTCTTGGCTTGTTAACTTCCTTCCAATCTGTCTCATGCCATTGTATTGTCCCCCTTGTTCTCATCCTGGCAGCAGGTCTCTCTCACCTGCTGCCTCCTTCTCCATTGCTTTTCTTTGCCATATTTTCCACCTGAGATTTCTTCCCTCCACTCTCCTTATTCCCTGCCACTCAGCTGGAATGTCTCTTTCCCAGAAGGTCTTTCCATGACTGTCTTGCCTTATGAAGGGGTTCCTTATCTCCCTCTCTCAGGGCACCTTCTTCTTTTATAACAGACTTGAAAATATGTATTTATTTCCTTGTTGTATTAGACTTTAAATCCTAAGTGCCACGAAGATAAAACTTTGTCTACATAATTCATTTCTCCACACACAATATTACTTTATGTTCATAACTTTGCAGAGCATACCAAAATATGCTTATGATGTAAAAAAGTGGACAATGGCATATGGTACGATGAGGGAATTGCCCTGTATTCATGAGTGGGCAGCTCCTGATCATAGTGACACCACCAGACCAGTCATCATTTCTTCTGACTCCTTCCTTCAGACTGCTCAGAGAATCTCTTCCAGTCTCCCCCAGTGCCTGTGAGAGCACATGTTCAGGTAGAGATCTGGCTACAGCAATGACCCAGACACACATTTTAACATTCTCAAAACCCTGTTATTGTGGTCCTATTAAGTTGGTAGAGCATCTGAGGTAGACCACTAGACTTTTTAAGGGACTACTTTGGGGCAGATCAGGGAGCAGGGGAGGAAAGAAGAGGATGTATAGTGAACAGAGAAATGACTCAGGGTTTGTGAACCTACATTCTTCAATTGATGTCTACTTATATTGTCTCCTTTGGAGCCTTTCAAGTGACCCCCTTGTATGAAAGCAAAGTTTTGCTGAGGCAATAGTGGATCAAGTTTGCACAAGTCAGGCATGAGTATTAGTGGAATCCACTTGGCAGTTTTAACTTCTAGCAATGAATAAATTTATTATTATTCTAATAATAAAAGTAATTTGCTCATTTTTATAAACTTGTGCACTGGGAGTTTGCAGAAGAGAATAAGATTGCCCATAATCCCAGCCACCACTTTACTTCTTGAGCAGGAACTGTCTTATTTAATGTCCTATCTCTAGCACCTGATGTAATGGGGGCACATGAAAAGAACACAATAAATATTGTTAAATAACTTACATATTTCCTGCATCCACAATTTGGTTCATTTCTCCTTATGTGTATACATCTACATAATTAAGAATGGTGGTCCATCAGGGGTGTAAACATAAGGGTGCATATTGTCTGTAGAGAATTTAATAACAATAAAACCAACTAAAGGTGTCTCTTATTTTTATTATCACCATTCTCAGACTTTCTAAACTGTTAGTGATAAAGCTGTCCTCCCCAGCAGACTATGTCCATTTCCCACTTGGTACCACACAGATTAAAAGCATACTATATATGTTAAATTTTACCCTGAGTTTTAAAGTAACACTTTATCATAAAGTGTTTCCAACTGAAAACTTCTACACCTTCTGATAGAAGCACTTGACAATAAATCTTAATAACTTGGAAGTATTTCTGATCTTTGAATGTCTCTTCTGGGATTCTACCTTAAAAGTAGCATGAAATACATATGAAGATTTATGGAAAATGATGTTCATCACAACACTACATTTTACAGCAAAAGTATAGATATAGCCTTAATGTCAAACCCTGGAGATATGAACTGTTTCAGAATGGTACATTCATAAGATGGACTGTTATGTGGTCATTAAAATGACAATTGTGCAGGCATTTTAAATGGTGCATAGAAACATTGTGTTTTTGGAAGTGAATCTGAATCTAAAGCAATTCCTAATTGATCAGGCGTACATGCAATAGGGCATGCACAATGGAGAACACAAAGCAGAAATAGGGCAGGAAGAATTGTACTGTTTCTTTGAGAAGAACTAGTGGGAGACACTGAAAAGGTAGGGGTCCTTGCAGAGTAATGCTTACAGTATTCCTGGGGAAGAAGGGTGAGCTTAGAAATAAAACTCTAAGGTGTCAGTTATTGCAAGTGTGCTAGATAGAAAGTCTTGTTATAGGAAAGTTTGAAAGAATGAACTTGTATGAAATAAAATGCAGTTAGTAAAATATGAAAAGTTCCTGCTCTCTTGATGATCCCGTCTCACAAAGACTATGGCAGTTTTAGTGCAAGGTGCCAGATCCATTCCAGCTTTATGGATTGGCACTGCTTTCTCCTTTAAGGGAGTCAGGCAAGAAGGACCTGTTACTTAGCTAAAGGGAGAGCTGAGGAGAGGCTTACTCACCCAGGAAATGAATAGGCCAACCAAGTGAGCCAAGAAGGGCTACTGCTCTCAGTACCTTTCTAGCAGCCTTCTCAGCTATTTATCAGCTATCTTCACTAATAAATTAGGTTAATAATTGAGGTGCCTCAAATTTTCCTAAGTATTTTTTAGCCTGACTTATCTTCCAGACCTATTAACAAAGTTCTTTTGTGATCAATTTTTTAATCCCAGATTAAAGCCACAATTAAAAAAATGTGTTCACATTCAAAATATCTGCTTGAGATTTTTCCACCATTTTTAAAAAGCTGTTGCTACTAGAAAGACAAAGATTCAATAATCAAACATTGATTCAATACTTATAGTTTACAGGACAAAATAACTGAAATTTATTTTCATGATCTCAAAAGAACTCCCAGTATTGTTCACCTTTATGTTTCATAGCGAAGAATGCCACCTAGTATTTATTTATAAATAACACTGAATAATGACGAAAATAAAGTTTTAAGAACTTTTTTGTGTTATATAAATCTGTTTACTCTGGGGAGTTTTAGAGAAAGGAGAAAGAAAACACTTTGACACTTGGGCAAGAAGAAAATGAAGTCGAAGATCTTGTGGCCAATTAAATGGGTATGTAAATTAGAACCCACTTTTAAAGGTATGCTATTCTTTGCTGTCTTATCAACATTCCTGAAATATTAGAAATTTGGCAAAAGGAAAAAAAATACTCTTATTATTCCCAAATCTCTATTTCCATAGTCAGTGTTACTGTCTTGAGGATTGTAAATACCCTCTTAAGTATGAAATATGGCCAAGAGGCATACTGTTTCATTATTTTAAAAGTAATTTAAAAATCTTTTCTATAAAGCTTTACATAAAACTATCACAAAATAAGCTGAAGAGTTGAAGGCAAAAGAGACGGGCACAAGTCAGCCTAGGCAAAATAGGTAGTGGATAAACAAATAAGAACATATCATTTCTATGATTAAATATTTTGTTGACTTGCCATTATTATATGAATCAAGCCCCAAATATTTAGTCTGCATAACTTAACTTCTACCAGACTCACACATTATTCTGTGTCCTCTCTCCTCTCTGACTTCCTATAAACCAGTTCTTCATATCCTACCAAGGCCATGCAACCTCCTAGCCCCAGGGGCACTGCAAGCACAAGTCCTTTCTCAAAGAACTCTCCCCCAGCCACCACCTGTATGTCTGTACACACAGTTGTGCATCACTTAGAGATGGGACTGTGTTCAGAGGAATTCATTATAAAATGTTAGGTGATTTCATCATTGTGTGAACATTAGTGTGTACTTACACCAAGATGGCTACAGTGTCACAGTGATGTAATCTTGTGGACCAGCCAACATGTGTGCACTCCATTGTTGAGCAAAACATTGTCATGTAGTACTTGACTGTACTCTTTTGTCCTCTGGACTCCTAGGACCTGATCCCCATAAGATTTAAACTGATAGCATCTTGCAGTGCTCTTTTAAGGATGCATCAAAATTTTAAGTAAATAATGCCAACAGGGTAAAAAGTGTAACCTCACCCTGAGGATACTAAGGGGGAAATTTTTTTTTTGGGTGGGGGGAATTGAACACAGGGGCACTTGACCACTGAGCCACATCTCCAGCCCTATTTTTTTTTTTTTTTATTTAGAAACAGGGTCTCACTGAGTTGTTTATCATCTCGCTTTTGCTAAGATTGGCTTTGAACCAGAGATCCTTCTGCCTCAGCCTCCTGAGCCACTGGGATTACAGGTGTGCGACACCTCACCCAGATGGTCTCATTTTTTTTTATCTGCATGTTAAGTGCCTGGAATATGTTAGCCCTCATATGTAAAATGGAAAAAAAAATGATAAACTTTGTTGCATTACAGCATGGTGGAGAGGAGACAAGATGATGTATGGAAAGGGCTTAGCATAGATGAGACTGAGCAGACTTATTTTAAGACCCTTGAAGTACTGGATGGTGGTGGCAATTGGCAAAACTTCATTAGTACACACCAGACAGCCTTCCCCTCCTTTGCTGACTCCTTCAGGAATGCCTGCATGATTTAGGAGGGCACCCTAGAATTTAGCAGCACTAAGCAGAGCTAAGACACTGATAGAGGGAAGTATAAATGAGCGAGGCTCCCTGGCCAACCACCCATCAGAGGGATACTATAGGGGAGGGTGTCTTTCCCAGTTCCCAATCTCAGGGCACATATTATGTCTCTACTGTCTAACCTGCTCTTTTTAAATCTTGAATACATTTCTCTTATTGTTTTGACTATAGTCTGTTATCTAACTCTCACTAGAAATGAAATCCAAGAGATTAATAATAATCTAATATTTTAACACTTATGTTCTGCCAGGTCCTATCCTAAGCACCTTAAATGTATGAACTTACTTAACTCTTATAATGATCCTATGAAATAGGGTTTATAATCCTTCCTAATACTGAGAGCTGGAGAGGTTGCCCTGGTTACACAGCTAACAAGTGGCAGAGCTGGATGTGGGTAGCATAGTTCTTGGTGGCTCATATTTTCAGCCACTGCACTGTGCTGATGAAATGCTCTAAAGGCAATGCTCTCGTTCATAGTGCTGTTCAATCTGTTCCAACCGCCACTTGAGAGAGCTTCATCTTCTATCCTTATCACATGTCTAGAGAAGAAACGTTGGAATCAGTTGGTCTGTCTCATTCTGTCCAAAAATGACTTCATTTTCCTACATCTTTACTCAATCAAGATTATCTTGTCACCAAAACAAAGGGAAAAAATGAAAACAAATATCAAAGCCCCAGGTCTTATCAGGTTTATTAAGGCATCCCTGTCAAAGATGTTTCCTGAAATTTTCCAACTCACTCGTGTTCTAATATAGAAGTGGGGAAAAGGCAACTCACATGTGAAGCCAGGGGAGAATGGCAGGGGAGGAAGGAAATGGATTGGGGATAGGGGTGCTGGTAGACAGCTACAGAGTGAGCCATGCAGGCCTGGAGAACATTCTGCAGGATAGTAGTTGACCTCCACACAGCTTCAGAGAGCAACAGTAAGAAAAGAAGTGGACATTTAACTCAGCACATTCTCTGTATACAGTTTTAGGATTTTATCCCTATACTGTGTAAGGGAATAAGATTAAGATTTTCTTTGAAAATGGAAAAAGCCCGACAACCCTAGTTGGAAGTGCTAACACTGAAGCGATGTTAAGTAACAGGATAATACCAAACTTTTACTTAAATTATTTATAAATGATAAAATAACACTAATCAGAGTATGAATTTTTAATGTTTGCTGTTGAATATTCTACAATTCTCCACATTATGTCTTTGGTAATATTTTTAATATTTCATTTAAAAAATTAATCCAAATTGTTATCTAGGTGACATATCCTTCCAGACATGTATATGATAAAAATGTAGGATGTTTCTAGAATAGATTCTTTTTTAGGTTATGAATAATGCTAACCAGGATCCTAAAACAGGAAATAAAGACAACATTTAATATGCATGCACTAAAACTAAAAATTTGATTCGGATATAATCCACTGTAACATTATATGTTGGCCTATAAAAATCTTACACAAATATAGCTTTATAGACTCAAGCAAGAGTTGTTAGTTTTAATTGCATTTTAACAACTATGCCACATAAAATCTAGGATCTGATCTTTGGCTGTTGAAAGTGGTTTATTGCAAAATGACTAAATTCAACAATTATTTATTCAGTATCTACTGTTGGGACACCATGTATATAAGCAATATGCAAATGTTGGATTGTTTTGTATCAAGCCTTTCTTGTGTGTAATGAATTTTTCTGAGAAAATTAGAAATTAAGGGGAGAGAACTGAAGCAATTTGAATATCATAGGGATTCAAAGAGAAACTTCAAACCATTCTGATTTTATGCACTTTACTCCTCAGTGAGAATTAATGTACTTCTTGAAGTCTAGCAATTTTATCAGTCTGAGGAGTCCTGTTGTTGAAACAGCATACTATTAAAAACATAAAAATGATGTCAAAAGAAATGTTATCAAAAATAGTTCTGACATCTGGTTTTCATTTCATAAATGTAGGGAAAAAAACCATAAGCTTAAATTGGATTGTGACTCCTGGCACAGATATGCAATGGCATATATTCCAACTTTGGCTATCACTATGACGATGTTCTGCTTTTTGAATTTGTGGGTGAAATTTTCACAAATAAAAATGCTTTGTTCAGGGTTCCTGGCTCATACCAGATACTTTTTTGTTCATCAAGCCCCTTGATCACTCTTTGGGTGTTAGTTATTTCAGATGCATCAGACTTCAGTGTTTCCATACCTTGTGGTTGGCAGCAAAGTGTAGATGAATTATGTGTATGCCAGAAACAAACCTGAAATGGAATATTAACTTTTGAAATAAGATTTTTTTTTTTCCTAAATCAGTGGTCCAACACTGTGAGTGTGTCACTGATGGAACTTTTGAAAAATAGAAAGGCACGGAACTCTTGCTAGACCCCATGAATCAAAACCTCCAGACTTGTGGGGATAGAGTGCCTATCATTTGTCCCTGTTAATCTTCTTAGGTGACTCTGATTCACAGCTATGATGGAAACCACTGGTCTAAATAATTGACAGTTGTATAGAACTGTATAATTTATAAAGAAGACCATACTTTATAATCCCATTTAATCTGGTATGACAGGCATGTCTTTTATGTTATAGACAAAGCACTTAAGATGTAGAGAGGTTAATTGATCATCTAAGATTGCACTTTCTGCTGGGGATCTGACTCTGAAGGTGGACTTGTAAGGCAAAGTGAATGGATACTTTTTCTTTTTTTTTTTTTCCTTTTTGTGTGATTTTATTTATTTATTTTGTTTGAACTTGAATATATATATATATATATATATATATATATATATATAAATGGTTATGCATTTAATGTGCAGTGCAAAGAATTTTCCACAAACTGAACATGTAAACTGCATCACAGTCTCTTCCGTTGCGCTTAGCAGTCAGGAACTGCCTTGGACCCACGAGATGATTAAGCACTATCCTGATTTCTAAGCAGCATGACTTCAATTCTCTTATTGTTTTAAATTTAGATGAGTATAATCACTCAATAAGAACTATTTGTGTACATGGCTTTTTTTTTTTTTTCTGATCATTACATGTAGGGAATTCATCCATGTTGTTCCCTGTAGCAATAGTTAATTTATTCCTGGGGCTTATATTATTCCTTTGCATGAACACTGATTATTTTATCTATTCTAGTACTGGTGGAAATTTTAGTGGGGCTAGCTTATAGCCAGTTTGACAGCAGCACTCTCTAGTCTACATCTTAGGTGAACAAGTATGTATTTCTATTGTATACCTAGATTATATCCAGAGAGTTTTAATTTGGGATTTTTAAGTTATAAATTAGCAAAAATTATCTTTAACCTTTTCCTTCCAAATCCTTCCCACAACCTCTCAACTTCATTAATCAAAACTACTCAGAAAAAGTAAATAGCAAATTAATCTACTCAGGTGTACTATGACTAGTAATTTTTCATTTATTTTAGACAACTATACCTTGATTTAAAGGAACAGCTTTGTGATTGTGTTTTCAGGAATCAGGGAGCTGGGGTTGAGATACTTATTAGTGGAGCTAAGCAAGTGTTTTTTTTTCTTTTTTTTTCTTCTTATTTCAACATAAAATTTTTGCTTTAAATTCTTTTTGGACAAAATATTATGAGTAAAGCAGAAAATGATTAATTAGTTACTCAGTGAGGTTCACTGACCATTGTTGAACCCTGGTAACTTAGGTCCACCACTCTCTCTAGACCCCAGTCCACTTTTCCACAGTGCAGTGGTCAGGGTATGTGAGCCTGCTCAGAGTGCATTCACTGGAGAGCAGATTTTCCTCAGAATCCTGTGACCTTGGACTACTTTCCTATGAGTCCCGAGGACCCACTGATTCTTTTCTAAGCACTTTCCCTGCATGGACCCTAGGTCCTTTGCTTAAGGTATTTTAGTGTCACCAAGTCATTATTACATGTTGTGGTATCCTTACCAAGGAACAAGAAAGGGGGACAGGGTGGTTAATGCCAAAGGCTTGGGTTTCACAATAGTAAAGGGAGTTATTTCTCTAGGACTCAGTTTCCTTGAGTATAAAATTGAAATAATAACATTTCTTTTTTTTTTTTTTTTTTAATTGTAAACAAATGGGATACATGTTGTTTCTCTGTTTGTACATGGCGTAAAGTCATACCATTTGTGTAATCATAAATTTACATAGAGCAATGTTGTTTGATTCATTCTGTTATTTTTTCCCTTCCCCCCACCCCTCCCACCCCTCTTTACCCTCTATACAGTAGTTCCTTCCTCCATACTTGCCCCCCTCCCTAACCCTAACTCTAACCCTTCCCTCCCCCCCATTATGTGTCATCCTCCACTTATCAGCGATATCATTCGTCCTTTGGCTTTTTGAGATCGGCCTATCTCACTTAGCATGATATTCTCCAATTTCATCCATTTGCCTGCAAATGTCATAATTTTATCATTCTTTATGGCTGAGTAATATTCCATTGTATATATATACCACAGTTTCTTTATCCACTCATCAATTGAAGGGCATCTAGGTTGGTTCCACAGTCTGGCTATTGTGAATTGAGCAGCTATGAACATTGATGTGGCTGTATCTCTGTAGTATGCAGATTTTAAGTCCTTTGGGTATAGGCCAAGGAGTGGGATAGCTGGGTCAAATGGTGGTTCCATTCCAAGTTTTCTAAGGAATCTCCACACTGCTTTCCAGAGTGGCTGCACTAATTTGCAGCCCCACCAGCAATGTATGAGTGTACCTTTCTCCCCACATCCTCGCCAACACCTGTTGTTGCTCGTATTCTTGATAATCGCCATTCTAATTGGGGTGAGATGGAATCTTAGGGTGGTTTTGATTTGCATTTCTCTTATTACTAGAGATGTTGAACATTTTTCCATATGTTTGTTGATTGCTTGTAGATCTTCTTCTGTGAAGTGTCTATTCATTTCCTTAGCCCATTTGTTGACTGGACTATTTGAATTCCTGGAGTAGAGTTTTTTGAGTTCTTTATAGATTCTGGAGATTAGTGCTCTATCTGAAGTATGATTGGCAAAGATATTCTCCCACTCTGTAGGCTCTTTCTTCGCATTGCTGATAGTTTCCTTTGCTGAGAGAAAGCTTTTTAGTTTGAATCTATCCCAGTGGTTGATTCTAGCTTTTATTTCTTGTGCTATGGGAGTCCTGTTAAGGAAGTCTGGTCCTAGACCAACAAGGTGAAGATTTGGACCTGCTTTTTCTTCTATAATCTGCAGGGTCTCTGGTCTGATTCCAAGGTCCTTAATCCATTTTGAGTTTAGTTTCGTGCATGGTGAGAGATATGGGTTTAGTTTCATTCTGTTGCATATGGATTTCCAATTCTCCCAGCACCATTTGTTGAAGAGGCTATCTTTTCTCCATTGCATATTTTTGGCCCCTTTGTCTAGTATGAGAAAATACTTGGGAATCAATCTCACAAAAGAGGTGAAAGACCTCTACAATGAGAACTATACAACACTAAAGAAAGAAATTAAAGAACACCTTAGAAGATGGAAAGATCTTCCATGTTCTTGGATAGGAAGAATTAATATTGTCAAAATGGCCATACTACCTAAAGTGCTATACAAATTCAATGCAATTCCAATTAAAATCCCAATTGTGTACCTTACAGAAATAGAGCAAGCAATTATGAAATTCATCTGGAAGAATAAGAAACCCAGAATAGCTAAAGCAATCCTTAGCAGGAAGAGTGAAACAGGGGGTATTGCAATACCAGATCTTCAACTCTACTACAAAGCAATAGTAACAAAAACGGCATGGTATTGGTACCAAAATAGAAAGGTAGATCAATGGTACAGAATAGAGGACACGGACACAAACCCAAATAAATAATAACATTTCTATTAGATTAAATAATGCAATATATATTATAAGCCTACTACAAGTAGCTGGTGCTGAACAAGTAGTATCTTAAGAGTGGATAAAGGTTAGAAACTATGCCTTAACCATCCCTGTAATAGTATCTGATGTGAAGGTAAATTTTTATCAAACTTGTAATTTATCGAGGTCTTGCTGACTGGTAGATAATACTCTTTTGAAAAAGGATGCTTTCCCTAGCCCTTTTGCACTTGTGGATGGATACTGAATCACTAACAAAAATATAAAATTGGACTTTGAGCTCTTCAAACCTGTTACCTGTATGAAGAACATTCCCAGGTGACAACGTCACATCTAAGGGATTCCAGTGGATCAGGCTGTGCTTACCTGAGTGTCAGAGCATTTATTAGAAGTGCAGAAAGAGTTATGTTGGTGAGGTGGTAATTAGGGAGCATAAATTATTTAAATTCAGCATTTTCTGAATTCTTAGATCCACCTCTGGTCAAGCATGTTCCTATATTCAGTTGAACCATTTTAATTTTTACCTCCTGATCTTGGCTGTGGTGTTAGTTCTCAGTTTGGCTCTGAATGACATGAATTGCAACATGACACATGGTTGCAGCCTTCATTTAGCAGGAATCATTGATATTTACTGTGCTTCCATTACAATGAATACTAACGCCACCACAATGCCACCACCAGCACTACCAGAAATCCCACCAACAATTCCAAAATCAATATTAAAACTAACCCCAAAGGTCAACAAATATGCTAGGCTTTGGAAGCCTTCATGATTAAAACATGGAAGCATCGTTTGTGGCATTGAATAGGATATGTTCCCTTTTTAATGAGGGATATATTCTAGCACTGCCAGCCAATGCCTGAAACCCAGTAACAAATATGCATATTCTGTTTTTAAACCTATATTCTGGTACCTTTGATAAACTATCACCTTATCTTTTGAAGGAAGCACTCGATGGATTTTCTTTGGCATATCTAGACTCTTGTACTTTGGGACCATTTTTAAATAATAGAAGAGCTGCTTGAACACAAGTGAGGCAATACTGTGATGGTCAGTCTTATAGCAGATGGCCATTAAGTGACTAATGGGCAGGTAGAGTATCAGTGTGAACATGCTGTACAAAGATGATTCTCGTCCCATGTGGAGTGGGGCAGGACAGTGTGAGATTCCATCATGGTGCTCAGAACAGCATGCAATTTAAAGCTTAAGTATTGTTTATGTCTGGAATTTTCCATTTCATCTTTTTGGGCCAAAGTTGACTTCAGGTAATGGAAACTGCAAAGTGAAACCAGGGATGAGGGGAACTGCTACCCGCGGTTCAGTGGAGGAAATGTACCACAAAGTCCTGTGGTTCAGCCCTGCCTGGCCTCCATGGTCCCATCTCAAGCTACCTTGTCTTTCTGCCTCACATGGTTTTCTCCAGTCCCACTACTTTGTTGCCAGTATCAGGAGTTTTCCTACTTGAAAACAGGTGATCCATTTGACTGGAAAGGGAAGACTATACTGGATTTGAAGACAAAGCCCCAAAGGCAAGAAGGACTGAGAGAGATGGAAGATTGAGGCAGGTGATTAGGAAGCAACTGGAGCCAGGGAAGAACAGCTGCAGACCAGGGTTGAGTTGGGCAGGGTCCTTGTAGAAGGTGCTGGATAGTCACTGTTTGGTCAGTGAACTGAAACCCAGTTTACAAAACAGGAATGCGCTGAAGCACAGGGTGTGTAATTAACATCTTTTGGCGTGGTTGCACATGAGAACACCAGCCAACTCGAGGAGAGTGGCCCCAAGCCACTGCTCTGTGCCATGGCCCCTCAGAAAGCATTGTGGAGCTTTCTGGTTCCCTTTTATCTCCTTTTCCTCATGTTCGCAAGGCTCTGGGTACAAAATAATGGAACTGTGACCCTGACATCTTCACCTGTCTTTATTGCAACTGATTCTGTGAATCAAGGCAAGGGGAGTTGTCAGTAGTTCTGTTTTCATTACCTTTATTCTAAACCACATCAATATCCCTTTTTTTTTTTTTTCCCTCTCATTCTCTGTCTGGGTTTTAGTGTAGTGGGGTCAAGAGCAAAGATTGTGAAGCTAGGTCCTTTGGATTTGAATCTGAACTCCATGATTGCTGTCATGGAGCATGATTGGGATAAGTCACTGAATTTCTATGTGCTTTAATTTTCTCCTCTCTCCTTAATAACAGTGATAATAATGATGCACAAGTTACAGGGTTTGTTCTGGCAACTAAGTGAAATAATGAACGAGAATCTTAGAAAAGTACCTAACACATAGTGTATGCCATACAAATGTGAACAATCATAATTGAACAACTAATGATAAAACACTAGGTTGGGAGTTTAAACAGGAGGTCCCCCACCCCTGCCCTGAATTATCTAAAAGTATTTGAAATTCTAAAAGCAATTGCAAAGACTCTTCTACAGGCCCAGTAAATATTCCACAAAATCAGCTGGTTTCCAGCATCAGTATTTTCTTTATGGGTTAGAATACATCAAGGGTGGTTATAACCTCCTTTAAGCTTTTCTATTATATAACATCATCTATAATAAAAAACTATGTTAGTTAAGGAAATCATTACTCAAAGGACTGAATCATCTACATGCAAATGAGTTTAGCATAATTTCCTTAAGCATGGTAATCATTAAAGACAGAATATTCATTTCATTTTCTTTCATAAGTCTATGTGTCTGAAAACAATTTAGCAAGGTGAATGAGGGGAGGGGGCAGCTTACCATTTAGAATGTCTTTATGGTCCTCTAGTAAGGTAAAGCTCTGTCCCCTGGTAATAAGGACTGAATGTTTGCCACCTCACAATTCAAATGTTGAAATCTAATCCCAGTGTGATGGTAAATGGAGGCGGGGCCTTTGGGAGGTATCAGGTCAAGAGGGTGGGGCCTTGGTGAATGAGATTAGTGCCAGAGAGCTGGCCCCCCCTACCACCACAGGAGAACACGGCCATCTGCAAACCAATGTTCTCCCCAGCACCACATCCTGGCATCTCCTCTCAGACTTCTGGCCTCCAAAAGCCTAAGATGTAAACCTGTAAACCTCTGTCACTTAAGCCACCTGGTCTATGGCATTTTTTCCAAAGTAACAGTGGCAATTATCATCTGCTCTTTGGAAACAGCATTTCCTCTCTGTTTCTTTTCTAGAGTTCATATTTTACACAGGAAAATCAGTTTTCTCTTTAGTGTACTCTGACTCTGTCCTGAAGCTCATGAGTCTACCAGGAGCTGGGGAGTTAGGACATGTTTGATTAAGACCAGGGCCATCAGTAATCTCCTTTATTATACAATCTTATCCTGTAGTTTCAGTGGTCCTTAAAATTTTTTTGTTGTGTATCTCCAAGTTGATCATTGGAGCACTTGGGTTCTATAAAGCAAGTTTGTATTAATGTATGCCTTAGTTTCTTAATACGATAAACATTATAAAAATGAAGAAAGCCTGAAAAAGTAGAAAAGGTGAAAAGAAAATACTTAAAAGTAATTTCTTTTTTTGTATGCTACTTGATTACCCCAGGTATCGGGTGTAATTACTTAACTTTGAATATCGCTGATCTTTCAATTAAGCCTTTGGAATGTTTGAAGTGATAAATGTTATTTGTCCTCATGAGACCCAAAAACTATGAAGAAACTTCTGAATTTGGAAGAATATTTGAATTCATGGATTTGGGGTTCACAGTTTCAGTCTAAGTTTTAGTTAGACCCTGTCTCATCCCTGTAAGAATCACACAGATCTCTCTGAAGTGGGCAGAAGCCTCATAACTTTCTCCCTTAGTGAGATTACATTAGTAATATATGTTAAAGAGGCTCAGTCCGTGGTAACTAACTGAAGAGTCCTCCCTGATATAATTAGAGACATTGAGGGAACTTCCAGAAAACAGCTTTGGAGAGAAAACAGACTGCAGTGTGAGAAATTTTTGTTTTTGGAAAAAATAATTTGTGAAGATCTACTTTCTGTTTGTTTCCAGGCATCTTTAGAGTGTTTGGCATCTGTACAGCTTAATTTCACCCCCAATGAATTGGAAAAGTATACCGTATATATCAGTATACAAAATACCTTTACAGTCCGATTATCAGGTTCTCAACACTAAACCTGGAAAATCATGTGCTTCAACAGAATTTCCACACTGTAAAACTGTGTGAACCTTATTTATTCATGCACGATGCAAGATTGTAGGTCCTACTTACATAAAGAAATAGTATATATATATTATATACTAGTATGTAAAAGGCCATTGGCCTCATGCACATTGGAAGGGAATTCTGAATTATCATGAAAATGAGTGATGATAATTGAAATGTGCAGGCATATTATGGCACAAGTCACTCTGCCTTTTAAGAGGCAGTATTTGTCCTTTGGATGTCAGTGCAAATGTTCTCATCTTCCTGGCAGTAAGGACATAGAGGCCCATTTTATGCAAACATCAGGATGTCCATTAGTAGCGTAAGCAGGCAGGCATATTTAAATGTAATATTCTTAGTACTTTGCACAAACTAGCAGTGTTTTTTTTTTTTTTTTATTGGAAGGAAATGTCTCCTCCCCCTTAATTATTCTGTCTGAATATCCAGCCCTGACATTTAAAGCAAAGCACGTTCATATTTCCTTTGAAATTTAAAGTTTGTGCTAAATTAGGGTTGTTTGGTGGGAAGTGAGTTTTGCATTTGTTAAGAAGATTCGGTTATAAAAGTTTGATTGACTTAAGGCTCTTGAAGTTGGTAAATAGAGCCAGAGGCAAGAAAATGAGAAATAGATCTTGGTGAGAATGTGATTCATTGCTGTTTCCTATACTTAGGTTTTAGGACAAGAGGTGTACATCAGGGTCAAGAAAGAAGCTATGGTTGCATTTTTAGGATTTTGCAATAACTCTGAAGCAAAATATAGTATCTATTTACATGAGACTTTCTTCTTGGAGAAAATGGTGATTGTTTAGTTCTGCAGAATATACTGGCTTCCTGCGTGCAATAGTAGCTGTTCAATAAATATTAAATGCAATTAGGAACAACTTTTATAAAATAAGTTAGGTGCTTCCCCAAAGTCTTTCTTCCTGTGCTGCTGTGTCCCTTCCTCCCCTTTTCTTTACATATTTCATGTATCAAACTCCAGTGATATGCCAGGAATTTTAGAAGGTTCTGGTGATACAATAGTGAGCTTATTCTCTATGGGTTTTAAAAAAAAAGATAATAAAATACATTTGAATAAATAATGTAAGATAGATTAAATAATTTCTAATTGTGGCACTTTGCCCCTGGGAAGGCCATGGCATTTCAGTGGGCAGAGAATCTCAGATGGATCCCTGAGCGGCGGGGCCAAAGCTAGCAGCAGCCCCGGAAGATCTGGTGGGAGGGGCTCCAGGAGGAGGAGGGCAGTGGCTGTGGTGACATCATTGCTTTTCAGAATTGGGAGGACAGGTGGTAAGATCAGAAAGTGGTGAGAAAGGGGGCAGGAACAGGTGATGATGCTGGCATTTCTTTCCTTCTGCTTCTCTCTGGAAAGGTGTCCTGAAGACAGTGGTCTAAACCTTCAGTGGGCTAAACGAAAGCCCACTTCCGTTTCCCTGCCAGGTGACTTTCTTCCCTCCCTCCTTCCTTTGCCTTTTCCTCTCCCCTTCATTTCTTCTTCCATTTCACTCATTTTCTTTCTGCTTACTTACCTACTAAATAGCAAAATATAGTGGCACCCCAAATGGAGGTTCCACTGGAAAATTTTTTTGAAAAATATATATTTGTGACCTTCGGAGTTTTCTAAAGGTAACAGCTTCTGTCCACCAACTCTTTGTTCTGCAGCGTAAGACCTGCAGGAAATAGCAAGGAAACCTTTCCCCTCCAGCTTCTATTTCTCATTTTCTGGCAGTCTTGGGAAGTGCTATGCCGCTGACCATGTCCTTGACTATGGGGCCAGGTGACAAGCGTGTCCCCCCAGCAGGAGCAGCTGCCTCATGCTTTCCAAATACTTCTCCCTGGCTGGTGGGCAAGGTGGCATTCAGAACTGGCAGCCCTCTGCCAGTCTTTTTCATCTGCTGTTTACCATCACCTTCTTTTGAAATGGAGTATTATGTGGCACAGTAGCTTGTTGCCAGAAACTGGCCAGCATGTTGTCCACAAATCAAAAGTACTCGCACAAGAAAAAAGTCAGTTATTGCTAAAGGTCTTATTGTTATCCTAAAATACATCTTCCTGCATCTCCCACAGATAAACTGCATCTTTTCATACCATAAATAGTAAATAGGATGAGGGGCTTTTAGCTTGCAGAAGCCTACAAAGCAGCTTAATCTATTGCTCACTCCAGGCTTGAGTTCCTTCTATATTTTCCCAGCAAATGGCCACCTGACTGACCCTGGAGCATCTCTAACAATGGGAATACTTCATTCCTGTGTAGCTTATCCTTTAACCATTCACGTGGCTCCCTATTCATCATCCACTTGCCTTATTCATTGATCAGTCAGTTGCAAGCGTATTTAATCAATAAGTATTGAGTGCTTTCTATGTACTGGGATTTTTGTTAGCCACAAATATAAAGATAAAAACAACATGAAAAGACCTGCATCTTTTCTTCAAGAAGCTCACAGTCCTTAAAGTTACAGAATGCAGACTCTCCATGGCATTGTAGGACAGTGCTGTAAAGGGAATGTGTACTGTGCTGTAATCGGTATTGTTTGCCTGCCAAGGTGGCACTGAGAGAAAAAAATAAAGTTCTCTGTCTCTGAGTCAACAGAACAGTGGTCCACCACACATAATTTTGTGTATCTAGGTTTTTAATGAAATATCTTGCATTAACATATACTTTTATCAATCTAATTCTCCCACCTTGAACTCTGTTTTAGGGTTCTTGTGCATTTACCTGTGTGGCATTTTGATTCTCCTGGTGGGACAAGCTAGAGTTTCTCCTTGGGGATTCTGCTCATGGATGAGGTTCTTCATTTTTTTTTTTTTTTTTTTTTTTTTTTTTTTGCTTATGAGCATTTTCTGCATTGAAATAAAAGTTCAAGCTTCCCAAAGTCCACACTAGTTTAAACTCCCTCTGCTCTTTTCCTACAGAAGTCTGGATGCAACCATTTAAAAAGGATTGCTTTAGACTGCCTTTTGGCTCAGTGTCTTAGTTTCTATTTTAATCATGTCTGGTCCCTTATATGCTTCCCTTTCTTCTTCTATGGCTTCCCAATTACTTATACCTCCACATTCCTATACCAGAATCTCCTCTTTTTCTTTTCCTTGAAATGCATACATTCCTTATCTTGGAACTTCAGCTCTGAAACATTAAAGACCATCTAAGGGCTGGGGTGTATCTCAGTGGTAGGGTGTTTAGCACGCACAAAGCCCCAGCACTATCTACAAAAACCAAAACATAAGAAAACTAAGTTGCAAAACTCAGTTTGCAAAATTCTTTTTGGTTCTGTGCAACCACATCCTTCACTCTCTTCTGCTTCTTTGCACTTTCTTGAGTGGCTGTGCAAGCTCTTGACTATCATTTTGGAATGCTGTATAACCTTGTGCAAATTAATTCCTCTGAGTCTCAGTTTTCTCACTCATGTTGGCGAGACAGCGATACCCACTTCATGAGGCAGTTGAGCATTAAGTAAGGTGATATCGTTAAACTTTTCGCCCAGTACTTCCTTCTTCTGCATCTTTCCCCTTGGCATCTATATATCATGTGCAGTGATTTTGGATACAGGAAGTAACATCTGGAGTATGGACTATACTCATAGCACCCACCACCTTATGAAAAAAGACACAACTGGAACAGTATTAGATACAACTTCTGCTTAAGAAATTAGTGTATTAGTAGGTTCAGTTTCTGCTAATAGAATCATCCTTGATCCTTCTTACTTGCTGTGGAAGAGACCTATGTTTCACACATAACTTAGTAATTAATGGGAGTGACAGGTTATGAGATGTACATGAGAACCTGGTATCATTTGTTTGATACGAAATACCAACAATTTGAGCCAAGTCTGGAATCAGGTAACTTCACCCATGTAGAGATTTTATAGTTGAAGGATGATGTTTTGGGAAAGTTATTGTTAACAGGGGCTACCTGCAATTCAATCAAAAACCTATTTAGAAAAGTATGAATATATAAATGAACTTAGTTTTATTTTCCTTGTTTTTTTTTCCCTACAAACTTAGGTATTGTACTGTTTCTCAACTCTGAATGTTACCATGTGTGTATCATTGTGTGCAGCTTAGCAATGACCCTATAACTAATGTCGGGTCAATTTAGCCCACTAAATAATCTGATAACTCAGTACTATTTCCAGCACAAAAATCATTAGATGGAGGCAAAAGCCTTGTATACCAAAGGCTAGAAACATTGCTAGAGTGGGATATTTTCCTGATGGAATTTGGGATTTGTTTTCTAAATCTTCATCATTTTAATCATTGAAAATAATATTTAATAATTTGGGGGTACCATTTTCTGTCATTGGCTACATATTCAGCTCCTGAACCTTTATATACAATTAAACATATTAACATTAGGAAAAAGAAAGGTGGCTCTCTATATTTATCCAGCCATGATAACTTATTTTTTGCATTATTCTGATATAATTTCCCTTTGAATGATGTCTTTGATGAAAAACAAATAACAAATATATTTGCAAGAAAAAAATTACGTCAAAGGAGGCAACAAGATTTCTCCAGAGTGAAATAGAATTCTCTTTTAGAACAAAGCTTAGAAATTAAGAACTTAGAGACAAAAAATATTATAACCCAGTAGAAAAATTTAAAAATCAACTATATTCCTAAAAAAAAATAAAATTTAACAACATAACATTGGAAAACACTTCTCATACAATGAAAGAGGTGTCCTTGGGAAAGAAAGAAGTGGAAACTCTGAGTAAGGTTTTGTCTTTCTTTGTGCCACTTTGGTTTACTTTTCCCTGGTAAAAGCACCAAAGGGGTAAGAGGCTTAAACCACGGAGTTATTGTTCAGTTGGGTCAGAGTGTGCTGGAGGTAGACATGCTTGGGTTTGGGTTCTAGCCTTCTATTTACTGGGTAACCTCAGGGTTGCCAAGCAGAATAATGACAAGAGCTACAAGTTGGGATACAGTTTCATACATGCCCTATAGTTAACTTTCAATATCATTTTAATCTTTTCCCTTAGAAATGGACAGAATACTGACTTTGTGTGGAGAAAACTTAACCCATTGTGTATGGAACACCTAACAAACTTGCATTGAACTCCCTACATCTCTCTCTCTCTCTCTCTCTCTCTCTCTCTCTCTCTCTCTACATACACACACACACCAGTTATGGTAACTTACAAATAGATATTTATGTTTTTAGAGTTCTATTCTTTAGAGAAAAGTAGTAAGTGAATTATTAGTGATAATATCCATTAATATTAATAATAATGTTGTGTAATAAGGTCTATATTATAACTTTCAACCTATTTTAATTCACTTATATCAATTTTATTGAAATGTTCTTAGAATTGACAACTTGAAACTTAAGGGCTTATGTCAACTTAAGAACAGTAGCCAAACAACAGGTAGGATTGACAAACACCCAAACGTCCCACCTCAGTAGGTGTATTAGTCAGTTTTCCATTGCTAAGATCAGAATATCCAATAACAACAACTTAGAGGATGAAAAGTTTATTTGGGGCTCATGTTTTCAGAGGTTCAGTCCTTGGTCAGTCAGCTCAATTACCGTGGGCCCCAAATGCAACAGAACATTATGGCAGAGGGAAGCTTCTCAGCTCAGGGCAACCAAGAAGCAACTAAAAAGAGGGAGGAGTCAGGGAACAAGTTATAATCCCCAAGGGCATATCCTCAGGGACCTACTTCCTCCATCCACACCCCACCTGCCTATAGTTACCATGCAATACAGTTGTCCTTTCAAATTATTGATCCACCAAATGGATTAATCCACCAGTTAGGTTAGAGTATCTCTGAAAATTCTCACTTGAGCAGGAGATTCTGGGGGACATCTCACATCCAAACCATAATAGGTTTTAAAAATGAAGAAATAAAAACATTTAGATGTTAACTTTTCAATTTTCCAGTTAACAATAAAGAATACCAATATGGGAGGCACAAACTTTCTTCCAGTGATGAATAAATTAAAAAAAAACTAGTTTGGCTATATGGAACACCTCAAATGTTTTATAACTTTGGGCTCAGTAATTCTACTTATTTGCATATAGAAATAGTTGTGTTTTTTTTCAATAATATTTTCAAAGTTTATATTGGACTGTTTTTAAGTAATATTTTATGGTGAAATATGTTGTAGTCATTAAACAAAATGAATTCAAGGAATGCTTAATAGCATGAGAAAAGTGTGTTCAAGTTGTACCACTTACAAAAGGTAGATATTCAAGTCACACAGAAAAAGAATATATGAATTCTCAAAGTCAGGAAGGTAAGACTCAAATGGCCATCTCCTTGTCCTTAGTACTGGAGTTACATATGGGTTCGATATAATCTATGTTCCGGGTGTTGGGGGAGGTAAAGTTCATTAGTTGTGTTGAAGGAAGCAGGATGAACAGCCTGAGGTCAGGAGGCCATTGGTTTCTTTAGCCTGCAGCCAGGCTTACTAGAGGGGAAAGAGATGCTGGTCAGATCAGCTATTGGTCCTGAGGAACAGCTTATGAGCCAGTGGCCTCTGACCAGGGAGGCTGCTGAGGGGTGGGGAGAGGGGAGCTATCAAACCTTTCTGATGTGTAGAGCTTGCTTTGGCTTCAACATGCTGCCTTTGGGCTAGTTAGTAGGCTCAGAGTTCAGCTAGGCTTAGAAACTACTGTACTTTTTGACTAACTAAGATCTGGACTTTTCAGAGTTTCTCTGCTTCTTGGGGATGTGCAGGTTTTTTAAAAAAGTGGACTATTGTGGTGGCATCACCTTGGGCCATATTTTTATTTTGCAAGGTAACGGACAGTAGGACAAATAAAAACTAGTGTCTATAATTGTAGTGCTTTCAAAAAAAGAAAGAGCCGTACCAAAAATGTAACCAGCACATCCTAATCTGAGAGTAAAAGGCAGTATTTGAATTGAATATATTTTGACTTCTGAAAGCTCATATTTTTCTTCTCATTTCATCATGGATGTGTGAACACATCACCATGGAACAGCCTGAGGCCAGGAGTTACCTCTTAAGGACCCACTGACTGGTACTCAGCTCACTTCTTTTTATTCTCCTTCCCTCATTCTCATGAGAAACACTGTCCACTTTCAGAAGTGGGGGCACTGAGGCCTAGGTGCTGCAGTAGGTACAGTGGGCTTGTCTGATCAGATTTTGTTGCATTATCTGTGAGTCTTCAGGTTTGTGTCCAGGTTGTCCATGTTCCAAAGAAAATGAAACAATTGATTTAAAGGTAGACATTATCTTTAAAAGAGAACCTAAATTTTTATACAGTAAATTTTTTAAGTTGTTGAAAGCATTTCTTATTGTCATTGCCAAGTTTAAGGGACTGGGGACATGATTCTACAGAGCTGGCGTATGCATCTTGAAAGAGTGATGGTGTTGGAGGAAAGGGGCAATCATGAACTGAAATCGATTTTCCATGCACATCTGAGTTCGTTGGGATGAACCCGACCACTGTGTATGACCATAAAGATCTAAAGTACTTTAAAAGAAGACTGATGGTAACAGATGAAAAGATACAGACCAGCGATGGGAAATGGGACAAGCTTAATTCATGAGGAAAAAAGATACAGTAACTTTTCTCTATGAAGAATGTTTTGAGCAGGGGACACAGTGACCTCTGTACAGAAAGACAAGCTTCAGTGGGCTTATGTCTCCAAGAGATGCTGATCCTCCCGTTCTCAGAAGTATTTCTGAACCCCCCTGGCTCCTCTGAAGTATTTTCAGTGTGCTCTAGTGCTTTGTCCACATCTATAGAACATTCCTCAGTGTCTACTTTGAGGTTGGGTGATTTGGAGATAAATTTTAGTTTTTCCATCTCTTCATTGGACTAGAATTTATGACGTAAGGGCTATTCATGGAAATAAAGAAGGACCAGAAACAGAACTTTGTGACTCAGCCAGAGTTGTCTGCAGTGGATTGGCAGCCTGTATTAACATGACATTACGTATTTGAAATCAGAGTAAACTGGTTCAGAATCAAGTGGGCAAGAAGATAATAATTGCCAGAGATAAGAGTGGTATGAAAAATCAAGAACCCCCAAACTCAGTGTAACTAACAGTTGAAAAGAAGGAAATTAGAATAGACCCAAGACACACAGTAATTAGTTGTTTACTTAGGTAATCATCTGCACCTATTAGGAAATACCACGTATATTCCATCTTAATTCTAAGTCAATTCCAGGGTGCCCAGTCTTGGAAATGTGTTATACATTCAATGAGATTGGTATCTCAGTGTCTGGGTTTAGTGGACTTATTTTTTAGTTTGCTGATAATTGATCTTAGTCAATATGTTTTTGCTGATCTTTAATTCTTTTTGATTGAAATCCAAGCAATTGGGTGGTATCTAATAGAGACAGTGCAGTCACTAACAGATGGGCTGAGCTTCATGTGGCCGGCTGCCTTGCTACAAATCTACAAGTGTGCTGACATGCATAAGCCAGATCCAGGACTCCAGCCGACAGAACCTATTTGCTTCTATCATGCACAAATCAGTGAATACTCATACCACTTTATTCCTTTGAACTTTCACTCATTTTTATGATGAAATAAACATAAGAAATTCTAAATGAGGCTTCGTCCTGCCAATCACTTCAAAAGCCAGTCTATTACTTTTTCAAAGACTTTCATGAGGCAGTCTTCTTGAAGTCTATTTTAACATTTTTTTCACAGTAGCATTTTATTTTATGCTGTGGAGCAAGAGAATATTTGGCCCTAAACTTAATTCTCCTTGAATAGCTTTCATTTCCTCTCCACTTCGTCTTGGGGAAGGGGAGGTTTTCGTTCCCTCCTTTTTTTTCTTTTTTTAAAGTATTTAATCTCCTTTTATACTACTTTACCTCTTTTGGGTTTGGGTTTCTTTTCCTGAGACCCACTAAGGGTTCAGTGAATTTTCATAGGAATAAAAATCGCATCTTTATTTTACCAACTTCGAGTGAGGTGAAGTTGAGCAAGTTCTTCAGTTGTGTATAGGCAGCAAGGCACAGGAATTATACATGACTCTGTCACCAACGATGTCATAGATGTAATCATAATCACATCACATTGCAATTGTCACGTAGTTGAAAATTATGGTAGGTTTTAGACCTACTTCTATATATTGGTATTTAATATTTTTGCAGGGAATTCCATCGCTATCACAAAATTATTCTTGTAATATTTTGATAATATTTCTCAATATAACTAGCTTCCTTCATAATCCTGTGTATTTTATTTTATTCACTTAAAAACATTTTTCTGAGAAGGTGGCATTAGAAAACTATGAAAGGTGTTCATGACTTAAAAACTTAAATGAATTTTTCTGTAGTCTCCTTTTTCTATGTACACCATAGTTTGAAAGTCTTGCTTGTCCTGAAATGCCCCAAGTCAATAAACTTCTTTTTTCTTCCAGAATCCTATGATCTAATGTTTTCATATTGCATGTGGAGTAAAAGCATTTTTAGTGCCAGTTAGAAAAATGAATCAGACTTAAATTAGCACTTACTATAATGAAATCAGACCTGTGTAATTGCTATAGTGCAATTACACTCATCTGAAAATTTTCTATGTTTCCCTTTTCAGCATCAAATAATCAAAACTCATATTTGGCTATGAATGATAAAATGTTCTTTCTTCAAGTGCTGAATATAGGCATTGATTTCCTATGAAAAATACTTCCATAACAACTTAATTGATTAAACTATTTATTAAGTGCTCACAACATACTAGACCCTGTGAAAATAATATTCACTTTTATGGTATAGGAGTGTTTAATACAACACACCAAGTACTAAATAAACCAAGTTCAGATCACCCTAGCGTATTTTAAGATTGAAAAGCATTTTTTTAAGTAAAAAGTCAACTAGACACACTTATAATTGCATATCTATTTGTCTGAATTGAATTTCAGAAATAATCAGATCCTCAGTTGCTGTTTTCTCCTTGTGACTCTGGATCTGAGGAAGAGGCAGCTCCATTTGCAGAGATTGGTTCATGGGAAATGTAATTGTGCACTTCCAATGTAAGTTGTGGTGTCAAATAGTGGCACAGGACATGAACTCGGGAGTCAGGGGGATGGAGATCTGCATGCTGGCTCTGCTGCTTGCTAGTCATGGAAAATGTCTTAAAGAGCATTTGAGCCTTAGACTCGCTGTTTTTTTTTTTTTTTTTAATGAGGATATTAATAAAAATATAACTTCCAAGGTAGATACAAGAATTAAAGGGTTTATATGGAAAATGCCTGTCACAATTGTCAGGCACCTAGTGAGCCCTCAACAAATTTTAGTTGTTGTGTTTTCCAGAGCTATACTCATATGTGTACCCTTCCAAGCAACAAGTTCAAGAATCATGGCAATTCCTAAATTCTTTTTAACTGCTACCATGAACCCATGGGAGGATATGGCACACTGGTCTCAGGAAATACAAGTAAGTCAAACACACACACACACACACACACACACACACAGGCATGCACACACAATATATATGAATAAAACAGGAAATACTGTAAGAGAATAAAACTAATTGCAAGGTGTTGTCAAATTTATATCAGTTATATCACTTGGAATCCTGGTATGAAATAGGGCCATAAAAAAAGAGTACCTTTTGTACAGGTATGAGTACATGAACGGTAAGCATCTACATCATGCACAACCATAGAAACAAAAAAGTTGTACCCCATTCATGTACAATGAATCAAAATGCAGTCTATAAAAATAAAATAATCAAAATAAAAATTTAAAAAGTATAAATGAGAGAAAACTTTACAATTTACAAATAAAATTAAGGCACAACACCCAAGGAGCAGCAGACTTGGGGAACCATTACTGCCATGGCATACAGAGGGGAAGAAGCCCTTGCTGGAGCTTGGAGTGCAGCTGGCCAGGTCTGTGGAGAGCACTTTGGATGGGAGCTACCACCTTCTCTGAAGGAGACAGGCACTAGGAAGGGAATCAGAGAACCGACTCTAAGCTCCCTGTCTCCATCAAACCCCGACACCACCCAGAAGGCAGAAAGCAGAAGAATCCTGGTAAAGCAGTCTGCACATAGCCTTGGGGCACATGATGGAGAAGGTCAGGGAGTGGATTTGGACAGGACAACAGTTTTAGTTGGCAAAATCTTACATGATACATTGAGGACTTGGGAGAAGTGTAGTGTCAGGGGTGTTAGAGTAGTCACAGGGAGCTGCTCTGTCAGTGAAAGCTGAGTCTTAGGTATGTTCCTGCTTTAAACACATGTGTGCAGTTGAGTCACATGCAACATAACCCTTCAGCTACGAAATTCCTCCCAGTGATATGGTCTGCTATTCTTCAACTGGTGGTGCTGCTTCTTGCTGTGAGGATACTCATGGGTCATTGTGAGTGTGATAGAGTTTGGCAAAAACCCAGGATATTTGCCTTTCAAGTCTTCAGGAAATATAGCAAGAGCTTAGCAAGTAAATGACCTTGTGTGGACAGAGTGCACTAATGCGTGGGGAGGTGGAAATTTCAACTAACTAGACAGTAGGCTTCAGCCCTATTTTCTGCCCTGTCTTACTTGGCCAGGTAATCTGCTCAGAGATAAATGGTCTCTGTTGCCCTCCAGCATGCTGAAATTTTCACTCAGCTGCCATTGATTACTTCTACAAGGTCTCTTCATTTGAAACTTTCTATTGATTTGTTTACTGAATTCACATCAGGACTTATTTTGTGACAGGGATGCTTTCAACAAGGGATTACTTTGTGTCTCATGTATAATTTTATTTTGGTTGGCAAGGCTCTGTATGTTTAAAAAACCCAGTCCCAAATTCTTGGTCTTATGATTTTGTGCAATAGTATAATTCAGTGTTTGAAAGGCCCATTTAGTGAATCATTAATTCATCAAACATATTCTCATTGATTATTTTGTGCCAGACACTGTGGTGGGCATTAGAGATGCATTAGGTACCTCTCAGAGGTCAAATTATTTTCATTTAAAAAACTTTCTAACTGACAGATAAGACTGTATTTGCCTTGTTCTATTGAGATAGATGTTCAGGCCTGGCTAGGGCTCAGCAGAAGAGTCTGAAATTGATGAGTGATGTCTGCATTGGGCACGGGCTTGAGAAAGCAGCACTTTTGGATCTGTGCTGGCCCCTTGGTACATCTGTGTACTATGCTACACTCTTACGTCTGGTCCCACTTCCTTCTGCTCAGAGGAAACCTTTGTTGTAAGAGACAGGTTCACTTGATAACCAGAAGGCTCTCAAAATTTTTGTTGAATGATTAACTTCAGGGTTCAAAGACTCAAAGGAATTGGCTTTCTGCCTCCTTCTGCCTTTTTAAGACAATGTAGGGTTCTCCTTTTGTCTTCTTTTTTATCATATTTTGAAAAGTGACAGTGAAACTCATGTAAAAAGTGGTGGATACCTTTCTGTGGCTCACCTTTGGTTTTTTTTTTTTTTTAATTCATTTTTATTGTAAACAAATGGGATACATCTTGTTTCTCTGTGCATGAAGTAGAGGCATACTGTTTTTGTAATCATACATTTACCTAGGGTAATAGTTTTTGATTCATTCTGTTATTTTATTTCTCCCCCCACCCCTCCCACCCCTCTTATCCCTCTATATAGTCCTCCATTCTTGCCCCGCTCCCACCCCCCATTATGTGTCATCATTTGCTTATCAGCTTGTCCCTAATCATGTCTTTGAACTCCATGTGAATGTTGAAGCTAATGGAGCTTATTCCAAATCATGAATGACTCAATGTTAACTTCAGATCATCTGCAAGTGGAATCTAAGAAACCATTGTAAAGTGAAGAGTAAGTCTTCATTTTCTTTCTGTGACAGTTACAGAGGCATGCTTTATACTGGCTTCATAGAAAAAGTTGGTATGTTTGTCCCTTGGGAAGGAATAATCAAGTTTTATGTCCTCAGAACAAATATTTATTTATTTATTTATTTATTTATTTATTTATTTATTTATTTATTTATTTATTTATTTATTTATTTATTTATTTATTTATTTTGGTACCAGGGATTACACCCAGAGGTGCTTAACCACTGAACCACATCCTCAGCCCCTTTTTTATATTTTAGTTAAAAACAGGGCCTCCCTGAGTTGCTTCAGGCCTCACTAAATTGCTGAGTCTGGCTTTGAACTCTTGATCCTCCTGCCTCAGCCTCCCCAGCTGCTGGGATTAGAGGTGTGAGCCACCATGCCAGTTTAATTTTAACAGTTCTTGAAAGATATTTTCTGGTACATCTTGGGAGTACTGATCACAACAAAATGAATTTGATCACTAGGTCTTATGGTTTATACCTCTTCTTTGAGACACAATAATCGAATCCATTGTCGGTTCTTTATTAAGGTAACTTCTATCAAATGCTTTCTGAATTTCTCTTTTCTCTCCCTCTCTTCTTCCTCGTTCTGTGGCATAAACGATATCTCATTTTGGGGTTGCTGTGCTTTACTTCACTCTTCTGTCCGTTAACCTGGAATGAAACGAGAGCATATTTAGACTTGTAGCGGTCAAGAGTCTAGGGCTTCTCCGTGACCTGTGGGCCACACTGGCCCATAGGGAGGTACTGACAGTGCTCAGGCCCTGCAGGGCAGAGGCAGCTACCTGATGGGATGGTGCTGGCCCACAGCACTGCAGTGGTGCCCAGCGGCCTGAGCTGGAGGGAGGCATGCCTGGCTTTCACCTCTGGTTACCATCTAATGGTGGAAAGGTGTGAGGGTCTCAGGAGGAGGGATGAGGTTTGTGAGTTAGAGAGGATTTTATTCTTGGGGGCTAGGCCAGTGGCTAAGAAGCATTGTGGAAATAGCTTAACTTGAGGTATTACCTTATGAATGCTAACTGAACAGCAACCCTTTGTACTTGGATCTGCTGGCTGCCCACTTCCCTGAGGGCTGCAGAAACTCCCAGGGGAAGAAATCATAGCCCAGAGGGCATGTGAGCCCCAAACCTTCTGTTCTGCTTGAAAACAAGGCACCATCCTTTCTTATTGCTTTTTCTCCTCTTTGTTAAAGAAAAAATTATTTAGACACTTGTTAAAATGGTAAGGCAGACTTTGTTCAGGATGCTCAGTAAAGGGCCGCTGCGATGGGGTTTTCAGCAGGGGAGAGAGTTTGGACTCAATCCCAAATATAGCAAGGAAAAGTGGATGTTTAGAACCAAAGAGCAGAATGCAGAAGAGGCAGGCAGGGGATGGAAAATGGCTAAGACAGTCTGAGTTAACCAATTTATTAGGATTCTTCATTAGGACAGGCCAAGGTGGTCAGATATCACCTGGGGGGTGGTCCAGAATGAGGAATTTGATCAAATGTTAAAGCTGATCAGATACTTGTGGTGGGGGATTCTGGCTAAACCAACTGGAAAGGATTTTTACTAAACCTGGACTCTCGAAGGACATGCCCAAGGATGGGTCCTAATGGAACTCAGGGGAGCCTGAATCAAGTTTATCAAGAAGAGAAATTTTGTCCCCCTTTTTTTTTTTTTTTTTTTCATCTTTTTTAAAAATTCTTTTTTCTTTAATCAGGTAGCTTTTATTAATTTTTACAAATATTTTATTTTGATTCATGTAGTATACTAATTGCTTTATCTGACTCATTTCACTTAATCTGTTCAATGCATAGGAAATGTGGTCACTGCTCTAACAGGTGTGGAGATGAACCAGGTTTCCAAGAGCTTCGTGTGTCCGAAGACACCCAGCTGGTGTATGGCAGGCCTTACCTGGCTAAGAAGTCTACGTGTGTATTAGAATAGTATATCCTGGCATTTTATCTTTTTAACTTAAATACATTTAGACTGCCCTGTTCTTTCTGGAACAATCACCATTGCCTTAAAGCGGGTATCATTTGTGTGGTGTGAGTGATAGAGGCAGGTGGGGAGAGAGAAGTATAGCCAGTAGATATTTAAATTTGTGGTTCCTACAAAATGACATCATTTGTTAATGGAGAGAAAAATTGGGGTCCCTGGAATTTGAGAGAAAATTAGGGACTGGAAGGGTTTTTCTCAGGATGATGACCCCAGACTTCAGGCTGAGACCCAGGAAGAGAATGAGTAGTATGAAAAACATGTATACTGAAGGAGGGAGGTCGGGAAACCTGAGTGTGTTAAAAATACAGCCTAGATAGATTTTGGCTTGGATTCCACCCCACTGTCAATCCCAATTCTAGGGACCACCAGGAGGGTGGTGTCTCTGGGAAGTGAAAGAAAGAGAGAACTGTCCACGGTGAGGCTGAGCCCTAGGGCCATAGGATGCACACAGGTGGTGAGCAGGTCAGTGAGGATGTAGTGGGCAGGGAGACTTGGGGTGACGAGAACATGCAGCTCCCTCCCCCAGGAATCTTGGGAAACAGGAGTAGCACTGCTGGGCTCCCCAAACATCTGGGGTGGAGACGGAAGTCAGTTTGCTTGATATTAAAGAAAACTGTGGCTCCAGAAGATTGGAGTGTCTGGGGGTTATGGGGTTGGAGTGTTTTGAGGAAGAATTGCTTCTCCACAGATTTATTTTGAGCTCTTGTTCTCCCGCTGGGAACATTTTAACAAATAATCCTTCTGTGGTAGCCTGTTGTATAAATATCTGGACAAAGAAGGATGGGTCCCAGTTGGCTTTGATCGATTTTCTTTGTGGCACTGTGTTCTGGGGCATGATATGAGGTCAGCCCAAGCTCTGGACCACCTGCCTCTATAGATGTTTTCCAAACTCTGCTCCCTAGAATGTGTTTCAAGACGGATTCTCATTAGGCTCCTACAATAGTTACTTCTTTTTAAATATCTCAGCATATTTGTGTTTCCTTGAGGAAACAGATTCAGTGATAATGTTTAGGACTTACAATGTGCCTCTGAGCCTTATGTGTTCATGTGAACTGTCAGATCTTTACAGTAACCCTAGGAATTTGCTGCAATTCCTACTTCTGTTTTAATGATGATGAAGCCAAGGGTGGTTCATCATCAAAAGTGACATATTTTGCAATGGAGAAAAGATAGCCTCTTCAACAAATGGTGCTGGGAAAACTGGAAAACCATATGCAACAGAATGAAATTAAACCCCTATCTCCCACCCTGCACAAAACTCAACTCAAGATGGATCAAGGACCTTGGTATCAGACCAGAGACCCTGAATCTTATAGAAGAAAAAGTAGGTCCAAACCTTCAACTTATTGGCTTAGGATCAGACTTCCTTAACAGGACTCCCATAGCACAAGAAGTAAAAGCAAGAATCAACAACAGAGATAGATTCAAACTAAAAAGCTTTCTCTCAGCAAAGGAAACAATCAGTAATGTGAAGAGAGAGCCTACAGAGTGGGAGAATATCTTTGCCACTCATACTTCAGATAGAGCACTAATTTCCAGAATCTATAATGAACTCAAAAAACTTTACACCAAGAATACAAATAATCCAATCAACAAATGGGCTAAGGAAATGAACGGATACTTCACAGAAGAAGATGTAAAAGCAATCAACAGATATATGAAAAAATGTTCAACATCGCTAGTAATAAGAGAAATGCAAATCAAAACTACCCTAAGATTTCATCTCACCCCAATTAGAATGGCGATTATCAAGAACCCAAGCAACAATATGTGTTGGCGAGGATGTGGGGAAAAAGGTACACTCATACATTGCTGGTGGGGTTGCAAATTAGTGCAGCCACTCTGGAAAGCAGTATGGAGATTCCTCAGAAAGCTTGGAATGGAACCACCATTTGACCCAGCTATCCCACTCCTTGGCCCATACCCAAAGGACTTAAAATCAGCATACTACAGAGATACAGCCACATCAATGTTCATTGCTGCTCAATTCACCATAGCTAGATTGTGGAACCAACCTAGATGCCCTTCAGTTGATGAATGGATAAAGGAACTGTGGCATATATATACAATGGAATATGACTCCACCATGAAGAATGATAAAATTATGGCATTTGCAGGCAAATGGAGAAATTGGAGAATATCATGCTAAGTGAGATAAACCAATCTCAAAAAACCAAAGGACAAATGATCTCGCTGATAAGAGGATGATGACATATAATGGGGGGTAGGAGGGGTTAGCGTTAGGGTTAGGGTTAGGTTTAGGGTTAGGGATAAGAAGGGTGGTAAGAATGGAGGAAGGAAGGACTGTATAGAGGGAAAAGAGGGGTGGGAGGGGTGGGAGGGAAGGGGAAAAAAATAACAGACTGAATCAAACAACATTGCCCTATGTAAATTTATGATTACACACACACACACACACACACACACACACACACACACACACAAAAAGTGACATATTTGACCAAGGTACCATAACTGGGATATAATTCATCCAGTCAGGGTTCACTCCAAGCCTACGTGGCTTTTGATATAGTGACTTCTGGTTATTTTGATAGTTCAGGGCTTGGAAACAGTGAAATGGGTCTTTCTCTCTCTCTTTCAAAGGCACTTAACCACGGAGATATATCTCCAGTCCTTTTAATTAATTAATTTTTTTATTTTGAGATAAGATCTCACTAGATTGCTTACAGCCTCTCCAAGTTGGTAAGGCTGGCTTTCAACCTGCAATCCTCCTGCCTCAGTCTCCTGAGGAGCTGGGATTACAGGCATGTGCTACCATGCCCAGCAAGCCCTGAACTTTTAAGAAATCCTCTTTTCTGCTTTGGTAGCATTGGTCAGGATGATGGTTTCAAATGTTGGCCTTTGGGAGCTCACGTCCGAATTCACCTAGGAATGGTTGTCTCTAGGAATCAGACTGAAAAGACTCGATGTCCCCTCCCCTGTGATTACTCCTACAGCAGCTCAAGACTTCTCAGTAGGAAGATGTTTTTGGCTAGATATAGCTTATCTTCTATTAAGAGTGAAAGATGAACAAAGTGAGTGAAAGAAAAACAAAGGCAGTTGGCAGAAAATATAAGGTGAGCTCTTTAGGGAGCATGATCCGGATGATGATTTAAATATGTAGACTGTACATTATTAGCGAGTATAGATGATGTTTTTCTTCCTTTGCCTCACAGGGAAGAAAACAACTCTAAAATATTAACAAGATCGATTTGGATGGAAAGATTCATTTTACAGGCCTGTGTCATCAGATGTGAGTGATTCCTGTGAGTATAGTTCCTGCCATGCAGAGAATTCTGACTCCCTCTCTGCCATGTTGCAGTTGTGTCCTGGGACCCTGCAGCACCTCCGCTGGCTGTCTTGAGCCAGCTCAGCTGCTGGCTTCATCGACCACCCTGAGTGTTCCCTGCTGACCTAACTGATGTAGTCTCTCATGGCCAGTTGGAAGCCTGTTTTCTGTGTGCCGTAGAAGCTGAGCAACGTGAACGTTTTAAGTTCTAGAGACACAGAACATAGTGGTAGGGAGTTTGCAAATTAACTCTGATTCTTGTGATTTAGTTCAAATATTTCTGAGGTGGAAGTTAGCATCACTTCTTGTGCACACCCTCAGCCCTGGTAGAAGTTTTAATGAAAGGTAAGACTCCTTTCTACCTCCAGATTAGTGCATTATTCAAACACACCCCCTCCGCAGTTTGCAGCACTGAATTTGTTCCATTCCATTCAACAACTTATGCTTCTCTTATTTGCAGCACATCCCAGTAGGCTGAGGTTGAGATTACAGTTTTTAATATAACCTGACAAGGAAGAAAAACACCACTGATACAGGTTAACGCTAGAGCGAAGTCAAGAGTAAAGGAGGAATTCCAGGCTGAGCAGCGGAGTTTATGTTGAGGAAGGGTGGAATTAGGTTGGGAATTTTACTCTTTTTATGAAATATAAATGCAGTTTGACCTCTGTATCTGGACAAAGTACTTTTGTGGTGATTGTCCTTGTACACGGGGAGGGTCAGCGTCCTCTGTACTTGGTTTTCCTTTTGCGTTTCTCTGAGCCTTACTTCTGTCTCCTGGGAATTGTGCACATGGCCATTCTTTTAAGTGTGTGTCTGTGCAACAGGGATTAGTGACTTTCCTAGTTCCTCCTTCTCATGGCCAGATATGGCCACGTCTGGGGATTCCGTGTCACGGATGGGCCGCAACACCCTCCTGATGTTATGACAAAGAACAACCGCTGACTGATGGTGGTGGAGCTGCTCCCTGCTTCTTCCCCTGAATAAACACAGGGGGCTTGACCCTGGTCCCCTCAGGGAACCAGGGAGAAGGCGATTTTCCATAACGGATTTCAGTTAGTTGTGCTAATGGGGAGGACTTGCTGTGCAATTCATGGAATGTGTATAAATTTCAACTTAAGCTGTTGATTAACTGTATGTATTTATACATGTAGAAAAGTAAATTATTTCAATTACCAAGCCTTAGGAATGTAACCCTGCAAGCTTTATTTAAAACCACAATGTAGCTGGGGCGATCATTTCAGAAACAACTCTTCTTTCATGCTATGTATTTCCGTTCTGAGATTTTTCTTTTTAAATTAAGTCTGTCAAAGTCTTTGTAGTTTGATGCTTAATGGTTTTTGAGGAGTGTGTGATCGAAAGCTTCCTAGTTGTTTTCCTGTTTCATTTGTCATATTTTCTGTGAAATTTGGAGATCCATACTTGTGATTTTGAGGTTGGTCTCATTTTCCTTGGGGACTTCCACTTCTTTTCTGCTTCCCTCCCTCCCTCTCTCCTTTCCTCCCTTCTCTCCCTGTCTGCCTCCCTCTCTCTCCTTTTTTTCTTTGTTTTTGTTGATGATGGAAATGATAACATATAGTAAGTGATCGTGTCTCTAAATAGGTTAATAAATTATTAAATGATTGAATTATTCATTGTTCCTTATAGAGATGTATCTTTCAGAAGTCAAACAGATGAATCACTATCCTGAAAAAAGAAAGCCACTAGCTACTTAAGCTTTTATTTTTATTTTTTTTTTTTTTACTTTCTTCTCATGAATGAGTGATTCTTTTATGTGTGGCTTTAATTTTTCTTTAATTCTTGAATCATGGTACAGCAGGGGGAGAGAGGGAGGCAAAGGGTGGAATTGCCTTTTGTAGCTCCTTGGGATCGCATGTAAGATTCTATCACTGAGTGGTGTTTTCTTTTTTTTTTTTTTTTTATTTTAACTTTAGTCATCTAGTTTGTTTCTTTCAGCATCACCTGTGAGTATAAATCATTAGGCTGTGGAATGGGCTGGACTGAGCTGCTTATCCTCATCTCTAATAGAAACTTCCACTTAACAACTTGTAGAAAATCCAGCTTTCTGAATTCATGTTTACTAGCCAGCCTTCTTTCTTTCTTCTGTCACTGGAAGTTAATTAAAATTGCTTGCGTTGGCCTATCTTCTTGGGACTTTGGATCCTTGCTGTGGGGACTTGGTACTCAGCCCCAGGGATTCTCGGAACCACTCTTAGATAAACCTGAATTCCAGCCATGGCAACCTTTCCCCAACACTAGACATGTGGATCAAAGTAGAGGTGGGAGAGAGGGAGGAGCCATCTTGTCCCTGGTCTACTGAAAACAGTGCTGCGCCTAATCCTTCTGTTTTCTGGCATCTCAGCTACAGGCATATTTAACAGACAGGTATTAACTGCAGAAAGCCTGGGCTTTCTAGGCTGGAGAGTTGGCATTAGACCCATAAATGAACAACATCATATTGCGTGTTCATATTTGGTGTTACCACATCCAAGGTAGTTTTCTTCCAGCTCAGACACACAAATAAAACTCTCCTAGTCAACCTGGTTGTTATGGAGAAGAATGTTTGCATCACTGTGTGCCAAAAATAGAATGGAGTGATCCGGTTGAATATCCTTGATAATAAATAGCTCTTTATTCCTCATTGTGTGTGCCTTGCTTACAAACATATCAGAACATTTTGGTTTGTGTAGGCTAGACTGCAGCATTATTTATAAAAAGTAAGAAGCAGCATAAATGAAATTCAAATAATTGAAGCATGCCTCATAGTGAGAAAGTAAGCTGAAGGCTAGAACCCATGGGCTGGAGTTTGAATGTGGTTTGTGTCCCCCAAAGTCCCTCTCTGATGAAAGGCTTGGTTCCCACCTTGGAGATGGAGGGACCTTTGGGAGGTAGGGCCTAGTGGTAGGACCTTAGGTTCCTGGGGACACGGGGTGTTTCCTTGTGTGACCCTCTTGGTGGTTTGCATGAAGGTTGTTATAAAGGCAGCCAGGCTGGCCCCTCTTGTCCTCTTCCTTTTTCTTGTCTCACCACGTGATCCTCCCTTCACATCTGTTCCTCCATCCACCATCTGCCGAGGATCTTTGCCAAAGCCTGTGCTGGGTTTTTCAGAATCCAAAACGAGAAGCTAAATAAGACTTTTTCTTCATAGTAGCTTGTCTCAGGTATTTTATTACAGTGGGAAAAAGTTAAAACACCATCTTTGGATTATTATTTGCTACCATTGTGAGTCTAGGAGAGTATCTACTTACTTGGATGTAAATCGGTCAACAAAGTCACTGTTAGTCCAGGTTTCACAGAATTATTGCTTTTATAGTATGGAAAAAAGCTTTCATTAGTATATCACAGCAAAATTAAAATAGTTGTTTTTGCATTTGAAGCAAAATATAATTCACTTAATTTTACATTTGCCAGCAAAACCAAGGCATACATTATTAGCCTCTGTGCCCTTAATAAATAAGTCTTATATCCTATAAATGTGTTCATAGACCATTTTTAGTCTCAAAGCTGAAATCAGTTTCAACTTCCTAATTAGGGGATGTGGAAACATGAATACAGTTGTAGGTATGAGCTCCTGGTCCTTTCCTGCTCTCCCTGTCTTTCTGTTGCATGGCCTTGCTCTGGGGTGAGCCTCATTTTCTCTACATGCCAGGTAGGATTCTAGTAGTCTGAAGTTTGTCTCTTTCCTTTCTTCCTTGTTCTGAAAGGAAAAGTTGTATTATCCCTCCTTTCTATATGTTGAAAATAATAGGACACTGATTATCTTATTGGGTGACAGTTCGACCCACATATGAACAAATATAAATTCAGAGGGGATAGAGCATATTTGGTTTGATTTGCTCAGGTTTATTCAATGTACCCCCTCCACAGACAGGAAGTAGAATTCTATTGCTATCTACAACAGACAGGAATATTATATCAGGTTCTGAAACAGACCATTCATGGAAAGGGTTCTTTATGTGAGATTAGTCACAACATGTGTAGCACACGTACTGAAAACTGCCTAAGAATTACATTAAAAGACTGTGGGTTGGGGGCTGTCTTCACTAAAGAATAGCAATTTTGTAGAAGAACTTTCTTTTTGTTAACAGTGCAAACACTTTACTTTTTGGTCTTATTGATGATGGTAGTGGCGTCATGGCTGAGTGGGAAAAATCACATAAGGTATATTCTTGAGAATTCTGCCTTAGTTTTGGTTATTTATTCACTTAGTAAATACTTATTAAATATTCCCATCAGGCTGGGAATCGCCAGGAATCAAGACAATCATGGCCCTTCCTCAGACGTCACTCGTCGATGAGCTCACTCGCCCATTTTGCTGAAGACTCTCCTCTCCTGCTCTTCTTAAACCCCATCAGCATTTGCTGTTCTCCCTTCCTGCATTTTGTCTTTGTAGGATTTACCACCATTTGCTTATATTTTTACTTATATATCCTTCGTGATTAGAACGCAGGGTCTCTTAGGGCAGAGATTCTGATTTTATCTTCAGCGCTACTGTTAGTGTCTAGGATTGCGTCTGACAAAGGATTAACTCGGCATGCTTGTTGAATGAACTGACGAATCCCTTTTGTGTCCGTTCCCTGTATATAAACACTAGATGCAATGACTATTATTGATGCTGAAATTTGTCTAAGATGCAAAATAAGGTAGCATAAGATGCAAGATAAGGTAGCACTGTCACCTGGGGGTGACAGTGGAGGTGCTGATTTGGATCAGGTGGTCAGAGAGGCCTCAAAGATGCGGTGACATTTGGGCTGGAGTGACAGGAGGTGCAAAGCAGGTTACTTCTGGTGGACGAGACGTTTCAGCAGAGGAAGGAAAAGTTGAATACTGCAGAGAGGCAAAGTTGTGCCAGGCCATAGTCAAGGAGCTGCAGGTGATCAAGTAGCTGGGAGTGGAGGATGGGGCAGTGAGGGCAAAGGAGGGGTGATGGACAGGGGCTGGGGGTTCTGAGTGAGACTGGACCTGGCACCAGGATCCCTGAGTAGCAGAGTCATGTGGTCTGTCCTAAGGTTTTAAAAGACCACTTGGGCTTCTGTGTGTCCAGCAAGGATTGGAGAAGGAACCCCAGTTGGAGGCTGCTGTGAGAGTCCTGGCAGAAGATGGAGGCTCTGGACTGGGTAATAGAGCAGGCAGTGAAAGTAGATTCTGGGCATATTTAAAAGTTGAGTGGAAGAAATTTGCTAATGGATTGAATGTAAGGTGATCAAAAGAGGAGTCAAGGTTGACCCCAAAGTTTAACTTTTGAATTTGAGCTATTGTATCAAGTTCACTTCAAATCGGATATCCCTTGAAACCAGTGGATTTTGCCAAGTTAAAGTCCATTCTGTAGATATACTTGAGAAAATAATCTTTAAGGAAATAAACTTTGTAACATCTGAAATACGAGAAGCATTGCTAAAATTAGCATGTGTAACTATGTATTCAGGGGGCAAGCTGGATTCTAGGATTTTACAACTTCAATAATTGATGACAAATTATTCAATCTTTAATATTTATGTACATCTAACATCTGTCCTAATTTTGATATTCTTGAACAGTTTGTTCTGCTTTGGAAAATATCGTAGTCATTTGTGGCACACTGAGAGTTGTAGAATGAGGTGGCAGTTGGCTGGGTGGGAGGAACAGGCAGCTTTGGGGATAAGAAAGAACATCACAACTCTCTATTCAGGGAGGGAATTAATCAGTTTCAAGATTTAGCAAAGCAGACTGTGATCCTAATGGATTATCAGAGCCACATCCAGGTCTGTCTGTGTCTGTCTCTTCAGGTGGGTTATATGTATGATTTAAAACGTACATGTCACAGCTGTTCTAAGACCTGAGGTCTAAAGTTCTCTTAAGAACTGAAAATTGTATCTGATTTTTTTTTTTTTATCATTAGTAGAAGTTTGAGAATATATGCCGTAAGCCTGTTAACTTAAATATGCTCAAGAGATCCTGGCAAAATTGAAATTCTACTGTTACAAATATCTCTTTTAGCATGTTTAGGTAAGATAAAAATAAGTATAGTATTTTGTCAAAAAATAGAAAAATCAGTAACTTTTTTGAAAGTATAGTTATCTCAAATATAAGCCATTGAAAACTCTTCTTAATAATAATAATTATTATTTTTATGTGTGTGTGGGTATGTGTGCATGTTACTGGAGATTGAACCCAGGGCCTTGTACATGCTAGGCAAACTCTACTACTGAACTACATTCCAAACATTTCTAAATTTAGTTATAATTTTGAGAGAGAGTCTTTTTTATTTTTTTACAGACTGCATTTTGATTCATTGTACACAAATGGGGTACATCATTTCATTTCTATGGTTGTGCACAACGTAGATTCATACCATTCATGTAATCATACATGTACATAGGGTAATGATGTCTGTCTCATTCCACCATTTTTCATCCCTGCCCCCTGCACCTTGGTAAGTTGCCCAGTCTGGCCTTGAACTTGTGATTCTCCTGCCTCAGTCTCCTCAGTGTCTGGGATTACTGGGAGGGCCACCATGCCTGGTTCCCTTCTAAGTTCTTGATAAAGCTATCCTTGATCTTGAATACATGAATTTTCTTTTTGGTTATGTTTGATGCATGACCCATTTGAACCAATATCCTAAACACCCTTCAGATATAAATGGCTAACTCTGCTGTCCAGTTACAGAAACAAAGCTTTCGAGATGACTGTTGGGGTCAATGGAATCCCTATTCCCATTACTTCGTAGTCTCACAGAACTAGAAAGACCTAACTTGGGTGGCAGTGGTTCTCAAAGGCCTAGTACAGGCCAGAGGCCAAAGTGAGCAAACTCTGCCTTTCTTGGCCCTTTGCTGGCATGAAAAGTGAAGAAAATTCCTGTTCTTTGCCAAGTGCATACAGGAATAACTATTTTAGTAGCAGTTTACAAGAAGATGGTGGATGTACATTTGTTTCTCATACAGACTCTTTTGGTCTTTTACCCTATGTCTGATGAGGTTCCTTCCTCTAAAAGCAGTGATATATAGTTGCTTCTATATGTTTGGTGTTGTTTGAGCTTTGGTTTTTAAGAAACTGGATTATCTTGTGTATTCCATTTCTTTTCAATTCCAACACGATTATATCATAGCATAATGTTTGTTTTCATAAATTTTTCTGTATTTGCTCAATTTTGCTTTACTATCTGCTAATACATTATAAGCATGAAAATAGCTAATATAAGCATGGCTTAAGTACTCTAGTTTCATTTACAAGCTACTATAACTTGAGGCACATGTGTCATCTAAAAACTGTCATCAATAGGATATTGCAAAAACTGTGCAGGGAGGAAAATGAATTGATTCTGATTTATGGGAGAATTTTGAAACTGAATTAAAAATTTGCTTAGAAAAATGTTAATAGAAAAAATGCACACAATACACAATGATAAAATGACTTGCTTTTAGCTATATTTTAATGTTATCTGGTTATAAGCCACTGTGCTTCTAAACATTTTATAATACTATTACAACCAATCTTTTGAGTTAAGTTCTTCATTGCATAACCATAATTTTTGCTTAAAGTCTATGGAGAGTTAGGGAATGAAATGAAGTAGAAATTGGGCCACTAGAGTTTTAGGTTCAATTTTATTTTAGAGAAATCTAAGTTTCTTTCTTTCTTTCTTTTTTTTTTTTTTCCCCTGTCCTAGTAATCAGTCAGAAAATGACAAGAAAAGTTCTTCTCACAGTTATCAGGAAATTTAGTTTTTTTCCTAGTCATTTTTCTTGTGTTCCCCCCTTTTACCCCAAATACCCAAATATAGAAGTGAGACGATGACAAAAGTCAGTAAGATTTTTAACTAACATGACTGGTTTCATAACTTCCTACCCTCCTTTAGGAACCCCAAAACAAATTTGATCCCTGTTTGGGATAACCCCTGAAAAACATCTTTAATCTATTGATTATTATGCTGACATCCCTACATTTGGTACAGGAGTCACAAATGGACCCTGTCTCCAGGACCCAGCCAGGCTGTAAATGAGTGAGCTCCTTTGGTGACGAGCACTGTAGAAAACACACCTGCCCCACAGGCCTGGGGCAGCTGCTGCTCCAAGCTGCTGAGTTCGAGCTGCTGAGTTCGTGGGAGGGTGGTGGTCTAGTATTGCCAGTGTTGTTAGTCAGAAATCTCATTTCAATGGAAATCTCCTGATTTTTTACTGTCAGTAATTGATTTAAATTTCAAAAGAATTCATTTGGTCTAGGAATCCTCATTGACAATGTTTGAAGGGGAAGTTCAACTAGATTTTTATGGTAATTCCAGTAACTGTGGAAAATGAGGGGAAAGGCTAGAAGATATTTGAGGACTGACTGCCCAGGTGAATTACAATAGTGGCCAGTACTAGGCAATGCAGAGAGTTCTAGAAAGACAATAAAGAGTGGACTGGAGACTTCAGGAATAGCAGGACCTAGGCATAGGCAGGACATGAGAATGAATGAGAGCCTGCAGATGAAGTTTGAGTTTCTCTGGGGTCCTGAGAAAAATAAACTGGCAGGGCTCAGGTGGAATGTGCATATTTTTAACAGTAATCTGAAATCCAATTATCTGTCTTCCGCAAGTGCAGACACCACTCCCGCGCACACAGAATAATTACACCATGTATGGGCTCGGTTTTGATTTTTCAATCAGGATGCGCTGATGCCATTGCTACATTTGCTCAAAAGGTCACAGCTTCAGTGGTTTAGACGCTGGAAAGCAAGGATGAAAATAGAATGCCAGAGTGATTTTGTAAAGCAGATGGGGGAAAAGCTAAGGGAGGTCAGTCCACAGTCACTGGCAGGAGAGCGAAAGGAGAGAGGCAAGGTCAGGAACTGAGAGCGCTGGTGGAGACTGGTGCTAGCGAAGCGGAAAGTGGGGAGCTGTGGTGATTCTTCCACTCTGGGTGAGCTCGGTTCTCACACCTGATCATTCTCTGTTCAGCAGGTAAATAGCCTATCCATTGCTTAATTAATTAGACATTAATGAATTAATGTCTAATGACCTTTGAAATCCTAGCAGAATCTATCATCTCTGAAGAAAAACTAAGTTGGCAGGGGGCAAATATTAGGACAGGGAAAGAAAAGCGATGATCATATCAATTCAACAGGATTTAATAGGCATTGTCGGGTACAGGAGAAGGTCCTGAGGATGGAACATGCAGACACAGTCAAGCTCTCAAGGCAGATAAACATTTGAATAGCTAATCGCAACAGATGGAAGAAATACTGTATCAGTTGTCGTGGAGAGATTAACCTCAGGGTTCAAGGGAGAGATAAATATCCACATAGCGGTATCCATTTTGGGGAAGGAGGGTTTCTTTTGGAAACCCAAGACTTGTCAAGCTCAACATGGTAGCTCACAATATGGTTTGAGAGTCAGTCTAGTGAGGTTAGAGATGACTGACGCTTTCCAAAGAGAATTCATTAAACAATTTTTTTTTTTTTTGGGTGCTGGGGATCGAACCCAGGGCCTTGTGCTTACAAGGCAAGCACTCTACCTACTGAGCTGTCTCCCCAGCCCCCCAAAGAGAATTCATAAAGCAAAATGATTGCCATGTCTAGAAGGAAGCCCAGAAGAGTCTTGACCTTGCATCAGCAGAGATGATTTACTAGATCCACACAGAACAGGCCACACCTCTGTCATTCTTGGTCTCTGTGTTGTAGTTAAGCAATGGGGATCATAAGCACTGAGGGAAGAGGGTCAGGGTAGACTAGATGATGAAGTGAAATAAGACCTTGATGGCAGAAGAACTCCAAGTGTTGCTCTGTCATTAAAATGTGAGATGAGAAAACAAATGCCTTCAACCCAGCAGATTAGGAAACTTCATCATGACCAAAATGCCTTTTATGTGACTCGAGAAACAATTGGAGATGGAGGAGAATAAGTTGGACTGAATCCCTCCCTTTTGCTCTCACGTCTTCTGTGTTTAAATCCTGTCTCGACTCCTCCAGGAAGCCTTAACTGATCAAGCACAGGGGTCGTTAATTCTCCCACGCCTGAGGCCCAAGAGCAGCTGTGTCCAGGCTTGACCCATGTTATCATCCTGTCAGCTTGCATGTCTAAGAGCGTGTTGTGGTTTGGATGCGAGGTGTCCCCCAAAAGCCAAAGTGTGAGGCAGTGCAAGAAGGTTCAGAGGAGAAATGATTGGGTTATGAGTCTTAACCCAATCAGCGAATTTATCCCTGATGGGATTAATTGAAGTGATAGGGTATGGCTGGAGGAGGTGGAAATTGGGGTGTGGCTATGGGGTATAGGTTTTTATGTGGAGAGTGGAGTCTCTGCTTCCTGATCCCCGTGATGTGAGCTGCTTCCCTCAGCCACCCTCTCCTGCCATGATGTTTGCCTCACCTTGAGCCCTGAGGAAGGCAGTCGGCCTTCTGTGGACTAAGACCAAGACCTCTGAAACCGTGAGCCCTCAAATAAACCTTTCCTTCTCTACAGTTGAGCCGGTCAGATCCTTTTAGTCACAGCTGCAAAAAAACTGTTTAAAACAGAGTGTGTGCCTGGTTGCTAGGATAATAGGTAGTCAACCGTACTGGAACATTCCAGAGAGTGAAACTTGGGAAGGGAGAGTGCTATTGGGGCTATTAATAGTTCCTGAGAAGCACCAGGCATAAGAGCGACCAGGGCTGTGTGGTCACTGCCCTTATTGCCCTAACTGGGTCATATGGTTCTTTCATCTTCTCAAGGCTTTGCACAGAGCAAGTATTCTGTGATTACATTAGAGGCAATAGAGAGGACCTTGGAGATCACATGAGCCTGAGTCTTCATTTTAAAGGTTAGGAAATTGAGGCCCAGAGAGGTTAAGTGACTTGCTTATGGAGGCACAACTAGTTTTGACCTTGGAGTCTGTTCTCTTCATCCCCAATTTTGTTTTTATATTGAAGCCCCAGACTAATACATTTTCTCAAATATTGCCTTGTGTTTATTACCTGGTTGATTAGTAATGTTTTCTTGACTCATGTTAGCTTCTGGTGTATGATTTATTGATATGATCTGTGTTTTTGTTTCCCCCTAGCCCCCACCAAATAATTCATATGTTGAAAGCTAATGCCAATGTGGTGATGTTCAGAAGTGGGGTCATTAGATGCTGATGAGGCTACGAGAATCTGAGGATGTTAACAGTTGCTTGACCCCTGTCACGTGGGGACACAGTAAGAAGGCTCCATTCTGTGAACCCAGAATTAGGTCTTCCCAAGACACCGGGACCTTGGTCTTGCACTGCCTGTCCTCCAAACTGTGAAGAATACCTTCATTTCATTTATTGTCTACCCATCTATGATGTTTTGTCATAGCAACCAGATAGGCAAGTTTTTCTATCTTTCCCCCCCATGCTGCACAGTGATCAGAACTGTGCTGAGACATGAAATGCTCAGCAAATGTTAATTGAAGTCACAAATGATCATTGAAAATTTGATTCTGATCAGTGAGAAATAATACAGTCAGATTCTCTTATAAATAGGAATAAAAAATCTCAGGAGTATTATGTGCATATTCTGAGGTCAGTCAGCCAGTTAGTGATACAGCAAACTAAAACTCAACTTCTCATGCTTTGCCTCCTGTGTCCTCCTGCTTCAAAAGTGACTGGTAGCAAAATACTAGGGACCTAAAAATTGAAGTGACATGGTAATAATTTATATTTTTCCTGAAATTTTCCAAATACTATCTTATGTTACTGGACTCCCCATTTAACCCAGTGAAGCTGGTAAGTTGGCTGAGCATTTATAAATTAGGCAATCAAGACTCTGAATTTTAGTGACTTAGCCTGAATTGGTTCAATTTCTCCGAATAAAAAGAACACAAAGAAACCTGGTCAATCTTAATTCTGTCCTTGAAAATGTCTTTTCTAATTCTATGAGGCAAAGCTCTGTCAGCAGAACTGTTTAAGGAAGGAATTAAGGTTGTATATTAAAACACTTTCTCTAGGTTATCACTTATGCACCAATATCTTGGGATATTTGTGCTTTTTGGGGGTTTCTCATTGTAAGAAATAAGAAAATTATAGTTCCTCATTATTTTAGTGAGACAGGTGAAGAATTTTGGAATCCTGGACTGAGTGGGCTAAATCTAAGGCAAATGATAAAAATTTTCAGAATTCTAATTAAAGATATAAATAGAAAATGCAAAAAAAAAAAAAAAAAATAGATGCCCTGTACAACTGCATACAGAGTGAGCTGAGATGCTTGGGGCATGGTGTTGCATTTCTGATGTGATTTGCTCTGAGCATCCTGAGTGCTGGGTTCATCCTGCAGCACTTTGAGGGGACTTGGCATTCTCTGCTGGCTTCACACTCTAATTAGGGAGCATTTAGGCTTGTGTTTACTGTGCTCGACAACATCGACCTAAATCTACCCTATTAACAAATGGCGTTTTCCAGGTTGTTTTGTTGCTTTGCTCCATTGAAGTTCGACTTAAACTCTTTCTAATTAAATTAAATGTGAATGAGAGAAGACTGTGAGATGAGGTAAATATCCTCAGTTCTTCCAGAACCTTCCCTGGATAGGAGCTGAACAGCTCTTTCCTGGGGGAGTCTGCAGAGAGTGTGAGGTGCCTAAAGGAAAGTAGGAGCCATGCAGAGTGCACTGGGTATTTCCAGGCCTTCCACCAGGGCCAGGCGTGTGACAGGCACCCAGCAGACACAGGTTAAATGAACTGACCTGTCCAGAATCCAGAAGCCTCCCCCAGCAGCCTCCCTGGACTTCTCTGGCAAAACAAAGAGATTCTTTGGAAGGCCCCACACTGACCTTGGCAGTGACCTTGGTGGGTCATCATGAATTGTTTTCTTTTTTCTTCCCCACTGGAAAGTCATCCCACCTTCTGGGGACCTCTTGCATTTTCATTTTATTTATTTTGTCTCTATATTTAATGTCCTTTGCCTCTGTATCATTGTCTGGTGATGTTTAATGCATATTTGCTGAATAAAATAATTGAGGAATGATTTCCTGCTACCATTTTTCCCATAACTTATGAAGGTAGAATTGGATTAGGAATTAAAAATACATAGTGCTTTAACTTGCACACAAAGCATCATCATTGAATACTGAGTATAACATAAATATAATAGAACATAAAGTAATTTAAAGTATATATATAAAACATACTATTAATAAAACAAGGTAATATAAATCACATATAAACATATAACATACTCTAAATAATAGATAATGTAATATATATGGAGTAGCAGATAATACCTAATGTAAAATTAAAGTCTCTTGTTACATTTGACTTTTTATCCACTTAGTCTATTACAGTATTTAAAATGACTGACACAATCAATACTCAAGTCTTAAAGCTCTGGAGATAGCCCATTTCGTGTCTTTGGGCAAGTAACTAATCCTCACTAAGACTCACTTTTCTCATCTGCAAAGTCTGTGATAATGTCTACCTGTGGGTTATTAGAGTAATAGCAGGTGACATTTGTGGATTTTTGAGCACTTATATGGTAAAGATGTGATTGTAAACACTTCGCATGTACCTGAATCTTGTTTGCTCCTCATGCTGCCAATCTCATGGGTAGCAATGATCTTTCCCACTTATCAGGTGAAGAAACTAGACTGTGTAGGTTTTTTGTTTTGCTGTTTTTGTATTGGGGTAGGGATAAAGTGCTTTTCAACCATATGCTCTCTTACACTAAAGAGGGAAGACAACTGAGAAGCATTGTTGAGCAGGCAAGACAGAATTTTTTAAAAATTCATGGAATGGGTTCCTTTGGAACCACCACATCACACATTAAAAATCACAACTACCCAGATACTTGAGAGGAAAACAACCAAAGAACAGAGTCCTGAAAACTCCAAACTCTTCCTCAGACACACCTCAGTCATTGCAGTACTGGATTCCACAGTGGGAATTCCAGGATTGACAGGAAGAGAGGTGCTGTGGAGAGAAACCAATGAGGCCTGTGGGATTTAGAATTTGTACAGGGTTCTTGGTATTTATGTGCAAGTGTGTTGTCTCGTTTCATGAAATACTTATGGAAAGGAAAGATGTGATTTTTGTCTTATGAACCTGTTGCTGTGCATGCCAGCATCATTAGGAAAAAGGAGTTTAGTCAGATATACTATATATCAGAGTGTGATATTTTATATCAGAGTACTATTACTGGTCTTCTACCCAAAGAAATCTGCCTTCCTACCCAAAAGTTTCCATCTCAACAGCAAAGACACCCCTTCTCCAATTCAAAGCCAATGGGCTATTTTTGCGGTCCCCAAATACAATCAGAAGGATTACATTATTCTCTTGATGTGAGCTGTTTGGCCTGAAAAATAAATACATGAAGCTGAATGAATGCTCCAAAATTTGTGTAGCTACAAGAGGTGGGAGAGAAATGGTGCCCACTTCCCCTATATCCATAACTCCACTTGCCTTTCAACATTTAATACTGAATATAGACAGGACCACACCCAATGCCAAATCTTAATTCTCTTCTATACTTCTTTTTCTTGAGAAAGTCTAAAATGCAATACCAATAAAATGTTTCAGATGGTGTTTATAGAAATTACTCCATAGCTTCATATTTTTCCATCTCTCTCTTTTTTTTTTTTTTGCAGTGCTGGGGATCGAACCCAGGGCCCTGTGCTTGTAAGGCAAGCACTTTACCAACTCAGCTATCTCCCCAGCCCCATAGCTTCATATTTTAATTGCAGGTTAAACTTGACCTTGATATTACCAGCCTCTAAGAGCTTTAAGATCAAAGATTATTCCCAGCACATTATAGGTACAAACACATGCTTGTTAAATTGTTGCAAAAGTATATTTAGCTAGTTTCATTTGTCTTCCTAATAGGACTTTGTATAGATTTATTGACCTGGAAAGGGTAGTTGATATCATAAAATAGTTTCACATCTTTGGAACAAAATATTTCTTTAAGTAGAATCTTTTTCTTTTAAAAAAAGAAAAATAAGGTCATCTCATGGGCTATAATAATAAAGATATCATATATGGTAGATAAAATGATCCAAAGGTACATTTGGTTCTACTTATTGGATTAAAATGGAAACTCAGGATCATGGTCTTATTGGATTTTTTAAAAAAATTTTACTGTGCAGAAAAGGATTAAAAAAATGTGATATATATATATGCTATGTAAATTATGGATTTACATATGTAAAATTCATGTAAATTATGTAAATTGTGGATTTTTAAAATCTCTGCAGTCTTCCTAGTAAGTGGTCTTCCTATTAAGAGGTTGTGATAGATGGCATCTAGACATGAAATGATTCACTCAAAACCAGAAATATTATTAATGCCAAGGTGAGATGATGAGATGATGATTCCAATAGCTTGATGCCCTTAGTCAGTGTTTCCTACTTCCTTCATCCCTTCATCTGCCTAACAATTAAAAAAATAAGTAAATAAAGTTTGAAGTTTCAAAATTATCAGTTTTTTTTTTAAACTTGAGTCTACAAGGTATTTCTAATTCAGCTCTTTCATGATTTGGTTAGAAATCATCTCTGTGGCTCATTTCCCATAAACTAGCACCCTTGGATATATAGGGGACTGTGGGAAGGTGCCTCTCACCCTGGGGTAAAGAAGTGTCTTTGGACTCATTCAACTTGAGCTTGACTCTACCTGAGATGCTCAGGAAGCCTTTCTGAGTTCCAGCTTCCATCTCTCTCCATTTAAATTACCATCCTGTAGAGCTCTGGATTTTGCCTAACCCCTCAACTCCCTCCCTGCACTCACTGCTGTGGCTCCCATCTCTTTTGGGCAGGATCAGCCCTATTTCTACTTTCCTGTTTGTTCTCTAAACTAGAATTCACTCCTGCAACCACAATGAAGTTACCTCATTCTTTCACAATATACTCAGTGGAGTATTTGTATGTCGCTATGTTCTTTGGTCTTTTGCACTGCAAAAGTATACGCCTCGTGACAATCAGGGAGTTTGTCTGCCTGACTCATGCATGCACGTCAGTCAATTTTGAATCTTGTACAAATGTTGACTACACAATTAATAAAGACCTATGGAGTATTTGGACTAAAATTCATTGGATCCAGAGTATACCTGACCCTGGAATCAATAAGCTAGGTTACTGTGACCTCCTCTGGTTTCAAGATTATCTTCACTGAAGTGAAACAATCTTATTTTGCATTATTTGAAAATGTTACTAATAAAAAAACCACAGAATTGAAATTTGAATGATCCCAACATCAAGGCCACTGTATCACCCAGATTCCAAACCAATTAGACATTTTCCAAGTCTCTCAGTTCTGGCCTATGAGGACCTTGTCTGGGAGTGACAGTCTCTGTTATTGCTTATTGGAATGATAGTTTACAAGTCCTTGACAGCTGCTGTATACCGGTATTTCTAAAATGTCTTTAAAAGAATTTTTAAATTCAGGTTTCAAAGATATTTCAGGTTTGTAGGTTTTGCTGTCTATCTTAGAAAAAGACTGTTTTAGATATTGTCTTTTGAATTTCCTACTTTTGTCATTTTAAATGTGGTGTAGGTGTCCTGGGTTAGGATTCAGAATATGTGAGTTATGGATTCATTCTATTATTGATGAGCTTTGTCATTACAATTAAATTATGTATCCTATCTAGGCATAAGTCTTATTTAGTGAACACAAAAGCTTGTCTTACTATGACACCTTTTCCTCTCTCAGTGCGTGCATGCATGCGATTTATCATAAATGTTGTATGATTGATTCAGTACTTTGGGAACTCCGTGAATTTGCTTGCTCTGCACAAATGTTATTGAAGAATTGCATCTGCTTCCTTGAAGTTTTTCACATTCAATGTTCTTTTTTTTATAATGTTAAAATCATTTTAATAATGATCTAAATTGGATATAAATCCAGGTGAGCTTCGTTGTCATTTTCTATAAGCACTGTCGTGTGTGATACTGATTAATTTGCCTCTGACAGCAAAATAAAATATGGTGTTCAATGTTTCTGTCTGATTTACTTTTTTCTCTTGGGATAGTGTGAGCATACACTGATCAGAGTTGATTTTAACTGTTGATCAGACTCCATGAAGCACAATCTCAATAATTGTTTTCTTTGGATGTTTCTTTCCTGATGTCCAGATCGATTTACAGGCAGACTGCAAAGATGCATTCTTAGAATAGAAAGAGACGTAGTCAGATTAGGGAGAAAGCCACTTACAGCAGGAATTGTGTGCTAACACTGTGGTTCACCATAGTGCTCACTCCTCAGAGTGTCCCCCTTCAAGTTGTACATAATTGATATTGCCAGGAGCACGCGCCCATTCTTTTTACACAGCTGGGAGAATAGGGTGGATTAGAATAGAGAATGAAGACTCAGGTTGTACTGGAGACCTAAGCCTGTTCTTGTTCCTAAAATATCACATTCCTTAGAAATGAATATTTCCATTGCAAATGAACAGAGACAAGCAGGTAGGTTGAACCAGCCCTTTATATTGTTCCTCCCTGAAGGGATGATTTCAACAGATGGCGGAAACTCAGCAAAGATTTGGCAGGTGCCAATCAGCTATTTTAATTAGCATATTTGTTAAAGGAAAACACACATATTCATATACTCTATATTTCCATCAATGTTGGACCATATCTATGAAGATGATCCTATAAGATACTACCTGGTGACTTCATAGCCATCTTAATTGGTACAAATCCACACTATGATGATCACAGGATTTCATCCTATGAAATCACTCGCTGACACATTTTTCAAAATGTGTCCCTGTCATTAAAAGACGCTTGACTGTATACGCTTCAGAACGTAACTTTTTTCTATCTTACCTCCTGAGGTACCTTTCATTTTTAGAGTCTGCATGTGTTTTTAAAAACCTGAGATACTTGCTGTCAAGTGAGAATATTTCCCAAGCCACAACCAGATTATGCTGATATTCCCTAGAAGGAATTTTCACATTGAGTTTAATCAGGGTGCTCACCTGGTGGGTTCCATCCCCAAATCAACACATAACATTAACCTGCAGGGCTCACCAGGAGTCTCTGTGGGGGAATCAGAACCTTCTGGGTATTCTAGAGCAACTTTTAGAGTTCTTAAAATAAAAAGTGACAACAGATTCTTCTTGCACAGAGTTTTTCTTGACAGATTGCTGTGAGAAAGGTGTTAGCATGTCTATTTCATGAACAAGTAGTCTGACCCTCCGAACACTTAAATAACTCGCAGGAAGGTCCCATAGCTGGTAAGTGGCACAGCCAGAATTTGAAGACAACACCATGATTAGCAAACTGTCTATCTGCCTTATGCTGCATTCTCTTCCTTCCAGTTTCAAGGTCAGTCCAGAGAAGGCTTCCCTCCCACCCACACGTGTTGAATCCTTGTGCTAAAGGCAGGTGACACCATGGGCCTTGCACACACGGTGAATGTTTTTTTCTTTTTTTCCTTTTTGGTAAAACATTGGGTAATGATGTCTGTCTCATTCCACCATTTTTCATACCCCCCTATCTCATTTCCCTCTACATAATCTATAAAGTTCCTCCATTCTCTCACCCCCACCCCACGCCTCCATTATACATCATCATCCACTTATCAGGGAAAACATTTGGCCTTTGGTTTTCTGGGATTGACTTATTTCACTTAGCATAATATTCTCCAGTTCCATTCATTTATCTGCAAATGCCATAATATTATTCTTCTTTATGGCTGAATAATATTCCATTGTGTATATATATATATATATATATATATACCACAATTTCTTTATCTATTCATCTGTTGAAGGGCATCTAGGTTGGTTCCATAATCTAGCTATTGTGAACTGAGCTGCTATAAACATTGATATGACTGTGTTACTGTAGTATGCTAATTTTAAGTCCTTTGAGTATAAACTGAGGAGTGGGATATCTGGATTGAAAGATGAGTCCATTCCAAGTTTTCTGAGAATTCTCCACACTGATTTCCAGAGTAGCTGCACCAATTCGTAATTCCACCAGCAATGTAAAAGTGTGTCTTTTTCCCCACATCCACACCAACATCTATTATGTATACGTATGATGACACAAATGGTATGAATCTACATCGTGCACAACCATAGAAACGAAATGGCGTACCCCATTTGTGCACAGTGAATCAAAATGCAGTCTGTAAAAAATAAAAAATAAAATATAAATAAATCAATCTTGGTTAATAATTAAGGATAGAGTGTCTTCTGTTTGTGTCATACATTTAAAAATAAAACAATATTCATGGTGACATATTTGGGAAAATGATAGAGCTTGAAATATAAAATATAATTAAAAAAACAAAAAAATGGATTCCTTTTAGAGAGACATGACTGTATAATTCATTTGATATAATTGTACAAGCATGGAATATGTCTCATTCTACTTAGGACCCCATTCTTATGGATGTACATAAGGGGATTCACTGTGGTGTATTCACACGATGAGCATATAGGAAAGTACATGGGAGGGGTTCATTTTCAAGGAGAACAGAGTGTTAATTCATTAATGACTTTGACAGGCTCCTGACATACCTGAGCTGCTCGGAAGCTTGACTTCTTAATTATCTGGAGTGAGACTCCCCACAACGTCAGATCTTCAGAAGGTGCCAAGCTCCTTGGTGGTGCCACTGAATGGAAGGAGCCACGCAGGCGGCCCAGGGAAGTGGAGATGTGAACACTCCAGCCAGGGCCTGAGAGAAGTTCCCGGGCAGATGAAAAGGGAAGGTGGGCTTTCGATGGCACCAAGGATAATGACCAATTAAAAAATAAAACCCAGCCGAGAAAGACACGAAAAGCTGAGAGAGAGGAGAGAGAGAGAGAGAGAGAGAGAGAGAGAGAGAGAAATGAGAGATGGGCATAAGAAATAGCAGAGAGAGTGAGTGGCAGTGGCAGAAGAGAGAAGGTGATATCCATGGAGTGACAACAGAGCATCGTGTGACAGCTCTTCTAAGCACAGAAAGGAAGTGTGAGACTCGGGGAAGAATTCATTTCTGTGCTTAAGATGAGGATTAGGGAATAAAGAGCAATTTAATTATTGGAGATAATATTGCTAATTCTCTCCATCATATTTACTAAGTACTCCCACGTGTGATATTTCATTTGATCTTCACAACAGTTCTATGTGGCAGGTTAAGTGGGTAATTCAGTCTTCCCTTTAGAAATGTGGAAACTGAGTGTCTGACTTATCTGCTTTCCAGAATAATTGGTGGAGTTGACATCCAGAAATGTGTGTTCGGGCTGCACCTGGTTCATTTTCTCATGTACTGCTGAACATCATCCTGTGATGTTAAAGGCTGTCTACCACCGGATGGATTGGGACGTTTCCTTACTGGGCTAGACTGGTCTTTTTAACTTAATGTTTATAGGGCATAATAATTTGTAAAGAGTGCGGCACTTCTGGACATGGTGGTGCATGACTAGTCCCAGCAACTTGGGAGGCTGAGTTGTGAGGATTGCAATTTTAAGGCCAGCCTCAGTAACTTAGCAAAGCTGAAAGCAAAATAAAAAATAAAAAGCAATGTGACTCAGTGGTAAACTGCCTCTGGACACAATCTCTGGTATAAAACAAAACAATGCCTAAACTGCTGCATTTTTCTACCCTGAGCATTGACTATAGCACAAGGATCAAGTATGGCAGAAAATTTAGGCATGGTGTCATACTCCTACAATCCTAAAGATTCAGTAGGCTGAGGCTGGAGGATTCCAAGTTAGAAGCTAGACTGGGCAATTTAGCTACAGCCTATCTCAAAATTAAAAATAAATAAATAAATATAATATAAAGTTCTTGGGGTGGCAAAGCATTGTAGGTTCAATCCCCAATGCAAAAAAAAAGAAAGAAAAGTTTGAGAGAAAAGGTAATGTTTTTGTTATGACAATTTGGTTATAGAAAGCAATGGCCTGAAACTCAGGATGTGTGTCCTTTGCAATAGAGGCAGGAAGCCAAAATGACTCACTGCAGCATAAACAAAGGCTACTCTTCCTAGAGGGACCTGTAAGTGGCCATCTGTGGTTCCTTTCTGGCCAGGATGACTTTCCTCCTCATCTTGGTGGTGGGTGCATTAGATAAGGCTGATCCATTGCCCCTCTTCTACTCTCAAATAACAGATTGTTATGCCCCTTGCTGGATCAATCAATGTTCTCTGGTCACTTTGTGCTTTTCTGCCCAGTGTGTAGAAAAAATTATTGCTTTTCTTGTGTATTGCTCATGGGGATGTAAGTCTGGGCTTCCAGGTAGCATTTTAGCCACCTCAAGGAAAGAGTGACAGAAAGCTCAGGACAGTCAGAGCTCTTGGATTCACTGATTGAGCCTCCAAAAAGTAGCATCACCCGAATCTTTGAACTTGTCACTTGGGATAAAAATATTAGACCTCGCGCTACTGTGACTTCGGATTTGGTGGCTCTGAAACTCATACATACATACATACATACTGGAAGCTTGTATGTAATAATATAACCAAAACCTGCTGTATAATAAGGGTTTAGATATGAGGTATACCCTCCAAATGTTCACGTGTAAGACAATGCAAGAAAGTTCAGAAGTGAAATGATTGGGTTATGAGACTCTTCACATAATCAGTGCATTAATTCACTGATAGGGATTAACTGGGTAAGGACGGTGGGTGTGGCTGGAGGAGGTGGGTCACTGAGGATGTGCCTTTGGGGTTTATATTTAGCCCATGGTGAGGGAAGCTTATCTCTTTCTCTGATTCCTGCTTTCATGTCCTGAGCTGCCTTCCTCCTCCACACCTTTCTACCACAGTATTCTGCCTCACCTCAGACCCAAAGCAACAGAGTTGGCTATCTGTGGACTGAGATCTATGAAACCATGAGCCCCATATAAACCTTGCCTCCTCTAACATTGTTCGTGTCAGGTTTTTTTGGTCTCAGTGACAAAAAAAAAAAAGTGCTCACTAAAATAGCCACTATGCAATTCATCCCTAGGTTGGATCTCCACTACCACCAAAAAAGCAAGAACAAAACATTCTACAAACTTTCATACATCATTCATTTACTCCTCCCAACAATCCAATGAAGTGCATTTTATTGTTTTTTCCATTATGTGACTGAGGCATGGAGAGGTTGAACCACTTGCCAAGATCAAACAGGAAGAGGCAGAGCTTGCACTTGAACCCAGGCAGTCCTGCTGTACTCCGTGAACTCTATTCAGTCTGTCTCTGTATATGAACCCCCTACCATACATGTGTGCATGCTTAGACACATGTAATGAGTGTGTTTCATCTTTCTGTAATATACCAATATTTTTCCATAATGAATTGTTATAAATTAGGTTATTAATGCGGTCATGTTTGTGAAAATATCTCAAATTTCATCCCATTGTCATAGCCAAGAACAGAAATGGCTACTAGAAAGGAAACTATTGATCTATGAGTATTTTTAAAAGGATACAGAGAGGAAATTAAAATGAATGAGTATAGTATTAAAGCATCCATGTTACAGGACATTAAATCTCAATAATAGCAACTGATTAGCTGATTGAGTCTTTTTTGGCAATTGAGAAGAAACTGGAGACAACCAGATATGGGCACAGGGGCAGAGATCATAGGGGGAGAAATCTTTGAATAGATACTGACTGAAAACTAAAATATTTTGTGAACCAACATTTAACCAAGCCAGATACTTGGAAATTGCAAATTCAGATTACAATAAAGATATGACTTATCTACATTTTTGTAGAAAGTCATCTCTAAGGACCTTTAGTCCTTTGATATCCTTATGTGGAAGAACCTGAATCTATTTTGCAGGGATTACCAACGCTAAGTTATAGTCAGTGAATCCAGTGCCAAGGTATGTGTGGAATTAAAAGAATTAACCCACCCTGTACTGCTGATACTAGCTTCCATAAAAAAAAAAAATTGCTTAAAAAGTGTTGTGCAAAAAATGCAAACAAAAAATTAGGTAAACACTTGTAAGAGTAAATCTATTCTGTGTTCTTAGAAAAAGAATTGTCTCAGAGTCACGATTATGTCTTAGGTTGGGGGAGGCAAATCAGCTAAACCCAGTCCACTACCTATTTTTGTAACCCCTTTATATTAAGAATGCTTTTATATTTTTAAATGATTGAAAAGTTGCAAGAATAGTAATATTCAGTGACTTGTAAAAAATTATATGAAATTCAAGTTTCAGTGTCCTTAAATAGTGTTACTGGAATACTGCCACACAAATTTACATATTGTCTGCCACTGTTTTTGTGCTAAGCCAGCAGAGTTGAGTAATTGTGACAGAGACTGTGGACCATGAGGACTGAAATGCGTACTTGGCCCATAATAGAAACAGTTTGCCAGATCTGTTGGAGGATAATGAAGCTTTCATATGGAGAAGCACTTGAAATGTCCATCCTAAGGCAACAGAGTTGGCACATAGACACATAGACAGATCTCTGGTTTGTGTGTGCATGCATGTGTATGTGCGTGTGTTTGTATGTATTAAACATCCTGCCTATTGTGCTGATAGTGCTTCCTGGATTGAAAGTATAAACCAAGGTTGTATCAAAATATGCAGTTTTAGAATTTTTTTGTGTGCATGAAAACATCATGCAGTTGGCCCATTGTATCTGCACATTCTGCTTCAGATTCAACCAGTCACAGTTCAGAAATATTTTAAAAATGGCATCTCTCACTGAACATGTACTTTTTGTTCTTGTCACTATTCCCTAAACAGTTCAGTATAACATCTATTTGCAGAGCATTTACATTATAGTATTATGGATAACCTAAAGATGATCTAAAATATACTGGAGGATGTGCATGGGTTATATGCAGGTACTCCACCATTTTATATAAGGAACTCGAGTGTCATCTGTGCATTTTGGTGTATGTGTGTGTCGGGGGCAGGTCCTGGAACCAGTCTCCCACAGATACTGAAAGATGACTGTTCAATCCACTGTCACAGTGATGTAGTGGGATACCAGTTTCTTTATGACAAAAAAACATATGCTTGTTTTGATAATGGAAATATTTTCTGAATATTGAGATCTATTGAAATATGCTGTCTCATTAAGATATAAGGAAAAATTTAGGTTTTGGAATGAGGTTTTCTTAAAGTGTCTCTGTCAATTCTTGAAATGTTGCAGTTCTTGGGCGTCTCTCACTCCACCTGTTGAAGACTTGGAAAGGCACGTGGGATAGAGTGCAGAAGACCATGATCCCTGTGCTCCATTGTCCTGCAATCTAAAGACTGCAGTGAGAATGCTGAGGATATATGACAGACAAAGGAAAGAATACTCAGAAGAGGCCAGGACTTCATATCTTAGAGTTTGCTGTGAGAATTGTTGGGTTTGTGCCATCTGTATGTTGTAATTACCAACCAGCTCTATATTTATATATTCTACTCATATATTTTATTTTTCAAAGAATAAATCATATAATGTATACAAAATACATATCTAATCATGTGGGTTGAAGAATAATAAACTCATCAACCACTTTTTCCTGTATTCTTAGGAAATTCATTTTCTACCTTCTAGACTGTCTTGGTTCAATGTTCCTCTGAAAACCTGTGTGTCTTTGAGTCATGATCCTTGACTCATTCATCTTTGTTTGTTTCTCATTACCTTCAACATGAAAGTATTTAAATAAATGCATTTAAAATGAATGCTCTGCAAACTCTCTAAGAGGAGAAATATTTTTTAACTGACTGCTGCCTGTGGTTACTGAGTTTAGAAGCACAGTATAGGCAATTAATCAATGTTGAAATCAACTGGAATAAAATTTCCTGTTAGTCCATACAGGTGCCTCTTGGGTGTCTGCGTAGGTGACGTGCCAGGATATGAGTTGCTCGTACATTTTCACCAAAGTACTAAATAGAACATAGACCCTATGAGATGACGAGGTGCTTAAGGCTCCTTGTCCATTCATGGATGACTTTCAGTTGCATAGATTGTAACTATCATACTCTTTCTCTCTCTTCCCAGTGACTTCTGTTAGTCATGTCAAGCTGGTCTGCATTTTGCTGCTCTCATGACATGATTAAAGGTGTCCCTGCTGCTCATGTCATTGGGAGCTTTAGCTCAAGGCTGATCTTTTCTCCATTCTACTTCCCCTCTTAACCTTTACACTGTCCTCTTTCTGACACTTCTTGATTTGGCTTTACCAGCCAGAGAGATCATTCTTTCCCCATTGATGCCAGCGACTTCAAGCAAACTGTGGATTTCCAACCTGCACATCTCTACTTATCTTGGCTACTTTCGTCAGTGTTTGCTTTGAGAGGCTATATTTTAAAGTTTGCATTTCTAGCTGTTCTAAACAGGAAAGGGGGATGAATCTGACTGCCTCATGAATAAAATATCACTATGTCATGCTATCTTTACTCTTAGGTTGTTACTCAAGAGCATGTTGTTTTCAAGGCCAAATAAATGAGTATAGAAAAGTTGAGACGATTCAGTTATAAAATGATCTTATCCTGGCACAACAAATATTTTAATCAAATGCTCTTCAAATAAACTCATTTTGACTTCTATGTGAAGGAACTTCTTGAACTTCTCACCTGGACATAAATAATTTTGACTTCAGAAATATGAAGAATTTTTATACTTTGTGAAAAATATAAGGAAAGTGATATCCAAGATCTTGGTATTAGGATACTGGACATTAACTGACATATTTATTATTTACATAAACTTTACTGAATACGGTCAACTCAAACTGCAGGTGACATACAGTGTTAAACAACCAATATACATTTCCATCTTGTAAGCATAAATATTTATTTGGTAAGAGTACTATTAGAATAATCTTGAGGATAATTGCTCTGTAGAATAATGTCATCAAATCTTATTGGTGCATCTCAAAAGAAATTCATAGTATTTCTTAGTTGGAATCATACCTTTTGGTGGAAAAGGGGAACTCTGACATTTAGATCCGATTCATAATGAGAGTTTGTCACTTATTAGGTGTAGGAACTAAAACATGTATCATTCTTTCCCAGTTAATTCTTACCCTCAGTTAATGGCTGAGGTCTTATAGCAAAAGATAGATTAACAACCAAACAAACCTAATTTATTTAATGTAAGTTTTACGTGATGTGGGAAACCTCATAAGGAAATGAAGACTCAAAACAGGTAAAACTTTGTTTTTGTGGTAAGTTGGATGACGAGCTGGAAGAGTCGGGGAGAAATCTAGCTGGACAGAGGGGCTGTGGTCCAAAGGCAATAACCTGGGGGAGCCTAGCTGGGCCTACTAGTTCAGATTCTCTTCTGTGTCTTCAGAGAGATGGATGTTCAAACCCTACCAAAGAGGTGTTCCGACCTGCTTCAGGAGAGAAGGGGAAAGACAGGGTGACTCTCCTCAAATGTCAAGATGTCATGTTTTGTAGCATTGTGTCCTAATCAAGTCCTGTTACCTAAACCTTGGTTTTCCCATCTGCTAAATGGAAAGACACATAATGCTGATGGGAGACTAAAAGAGGTAAAATATGAAGCCCTTGATGAGGTGTCTGTAATGTAGAAGGTGTTCAAGAAGGTTATTAGCAATTACGTCTTATTTTTTGCATTCTCACGATAAATAACACTATTATCAATTTAGTTTCCAAATGATGCTAATTGACAAGGTGAAAAATATTTTACAAAATTAATTGGTCTGATTGATCAGTACATATATATGCACACATTTTATTGTCCTTTATCTTTATTTTATGAAGATTTTCATAATATCAACTTTAAAATAATAAGAAATAAATTCATTTTGCAGGTGAAATGCTGCCTATTTTTGAAATATGGGTATGAAATGCTAACTTTTATTAAGGACTTGTGCTGTGCTGGGGACTGTTCTAGGTATTTTATAATCAATTATGAATTCTCCCAACACCCCTACCAAGTTGTTAGGATGGATATCTCTTCTTACATGGAGGAAATTAAGGTGTATAAACAAAAAGCGAAATGCAGAGCCTCAATGTAAACTTAAGCAACTTTACTCTCAAATCTGCACTTGTTTTCATTGTAAAATGTTACTTCATTACTAGGGAAACTTATCCTTAGTCATAACTTAGTCATAACTCCTATTCAGAGGCAAATATTGCCCCTTAGAAATATATATTAGGTGAAAATACATGCCAGATGGAAGTTGCAACATAGAATGTTTAGAAAAAGGAAAAGCATCTCTGTGAAGTGCTAAAAATTGAGTGTTAAAGTATTTGTACATAAGATGTAGGTCCATTTTGCAATAAGAATGAGTGAGATGCCTCTTGTCAGAGTATGTACATGGTAGACATTTAAAAATCTTACTTTGAATCATTTGCATATTATAGTAATTCAAAATTCATCAAGATGTGAAGAATTATTTTGGGATCTAAGTTATTTTATTGGATAAGTCATTTTATTGACAAATAATCAATCCCAGCAAAATTTTAAAGTACTTTTCTTTCTCTGTATACATGGATTCTGCCATGGTGTGTGGTTTCTAGTGATTACTGTCAATTCCTGAGAGAAGGATTCCTGCAAGGGAGAGTTTTCAGTGGTCTTCAGTATAGATTGCTGAGAGGAGAGCTGTTTCATCTGCTTCTGGGAAAAAGAAATAAGTTTTTGGGCAGCCAGAATTTACAACTTTGCTTTTAGATGAGTGCACTGATGGTTAAAACTGATTCTTTTAAAAGAAACTACCATAATATTTTATGTACAGTAATCCTCATTCTTTAAAAATATCTTATTTCCAGATTTTTGACAACATAAGTTTCTGTTTACTATAAGAACCCTTCAGAGAACTTTAAAATGACTGTTTTGACCCATAGATTTCACATGGTTCCATTGTATGCATGGAATACTTTAAGAATCCAAGGGATATCTTCCATGAAATTGGATAGCTATCTTGAAACTGTTGAAGGGTAGCCAGATGGAAGTCATCACACATGGAGAAATAGCATCTGTAGGCAGAAGTTTCTGCATGGTGTGAAGGGGAGAAGAGGCAGGGGAAGGTGGCAAATCATATCCTATCTCGATACAAGGAAGAATGCTCTCATAAGAGGGTTCAAGAAATAGATAAGCTTTACTGGCTTCCTTCTAATGAGTGCTTAAAAATTGACTACCTAGCATTTTGACGATCACTGCCTTAGTTCCTGAGCATTATAAGAATTTAGGGAAGGACATAAATCAGAGCTCTTCTCAAAAGTTTCCAATGAAAAAAGAGTTTTTTAATTAAAAATAAACTTTATGAAACAAATATTTGGAAAGACATAAAAGAAAACTTATATACTTTGCAGATGAAGTAGAAACAATTAATTTTAAAGCAGATGGGTATCTGTTAGGAAAAGATCTCCATGATATTCGTTCAGTTTGGTTGTCAGCAATAGAACTAGAGGTGCATAACAAAGCAATAAAGGACTTTATTGCTAGGCATGGTGGTACAGGCTTGTAATTCTAATTATTTGTGAGGCTGAGGCAGGAAGATTGCAAGTTTGAGACCAACCTGGGCAATTTAGTGAGATTCTATCTGAAAATAAAAAAATAAAAATAAAAAAAGACTCAGGTTGTAACTCAGTTGTAGAAATCTTGCTTAGTAGGCAAGATACCCTGAGTTCGATTCCCAGTACTGAAAGAAAAAAAAATTTATTGATGAGACAGGGGAGCTCACCATATTGAAAATTTTGAGACATCTGCTTGGAAGTGAAGCAGAGCCTCATGAAGATCTGGATGTCGGGAACTAAAGCCGAGTCTCTGCAGGACGTCATCAAGGAGATGAATCTGTTTTTAGGTATTTTATTTGTGCATCGTAGTTATTCATAAGAGTGGGCTTGATTTTCATTTGGACATATTTCAGTCAGCTTTTTTGCTGTTGTGACTAAAAAACCCAATTGGAACAACTGTAGAGGAGGAAAAGTTTATTTGGAGGTTCATGGTTTCAGAGGCCTCAGTCCATAGACAGCAGGTTCCATTCCTTGGGGCTCGAGTGAGGTAGGACATCATGGTGGAAGAGTGTGCAGAGGGAAGCAGCTCACTTGATGATCAGAAGGCAGAGAGAGAAATTCCACTTACCAGATACAAATATAGACCTCAAAGTCATGTCCCCTGTGTCCCACCTCCCCCTGCCACACCCCATCTGCCTTCATCTACCACTCAATTAATCTCATCATGTGATTAACTCACGGATTGAGTGAAGAATCTCATAACCCCATCATTTCTTCTCTGAACCTCCTTGCATGGTCTCACATGTGAACTTTTGGGGTACACCTCACATCCAAACCATGACAGGATAGAATCATGATGCATTGAATAAAATTTGCTCCATTTCAGTCCCCAGTATTTCCTCTTTCCTACCAATCCCCTCTTCCCCTGTCTTCCTTCCTTTATTCTGCTGGTCTTCCTTCTATTTATTATGTTTTAATTGGTGCTTTATAAATGTAAAGGTGGAATTCACTGTGATGTATATGTAAAATATATATCACATATATATCATATATACGTGATATATATATTATATATAAAGCATACATATCTCATATAATGTATATCATAATTGTGTCAATTTCATTATTTCATAAATTTCATTATTTTTTTCTGCATCTTCGCCCTTTTCCCATCCTCCCGCCCTCCCGTTTGGTCACCTTCCTCTATTCCACTGATCTCCCTTCTCTCTTCCTGGGATCTGATCCTCCCTCACTCCTTTTTATTTTCCTCTTACTTTTATCTAGACTTGGCATAGGAGAAAAAGCATTCCTGACTTTCTGAACCTGACTTATTTCACTTAGCATGATGTTCTCCAGTGAATTCCAGTGACTGTTGGTCTCGGTTTCACTCAAGATTCAAATTCTGGTACAAAAGTAAAAGAAAGTAATTTTAAGGCCTTGCTCCTTCCTTGGCCTGGGGAAGAAAACTTCTTTCATACTGACATATCATTCAATAAGAGGGATTGCATCACAAAGAAAAATTGGGGTACTATTAGAAAACTGGGGGACGAAAGTTGTTCTGAAGCGAACACAAATGTGCACCAGAGTGCTTAAACCATGAATACTCGTCCCTCAGGCCTCCTTCAGCACTGCCCTGTCCTCCCTGAGGTGCTTGTTGAGTAAGAGCAAGGTGCGGCCTGGGGGTCAGGAACTACTTTGCACATAAAATGAAAGATGGTGAAAAGGAGAATGGGGTCCCACTGACATGGTGTGGCTTCTAAGCTCTGTGGAGGCTCTTACCAGAAGTCACTAGTTCTAGGGAGGGATGATGGAGTTTAAACAGTTACATCAAATTTTGTATTTTAAGTTATAAACTGTGCTTGTCATTTCCTAATCCCTCTCCCATTATTCCAAATATGGCCTGTGTTTGTGGAGATTTGGAATAGAGAAGAATCTGTTGGACTGAGGAATAGTCACCATACAAGAAACCTTCACAAAGTTAATGAAGTATTTTTGGAAAGCAAGCTCTTCATCAGGAAAAGGTACCCTGCCCTGGAATTCATGAGTGTGGTAGGAAACAGGCCAAAGGGAGGTATGATTTCTACATTGCTTGTGTTGGAAAGTCAGAGTTTCTTATTTGCACAATGTGCTTTGTTGCTGCTGCAACCAAAATACCTGACAAGAACGACTTAGAGGAAGAAAAGCTTACTTGGAGCTCATGGTTTCAAAGATTCATTTCAATGTCAGTTAACCCTATTGCCTTGGGCCTGAGGTAAGGCAAAGCATCATGGCGGAAGAGCATGGAGGAGGAAAGTTGCTCCATTTATGGTGACAAAGAAGCAGAGAGGAGGGGGAGAGAGAGATGAGTTGGGGACAGATATAGTCTAAGAGCATGCCCCCAGGGATCTGCTTCTTCCAGCTATTCCCTACCTACCATTAGTTTCCATACTGTAGTCCATTCAACTTATTAATCCATTGTTTTAGTCAGCTATTTTGCTGCTGTGACTTAAAGACCCAACCGGCACAATTATAGAGGAGGAAAATTATTTGAGGGTTCACAGTTTCAGAGATCTTCATCCATAAAAGGCTGGCTCCATTCCTCAGGGTTTGAGGTGAGGTTGAATATCATGGTGTATAAAGGTGACAGAGGGGAGCAGCTCACATCACAGTGATCAGGAAGCACAGAGAGAGTGGGAGAAAGGGAGAGGGAGAGGGAAGGAGGGAGGGGAAGGGAGAGAGAGAGAGAGAGAGAGAGAGAGAGAGAGAGAGAGAGAGAAACTCCAATCTCCAGATATAAAATATATACCCCCAAAGCCATGCCCCAATCCCAATCTCCTCCAGCCACACCTACCACTTCAATTATTCCCATCAGGGATTAATTCACTGACTGGGTTAACCACTTCTCCTCTGAACCTTCCTGCATTGTCTCAAATGTGAGCTTATGGGGGACACCTCACATCCAAACCATAACATCCATCAAATGGATTCAACCTTCAATGAGGTAAGAGATCCAATAATTTAACTTCTTACCTCTGAACATTTCTGCATTGCCTAACACACGACCCTTTCAGGGATTACTAGTGATCCAAGCCATAGTACATAATAACCCATACACCAGCTTTTTGTCCATAGCTATTCTTCTTGTGACCCATGACAACTTGATTCCATACTCAGCTTTGATTCACAGTTTTCAAAAATATATTTATGAAAAGTGTGGGTATTCCTTCTCTCTTCTACAGGAAAGATGAAGGAAGTGTTTTATCTCATATATCACAACGTATTTTTCAGATACCTCTGGGAATTTTTAAAAGGTTCCTTTGGAAGACTTGTAGATATTTAACTTAAGGTTTTTATAATAATCTGTTTTATGGTCACATCATTTGAATTTTAATAAATTATTGCTAAATTTAATTAAAACCTTGTAAATTTTAACAATTTGGGTTTATTTATTAGAAGTTCAAATTTGATTTATTATTCAATTACATTTTCCATGTGAATGTAGATACTGGGATATCTAACCACTTACAAATACTGAGTAATTTTTACATTTGATTAAATTTAGTATTGGCAGAGTATGACTTTCAAAGAAATGGAGCAACTTATCTTTATCATTTTACTTTCATGAAACCTGTTCCACCCATGTTCCCTTCTAAAAGATAAACGTAATAAAACTTAGGAAACTCGTGTTTTTAAAACTGAGTTTAAAAGTTCAAAAGTTTTGTCACTTTTGAACTGTGTGAACTGAGTGAGGAATATTAGTAGAACATAATATAGTATATATTAGAAACAACAGAGAAACAAGATATTCAAGAGTAATTTGTTCATTTCTTTAATTGATAAAGTTTAAGTCCATTGAGAAAACAGAACTTTTTTAGCCCAGGGATCCAGAGTCCCAAATTATCTTTATCTCCCCACAGATATCAGCACAGACACAGGTACTGTCTTTTAAGTGTCGCCAACATTTGGGACGTAGTGCATTATGAATTTGTAAAGGGTTTATGTGGTGATAGTGCTACATATCAATACATATACAACGATGATGGGCTGGGGAGGAGGGGTGGCATGGGCAAGTAGCCAGAATACATAGCGGAAATTCATCAAGCAGGCAATTTCACTGTTCCTTGTCTGGGAAGAGAAGGTTCTCCTTGAGATCGTGCCCTCCAGTCTTTCTCCCAGTGGGAGAGTAATGCAGCCCTGTGAACTACTAGTCCAGAAAGGGCCCTAGGGTCATCACTGCAGGCCCCACTTTCATACTTCAAGTGTGATTCTTGTCCTTTTTTTTTTTTTTTTTTTTTTTTTAAAAACTAGGGAAATAATTAGTTTGACAAAAGGTTCAGTGCCCTGGTCTCCTGACTACTTCTTGTCCTTCTCCTGGATTCCTCTTAGTTACTATGGTTTCAGAGGCACTGAGAGGTTTCCCTTCTCTTTCTGTCCTTGGGATCCCTAAAAGGAAGCAATCAAATGGAATATTTTTTACCACAGTACGGCAGACGATTCAGGCCTTATTATCTAGTGAAAAGGATGTGAATTAGAAATTACTTTTTTGTCCTTAAATTTTGTATTTAACATTGTATGACTTTTAAAGTAATAAATTATTTTCATCATGATTCATTATTTATGGAATGCTTTTAATAAAATTTAACATAATTCCACAAAATGACATGCACAAGGGAAAAATGTGCCAGAAGATAATTGGCCCAGTGCTGTCCAAGAGAATTTAGGACATTTTTTTTTTTTTTAGTAGAAATATATTGATGGACTTTCTAAGAAAAGCCATTTCACTAGCAATGGCAGATCATCAACTTTGAATTATTCAGATTCCAAAAATCTAATTTACAAAATTTTCTTTCCATCCTTGAGTCCTCCAAATTAAATGAATTAAAATTTTGGAGGCAAACACATTTTTAAATAACTTCTCTTGACATAATTTAATTAATTGTACTTGTAAGACAGGGTGTGGGCTGGGTAAGAAACCCACAGAAATGGTTAAAGTGGTCAGAGGTCAATTTTCTGTTTTCTTTAAGTTTTCCTACCTTTTACTCTTGGCAATTTGATATCAGCTTGTGTTTGAGTTTCCATATTTCCCTACAAAATATATGCACTTTGGGAAAAAAGTCCATCCTGTTCCTGTATCAAGCTAATCACTATAACCCAGTCTCTTGCACCAAAGTGCTGGATTCAGCTCCCCAGAACTAGTTCCAGGAGATATTTGCTGGGGTCTTTTGGGGAGATATTCCTTTGTTTTTATGGGAGACTGAAAAGAGACTTTCTATACCTCCTTCCCATACCATTTCTTCTTTCCTGTAGGTACCAGTGCCTTTTACAGTGTGAAATAAGGTATCATGTTCAAACATTGTGATATTAGGATGGAGTTAACAGCAAATATTTCATAAGCTTTGTTGCTTTTTTAATTTTTTTTCAAATATTTCCCCCTCTGGAAATGTACATTGAAATAGAATAAAATTAAGAGAATGGAAACACCATTCTCTTGGGTTAGGACTTGGCAAAATAGGACATCTCTTAGCATCACTGAGAACCTGGGTTTTCCCAGTGGGCTGTTGCTTCCCAATCACAGATAGCAGTAAGGCAATTATCTCCTTTTGTGTCTTTCTACTTTCAGGCAAAAGCTGTTGATGTACAATAATTGAGTTTTCCCAGGGCGTCTAAAGAAGAAAGGACATGCCATCAAGAGTATAGCTAAGCCCTTTGTATTCATTTCTAATTTAAAAATAAATTGTTATGTAACAAGTAAGGCATAAATGATGTAAAGCTAAAATATGATAAACATTCAGACCATGAACCTACTTCCCAGCTCAAAAATTATGCAGATAATTTAGGGGTCTTCTGTGTGTCCCTTATTAATTTCAAGCAGTCAACCCCAGAATGTCACCACCCTCCTGAAGTTTGGTTTAATTTTGCGTTTTCATCCTTAGAGTTTTACCATCCCTGTCTGTACCATTAAGCAACATATTTTTAGTTTTGCTGATCGTTGAACTATATAAAGTTGAGACTTGCTGGATGTTTCTTTTGTGACTGTTTTATTTAATAGATTTTATGTTTGAGGTCAGTCCATGCTGAAGCTGTTTCCTGTGGTTCATTCATCCTCAGTGTTCAGCTATATTGAATGGAATAACTATAGTTCATTTGATCTCTGTTTTCAATTGATATATATATTTTTTGGTTCTGATCTTTTTCTTATTGCAAACCTTAAAGGTTATTCTCACATACAACCTCCAATGCATATGAGCAAAGCTTTCTTTAGAAAAGGGCTGCTGGTTTTGAGGATATGAAAATGTTAAAATCATAGTGCTAAAATGTTTTCTAAAGCTGTTGCACAAATTTTCTCCCTCTCCCAACCAATAATTATTGAAAGTTTGAGTTGACTCATATGGTCATCCATGATCGTTAACACTGGGCAACTTTTAACATCTTTGGTAGGTAGGTAATTGATAGTTCATAGTTAACTGCATTTAGCAAATTACTTATTTTTTATAGGTCATTTACAATTTTTCATTTTTTAACTTATTGATATTTGTTGAATAGTAAAATATTAGTGTAAGATATCACTTATCTCTGATTTGTCTTTTTGTTCTTTCTAAATCTTTACATAGAATTCATCAGTGATTTTTACAGTTTATATTTGTCTTATTTGTCTAAAATCTCATTCTACACTAAAATCATTAGTGATACTTTTCCGTATCAGTTTTTCTAATATAATTTTTTAAATAAACTTTTCCTAATTTTGCCTTGCCCATTTCAGAATTTGATTCACATTGAAGTGTTTTCAACAATTGAAACAATGTCGAGAGGGCCTTTTCCCTTTATAGTGTCCTCACATGGATAATTAGTTGACCCAAGACCATCCTTGTTCCTCTGATCTGCATATCCCACCCATTTCCATGTAGCCCTCATATATACGTCTCTGGACTTATTATGTCTATCTGTTTTAGTCATCTTTTGTGGTGGCCGTGACCAAAAGATCTGACAAGAATGGTGTAGAGGAAGAAAAGTTTACTTTAGCTGATGGTTTCCAAAGTTTGGTCCATAGATGGCTGACTCCACTACTCTGGGCCCTCCGTGAGGCAGAACATCATGGTGGAAAGGTGTGGTGGAGGAAAGCAGCTCAGGGAAAGGCAATCAAACCAGAGATCTTTGCTCACCAAGGCCAAAATATCCACTCCAAAGGCATGCCCCCAGGGACCCATCTCCTCCAGCCACACCCTACCTTCCATATTACCAAGTGAATCCCTATCAGAGGATTAATGCACTGCTGAGGTTAAAGGTCTCATAACCCAACCATTTCACCTCTAAACACTCAAGCATTGTCTCACACATGGACTTTTGGGGAAGACCTCAGATCAAACCATAACAATATCCTTGTGCCAGTACCACAGTATGTTAATGAACCTAACTCTAAAGAGTGAAGACCAAGGGTAAGAGTGAGCATCCTGTCCTGTTCTGGATCATGAGGAATAGCTCTCAGCTTTTCCCTGCTCATGCTTTGTAGTATGATGTCATCTGTAGCTTGTCATATGTGGCCTTGATTTTCAAAAGTACCTAGTTTATTTAGTGTTAATATCATGAAAAGATGTTTAATTTTTTCAAATGCCTTTATAAGTCCCTGAAATAATTTTACAATTTTATACTTCATGCTGTTAATGTGGTGCATCACAGTTATTGATTGACCTATGTTAAACTATCCTTGTGCCCAGGAATAAATCCCCCTTGATCATGGCGTACAGTCCTTTCAATATGCTACAGAATTAGACTTCTAGCATATGTTGAGGATTTTTGCATGTGTATTTATCAGGGATGTGGGTTTATAATTATCATTTTTTGTAGTGCCCATGTCTGGCTTTGGTATCAGGTTAATGCTGGCCTCATAAAATGAATGTGGATGTATTCTGTCTAAGCCATTTTTTTGGGAAAGAGTTTAAGAATTGGTATTAATTCTTTAAACATTTGCTAGTGAAACCGATGAATTCATCAGGTCCCTTAGTCTTCTTTGATGGGAGAGTTCCATTGCTAATTCAATCTCCTTATCCATTGTTGGTCTGTTCGGATTTTCTATTTGTGATTCATTTTTAGTTGGTTGTTTCTAGGAATTTTTCTGTTGCTTCTAGGTTATCCAATTTGTTGGGTAAGACTCATGATTCTTTGTATTTCCTTAGTGACTTGTAAGGTTTTCTCTTTCATTTTTTATTTTATTTATTCCAGTCTCCTGTGTTTTTTATTCATTACGATAGAGGTTATCCATTTCATCTTTTAAGAAGAACCAATTCTTAGTTTCACTGATCATTTCTGTTATTTTTCTAGTTTTGATTATTTTGTTGTTTATGCTTTGATCTTCATTATTTCCTTCCATCAACTCACTTTGGCCTTGGCACGTCATCCTTCTTCTGGTTCTTTAAAGTATAGTTTGCTTTCTTTCAAATTTCTTTCTTTTTTTTTTTTTTTTCATTTTCCTTTTTTCCTTACTCCTGTTTGGAAGTTCCACCCTCAAGTTCTATTCAAGTAGTTACTTTTACCTTTCATCATTCCTAATCCATAAAGTCTAGGCTTCATAAGCCCATGTCCCCGTTCTTGTGAGCTACCCTGGGATCTAGCAATGCTCACTGGTCATCACCCTTTGTGGTCTCAGTGCTGTTTTCCCTTCATTTCCATCCCACCTTCCCTTATATTTCTCTTTACAGAGTTGGGAAAACATTAACCAGCTTATTTGTCAGCATTTCTTACTGCATTTCAAAGCTCCCATCTGGAATAATTTTCCTTCAGCTTTAAGAACATTTGCAATTATTTTAGTTACTGTGTGTTTGTGATGAAAATCTCCAATTTGGCTTTTGCCTGAAATCTAATTGATTCACTTTTTAGCAATAACACTGAGTATGTCATTCTGTTTATTCTTGGCATTTGCAGGCATGATTTCTTACCGCCTTTACTGTCATTTGGAGATCAGTAGTTCTAATTTCTGTTGGTCCCTAAGTGGTCTTTCATTTCTATTCTTTTTCAGCTTTTAGATCTTGTTATTGTCTTTGGTATTCCATAAGTTTACTATCATGACCTTGGAATGGATTTATTTTTGCTTATTTATTTTTAAATTTAATGTCTTTTATGATTTTCAGATCCAGGTATTCCAACAAATTTGGACAGTTCTGTTATTCTCTAAATATTATTGATCCTTACTTCTGTCATCTTCATCTGGAAATTCAGAGTTGTATGTGTCAGGCCATCTTACACAACCTCACTGAGTCATAGTAATTTTATATTTCCCGTATCTTTCTCCCCCTGTACTTCAATTAGGGTAAATACTTTGAGGCTAGTTCTAAGTTGACTGATTCTAACATTCTATGTCTGATCTGCTTAATCATTTCATTGAGTATTTAATTATTGCATATTATTTAAAGAAATTCTACCAGAGTTTTAGAAACCTATTTTCATTGTCTCCTACACCTTTAATTCATATTTAAAAATTTTACTATATTTTTTCATAGTATTAACACATGTATTCATCATCTGTGGGAGTAGTTTCCATAAGTGGAATATTTGTGGGTCTGTTCTACCATCATTTTACCTAAAACTTAACATATGGGAATTCTTTGTGGTTTGGGCTGAAACAGTTTTCTTCTAGAGAAATCTTTTGTTTGCTATTTCACACCTAGAGCATTTACCTTAGATCCTGGACTTGCTGTTTTTGATGACATCGTAGTGTAAATTTAGACTGTGAATTCACATGAGGTCCAGTTGCGTTTGTGAGTTCTTAGTAAAGTACATTTATTTCTTTTCTCTTAAGCAAGTTCCAGATTCAGAATAGGCGAGCTTGCTTATTACTCTTTTGTGTTTGTGTGTGTGTGTGAGTATGTGTGTGGCAACATTATTTCTTTTACAACTTTGTGTCTTTGTGCAGAGGACTGCTGTTTCTTTGTGTTCTGGGCACCTCAGAGAATTCTGAGATCTACAGAATTTGGTAGAAATCCTGAAGTTATAAGAATGTTTTGGTGCTAGTTTCTATTTTCACTCTTTTCTGTCCTCTCTGAAATTTTTCCTTATGTTTCAATTCATCAGTGAATTAGGAAAGATTATGTTTTACTAAGTATTACAATTATCTCTTCTATACTGTAAGACATAGGAGTCTCTCAAGAAGTATTTTATATTCCACTTCCTTGACTTTCTTTGTTTTCTGGGTTGCTTTCTTATTCCTTTCACACCAGTTGGTTATGGATTATACACAATTTTATGAATTTTCACTAAGAAGGGATTGGAGAAGTGCAAACTGTAACGATCATTTTTCTTTTGCAGTATACTATATATTGTATGGTTGAGTACCTATTTAAGATGAAATATTTGAAATCAAATGAAATTTATTTTGTGTTTTTAAGTTTTACGGCTTATACATATTCATGTTATTGACCAACTGGATTATTATCTTACCATATGGTCTTAAGTTTACTTGTATGTATCTCTTACACTACCAAAATATTTCAAGTAAAGAAGCAATACTACATACCATTTATTCAGATGAGTTTAAATGATAATTTATTTCCTAGGCTATTAGCTTCTGTATTTTAAACATTTTTTTAATAATGCAAACCCCCTCAGAAAGTTCTTCCAAGCCTCCTCTGCCATCATTTTTAGGCTTCCAGCATTTATTTGAAATCTCAAACTCTTCAACTCTTTTTAGCTAAAACATAACCATTTCTACTTGTTCACTTAATTCTCATATGTAAATGATCTAATTTATACAGTTAATTTAGAGGAAGCAAAACATTTTGTTATTTATAGCAGAGAATTTTCTCCAATTTGGAATTACAAAGTTTTTTAGGAGACTAATTGGACTTTTGATTACTTGCAAATTTCTATTCACTCTTATTTTTTTCATATGTGATATCTTTACCATGCCTGAACACTAATTTACTAAACATTCTTATTTTCTGTGACCATTCCTTCAGTTACCATTTCCATTAAATCTGACAGCTCTCCTTCTAGAATAGTTTAAGGTCTTTTAAAAAAAAATGCTTCATGGAATCAAAACAAAACAAAACAAAAAAACTTCATAGGCTGTTTCTATGCTTTCATTATTGTTGTTATTCTGTTGATATGTGAATCTACTGCTATGACCAAGATGTCTGGGTGAGAAGAGTCCAGGAAATGTTTGAAGTGTTTAATTAAGATAGGAAGCCTTTTATGGAAATTGTGTCTTTCCAGATATTTCTGGATTCTTACTTATTTGGTAGTCAGTTATAAAATTACTCTCTACATGGTGACACAGTATTATCTATATGGTGATTCATGTGATAATCCATGCTTCTTATATGGAAATCATGGATTTTCAAGCTTGCATATGCACAAAAAAATCCCCATATAACCCTGCCAAAAATGATGTGTAGACTTCAAATATACACAGATGTTTAGGGTGAGACCAAATGATTTTATGGCTCATAGACTTGACATACTCTGCCCATGCACACCTTTCTAACCTTACCTCTTTGCACTTCTTCTATTGGAATCTGGAAAGGCCAATTCCATTTGTGCTTTAGTTTCCTTGAGCTTGCTCTACGTTCCTTCTTAAATTCCTGACTCCTTAAAATTCTCACGATTGGCTCCTTTTTTTCATTTAGGTCTCATCTTAATGTCACCTCCCTAAATTGTCTCTGATCCCACATTCTGAATTGCCTGCCTTCCTCTGCATTTTCCTGTTGATTTTCTTTGCAGAACTTAGAAATATCTGCAGTGATCTTATTCTTTCTGCTAAAATGTAGTTTCCATGAGAGCAGGAATTGTCTGCTTTATTAACTTCTACAGGAATGTGGAAACTAACCATGTGCCTGGTGCAGAGTTAATGCTTTCATGATAAATAGATCAGTAAATGAGACCAAGTAGTAGAAATCTCCCCAATATAATTTGCTTTGTTATAATATTGATATAATGTATAATATTTTGTAGTCCTTGACAATTTATAGCATATTCACACACTTCATGTGAATGTTATTACCTTCAATCTGATAGAAACCATTCTAATTATTTATCATAAAGGAAATGAAATCTTTACATGCAAGCAGCCTAATGCTCTGACTTTTGAGATATGTAAACATTATAATAAGAACTTTTGTATTTAGTATAGTTCATTTCATCTACATATACCTTTGTTGGAATAAAATGTAAAAAAGTACAAGTGACGTGTGAGGAAGTAGTTACCATGGTAAACTTAGAGTTTTCAATAATACAAGTGAATTTCCTTCGTAAAAGTCAAAACTAAATGTCACAGCTAGTGTTCTCAGTGGCAGATTTTTAAAAAGATGTTTATTTCTAAAAACTATCATAGTCAGATTTTTTTCTTCCTAAATCAGTTATCTCTCTCAGTGGTCCTTGATTAGGTAGAATGAAACGTCTTTATTCCAACTGGCTCTATATAAATGTTTATCACTTAGGTAAAGAAATGTGAAATAATTCAAGAAATGAATTATTGAAATGAAATGAAAAATGTGAAATAATTCAAGAGGACGGTAGAGCTTGAGCACTACCCAAATTAACTTCAAAATCTTCATACTTCACTTTTGTTTTTTGTAGAAGTAGTATATCAGTTAGCTTTTGCCATATAGGAAAACACCCACAATATTAATGGCTTAAACAACAAACAACAATGAATATTTGCTTAAAATTCTGTGGGGTGGCAGTTTTACCTGGGCCCCACTGTGTATTTTTGTAGGTCACTCTGGGGTTCACTTTCACAGTTGCAGACAGTTGGCACCTTGGTTGGGGCAGTCAGAAGAGGGTAGCCTTCCTGGCATGTTTATCTGTGAAGCAATTAAGAGCGATCCTATGTCACCAGTGTCTAGCAGGTTATCCCAGGTTATTCATATAATAGCTAAATTTAAAAAGCAAGGTAGGGCAAGCCATATGGCCTAAGTTGGTGCATATGACATGTCTGGTAATGTCCCATTGACTGAAATATGTGAAATGGACAAAATGAAATACAGAGGTGGAGATGATCCATCCCATCTCTTAATGAGAGAAGCTTCAAGGGGGGTGTTCCTACAGGAATGGAAGACTTAGTAGTCTCCCATTAGTAATTTACCTAAAGTGGTTTCTGAAAGTCACACATTGAAATCACAATCTCTAGGTAGTAATGTTTCAGGGCACTGACTTGCTATGTAGCTGAGACAGTCACAGAGGGCCCCTGACTCCCCCATTCTTACAGGTACGCCAGAAAGATTTCAGAATGTTGTTTAGAGTAGCAGGTATGAGATTTTTGAAGTGATGGGAAAAAGGAAATGGGACGTTCTGAAGGAAGAAAGTAGATCCTCTCTGAGAGGAGAAGGATGGTGTGTACTTTCTGCCCTCCAGTTTTATTGGGTGTCCCAGGGAAATTTCTAGAGAATCTTGCCCAGGTCCACCTCTTTCTTGACTTGACTCACAGTGGGATGACATCAGACTTTCAAGTCCCCACTGCACATGACAACTCTAGGTCACTTTGGCCCACGCTGACCAGTTCTAATTGGAACCTGTTCTTACAGATTTAGTGGGTAGGGGGATTATCCTTATCTCACTGAGTTCTGGGATCTGGTTTGTGTAAGGGTCAAGCCTCCCCACCCCCACCTTCAGTATATCATATGTTCTTCCTGTTGGCATTTTGTTGCATTTCTCCCTACAGATAACCAGTTTGCTGGGAAAATGTAACATATCCTGTCAACTTAAGAAAGGGGGAGGGCCACCTTCTTAGAAAAGAAAGCATATTGGGGTCAGCACAGTGCACTCAGTTTATAGAATTATCTCCTTAACCTTGTGTTCCCAACACTCATGTCTGGTCATCAGTCCCCACTCAGGAAGACAAGTTCAAGTTCAGCCTCTGGCTCAGTACTCTTCCAACTTTGAACCTGAATTCCCAACTAAATAGTTCTTCTCTATTTTAGTACATATATAAAACACTTTATATTCCCACTCATGTGTAAATTGGAGCATTCTTCCCTATTTTTCTGAAGCCAGAACAGAAATGGTATAGAAAAATGAGATAATCTATTGAAAGGTCGCATTGCTTTGAAATATCTGGCGTCACTAGAAAAAATCAAATATCATAATACATTTTTTTAACCTTTAGAGAAAATGAAAAACACCTGCCTAACCACATGATACCTTTTTTTTCACATAAATAAACAGATAATATTTTAAAAGTAGGTATTATGGAAGGGCAGTGTGTTGTTATAACTGAGAGTATGCCTTCTGTGAAGTCAGTAGTAACTCTGATATAAAGTATTTGTCTAAAAAAATCTTATCAGTTTTGAACATTGTGGATTTTGGAAAAGAAAACAGCTGACATAGAGAAATAGTAAATTAGATAATTTTTTCATTCCAAGGGATTTGTGTGCTGTTTCTAAATAGAAAATTATATTTAAGTTTAACCCTTTGATCAATTTTTTTTTTACCTGAAAACAATTGGGTAATTATTTTAATAATATATTTTGTGCTGATAATTATAATTTACTTGCTAAATTTGATTTATATTCATTAAAATATAGGTAAACTCTCTGTTAGGCAAATAATCTCTACTACTTCATAATCCCCTCATTGAAACACTATGGAAACTAACCATTTGCCACACAGCAATATGTTAGATGACTATATGGTTGGAAAATAAAAAAGGGGTGGATTTAGGTGCAAAAATAATAGGGAGCGATGTTTGTTTCTGGATAATGCTATCAAGTAGTCTTGGAGGTCATGTTAGTTTTGGTACCCCGTAACTGTATCTGCTTGTCTGATTATCGGGTCAAGACTTTGCATTTGTTCTTAATAAAATCTCAGAGGAAACAAAGACTCTTCTTTGCAATTACTTACAGGAAATCCTAGGAACACTTCAGGAGAAGTTTCTGCTCCTGGAGACCAACTAATTAAACAGTTTTTTTTATCACCTAATAACAGATTCCCAGTATGCTGTTTGCCATTTAATATTCTGAAAGCATAATGAAAATTGAAAATATTGTTTCTTCTATCTTTCATCTGTGAAGACTGTATCAGTTTGTCTTTTGGCTCTTGGTAAATCACATGCTTTGGAAGGCAAGTAGAAATCCTGATGAATTCATTTATAATCCTGATATAGAGTCAAGGCCTACTTTATTTAACTGGTTGTAAATTTTGCTTTCAGAATAAGATGGAAACTTTTCTGCTGCCTGTGTTTTATAAACATTAGCTTCAGTCTTGGACTGTGTTTTATTTCTAGCATATGTTAAATATACTTCCATCCAGGAAAATCATTATACAGAGACAAATTAAGAAAGTATTATAGTCCAAGGAGAAATACCAACCCTCATTATTGTCTCATTGTGAACTTTTATATGCAGTTTAATGAATAATATATAAAAATTTTAAATTTAAATGTCCTAAGTAAGAGGGTTACTACTTTGGTAAACTGTTGAATAAATCAATGTGAATAACTGCTGAAATGTGAAGTACTTACTGATCATTCATTCATTCATTAATCCCTGTTCTTCATCATTATTGAAATCTACTTTGTGTTAAGGATTAATGGGATTGCAATGAGCCCCAAAAGATCCCAAAATTAAACCATTTCCATTTATATAGCCATATCTTCCACTCTACATTGACAAGTTTATTCAGACCATTAAAACATGCCTATATATGTTTATTCTTCTGTTTGTTAATTTCTGTAAATAACTTTAAAATCCAATTTAATATTACACTCCAGTCACTAATGTTTTAAATTTTTCCTGCTCAATTGCAACTGTATGTAAAACTTTTAAAGAGATTTATTTATTTTTAAATGGAATGGTTCTGACTTCTTTTTCTCCAATGAAATATATCATCTTTAATATTACATTTTAGAAAATTTAATGACCTTATAAGTGTCATGACACATTCAGGACATGCTCATGTCTTTCTTGGAGTCAGATTGCAGTTGAAAGAGGCCTTCACTTTTTGCTTTAAACTCTTGCTTCACTTATAGATTGAGATGCACAAGTCAGCTGCCCAAAGACCAGTTGAATATATCCACCCAAGATATATAGAAATTGTGGGATACAGTTGTCTTAAACTAACAAGTGTTGATCCCTACGCTTAATGATTAGGAAATATACTTTTCCTCAAATAGCAACAAGATCCTCAATTTGAATTATTACATAACTGAGTTGACAATATATTTCTTTCTTTTCCAAGATGAATGTGCCTCATGTTCAGTTATCAAAAACACCAGTGTTCATTTATCAGTTACATAACAATGAGGTAATTAATGGTCACATTGATTCTACAACCCAAAGTCTCTAAGTAGAAAGGTGCTATAATATAGAAATTAGCCATTTTCTGAAGGGTTTGTTTGCATACGAGCAGCCCTATGAACATGACCCAAATTTAGATTAAAGGGAAAAGTCCTTTAATGATTATTAAAACCATCTGAAATGTCAGTGAACTTAGAGAAATCCAATTATGATGCAAATGTGAAATTATCAGTACAGCAAAATAAACAAGCCATCTAAACCTTTCTAAAGCCAATTCTAGTTCCAAAATTGCTTTAGATTAAGGTCAAAACTTGACTTTATGAATTAAAATGGCAGAGGAAGCAGAATTAGTTGCCACTCTGGTAGCAATTTGTATATCATGATCAACTGAATTGAGTGCCAATAATTCTGATGATATTACAAAAGTAAATATTCCTCTGAAGTTGCGTATGTCCAGTTGGTTCATTTCCAAAAATATTATCTGGCTATAGATAAATAAATTCTGTAAGTGGTTCAACTTACACAGTTGTCCCTTGGTATCCTATGGAGAATAGTTCCAGGACCTGCTTCCCTCATAGCAAAACCTGTGGTCACTCTAGTCCCTTTTACAAAATGGCATGGTATTTGCATATAACCTATACACATCCCATCCTCCCTTAGACTTTAAATTATCTCTAGGTCATATATAATACCTAATACAACATAACTACCAGGTAAATAGTTTTTCCACTGGATTGTTCAAGGAATATGACAAGGGGGAAATCTATAGGTTCTGTACCAAGACCACCATCATAGGCCAGCAAAACATTTTCTATCTCAGGTTGGTCTAGTTGATTGAATCCATGGATAACTGAGGTTGACTGTATAGAAAAATCAAGGTTATAATATTTTGTAGATATGTATACACGTCTTACCTTTGTAGACAATTGATTTCAGCTTTACAGAGAAAAAAAAAATAATTCCAAAGGTATGTCTCATGTTTTTGTGATCATCTAACATTTTTTAGCTTATCTGTGTATCTAGTTTTTAACTTTATAATACATCTAAACAGAAAGAGTGAAAAATTCATTATTTTTAATGAAAAGTATTTAAAAAATTTATTCAAAGGGCATTTAGATACCTGTATCAATCTCGAAGATCTTGTCATTTCCATCTGGGCATTGTACTGGCATTTTTGTGTGTGTGTGTATGGTGCTGGGGATTGAACCCAGAGCTTTGTGCATGGTATTTTTAATCACTAAATATAATGAACATTCCAGATTTAATCCCAGTTCACTATAAGTGACCAAATCTTATATTGCAAATAAAAAAATGACTGCCTCCTAATTTTCATAAATTTGGATGAAGAATAAGTTTGAAAATTCTATCTGCTATTTTTGAAATTAAACTTCTATCCTTCTGGATGCAGCCTGTACTTGCTTTCTTTAATGTATACCTTAAAGGCAATCACAAAAATACTTTAGTTTAAAATTCCTTCAAATAAAAATTAAAAACTCAAAAGCAAACATTAGTACATACTTTTCTTTAACACAGTCAATTATATGGGCATCTGAGATTGTTTCTTTGCTTCTTCCTTAAACATTTGTTAAATATCTACCTACCGCAACATAAAATGCTGGGTAAATAATGGGCAGTAGAGCAGGACTGTACTGGCATTCACCAAACTTAATGTCTTGCAGAAGACAACCAAAAAAAAAAAAAATAGATTAATAAACAAATACAGACTCATAAATGGGGGGAAATAGTAAAGTACCTGGAGCTACTTTGTGTTGACTTGGTATACAGAACAGCTGTGAGGAAGCTTAGGACTAACTAAGGACTGTGGACGTCTGCTCTCATGGCATGGACTGGGCAACCTCTAGGGGGCTCCTGGTGTGCTGCTGGAAGGCACCAGGAGCTGCCTGTTCCCATGATCCCAAAGAAGTTCAGTGTGGCCTGAGCCAGCAAGCAAGGGAGAGTGGCTCTGCTTAAGATCAAAAAGGCCTGAACTTCATTCTAGTATAACAGGAAGCTCTTTCTGACCTCTCCTAATATTAGTACACAAAAAACTATACAATGTTCCTTTACCTTCTGGAGAGTCTCCGTTTCAGACCTCATGGAGAAATTTAGCCATGGGAGCAAGAATTATATATGGATTAGGTATGACCTGAAGTCTGACCATAAAACAATAGATGCTTCCCATTACTCTGAAAGGGGAGATGTTTTTTGAATATGCTAGAAAGCTGTTTGGCCAGCTGCAGTGAGAAACTGGTCCTTTTCTTGTTACTACTCGATAAAATAAATCTTGTTTTCCTTTTGGAAAAAAAATTATGGTTATAGAGAAATTTCTGAGAGAATAATATTTTTGAAATATAGAGAACTTTAAAAAACAAAACATTTGAGTACCATTTATTTCAACAGCCTTTGGTGGAAGATACTGTGATAATGGAAACATTATAAATCTATGCTGTTTATTGTAGTAGCCAGTACTCACATGTAGCTATTGAGTATTTACAGTTTGGCAATTGTGATCAAAGATCAGAAGGGTTAACTTAATTTTTTTAATTTATTAAGCACTGTGTGTAATCAGAGGCTCCTGTCTTGAACAACTCAGATATAGTCATCCCTCGGATCCTCAGATGGTTGGTTCTAAGATCTCACACAGATGCTAAAACTTGCATATGTTAAAGTCCCTCATATACAATGGCATAGAACTTAAATATAACCTCTGAACCTCCACCTTTATATAGATATTCGTCATTTAATGATGGGGGTACACACTGAGAACTGTTTTTGGATAATGTCTTCTTGTATAAACATCATAGAGAGTAGCTACAAAAACTAAGTCAGCTACAACTTCACTAGGTGATATAATCTTATGGGGCCACTGTCATATATGTGTTATGTCCTCAACCCAAAACATTACAAGGTACATGACTGTACTTTAAATCAGTAGAGTATTAACTTATTTTAATCCCAAACCAATGTAAATGCTAGGTAAATAGTTGTTATACTGTATCATTTAAGAAATAGTGACAAAAAATATTTGTACATATTCAAATCAGGTTTGCCATCCTAGGCCTAAACTACACAACACAGGTCAATAACAACATAGCAGTTTTCATCCACATTTGATTGCATCCACAGATGTGCACCCACAGATAAGGAAGGTTGACTGTACTTAAAATGAATTCTCAATTACGACTGGCTGGTGAGAAATGTAAGCACCACATTTACTCTCCAGGAATTTACAAATATAAGATGTGAATCTCTGGAATGTAAGATAGGAAGGGAGGAGCACATGGCAGAATTGTGAGTTAACAATGAGGGGCTTCAGAAAAGGCATTGTTGCTATTTGAGTGAGAAACTGAGGGTCATGTGGAGGAAGAAGTGTCTTGGTCCTGGGCTTTGAAAGATGGTCAAATGTGCCATTAGGTGAGGTTGGCATGAAGAGCACCAGGAGTAAGAACCAGCACAGCAAGAGACAAAGGGTAGCAGGAAGGTGATGAGAATGGTAATAATAAAGGCCAACTTCCACCAAGTGCTCATCAGGAGACATTTTTTTTAAAACTGTCTTTGCATAAGGTAACTAATTCTCAAGACAGCTATTATCATGTTCCTCAATTCACAGATCAAGAAGCAGAGGGCTATGAGGTGAAACAAATTGCCCAAGGTCAATTTGGTAGTGACAGAGCTGAGATTTACCATCTCAGCCCAAGAAATCTAATTCCAGATTAGGATGCTTTAAACCACCAGACTTAGTTGCTTCTGGATTTGTGACTTCCTAATGGAAGCTTTGAGTTCAACTGATCTTGAGAGCAGAAGGAAAGATGCTGATTCTTCCAAGAAATCCTCAACCAGAGGATGGTAGGAAGATGAGAAAACAGTAGAGGGCTTCCCATTTAAGGGTTGAGGGGAGCAGAGATGGTTCTGTGCACTGGGAGATGTAATGTACAAAGCTGCTCCCCCTGCCCTTTCCGTTGCAGCCATTTCCCCACCTCCCAACTACTGTTGGTCTGTAAACATCCTAGCTAGCTATTGGTTCATCAGTCAGCTTGCAAGTATCCTTCTCCGTTATTGGTCCCCTGTTAGCCCAGCAGAATTCAACTGCTTTATGGTAGCTACCCCGCCATCTTTTCTCTTGCTTCTCTCTCCTACACAGTTGCTTACTTTATCCTCCTCGCTTTCCACTCTCTCTAGCATGCGCCCTTTCTCTTTCCTTTCTCTTTTCTTCTCATTTTCTCTCTTACCCTGCAGGGAGACATTTTGTTTGCTTAATAAACTCCCTTATGTGATTTCCTGTGTCGGGCGTGGTTTTCATGGGATTCCTTACAGGAGACAGATAAGAGAGAATAACATGAAGAAGATGTGACCAATTCTAACGACCTCTAACAATCTGGAGTCTTTCACTAGGCTTTTGAAGTTCTCCTGTCATCCTGAGTCATCTCTTTCTATGGCTATTTTATTTGATGAGGTCTTTCTTTTGCCTTTTAGATTTCTAATTTCCTCATCTTTTTAAGTGCTTCCCTTGCAAAGATGCGTTATGTTATAGCATTATTAATGTTTCATCAAATGTCCAGGGACATTCAAAGTTACACTCATTATTAGCTAAAAAATAATTGTATCATGAAGAGATAACATGTTTGTATTACATAACCACACACTGGATGTCAGGGGATAATTTTTTGGGATGCTGGGAATTGAACCCAGTGGTGCTGTAACATTGAGCTATATCCCTAGCCTTTTTTTATTGCTTTGATTTTGAGTTAGGAAGGTGCATTTTTGTAGTGTCCATGAATCTGACAATGTCATTCTAACTTCTGAACCCACAGTTGATTCTGTGACAACTGCTTTTTTAAAAAAAGAGCATAATTCTGTGTTTGATTTTGGATGAAAGCAAAACTGTTTCTTTCCACCAGCAATAGCTTAAGTAGTAGAAGCATGTCACCTCTGCAAAGACTCACCTATAAAATTCAACCTCATTATTGATATCAGTCACCTGCCACAAAAATGAAACTGGGTTTAGAATTTTTTATTTGTAAATACAGCCAATCTACAATTTGTTCATATAGAAAAACCTAATTAGTACACATAGTTGACGAATATTTCTGTAGCTCAGACCAGCTGGTAGCCTAGATGGGACAGATGGCCCAAAGCTCTTTAATGGGGGGAAGATAATGTGTTGGATCTGAATAAGAGACTTCGTGAACTCTGTTTCTCATTTAAACAGTGTTCTGTAATAATATTTTCACAGGCAGTACTTTCATGAGCATGGCGATTCTCTGCATAAACACAATAATTTGCATCTAGCCTTTATCAAGCGATTACAAAACATAGTAATTATTTTTCTGTTGTACTTGTAGCTATATATATTAAAGCTTGGGGTCATTTTCTTTTCCTTTTGCCTCATTTGAAAGCTTGGAGGATTCCACTACTTCAAGAAGCACTAGGCTTGCAGTGCCCTTCAGTGATGATATGCTGCTGCTGGTGGCAGTGGTGGAGGTGAGATATTAACTGACAATGACATCCAGCTTATAACATGAGTTTTTACATGTATGATCACATTTTTTTTCCTTGCAACAAACCTCATTGTGATCCCCATTTGGCATCATCATCTCCATTTTATACTAACATATTTAACTTTCACAAAAGTCTGCCCTTATCCCTATTTTACTGATAAGGAGATTGGGTTAATCCCTTATATAGGTAAAGTGATTTGCATATCTAGCTAAATCATCTAGATAGCTGATGATTGAGCTAAGATTCAGGCAGGCAGATTTTCTAGAGTCCACATTTTTTGCTCGGTTTACACTATGCTTAGTGTTTCTTAATGATTAAATGAATTCATAATGGCTGTAATTTATATAATATTTTAATTTATCTAGTTATTTCACTTACGATACCTGACTCTTGACAATTCTACAAAGTTGGTGGAAAACATGCATGAAAGATCATGTGACATGGCCAAAGTCCTGGTAAGGCTTTGGTAAGATTGGCAGAGGGGAGGCTCACTCACTGTCATGACAACATGTTCAGGTGAAATTTAATTGTTTCTGCTGTAGCAGGATGTAATATCCTGTGGACTGAACACTGAGACAGTCATTAAGCTCACCATATTCTTGTAGTAAGCATTACATGTACTCTTGGTTTGATGCCACTGGTATGATTTTAGAAGTTTAGATAATGGAGACTTTGGTTCCCTCTTTTCTTTAATTTTAAATTTTTAAATTTCATGTCCTTGCTTGCATGGACACGAAAATGTACAAAATCCAGTGACTATCCTTAGATGACATGTCTTTCATGTGAGTGGTATGAAGATAATGTTAGGACTTTGTGAGGATAAGGAGAAGGAACTGTGGGAAGGAGGGGAGAGAGGATGGGAGAAGGACTGGGCCCCCTGCTGGAAGATGGGATGCGGGGATTGGGCAGGATCACAGGTCCATCAGCCAGTCCAGCAGCTGCAGCCCACCCAGCTATCGCTCCTTCTCAGAGTGCGCTCCCCTATGCTGTGTCCCTTGTTTACAGCAGCAGCCAGGAGCTGAAGTAGCTTCTCTTGGATCCCTTCATCCTCACCAGCAAAGCGGGAAATAGGGACGTTGAACTCAGAAGCAGCTACCCTTTGAGGAACTACTCGGAGTTGCTTGTTCTGAACTCAGTCAGTTGGGTTGTAATGACTGACAATCACTTTGGGTGCTGTACATCCTTCACGGACTGTCTTGATACACTTCCCAATTCATTCTGGAGGGCTTGATAGGCATTTTGTAGGAGAGCCTCTGGTGTTCCTGTGCCCTTTACTAGTAAACACTTGTACACATCCTCTGGGAAGGATTTGGGCCTGAGAAAGCTGCCTCTTTTCTTTTTGCCGTTCTTGGGGCTCAGTCATCTCCATCGATGCCTAGAGAACATGTAAAATTTTACTAAACTTTTCAATTAATATTTCAGCTCAAGCATACCTTTGATGAAACATTGATGGCTTTTTGTAGCCTCTTAGATTGACAAGATTAGAAAGATATGAATTACAGTCCTATGATTCCCAGTCACTAGTGGTACAACCTTGAAAACACAACCTGATCTCCTCTGTACCTGGGTTCCTTCACCTGTCAAATGATGATAAACTGACATGACAACATTTCTCAGGCTGTCACATGAAGTGTATGGAAAGCACATAACTTGACGTCTGGCCCCATGGGAAGCACTAAATATATTTTGGCAGTTACTTTGGGTATTACATTTAATTCAGTGGTGGCTTAGATCTAGAACAAGAGTGATTCTACCTTGTTATAGAAACGGGCACAGGTGATTCATAAAACTCTTAAGGAGTTTTTCTGTCTCTGCAGTAATTGCTCATCATAAATCACAAGGGTCAGAGAGAGGACCTCCCACATTTAATTAAACTTCACTGCATTTGGTATGGGAAAATATGTGCCATTGTGATAATGTTGACATTTTCAAAATGCGACTCACTGATTTTAAAAGATTTTCATATGTACAGCAATACAGTATTTACATTAGTTTTCCCATTTCTCTTTTCTACCTTCGTTATCTATTTATGATTTTTTTATGGTTTCATACCAATGGTAATAGGATCTTTGTCCTTAAATTGCCATACATATTCTAAAATTCTGTTTGTGAACATTGTCAGGTGTCTTGGAAGGTTTTTTTCCCCCTGTGTTGCCCATCTTTACCGTGTAAAAAATTTTAGATAATCCTTTCTTTGTTAATTTATTTTTGGTAGTAAGCGAATCTATTATGATTTTTTTAAACTTACATTGTCAATGGTGTTTGTCATTCTTACAGTGTATTTTCTCCTCATTTCAATGAAGTAATTGTCCTTTTTACAAGATGGAAAAAAGAAGGAGTTTCATACTGAAAACTCCTGACTGTTTCTCAAAAGGCCTGGGATTTATTGTGCAAGCGATAGAGTTTTTCAAAAGGGGAAAGTATATATAAGTGACAAGGTTTTTTTTTTTTGTTTTGTTTTGTTTTTTGTTTTTTGTTTTTCTTTCTAGATTAGGAGAATTAAGAGAGCTTTAGGATTCTACTAGCGTCAGGAATTTTTGCTGACCTTGGTAACATCTGGCAGTGGTGAGGCATCAGAAGAAATACCCCGCCCCCAGGCACCCAGAGAAGTTGTACCTAGACATAGGATCTCATCCCAGAGATGACACAGAAGCAGGAACTAGGTTCAGTATCCTGTATTCTGGGGTGAAAGCCTGAAGCCAGGTGTAGGAATCCTACAAACCAAGCATGACACAGAAGCATCACAGCTTTGGAGAAGGGCCTTCTGTTGGCTGAGGGGTGAGTAAATCAATGATTTGGACCAATGGGCTTACTGAAAAGGGAGGCAGGGAACCCAGTTCCTTTGCTTTATATAAGAGCTTGGAATCTTTGTATGATTTTTATATGATCTTATAGTTGATTTTCCATTGTGATATTAGCACCAAGTTGAGTTTAAATTGATTTAAGAAAAATTTAAAATATTAATACTGTTTAAAAATCCAGGTATGTGAATTGAAATTCATTTTACTATACTTTTCTATATGGATGAGTACAATGTATACCCTTTTAACTCCTCCGGATTCTGATATTTAATAACTAGTTCAACCTCTGGACAGTTGACAGCTCGTGGTATTGTCTTACAATGTTGTTTAATTTTTATTGTTTCTTACTTTCTAAGCTAGAATGTGACTCCCTTGAGCACAGAAATCTTATATTTATTAGGTACTTACATTCCCACAATATATAGGGTATTGCTTTATGTATCTATGCCTTAATCCCCACCATTGTATGTATTCTGGAAAGCAATATTAAAAAGCAATATTTGGTATTAATGCAATGCTTATTTTCCTGGATTCTCAGAAGGCTGTGCTTGGTTAATAATACTCACCTTAAGAGCAAGAATTAAGAACCAAAGATGAGGATAATCTAAAATAAAGTAGGCTCTTTCTTGAGTACTGGGTGCATTCATTTTCATTTTCCTGAGAAAAAGAAAGAAAAGAATTTTGAATCAGAGTGCATAACTTCCATGCTAAATATAGCTACCTAGAAGACTCAGATTTTGTTATTGTGAATATGCCCATTTGTCTGGTCTGTGTATTCCTGAAGGTCCCTTTTTAACTGAGACTAACTGTACAACATTGATTGTAAGCACTCCAGCCTAACTTTATTTGATAATTACTGAACTGCAGAATTGGTATAACTCCCATTTAACAGTAAGAATGTTTGCTGAAGAATTTCAGGTCAGTCTGCACAGTTGATTGTCACTTTGCCTCATTTGCGGCCATGACAAGGGCCTTTCCTGAGCCCTTGCTTGTTTGGTTGAGACACATTTTCCAGCTTTTTTGGAACATCTTTAATGAGTCTAGTTTAAATTCTGTCAAGTGTGCCTGCTGTACCCTCGCCTGGTCATGTCATACACTCCTTTTCTGGGTCAAATCATGCATGCAACATTTATTTGGTCTAACAAAAAGAAAAAGAGGGAAATGCTTAATCAGATCTATTTCCAAAGCTGTTTTGTCTCTTCTTTCTGCAGATTTCCTTTTCTAAATCCAGGGGCCAAATATGAGTCACTCCCATTACTCCATGAGAGTCTTATGAGAGGCCCAGAGAATCTTATGACATTTCCCTGAGTTTTGCTAGATGTATTTGTGTAAGTCCTAAAGTAGGATTATAGCAGGAGAGGTTTCATTAAATATACCTGGATGATGTTATATTCTTATCTACTTCATTTCATTAGTTTAGAATATTTGAGGAGCAAATTGTGCTTTAATTAAGACTTAAAAATTCCTTCACTATTTCCCCCCAATCCTCTTACAGCACCATGGCAAATAGTGAATATAAGAATCCACACAACAGTGAGGTGTTGGGTGCTATTCTTATTCACCTTTGTCAAACTCTGGAGACTGAGACAGTTTACTTAAGTAGGATTGAATGACATGGTGGGTGTTAGTTGTTTTCTGAAATATTATATATCTGAAATTTGATTCTGTTTAGTAAGGAATCCCCAGATCTCCTATTCTGTGTTACTCTCATTACATTTTCGAGCTGGACAACTCATATTAACCATGTAGTAAATACCTTTCTCTGTTGAGTCAAGTGGTGCTATGCTGCCTATGGCGTATGTTGGGGCCACAGTGTTAACTCAGTGCTTGGTACTGGAAGATGGTAAATCCTTCACGCTCCTTTCTCACTGGGTGCTCTCCATAGCTTTCTAGATCCGCTCAACTTTCCGCAGACTTCCACACACTCAAGGATTTCTTATTACTTGGTATTTAAAGTGTGATGGAGTTTATTCCTTCTCTTTTGGGAATACACCAGCCTAGATATTGGCCAATTATTTTCAATAATAGTTCGTCTTTCTTCCTCCCTCCCTCCCTCCCTCCCTCCCTCCCTCCCTCCCTTCCTCCCTCCCTTCCTTCCTTTCTCTTTCTTTCTTTCTTGTCAAAAATATGTAGGTTCCAGGGCAAATGCTTTCTGATTTGTATGAGGTTTGGACAAAGGGAAGATAGAAGATTTGGGGAAGAGAAGGAGTTGATGAAGATTTAGGGGAAAGACCACAGATCTTAGAGCCCTAATCCCTACCGTGGAATGCTAGCTTTGTGATTCTGTGCGGTTTGCTCTCTCTGCATGGCTTCCTCACTTGTGAAACCAAGGAGCCTATTGTCTGTACTCCATGGGATGACGTGAGATGGCCGTGGTGTACGTTTGCCATTAAGTAGACGGTGGCTTTCTCCCTCCCACCCGTCTCTTATCATCTTCATCTTCCTTTCCTAAAAGTCTTTTGCCTCTGCTCAGTGACTCCATGGGTGCCACATCCCTTGTGGTCTCCTTCTGAAACGTCTCTTTCTGTCCTCTTGGTGTTTTAATCCTGGTGTCCTCTTAGTGGAGGTTCCAGGGTGTTGGATTATAAATGCTGCTGCCCTCTGGCTTGCTTTAAAAAATGGCGCACATTTTAAGTGTAGTAGGCGGTTACTTGGTCTGCATGCTGGTGTAATGAGTGCCTCATTTCCCTTTGGGATGTCATCTCTACTTTGGGTCTTCTTACTTTGCTTGTGAATCCTACAAGCTCACAATAAATCTGACCCACCAGGCGGCTCTACAAATTAAGCTCAGAGCTGAAGGTGCAGGTCTTGAGTACATCGAGAGTGATACTTCATGTGTAAAGTTAGAAAACAAGCAAGGATTTAACTCCCTGTAGTTGAAATACATGACTAAACTATAGACATGTAAAACTAATAGGGATATACAAAATAGTATCCTGAGCTGCTTATCGCATGTGCTTCCTTGGATAACTGCCCAGGTATTTGTGATGAAGTGTGGGAGGATCAGAGTCCTCTCTTCAAACTGTCTTAGAAGAACCCATGTGTAGTAGTCTTACTAGTCAGGGTTCTCCAGAGAAATAGAACAATAGGGTTTAACTTACACAATTACAGAAGCTGAAAAGTCTCACTTATGCCATCTACAAGCTGTAGAATGAAAAAAATCCAGTGGTGTGATTCAGCTTGAAGTTTAAGAAGCAGGGTGGGGATAGGGTGCCTGATGTTATAAATCCTGAAGTCCAAAGGCTGAGGACTGGAGGTCTGATGTCCAAGGGAAGAAGAAGAAGATGGATATTTCAGCTCAAGAAGAGAGAGAAATAAATTTGCCCTTCTTCTGCCATCTTGTTCTGTTCAGGTCCTCATTGACTGGAGGATGCCCACCCACACGGATGAGCATGGAACTGCTTTCTTTACTCAGTCTACTAGAAATATTAACCTTTTCTGGAAACACCAGGAATAATGTTCTACCAGCTATCTGGGCATCTTTTAGCCCAGTCAAGTCAACACACAGAATTAACCATTATAATATACTTTCAGATTCAGAGCAATTTATCCTGTTTCTCCATTGAGGAAACATTTGTGTCTCACAATCTGGGCTTAAAAAGCCTGTGTTTGATGCATCACAAACTCTCCCTCTTGAAGACATGCCTTTTGAAGAAACTGTCTTTGAGAGCTCTACCAGGGATTATTTGGTTCCTCTGTTTTTCTAGTGTAGGGTGCACGTTAAACAATGGAGCCATCTCTGACGATAGACAGAGCTAGTGAAATCACATTCATGAAAGAGAGTAAAATCTACAGAGAATTTCAAAATCTGAATGTTTTCATTAAAAAGGGCCTCAGATCATTTAAGGCTAGCTAATCCATTTCTTATGTTAACTATATACGACCTAAGCAAAAAAGGGGACTACAGCAAGGTACTATTCTGTGTTGAGTGTAACAATATCAAAACTATATCTCTTGTTCTGAAAGTATTGATCATCATTTTTCTCCCCCATAATACATGAGAGAGGGATAGAGAAACCCAAACATATATTCAAGGTGAAATAATTTTCATTATAATTAAATAAATGCATGTATGTGAACTTGATTACAATTTTAATTTTTTATTGAAGATACCAAAACACTTTGGGCAGTCATATTTAATCTAAACTTAACTTTCGCAACAGTATAATATTTTATTTCTCCAGTTTTATTCCCAAATTTTATGTAGACAGTTGCAGAAGCAATGTTGAGGCAAGCCTCCAATTTGCCGTGTTTGCCCTTGATAGAGAGAACAGGAGCCACTTTTCAAAACATTGAGCAGCTCATGGATGCAATTAGTTCTTTGTGTAATGAGAAAGTTTAGAAAACTCTGTCCCCTTAACTGTAGTACTGAATAAAGGAGAATCTTAACTCTGGTTGACCAGTGGAGGAAACCTCGCACTAATCTAGTAGTGACATGATACATTATTTAATGTTCTCATCCACTTGGACCCACTATATATTAGTGTTTTCTGGGAACCTCCTATACACTTTTTGTACTTTAAGAATAAATTGTTGGTGAATTGATTAACAGCCATCAACTTGTATTAATTATATAGATGATCTTAATATGATTTACAGATCTGCATGGCAAGCTGCCCTGGAATTAGTGACCTCTAGATGACCATCGACCCAAAGGCATTAACAGGTGTCTCTTTCACTGATTCGTGTAAATTGTCAGTTCTGGAACAAACTTGGACTTTTAGTTTATATAGAGTCCAGTTCCTTTCAGTGAAAATACTTTAGCCATGAACATTTGACCTTTCTCATTTGCTTTACCTCTCATCAACCTATTCTGTTTTCTTGAAATTAATTTTGTTATAATTTGAATATAGTTTGTCCTCTTTGAAAATGATGTCAAAATTTAATTCCCATTAGGTGATATTAAGAGGTGGGATTTTTAATAGGTGATTTATTCTCATGGAAAGATTAATTCATTCATGAGATTAATGGAATTACAGGTAAACTGGCTCATATGTTATCTCAAGAGTGGGGCTGCTGTGAAAGCACATTTGATTAGGTCTCTCAGTTGGTCCCTGCCTCATTCTGTGATGCATGTACTGCCTCAGGACTCTGCCAGCAAAAAGGGTAACACCAGATAGGTCCCTTTGAACGTGGACCAGGACTGCAAGGCAAAATACACCACTTTTTAAAATAACTTAGTCTGTTGTATTGTGTTGCTATTACATCAGAAAGTAGACTATCACCAGCTCTAACCCAATAAATCATGAATGTTAAATGAGAAGATACCACTGGGCATGGTTTTCCATTCCCGTTTCTTAGATAAAGCCTCCCTAGGGGAAGGAGACTCTTGGTGGCATTTAGGGAGCTATTATACCTAAAGGTTTTTTAAGGAGTGGGACCATAAGATTCAGGGCAAAGAACATTGGATAGGCGAACCACATATCTGGATATAGTTCCACCAACTTTAATTTTTTAAATTTTAAAATAGATTTATTGCAGTATTTACCTACCAAGAGATTAACTCATTACCAATATATAATTTGGTAATTCCTTATAGATTTGTAGATGAATGCAGCATTGCCAAATGCGGGTGCTCAGAAGCGGTGTGCACCCTCTGCTTCCTCACCCCTCAGTAGGGAAGGGGAGAAAGCTCAAAGTGAGATTTTGATCTTTGACTCTTATGTAAGTGAAAGAAACTTTTGAATTCATGCAACTTTTCCTCTCTACTAAATTATGTTCTTTACTCTGCTGTCAGGTAAAAATTCTAAATCTGTTCTTTGCTTTCTACAATTTAGACTTCAATATATTGTCTATTCATGGGGAGGATGAAGGAAGAATGAGAAAGAATGAAATTATATGTTTAGGAAAGTAAGTGCCAGTGTTGTGAGAGATAATAAAATCTCTTATCAAGTGATGGAGTTCTATAATTTAGCTTCCTTTTTATAAACCAGGGTGATTATATATCTGTGCTGTACAAGAATATAAAAGTACATTTTAGAAATCTTGGAATCATCTGTTTTTACACTGGCAGGGGTCTTAAAGTAATCTTCTGATCTATTTTTGGGCAAGTGAAAGGTTATTCCCAAAAGTATGAAGCAGCTTAAAAGAAGCTGAACTCATTAATTCAGTTTTTCACTAAGTATTTGTTGAAGGACTTCTTCATCCAAGTTGCAGGATTAGTTATTAGTGGAAAAAAAAAAAACAAAAATAAAAGTAAAAGACAGAGGTAGCCCTGGCTACTGTCAGCTGAGCTGGCCTGACTCTAACAGGTAACTTAGCATGTTTGTATCAAATGTGAGCAATATCACAGCATACCTCCATCACACAGGTCACAGGGCACATGATGAAGTGAAACAAAACAAGACAAGTTGAAAATCATGTCTGATGACCACAGACAGAACAAGAGCCAAACCCACAAAAATGTCCAGGTATCCTCTCTCCCAGCTAACAAATAAGTGTTGCATCTTCACCCATTATAGCTTTAACCTCACAGTGTCCTTCCTGCCTCCTAAATAAAATCTACTACAATATCTGATCAGAATCTACCTTGATTTTCTGTGTCCAATGGCAAAATCCAATTCATAGTACCTAATTAAAAGAAAAATCACATTTCCCACCATCTTTTATGAAATCACCTCATCCAAGCTCATACCCTAAAGCAACCCTAATTATTCTCTACTAAGACCCCTCCCAATTCCAGATGGTTTCTGTCTCCCTTGGTATAATGAACTGATAAAAGTGCCTTTGTTTGACTGCCGATCTCTTCCTGGTGGTCTTTGACTGGAGGGCAAGTACTTTAGTGTGAGTAAGACAAACATTGTCTCCGTGCTCTTGGAGATTTTTCCTGGCAGAGACATAACCTTTAATAAGCTTATTTGCTAATTAGTAGACAATGGCTAGTGAAATCAGTTTCCAAGAAAATAACTTGACAGTGAGTATGTGAACGGAGTCTGGAGGCCTCACTGCAGATGTGTCTGTTGAGCTTAGAGATGTGAAGGATAAATGGAGGGAAAGGTGGTTTGGACCAAGGAAACTGGAGAAGTCTGATACCTTGGAACACATGAGAAGTGGTGAGTAGGAATAGACAAAGAGGAGGAGGTAGAGCAGTTGACCGTTGCAGAGGTTCTGAAGGTTGAAAATCTTGTTCTTTCTACTGAGCAGAAGTAAACCACTGACAGTTTTTAAGAAACATAGTGTTATCAGATCATATTCAATTAATGCAAAGATTTTGGATTCTTTGTGAACAACATATTGATGAAACTCCATGATGCAGGGAAGCTGCTTATTTAGGTAAGAAACAATGGAATGCTTGGATAATGAGAGAGGAAGTGGATATGGAGAGAAATCCACCCTTGTGGGTATATCTGACTGTTACACGAAATAAGATTGGATCATAGGTTAGGGTCAGCATAAGAGAGGGAGGACTCTGACTTAGGTAGTAAGGAGATGGTAATGTCATTGACTAGTCTGAGAAGTGGTACACCCACTACCTTAATTAATGTTGTAAAGCTAGTAAATAGGGGAGCCGAAACTCACATTGTCTATGTTCTAGAATGGGTCTTCTTCCTTTCCCATTTAACCTTTGTCTTATAAGATGAAATATAAGGGAAGACGTGGCAGTTGGAAGAATTTCAGAAGTGGTTCAGAGACTCAAGTACAGGAAGCAGAGACTCTGTTCTTGAAATAAAGCATCATGTTGATGTAAGAATCAGTCACTTAAAAGTCCTTTTTAAAAATTTCAAGATCAAACATTTTAAAGTTGATTCACCCAGCCCCTCCTGAGCAGGAAGAGTATTTCCTGAGAGTGGAAGTGGTGATAGGACATTAGAGGGAGGAAAATGTAGTTGAACTAATCAGATGATATGTATGTTAACTATCTATCTTTGTAGATTTGATTAGAACTGGGTCTTTCTTTTTTATATTAATGGACCATCTTTCTATGTATACCCTTCAACCATTATCTTCATTCAAAACATTTTCATAGTGATTGATTCCCATGTCCTCAGGTAGAAGCATAAGATAAATAACAATGAGTAATCATTACACCATGTGAAGTATTCTCATCCAGGAATTAGAAAACCTGCTTTTAGTCTCAGCTGTTTCTGTTTTTATGTACGTTTCTTTGAATAATTTATTCTTTTCTCTTTTTTGCCTTTGTTATTTTGTTATATATATTATATATGTATATATATATGCAATGAGAATAAAAATACATATCTTGATTACCTTACAGATACCAACCTTTATTCAAGAAAACAGAAACAAAAACTAAAAGTTGATATCCCCAAAACTGAGAAGTTACATTGGGGGGACAGTAGAATAAGTACTGAAGTTTCAATTTCTTATAAAATGGGGATGACATTACTGGGTGCCAAAGGTCTTCAGGATTAAGAAATGATATAAGATACAACGTTATTCTAAATATTAAACATCTTCAATAATAAACACTACTCATAGAAAGTAGTAAAACATTTCTCCTTTATTATTAAAGAAAGTCATAGATTTTAGCACTTTGACACCAGGGACAAATACTGTAGTTTTGATTGGTTAAGACAGGGCCCTGTCACTTAGTCCAAGTATCCTGGGGTTAGGAAAACTTAAAATAATTTTAATTCTCACTTTGACTCCATATTCGCTCCCATGAGAAACTTCAGGACCTCAGCTCTTTCCTCTAGTCACTCTACCCAAGATTTTATTTATTTTTTAAATGACTTGAATTCTATTTATGTTCTCTTTTTTTCCCCCTCTTTTCACGATGGCTACTGTCTGTATAGCCCTTAAGAGAGGTATCTCAGCACAGCATCTCTAAGAGACTGCTTTTTCAACCGAGTTGCTGTCCCCTGGGCTCAGGCATCATTTCACGACCATCACTGTCCTAGCAGAGTTCAGGGGAGATGCCAGGAACAATGGCCCTTTCTTCCCCACACCTTGGTGGAACATGCCATCCCTGTGTCCCACACCAGCTCATCATACTTTCTTGAGCCAGTCCAGCCACAATTCCCACCACCATCTGTTCTTCCCGTTCCTTCCTTCTCTTCCCCAGACACAAAGTATTACTTTTGAGAACTAGTAAGTAATCAAGGTTTCATATGGTCAGTGGTTTTGATGTTCACTTGGGTCTGCCTTCTGCACATTATCAAACTCTTTCAGAGGTTACCTTTTTTCCTTGACATGTGTGTTTATTTCCTGATGAATTAAAAACAAATTTACATGTCAAAATACTTTCTATTGCTGACATAATGGTAAAAGTGCCTTGGACACTAAGCTGTGTAAACCTGTTTTAACATCTGGTCTCTCCCATGTGCCAGTTTAATCATCTGAAAACTTCTGAACCTCAGTTTCCTGTAAAGTGAGCATAACACCTCATTGAATTTTGTGAGAAGATGTCCTGAAAATATCTTGCAAAGTCCTGACTTAGAGAGTACATGCCTTTAAATTGTTGGCCCCGTTGACTACAGAGGGCCATTGGTTTTTCAGTCATTATTTACTGGCAAATTTAAATTTTCCTAAATTTAAAACTCTAAATGGTCCATATCTATAGTTTACCTTGGGGGCTCCTGTGATGGGGGGTGAAGGGCGCAGTGTCAATAACCACCCAGACACCGGGAGCCAGGTAAGAGCAGGCAAGAGCTGCTGACTCATTTATTGCGGAAACAGCCCACTCTTTTATTTGGTTCCTATCCAATCAGTGCATCAATCAGCGCGTCACACCACTGGAAACCACCAATCATTTAGTATCCTAGAACCACCAATCATTTGAGGGTTTTGTATTTTGCATGAATGGGGGTATATGACTCCACACATATCCTCACATCTTAGGCAAGTGAATTTCTTCTGTAAATATTTTAGTATAAACACACAGTCTCTGTCACTTAGTCTTTTTTAATTTTCTTTGAAAAATGTCACAGACTTTCTTAGCTCATGGCCTATACAAAAACACCCTGCCGGCTATATTGGGTCACACACTATAGTCTGATGATCCCTGTTCTGTCAGGTGAACTCAGAGAAATTAGTGTACAGTCACAGTCCACAGTGATGACTGGGTCATTACTAATAGGAAGCTAATAGGAAGGGAAGAATTGGAAGAAACACAAGAAAGAATGGGTTTGTGTCTTTGTAGAATCTTTGTTTCCCTCTGTACATGGCTCATATGGATTAATCAATTTGGTAGTTATTTATAGCATTAGATAATATAAGCCAGGAATCAATTAACTTTTTCTGTAGTGAGCTTGATAAATATTTTAGACTTTGTGGTCATATAGTTTCTGTACCAACTACTCTATTTTGTCATTATAGGATGGGGATAGCCATAGAAAACATATAAGTGAATCGTTACATATTATTTCCAATGAGATTTATTTACAAAAAGGCAGAATGTCAACCCCCAAGGATTGTATTTTGCGAGCCTCTGTTCTAATGAGAGTGGGGGGAAGCTGACACCCTTCTGCTCCATGGTCGATAAATCGTTATGCAAATCATACTCAGAATTCCAGACATCAGAAGTCATTCTTTGGTGCTGCTCAATTTGGAGTCTCTGAAGTATGTCTTACCCTCTGTCCATTTCTCTCACTCCATTATACCTACTGAATCTGACAAAACACTGACCTGTTTTTTAACATGTTAAAATCTGGGTCCACCCACTTACTAGAACATAACTAAGCAATCTGAGAGTGAATGTGTATTAATATTCAAGTGGGTGCTGTTGTGCTCATTCATTAGCCACAGCCTCTACCTTCCCCCAACAATCAGGTATCCCACTCCTTTAGATTCTAGGAATAATACTTTAAACCAGTATAACATCAGAGATTATAAAAAAATACAGCAAGCTATGATTAGCACTTGGAGAAATTCTTTGCTATTTTTTAATATAGAAAAAAAATGTAAGAGCTTGGTGTTTGAAATTCCCAGCTAGTTTCAATTCCCAGCTCTGCTGTTTGCCAGATGGGTGATCTTGAAGAAGTACAGCAACCCCTTTCCATCTCAGTCTATCTGTAGAAGAGGAACAGTGTATGTACCTTCTTCACTAGATTGCTGTGGAAACCAAAGAAAATCAATCTTAGAAAGCACTTACCCAGTGCCTAATAAGTATCACCTATTAGTCCTGTGAAAGGGGTATCATTACGGTACCAATGGGCTATTCTTGGCTTGTTTGAGAACATAATAGCCTTACAGTATACAGGTGCTTTCCTTTCTTTTTCCTGGATAGACTATTCTACAAAACCAGTTTCTCATCTAGGAAAATTTAGCACACTATCAACTGATTAATCATTTTTGATATTTCAGTCATAGATTGGAATAGAAATTTATTATGTATGGATGAAAAGTACTAATAAGCCAAATTACTAGGTCACATCTTATTAGTAGTCTTGAGCCTTCTTAAAGAACTGATTATTATCTTTATTTCCAGGTCTTGTAAAAATGGAGTTATCCAGCAATTGATACTCATTAGCTCATGTGTCACAATGATGGTTAAAGAATCCGCTTTCTTACCAAGTACTTTTAAGTGTTTGCATACTGTTTGTTCTTCTCAATGGCAATATTTTTGATAAAGTGTTAATAGTGTCAGCTGAAGTATCATTTAAACTTTTGCATACAAAAAGGATGGGTTACTTTTTGAAGCAGGATAACTTCATAGCTTGCTGTATTTTTTTAAAGCAGGATAACTTGTCCACCTTGATTTTGTTTGTTCCATGTGTGTGTTGTTCCATAGTAAGCATTCAGTGGTACATTCAAGTAGCTTCTGAGGAGCTTACAAACATGAAGCTGAAACTTAGTGTAAGCTGTAACATTCATGACCATGGAAAGTAGATGTTTCTTCACTTTCATAGTGAAATGTTTAAGAATTTAAAAAGAATGTTTTTCTTCTCACTATTTAGATAATATTTTAAAAGAATGACCTTTAGAATTTTATTTCTAATCAGTGTATACTATTTCCATGCCCAAATGCATGACTACATCTAAGTCTGATACATACATATGCACATCTATAATCTCTTAGAATTAGAAGTTATATATGTGAGATATATATAATATATATTAATATATATGTATATATATGTGTATATATCTGTATACACATATATGTATATATCCTCCCAGCATACTGAGGGAGGGATGATTTGACTGCAAACCACTAGCCCAGGAATGGATGGATATCTATATATATCTATATCTATATTTATGTTTATATATAGTATATGTGTGTGTGTGTGTGTGTATATATATGTATATCTACGCACATACGTGTATATTTCCCCTCCACATTTTATATATTCGAGTGCAACATTTTAAGGAAAAGAAGGAACAGAGAGTTGTAGCTATAAGATACTTTTGGTGGGCTAGGAGCAGGGAGAAATCTATAAATATTCTTCTCATAAGAAGCTGTATATCCTTCATCATAAAATTCTGCTTTTTATTATGGTACTGTCTGTTCCTTTATCTATGTTGTTCTCATATACACAGAAATACTAGGAATGATGGAGGAACTTTAATGAGAGTATTTATCAGGTAAAACTAGCAGCTGCCCTACATGATCATTCATGGTTAGCTCTTTTCCTCAGAAATAAAGGAGGGAACTTCAGGTCTCAGCAGTATTTTCCAGCCAGTACCTCATATTCCATGAACCTCCCCCAGCTTAAGATTACAGTTGTCCCCAGTGAACAGCACTATGGACTTCCAGAATTCCCTGTGTTGTAATTACAAGTGCTCTTCTACTTGCAGTGGGGTTATCTGCCCATAAATCCATCCCGAGTTGAAAATATTGTTCAGTTGAAAATGCGCTTAACACCCCTCACCTGCTGAACATGGCAGCCAAGTGGTACACTGTAGGCTGTTGGTTGTTTCCTTGTGATTGCTTGGCTGACTGGGAACTGGGCTCACTACCACTGCCCAGCATCCCGAGGGAGGATTTTACTGCCTAGAGCTAGCCCAGGAAAGGATCCAAATCTAAATTTCAAGTATGGTTTCTATCAAATGTGAATTGCTTTGCACACTTGTTAAGTTGAAAAATCCTAATTCGAATCATTGTAAGCGTGAGACTGTCTTGTGGCCGCTCAGGTGCCTTCAAGAAATTCATGCTGTCCACCAGGTGTGTATTTTCAAGACACAAAGCAATTGATTGAAGAGTGAACCATTCAATCAGACAGTTGCTGAGAATGTGGGTCTTGATGCAGGATACAATGAAGTAAAATCTGAGGTGTTCATCGAAATGCTCTCTTCTCCTCTGGGATATTTCCATGGTTCTTCCTCAAGTAGAAATTGGGCCTCCATTGGGAGAATGATTTGTATAGGAAGATCTTGAATGATTAAATAGAATTAAATATGCTTACATTAAGAAAGAATTCAGGTAGCATTTATTTTATTCTTTTCCAATATTTGCCTCTTGAATTATCAGATGTGCATTTTAATATTTTTCCCATTATGAAGTAACTACTTTTCTTTTTAAAGAAATTGAAACATTGATGGATCAGTTCCATAATCCTTCCTGCAGAGGAACTGATATTTTTTTATAAACTGGATATATAAATTTCCATTTATATTTGGTGCAGATTTTTTCCCCAGAAACCCATTTTATGCTTTGTTATTTTTAAAGGCACAGCAAAAATAGGGCTGACACATTGCCATTGACCAACCTCACTTCCATTGACTTCTTGGAAGTGGAAAATTTCTACTCCCAAGCATGGTTGTAGCTTTCCTTCTCTGATCTGTTGGCCTTGAGTCACAAAGTTCTTTGCAAATTCTCTCACGTACTCTTAGCACTTAGAATAATGCCCTTGACTGTCATGTCCAGTTTTCTAGATTTGGCATTTATGAAGAAATCAGACAATGGAGGATGATTGTTAACAGGAAGAAATGCAGTAGATAATTTTGTAAGCTATGGCCCTCCTCATTTGGAGATTCTGCATGAACTTACTGTGGAAATGACTAGTCTGCAGCCCTGGTTGCCAAGACTGGGCTGCCCCAGGTGCAGAGTCCTTGCTCATCCCTCTGCTGGTCTTGGCTGTCTCTGAAAGGCCAAGCTATAAGATCAGGGGCTTCAGGCCCTCCCCAGGCCTCTGACATCACCCCCAATGTCCACCTTCTGTGGTGTACAAACTCCACTTATTGGTGACCACAGGTATTGCCCTTTAAACTCTCTGAACTACAAGTTGCTTAAAAGTTTTCCTTAAGTCAATAAATTTGACTCAGTACATTCATTTATGAAGGAAACTTTTTGTCACTAACTAGCACATATTTAAGAATGCATACCCTTTGCCGATAGGGAGAGGTAAATTTAAAAGTTGTCGTAATGGAAACGGAGTGTTACGGACATTCCTATGGCTTCCCATACCTAGGTCCAGGTTGGTAATTTGGTGTATCTTCACCAAACCTCATCGATCCCTTCAGTTAGCATTTGTCCAGTGCCTCCCACATTCCAGACGCCAGGAATAAGGTTCTGGATAAGACAGACAAGGACTGTCTATGGGCTTGTGGCACTTATGGTCCATTGAACAAGGAAAACTAAACAAACAAACAAATAAATAAATAAGCCAGCCAAATACAAAATCAGAAAGTAGTAAATGCTTTAAAAACAAAAGAAGAGGCACAGGGATATTGAGTGCCTATGAGATAGTTGTCATTACTATTTCCTCTCTACAGTTGAGGAAAGTGAGATTAACCATGGCTTCTTCCAACCAGGCTGTGTGTGAAAATGGACATTCCACTCAACAGAGAGAATTTTAACAAGGTAGTGATGCACTTTACCCAAATAAATATTATTCTTGACTTGTTCCCTGAAATAAAAATATTGCTAAAATAAATACACTACCAATTCTTTTGCCTTTCTTCTTCAAATGCTCATATCAGTTTTGTTTATTTTCTAGCAAACCAAGAGTTACAGACTGAATGTTTGTGTCCCCTGCCCCAATTCATTCCTTGAAGTTCTAACCCCTAATCCGATGGTGTTAGGAAACAGGGCATTGAGAAGCTGTGTAGGTCAGAAGGCTGGAGCCCTCAGGAATGTGATTGATGCCTTTATAAGAGAAACTCCAGGGAGCATCCTTGCTTGTTTTGCCTGTGAGGATCCAATAAGAAATCAGTCTGCAATCTGGAAGAAGGCCCACAGTCTTCATACCTGGGAAATCAATTTGTGAAGTTTATAAACTACCTAGTCTGTGGTATTCTACAATAGAACCTGAATTAAGACACTAAGGGAAAAAAAAGTCTTTGTAAAATGAGGCATTCCAAAATTGAGATTTTCATGGCACATATACACAAATAGAGGAACCATATATTTCAGTGAAATGAATGCAAAAACTAGGCATTTAATTATGAATTGTATCCTGGTTACAGGATAGAATCTTTTTAGCTTCTATTGGCTTTAATACAGGTAAATTAAGCCTACTGTTAATATTGTGAATGATGATGTCTTGCAAAGCATCCTATCCACCTTTTAAAAAGCTGTGAGTAGCGTTCTTTTAAAATTATCATGCAATGACTAAACTAGATTATGCTCAAGCATCATTCAGTACAGAAGTGCAAATGTGGAACTTTTAGGTTTGAGGATAGAGCCCTCTTCTGGCAATCAAAGGTACTTTTTTGATATGTTTTTCCATTTCATAAACAAATGAAAAAACAAACACAAAACCTTGTCTTGGGACTCTTGATTTTTTTTAAAATTTCATGTACGGAAGCATAACATAAATTATATCATGTGAGGTTTTGATAATGTAAGTTCCACTCCTTTAGGTTTTAACACTAACCCCATCCCTCTCTTATTCTGATGTATATGAAGTTGGAGTGTATTCCATGAAATGCTCTCAAAACAAGATGAAGTGTGGGCAGAGAATTGCCTTTAAAGTAGATTGTTATAAATATTTCCAGCGTTAGTAAAATATGCTTTTAATCCTTAAGTAATTTTGAATATGTTCTAAGGATTGCACATACTTACAGAAAGTAGTTGTTCAATGCCCTGATGTTATTTCCTATGAAAATAAGCATGGGGTTTATTCTGATCATTTTATCATTTTCATTTTCCACTGCAGCCTCTCATCCTCTCTTCCCAGGGCTTAAATTTCATGCTCATATAGGCTCTATGTGGTTTCATCCCGGGCTCCTTTCATTTGCCCAGTGACATAATGACTTTGCCTGGAGCCCTTTCCATTCAGTGACATGCTGAGGTGGCGTTTCATGGCAGTTTCATAACCAAAATAACATTTCCATGCTTTTCCTAGTGTCAAATGGATATTGGACTGAAGATGTGAAGAAACCAAATTTCAGTTCTGGGCTTCCATTCAAATCAATTCATTTCACATTGACTACAAACTGAGCCCCATATTCGTTTTTGTAAGTAACTGTTGCGAAGTCAACAGTTGAGTAGGTAGCCTTAGAAACTACATAGAAGGAATAGCATAAAACTCCCTTAAAGTGATTCTGCCTCTCCCTTGGTTTTTTTTAAGCATGCAAAAATATAATGCCTTATTTTAAAAATAAAGGCAGTGATCTGCAGAGAGAAATGAGAGCCTTTTGTTCCTGCTGTTTTTAGGAAATTGTATTTAGAACTTTTTAATTTGTGAAGACGTGTACTATGAAAGGCACATTCAGTTTTTAACACAAATACTGCAGGCATCATATAGTCCTAAACATCCATCCCTGCCTGACTCACTTGCTATACCTAATACAAATACGGAAATTAAGATTTTTAAAAGTACTATTTGTGAAGCAAACTGCTGAAATGGTATGTTTTGCCCACTGACCCTGGAACGAGCGTGCAGCTACTGCCACCTAGTGGTTCGTGCTCAGGAGACAAGATCCCAATGTTTCCATTGTCCATCTAGGAGTAACTCTCAATGCTCTTCTTTTCCAAGATCAAAATTGTCAGCTGACATAAAATATTGTGACTGTAATTTACCTAATTTAAGCTGAAGTTTAGAATACACAATAATTTAAAAATTAAGTGAAAAATTTTATAACCCAAGATAAGTTCCCTACAATTTCCATCTGGAAATACTACATTTTATTACTCGTTTCCACCTGTGTTAGTTTCCCTGTGAAACCTTCCCTGATTCCTCCTGTAACAGTCTATTATTTCTGTTCTTGGCTGGCATGGTATGTGATTCCTCTCTTGGGGTGGCCTGAAACTCTCAAAGAATGTAGGACACCCTGATCTTCAAAGCTGGGTAGTTTAGGGCTGTGATCCTGGCCCAGCTGTGTGGCAGGATGCAACAGATATAAGCTCCCTGAACATGCAATGTCATGACGTGCAATAATGATACAACCCCACCCATCCACTGTAATAGATTTATAAGAGTGCAACTGGGGTTCACACAGTTCTTGGGAGGGGCTCGTGAGTGGAAACTCAGTGGTAACTGTTTTTGTAGTTATTCTGTATGAATGTCCATGAGAGAAATAAAACATCAGGATTTGTTTCTAGGAGTCTTTCTCCAGGTCAGTGTTGAATTCATTGACGACAGAAGCGGTGCTAGCCTCTCAGAATCTGAGCTGTCTGGTAATGTGCCTGGTGTAGAGTCAATATTTCTTTAAATATATGCATCTTTTACTACCTTGCAAGCAAGGTGATAGTTTCATGTAGTAAGGGCCCGTGGAGGAGACTTCTTTGCTTTCTTCATAGTTTGTAGCTCAGAGCTTTGGTAATTGATCAGCACATGAATGAGGAATCTTTGATTGATATGATGAAGAAATTAGTTCATAGTCTACTTTGTCATTTAGTTAAGTATTTTATCTTTGAAATAAGGACGTCCTCAATCTCACTTCATTCATTCTTTATTTTCCATACAATTTTAAAATTTTCTTTAATATTGTTGATTGTACAATCAGCTTTTTAACTGATACAAAATTTATCTCTAAAAAATAATTGTTTTTTTTTTTTTTTGCTTTAGCTCCCAGAGTTTAAAATATTCAATGCAGTTTATTTGCAAAAGGGTGACTGTTTCCTGGTTGAAATAGAATTGATAATATCTATTGTTGATTTGAGGATTACCTTTAATCTTATTTTGGGAAATCTACCAAATGGCCTACCCTCAAATATGCAGATTTTTTTCTTCTTTGTTCATTTACTGTCCCTTACTGGATAAGGAGACATATGATCTAAAGGCACTTTCCATAGCACAGTGAATGGGTTAATTCCTATCTTTTGCAGTAGTTCGTTTACTTTAAACTTAAATATAAAAATGAAGAGTTTAGAGAGTTGTGTAGGAGTTTGTCACCCAGCTCAAGGGACCGTCAGCTGCCCGGCGCTTCCTGACAGGCCACATGCTGCACTCGACAGCTGTGATATCTTTCCACAGGGACAGCGCGTCATTACTCATCCTTCCTCTGTCACTTGAAAAGACACATCTTTCAGAGTTTCCTGGGGCTTCTCCAGTTTACCTCTGGTTGTTTACAGATTCTGTGGGACATGGCTACTATAAACACTGCCTTTGATGGCTTCGACTTGTGTTTCTTTTGTAAATACTTTGAAATATCAGACACTGTGAAGATACAGGATCCAAGTGGCTTACTGACACCTACCAATAAATTGCCTCACCAAAGCAGAAAATCTTGAAATCTAATTTTCTGAGGCCTTAGTCCTGGCACAGAGACTTTGTTCTTGCAGAGGGTAGGAGAATCCAAGCCTTAGAAGTAGCTTGGGAAGAGGCATTAATGTGCAGGTTTGCAGGTGGTGGGACCTTGTTATCTGGGATCACATCTAGCACTGCTCTTTCTCAGCTTGTGGAGACTGCTTAACCTTGTCACACCTCATGGAAATGTTTAAAAATAGCACTCTAAAGTTCTTATGCTCTTAGAACAGAACCGGGCATTAGTAGGCATTTGAGAAATGTTCTTAGGGTCGTATACATTTTTAGCAGTGGCATTAGTATTTGTGTTCATATTTATATTATTAGTGATCATTGGAGGCTTCCTTCCCTCTCTTGAGTCATGATGGGTTTGACCTACACTGAGTGCCCAGTGGATGAATTTTTCCCACATTGGACCTCCTTGCCCCATAAGGAATCTCTTACTGAGTTTGCTCTTACCCAAGATGCTCCCTCTTACTCAGTTTCTCCAAGGGAGAAACTGAGGCAGAGGTCATGGGATTGCCTAAGAGAACTAACTGTATCAGAGTTCTCTTGGGATTTCCAAGACTTTGTGGAGGGCTGACACTGCTTGAGTTAGAGATCCGTCACAGCAGGTGAAAGTGCCAGCTGTAGAAATATTGTTCACATGCATTTGATGGTGGTTCCCTCTTGAGATGCGCTTCCCCCAACTGAACACATACCACGTGACACATGACATCATCATATCTAATGGAATTGACATCCATATGTGGTGATGATTCTTATTTCTGTTTTATTGGTGATGTTGTAGTTTCAATGAGCTTGCCCAGATTAAAATGATAATATGTATCAGGGAAAATTTCAACTCCAGATTTTTCTATTTATTGAACCTACAAAATACTTGAAAAATAAACTGCCTTTCTCATGAAGCACTATGATGTAGTGAGAGGAATATTGCCAGGTATAGTAGGAGCTTACTCAGAGTTTACTGTGTTTCAGGTGCTATTTTAACTATTATAGATTTAATGCTTACAGAGAGACACTATTCGTATCCCAGTTTTATCAATGAGGAGATCTGAGCACAGAGACCTGAAATGATTTCCCCAGGTCACTGATGAGTGAGTGGTGGAACTGAGATTCAAGCCTCATCTGGTTCCATGTCTACACAGTTGCTGACCAACTCAGAGACCTGATTTCCAGGCTTAATAGAGTCACTTTCTAGGGCACCTACCAAACAACTCACTTGACACATGGCTTGATTTCTTCATTTGTAAATGATTGAGCCTGCTTGTTCTATCCCCTTTAGAATATTTCTATGAGAAATAACACACTTGTTTGCAAATGCTTTGTAAGTGATTTAGATATGAGTTCTCACCCAAAAGCTCATGTGTGAGTTAATGCAAGGAATTTCAGAGGTAAATGCTTAGATTATGAGAGGTATAGCCTAATCAGTGGATTTATCCACTGGTGTGGATTAACTGAGCAGCAACTATAGGCAGGTGGAGTGGACCGGTGGAAGGTTACTGGAGCATACCTTTGGTGTTTATATTTAGTCCTTGCTGAGTGGATCTCTCTTTGTTTCCTGTTTCCTGTGACCTAAGCATCCTTCCTCTGCCATGCTCTCCCACCATGATATTCTGTCTCACCCCAGGCTCAGAGCTCTGGAGTTGGCTGACCATGGACCGAACCTCTGAAACCATTAGCCCACATAAGCTTTTCCTTTCCTCCATTGTTCTTTTCAGGTCTTTTGGTTACAGGATGCAAACTCTGACAAAAGAAATTGGTACCAGGGAGGGGTTGTTGCTGTGACTAACCTGACCACGTGGTTCAGAAACCTTTGGAATGGTTTGCAGGGGGGAGAAATTTTGAAACATTCAGAGGTGCAAGCTGGAAAAGTTTTAGAATGTTGTAAATGGAGCTTAATGGGCAATTCAGGTGGGATCTCAGAAGACCAGAATGCCAATAGGATTGTAGAGACTAAAGACTGGGATCATGCCGTTTCAGAGGAGGATGACTCTATTAGAAATTGGACTGGAAGCCATTCATATTATGTTCTGGCAAAGAAATTATCTACATTTTGTCCATGTCCTGAGACTTTTTGTAACACTAAATTTATAGGTGATGTACTAATTCATCTAGTAGAGAAAATTTCTGGGCAGCACGGCATTCAGTTAGAGGCACTGGATATTGCCTGCAACATTTAGCCAAATTTTCTGTGGTAATCAGAAGTAGAAAGCATAGTGTAAGGATTTGAAAAACTTGCAATTTGAACGGAAGAGTAAAACTGGGGACAAGGAAGGTCATTGTTAAAGAGATTATAGCTGCTAAAGAGATGTTATGTACTTTACCCAGAAATAGTAGGAAAGATAGCTCGAGAGCATCTCAGAAATTGGCAAGACCACACCCATCTCAGGCTCAAGGCTATGAAAATAAAAATTCCTTTGAGATGAGCCCATTGGGACACCTGGTTTGCACAGAGGAGTCTAGAAAGTTGTTTCACAGTTTTCAGCCACTCAGGTGATTTGGAGGCTGCTGTCGCCATGGTTGTAGGTGGCTTGGCTTCTTCTTGAGATGACACAGACCTTCACATTAACCATATGGTGCTGTTTCTGCCGGATTGCAAAATGCTGGCATTAAAGAGACATGGAGGAGTCCCTTGAGATTTCAAAGGGAGGCCTGCAAGGCCAACGTGTAGCAGGGTCAGAGTCCCAGTGGGCAGCCCCTGAGAGGGTGATGCATTAAGATATGAGAAGGAAGCCAAAGTTGCAATGGTGGGCCCTGTGATTAGAAGACACCAGTAACATGGAATGTACACTGAGGAAATCTACAGGCGTTGAGCAGAGACAAGTCAAGAAACGGGCCAAGTGGGCTGCAACCAGCAAGACCACAGGGGTGAAGCTATCAATCCTTTTGGAAAGAACATCACAATGCCAAGGTGCTGAACATGGAATTACAGAACTTGTTTGCTCAGTTGGATTTTGATCTTGCTTTGGTCCCATCCATTTTATCTATGTCCCTATTTCTCCCTTGTGAAATGGAGATGTTTACTCTGTGCCATTATATATTTGATATATGTTACTTGCTTTTGATCTTTACATGAGAAAACAGCTATGAGATTGAATTGAGTCTCAGATGGGATGATTTTGGACTTGGAATTTTGAATAATGCTGTAACTATAAAAAGACTATGTGAGCTCTTGGAAATTGGACTAAATATATTTTGCATTGTGAGATAGGCATGAGTTTTGGGGACAGAATTTTATGATTTAGATAGGATATGCCAATCATAAACTAATGTGTGAGATAATGCAAGAATTTTCAAAGATGAAATGATTAGGTTATGAGAGATATGACCTAATCAGTGGGTTAATCCCCTAATATGATTTTACTGAATGAATCTATAGGAATGTAGGTATGACTGCAGGAAATAGTCACTGGGAGCATGTCTTTGGTGTTTATATTTTGTCCCTGGTGAGTGGAGCTCTCTCTCTCCTGGTTGCTATATCCTGAGATGCCTTCCTCTGCCATGCTTCTCTGCCTCGTCATGGGCCCAGAGCTATGGACAGAACCTCTGAAACCATAGGACAAAATAAGCTTTTCTTTCTCTACATTGTGTTTGTCAGTTTTTTTCATCACAATGATGCATTTATATATTACTGTAATTATCTAATCGTGTGCAGTGTGCAAACTAATGCAATGTAGAGAAAAATAAGTATTGTAGAAAAATTGCTTTTTCTATAATCTATCATTAATAATTTAACAAATAAGTATATAAATAAATAAAAGCATAAAATAAGATTCTCTTCCATGTTTTTCAGTTTGAGCCAGGAAAAGGATAGACAACTAATTTAGCCTTCTTAAAATTAATGGAGAATAGTTTTACTGCATTTACTTTGAAATGAGTATAGAAGTTTGTATTTACAAACTTTTAAAACCATCAGAGGTACAACCCACTTTTGTGGAGGAAGTTATCCCATTTTAAATTCTCATTATTTTTCTTTGTAATGTTGACCGAGTATCTTGTTTCTTGTCACTTTTTGCTAGACCCTCCAGGGGCACTCGAGGCTGGATCTGAAAACAGCTGGTGCACCTTCTGCTCTTAGTCAGGTGGTGCACATGGAAGTTAATTTGTGAAGTTAGAAAAGAAGGAAAGAGACAATGATGAATTAATGTTATTACCAGATTCCCTAAACTTATGCCTTTTTCTTATTTTGGCCTGAGTCATGTAATTCCTCTGGATAAACTGGAGAAGTTTGTTTGGGGATAAAGGAAATTACCCCATGTCTATTGTTATGGTCAAGTGGATTGGTGTGTAGCTGAAGCAAAGGGAAAGGGTATCTTATCCCTAATCCAGCGAATGCTGAAGGTCTTCATGTGTCATGTGCCCTCATGGCTTGTGGCTCTGAACGTGGGGTTCAAAATCCAGACTTCAGTTCCTATAGGTTTTTTTTGTGATTAGAATATTTCTGCTTTCAACCTATTGTCTATGCTAATCACAGATAATACCTAATAAACAACAGTTTATTATTAAACCTAGTAAACAACTGTTGGGTGATTGCCACATGAGAATGGAATATGGCCTGTATTTAACCTTTGAAGAGCAGCAGGGAAGGAGTGAAAGAAAGGAAAGAAACAGACACGATGTTTTCATGAGCACATGCTAGGTAGAAGACTAGTAACCTGAATTACTTACTACATGGATTTTCTCTTTGTTCACAAGACCTCCCTGGGCAGGTGCGTAATCTTCGTGTTCAGATGAGGAAGTCAGCATGATTAAGTGTAAGCTTGAAATCCAGAGGGTCATCTGATGATGTGCTACCATTTTTGACATCTCACCCCAAACCATGCCACGTCCTTACCTTCCAGACAAGTTTGATTTGGGGAACTTTTGGTTACAAGTCATAGAGATTGAGTTCTAACAGGTTTAAATGATTAATATAATGAAGACATTATTTTCTCTTTCACCCAGAAATTCCAGGGGTGCTGCTAGTCTCAGGGGTCCCTGTGACGCTCCAACTCAATATCTTAGCTTTGCTATTTTTGGTTTAACTTCGTTTTCTCTTCCTACAGATGGGTTCCTCCATTTTAAGTGGAAAAAGAATATGGTTACAGGTATGCCTGAAATTTTCTTATCTCATTTAGTGGCTGAAAGGAAAATGGGAGCCCCAGAAAGATTTGTACCTGTCCCTGCAGGAGGAATTTATGTATCCTCTCTTTGAATTCACCCAGTGCATTAAACTAACTTTGGTCAAAGAAGGAAGTGTGTCTGCTCTGGAAGCAGATTTAAGACCTATTGTGTTGGTCATCGTGCATTTTTGTTTCCTGACCAGACACTATGCTGACTCAGGATGGAACTGTTGTGTGAGGGAAAAGTACTTCATTCTTTGAAGCTTCTGAGATTTTCTGGTTGTTTGTTACCACAGCACCCTGCCCTGCCTGGAAAACCAGGACAAGATATTGGTCTATGCTCATCCTTTATCTTTTGATTACAGCCAGATAGACAGTATGCTATGGGTAACTGGGCCAAGCAGAATACCAACCCTTGGACTGGATTTGGGATACTGTGATTGACATGCCCTTCCCAGAATGTCATGGAGTAGGAGAGGGATGGTTCCAAGGAGAAATATCAGACAGGCAAAGTTCTATTAAAATTAGAAACCCTACTTACTCAAATTGTCACTGTGAATCTTTTCTTATCAGAGTTTTGTAATGATGCTTTTATTTTGGGGATTATTGGATGAATATCTGCTTCCTTACCAGGATATACATAATAGGAAGACATATGTATGATTATTTGCCCATTGCTTAGCACAGTACCTAGCAGAGGATTATTGTCCAATGTCTGAACACATAAAGAAAAAATGAACAATTAATGGTAGAGGGAAAATGTAGGTTTAAAAAAAAAGATTTGGAAGAACATGATCTATCCAATATAGTTTCAAATGTGGGTGAAGAGTCATAATGAGAAGACAAGGAAACTAAGGAGAGGATTAGCAAATTGGAAGTAGTCACATAGTCTTGGGAACAAATCTTGCTTTAGCCTCTGCCAGGACCACTTGTAAATTAAGCAGTAGAGCTACCACTTCTTGTCTGTAAAATCAGGAAAATAGTACCTTTACAGTGTTGTCATGAAAAATAAATGGAAAGAAAATCTAGAGCACCTGGTATAGACTATGCAATGCATTCAGCTAGTACCTCTTGTAGGCATAAATAAGAAAGCACCTAGCTAATTGCAGAGATCAATTTTCATAGAGAAAAGGGTGCTTCAGTTGCAGTATGTTGGGCAAACTGGAGTGGAGCTGGTAGGGAAGATAGTCCAGGGAGATCTAATCTGCACATATAAGGAGCATCAAGAAGCATTTCCTAGCGGTATAAAGATTCCTCAGATAACCTGGAATTGAACTACCATTTTACTCAGTTATTCCACTCATTGGCATATTACCCAAAGGACTTAAAATCAGCATACAGTAGTGATGCAGCCACATCAATGCTGAAATAGATAGATAGATAGATAGATAGTAGTTCAATTCACAAGCTAAGCTATGGGACCAACCTAGGTATCCTTCAACAGATGAATGGATAAAGAAATGTGGTCTATATACATGATGGAATATTACTCAGCCGTAAAGAAGAATTAAATTATGGCATTTGCAGGTAAACGAATAAAACTGGAGAATATCATGCTAAGCGAAATAAACCAATTAAAAAAAAGCCAAAGGCTGAATGTTCTCTTTGTTATGTGGATGCTGACTCACAATAGGCAGGGGTGAGGGAGGAGTAGAGCTTCACTAGATTAGACGAGGGAGTTGGGGGAAAGGGAGGATAGGAATGGGGAAGACAGTAGAATGCATCAGACATCACTTTCCTATGTTCACATATGATTACTTGACCAGTGTAACACCACAGCATGTACAACCACATAAATGGGAAGTTATACTCTATGTATATATGATCTGTCAAAATATATTCTACTATCATGTATAACTAAAAAGAACAAATTAAAAGAAGCATTTCCCAGCTGACGGGAGTGGGGGGATGTTTAGTTGTTTGGAAAGGTTCGAGCTCTGGAGATGAGTTGGGATAGTGAAAGATAAGGCTGAAGTCTTCTGCAGGAAGCCACAAACGTGACTGTAAAGTATGTACGTGTCCATATTGGCTCTCGCTTTTTAACTGACCTCCACTTGGCAGGTAGCGTTTTTTACATTCTGAGGTTGAACTCAGAATTGTCATATGACCCGGAGATTCTGATTCCAGACATATATTCAAGGTGAATGAAAATATATGTCCACACAAAACCTCGACAAGAGTGATTATGAGAGCTCTGTCCCTAAGTCAAAAGCAGAAACAACCCAAATGTCTACTAACTGTTACATGCATAAGTAAAATGTAATATTTTCATACAGTGGAATATTATTTAACTATGAACAGGAGTGAGATGCTGATTCACATCACAACATGGATGAAACTTGTGCCAAGTCAAAGGAGCCAGACAAAATGGGACATATTGTATATAATTTCACTTAGACAAAATGCTCAGACGAGGTTACTGAAGAGGGCTAAGAAGTAGCTTGGAGGTTGCTCGGGTCTGAGAGAAAAGAGGATTGGGATTCCTTATTGGAATGCCTTTAAAATTTTTATTGGAATAATGAAGATGTTTTATAATTGATTGTGTCAATAGTTGTACGACTTTTAAATATACTAAAATCTGTTGAATTTAACACTTGAAGTTGGTGAATTATGTTATATGTGTGATCTCGCGATGACACTGTTTAAAACAAAATCTCTTCTGATGGCCTTTGGACACCTGTGGCTTTATTTGAAAGCTCCCTGTGTGATTCTGAGAGCTGAACATTCCTAGTCTAGATGAGGCAAACTCACCATTTAAAACACCCATTGTGTGGGAGGAAGAGGTTGAGCGTGGGCACTCAATACTCCATCTTCAGCATTGAAGAACAATTTCATTTCTGCTTTCTATCAGCCAATTTAGCTTAAAAAATCATTTGGATGCAAGAAATGGCACTTGGCCAGGCAGGCTTTGGAAATATTAATAGAATGTCAACTCAGCATTGAATCAGAAACACAGTGATCAAATTTATTTTAGTGAAGAGTAGAGAGAGAGAAAGCATCCTTTAAGCCGTGATCCTATGATAAATGAAAACGCTGTGCAAAAGAGCCAGGCGTTTGACTTCTTGATGGTAAATTCTTTATTTCTCCTTGACATAGTGCAATTTTCATTAGATTGTCCCAGATGAAAATATAACTCTGAGGATAAGGTATGGGGCTTTGCGACCAGTCTCTTGAGGTTTTTGACATCTATCTATTTCAGATATGAAGTGTGTCGTTATTGACTCGTTGTAAGAAGGTAGGCTTGTGCCAACGTTTCTGTGTTGGGCAGATTGACAGTTTGGAGTATGAAATCAAGAAACCCCCTCACTTCTGTGACATTTTTAATAACCCCTCTGGTTTAAAAATATAGACCTCAACAAATCTACGCATTTCCTAGTGGTTTAAAAGCACTCTCCTTGTAGGCACGACAGGTTCTGTTGTCCCCTTAGAAAGGTCTCAGTTGCTGCGCCCAGAGCTGTTGGGGTCCGTGTGTTGGTGCTCTTGCTCTCTGGGCTGGAAGGGCCACGTGCTCACGCTCACAGGGACTTCACATCCCGTGTCCTTTGCTTTCCCTGGAATCCCCTGCCTGCCTTTGGTTTCCTTCACGTTCATCCTCATCCTTTACTAACTGGTTCCTACCCTCTACCTGGTTTTTAACTGTGCACCGTGAACGGTGCTTCAGGCACCTCTCAGCTTCATCTTGGAGTCACTTTTCCTGGCCCTGTGCCTGCTCCTATCCACACTGCCTCATATTTAGGCATGTTGCAAATATTTCCAGTCAGATTTCCTTTCACTGCGGTCTTGGGTGGGATTAACTGTTTCTGACTTTTTTTATTTTTTATATTTTTTGCTCCTCTTTTTAAGGATTTTTTTTTTTTGCCTTTATGTTTAACTATTTATTTTCAATTAATTTGAATAGGAAGTTTCAAAGATAGTATGGAGAGGTCCTGTGTACTAACTTCTTTCGGTTTCTCTGAGTGTCATATCTAAACAAGGAAACTTGAACTTGCTAAAATATGTGTATATAATTATGTGTTATTTATCCCATTTGCAGATTTGTTTGAGCACTATAGTCAAAATACTTAGCTATTCCATCCCAACAAAAATTTTAGTGCTACCCATTTGTAGTCAAACTCACCTTCTTCTCTTCCACAATCACTGGCAGCCACCAATCTGTCCATCTCTATAAATTGGTTATTTCAAGAATTTTACATACATGGGATCATGTAGTATTTAAGATTTCTTTTTTCAATCAGTATAATGACTTTGAGTCCCATTCAGGTTGCCGTTCTTAGTATATTCTTAATTGTTCAGTAGTATGTTCTTTTTCATTGCTGAATTGTATTCCATGGTTGGGATATACCACAATTTCTCTCTTTACCTCTTGAAGAACATTATGGTTGTTTTCAAATTTTTGTTATTACAAATAAACCTACCCTATGCACATGTAAACAGGCTTTGATCTAAACATACCTTTTACTTTTCTGGGATAAATGCCCAGGAATATGGTTTCTTGGAAATATGATAGATATGTCCATTCCTGCTTTTTTAGTATGGTTTAACTGATATGTCATTTTCTATCCTTTTGCTCACAGCCTATCTACGTGATTATGTATGAAGTGAGTTTCTTGTGGATAGTCTGTTGTGTGATCTTTATTTATTTATTTTTTTTTAGTTCATTCTTCCACATTTTTTTCTTTATGTAGTGTCTTTAGACAATTTAATTTACTTATTGGTATGTTAAGTCTTAAATCTCTTATTTTTTTCTTCTCTACATTTTTTTCCCCTCTCTGTTTTCTTTTTTCTTCCTTCCTTTGGGTTAATTGAACATTTCTTTGGAATTTCATCTCAATTTATCTAGATGTGTGTATCTTTCCCTGGAATTCTTTTGGTGAATTCTCTAGCTATTAAATTATATATTCATTACTTGACAAATCAACTGGTGTCAACATTTTACCAAGTGGGATGAAGCAGAGAAAACTTACTTCTCTTTAAGTCCATTTATTTTTACCATTTAGATACACAGTATGATTGTCTTAAATATTTCTCTCTATATGCTGGGTATATTATACAGTGTTACACTGTTCGCTCCAACCATCGAACGTAATTAAACACTCAGGAGAAGAAGAAAAGTCTCCTTCATTCACTTTATTTACTCACTCCATTTTTCTTTTTTCTTCCTGATAGTCTAATATTCCTTTGTATTCTTCTTTCTGTTGGAAAAATAACTTCCCCCTAGGCATTGTTTTATTCGAGGGCTGTTGTTAATACATTCTCGCTTTTCCTCACCTGAAAATGTCTTTGTTATGGGGTGAATTGTGAATACCGACCCTCCCCCTCCATTGAATACATGTTGAAATCCTAACCCTGCAGCACCTCAGAATGTGACTTTAATTGGAAATAGTTATTACCTGTAATTAGCTAGAATGTGGCCACACAGGAATAGGTGGGCCTCTAATCCAATATAGCTGGTCTTCTTATAGAAAGAGACACAAACTCAAACGGAGAGGAAGAGGGTTTTGAGAGCACCAAAGCATCCCCTGGAGTTAGGCTGCATGAGCCAAGGAACGCCCTGCCTTGCCAGAAGCTGGAGGGGACAGGGGAGGAGCCCCCGCTGGAGGCTTCAGTGGGAACATGGCTCAGTCAGTACTCGGATCTCAGACTTGACATCTGCAGCTCTGTGAGAGGATGGATTTAGATTCTTTTGACCTATCGGTGTGTGGCATTTGCTACAGCAACCCCAGAAAACAAACAAACAAACAGGGTGATATGTCTGTGAGCAAACCATAGTCTTAGGCCTGCAGGTTGAGTTTGGCGGCCTGCCTCCTGTGTGCTCACTGGGGCAGTGGGGACTCCTGGGGAGCCCTAAACCCAGCATCTCACCTCCTGCAGATCCCCTTATGCTTACGTGCTGCCTCTCCTCACCTGCTGGGGTTTCTCCTGGTCCTGAAACCCTCCCAGAAGAACTCCAGAGACTCTACTGGGATTGCAGGCAAGCTGTTTACTTCTAGTTCCTTTTTACTCCCACGTCCAGTTGGGGCAGGACATTCTGCAGCCCTCTGGGAACTGGGGAAGCAAATCCTGTTGCTTCTCAGTTTGCCCTGCCTACTTAGGTGACAAAAACGAGATCCCACGTGTCCTCCTACCTTCCCGCTTCTGAGACGTTATTCTCCTCTCTTGTGCTGTCATTCGCTGTTGCTACCATTATCAAACCTCTAGGCTGCCATTCGTGGGTGTGCTGGAGGGAACGTGGGTATTGTGATTGTTTTCACAGTATTAATCAAGCATCTGAGTTTCTTCTTCAACCACTGTCTTCCAGCAATAGGGCCATGACATTTCTTGCAGACTTCTTTTTTCTGTTTTCTTTTTTGGTAATGGGGATTGAACTCAGGGGTGTCTTACCACTGAGGTACACCCCCAGCCCTTTTTTACTTTTTTAGTTTTTTCAAATTTTGGTACAGGATCTTTCTGAGTTTCAGAGGGTCTCGCTAAGTTGCTGAGACTGGCCTCAAACTTACCATCCTCCTGTCTTAGTCTCCCAAGGGATTGCAAGTGTGTTCCACTATACCAGGCTTAGACTTTACTTTCCAATAATGCTTCATTTCATTTTTTTTCCTCCCAAGCTTTATTAAGGTATAATTAATAAATAAAAATTGTATATATGTGTGGTACACAGGGTGATGTTTTGATATGCGAAGATGCTGTGGAATGATTACATCAGTCTAATGAACATGTCCACCACCTTGCATACTGACCATATTTTGGTAGTGAGAACACTTCTGATCGGTTCCTTTGTGATTTTCAGGTCTGTAGTACATCATTATTAACTGATCTCCCCACTGTTATTCTTAACTTCACATTTATAGTTACTGTCACAGGAAGCTCTGTGCTTAAACGTACATTAATTCTTTTCATATGCTGATGAATTTGCTCTCCTTGTTTGCTGCATTTTGTGACCCTAGAAGTATAGTGTAGTTCACTAGTACCTCTGCAAGCTCATCACATCCTTAAAATTACTGTAAGTATGGAGAGAAATGCAGAATGTTCACATACATCTAAATAGCTTTCTGGAGAAAGAACACGTTTTGTTTATCTTCATGACAAAAAACCTACTTGTAGAGAAATTAATGGGACAGACTGCAGGAATGAATGAATTGTATAGTGATGCCGTGTTCTGCAGTGTCACGGAGAGATCCGCACACACATGCCCACACACTGCACATGGCGACCCTCTGAAGTGGCTGCTAGGGATGCTTCCCATTCTACAAAGAAACACAGAACTGACCAAAGGTCACACAGTAAAGGCCTAAGAATTTGCAGGCAGCTAGCCTGGTAACAGAGTAGCTGGTACACAATCCTAGAAAATTCAGTTAATACCATATGATTATTACATTAGCGTTTATTTGGATTCTATGAATTCCTCCAAGAATCTCATTTTTACATTATGCCTTTACATTGAAGGATACTTCTAGTGTTATGTGATATGTGTTTTTCTATATGACTAAAAACTACCGTTTGTATTATTTTGTGTTACACTCTGCAGAGTCTCTTCTGTCAAGCCACATGAGAGAATATTTATTCTTTTTTTACACTTTAGGTTCAAGGACAAACAAAAAAGAAAGCACATAAACACATTTACCTCTAAAGAATTGCTATATGGCTTCCTTTTTGTTGTGGGCGTTATGAAAATTGCATGTATCCCCCCCCCCCACTTTCCCACCCCCATCCTGAAACCTTTCATCTCACTGGGAGAAAAGCAGCTTCACCTCATAAAGCCAGAGACATGTTCCTGTGTTTGTCTTTGAAGGATTGGGCCCTGAGTTTTCGTGATGTATAATAATCAAATTATCATTTATCTCTCTTGAGTAAGAGTGTATAATCTAAAATCAATAGTTTTTTTTTTTTTAAGGCATATCCTACCCTGGCTTAGGCATCTAAAGTAAAATTTCAATTTTTATTATTTTTATTAATGCTTATATGAAAAAAAATCAGAAAATGTATAAATTTGTGGTAGTCTTATTCAAGGAACAAAGAAATGAAATGTTAAAAAAATATAAACAGAGTTTATAATGCACTCATTAAAGATAGCTGAGTGGCATAAATTATCAGTAACTTGCTGTGGCAGAGTTCACATATGAGCTTTAGCATACAAATTTGTGTGTGTGTGTGCGTGTGCATGCGTGCATACGTAACATTAATGTGATCAGAGGTGACAGACGTTTCAGTTCCACTTTGTGGTATGGTTGTGATAGAAGCCATACACCACTCTGTCTTCTGGGCATATTGTAGTTGACTCATCAAGGCATATGAAGTTTAGTATAAAAATTTCCCATTTTAAATTCTAAGAAAATAAATTTTAATGAGACCTAAAATGGTATATTTTGTGGAGTATGAGACTACTTCAAGGATTGTATTATTATTGTGAAACTGATTATTGATGACTGCTATTGAATCGGATGAGATATTTTCCAAGTTTGTCTGAGACATACGAATCCATGGAGAGTTAGCGAGTGAGACAGTTTTGGAGTCATTAACTCAGTTATACTTTTCCTTATAGAAGGAAAGGAGACCCAGGAAGGGTTGAAGGGGACAAGCTCATGTGGTTGCAGTGGTGTTAGAACACCCATGTGTGACTCTGTCCCCTACGCTTCCCACTTGACCATATAGTAAATGTAGAAGCTTCCCCTCACACAGGACCCCTCCAGGCCAATTCTTCTAATGCCAAGACTGTCCACTGGCCAAGCCGTCCCCTCCATAGTGTCCATTCTCTGTGACCCTCATAGTAATGGAATTCTGAATTTTTTTGTGGTTCAAATTTCTGGGAGTTTTATTTGATATAAAATGTGATTTTTCAAAGGATGAATGATATCACTAATAAGTGGATGATGACTCATAATGGGGGGAGGGAAGGGTTAGTGTTAGGGTTAGAGTTAGGGTTAGGGAGGGGGCAAGAATGGAGGAAGGAAGGACTGTATAGAGGGTAAAGAGGGGTGGGAGGGGTGGGGGGAAGGGAAAAAATAACAGAATAAATCAAACAGCATTACTCTATATAAATTTATGATTACACAAATGGTATGCTTTTACGCCATGTACAAACAGAGAAACAACATGTATCCCATTTGTTTACAATAAAAAATTAAAAAAATAAATAAAATGTGATTTTTATTTTACATTGATAATGGGATAGAATTTACAAGCCTGAGTATGGACATGCTGTGGAACAGAGCTGCTAGCCCGTTATATAGACACTGAGGGGGTCCTTATCAAGTTCTCAAAACTTGATGGACATAAATCCCTGCAGGTACATAAGTCAAGTATAGTGATATGATACTGGCTTATTGATCAACCTTCTTTCTCAGGCCAGGTAGCTTAACGAACCTCCAAAGGAAAAACACACCCAGGTAAAATCTGCTTTATGGAAGAGGAAATGTAAGGCAAGGACTAATTTCAGGAGCAGGAGAGTAACCTCTAGGCATAAGACCACTGGCCAAAAAACCCACAAAGGGAAAGACCGATCTTGAAAGCATGCAAACTGAAAATCTCTGCTGTTAAAAATATACCACAAATAAAAGGAAATGATGTATAAGGGGAATATTTGGAACCTACTTGAAAAGTGTTGATCTCCTTTTTTGTTGTGACATACACATTGAAATGAAAGATGTGACCAAAGAACAAAACCTGTTAGAAAGTCAGTGATAGACAGAAGTGACCACCAGACATGTGAAAGGGAACATTCAGTATCAGTAAAAGAAATGCAGATACTAGCAACACCCCTTTCCGTTCATGCTGTGGAGCAGCTTTTACAACTATTTACAGGGAGGTGTTGCTGCGAATGTGGAGACCACAGGCACCTTTAAGGGAGTGTGAAGCTGTTGGGCTTGTGGGGGTGAGCTTGGCAGTGTGTCAGAAGCCTTCCCTGAGATAGCCTTGGATTAAGAGTTTTATTTCCAGTAACTTTTTCTTTAACAAAACCAGACTTCAGATCTGAGTCCAAACTTTTTACACCAGAATATTTCTATTCCAAAAAAAGAAAATAAGGAAAAAATTTGAAAAGCAAAACAAATGCCAAAGTTTCAAAAATCAACTTATATATCCTATGATTAAATATACTGTAACCACCAAACAGACATTACATAACTTGACAGTATGTTGTAAGTGAAAAAAACAGGAGATGGCAAGATGCCATTTTTGAAAACTTTTGCCTCAGATTATCCCTGGGAGGGGGAAATGTAGGAATTATGTCCTTATTTGTGTTTTCTTCAATGACTGTACATAAAATTAATCATGAGAGCTAGTTTCAAATATGTAGTAAGCCTTCCTAAAATTTATAAAAATTGGAATATGAAATACACAACGCAGAGAACTCTCTTATTAAGTGAATGCTGACATTTACCAGCAGGTGGCAGCAGCGAACAAGCAGTGAGTGTTTGAGAGCCAGCAGGCCTTGGAAGCCTTTCTCCTTGACCTGAAGGTGTGAATTGTAACTGCATTCAGGGCTGTTCTGTTTCATGATCATTCACTTGCTTAAGTTAGAATTTATCTTTAAATATAATCATGCCTGGTGCAGTGGTGCATACCTAAGCCCATTGACTCAGGAGGCTGAGGCAGGAGGTTCGCAAGTGGGAGGCCAGCCTCAGGAACTTAGCCAGACTCTGTCTTGAAATAAAAAAAAGGGCTGGAGATATAGCTCAGGGAGAAAATGTCCTGGTAGTGGTTCAATATCCAGTATCAAAAATAAATAAATAACAAAACATAGGATAATAAAATAACAAATATGGGATCAATTAGTCAAAGCCCTCTTGGAGGTATTTCTAGGACTGCTCCTGGAAACAGAATCTGTATTTTTCATGTGTACATGCTTATTTTATAGATATTAGTGCTCAATATAGGATTGATTACTTGGGTATTAAAAATGCATACCAAATCCAAAGTCTTAGGTCTTAAAATTCCTCTAAAATGCTTCGTAGTCGCATAATTATTTTACTTAATTATCCTTTGAAATCACAAATCATAAATTTAGAACCTCCTTAAAATCCTTTAAAAAATTTCAGGCCTTTAGGAAGGATGGCAAATATATATACATATGCTCCAAGGATAGAATTTGATTATTTTACAAGTCAGTTACGATTCAGTTAATGATTATGTGCTTACGTTTAGGGAACCCAAAGGTTTCTTTCTAGGTGTATCATTATAAAGGATAGGGGGACAATAAAACACCATGTCCCCAAATGTCCCCTTTCTGTTCCCCAAAAACCTAGTAAAGTCAAAGGAACAACAAGAACAAGCCTGGGCCAGAAGGTTCACACACACATTATCCTGGGAAGGATGCTGGCTTTTTCTTACACTCACAGGTAACAAGGGCAAGTTAATGTTATCTGTTTAAAACTACTTTCAATTTAATAAGGAGTGAAATAAGATTTTGTTTAGAAGTATCAGACTTTAGAACGAACAGGAAGCCTTATTCTTTCCATTCCTCATTTATAAAATGAGATCATAATTATCTTTACTCATCAACATTATTAAGCTGTGGGAAATTTGAAAAGGAAACTCCACGAAACTTTTTAAACCATGATAAATGATAACTAGAGTGAGAATTTTAGGTTCACCAATCGGGCAGATTTGCTTTAGACTAACAGCAGTAGCAGTAAAGAGGTCTGGTGGCATTGTTTTCAGACTGTGGGGAGGTGAGGACAACAGGCATTGGGAGTGCAGGATCTGGAAGACAAAGGGCTTTGTCTTACCAGCTCAGCCTCTTAAAATTGCAGTGAGCTTTGAACAGATTCTTTGAACTCTCCGGGCCTGTTTTCCTTGTGTAAATGGTATAACAGAAACTGCCTTATGGGTCATTATGGAGTTATTAAGCAAGATTGATGCTGCCAAGCACTGTGCTTTCTTACTGTTCTAGAAAGTGGGGTGGTTTGTGTGCATCTTGAAGAACCCAATAATCACATTCTCTCATTTGTAAATCAGTGTATTGTTGAGGTCACCACCTGCCCCTTAGCAGGACGACTCCTGAGGTGTCCTGTCCTTCCACCTCCTCCTGTCATTCCTGTGTAATTCAAGGACCCTCAACAGAGAGGGCTAAACTCAAGTGAAAAACCAGGCAGAGAGGAAACTGGTCCCAGCCCACTGCTGCATGGCACATCATGACCACATGGCGGCGCTGTTGCAAGCGGCTTGTTGGTAGTCCAGCAGCCGCTGTGTACTTTGTGCTTACCTAACCAGCTTCCTGTGGTCCCACATAGTGCCCGAGCACTTTGATTCTGGCTCCACCTCTGTCCCCATGTGCACATCTTCAGTCTTTTCTCCTGTAGTCTCATACTAAGGTCTCTGGTCCTGAGGAACTTCCAGTGTCAACCACTCACTGGTCTGGGTAATGACTCTTCCTCCACGGCCTGGGGGCAGGTCAGAGCTTGGCACCTCATCCTGACTCCCTGTCCTTCCTGAGGAGTCATTCCTCTCTAACAGTCTAGGGATTGCTGCCTTCTCCCCAGAGACCATGTCTGCATCGCAAGGGGCAGAATCAGTTCTTGGTAGGTGCATGCACAGGCAGGTGCATGACACACAGCCGCAGTGGGTGTCCATTCCATAGGTAAGACGGCCACTCCAGCAACCTGTACAACAAAGAGACTAGATTGGATTGTAGTGTGAGGAGCAAAGGTGTTATGAGTTGAACTGCCGGGGCAAACTCTTCCTCTCCAGACACCCACAGTACCTGTGTGCTCTGCAAAGTCCTTAGAAGAGGTTTGGGGTCCTTCCCAGGCCTTCCCAGTCCCAAGGAGCACACGGTACAGCATACAAGTAAAAGAGGACCTCGCAGCACGTCTCTCAGTCTTCTGCTTCTCTGGCAGAAGGGGCAGGAGTTCCAAAGCTCCCATGTGCTCTAGTCCCTGCAGAGCTGTGGCACTAAAGTCAGTATTAAAGAGCAGAGTCACCATCTTCCAGTGTCTTCTGGGAGCCCGGGTGTTATTTGGCAGTGGTTTATGTGCTTGGGGTTCCGATCCTGACCTGACCTAATTACTAATAACCCCCTATGGGTACCAAAAAGATATACTTTATTTCATTTTTATATAAATAATTCACTGAAAACAAATGCCCTGGTGTCATGAAATAGCCCAAGGCTCAGACTTCTTCCACTTTTCTTTCCAAATCAAACTAGCTCATTTATGAACTTTCTCAGTGAACTTTCCTTATTTCTCTTCCGATTTGGAAACTTCACACATTGATTAGTGCCGACTCGGTATTTCCCCCTTAGATGTTTGCTTTTTCATGTCTCCTGAATTTTAAAGTTCATCTCTCTGACTGGAATTAGAACCATATTCCTAGAATTGCCAATCTGATTTGTCTTTGTGCTCCAGGAAATTTTCTGATATAATTTCCTTGTTATCTCCTGCCATTATGGAAAATGCTTACTTAATCATACATACATGATTTCCATTTCTGCAGCTCTGTGAAGCTTCTGTGATAGATTGCATCTCTTTTTACTGCATTCCCTCTATGATCCTGGCTTTACCTGCAGAATCATACTGTTCTTTACTCAAATGCATAATCACATTTAGACCAAATGATCTAATTGCATACGTTTTCTTCTGATCCCGAGTTCCTGGCACTTGAACCATTTCCTAGCAAATCTGTTATAACTCACAGGCTGCTTCTACATTCCCTGTGTTGGCTCAGGGTTCTTTCTTCAAGCCATCAAAAGAAACCTTGGTAGTTGTTACCATTTGAGATAAATCAATGATTTGTTGTTGTTCCTTTTGCCACCTTCATTTTTTAATGGAAAGAAGGAGGACTGAACCAAAACTGTGATGAAAAATTTAGCATCTTCTAGTGGAAGAAGTACTCTATTTCTGTTATTTAGTCCTCAGGAGAACTGTATGAGGGTTAGTCTTCATTATTCCCTTTGGCTGCGAAAATGGAGACTCAGAGAACAGAAATCACTCAGCCAAGATTGACCAGCTCGGAGGACACACCCAAGTTACTCTGTACCTACCACTGCCAACTCGTGCTCTGGCTCCCAGAAGACACTCAGGAAGAGTCAGTTTACTCTTTCCTGCTAGCGAAGGCTTTGCTTCACAGCCATGAAGGAACCATTTTCAGTAGCCAATGGAATTAGGTTCAATGGCTGGACTTGGAGATTTAGACTTGTTTTCTCTATTCAACAATGAAAAAAGAAAGAGAGAAAGGACTGATCAAACCTTCATTGTGAGAGGAGAGCCAAGCCACGTGTGTTTGTCCTTTACAACCACCTGTCCGACTAGTCTCTGCATGTGGCTGTCATCATCAGCACCTTGTGGCTAATCAGCACCCTCTGGCCTGTGCTATTGTGTTAGGAACGCACAGCCGTGGGCTTTGTTTATTGTGACACACAGTCAACAAGCATAGCTAAAATGATAGCAGAAATAGACAGATAATGTGAGCAATGTTCTTTTCATTTCATTTGTGTGAACTCAGCTGCCGTTCAGGAATTGTCATCCAGTGACCTGGGTCCCTTATTGGGAATGCATTCCAGAATGTGCTAACACGGAAATTAGATCAACTGTGCATCTGTCCGTTCATTCTGGAAGCAATTATCAAGCATTCAGGGAGTCCCCAGCAATGACCTAGACGGGAAGACTCACCCAGTTGTCCCAGATGGTGCACTGTGCCAGAGGAGCATTCCTCAGGGCTCACCTCTGAACTTCCTGTCCACTCCCTCTCCCACCACATCCCCTCCCAGCCTTCTGCTCCCCCTCCTCTTATGCACCCACAGACTTTGAGCATTCTTCCAGGGAAAGAATCATGACCAGGAGAGGGTTTTGGTTGCTGGTAGAAGACATGGCCCAGCCCACTGGCCTCTCTGTTGAACTGTGTAAGTGCTGGCCAGTAGAAGCCAGCCTTGTTTATTAGGGTTCCTTTAACACCTCAGAATTTATAAGAAGGCTGGGGTCCTTGCTGATTTGTTTGGTGTTGGCAGTTGAGGAACAGTGTCCACCATCCTGTCCCGAGGCCCACCTAACAAGAGCAGTCAGCTCTGTTCATATTAATTTTGTTAGCACTTTGTAAGTGGAAGCCAGCTGTGCTTACTGAGTCAGTGTTCCAGGCCCTGGAAGAAATACAAAAGACAGCAGATGAAATGGACAACTGATTATAAAAGTCCATAACCTAACTAAAATATAAAGTTAGATATTTTGTTTACTTAAACAGAATTAGGTTCTACTTACTGAGTGAGTAGATCATAAAGAAAATACCTGAGAAGAATAGTGTCTCTTTCTTTCACAGTGACTTTTCAGTTTTCCTTATAATTAACAAGTAATAATTATACATATTTGTGAGGTACAGTGGATTTCAATACCTGTATATGTGGTGTAGAAATCAAATTGCTTGAATTGGCATTTCCGTCTCCTCGTTACTTCTTTGTCTGGAGCCTTTGGGGTCTCTGCTCTTTCTTCATAAGTTATGTACCAGATGACTGTGAGCTGCAGTCAACTGTGCTGTGAATGTAGAACTCACTCCCCCTGTGTTTTGATGCTGGTTATCTAGTTGCCCTTCCCCCTTCCTAGTTTCCAGTAATTACTATTCTACTTGTAGGTCTGCATCTTAGCTTCCACAAATGAGAGACAGTATGCACTCTGTGTCCTTCTGCGCCCAACTTATTCCACCTAGCGTTATGTCTTCCAGTTCCATCCATTTTGCTATAAATGACAATGTGTCATTCATTTCCATGGTCAAATAACCTTTCGTCGTGTGTATATATGCCACATTTTCTTGTCCATTCATCCACTGATGGAAACTTAGGTTGGTTCTACGTCAAGGCTATTGTGAATAGTGCTACGGCAAACATGGGGGTGCAGTTGTATCTGTCATGCTGATTTCACTTCCTTTGAACACATAATATACCTAGAAGCAGAATAGATTGATTCTATGCGAGATCTAATTCTAGTGTTTTGAGGAACTTCATACCATTCTCCAGGATGGTACTACTAACTTACATTCCCACCAACAGGGTATGAGTTCCGTTTTCTCTACATGCTCACCAGCATTTGCATTTGGTTTATGTCTTTGGTAATAGCCACTGTGTTTGTGGCAAGATGATATCTCATCCAGTTCTGATCACTAAAGACATTGAGCATTTTTTCACATTCCTCTTGACCATTTGTATTTCTTCTTTTGAGAAATGACTATCCTTTTGCCCATTTCACATTGGACTTTTGTTGTTGTTGTTTTGAGTTTCTTATACTTTAGATATCAATCCTTTGTCACCTGAACTGTTTGTAAATGTTTACTCTTGTTCTGCTGCTTTTCACTCCACTATGTTGATTATTCCCTTTAATGTGTAGAAACTTCCTAAGCTGATAAAATCCCACATGTCTATTTTTGCTTTTGTAGCCTATGCTTTTGGGATCTTCTTTTTTAAGAAAGCAACAACTTGTTTATGCCAGTGTCCCGAAGTATTTCCCGTATGTCTTCTAATTGATACATAATTTAACGTCTTACATTTGGGGCTTCAATCCATTTTGAGTTTATTTTATAGGATGAGAGGGGTCAAGTTCATTTTTCTGCATACCTGTTATAAAACTGTCCTCAACCCTCCCTCCCACCTAATCCTCCAGGTCTCTGGTAATTACTAGTTATGCTAGTCAGCTATTCATCACTGTGACCAAGATAACTGACAAGAACAACTTAAAGGAGGAGAAGTTTATTTTGGCTCACAGGTTCAGAGGTCAGTGCAGGGTCAGCTGCCTCCAAAACTGAAACATCATGGTGATGGGCATGGTGGAGGAAAGGTGCTAAGCTCACCTGGCGGCACACAGGAAGTAGAGAGAGACATAGAGAAAGAGCCAGGGAGAAGATGAATCCTCGTGGGGTATGCCCCCAGTGACCTACTTCTTTCAACTAGGTCTCACCTCCCAGTGGTCCATTCAGCTGTCAGTGGAGTGGATTAATCCACTTCCTCATCAGAGGCCAGAACACTCATGATCTGATCCTTGCCCGGAAGCCTACCTCTGGACATGACTCCATTGGGGACCAGGCTTACAGTACACATGTTTTGGAGAGAAGTTCCAGATCCAAACCATACATTATTCTGCTTTAAGGTCTATGTTTTATCTTCTAGATTTCCAGTTTCTCAGCACCATTTATGTAAGAGGCTCACCTTTCTCCAACATGGCAGGTTACATGTCAAGAAGCTGTTGACTATAGAGGCTTGGGGTTATTTTTGAGATCTCTTCTGTTCCAATCAGTGTGTTGGTTTTCATGTGGGTACCATGTTGCCTTGGTCACCATAACACTGAAGTGTGTCTTGAGAGCAGGCATTGGGATGCCTCCAGCTTTGTTCCTTTTGCTCAAGATCGCCTTGGCTATTCAGTCTTTTGTGCTTCCTGTGAATTTTAGGATAGTTTTTTTCAGATCTGTGAAGAATATCATTGGAATTGATGGGAGTAGCATTGACTCTATATATCATTTTGCTTAATATGGACATTTTTACAATATTAGCTTTTTCAATCTATGAACATAGGTGGTTGTTCCATTTTTGTTATGTGTATATTCCCTTAAATTATTTGCATCAGTGCTTTGCAATTCTTTTTTTTTTTCTTTTTTAAAAATTTTGATTCATTGTACACAAATGGGGTACAACTGTTGTTTCTCTGGATTCTTCTTTATGGCTGAATAATATTCCATTGTGTATATAGACCACAGTTTCTTTATCCATTTATCTATTGAAGGGCATCTAGGTTGGTTCCACAATCTAGCTATTGTGAATTGAACTGCTATAAACATTGATGTAGCTGTGTCACTGTAGTATGCTGATTTTCAGTCCTTTTATAGGCCAAGAAGTGGGATGGTTGGGTCAAATGGTGGTTCTATTCCAAGTTTTCTAAGGACTCTCCATACTGCTTTCCAGAGTGACTGCACCAATTTGCAACCCCACCAGCAATGTATGAGTGTACCTTTCCCCCCACATCCTTGCCAACATCTATTGTTGCTTATTATTATTGTTGCTTAGTATTGTTGATAATAGACATTCTAATTGGGGTGAGATAGAATCTTAGAATAGTTTTGATTTGTATTTCTCTTATTACTAGAGATGTTGAACTTTTTTTCATATATATGTTGATTGCTTGTAGATCTTCTTCTATGAAATAAATGTCTGTTCATTTTCTTAGCCCATTTATTGATTGGGTTATTTGTATTCTTGGTGTAAAGTTTTTTGAGTTCTTTAAAAATTCTGGAGATTAATGCTCTATCTGAAGTGAGTGTGGCAAAGATTTTCTCCACTCTGTAGGCTCTCTCTTCACATTGTTGATAGTTTCCTTTGCTGAGAAAAAGCTTTTTAGTTTGAATCTATCCCAATTATTGATTCTTGCTTTTATTTCTTATGCTTTGGGAGTCCTGTTAAGGAAGTTTGATACTAAGCCGACATGATGAAGATTTGGACCTACTTTTTCTTCTGTTCTGGTCTAATTCCTAGGTCCTTCATTGTAGAGAGCTTTTCCTTCCTTAGTTAAATTTATTCCCAGGTATTTTCTTTATCTGTAGGCATTGCTAATGGGGTTTCTTTCATGATTTCTGAATATTCTACTAATTTTTATATGTTGATTTTATTGATCCTGAAACTTTATTGAATTTGTAAATCAGTTCTAAGTTTTGATAGTCTTTAGTATACCATAACTTCTCAGTAACTTCATAATATGCATCATATTAAGGTAGAGTTGTGTTAATAACCACGACTTCCTATTCTGACTCCATTTAGTCATTTAGGTATTTAGGCAATTTCCAGTTTGCAAAGCAAGGAATTAAAAAAGGGCAAAACAAATGCATTTATTTCTAACCAATGTAATCTCCTTCCTTTTTATCTTATTGGAGTTAACTTTGGGAGGAGAACTATGGAAGAAATTATTGTTATATAGTCTCATTATAGGAAACATTTACTTTTAATGTTACAGTATACTGCTTTTCAGGATTTTTTTTGCCTTTTATTGGTCCTTGTTTTACAAATTCATATTAATATTATATTACATTTTCATTTTTTATTTGAATATAAGAATTGTGCTTCTCACTTGATTATAAATTTTGTGTAGAGAGATCATTATAATGGCTAATATAGTATTCTACTGAATGAATGTATCATTTTCCTCTGCTATTTGCCTTATAGGTTGAATCTAATATGAAAAATTATAAATAATGCATTCTTCCTTCAAATTCAAGATTATTTTCATTTGTTCCCTGAATAAACTTTAGATGGGCATTTAAGGGAAAAAGTACACACATAATATTCTGTGTTCATCATCAACCCTAGTAACTACCATGGTTCAATTTAGAAATTTCATTTTTGAAAAAGATACAAGGTGTTCTTAACAAGGTGCATCCAAAAGAACTAGTCTCATCTCTAAATCTGTTTTTATAGCCATTTTATATAGGTATGAAGAGTTATTTGATTTTCTGAGGTTTATCATTCCTTTCCTATAAGAGCAAAAGTATCAGGCTCTTAATTACCTAGAATAGTTCCTGACATTTAGTAGATGGTCAATGAATATCTGTTAAATGAATAAATTCTTGGATTATTGAGATATCTTTTGGTCATCCACAATGCATGTCCTGTTATAGAATGTATTGAGTATCTTTGGAAAACCATTGGAATGTGTTCCATGACCCTTTTGTGGTTAGCCTTGAGTAGCTTATTTTCAGAACAGCAAATAATTGGACAGATTTAAAAATTTAGCTGGTTAATACTTGAAAGACAGAGATCATTTCAGTTATGTCCTCTGTTTACAGGTGAGGAAATTGCCACAGAGCTGAAAGGTCCCATGCTCTGGTTGGCACAGAAATGGCTTAGAATCAAGGCCCAGCGCTTTGTGATTCTCCTTTCCATTATGCCCTGCTGCAAAGTGAACACAAATATATTAATAAAGTCAATCTTTGAACACCCACAATTTTCCCATTTTGTTTAACAAATATGGAATATTGCTTTAATGAGAACATGTGTCTAATTGAAGGATGAATTTAAGTCAGCTTTTCCACTATTGATAATTAGTAGCATGAATGTTTTCATGTGGTGTTTTCACACCTTTGTTGGCACAGTTATTATCACAATTGTGTTCTCATGTTTTATTATTAGCAGAGCACCAAAGATCTTTATAATCATTCTTTGAACCAACAGATTATACTCACTGGTATTTATGGTTTAAATATTAGGTGTCCCTCAAAAGCTCATGTGTGAGACGATGCAAGAAGGTTTAGAGGTGAAATGATTGGTTATGAGAGCTTTAACATAATCAGTGCATTAACCCTGTAATAGGAATTACTGGGTGCTAACTGTAGGCAGGTAGGGTGTGGCTGGAGAAGGTGGGTTGATGGGGTGTGCCCGTGGGGTTTAGATTTTGTCCTCAGTGGGGAGAACTCTCTCTCAGCTTCCTGGTGCCATGTCTGAGCAGCTTTCCTCCACAAAACACTTCTGCCAAGATGTTCTGCCTCACCTCAATCCCTGAGGAATGGAGTCAGCTGTCTGAGCCCGCAAATAAACTTTTTCTCCTCTAAAATTGCTCTTGTCAGATCTTTAGGTCACAGCTGCCAAAAACTGACCAAAACACTGGCTTTGGTCAAAGCATGAGTTCTGGAAGTTAAATATTAAGGAAGCTTGGTAAGAGAGGGTGGCAAGTTAGCCAAGTTTTCTGCAAGGAAAAACAGGAGTAATTGAGTTGCAGCAGCTGCTGTGGGTGAGGACGTACGTGGTCTTTCACGTTCATTTCCACAATCGCTGCTTGCTGGATGCTCCTCTTGAGTGTGAGTGCAGCCAGATAGAATCGTCGGATACCTGGGGTCCTTTTGCTTTCAGTTTGGAAGTAAGACAGTTTTATGTCAGAGAAAATAGAAAGGAGAGCAAAGAATCGAGAGCAGGAAACCAGAGAAGCTGGGCATTAGGCTCCAGTCTCTGGATTTAAGCCTGTTTTATAATTCTATTCTCCTGGATCCACAGCCATGTTCAGACAGGCTTGGAATAGCAGGTCACCAGGAGTGGTGGGCATGAGGATTGGGACTAACTGGGTTGTCATTTCAGGTCTACTGCTGTGTGACTTCAGCAAAGTCAGTTCCCCTCAAAAGGACTTTGAGTTGCTCAGAAGTCAGCTCCTGAGTGAGGACTGATGAGTAGGTCACCAGATGAATAGGTCACCTCCCCTGCAACTTGGTGTAGGAATGAATTTTTGGAACTCATTGTTATATTCATGTTAATCATGGACTTAGGGGTTGAAAAAAACATCCTGATCAATTATTACTGTCTGTGAAAAAGTAGGAAGATGACTGTTCATGGGCAAAATCTTCTCAGAAGATCTTTGTAATTAGAGATTCTATGATTGTTTGATTGCAAGGACTTGTGTCATAGAACTAACAATACTCGGTTGGAAACTTTCAGTTTTTTCAGTTAATGACATATTAAAATTACTGTTGTGATTTGTTAATGACACATGAAATACAGCTACTGTTGATAGAAGAGCTGTGTAATGAAAATTGGACTCAATCTTAGGGAAATATATAAATTACAAGATCCATCAAAGGAGGCAGAATTATCCAAAGTACAGGTTCTTGCTCACTGACTACATCACTGTATTGAAATTTTTAATTAGTATTTAAAAAATCTCCAGAAATAAGATGCAAGAATGTACATGCGATGGTTCTGGGAGTTAGGGATGTTTCGAATGGGAAAAAAACGAGTTCATTGTATTTTCTAGGCCAGTAGTCCTTTCTTTCACACTTGCCCATGGATCTATTACTGTATTTGATTATGGTCAATGTTCATGCCGTAAGTTATGCTCAGAATGAGCACTTGTTGAGATTTTTTTTTTTCCTGTGCCAGGAACTATTCAAAGTGTTTTTACACAACTCAGTTATTTTCTCACACAAGGCTAATAAGAGCATTATTAATAAGAGTATTATTATCATTATCCCTGACTTACTGATTAGGACACAGATGCATGGAGAAATCACCCAGCTTGTGCAGTTGCCAGCAGAGCTGTTAACCAGAGTCTTCCTCTACTGCTGATAATTACCATTTGGAGTTTATCTCTGCACCTTGCACTCTGCCTTCTAGAACGTTCTATAAATGGCTTTGTTTCAGGTCTGTTTCATATATGCTCTGACTGAGGTTCAGAGCACCTAAGGAATGTGTCCACCTTCACCCAGCTAAGTCTCATAACCAGGAATCTCTTTTTCCAAAGACCATTATGTAGGCACTATTTACACATCTCAGAATGTCCCTTTTGTAAACTCAAAGTGAACAAGGTACATGCATTGATTCTGGATCCCATTTAGTATTACAACTTTATAGAAATGACAGATTGCAGAAAGCCTGAAAGCACATCTTGACTGAGCACGTGCCAGAGTCCTGCGGACAGTCTGCCTGGTGTCCACCTGGCTTCGGAGCATCATTTAGGTCAAAGCTCCCAACTTCCTTCCTCATGGAGGCCTCTGTGGCCTCCCTATTTATAAGCTACCTCCCAAACACTTTGCTCCAAACGCACATCTGCATTTGACTCTCCTCTTGTTACTTTGTTTCATTGTCTTCAGGGCGTTGATCACTATTGACATTGACCTATATCAATTTCTTACCAAAAATAGTTTCATGAGAACAGCGAGGTTGCTGGTTTTATCCCCAGGGATGAGGGAAGCATCTGGGATATGGAATCTAGCCTGAAATTTTACCAGATGAATGAATTGTTTCTTCTTGTTATTAAAAACATATTAATAGCAGTAAATTTTTACTGACCAGATGCCTGGCTTTGTGTTAGATGCACATTTTCTGAATTTATCTCTTTCAGTAAAATGGTGGAGTTGGTTCTATTACCGTACCCATTTTGCAGATGAGGAACACACTGAGGTCAGATTACCTGCATAAGGATACAGACCTTCTAGTTAGAAGTTATAAGCCAACATGTCTGCAGGGGTCATTCTCAGGCTCAATACTGAGCATCTGGTGACTACAAAAAGTTCTGAAGTTTTCTACCTGCTCCTTTGTTGATTTTCCCAAGAAGGCATGTACCTGGCATCATTGCTAACTTTGGAGAGAAGATTAAAATAAAACTAGCATTTATTAAAAATATCCATGTATTGTGTGGCAAACCTCCTAAACCTATTTTACAAGAAAAAAATTAGGAAGTTCAAATAAGTGATACTTGTTTTGCTGGTGATTGGTGAACCCAGAATTCAAACCCAGGACTGTTGATTCCACGTCTCTTGTTCATTCTGTAAAATAATAGCTAAGACTTCTCTACTAAAGAGAAATAGCAGCACCAGCCGTGCATACCCTAGCCACCATCTTTACTACTCTATCAGCAATTATAGACATGGGGAGAAATGAAAATTTAATGCAAATTCTAATGAAAAGTTTTGGTGAATGCATAGTGAATATTATCAATGTTGTTATTAAACATCTTTGACTCCATTTTTTTTTTTTTTTGATTGACTCCATTTTTCTTTTTCAAAAGACTGGTCAGATAGTTAACCAATAGTTGGCTTCTCTTAACAATACTTTCAGAGTTCACTGGCTGTGACTGGTTGGGGCTGTACCTAGTACCCCTGCCTTATCAGTTTATTGATCTGGTCAGCAGCAAATAAAAAAAAATTGGGAGAAGTTGCTGAGATTAGAGACTCTTACATCTGATTAGCATCAGCCTCTTGTCCTTGGGTTTCAGTTGCTCTGGAGAAAAGCTGTTCCTTTGAGATGCTTAGCACCAAACCTCTGCTGTGTGAATCCATGAAGAACTGAAACCTAATTTATTCATCTATTTGCTTAGGACTTACTAGAGTAGCATGACTAAATGAGTCCCTCACTTGACTGAAGTGTGGGCCAGAAACTTTGCATTCATTATATCCTCTCCTTCTGCCAGAACCTTTGGGGCTAGGTATCCATCCTTACTTTATAGATACGGAAACCAAGGCTGAGAATGTGAACAGATAATTAGTGGCAGACACTAATTATAATATCCATGTTTTCCTCTAAAGCTTTTTATTCCTTCCCCCTTTCCCTTGATGGCACTTAATTTTATGTTAACTCTGCATAGATGATACTGGTATAAGTTTTATTCTGGAGATTTTTAGGATTATATTTGTAGTTTGCAGGTTGCCTTCCCCTATATATTACATTGCTCAGTGACCTCTATTCTTCTAAGTATGTTAATCTCACCCTAGGAAGTTTAGTGCTCAGGGAAGCTTCAAGCCTGTTAAAGAAATGGTTGTAGGAGTTGAAACAATTTAGAGTAATGATCAAGGGGCCAGACTCTTATTCTGAAAGGCTGGTCTGAACACAGCTTCATTCATCCTTCATAGGTGTCGCTTGAAGAGTGGAATAATTGCACAAACCTATTCCTTGTGGTTATTCGTGCATTAATTCTTTCAATGAATACTTATCCAGCACTTAGAATGTGCCACGTATTCAGCAGTGAATTAGCTAAATTGCTTGCTCCCAGTTTACATTCCAGTAAGGAAACAAATAATAAGCTCATAAATAAATTAACTTGTTTCAGATAATGATAAAGATTCTGTACAAAAATAAAACAAGGTTAGAGCATGAGGTGGAGGTGGGAGATGGAGGAATGGTGGAGTGGGAAATATTTTTTATAAGGTGAGTAGGAGATGTTTCCCTTATAATGTAACAATCAAGGAAAGACCCAAAAAACGTCTTCAAGAGAATGGGGGAAAACAACAGGAAACCAAACAGGAGCATGCAGAACGTCTTGTAAGGTGCCTGCTGTGGGAGATGCAAACCTTTACCATATAAATCACTAGAACGTGAGCTTCCTAAAGGAGGGGACGTTTCTGTTTTGTTCAAGGCTCATCACGGGTCTGGTAGACTGTCAGTGTAACTGAGCTATAACTCTTGGAGTCTGCCTATTTCTTGGAGGCTGTAGGCAGGATGCAGAGGTGAAAAGGATCATCACAGAACTTGAAAGCTGAGCTGGAAACTCTGTTTTGCAGTCCTGCCAGATCATCAGAGTACTTCAGAGTTCTAGGTCTGGAGGCCCTGGGGTATGGACTTGACTTTTGTAGCTCCATGAAAGGCAGGATGCTTCAACAAGCAGTTTCCTTGGAAGCAGCTGCATAAGTTACAGAAAATAGCACAACTTAGATCCTGACTGAATACATGTGTGGCCTCCACTACTGTCCTGGTGGGGACACTCGGGAGGAAATAAATGATGAGGGATTTAAAGAGTGAGCAACTGTCCCAACTTAAAGCTTCAATTCTACTGTGAGAAATCATCCAGACCTATTCCTTAAAGAGCTGAGCAAGTTCTCTTTTCATTCATTCATTCAGTTTTCGTTTACTGGTGAATGGGCAGGTTCTGCCCTTTGACTTGCAAGGTCCAGAGCTATGTGCATCCTCTGTTCCTAGTCCCATCTCTTCTTCAGCCATGATATCTGAAACCTCATGTTGTTTAAATGTGGTATTTGCCATGGGCCTGTGCCATTTATTCTGGTGATACCAAATCAAGGTGATTGTCTAAAATGACTCAAAGAATACAGCACTTAGTGTACTCCAAGACTGTCTGACAAAGCTGCATGATTTATAAGTCAGTCTCTTAAGTGGATTTGCTCTGATTTATTTAGTGAGCATTTTTTTCTAGGATTTCAGTTAGTGTGAAAAACCCTTGTAGATTACTTCCTATGGAGCTTTACCACACTGAGTTCTGCTTAGCATAACTGCAGATCTTGGAAACACTCTAAGATGCTAGATATTTAACTAAATTTCCAATTCAGTTTTGCTAAATTGCAAACATCCTTGAAAAACTGATAAACAGGAATGAGCTTCCAAATGCTTGGAAAAAATTAAAAAAAAGAAAGAAACCCTTTAATTGCAGCAGCACATTTTATGGTCAATAAAGTATTCAATATGCCATGCAGCAGGAGTATTTCAACTGAGAGTCAAATAAAAATAACTGTGCATGTGATAGCTCAATGAAAACTTTCTTTGCTCAGCAAGAGATAAAAAACCTCCACTGCTTCCAGCTTGGCACATTTGATGAATTGCTTGCACAAAGAGATTGTGTGGATTTAGTCTAGCTAAAACAAAACAAACTAAACAAGTTCCTGGTAGTAGGCTACTGTGGAAAGTAGCATCTTATTTCAAATCATTTAGGATTATTTAAATTCAGTCTTTTCTTAAATATAAGCCCCCAAACTCTGAGTGCAGTGGTTTTTCTTCCCAGGAAGGAATAGGGCATATTTTTTTCTTCCCTCCTTCTTTTAGTTTTTTCTTCCTTCTCTTATTACTCATATATTCATCCAGTTTATTTATTCAGCATGTCCATGGACCATTCCAAGGTGTTTGCTTGTCAATATCCTTTTCTTTACAAAGTCTGGGGAAAAATTCAGAAACGTGCCAATAAAGCTTTGTGGAATCTCAGGTAAGGGAGCAGTGAACAACCATGGAGAGCTGGCAAAGGATCTGTAATGTTTTATATGGATCTTGAGGGATGAGCGGGATTGTGCCACCTTCAGATCAGCAGAGTTTTTTTATTTTTAAAAAAATTTTTAAAAATTTGTTCTAATTGGTTATACATGCAGAGTTATTTTCTATTCTTAGTTTTGTCACCCTTGTATGTGAACTTCTCTTCTGTGAAGTTTACTCATTTCTCTGGTATTGTGGCCATGCACATGATTATTGATTGTTCCATCAGAGGTCATGTAAACTCATCCTCTTTAAGCCTTCTTATCCTTGAAGCTCCACTTGCTTTTTTCTTTCTTGGCAGCCCTACTGATTGAACCCAGCATCTCATACATATTAGGCAAGTGCTTTACCCCTGAGCTACAGCCCAGCCCTTTATAAAACCTGTTTTACTTGAAGTACCTAGTAGGTATGTCAGAGATGATAAAATGATATTCACAGTATTTGTGAATACCCTTTATCTTTAAAAGTTGTTTTAAACACTGATTTTAAACATAATAGACAATAAAGTGTGATTGATTTAAGCAACTTGCTGAATGTTATGGAATAGAAAATAAACAGATTTTAATTCCTTTAGTTTATTTAAACTGTTTTAGATACTTTGGGCTTGTTTTGTTCTTAGAAATGACATCAGGGTGGAAGAGACAGTTTGAGCCTCAAACTGGGAAGGAGAAATCTAGACTCTGCAGTATGAATGATGACAGTTATAATTAAAGGAGGTGAAAGAGAAAAACAGGGGAGTCCCCGGTTGGGATGCTCAGGGATGGATCTCGGGCACTGTGCTCTGAGAAGGCACGGCCTGTCCAGAAGGGTGAGAGGCTCCAGCCCTCTGTGTGACAGCAGTGTTTTCTATGTGGACATGTGAATGCAGACAAGCAGAAGTCAGTGATGAAAGATCTCATTACGTGAGCATAGCGATGACCCATCCAAGATTGGGTGAGGCTCTGCACTCAAGGGTGAGGGTAGAGAGAAGACCTGGGTGTGATCAAGTTTGTTTCCACCATAACTGCAGCTTGCTCGCATGCCAGGGAGTGGTACCAAGTGGGAAGAGGGCATTCAGAGAGCAGCAAAGAATTGGCATCTCCACACTGGTCCTCCTTCTGCACATGGAAGAAGACTGGAGAACAGTGACAGATATCAGGACGCTAATGACCAGTGATGGCAGAATGCTCCCTGAGGTGAGGAGCTTTGGAGATTCTGCTTACTGACTTTTGGTTTGGGTCAGAATACCTTAGATTTGTCATTGATTTCCCAGTAAAAATGAGCACAGAGAAATTAGTCTTGCTTTCTTCTCTGGTTTTATCTTTCATTCAATTTTGAAAACATTTTTAGGTGACATTAATTATGAGAGTGAAATAATTTATCTTGATAATATTTTTATTGCAGGAAGAGGTTCTCCATCAAGAGTTATAAATTGAATCTTCTAAATGGCACACTTAAGCAGTTACTTTAAGAACTGACTAATGCTGGGTTTGAGCCCTACCACTGCAAAAAGGAAAAAAAAGAAAAACAAACCTGAGTAATGTATTTATTACTCTAGTTATCACAGTCTTGGTTTTTTTAAGGTGGTATTTGCACTATGGTTATTACTTAAATAACAACAATTGATTCTCTTGCCTTTGATATTAACCATCTGCCACTTTTCTCAAATAGGATGAAGAAAGCCATAAAAACCCAGGGTCTGGACATGAATGGCAGGTTTTTTTGTCCCTAACTCCTCCCGCTCCCCCCTCATCGCCTCTCCGTCTTCCTCCTCATCCTCTTTTTTTGTTGTTGTTTTTGTCTTTGTTTTTAAATCAGCAACGCTAAAACTATTTGACCATGGTCAGGGTCATCTCTTTATTTTCTTATCCTGTTTCAGATGACTAAAAGTGTAGCAAATGATTGTTAATAATAGCACAACAATCCTAAAAGTAACTGAACCCCAGCTTACTCTCTTCCTGAAACATCCCTCATAATTCACCTGTTGGTGAGCTAAATGGTTCCTATCAGTGCCCAAAGTCAGTCTTTAGGTGTCATTTCACCCTTAAGGTAAAAAAGAGTCTATAACAGAAAAAGAACTAAAAACCAAATAAAACATGTACATGTGTAAATTTCGTTTTCATTTTCTATTTTCATAAATTGATATCTACTGTAAAATTACCATTTATTCTAAACGATTAGCAGTAACAAAGTCAGCATTTCTGTCTATAGCTTATCAAGTTCTTATTACAAGCATCTTCTCCTTCAGTCCTATTAACAATCCTAGGCAATTGCTTCTGTGGTCATGTCTGTATTCTGAGATGGGGAAGTGGGTGCTCTGGGAGGCTCGCTGGGTGGCCCTGAGGACACTGGCTTGTGGAAGTGGTACTCAGCCCCTTGTCTCCAGCTCTTCCCTATACACCATTCTCCTCCAGTATTTAAAGGGATGGCTCTTGCAAAATGTGACATATGGTCTCTGTAAATCTCTGTGACAGTTTCCTAGGGCTGCTATAAACATATTACTATAAGTGAAGTGACTGAGGACAGCAGAATATATTCTTTGGAAGGTCTGGAGGCTTAAAATTCAGTCTAAAATCAAGGTGTTGTCAGAGTCAGGGCCTCTCTGGAGATTCTTGGGGATCCTTCTGCTTCTGCCGCTTCTAGTGGCTCCTGAGCCTCCTGTTTCTTGGCTTCCGGTGATGTTACTGTGACCTCTATCTCGGGCTTCACGTGGTCTTTTTCCTGTGTGCTTGTGTTCTTTCCTGTTCTCCTGACACTCTCGTGGTGTTTAGGGCCTCGTCTAATTCAGGACGATTTCATGTGCTCTTTATCTTAATTATGTTTGCAATGGCCCTATTTCCATTTTGAGATTTCAGGTACAGGTAAATTTTGGGGAGTGCTCTTCAATCCATTATAGTCTTGTTTCCTAATTCTGTTCTAGTGAGAAAGATGGAGCACTGGTTAACATTATCATCGAACCAGTGAACATATTGATATTTTTGATGAAGAGTTGATCCCAGTGTTTACAGTTTGTGGGGCTTCATGAACTCCAGGGTCATGTGTACATGACTCTGTATTTTAAGATAAAATGCACCACTTTGCCATTTCCCATGGGGCAGTCCTCTGTACCTTGCACTTAATAAGAGTTGGTGTCCATGGCTTAGAACTTGCATACCTTGCTGGGTGCTTTCTTCACAGCCATCAGGAAGGATAGCAGAGATATAGTGTTGCACGTCACTGAGATGTTTATGTACTTGGGAGGTACATCTGACCTTCAGGCCTGTCCTGTGGAAGTTCTCAGGTTGACCCACTGAGGAGGGAATAATCTCACAGGTTCCCTAAAAGGTGATCTCCATCAATTAATGATTCTCAGATTCTTGTAATTGGGATCGCCAACTTTTCCCATGCAATGATTTCTTTTTAGGTTTATCATATTTATAAGGTCTGAGGCAGAATGGTTGTTGGGGTTGGCAGTAATGTTGAGTGAAGTTATCACTCCTGTCAACGTAATAATTAAACAAAACAAAACAAAGCAATAACAAAAACATGTGGCCAAATGAGATCAAAGCATTTAAATAAGAGATTAGCCTGTTAATCTGTTCCTAATTGATTGGAACTGAACTTTTGCACAATTTGAACCAATTTTATTTACAACAAAATTATTATTTTTGATTATCAAAAGTCATACAGGGCTGAGGTTATAGTTCAGTGGTACAGCAGTTGCCTACTGTGTGAAAGGCCCTAAATTCAATACCCAGTACTGCAAAAACCAAACCAAAACAAAATACCACATAATTAGTACATGTTGCATTATTTAGAAATTTAAAATACATAAAGAACTTTAAAAAAAAAAACTCCACAATTCTGTTATCCTGAAAGTAATGTCTGTAGGTATATTTCTTGCTTCCCATTATTCTGTGCATAGTTTTAATATAAAACTTTGAATCCTGCTTTTCAAAAAATATAAAATAATAGATATTTTATGGTTTCATAGTCTTCAAAAATATTATTTTGATGACCGCACACCAGCTTATGAGATCTAGAGTTTACATAAGAATTTCCCCATGGTGATCGTTTAGATTGGTTTGGGTTTTTTCATATAAATAATACTCAAATAAATAATATTGTAGTAAATATGCTGATATCTGCATCTATTTTATCATTTTTTTCTTGATTGTTTTGATCTCTATTGAGAGTTTAATGTATTTTATGATCCTGATTTATATTGAAAGCTTCCTTCCCTAAATGGTTTGCCAGTTTACACTCCTGCCAGTAGTATTCAAAGACCTCACTGTATTGAAACTTTACCAGCACTAAAATATAATAGCATTAAAATGCTTTGTCAACAGTTACTGCTATGATAAATTAAAAAACAAAATCATATTTCACTCTTAATTGGCATTCCTTTACTTATTAGTAAAGGCAACATTTTTACGTGCATTTTTAAGAAGTATTTCTTTTGTGAATTATCTCTCCTATATCCTGAATCCTCCCCTTCCCATTTATATGTTGAAGTTCTAAACTTCAGTACCTTAGACTGTTACTGCATTTGGAGATGGGGCTTTAAAAGAGATCATACGGGTGGTCCCTAATTCGGTAGGACTAAAGGAGGAGCATGTGAGGTACCCAGAGAAGGTGGTCACTGCAAGCCAAGGAAGAGACCAGACCAGTCAAATCTAGGACTTCCAGGCTCCAGAAATGTGAGAAAATAAATGTCTGTGGTCTAAGTCATGCAGTCTGTTGTGTTTCCTTAGGGCAGCGCTAGCAACCTAAATCCCTCTCCCTTGCCAGTTTATTTAAAGGGTTTTAGAACTTTCCTCAGTAATTTGTAAAACTGCTTCTTTAATGTTCCATAATGTTCCAGACATTTTTCCCTATGGTTTTCTTCTTGAATTTGTTGTAAAGTGATTTTGGTCTTTTTTCATTCAATCATCTTCTTTTTTTTTTTTTTTTAGCTTATATCATGTGTAGACTTATCAGTTCCCCCAATTATTCATCTTTTTTCTTTGTACTTTTTCTCATAGTCCAAGATTTAGAAAGTCCTCTTCCTTAAGATATTTGATACATTGTCAGTGCATTTTTTTGTAAGTTTTCCTGTGGTATAATATTAACTTGTATAATATAAATATTTTCTATGTTTAAGAATGCAGACTCACAAAAATAAGTGAATTTCAAATTTACAAGGTTTTACTTTCTTGAATTTAAGATGTTTATGCCCAGATCAATACCCCATTAATTTTAATTATAACCCCATTAAATTAAAATTAAAATTATTTATTTTCAGCCTATCATTTTCTTTTGAAAAATCTACATTGTCAAAATAGAATAATGCCTCATTTGTTAAATCTTTAATTTCATCAACATCACAAAGACAAAGAATCCAACTATACAGAATAGATACTGCTCTCAGCAATTTCTTAAGTATCCTAAAAATTTGATTGGAATCTTCCAAGTGAAGGACATAATTTCTTGCAAGATGAAAAAAGTAGTCTCCTGTTTATCCTTGTTTTCTTTTCTCTTGCAATTCTCATGTTAAGAAAACACTTGAGGGTTTTTTTTTTTTTTTTTTTTTTAATGAATCATTTTATCCAAATTTTCTACATTTTTTTCTTTGGAGATATTTTTAGAATTTATTGGGAAATACATGTTTTCTACAGCTCTGTACTCTTTCAGTTAATTTTGCTGTCAGGTTAATAAAAAATGCCATATCTGCAAGGCATTACTTTGAATTTCTTTGTTGGTGGTGTTAGTTTCATAAACTGTTCTTGCTTGTGAGATAAACTTATGTAACCATTCTGAAAGCTCTCCTGAGCTGAACCATCATTAAGTCAGTGTGAATTTGTAGAAAATATAATTTGAAAAGCTAGTTAATAATGATTTGAATGGTCTTCCCTGAAGAGGTGAAGAATATGATTCCTTTAAAAAAGAAACCCAACTTTTTATTAGCAAAGTTTATTGGTGTATAAGGTATACGATATAGTTGTTCAACAAATATTTATTGGGCAACCATTACTGGATAGGCTCTGTGCTGAAGTTTGGGAGTGCAGCCATAATTTACAGAACTTGAACACTGGCCACTCCAAGGGGGACCTGGCTGTGGTTTTGAAGCAGGACCCCAGAGGCTCACTGCGGCCCAGGCAAGAAGGCTCAGGGAAACAGCTTTTCATTGAAGTGTTTTCATGTTTTAGCAAGTAAGATAATCATGCTGAGCAATGCATGTCTCCCTGGCCTCATAGTTCTTTAAGATTAATAAAAATGAATCAAACAAGTCCTCTACTCTGGGTTTAAATGGGTGTGTATAGGAAAACTGACAAGCAGAGAGGGAAGGCACAATGCTCTAAGAGCAGTATGTCTGGTGGAATCCCAAAGGTGGCAAGAGTTAATGTTATTCAAGGTGTCCGTGAGGAGCAGAGAACAGGGGCTTTACCATGGGTGATGCTTATCAAGCAGTTGGAGACATGGTTGAATCATGGGCAGAGACTATACTAAAACTTTATAGACTGTAGTCTCCTTTATATTTAGCAGGCAATCCTATCAAAATGACTATGTCCGCAAAATGTTTATGGTAGAAGTCAGAACTTAACCTCATACCATTTGAGGTAACAGTAGTTCCTCATTTCCAGCATTTGAAATTGATGATTGACCGATAGAATCTTCTCCAATGTTTACCGAGAAGATCATCATTGAGAGTTTCTGTGTGCCTGTTTTATTTCCAGTATAGTGACGGTCAGGTCTAACCCCTGTTGCAGTCAGGCAGAGCACAGCTTCATAACATCGATTTCCATGCAGTGTCCCCTCTGTTCTCAGCTTTCCCTTAACTGTGGAAGAAGGAAACTATCCTAGAATACTGCTAAGGCTAAGAAGAAAATGACCCTTCTGCACACAAGGACTTCAGTATCCACTCCTGTGAAGTACCAGTTTGACATTGCTGATTCTCTTTGACCACTCAAATTGAATTTTAGTATTTCTATATATTTTTAAAAAAGAACAGAGATGAGAGAAAAGAAAACTGGGCATTCTTCCCCAAAACAGTTGTGCCAAGGAAGGTGGGCACTCCCTGGTGAGAAGGTCCATTCTGTTACTTGTTGCCACCATTCTATTTGAGTATCCAACAGATCTTCTTCCCTCTCGAGCTCATCTGTCTTTTCAGGTGGCAACCTGTTTCATGGGACCATGGAATATTGCCCACCATGGCTGGGCTGGAGGCCCACTTGCCTTGGCTGTTGTCCTGGTGAATTACAGCTTCTCCTACAGAAAAAATAAAAGCAGGATTGGGAATGTTGCAAATCAGTATTACAAAAAAGTGCCACTGTGTCGATAAGAAAGAATGTATGGGTCACCCTTTAATCTGCCCTTAATATCCACCAAGGACTCATTTTTCCAAACTGTCTCTCTGAATGCTGTGTCATTATTTCTCAAAATTTCTCTTTTTTCGGGGGATGGGAATAGTGGACATATTCAATCATTGTTTATTAAGCACTTCTCTGAGTAAACTATTTACTTTAGAGCAATGTAAAACTCTTGGGATATTTTATATTCTTGGGGGACATTGAAACATGAAGCAACATTTAATCCCAACTTGATGTTTATGTGGGGAGAGCAGATGGTTAACATTTATGGAGCATCTACTACGGGCAAGATTCTCCACTCATTCATGTTATTTTATTTAATTCTCAAGATTCATGATGAAATTAAAATGATTTCATTTGCTTTTGAGAAAAATGGAAGCTTAACAAATTTAAATAATTTTCCCAAGGCACCTAAGTAATATCACCCTTATTTAAATGTAACCTGTTTCACAATCCAGTGGTTTTCATTTTTCAACAGATTGACACCCAGTACATTAAAGCTCTTCAAAGTTTTGGACCTATTTAAATTATTTACCTTTTGATTTTCTCTAGGTACTCATTGCTAACATATGTGATATATTTACTAGTTTTTTTGGGGGGAGGGAGAGAGGAAGAAATGGAAAGCTGGAGGAAAGAAAATAGAAGTAGGGAAATGAAAGAAGGGAGGAAGGGAGGAAAGGAAGGTTGAGGGTAGGATATGTCTGTGGCAATGCTGCTTAGTTCCAGATACCTCAGGAAGCTCTTCTACAGATTATAATGAACTTGTATTCTTGCTTAGTATGTGTTTATGTAAATATTTAATTATTGATAACATCACAGTTTATTGTATGTTTGTATGTATATGTGATTATTTATAGTTTTCCCTTGTATGGGGGATTGATTCCAGGACTCCGTGGGTAAACAAGTTTGAATTCTTCAGTTTTTTACTCAAAATGGTACAGTATTTGCTTATAACTTATATCTCCTCTTCTGTGCTTTAAATCTTCTCTAGGTTCCTTATAATGCCTAGTAAACTTTAAAAGCTATGTAATTAGTTGTTAATCTGTGGTGCTTAGGGGAAAATGGCAAGGAAAAAAAATTCATGTAGTTTAGTACAGATGAAATTTTTCATGAATATTTTCCACCCAAAGTTGAATTTGTGGATGCAGAACCCATATAAATGGAGAACCAACTGCCAGCATTTGTATGTATATGTACACATATATACAGATAGAGCTTCGTGCATGCATGTGTTTGTACATATATACAGATACATGCACACACACATATACATATGTATATATGTGAAAAATTGCTTGACTGTGGTTATTTAAGTTTATGTAATTTTTTTTTCTGTTTTTGAAGCACTTTTGGGCTAAGCCCACATACAGAGATTAAAACCAGTTGCTTTAATGATTGAATGAGTATGAAAGCAAATTAAATCAGAAATCCCTGCTTCCTTGTAGATACCATATTTGTTTTTGCTATGAATCAACCATTGGATACTTTTGTTTGAGCATTTTGTTTATTCATTTTTTTCTCCTTTTGCATAATGGTAGTTAGATTGGAATAAAAGAAACAGAAAATTGGCTGTGGCATAAAGAATCTACTTCAAAAGAGCTATTCAAGACAACAGAGGAAATATTTTTGGACACAACTGTTCTTTAACAAGTGTAATTTTCTCTCTGCATTATAATGGTATGAGTGGCAAAGGGAATTTTCTACGCTCATGTAGTTCATCTAGTTCATGAAAACAATAGTATTTTAGGACATTAAAATTTACTTGAAATAATTATAAGATGTCCTATATCTTTGGTAAGCAAATTTTCCACATAAATTTTCCATACACTTATTTGGAAAACAGTAATCTTCAACTTTTCTGCAAATAATTCTGCCAAAATGATTTTGAGGAAAAAAAGAGGTGAGGTGTAATATAAGAGTTCTAAGCTTGAAAAGTTTCCTTTTTGAAACACTGAATCAACTTTCAATCTTAAAGGCAGATTTTAGGATTTATATTTTACTTTTAAAGACAATTACATATATTTTCTTGCTGGAAAATTTATAGCACTTTTTAGAGCATATTAAAAATTTGTGGAATCAAATGAAATATACTGCAAATACAGGAGAGAAATTAGCATTTTGTTATCATTATTTTTGATCCACACTGGTTTGAATTCAAATCCTTGGTCTTCCACTTACTGGTTGTTATTTTCTTTGACAAGTTTCTTAACCTCCTTAAATTTCTTGATTTTATAATTCCTGAAAATACTAAGATGATGCACTTTTTAAATTAGATATCAGTATACTAGATGTTAATCGGATTGTGATCAACAAGATTATGATCAAAGAATACTTATCAAGCAAATTGGTGAGGAAATTGATCCTCTTGCAATAAATACAATTATAAATTTAAATGAACTGGCACACTTCTTTACAACAAACATTCATTTTATCACATCTTCCTATAATAAACTTGTATGATTTTAGGATTCTATATCAACAGATCCTTGAAGGTAACTATTAAGACAAACCTTTAAATATTCATAGTAAGCTCTTTCTTTGTTTAGAAAACAGACTGGAAATTCAATTTTTATGATAGGCAGGTTTATTTAAATTTTATGATAAATCCATGTGTGTATTTCACTTTTCCTTCCATCTCTAGCAATGTTATAGGAGTTAATGTAGAATTCTATATCATCAAAATGTCTGGGTCTACAGTCTCTTACTCCTTAATTATTTTATACTAAAATGTATGGCCTGTCATTTTACTATGATTTTAACCAAAGCAGAAACAAGATCTTTTTACATTTATACACACAGGTACACACACACACACACACACACACACACACACACACACACGTATATATATATTTATTTTTCTTTTTTTTGAAAACCACTAGTTAACATTTTTATTATATTCTCTGAACTCCTAAATTCTTCCTTTTTTACTTAGTGACCGGTCACATATGTCCACATATCTAATGCTTTTGATTATAGATTAATTTCCCAAATAAGCAGCCTAGGTGATAGACATTACTGGACATTGAGAAGAAAGACAGGAGAACTGGAGAATGGTCAGACCAAATTGGATCTTGATAGTTGGAGAAATATCATGGCACGTATATTAGATTTAACTGGCCAGAAAGAATGCGTGAAGTTGAAACTTAGAGACAATATTGTAAAATCTTAAATTAATTTGACCAGAGAGTCTATGAAAAGCAGGACACATGTAAGGACAAAATACATTCTTAACTGGTCAAACATTGATGCAGTACAAACCTAATACAGACTGATAAAGCCAGAGCGATACTTTTTAGGAAGTTAAGGTTTTGTTTGAGGGATTCTTTCTTAGAAGACTGAGATTCATTTTGTTCTGGCTTAAATTAGTAAGTCATCGGTTTTTTCATGTATTTCTAACATACGGAATTCAGAGTTTTACTGTGATCCTTCTTCCAATTGTCTTGAGTGGACGCACAGGCTTTTCAGATCATTTAGGTACTGTGCGCACATCTGTCTCTCATGTTTCATCTGAATGAACATCTTAAAAGTGCGAGATTTTCCTTTAAAATCCCACAAGTAAGCCATAGAAGGAAAATCGGCAACAAACTGATTTCAAGTAACAGAGATGTTTCCCTTCTTTCTCTTTTTATATTCATTCGGTCCCTTTTCATTAATGTTCCTGTATGTGCCTTTTAGAATATTAACACATTTCTTTGATATGACTTTTAGTCTTTTATTAAGAGAGGTTTTAAAAAATATTTTCTTATTTTTTACCCTTTTATTGTATTTAAATAAAAAGCATATGAGGATGTTTACAGTGTTTTCAGTTTTATTTGATGGTAGTAACAGAAATAGGACCCAAAGTTGAGGATCAACCATGGCCAAGGCTAAGAGCAAAATAGAACCCTGCATTCAGCAGGAAGAAGAGCCCCGGCTTAGGCTTATGATAGAGAAACCTGAGTGTATTCTTGCTTTGGTCCCTCTGTAGCGGTGTGGCCTTTATTATATCGTGATATTTTAGGATAACTTTTTTTTTTTTTTAAAGAAATCAGAGAAATGAAAAATTTGCATTAGGTGAAGTTTCTGATCTCTCCAGTTCAGAAAATTTGAATTTTTAGCCATCAGATATTTCTCTGTGTGACTACTTTAGGAAACATTTTGACTAATCAAAGAGTTTTTTTAAAAAGAATTAAGAAAAGAGTGTAAGAGTGCTAGCAGCATGTGTCAACATAACCTATGAAAATAAACTGAAAATACTAGGAAATAGTGACTGTTCCTCAGGCTCAGTTTGGCGTGAGTGATGAGAATGTGAACTTTTGCTGAGTGCACATTAGGAGGCTCCTAGAACAACATGACATTCAGGGTTGGTAAATGACAACGCCTGCGGGAAGATGGCCTCAGGTTCTATTTCTAACTCACTGTGGATCACCCAACATCTATAGGCTTTGGTTTCTTCCATCAAGTGAAAGGACTGGAGCAAATGATTAGAATTTTCTTTTATAGCTCTGGCAGGAGTATAGGATACAATCTTAATTAAAATCAAAGCCAAGAAAACTGAAGGCAAAATTCTGCTCTTGCTGACCATGTTTTATCAAATCAAAGATTAGTTACTCATATATGTTGGGTGCAAGTTTTTAATGAGCACAATGTGTCAAGCAAGCTTCAGGGATACAGAAATAGATTCTAGAAAGCTAAGTCTAGATAGATAAATACACCAAATTGTTTGTAGTGTCATAAGATCATTGCTATCTTATAACTGTGAGCAAAGTGCCATTGGAAATATGGAGAAGGGAGGAAGCTAGGAATTTTGCATGATGGTCACTTATGAAATGACATAGTAATTGGAACCTGATAAATGAGTTTTGGATTTGTCAAAAGGAGGCACTGTTTGTAGGGGTGTAGCCCAGTGGTAGAAATAGCAGACTCGAGGGTTTGGTCCCCAGCACAGTGGGCAAGGATGGATGGAATGATAGAGGAAGGCCCAAGGTCTTGTGCTCTCAAGGCAGGAAACCTCTTTGGGAACTTCATGAGTTAAGTAGGTTTAAAGCAAATATTCATGGCCAGATCATGGAAGAGTGTTTGAATGTAGCATTCTAAGTTGTTTAAATTTAACCTGGATATGATAGGTTTCTGGAAAAAAAAAAAAGTTTAAGTAGTAACTAGTTGGGGGACCTTCCTGTCTACAGTGTAGAGTCAGAACAGATTAAAGGATGCTGAAACTGGCAGTTGGGAATGGAAGTTAGGTGGTTATTGGTGAGAAATTAATAGGAGTGTCAACTAAGATGAGTTGGATCTTATCTGAGTGATGAATAACTCCCAAGTATCAGGGATTTACAGCAATGAATTTCTGTCTTTCTCAGTATATGTAACCAATCTAAGTAGAGATTAAGGGGAGACTACTTATCATGGTCATTCGAGGGCTGGGGCTGACTGCTTGTTATCTCCACATTAGGGTTAAATGAACACAGGACATAACAAGCTGTCTCTGTAAGCTTCACCTCTGAAATGACTCATCTTCTCACATTCTCTTGGGAAAGTCCATTCACCTGGTCTTGCCCATCTTTAAGGGGATTGAAAAATGTAGCCCTATAGAATCTTTGGAAGCAAAGAATTGAATATGGGTGAACAGCTCTAATGACAATGATGACAAATGATCAGATGTAGAGGAGAAGCCAGGAAATTGTCAAGTTATTTCTAGTTTAGACTTTTATTTATGCATACAAGTCCACATTCCTTGACTGACATCCTTAGTTTCTCTTCTCCCTGGAAGCTTTCTGACCATGATAAAGAGGGAATGTAGGTAAGATATCGTCCATCCTATGCTGATCCATGTTTAATCACAGTTTAGCAAATCAAAACTAAAAACCCCTTTTGGTGCTCTAACTAAATTCTCTGGTCTGAGTACAATCACCAGGGTGAATTTCAAGCTACCAAAATGATGGCAACAAACACCCAGTTGGTCATAGAGGCATAGACCCACACCATTATAATGCATTTCCAATGCACAGATAGAATAGAACTAAATGAAGTTATGTGCATTGATCATGGGAAATGTAATAAAATAATTAGCATGTGGCGGGATTTCACATATTGATAATCTTTGTTTTAAATCTAATTTATTTAATTGTAACTATTTCATTTAATTTTAAATAATGACTGTGTTCTGTGACTGTTTTATAAAATTCCTGAAAGTTTTACAGTCAGCTCTCACAAGTCAACTATGGGCTGGCTTCAGCACACCCCCAGGTCTTCTTTTTCTCTTCATCCCACAGCATGCTGTACTTGTCCTTATCATGGTTCTTATCAAATATTATTTTTATTATTTAGCCATCTGTTTTGTCTGCTGAATGATAACATCCTTAAGGAGAGGGGCGTTGCCTTGCTGCTGAATTCTTTAGTGTTCAACATGGTGTTTGCAACCCAGAAGGAAGTCAGCCAATACCAGCTGAGGTGGAATGAAAACACATTTTAAGTCAAATAAGCAAATGAGTGCTTTCTCTTCCCATTGATTCTTATTTTCAGAGACCATCCCATTCCACTGCATAAAGAGTGGCTCCAGACAGTTGCTCTTATGTGAATTTGACCTTACCTGAATATACTTAGCTGCTGTAAAAGAACATCTTGCAGTCTGCCTTTGCTCCTCTGGATGCATGCCAGTTTCTGTGGAAAATGTCTCAGGTCAAAAATGTGCGGTTTGAGACCTGGACTGTATCTTTTGAAAATTCTGTTATACTTTTGCAGTTTTATTATACAGTTCTTGTGTGAATAATCTAAATAGAGTCAATTTTTTGTCTATTAATTGAGGCAAATTATTAAAGATAGCATTTGTGTCTCATGCTTTATTTGTATCCCTTTCATTATAGTGTTGGTCATGTCCTAGTCACTAAAAATGGTAAAGAGTTTCAAATAACTCTTCTACTTTGAAACCAAATCTCAGTACAATGAATCTCACATTATTTTCTGAAGCTCCCTGCGGATCCTCTGTATTTCTAACTTGAATGTCTTAGCAGATCTTTATTATGGGAATGCCCCTGAATTCTACTTGAAATTAATAGGTGAAAATCTCATCATATTGTGTTTTCTTTTTAAACTTGATGAAAACTCAGTATATTGCCCCTGCCTTACAATTGTCTTTACAATGTAGTCAGCTGATATACCCCTTCAGGCATGAGGGAGTATTCTACCTAGAAGTAAAAGTGTATCGCATGACAAATTGCAGGCACTTGGTATGGCTAGATTATTAGAATCCTTATCTAAACTGTTTACATGTCAGGTTTCTTTGGGAGCCCAGAATAATTTGGAAAAATGAGACTCCCCAGTGGTAATTACATTTCCTTAACAACATTTTGGTGAATGTACATAAAAGGCAATAATAGCTTCCAGCAGTGCCCTGTCCTGCAGCATGTCACAGCCCCAGATTCTGATAATGTCTGACACTTATTACTTAAGCCATACATTTCTAAAAGCAGAGGGCTCTGCAAAGGTCTTTTCCCAAACAAAGCTTTCTCAAGTTGCACAGCCAAAATTCTGATTATGTCTGCAACTTTCCTTGGAGGTCACACATATTTTGGGAAATTCCAAACTTAGTGAATAAGGAATTATCAAATGGGGAATATTAAATAGAATCTCTAGCATCCCTGATCTCCCTATAGCATGGTTATTCATGACTAGGTGTTCTCACCCAGCTACTCATGGACAGAAATGTCCCAAACTATTATTCCACTGCATCTTTTATCAAGAGAATAAAAAGGAAAATCTCTGATTTCCAGAGATTGCATTTGCTATTCTCATGAACTTGCAATATTTTCAGAATCCCACCAGTTAGAATTCAGCTGCACTGTGTGTTAAGGCCTGTGTTTCCCTCCAGTGCCCAACAGAACAATAATCATGTGCCCTGGTGTGTGTGTGTGCGTGTGTCTATATTAATACAGATTTGTAAAACTCTGAATACAATGAATCCTTCTTTTAAATTTGTGACAGGTATTAGTATATTTTAGTGCCTCAGAGAACTTTTATATGTTTATATCATTATTCATGCTCTTATTGAAACTATTCTTTATCAAATTCAGTTCATTAAATATATATATATATTTAATATATTTTATATATATATATATATATATATATATATATATATCTCAATCAGGGCCAACCAGGAGACAGAAACCACTCTGTAATCTGAAGAAGGAAATTTAGTCTAAAAGATGATGAATTAAAACAGGTTGGGGTAAAACTTAGGACTGGCTTATGAAAAAATAATAAGAACTATACAAAATAAAGATATAGCAGACATAAGGAGCTGCCATTGTCCCTGGGGTAAGAGTCCTCAAGGAAAGCCTCATCCTGTCTCCCAGGACTGAGATTCATGCTTCCTAAATGGGGAGGGCACAGTTGTTGGAAGTTAATCATTTTATATTAAAACATGTTAATTTTAATATCACTATAGTTCTAAAGAAACTTTGGTTAGATGAAATTGTATAAAAAGAATAGAAATACAAGAGCAATATTCTGGAATAGGAGTAGATACAAAACTTTTTGCTTCAGTTTAATTTCTTTTGCTTAGCTTCACATGATTTGAACCATGATAATACCTGAGTCTGAGCAGATATTCATTGACAGGCTATTGCTTTTAAAAACTGGAATCCTCCTTCCCTTGATTCCGCAAGAGATGAATATATTGAGGCAGTGATTGTTGAGGGAACAACTCAAGTTCTGAAATCAATGTTCAGAAGGGACAAAGAATGTGGAAAACAGACTTTTCTCTAAGAAAAAACTCTTAGAGAAATCAGAGTGTTCAGATGTTATTGAGCTCTGAGTTTCTCTTTCTTGATGTCGAATCTTTGGGCAAGATTAAATCTTGAAAGATTATGTATATATATATATATGTGTGTGTGTGTGTGTGTTGTGTTGTGTGTGTGTGTGTGTGTGTGTGTGTATAGGTACTGGGGATTCAACGCAGGGATGCTTAATCACTGAGCCACATCCCCAGCACCCACCCCCACCCCTGCCTTTTTAAAAATTTGAGACAGGATCTCACTAATTTGCTTGGAGCCTCACTAAGTTGCTGAGGCTGGCTTTGAAATTGTGATTCTCCTGCCTTAGCCTTCCAAGTCACTGGGATTATAGGCAAGTACCACTATGTCTGGCTAAGATTAAATATTTTTCAATTACTATGAGGTTTAAATAAAAATGCAGATCTTTAGAGTATGTGGAAGGAACACAATGGATGAAAATCAATGTACTTCTCTCTCATTTCTTTGGAATTAAATTTGTTTATTAAGGACAGATTGAAGTACTTAATACTTTTTGAAATAACTCATTTTAAGGTCTGGAGCTACTATTTTGATAAGTTGTACATTATTTTCCCAATTAAACATAATTTTATCTTAGAGTACACCACTGTAAAGGTCTCTCAAGCATCATCTAATATAACTTATAAGTAGAACTAGGTTACAGTAGAATAATTATTTTCATCAAGCAATTTGTCGAACAATTTTATTTCCTGTTACATTACCCTTCTTTTTATATATTTATGAAAAGAGATAACAAAAGAAATAAGTGACCAACTTCAAGTATAATAACTAAGACAAGATTATAAAATCAAGGTTATTCAATTAAATAAAGAAAATATGTTTGTTATTGCAAATAAAATTATAATAACTAGAGCATACATAAGAAATAAAAAGTACAGGTCAACTCCTAAATTTCCCTTCCTTAATTGTGCTCTAGGATTTTTCCTGCCTCTGAAGTATGGTCTGTCTTAGCTTCTCTGACTTTTCTGTGAAGTTTTATATCTATCCAGTTGGGTTGTGGACCCTTGAACACTTCAGTGCATGGCAAAAAAAGGACACTCTCATATTTTGATAGAGTCAAATATAGCATAGATAATCACACATTTAAGTTAGTTTTGAGTTATGTCCTGGAAAAATTCTATTTGGAGATTTCTTTCCATAGAGGTCAAATAGTGCAACCTTTGGATTTTGAAGATCAGTAAGGTTTACGATTTTAAGCTCTCAGGATGCTACTATTGAGGACTGGATGGGGGGTCCACAGTGTCTCAATTTAGGAAAACATGGGGATGAGACTAAGCATGATGTTTGTGGCACAGTGTTTTTGCTACATATTCTTAGAACTTTCTAGCTCATCTTGAATACTACAGAGTTAGTAAGAAGCTACTTGTCATATACACATTTTAGCCGTTGAATCTGTTCACCCTGTTCTCCCTTTCTCCGCTACCATTTTGAAAGAAAATTTCTATGTCTAAATATTATGTCAGATCTGGGGCTGGGGAGATAGCTCAGTCAGTAGAGTGCATGCCTTGCAAGCACAAAGCCCTGGGTTCGATCCCCAGCACCACAAAAAAAAAAAAAAAAAAAAAAAAAAAAAAAAAAAAAAAAAAAAAAAAAAAAAAAAACAAAAAAGAAAAGATCTGCTGTGTGCTTTGTAGATAGTTCCGTGTGTGTGTGTGTGTCTGTGCACGCACATGCATGCAGTTTCTGTAACTCGTGAAAACGTTGGGTAACACTAGAAAGAAGACTTCTACCAATTAACATTGCCTGGGGATGGACCAGACCTTCTTAATAAAAATGGGCCCTGATCATTTGGAGGATTTGATTGTAAGGTTGATGTCTGTCATCAGCGGGAACAAGAGTCAGGTTATTTAGTGGGTACCTTCAACCTTTAAGTTTGTGAATGGAATACATGCCCACATTAGGGCCAAAAAGAATCAAAATTTCAGCTGAACAGGCCTCTTAACCGCTGCCTGCAAGTTCTGTCACTCTTACATTTCTATGAGGTCAACATAGTATTTTTATTTAATTTAAAAACTTTTTCTCTCATGAAATGTATTTTCCCTTATAGTATCTTAATGTCTCCAAACCTCTTAACCAGTCTTGCAAAGACATTACACGCTGATAAATACCCTGTCTTGCTGTAGCTGGTGTGACTCAATGCTCTGACCTGAACCAGGCCAGGGAGATGCTAATTCACATGTATTTATATGTTCATGTCTAGGGTATTGCCTGTGTGCTAAGACCATGCTACATAGACTTGAAGTCAAACCTAACAAGGAATTATTTCCTCCAAGGTGTTCACAGTCTAGAGAAAATATTTTAGTTTGACAAATTATCACACCGAGTAGTAAATGTTAGTGATGGACTGAGAAGAGACAGGATTGTAGAGTTTAAAATCTGGAACTCAGTTTTGCATCTCCTTCCTTGACTTCATCACTGGTGTTCCTAAGTCAGGTACTTATTTATTTCTAAATAACATTATGTTCATTTTATAAAAATGATTATTTTTGGCATCTGCTTCCAACAAGGATGAACTACCTGGGGCCAGATTTACTTTCCAACTGAAGCATGTAATAAATAAGCAAAAGCATAAGATAACTGTCTTCAAAACATTCGGCATCAGACAACCAAAGGTAGCAATCCTTGTGAAAGGGGAAGTAAGCTGATAATAATAATTGCTTTTGGGAGAGCTTCCAAAAAACTGAGCTCTAGATTATATCTGATTTATGATTTCTCAACTTTTTATATTATGTATTTTCAATTAAGCCTTACTGTTTATAATTTGCTATATAGTATGTATATATACTTTTGCTTTATAAAGACTCAAATGAAAGTAGAAAACTATTAGTGCATGAAGTTCATTTTTAAACAGAGCTGCTTTCAATTAAACAGTTTCTTAATTAAGACCAAAGTTTGCAAAGCTTCTGCTTTCCCTGTGCGCTACTTCTAGGAACTCTCATTGGAATAAGACATAGCCATGCTTTTCTATAAAATTTTTTCTGTTATCTTAGTTCACAGCAAAATTAATGTTTATTTTATCCAGCCATTAATTAAAATAACTTAAAGCTGTACTTGTGAGTGTATAGAACATAAAAAACTTTTTTGCTTTGCTTTACTGTGAATTGGCACAGTATAATTCATGTCACAGAAGTCTTGCATTTTACCCAGAAGAATTGCTAGTGATAATAATATGCCTCCAACATATTATGTTCTCTAGATTAGTTCTGGGAGCAGCAGATTTATAACAGCATCTATTATCTAAGTAGTCACTTGTGTATTCCTTGCTCCTTTTTAATTTATGTTAAGCCTGGAAAATTAAATGCAAAAGTATCTCTGATAATGAAATAAAAAGATTGTGTGTCCATTAGGATAGCATTGGTTGAAATTAAGTAACTAAACAAAAGGTAACTGAGACCCTAAATGATTCCTATTGAGGTGTGCATATGCAATTATTATTTATTGAAATAGTATTTTGGGAGCCCAGTATGTGTCAGGCACTGATTGAGGTACTCAGCATTTGTTTCTAAAGATAAAAGTCTGTATACTCATGGAGATTAGATTCTATAAGGGAGAGAAGTCACACAGAAAAATAAATCCAAGAAATAAGTTTGTGTGTGTGTGTGTGTGTGTGTGTGTGTAAGTGTGTCTGTGTGTTTGTGATGTCATACTGCAATAAGCATTGAGATAAAGCAAAGAAAGAACTAGGAATTGGGTTCTCTTGAGGATTTCAAGTTTAATGGGGTGGTCTCAGAGTCTCATTGAAAAGTTGACCCACAAGCTGAGATGGGAAGGGGTAAGACAAAGAGATAAGAGATGTCCTTAAGAAGGGATTCTGTGCAGAGGAAACTGAAGACGGGGCAGGGAGACTCCTTGAGGTAGAGTTTATTAAACAAGCAACACATCTGTGTAACCAAAGTGAGAAAAGGGCCAGCAGACAAGATGAAATCAGGGGAACCAGGGAGACAAATGATGTGTGTGGCTTAAGTGCCTCTTTCTCTGAATGGGATGGGTTTTCACTGGAGAGACTTGAGCAGAGGTGTGGCGGGATCTGAATTGTGTTTTCAAAGCATCACTCTGGCTGTTGAATTAAGAATCAACAGTAGGCAGCTAGGGCAGAAGCAGACACGCCAGTTAAGAGACTACAATAAATCATGGCGGCTTGAACCAGGGTTGTAGTGGTGGCAGTGGGAGGAGCTGCTTGCATTTGGACCCTTGAGCTAGCGCCATTTGCTGATGGGTCAGGTGTGGAGTGGGAGAGACAAGGCTTTGTGTTCCAATGTGAGCACCTGGAAGAATAGTGTTGCCATATGTAGAGACAGGATATATGAGGGTCAGGCCAGAAGCAAGGGGAGTTTTGGAAATTGGTTTTGGTGACGTTTTAGATGTTTATTGTATGTTCATTGATTATGTTGCTGTATAAGTCAAGAATTTAGGGAGGAGATGCAGAACAGATGTTTGTATTTGGTAACAGTCAGTATTTACTTGTATGACATTACCTAGAAGGTGAGTGAAATTAGAGATGAGAGGACGTTTGAGACTGAGTTTTAAGACAGAATTTGAGAGACTATGTAGCCACTCAAGTAGGAGCAGAACCAGTGAAGTGTTCTACCAGATGCCAAGTGGAAGTGTGCTGGAAGTAAGTTCCTGGGCTCCTTTTTGGTTACGTTCCAGCACAGGGCTTCTCCAAGACGAGTGAAGGCAAATGGCTACTTAAAATATAGAGTGGACCCATTTGATGTATTTCAGTATTTGAAAGTATTGACTAATACTTTCAAATTACCATATTTGAGAAAGAACCATAAGCAGATTGCAACATTTTTTTCCTGGCACTCCAGCTAATATAATATATAGATTCTCATTTTCTAGATGATTTTAGATTGTGGTTAGGAAGAATTACATTTTACTTCCTAGAAGTGAAAGAATGAACTTTCCCAAACTTACAGAAAGAGAACTTAGAATTTAAAAGCAATGTTTTTATGTATAATTGATGCAAATCAGGATTGATTCATTGATCAAAGAAATATATATGGTCATCTGTTTTGTATTGGGTATTGGGCATATCAATGGTGGTGAACAGGGTAATTTCCAGTGAGAAAACATTTGAAGAAGGAAGAGAACAAATAGGCAATTGCACTGTAAAGAGATGTGGTTATGTATTTATTTTGAAAGACTAGGAAGTTAAAAGCGTTCATAGATCAGAGACACAGAAGCTAATCTTATGGACTTGTCAAACATTTTTCAGGAACAGGAATCAACACAAGCATTAAATGTCAGTACTCTCCAAGACCACTGGGACACCTTCCTGGTTTCTGAATGCCTGTCTCATAATGGTTTTCCTAACTTGTGCTCCAGGTTTTTCCATCTTTAGCAAAAGCATTACTCACCCTCCTCTGCTATCTGAGCCTCATCTTTATGCCTAGACACTTTCACATTCGGTGTTTCATATGCTGCCTTTTTAGCTGCTTAAAATACAGTTTATGAGTAAGCATAAGGCATGCTTCTTTGAGAGAATGTAAAAGGCAATTGAAGCTAGCTATTGAGGGAACAACTGCTTCACTGCTTTTCCCAGAAGCAAGTCATTTCACTGGTCCCCTTCAGTTATTTATCCATGAGGAGTCTGAAAGGAGAAGTAAACATCTCCAGGCTACCTGTGTTCTGATGCCCTGGACGCTTTGAAACTGAGCATCAAACCTAGTGAAATTGTGAGACATACCATGGCTACTCATAGATATCCAGTTGTATTGCTTGCAGAGTTTATGCAAATGAACTTGAGAAGAATCAAGATATTTCCATATGTGTTCTTTTAACCTAACCTATGTAGCATTTACTTGCTGTGCATTAAGCAAACACACATTGCCAAAGCAATATTGCGTAGCAATGATAGGTTCCCTTTCTTTTATACTTTACAGAAACAGAATTTATATTCTCCCCTTTAAAGAATGTTTTCATTTTACTACAGAAGAGCTCTGATTGATTGAGTGATTGATTTTAGTAAGCCAATTTCATATCATGTATTACATATCTGCTGTGTTCCAGGTGAGTTGTTAATAATTGGAAATCAATGAATTGCTAAAACCTCAGTCCTTGTCAGAATTCACTGATTAATATGAAACCAGTTAAATTAGAAATAGATTTATATGAAGAAGAGAAAAATTGAAAGAAAGTTGTTGTGTTCTCTATTTTTATTTGCAGAGAATCTGAGATAGAGTATCAAAATGATAATAAAGTCATTAGCTTCAGATACACAATGCAAAGGTTACTTGGTGGGCCTTGTTCCAAAGCGGGAATCTACACATCTATCAGATATTGAAGGCTCATGCCTTTCCAATATTTCAAACATATTCCAATATTTCAAACATATTCCAAAACACCAGCTCTGGATTATTACTCATTAATGGTGTGAATGTTGTGACAAGAAGTCTAAGGAGAAAAATAAGGTGTATACACACACACACACACACACACACACACACACACCCATATTTGACATATTTACAAAGAAGTCTAATCTTCTGGATTTGTATCTTGATGAAGAAATACTGATTTAAAGGAAACCAGCAGTTTCTTACCAATAATATTAGGAACCGTTGACTAGTAAAAGCAGAAATATCAAACTTTATCCAAGATTTACCAGGTTTAGACACCAAATCAGGCCAAGTAAACAGAGTTGGAATATTTTAGTTTATCACAGGAACTTTTGTGAAACTAAAATGTTTACAAAGCAACTCCAGAAAGTAAGGAATAAGGACTGAGTAAAAGAAGCTCAAAAGATAAAGGATATATCAGGCTTGAGATCCAAAGACCCTCCTCTGACTTCTTATTCTGATTGACGTTGGCCACTGTGTGCTGAGCCAGGTTCCACAGCAGACTCTGTCACATGCTCCTTAAATCTCTAAAACAAGGCCCAAAGTTGTGTTATTCTTTGTGGATGCTTTTCAGTCTTCTCTCATCTCTTCACTCTGGAATGACCGTACTTTGAAAACTTATATGTAAAGTGAATCTGTTTACTCAAGGAACACAAGCTTGCATGCTAAATTGAATAATTTAATAGTAGTTCTTAGACCAAAAGAAGGAAATATGACATCTCCACCTCCAGAACTCTAAAGGTTAGAAGATATTGAAGACCAACAACAAAAACAAACTAAAGAGTTTTCATGGAAGAAGCACAAAGTGGTGAGTTGGCAACCAGTGGTGTTCAGAAATGTGGAACTTTGTTTAGAGCTTCAACTCCCCTAAATTTTTAGATGCTATTTATGTAATGTATATTAATAACTGATATACATTGGATATCACACATATACCGGGTATCTTCCATGTATTATTTTAAAACATTTGCATAACACTCTAGGATTAAATAGATGATCCTGAAACTGAAAAGAGCCAAGTAAATAGTCTGAGGGTGAATGGCTGGTAAATTGGGAGTCTGGGTGTGAACTCTGATTTACATGATTTCAATATTCATTCTCTTCTGCACCTCATTGGCTCTCAGTGATGGTATGTTCAATTGTGTCTGATCAAAGAGAGAGCAATGCATAGGTCCTGAATCCTCAAATCCTTGACCACATACCATCGGTTCAGATTCATGACCCTTAGAGCCTTCTTTCCTACCAAAAAGGCATTCACCTATTCTGACTATCTTCCCTGAATCCTGACGAATTTGAACTTGTTCTTGCTCCTCTGCTTTAAGATCTACACATAAAAATGTTTGGACAAGTCAGGCATAGTGGTGTGAGCCTGTAATCCCAGCTATTCTGATCTCAGGCAAGAGAATCCCAAGTTCAAGGCCAACCTGAGCAACTTACCAAGATCCTCATCTCAAAAAAAAAAAAAAAATGATTGAACAATGTTCTGGGGTTATTTTCTAAAGCTTATAATATGGTCATGACTCAGTGTGGTCTTAGCACTCTCATGGACAAAAAAAAAAAAAAAAAAAAAACCCTAAAAAATTAAGTAGAACAGGGTATTTCTCATGGCCAGAAATCATTTATATCAAAAGGACCACAATCAAATAATGTCCCTAAAGAGTACATTCTATCAAAGCTTCTTCTTTGTGAGGTGACATAAGGATAGGAAAGAAACCTTATTCTTGCCTTAGAGAGTAAATTATCATAGGGCCAACATTTACATGTCTACATCCTCTAATCATGCATGACTGAGCTCTCAGGACACCAGACTTTTCCTGAGCCATGCATGGTGAGTTCTTTGTGCCTTTTTTTTTTTTTTTTTTTAAACTTGTCTCTTCTTGTTCTCAATAAAGTACTTCTCCTTTAGGCACACTACTCTTAATAGTTCTTCAGAGCCTTTAAAGTGGGTTTTGCAGTGCTGGAAAGAGACAATGTGTACACATGGATGAAAGTCCACATCTGATTTAAATACCTGTGGACTTATAACCTGTAGAAGGGGCTGAGATTGTGGTTCAGTGGTAGAACACTTCACCTAGCATGCGTGAGGCCCTGGGTTCAATCCTCAGCACCACATAAAAATAAAAATATAAAGGTATTGTGTCCACCTACAATTAAAAATTTAAAAAAATTAAAACCTATAGAACTGAAGTTATTACTCAGAAAAGGAGTGGAGCAGTGAGTAGAACAATTTCTCTAGTAGCTCTTCTCTAATTTAGGTCCTAGGGACCTATTATCTCAGAGGAGTCTTCATATTCAGAAAATGGATAAATTTTTATCATCATCCTTGAATTTTGTTTTGTCATGACTTAGTTTTTAATGACTGAAGTCTGAGTTGACATACCTGAAGCATGTATCCCATCTTTGAGAAATCATTTCTTAAGGAAAATAAATGGGACTGAAGACTAAGGTAGCAAATGACCCATCAGGTCTTTTTAGACTGTGAACCTTCATACCACAGAAATCTGTTTAAAGTAGTTATCTAGGCTGGTAGGTAGTTAAGTAGATAGATCAAAAGAATTCTTATAGAGCTTCTGTTGTTTTTCTGAAGACCCAACTTCCCTTACCATGTTGCTATCACTGGTAATTCTTTTATGACCTCCTCTCTAAAACATTATACATCCTGCCTAAGAATATATATGTAGTCATAATCATATACATTAAAATTATGCTTAATCCTAGCCTATCTAAAAATATCACCATACCACGTGAAAATATTTTAAATGTAAATATGCACAGTCATTGGCGATGATAACATGTTTTAGGAGGACTTCACAGAGCCATAACAGGCCACAGGGGCAGCAACTGGCAAGAGAGCCAGAGGTTCACCAGTACTCTTTGGAGTCAGGGAAACAGCAAAGCAACCACAGCATCCTGCCAAACTTGCTATTATAATGTGAATTGACTTGTGATTCTTGTATTCTCAATTAAAAATCTTAGTGTTGCCTAACTGGTGTGTGGAATTCAATCTGCCTATGCTAACTAAAAATAGGGTGGATTTGGCAGGGACAGAGGACTTGTCCTCCAGTTTTTCCCTCTCCAGCTCATTCCTGTGTCTGCTGTTCAGCTGCTCTTTTTTCTGTCCTTAGGAATCAGGACTTCCTTGTTTTCTTTCCTAGCCCCTGGTGAAACCCTACTTGTTTCTTAAACTTATTGCAAAATCTTTTTTAGTAATGCCTACCTTGAGCACATTTTCTGTTCTCCCCCTTTGCCTGCCTCCCGTGCCCAAAGCACAGATGTAAGAGCCCAGCTCTACACCAAGATCATTTTCATCTCTTTCCCAGTTGGGCTTGAGAGAATCTCAAATGCAGAGCTGGCTTAGATTCATTTTACAGCTTTCTTCAGCTCCGAGCCAAAGATTGAATAGCTGAGAAGTTTTCTATAATATAACTCTTGTTTGTGAGAGACTGAAAACTGAACTCAATGGAGTAGTAATGTGATTGAATATGACATTTATGCACTTCAGGACACTAAGTTATAAGTGCAAATCAGAAGTGGATACCTTTGAAATTAAAAAAAAAAATCTGTCTTTACATCTGTGATGCATATACATAAATAACAATATATAAGCAGTGCTTAAATTCCCTTCATAGATAAGCACTCTCTAAATGCAGAGTCATGTCTTATGAATATGACACCTAATTGGAAGGAAATTAACTTTAATGTGGTCATGAGGATGACTTTGTCTTAGTTTATTACTATGGAAGAAGGAAAGAATTGTGTAGACCATGTGAATAATAAGTCTTGAGTTTACAACTGTGCTTTATTGGTGTGGTAGCCAAAGTATTATTGGATATATTAGGATAGGATATGTAGTCAAGAGCTCAATGCTGTAATGATGAAGTTCAAAAACTGATGAGAAGGCAGAGGGATTTTTGTGTGATGTTTTCAGTCAGTTGATGAATAACTTCAATACTGATATGTACTTAACTTCAGAAACTACTTAATTGCACAAATTGAGTACCTAACTTATACTTTCCATTAACTGATTTAAAAAATGGAAACTGTTGATTGTAACTGACAGAAAGTTATGGTACTGGAGATAGCACCCAGTCTGATGTCTACTTTTTGCTTGGTGCCTTGTCTACCACATGCAGGTTCTTATTATTTATTTTTAAATGTTGTTCATTATTGGGAGTTTGGAAAACCAAAAGACAAAATATAAAGAAGAAAACAAATTATTATAAAACATGCAAATGCGGGTATAATCATATGTTGCCTTTGGGTGCAGAGAAGTTAAGTAACTTGATTAATGGTACACAGCTAGTAAGGTCAGAATTAGGCTACAGATCCAGGCGCTGGTGTCTGTGCTTGAAAAAATGTACTTTGTATGTAAACATTGCATTAGTGCACTGAACATTTTAATCAAACTCTGAATTAAAGCTCTAGTGTTACACAAAAGCTTTGAATTTTTCCCTTTTATTGTAGAGCATGGTCATTTAAATCTGTGAAAACAGGTTGATAATCATAGTACCAAACTCAAAGAAAAAACACATTAAAAAATTCCTGCATTTGGTTATAAGAATCGAGAAGTAGGGCTGGGGTTGTGGCTCAGTGTTAATGTGCTTCCCTAGCAATGGGTGAGGCACTGGGTTTGATCTTCAGCACCACATAAAATTAAATAAATAAAATAAAGGCATTCTGTCTATCTACAACTAAAAAATATTTTAAAAAAAGAATCAGGAAAGTAGAGTCTGGTTTGAATTTTCCTTAATATCTATCTTCTGTGAGTCTCCATTTATCTTTGGAAGATTGGATATTTTCTTTTGCTCTCTTGAATCTTTTGTCCTATTTGTATTTTACCTGGGGAAATTGAAGAACTATGTACTACCTATGGAAAGTTCTTTATGTGGTATTACATGCAGCTGGCCTAACGCACCTATTTGTGCATAAGAGAAGTGGAGATGTTTAAATGGAAACTTGAAGATTAGAAGTTCTTTTTCATCACCAGTTAGAGAATAAAGTGACAGTAACGGATGTAGAAAAGGTATCAAATAACTGGTGCTCTCACTATTATTTCTTCTTTTACCTGAGACGAACATTTCTTCTGACCTTTGCTGATGAGAGTTCAAAGTCAAATACTAGCCTCTGCTGTACACACCACGAATTTCCAGAGGGCATAGGAATAGTGGTATCATTTATTTATTCAATAGCTGTTTCCTGAACTTTACTCTGTGAAGCTGCTTAGCTGCTCTGAGATGGTAACACTAAACTCAGTCCTGATGAAGTACCGTGTACCCACATTTACATCCATTCCAACACCATCTCCCCAGCTTCCTTCCAAGAGAACCTATGAAAATGCTTTTCTCCCCATAGGTTCTCATGGAGCGTCTGTTAACAACAGCTGAAGTAGCAGCAGGCAGATAATAAATTTAAATTGATTCCTTTATATTTCTTTATGTTCCTCTGAGGTGGAATGAGTTCATTCCAGAGTTCCTGGGTTTCTAATATAATTAGTTTCTCTGTCTCCTTTTCTGTGTCCTCTCTGACATTCTCTCTTACATTCTATACCATGTGTTGAGGCAAGTATCTCTTATTGATTTACAACATTAGCCAACATCAGGGATTAACAACTGAAGCAGTTTCATTTAAGAAAATATTCCTTCTTTGATGATCACGTGGTAGGGTGGTCGTTGTGCCCTGAAACTTAATATAAATCATTGGTTTGTTTTGTGTGTGAAGTCCTTTCTGCTGAGCACTGTCATTTTGAGAATGATAAAAGCAATGCCCATTATTGATTATGCTGCAAAGGATTTGAAACCAAAAATGTCTATGACATCTGAAATAAAAATGCATTAATATTGGCAAAATAGATAATTGAGGATTCAGGACCTGTCCTTTGCAAATAGATGTGCTCATTAAAATAATCACCTACTTCTCTTATTTATCCATTGTTTATATAGTCATGGAGTAATTCCTCACTCTTGGGTTAGTTTACCACTTATAGTTAATGTTCTTGGGTTCCCATGATAATGAAACTATCCATATTATAAAAAAAATTCATGAAATATTAGCAAAATAGAAATTAATTCTTTTAATGAAATTTTAAATGGTTTTGCTTTTGAAGGATGCAGGACTATTTTGTATTGTCTTGTGTTTCAGAACTTAGTGATACTTGGGTTGAATATATAATTGTCAATTTTGGTCTTTATAAAGCTGTAGTTTTATATGAATCAACCTAATAGGCATAGATATAAATAGGCCAGTAACTATTTTATTTAGGAAAGATGTCTTCTAAATAAGCATACTTTGCAGATAATTAAAGTTTATCCTTCAAAGTGTTACATCTTCTATAAAGGTGAGATGGGACTATTTCTAAACATAGTACTATTTTTCTCCTTTTCTTATAGTATATGTATTTCTTTATGGAAGGTTCAAGGTCATAACTACAGACAATTACAATTACAACAGGCATTACTTTAGTTCTGTAGTGTAGTTCTTCAGAAGTTATGAAGTCAGCCAGGGATATTTTTAAGAAAGTGTGTTTCCTCTTCTCTTTTTTCCCCATTGAAAAACCACCATCTCTTGCTTCTTTTTGTTCTGAATGTCTTCATGATGCACTGATGGACCATTTAGAGCAGAGGAATTAAGAAGATGCCATTATGGTAGACAGGTGACTTGAGCCCTAGTAGGTGCCATAGTTCTGAGCAGATGATTTATTAAAATACTGAAGAACAGATGGATACTTATTGATTCAATATGAAATTGAGCTCCTAGTGAGAAGTATGTTACAGAATAAGCTACTAAGCAGTGATAGGGGACAGTGTAAATGGAAAGTGGTCAACAACCTTGAAGTCAGAACAGGAGCAAGAGGGCTAATATGTGTGAAGTCTAATCAGTTCATTTCTATAGAGAAAAATAAGAGACAAATAAGAATAAAATTTGATTACTGGTTGTTACCCCTTTTGCCCTAGTCTTAGGATTCTAATTGGGTAATTATAAACTTGTAGTGCTAGGGAAATAAAGCCCCATTTATTCTGCAGTAGTCTAATTCTTGTAAAGACAATGGTTGCTAGAGGGTCATATAATGCTCAACCCTAAATCATGTGTGCATTTGATTTACTGTAATACTCCAATGGATTCTAGGGAGCTATACAGTTAATCTATAGTGAAATAATGAATTATACAGTTAATATTGCCAAAGGCACATGTAAAATCTGAGTCAGTAAGGCTAGAGGGAAGAATCTGTGGCACTCTCGTGAATCAAGTCATGGACTTAGGACCGTCATTCTCTACTGGGGGCAGTTATTTTCTCTAGAAGAGATGAAGAAGACATGCCTGGTAATATTTTTGATTGGCACAGCTGGGGAAATACTTTTGACACTCCGGAGGTAGAGCTCATGCATGCTGCTAAACATTCTAAATTTCTCAGGGCAACACCCCAAAACAACAACAAAAATTATTTGACCCCAAATAATATTGCAGTTGAGAAACACTGACCTGGGACAATTCTGAGTCTATGTGAGGAAGGTGATATTTGAAAGTGCCCTTGGAGTCCATCAGACGGAAGGATATGAACTGAGAAACTCCAGTGTACTGGGTTTATCTCTGAAAGGACAATAGGCCAAGTGAATCTGCATGAGAACTTGCTTCTTGCCCTCTACCTGGGAGGGAAGTGGCCTCTCAGAGGGTGTTTCTAAATTTACGTACACATAGCTCATAAGAGTCATCCCACATGGGAGAATGACTGAAGTAATGGAGAGACAGCAATATCTGGTCACAGCCCTGTGCTTTCATTAACAAAGCCATTTTACAATGGCAGACATGAGTCATACCAGCTTTGAAGGGGAGGAAATTGGAATGGGTTAATCAGCCTGGATGGCAGAATATGTGATCCCAGATGACTCACTTATAGGAGTGAACATGTCTAACAGACCATCTTATAACTAAGTTCCATGCCTTCATTTAATATAGCTCCTTAATAAAGAGTTCAAAAGAACTAGAAGTTTCTGCTTCCTATCAGAAACTGAAAGACTTTTATGTTGGCCCCATACATACACTGAACGGTGCTGCCAATAGACTTGAAGTTTTCCCTAGAGACCTGAATGACCACCAAAGCTGACCAAAACCGATTTGCTTTATTTGTAACTTTCACTGCTCCCCATAAAATTGAGATCATTAGAAAAAAGGATCTTCACATGGCCACATTAATAAATTTTGCACATTAAATTCCAATAGATCCCAAGTGTCTTCACTTTAATGTTGACCTCAAAGAAATCTGAGAAGTTGTATCAGAGTAACCTGATTCTGTTTTCCTTCATGAAGATAAATGTGTGGATGAATGTGTGTATGAATAACCTGAGAGTCAAGTGAAATATTTTGCAATTATGGTACCAGAAGTACAAAGAAAAAGAAAAAGTTGGAAACCAGATCATGAAAATGGAAGATCTTTTCAAGAGGAAGGCAAGTTAATTTTTATAAAATGAGTTTTTGTAGTTAGTACTTTTTGACTGATGCAACTCACCCCTGACATTTGCACTCCTATACGATTTTTAGAGCTGATACAATTTTTCTGTCTCTTGACCTTAATATAAGGAAAGACATAAGAAACTCAATCCACAATTCATTAAACTGAGTTGAAAACAATTTATCTCTCGGCAGCAGTGGTGGAGATAAACCTTCCAAAATGGTATCAAGACAAATGAGTGAAAATAACATAAAACGTATTTTGTTCTAGTTCACTACAGAGGATTCTGTCCCCTCATTCATCCTCCAGAAAATAGTTTGACAATAGATAAAGAAGTGCACACTGATGTAGAGTAACTTGGTATTATAAAATAGAATATGTGATAAAGGCTGCAGTGTATTAAAGTGTGCTATGTAATACTTATCCACAGGCAACTTTAAAAACTGTAGGTCAGGCTGTCCTCAACTGCTTTATCTCAGAGTGAGTGTACTGAGAGGGCGAGGAAGTTGAGGGGTTGGGAAGTACTCTCTCTCGAGAACCCATGTTTCACCATGCTAAATGCTCCCAAGTCCTATTCCCCCTTCCCTTTTCCTCCCTGATCCCTTCTACATTCCCTCCTCTCACCCCCTCTTCCTTGAATTCTTTCTGCTCCTGCTCCAGCTCTTCTTCATTGCTTTTCTCATCTTTCTGTTCCACCTTCTTTCTTCCACCCACCCTTCTCTCTTTTCTTCCCTGCCCCTCTCATGAATTTCCAATAATAAAGAAGGGCTTACTGATGTAGTTGACTCACAAAGCAGGCTGATAAATGCCAAGGGAGATTTTAAAGTAGTCAATATGCCCAGGGAAAGAGAGATGGATGGTTCCCAGCCCCTGTGAGTGAGTAAGTACATCAGGAACCATCGAAGGTACAGCAGTTACTGACTACAACCCGTTACTTTTGAGAGAAAGTTTATAATTTTTATAAAACTATCAAAAGAAAACATCATTTCAAACAATGCCAGAACATGGCAGCAGACTCTATTTTTAAGAGTATATGTTAAATGTGTTACTCAGGTTTCTAAGGGGGAAAAGAAGCTGATGACTTATTATATTACCAATGCCCAATATACCTAGTAGAGAGTCATGAATTATTTTTAGAGTATTAGAAATTTTAGAAGTCAACGGATGCTCTGGACACTTGTCAGAAAATGCACACATACTTACACCATTGTTATTCAATTTTACAGTCTTTTGGAGTGAATGAAGTGCATCCATGAGTCTCTCTATGCTCTTGTACTTTGAAAATCAATCATTTTGGTAATTTTCCCTTTTGACTTTAAGGCCAGTTTTTACATGATAAAAAAAAGTACAGATATATTCCTATGTTACCTATTAACTGCTTAGTTAATTAAAATAGTATTGATGTCTAGCATCTAAATAATAATCATAGTAGTGTTTAAGAGGATTCTCCTAGGTACTTGCACAGAAATTGGATGCTCCCCCTGACTATTTTATATTTATTTCTTAAAAATCCCCTTCCCCATATGGAGTCTCGTAACAACAGTAGTAGGAACAGCAACTTCTGTTGACAAAACATCTCAAACATAAGAGATACTTTCAATATGTTTTAAATACATTTTCTCATTTAATTCTCACAAGAATTTTATTGGATAGGTCTGTTAGGTGGACATTATTTGTTACTCTTACACATGAAGAAATTGAGACTTGGACATTTTAAATGACTTGGACCAAGTGATGGGGAACAAGTGAAGGAGTTGGCATAGGACTCTCGGATGGCTTTAGTCTATAGTCCTTGTCCTTTCTAACATGGCCAATGATAGAGCAAATGCCTATGCAACCTTATTTCCTGAAGAGTGCGTGCTTAGAAAGAAAAAGGATCAGAATGAAGACAAAGTTGGTGAATGGATTCCATGGCTAGATTTTTTTTCAGATCTCAAAATGGAAAACTTAAATCCCACACCTCAGCAGCTGCCCATGATCTTGGTCTGTGGTCAGGGTGCTGGTGTAAACATTGGTGGAAAAGAATCTGTGTTTGAGCAGCAAACCAAGAGATTTTAGACTGTATTAGGAGAAAGCCCTGGAAAATGCTTATCTCAGAAGAAGGCACATGGTATAAAAATGGCTGGCGATGTAGCTCAGTATAGAGGGCCCCTGAGTTCTATTTCCAGTGCTGCTGAAAGAAAAATAAGGCATTACATTAAAATTTGCCCTGCCTGTTACGAGCATGTGACTTTGGACTAAGCTTTAGTTATTTCATCTGCAAAAGGGTTTTAATACAGCTCATTGGTAGAACACTCAAATTCCCATGAAATATACAACCCTTTGCCAAGAGGAAAATTATAAAATATTGAAAATATACCTATCAGGTTGATAAAGGATGGGGAGAGACTTCTGAAGCCTTTTTCAGTGAACAAACAAGGAAATCATGTATAGAATACAATAATAATAAACATAACCCAATTTCCAAGAAATTCTGCTTAGTTTGCTGCACTTTTACTAAATTATCAAATGAAGTATAGTATCTAGGATTCTATTTCAAATATCATCTTTCTATAGTTTTAGACTGGAAAAATGGTGTTATTCCAAAATGTGGTATTGTTATAAGCAATCATATTAACTTTTACTTTAAATATTTTAAAAAATGTAGGTTTATCTGTTGTAGTTTCAGTGACTCCCAAAGTAGAAAAGGGAGGATTCAATGTCTTGGCCCAAATCAGCATGTGGGATGGTGGGATGGGAACTTACACAATTGGAAGAGGGGCACACATTTACATTGTGATACTTAATGCTTCAATAAATATAGAAATATAGGTAATTCATTTAATCTTCTCAATCTCAGTTCCTGCATTCTTTCTGGGGGGTAACCTACTTCATATGTTTTTGTGTGAAGACCAATTCAAAAAATAGGAGATGTTCTCATCCTTGTATTCGGCCCATAGAGGATAGATAATACCACTGATATTTTGCAGGGTCATTCTAGGAAATTCACATCACACTCATTAATTTCCTTTTTGTCTTCATTTTGCTTTTTTGGCTAAAACCTTATAAAAGTAACAGAAGGAATCCAACTAAATGTTGCCTGTATTTTTATCATTCGGTGGAATTCGTGTTTTCCATTAATCCTATTTCTTTGTCAAAAAGGGTCTTACTGGTTTTCATAATTTCATGAATGTTATACTTTCATATTCTAAATATTAGCATGACCTGTTGAGAACCTCCATTTTGTTATAGTTTCCTCCTTCTGGCATCTGTTCTTTCCCTCCAATGGACTAGTTTGCAATTCTGTGCAAAGGAAATACACACCGGTAAAGAATTGAGTTTTATTCATAAAATGAGGATCATATTATATGTGTGTTTTTTTTTTTTAGCTTGCCTTTTCACATTCCAATGTGTGGTAGACATGTCTCTAAGTTAATGACACTGACCTATAGAAATGAAAGCTTCATATCATAAGCACACATGTATGGAACTTTCTGGGCAGTACTCTTTGTGGTATTAGGACAGCTGAAAATAGAAAAGGGAGAATTCAATGTCTTAGGCCAAATCAGCACCTCTCTGCCCGTTTGGGTGTCAGGGTGAATAAACAAAAGTACATCTATGTCATGGTATATTCTGTGGCTCTTTAAAAACATTTAGAATTCTGTATACAGACATATAATTTTGTGTGTGTGCTAGGAAGGAAGTAGAAGCTATTTCATATAAGGCCCTTAGTTTAAAGATTAGGCATTTTAGACTAAAGCAACTTGCCTAGCTTCAGAGAGCAGGACACAGGCCTGACCATAATTCCAGTGTTCATCCCACTGCCTCCCGCTCCTGGCACATGGAGCAGAGGGTCAGCTCTAGAAGGATCTGCATAAGAATTTGCAAAATGCATTTTAAGAGGCTCTTAGCTCATTTTCTGCAGTTGAAGTTTAGCAGCACGCTTACCATACTGAAGAGTATGTAACATGCAAACTGCATTAGGTGGTTTTCGGTTACAGCACATAGTGTCACCCATTGTCACGCCTTTGTTCCCTGACTGATTTTCCTGGAGAAGGTCAGAGCCCTGCGTTACTTTGCTATGCACCACCATGGCAGGGTCCTGAATATTTAATCACGCTGCTCTGATGAGAAGGGAGTATGTCCGCAAGTGCCAGGGGAGTATGTGCAGTGAAATCGTCTTCAGACTGCTCTCTGGAAATGCATCCTTAAGGCACACTCAGGGGCATTCAAAAGGCCTGGAGAATTATCAACCCTTTTTTTTGCCTTTACCTAGTCAAAACTGAGTGTGGAGTTGTGAAGTGAAATTCACAAGAGGTCTTTATTTTCTCTATAATCTAATATTTTGCTTTATGTATGTCAAAACAAGAATATGTAATTTGGGGAGAATAGTTGTGTTTTCTTGCTGGTCTATTGCAGTGTTTTCCACAATGTTCTGCCTGTGTGTTTTCTCCTAAGCAATATAATTTGAAAGTTGTATGTGCTGGCAGCCTTGGTGGTTGTTACAATATGATGTGGGTAATTATTCGCTGATGAAGTAGGAAATGTGTTGTTTCTATTGGCATTTGGCCTACGGCATTAATGTAGTTATACAAAGCTTCAATGAAAACTAGCACAAACGGATTGCTCAAAGCAAAGAGAATTATAACTGGGGGTAGATATCATTGAGTAAATATATTTCTGTGTTTATCTAATGCAATTCCTTTTAATATTCCTAGGTGTTTACATAAGTGAGAAAATACTCTTTATTGAACAAAAAAAGAATACTTCCACTTTAATACCATCCTTCTTATTGATCATAATAGTTGTAGAGTGGTTCTTTGTTTGCCATTTTAACATCTATTTTGGTCTGTTTTTAGTTTTAATTTATATCTTCTCTTTATAAGCAGGTTATCTGTTTTATGATAGAGTAAAAAAGTTGATCTCAACTATTATGTATAATGCAAGCCAGGCAACATCAGCCTTGTAAGATACCCCTGTGTTCCCTTCCATGTTAGTTTTAACTGCCACTTCAGTATGAATGACTTTGACATGTGACCTTTACCATTGACCTTTCTTCAGCATTTCTTCATGTCCCTTATGTATCCTTACATCATCTGAAACTTAGTTCCCAACTTCTACCTGGTAAATAGAAACCCAATAAAAATTCACTGAATCAAGTTATGTCTATATATGTTAGGTGGGGTTAGGGGGAAGGTCAACAAATCTATTGCTCTTTGCAATTATTTTTATTATACTTCCACCCTTTACCTAGTTACCTGTGACCTAAAATGACCTTTTCTAAGATCTTGCCTCACAGGAGAATAAAGCAGCAAGGCCTGTGCCTCTCCCCTCAGAAGCAAAAAACAGTCACATAGTATATATGAAAGAAAAAAATGGACTAATCTTCAAAAAACCGTTAATAGAGGGAAGAAAGGGACTAGCATCCTGGATATGAAAATTCAGATCATGTGTGTGGCCGTTCCAATAACAAGCTGTAAAAAGGCAAGGTTACCATGTCTGTGAGAGTCCATTAGATTCCAAGAGACACCACCACAGGAGGGCCTGTGGTTAATGACTTCTCTTGAGGCCAAATGAGCATCCAGCTTGTTTTGAAACTATTTATTGATTGCCTTTGATATAATTGAATCTGAGCTTCCTTCATTGGTTTATTTCTTTTGACATGGAAAGCTAGGGATGCATCACCAAGACCACATCCCAGTCTCTTAGTGATCTGCAGGTGGCATCAGGTGGAAATATCAGTTGGGTTACTGAGACTTTCATAGAGTCATCTTTAGCCTGAAATTGGACTTTTTATCAACTTTCATTCCAGATGGATAGGTGCCACAGATCACATTCATTATCAAAATTTTGTGATTTTGAAAAATCAGGATATAATGAAAAGAGACTCCCTGCCCCATTTTTAGGGATTCTGTTTCTTGAAGGTGGGGCCCAAGAATGCTGCATTTTAAACAGGTATTCCAAGAGGATTTGATACAAATGGGCTGAACATGATATGTTGAGAATAAAGGAATAAGAGTCTGGATAAAATTGAGTGGATGAACTCCAGGATTTCCATAAAGAAATTAAACTTTGATATAATTGTGGGACACTGTTTTCATATTCCCAAATAACCACATGTGCTTTGACAGGCAGGAGATTGCATGGCTACTTATTGGGATGGGGGATAAGATGCAGTTCAATGCAGGTAAATAATTTGATGTTTAATTCCCATGCTAAATTAGAGTCCCATTCCTTCTTTTGTCCACCAGAAAAAAAATGCCTCTCATTAAGAAAATGGTTGGTACATATTTTGGGGGACATCATTTTCAGCCTCACTTTCTGGGATGTTGAACTCAGACACATCTGAGCTTTCTTTCTTAGAACCTGGGCAAAAACCTCTGAGTTGGAATATAACCCTGCAATCCTGCTGACACTCAGCCCCCCTCCTCTGAGTCTTTCACCCCAATACAGAAACTCCCTTCCAAGTCCAGGATGCTACCAATATCTCTACAAGGTGGGTTCAGAGCTGCTTTATACTCTTTTGAATATGACACATGCATCTATCAGTGACATTCAGGGCTCTGCATCAGCAACGCACCTCTCCTCCTCACCTCCTGTCAGTCATAGCAAGGCAGGATTGTGGTGGGTGGTGTCTCACTGAGGGAGCCTGGTGCACATATCCAATGGTCTTTTTCTCTAAACCATACATTTACATCATGAACACTTTTTATTTATCTAGGAACACTCGTGTGTGATGAATGGTGGCTCTTCCTCTTAAGAACAAAACAGAACAAAATAACTCTATTTCTGTACTTCTAGAGAAATAATTCCCTTCTTGAGCCCTCCAGGATTTTCATCTTTTTGTCTTTTAAATCTCACAATTTTTACTAGATACTTTTGTGTATCTACTTAAAGGTAAATAATTATCTCTGTTATCTCCCTCCTTAATATCAAGGTGATCCAGGAGTCTCATATTTATCAATGGTTTAGTCTCCACTGGTTACATAAAGAAAGTATGGTGGAAAACCTCCACAATTGAATCCTCTAAACATTACTAGAAGACTTATGAGATGTTTTTCGACTGATTTTTATCTAGGCACATTGGAAGGGAACTTCTCTGCCAGTGGGTTTGACTTACTTTGTAAGTCACAAAGCTTTCATAGAGCTGTTCCCAAAGTTGATGCAAACGGTAATAGTGTGTTGGCTTGCTCTTTATTCATTAAAGGAGGTGATTAGTGATGCTTCAGGAATAATAATGGACCTGGCATTGGGACATTCCTCTCTAATGGACACCAGCTAGTCTGATATTTTATCAAGACCCACTTTCAAAACCTGTGACTTTGCCGCAGGGCTCTGCTCTGCTTCTCTTTGCAGCCCCATGGTGTGCTATTTTTATGCTGCACATGTTTAATTTTGCAACTTGTGACAATTGAAAAGCATTACAATGCTTCTTCCCATTGAGATAAACAGAACACACCAAGATGTGCTGAGAGGAGCAGACTTTGAGAGACAAGAGTCTTCTTGGAATCACTAGGTTCTTCCTTGAAGGGAAGCCAACTTCCTTCCTTTAATCAGGTATATTTAGTTTTCCATTCCAAAGAACAATGACAGTCAGTCAAGTGCATTTAAGATTTGTTTTACTCAAACTTGGCCTTTTCTGAAAGAGCAGATTGGAAGAAGAAAATTTCCTCCAAAATGCAATTAGGAGAGATGCATCTCGAAGAACACTTTTAAATCCATTTGTAACTTACTTAGCAAGATCACTTCTTCTGCAGTCATCCCACATCCTAGGGTCTTCCATTCTTATATGGTGAGCCACTTTTCCTTAAAAATTAATTTTTAGTTGTAGCCTATGTGTACCATGTGCCAAGAGTGCTAACTGGTTTCATTTAGAAAACCCTTGGGCTCTTGTGAGCTGTTGTAAAGTCCCTCACATTTCTCTGTAAATGACAGTGGCTTTGCTGAAGACTCTTTGAAACATTAAGGACATGTGCTTATTATTGACCATGCAACCCTGGACTGTTGATATTATTGCACATAGTGGTTATATTTCATCTAAATTAGCTGATAATTAAAAGATCATTTTTCCTTTTTATTTTCTAATACTCTGTGACATTTTTTATTTATCTTCCTAATTATGTTTTGTATTTTCCTGAGAATAATTGTAAACAGCATTATTTTCCCTACCCAGTCTCCAGTAATACATAGATGCAAATGGTTCCTTGCAAAAAAAAAGCAACATAAATGATAATTAGTTCTTGCTTTCCCTGGATTGATCATACTGGTTATCTGGGCATCATTGTGAAAAATTAGCCCTTACAGAGGAATAATCTTGAGAATTTCCACCTAGAATGATCTGTAGAGCATTGACTGATTATCCAGAGGCTACGGAAAATTACATATGCAGAGAAAGGACCTGTATGAACTCTAGGTAGCCCCTCTAGGTAGGGTCACTCTTGTACCTCCTTCCAATCTGTGCTCAGACATTACCTTTGCATGAGTACTTTTGTGATCACATCCTTTTATTTGCACTGCCCCCATCCCTTATCCTCTCCTGCCTTATGATATAAGCTCTATGAGATACCAGTTTTGTCTGTGTGGTTCACTTGTATAAATTCAGCACCTAAAACACGTAGTAGGTATTCAAGCAAGTATTTTTAAATATCGTACTTATTTTTCGTTCTCTTACTCATTTTTGGATATATTAACATGCAACTATAAGAAAATAATGGAGAAACCCCATGTACATTTTACCCAGTTTTCTGCAGTGGTGATATTTTACAAAACTATAATACAACATCACAACTGGACTATTGACATGAATACAGTAAAGAGACAGAAGACTTGCATCACTACAAAGATCTGTCAGGTTTTACTTTTATAGAAACATCCACTTCCCTCTGCCTCCTACCCCTTTATTAATCTGTGTCATCCACTAATCTGTTCTCCATTTTTAAAAATCTTGTCAGTTCAAGAAAGTTATGAATGGAATCATGTAACATACAACCTTTTGAGATTATAGGAAATACCCAAGTCTGGGCAGCATTATAAAGAAAAGAGATTTATTTTGGCTCATGGTTCTGGAAGTTCAAGGTTGAGGGACCATCTGTGGTGATGGTCTTCTTGCTGGCAGTGTTCCAAGGTGGCTCAGGATATCTTATGGCAAGATACAGGGAGCACGTGCATGGGTCTGTGTGTTTTCTGGTCTCTCCTGCAGGAATCCAGTGGGATTTAATGATGGGAACACTACCATAATGACTTTTTATAATCTTAAGCAGGTTCCCAGGGTTCCACCTTTAAACACCATAGTAGAATAAGTTTCCAGCCTCTCAGTAACTCACAATAGGAATTAAATTCCCACATGTGAAACCTTGGGAAGACATTCAAAGCATATCCAAACCACAATACCAGGTCATTTGATTACAAGTTAAAATACTGTAGCCATTTATATACAGGATTTTGTGTAATTTAAAATAACTTTTCTTTTGGGATGAATGTTCTACAGTACAGTTATTGGGTTTTATGATTGTTGTGTGTTTAGAATTTTAAGACATTACCAGACTATTCTCTAGAGTGGCGAGGTCATTTTGTATTTCCACTGTCAACATATGAGTAGTCCGTTTTTTCTGCATTCTATCACCTTTTTTCTTGTTACTATTTTTTTTTGTTTTAGCCATTATAATCAGTAATGATAAACCATAATTTTACTATGCACATCAATAATAATAATAATATGGATTGTATTTTCATATTTTTTATTTGCTGTCTATTTCATTTTTGGTAAATATCTCTTCATATTTTCTACTCATGTTCTAATTGAATTGCATACTTTCCTTTGTTGGAGGTTAAAGTTCTTTGTATATTCTAGATAGAAGTTCTTTGTCGTAAGTATAGTTTACAAATAATTGCTCGCACTCTATAGCTTGTCTTTTATCCTCTTGTGAGGTTTTTTTGGTAATTAAAGTATTAAAATTTGATGACATCTAGGTTATCAGTTTCTCGTTTTATGAGTCAGACTTTCAGTGTTGGATTGTTCCAGCATCACACTTTGTTCCTCCACTGAATCACTCTTGCATCTTTTTGAAAGTCAGTTGTGCATAGTTGTATGGCTTTGTTTCTACATGAGCCTTGAAATTATTATGATTTGAAGACTTCTTCTTTTCAAAATTACATTAATTTTGTTCCCTTGTACTTCTACATACATTTTAGCTTAGTTTTGTCTACATAAAAAAAAAAAAAAAAAACAACTTGATGGGTATTTGATTGCAGTTGCCTTAAACTTCTATTCCAATTGTTGACATCTTTACTATGTTAATTCTTCCTTTACATGAATACAGGATATTTCTCCATTTATTTAACTTTTCATTTGTTTTATCAGACTTTTTGTAATGTTCAGCACACAAATCTTATATATGTTTTGTCAGATTCACACGAAACTATTTTATTTTGTTGATTATAAATTATATTTTAAATTTCAGTGCCACATGTACTTTATTAATTCAGCTGATTTTTTCATGTACTACAATTAAATATTTAGCTATTATCTTTTGAGCTTTCTGAACTTATTGGATAATTCTAGGAATTTTCAATGGATTTCTTGGGGTTTTCTATGTAGAGAGCCATATCATCGGCAAATAAGATGACTTTACATTTCTTTATACTCTGTATGTATTAAATTTCCTTTTCTTACTTCGTTGCATTGGCTAGTACTTCCAACACTGTAGAATAACACAGTTTGAAACACCCTATTGTCTTGTTCTTGATCTTAGGGTGAATCTTAGCATTCAGTTTTTCGGCAGTAGGTATCATGTAGGGTTTAGTAGATGTTCTTTGTCAAGTGGAATTAGTTTCATTCTATTCCTATTTCTGTGGTTTTTTAAAAATTATAAATGAGTATTGAAGTGATGATATTTTTGCATCAGTTAGTATGATCATGTGATTCTTTTTCTTCAGCCTGATATGATGGATTACTTGGATTTCTTTTTGAATACTCACCCAACCTTGCTTCCCTAGGATGAACTCCATCTGGTCGTAATATATAGCTCTTGTTATACGTTGCCAATTTCTCTTTGATAATGTTTCTTAAAGAATTTTGGTGCCTAGACTTGCAAGAGGTGTTTGTATTTTTTTTAATGATATTGTCTCTAACTGAGTTTGAGATCAGTCTAAAAATAGATTCATAAAATGAGTTAGAAACTATTACTTCCTGTCTGTTTTCTCAAAGAAATTGTTAAAAATTGTTGTTACATCAGATGCAATAGTGCATGCCTGTAATCCTAGACACTTGATGCTGAGGCAGGAGGATTGCAGAATTGAGGCCAGCATCAATAAATTAATAGGGTTCTAAGCAACTTAGAAATAATCTGTCTAAAAAAATGGTAAGGATACTTCCTTACAGGTTTGGTTTAATTTTCCAATGAAACCATGTGACCTAAAAAATGGGGCATTTTTCAATTATAACTTAAACTTACTTAATGATTATTGGGCCATTCAAATTATGCATTTCATATTTAGTAGGTTATTTTAGTTTGCATACTTCTTAAAGAAAGGTCCATTTCATCTAAGTTATCACATTTACATTGTATAGTTGTTCCTGCCATTTCTGTTGTGGACTGAAGGTTTGCTTTGTCTTCCTTGCCCCTGTATCATATGTGTAGCCCTAACCTCCAGTGTGATTGTGTTTGGAAGTGGGGTTTTGGTTTTGATGAAATCATGATGGTGGAGACCTCACAATGCCATCAGTATCCTTATAAGAAGAGACTACTGAGCTAGATGTTGTGAGTGGAGCCTCCGTGATGGGACTTAGTGTCCTCATAAGCAAAGAAGAATTTCAGCCCTGTCTTCCTTCTCCATGGGAGGAAGCAGTGAGAAGCCAGCCAGCACCCTACAATCCAGGAGAGGGTCCTCACCAAAATCTGAATGGGCAAGCACTTGGATCTGGGACTTCCCAATTTCCAGAAGGCTGAAAGATAAATATTCACTGTTTAAACCACCCAGTCTATTGTATTTTGTTTTTGCAGCCTGAGCTGACTAGTACATCTGCCATTATCCCCTGACATCTGCAGGTTCAGTACTGTTGAATCCCATTGTTATAAGTATTTTTGAATGATTAGGTTAATTTAAAAATTAGTACATTTTTTGTTGTCTCAATTCTACTATGTTAAAAGTTGAACTTTGGATTTTATTAACCCCAGAATAATACCCACAACATTACTTTTAATTCATTATGTTTTAAAATATTTAATTTGCATGTAATGGTTGTATATATTTATGGGTACAATGTGATATGTGTGTATAATATATTAAATCAAGCTAGTTGATATATTTCCATCATCTAACTTACATACTTTTTAGTGATGAGCATGTTTATAATCTACTCTTTAAGCAATTTTGAAATGCAAAACACATTGTTATCATCAAGCTGTGTAATATAATAATAAAACATATTTCTGTTATTTATCTGAAACTTTGTACCCTTTGAACCACATTTCCCCTTACCACAGTCCTCCCCCGAGCCTCTGGTAACCACCATTCTATGTACTGATTCTATGAGTTCAACTTTTTTAGATTGCACATAAAAATAATCTCATGTAATATATATCTTGTTGTGCTTGGCTTATTACACTTAGTATCACATCCTCCAGTTTCATCCATAAAATCACAAATGATAATTCCATTCTTTTTAAGAATGAATAATATTCCATTGCATATATGTCACGTTATTTTTTAAAATTTATTCATTCTTTGAAGGACCCTTCGATTGCCTCTAATATGTAATATTTTGAATCATGCTGAAGTGAACATAGGAGTGAAAATATCTCTTTGATATATTAATTTCAATTATTTTGAATATATACCCAGCAATGGTTTTGATAAAGGTGCCATGAACATGATTTCTTCAATAGTACTGAGAAAACTGGATAACCACATGCAAAAGGATGTGTTTAGACTCTGATTTCATACTATATACAAAAAAGTCAACTTAAAATCATTGAAAGACTTAAATAGATCTGGAACTATAAGATTCTTACAAGAAAACCTAGGAGCAAAGCTCCAGGCATTGGTCTGGGTGATGATTTCCTGTGTAGGACCCCAAAAGCACAGGGGATGGAAAGCAAAACTGGAAAGATGGATCATGTCAAACTAAGAAGGCAGAATTCTTCAAGCCAGGAAACGGGTCCACGGTGCTTGTTCACCACAGGTGAACTCTTGCTCCCTTACTTTGCCTCCTTTTCATAGCAGACAGGCCCTGCCCATCCTCACCTGTTCCAAGCCTAGCTTTCCAGAACTCTTGTTCATCGTTCTTTGTGAATACAGCACCCAGAAGCCTCCCTATGCTCAGCAAGCTTCAGCAGCCACACCCTTCTTGCTGTCTCTGGAGGTTACCAAGCCCTAGTCCAGTGTGGGGTCTTTTCTCAGCTGTTCCTTCCACCCAATGTGCTCTGACTTAAATGTCTCATGGTTGGCTCCTTCTTATAATTTACATCTCAGCTCAGCTTCTTTAGTTAGAGATGCCTTTTCTTAGCGATCACGCCACCTATTCACTTTCTATTCTGTCAATCTGGTTTGAATTTTCTTCATAGCACTTATCCTATATGATGTGTTCTTATTATCTTTTGTTAATTTGTCATTTTCTCTGCTGGGGTATTAGACTGAAGGCTTTCCCTATCTCTGTCACTTGTGTTCCTGGTGCACGGAAGCATATCTGGAACATGATAGATGCTCAGTGTGTGTTTGATGGATAAACAAAGTGCTGTGCTTAAGACTATTGCCTATACTACACTACCTTACAACAAATGAATAAAATGTGTATTCTGATCCCTATTTTATCGATAAGTCAATGAGGTTTTATAATAATTAGCCCAACAATCAAACTATAATATCATGTTCTGCCTATTTCAGACTTTGTCACAGATTCCATTCCTCTTGCCAGAGCTGTTGAAGTAAGAACTTCAAATAGTATTTTGCTAACCTTTTGTGTAGGCATCTGTTTTAATCTCAAACACTTTCATCTAAAGTTTTGAGAATTCCTGAAGAGAATACTTCATTGACCCACTTAAATGGTTTGAACACTGAGATAGGGGAGAATGTGAAAGAGTTACAGGAGGGGATGAGTTACCCTACATGTGTTTAAGTCTGTGATTCTAGGACTCCTTCTTTCTATATTGCAGAAGAGCATCATTTTGTATATCGTGTTGTTGGGAAATATGAGTTCTGACTATATTGTTACAGTGTCAGAAAACAGGATGTGGGGGAGTCATGTCTGTGGTATTTAAATTATAGAATTTGCACATCCCATATGTACTAAATATCATAGCAATATTGTTTATATTTAAACAATGAGCAAAAAACAAACAAAAACCCTGGGAGTATTAATTAAGAGTGTAGACAAATCCTGGAAACTGCCTGGGGCATTTAAGAATTCAGAAAAAAACAAAAATGCACTTCCAAAACAACCCTGTAGTTTTCTGACTTTTCTAGCAACTGCTTCTACAATTCTGTTTTTAATAGAAAAAGTACTTTGTCCAAATTTCAAACCTCAGTGATTGTTCTATTAACTTAAGTCAACACGTAGGAAGACAGCAAGTTGCATTTATCTTCTGGAATTAAGAGGAAACTGAGTCAGTTTTGCTCTTAGGATAATGCACCAAATTAATTTTAGAACTCCATTGCCTGGTGGCAAAGGACAGAGCATAAGAGTTGTGGTTTGCATGCTACTGTGTATAAAAGCAGACAAGGATTTCTCCTAATTCCCAAATTCCTGAGTCTGGATGGTGCAGAAAATATAATCAATTTCAGGTATTAGTTTGTTTTATACCTCTGAACCCCTGAAGTGCAATCTGTTTATCTGTGAAAGAATAACATTACCTCTATTTGTTGGTCCGTCTTCAACTGTGTTTGTTTAGAATCAGGGTCAGCTTCTCCAATGAGCTTTCACCCCATCTAGGCTTTCTGAATCTGATTAACACAGTGTCAGGGAATTGTCTGATGTCTGACCTTGAGCTGAATGCTGTCCAAGTTCCCTTTTATTTTTTGGAATTGTTTTCCACAACCTTGGCCCCTGAGATCCTTCCCTAGCGGACCCGATTGCGTTAGCAGGATCTTTTATAGGTATCCAAAGGGTTTCAGACCCAGTGACCTGTCATCTGTCTTCTCACCTGCTTACATGCTGATTCATTGATGAGCTGGCGTTGCAGGCCCCGCCTCCCTCTGAATGGTCTGCGAGTTTGCACTTGCTCCAGGAGAGGGGATGCCGAGCTGCACCATAGCTGCCTTACTACAAGTGTGAACCGGCAGCCTATCTGTTGCCACAGAGGAACTTGGGGACCATCCTGAGAAGCAGCGCTCTCTCCTCCCTGTTACTGTTCTATCTGTATCCGGCTTCTCTAGCTTCTTAAAGGAATTTCTGATTCAGGCACTAACAGCTAATTCCACAGGAGTTGTAAGGCAGCCTGTGACATAAACTGAGACAGAAGTTTCCTCTCAGAGACGGTCTTTTTTTTTTTTTTTTTTTTTTTTTTTTCTGTTGGCAAAGACTTCTGGCTCTCCTCAGAGGAATACCTTGTTGCTTAAGATGAGTGGCTGTAGAAAGCGGTGTAAACGTGAAATATTGAAATTTGCCCAGTACCTTCTCAGACTATTAACAGGTTCTCTTCATACAGGTAATGATTTTTTTTTTTTTAAATAGAAGCTGGCAGAGCATGGTAATGAAGTTGAAATGGAGTAGGAAAGGCTCACTATTTCTTTGTTGTGATTATTTGTAATGTTGTCAATAAAATGCAATTGTGAGTGTTTGCTGAGATTCATGCTTTTAGAAATGTGTGCAGTGCAGATCTAATGTGGGGGTAGCACTGGATTCTCTGGATGTATCTTTTATGTTTTCATGGCAGAGTTGCTGTTAGATGTGCCTCAGTCTCAGGAAGCAGCCTCTGCAGAGTGGAAAGATTACAAAAAGGAAAAAAAAAAAAGAATGCATAATTGTGCAAAGGTGTATTTTTTCCCCCTTGCTTCTGCTTGCTGCAGTTTACTGGAAAAGCACATAGCTATGCTTCCTGCAGGCATTTGGAAATTCTCTAGAACTCTTGGAGCATTATACTCCATAGATTATTTCCAGTATTTGATCATGGAACTTGGTAGTGGAAGAGTTAAGGACATTTCTTTTGGAATCCTGAGTTCCTTGAAAATGTGAGCAAAATGTGAATATTGCTGAACAGTGAAATGTCCCTGAGAGGTTTGATATTGTTTCATTGCAATGGATTTCAGTGTTTACAAATTTGCACAGTTGAAATAGAAACTCTATTTCAATCTAAGTGTTGATAAAAAGAAAATATTTTAAAGATGTTCTAAAATCACAAGGCTAGCCTAAGAGTGCTGCCACCATGTCATTCCTTAATATCATAATGAAGGTACTGACAGGTGGGACCAGATATAGTTGACACTGATAATAAATACTTGTAAGGGGCCATCAAACTTTGGAGAAAACAGAGCTGGGGGATATAATAGAACACTTTGATTCTGGTTCTGGAGATCTATTTTTGGTTTTATTTTTTCTTTTCAAATTCTAACTCATATTTGTCTTCCTTTACCTAAATAATTAGAAAGAATAAGTAGGACAGAATGTTATCGACACAACTGCTTGTACAGACAGGTTGACAACATGAAAGAGGAAAACAATTTTGAGAGGATAACTGTGACGATTAAATGACTTCGGAGTGCACCATTAAATCTTAGCAGACATGAAGTAGATTGTTAATATTTTAATGTTAATATCCTACTAACATCCAGATGCTAAACCTTAGGTAGTACAAATTGTGGTGACTTTCAGTGTTTTGAAGAATAACTATTGCGAACCTGCCCCTGACTTCTGTGACTGTTGTGTTTCTCACCTGGTCTTCACATTCATGTTATGACTTCTTAGTCCCCTCACTGTGACCTTGGCATTGCCTGTTTATAACCATTCCGGGAAGGATGGTGTACCATTTAGGACACCATGTCTCATTCGACAATGCTCAATATGTGATCTTTTTCTTGCTATAAAATTAGAGAAATATTTCCCCAAAATAGCTTACATGAGGCTTTTGTGGTTGTCTATATTTTTCCTCTTTGATAAAACAGTTTTAAAATTCTATCTGTTTTTTGTTGGATTTAGGTGTCCTGTTCTGCCCTTTTTGTTCATTCTGTTTGTGGAATAGTTTTATTGAACTTCCAATTTCAAAGACTTTTATGAAAATGGCAAATAGTTGCCGAGTTATAAGCTATAAGTATTGAATCCAAACTAGAGTCTCTGTTCACAGGTTGTCTAATGACTAGTTGGCAGCTTGTGATATGGAATTTATGGAAAGCCAACATAGCAGCAATATTTTAAGCCTTATTCCCTGCATACTTAGAAATCAAAGTAAACAAGAGTGGTTTCTTTATTTTGAAAAAAAAAAAATAACCTTAAGAGTGGCGCCTTGAAAAACAGAACGAAGAGATTTTGTTGGAGTATCCAGAAAGATACATGTCCTGAGAAATGTGATCAACGGCATAGTTTCTTGTAAAAAAATCTTTTCTGACCAATCCATACAATATTAAATGTTGTGAAATCCAGTTAGAGTCTTTATAACTATTCAAAATTCTACTTGGAAAAACTCATTTATGCATTTACGAGATGCTGTGATAATATACACTGTTCATATTGCGGGATCTAATGTAAAATTCATCAGAGCACTTTCAAGTCCCTTAGCTAGTAATTAATGAAGAAGTAGGAAGCAGAGTTGAATTCATTTAAAAAATTTGCTTTAAGGTTAGATATGCAAGAAGTTGCTAATTGTATCCTGAACAATCAGCATACGCCTTTGTAGTTATCAAAAATTTAAAACAGTGTGAACATGCCTTAGATGACTTTTTTCCTTTTAACCCAAAAGTATTTTATCCTTACTTTTTCATCTGATGGTATTATCTGAGGAAATAGTGCATTTGTTTTACATTTGAAAAATAGATGAATTTTAAAATTTATAAATTTGTGTTTGGAGCAGTTGTTCTCATTTGTTACCAAAATGACTCATATGTGTATACAAACAGAAAAATGGAAATGGAAAGAAATTTTTATGGACACAACTTCCCTTGATGTGTCTTGTCAGTGTTATTGAAAGTTAGAGGGAAGCAATTTCCTTTTCCTAGAGCTTTTTGGGTAAGTTTCAGCAATGCCTAGAATTACATAGAAATGCATGATTTACTTACTGATTTTTTCTAAAATAATCTTTATGTTAGAGAATACAAATTCAGTGGTAAAATCGTAAGCTAAGATTCATTTTACCAGAAACACTTTCATATTTTTCTCATGCACATCACTTTTCAAAGTGTAGATTTTATTTATTGTTTATTTTATTTTACTTTTGGTACCAGGGATTGAACTCAGGGGCACTTAACCACTGAGACACATCCCCGTTTTTTAAATGTGAGACGGTGTCTCTCTGAGTTGGTTAGGTCCTTGCTGTGTTGCTGAGGCTGGCCTTGAACCTGTGATCCTCATGCCTCAGCCTCCACACCTATGGGATTACACATGTGCACCAATGTGCCTGGCAAAGTGTAGATTTTAAAGCACGTGTTTTGGCTTCACTCATCGTGAGAACATAAATACTTAGAAACGTCTTTGTTATAGATGATAAATCACAGAAATCCAAGTGAGTATTACAATGTAATACCTTCCAGTTTAGTAAGGTTTGATGTAGAATCAATCATCCTAATTCTGTCTCAATTTGAGACTTGTCTCTTGATATACCATATTATATTTAATTATAGATAAGGCTTCTGCTACCCAGTATATCCTGGTACATCTGAATAAATGGAGACGGGTTTGTAGATTAGAAATGTAATACTTCTATCAGTGGGAGATTTGTGTATCATGGGAACCCATATAATACACTATCAAGAATGTTGACCCATGAAGAAGGTGTAAATTATAGTATAGATATCAAGTTTTGAACTTCTTTTCTTTAATTGTAGATTTTAGCACAAGAAAGTCTTGTAGTTATTTGAAGGTTGTTTTGACATTTATTAATATTCTATATACCTTGTTCTTGAAAAATCAAGGCCTGAACACATTTTCCTATTAGTGAGAATTCCCTAAACATGTGTCTGAGGTGAATATTGCCTGGAGCTCTATGTTAGACATCTCAACTGCAAGCTACAGGTGTGAGAGAGTTTACCTTTCACCTGAGGGGAGCAAAGGCAATGTAAGTTAAAAACACCTCTGAACCTTCTGTTTAGGTTTGAATTGCTGTTTAGTGGATGAAAGTATTTCAAATGTAAGGAAATTATGTTATTAAGAGCATGAGGTAACAATTCATCATTCCATCACATACAGAACTTAAAAGACAGAGGGAAAGGGAGAGAGGGAGAGACAGGGTGGGAGACAGGTAAAGTACACACATTTGTTTCAAAAATCTGCACCAAATGTTTTTCCTACCTTGACATTGTGGAAATGATTTGGGGTCAGCCATCCCAAAGCTAATTATGTAAAGATTTAATTTCGTTTATGTTGCATTTTTTTTTAAATGCAAAGAAAAAGTAAAGGGTGATCCTCAGAAATTTCAGAGAATTAACAAAACCAGTTTGGGCTCTGCATCCTTTTTCCTGTCTCCTCCTTTCCTCTCAGGAGTATGGATCTCAGGATCATATTTCCCATTCCCCAGCATTCCACATCCTCTCCTGTCCCCATCCCATCCACATTTGCACTCAGGAAAGACACATCTCATACACAAGATGTGTCCCCAAGGACCTCACATAATTAAAAATTAACAAAATCCAAATTTAATCCTGACAAGAAAATGACAGGAGTTTCTATTTCCCTGTTCCTGTGGACCTGCCATGTGACAGTTGAACACACAGTTTATATTCCCTTGACCTGACAGCTCTGAAATTAGGCTGTTCATTATTTTTATTTTAATTCTAATTTATCCTTTCAAATTTTGGATATTTCTCATATCCTTGTGTACAATTTTCATTATTCAAATGAATGTAAAATAGCATCTTGTTATGTTTTCCTGTGATCTTCCTTCTATTGTAACCTGTTCTCAAGAAAGAAAGCACAGAAGTGCGATGTTGATACTTGGTTGCCAGTGACTATGTGGCATTATGTTACATTTCCCAGCAGAGTTTACATTATCAATGGTATAAAAAAATTGTTTTGTTCTGTTTAACTTTCAGTCAGGAGTTATGAGATATTCAGGGTCCTGCTTAAGTTTCCCAGATTGTACCACTGCTGTCAAATCTGATGAAAGAATCCCTGATTTCAGTGTATAAAACACCTATATATGTAGGCTACCATCTGCCCCTTTAATCTCACAGGGAAATCTGCATGTTAATACTGTATTGTGTTGTATTCTATGTGCTTTTTCACATAATTAGTACATTAGGTAAGGATGTAGAGCTTAAAGACTGCTTTTTCCAAGAGAAGATGATGTTTTTAATCACTGCAACCATTTCAGAGTAGTAGGTGGTCTGGTCCCATAGTCTTAAACATGATAAATTTGAAACTCCTGTGTTGGTTGGTTGACACAATTAATCAGTAGGTTGCATGGAGTCCAAAGGGAGAACTAACATTCATAGGAAGAGCTTCATTTGCCCCTCTTGGTTAAGGTAATCAGGGCTCTCTTACCAGAAATGTCAGCAATTAGACATCAGTGGCTCATTTAAATACTTGAGATATTCATGTTTCATAACATAGAACAAAGACTCTTAAGGATAGTGTACATCGATTGTGATCTGTATCAGTTGTATATCTAGTAGGAAAGTGATCTTACACTCAGGAAAGTAATTTGATAAAGGGATTCTATATATAGACAGGGGATAAGCCAATCAGAAAGAGGTGAAGTGTACACTGAAGCCAGTCACTACTACTGCAGGGTCAATGAGTAGGAACTGTTTTAAGAACATGGTCAGGGTAACTGTGCAGAGAGCTGTTGAATGACAGTGGTGGCCTACAGGACAGTGATGTAGCCAATCCACAGAGACCTAATGGAGAAAAATTCTAATGCTGGTCTCTTTTCCCTCTACCTTCACATTTTCTGTTCATGTTCCATTGGATGACCCTGTGTTAGTCAGTTTTCTGGTACTGTCAGGAACACCTGAGATAGTCAATGTATGAAGAAAAAAAGGTTCATTTTGAATGACAGTTTTGGAGATTTCAGCCCATAATCAGTTACTGGTGCCAATCTGTTTATTCTGCACCTCTGTCAAGGCAAAAAATCACAGGAGAAGCAAATGTGTAGAAAAATTGCTCCCTTCATGACTGGAAATGAGAGAGAGAAACAAGAAAGGGCCAAGGACCCACTCTCTCCAAGGGCACATCCCCAATGAGCAGTAGGACCCACCTCTTAAGGGTTCTACCACCCCCTAAAAGTGTTAATCCAGGGACTAAACTATTAACACTTGGGCCTTTGGTGGGACATTCCAGATCCAAATTATAACAGACCCCACCCTGATGCCAATGGGAAAACTACTCTAAGCAAGAGAAATACATTCCTGGCAGTACCATCATACATTCACCCACCACTGGTATTATCAACGACTAGCTTGGTTTGCTTAAGATTACAAACAGTGATCGTGTTGTGGTCTTCAGAAGTCACTGAGAGAGGCGGGATCAAGCTAATCATTTTGCTTGGTGAATCATAAGGTTCCAATCTACCGACAACATCTTTTGCTATTACTGTCTTTTATTTGGATTGCAAAGCTTCTTTCCAAAATTTCTCTGTTTCTTCAGTTTTAAAAGTCAGATAGACCCTTTCCTTCCAATGAAAGTGGCTGTTTTCTAAGATGATGATGTAATTGTCATTAGTCAAATTAAATGATACATAAAATAATGTGATGTTTGTTTTATAAGAGTGTTATTACAGTTCAGGAAGATAGTTATGGTTCATATTTGGTAGGCCTGTTCATTGATTTTCCTTGATCAAGCATATTTTCTCTGCCAGATCATTTTGCTAGCACTGTGATCCATTTGTGGATAGATGGTGGGTAGGTGGGTGGGTGGCTAAGATCTAAGGAGCTGACTTTTATTGCAGATGAGAGCAAAGTCCAATGGTCATAATAGAATATATTACAGTATATATCAAACATTTTCACAAACAAATCAATTATGATCAAGCCTCTGTGAAGTGTGACTCAAAGACTAATATCCATTTCTCCTGCCTAATATAGATACTGCAGTAACATGGAGATGCCTCCAGACATTCTTTGTTTGGGACTGATGTTCACGGTATGCTTTTAAAGGAGAATAGATAGGACTCTGCAGCAGATCAGCACATAATAATGGGTGAGGATGATCAACTTCTCATTATCTTCCAATTTCAGAGAGAATGAGACAGAGCTGAGCTGAATGGGGGGCCAGGGTCAAGGGAGATAGACTGTGCCAAATTTTGGTTCAGGAAGTAACCTCATAAAAAGTGGTCCATTACTTGACATCCCTCTTACGTGTCTCATGACCAGCTTACTATCTGGCTTCATTTTGCTTCTTCCAATGTCCTTTCATTATAGTCTTAATGACCATAATATAAATATATTACCTTAAAATTGAAGAGTTATCTTCCAAGAATGTGTTCCAGGAGAGCTGCTGTCTCTGCTCAATCCCCAACAATGCTGGTGGGCAGAAGCATATGCAGAGGATGTGTTAGCAGCCTTGTTTTGAGATTCTGGCTTTATCTCTAATCCCACTATTCTGAGTCACCTAGCAGGGACATCTCGTCTATACAATGGGGCTCTCCATTCATATATTTCTGTAGTTAGCAGACATTTCCCAAATGTAACTTTCGTTACTATTGCTGATCTGGTCTCTATACAATGTTCTATGTGCTTTCTTCACATTTAATTTTCACCAATAATAATCAGATACTTAATCATCACTATGCTTCCTGGTAATTAGGAATAAACAGAAAGCATACACATAAATGACTGCCATTTTTTAATTCACTAGCTTTTTATTAGTCTTCAATAATGATAATTCCATTTATTTTTTTCAACCAACATTTATTAAGTGCTTATTGAGAGCTGAATCTTGTGGTTTCGTAAGACATTCCTTTATTATTCTCACTGCCCCACGTCACCCTGCTAATACGGAAAATAGATACGAGGCTGCCAACCAACATATGCAAAGATTTCAAAAAGCAGAGGAGATTTCTCTTGTGGTTTTTACCAAGGGTAGGCAAGGACAATGGACAAATGAAGGGAGGCAAGAAGCCTTTAAATTACTTTCCTCTGTAAAAATTAGAGAGAAAGGCTGTTGAGAGAGGAACCACACAAGGCAGGGGACAATCAGCTCAAGAAGAGAATCAGTGGGATTATTTGTAGGAAAATGTTTTAGGAGAAACCTAAATTGCCCACACTTCCCCAGAATTGCCTTAGGAGCTACCAGCCAATCTCACCAGTCCTGGTCCCTGACTGGAGGAGTATTTCTATGGCTTTTTGAGTGGTCAGATAGCCCCTCCCACAGTCTCCTGCCTGTTTCTCACAGATCTTCCTCAGCTTGGTAGGATGATCACTCTTCGCCTGTATCACTTCTGATTTGGGCCCCTTGAGCTCATTCTAATCCCTGCTGTAGTTCTCTTTTCTTATTTTCACCCAGTAACTCTTCTCATCACAGAAACTGCTGCAGATATTGCAGAGCCCTGGAAGTCTGAATTCTTTGTAATTATAAGCAAAAAAGTTGCACCTCCACGTTTTTAAATGAGGTATGGTTTGTATAATTGCTCTTTGTTTTAAAAGGTATGTATATCATGAGTGACTTCCATAAAAACATCCCTGGTTCTCCTTTTTCTACAATGAATATATTATAGGGATGATTGAATTACATAAGAGTATAAGAGACACTAATAAATTAAGAATTGAAATATACAGGTTCTTCCAGTCTTCAATTATGATAAAATTGCTGGAAACCAAAGGATACTACCTTGGATGTGCTATAATCTTAGAGATTATCAAACAAACAACAAAAAAAGTATTACTACTTTGAGCTTAGCTGTTTTCTCTCACAGTTTTCTTCTTGTAAGAGTAGTAAATTCTCCTAGCTCACTATTTTTACCTCTCTTATGGGGAGATTTCCATGTTTTGAGGCCACCAGGTTAGGAGAAGAGACATAAAGCCTGCCAAGTCTGTTGTGTTCTCTTCTATAATGTTAAGACACATAGAGTCTGTTTTCATTGTGGAAGATACAGAAGAGTTTCCTAACCATCTTGTAATTCCATGAGATAAACAAAAGTCACAAGGCTTCAAAGAGCTATGAAGCCAAATCTATAAAGAGCTTTTAGAACTTTAAAGATCAGTTTTATGCCGTGTCTGCTAATGTTCCCTGAGGGAAACTGCTGGGCATGTACCCAAACATGCAAATGTCCCTTGCAATGATGCCCTCCCAGCCTGTCTCAAGTAAAAGCACAGTGCCTGCACTCTGAAAGTAAGGAACTTGTTCAGACTCACAGTAGTACAAGTGCAGAACCCAGTGGCAGCCAAATAGATGGCACTGTGTATGTCATGTAGCTTATACTGGAGTGAGGAGTATATTCATGGGTCACAGACATGTCAAGACAAAATGCATCTTTAAAATCATTTGATCTGATTTCTTTACTGGAAGAAGGTACAACTGAAGCCAAGTTACTGAGGTGATTCTACCAATGTCATAACAGCTAGTTAGTCCTGTTACTTGTTGTTCCTCTACAATTCCAGAAGCACATTTGTTAGCATAACCTTAGGTTGTGATAAGTGCCTTAGTTGGTGGCTTGATCTGATAGAAACACCTGGACTTGGCAGTCCAAAACACCTGGACTTAAACCTGAGCACCATCTCATCTTAGTGGTGCCTTGGGCAAGACATCAGTTTTTGCATCAGAAAAATTAAGTGATCCTAATTCAAACTCCAACCAGATCCTTTTGCAAGTCAGCATTCTTAGACAACAGCTGAGCTCTAGTACTCATTCAAGTAGTGCTGTGTCCTGTTTTGAATACTGATAAATCAGTCTAAAGTCCTGTGATTAACATTATCCATTTGTTCTAAAGTCCTTAGAGTGCATTTATTTGCTTTTATCAATTTAAAATATTCAAACAATAGAGCTTCTAATGCAAAGACCTCCTTCAAAAACGGTACATTTTAAAATTTATATGCTTACAGTGTTAAACTCAATTTTTACTTTAATTCTCTTCTATCAAAAATTACCTCCTATCTAAAAATACCAGATAACTTATATGTTGCTCTAATATGTATAAATAGTTTTGCTAAAAGCTTTTGAGTCTAAAGTTTTTAAATTGTTTGATTAATAGTTAAGTAAAATTTTTCTTTACTAAAAAGTAAGATTTATAACTGTATTCACATTAACTTTCCTAAGACATAAAATATAGTAAAATTAAAAAAAAATGAAAAATAGAAATTAGTTACTTTAGAAGTCAATATTAAGAAGATTCTGATTCATTAAATTATTTATTAACTATTATAATTTGATGGCAGTTATATATACATATTAAAATCCTATCTTTAGGAAAGACAAACATACTTGATACATTTTATCATTTTGTGTTCTAAAACAAAGAAAAGAGGGGTGGGAGTGGTGGGGGGGAAGGGAAAAAAATAACAGAATGAATCAAACAACATTGCCCTATGTAAATTTATGATTACACAAATGGTATGCCTTGACTTCATGTACAAATAGAGAAACAACATGTATCTCATTTGTTTAAATAAAAAAAAGTATTACCAGTAAAACAAGATGTAGAGAATGATTTCATTATGAAATATGAATTCAAAAAATTTCAGCGTCAACATATGAATCTGAAGAACACACAAAGACTAAACTCTTCAGTCCAGAACGAGCCAAGCCCTGATTGGAATTGTGAAGTCATTCCATTCAAGTCTCTAAAATAGATAAGAATTTAGGCACATATTTCTGTGTTTTGTCCCACTTAGCATGATAAATGATAGTTTTGTTTAAAAGTAAGCATTTCTCTTTTTCCACTGGTGAGGCAATGAACCACAGAGCCTTTATTCAGTGAGAGATTTGTATTTGAAATCCAGCTCGATTAGTCACTAGCTGATTTCTCCAGGCAAGTTACTCCTCTTAGACTCAATGATTTCATCAATAAAAGGGGGCTGATGGTAGTACCTACCACCTTCACAAGGTTATTGTGATGGAAATAATACAAAGTCCTAAGGTGAAACTGCCACAATACAGTAAGTAACAGGTGTTTTTATAATAATAATCTTCCTAAGTGCAACAAATGTTTATTGTGTCTCTGGTATGTGTTGCATACTCAGAAGGTACAGTGAGGGATTTGAAAATGCTCAAGGCAACAGCTGTACCATAAAGGAGTTTAACACTTAGTGGAGAAGATAAAACATACATAAAATAAATGTAATACAGATTTCAATGTGTGAAGTGACACAAGGGAGTATATTAGTAGAATCCAAAGAGAGACCACTTAGTATTGGTGGCAAGAGAGAAATTCTCACCAGTGATAATCTTTGAGCTGGGTTTTACTGGCCCCAGGTTTAGAGATGCCGAGCTGGTGATTGGACCTCCTGGAAAGAACAAATAGACTGAGGCAGAGGATGTAAAGAGATAAATGCATGGCGAGGGCTTCACTTATCCAGCAGATGTTCATTAAGTGCCTATGTTTGCTGGACACTATTCTAAGAACTGGGGCTACATCAGTAAACAAAAGATCCTTGTCCTCATGTAGAGGGAAGGCAGATAATAAGCATGCCAAAGTGGTGAATTAAATTGCATGTTAGAGGTGATAAGTACTCTGGGTAAAAATATAACAGGAGAGTGGGTTTGAGATGCTGTGGAAGTTCGGGTGTGTGTCAGGGCTGACATAACAAAATGCCACAGACTAGGTGACTAAACAACAGAAGAAAATATTTTCTCAAAGTTTTGGAAGCTGAATATCCCCTTTGATTTCTTCTGAGGCTTCTCTCCATGACTTACAGGTGGCCACCTTCTTACTGTGTCTGCTCAGTCTTTGCTGTGTGCATGCATGCCTCTGGTGTCTATTTAGGTGTCTAGATTTCTTCATATAAGGACACCAGACAGACTGGATTAGGGGCTGCCCTAAAGGCCATATTTTAAGTGAATCATGACTTTAAAGATCTTATCTTAAAATATCACACATTCTGTGGTAACCAAGGTTAGGACTTCTATATATGAACTTGTGGAGTACATAACTCAGCCTACAACAGTATAGTTACAGTTGAAATGAAGTGGTTAGGATAGACTGAGCAGATGGCATTGGATCAAAATTTTGAAGCAATTGAGAGAGTCATGGAGATATAAGGAGGGGCAGATTGTAGGAGGAGAAATAGGCTAGTGTAAAGGGCCTGAGGCAGCTTGTATTCAGGGTGTTCAAGAAGCAGAAAGTAGGAGTTACCTAGAACAGAAGAAAACCAGAGTAATTGAAGATGATGGCAGAGAGGCAAAGGAACCAAGTTATATGTGGTCTTATTGGATATGCTGAGGCCCCAAGCATTGGTTCTGAGTGAAATAGGGAGCCACTGCAAGATTGTGAACAGAAGAAGTATAATTAACAGAGGTTGGTAAACTATAGCCCACAGTTCAAATCTTACCTGTTGTCTGTTCTTGCATGATCTGTTAAGTAGGAATTGCCTCTACATTGTCAAATGATTGAAGAAACATCAAAAGAAGAGTATTTCATGACAGTTAAATTATACAAAATTGAAACCTGATGTCCTAAAATAAAGTTTTGCCCATTCATTTGCATATCATCTATGGTTCTTTTTTTGTGTGTTCCAGTGACAGAGCTGACTGGTTGCAATAGGAACTTTTTGGTACACACCGTCTGTAATATTTAACAACTGATCCTTTTACAAAGTAAGTTCTGTATCTTACTATATAAGGTCAAGGATAGAATCTGGAGAGAAAAAGAGGCTTTGATTAGGATACCGATGGTGGAAGATGTACTGGGGTTGGACAGTATTGCTAGTGAACCAGATTGACAGAAATGTTGGGAAATATTTGGTAGGAGGGGCTTTGGAGTGTGAATGGACATTAAGACAGGATGCTGGCAGATCTTTGAGCACAGGTGTTAAACCTTTGCAGTCTTGTTCTTAAATCTCTGTACATTGCTCTTAGAACGGTGCTTTAGGAAGTCCAACTGGCAGCAGAGGGTTGCGGGAAATTGAATGCAATGCTTGAGTCAAGAGGTATGGATGGCCTGGAATTGAAGAGGGCATGAAAAGGAAGATTCAAGTGCACCCTGAACACTGTGAGCAGCTTTCCTATGTTCTATGCCAGGGAGAAGCCTTCTGTGATGATATAGCAGTTTTCAAACAACTTTAAAAATATCTTGAAGTGCTAGAATACTAGTATTCTAATTATATATCCTTCGAATTAAAATAGTTTTTTAAATGAGTCAGGCCAGATGCCTTTTACAATTTAGTGCATTGGGTGTGTAATATGAAAAATACGAACTAAAAAGAAGACCATCAGTGGTCCATAAATGGCCAGAGACTCTCAATCTGGATTTCCACCTTATTTAATTGTCATTTATTTGTGAAAAGCTACCATGCTTAACTTGGCATATCCGTTTTGTTCTCTGAGTTACTTTCATAATCTGTGTCCTTGATCGTAGTTTTAAAGTGCCTCTATAGAAATCCACTGTCTTTGCTAAGATATTCGCACCATGTGTTTTCTCAGAATATGTACTTTGGAAAACTGATGGTTGAAAAAAATTTAATTAACTTTTATGTCTTATTTAAATCATCTTAATCATAGATTTTACAGAAAATTTGCTTCTTTCTTTATAAACACTATATTTTAAAAACTGTGATTGCAGTATTAATTACACGATCTTATCTGACATAGAGAAATAATATGTCACAGGTTGTATCCAGTGTTACAAAGTTTGCTCCATCACATATTTTCCAACTTTATCGATCCCATCTTTTTAAATTCAAACTATGAAAAGTGAGGCCAAGACACAAAACACTTCAAATATAGGAAGAAAAAAATGGACTTAACTCTTAGAAATCTGGCCTAAAAAGTTACATTGCATAAAATAGACCTCAAACATAGAGCTGCCTTATCCACAGATGAAAGCAAACCAAGTTCCTTGAATGAATATATTTCTGGTGACAGAATCTTTCAGACATAACTATTCCAAATTTAGACTGGTTAAAAGAATTTTGAAATATTTTTGTTGCCATGAGAAGGGGAAAGTAGGATCTCCTGTTCATTTAAAAATAATCGTTCTTTATCAGGAACAGAGGGTGGTTAATGTTCTCACTAGGGTTTCCAAGTGAAGAGTCTTTTCAGGACAAGGTTTGAGGTCAACTTGTCCAGATTCTGCTTTACCTTCGAAAAATGTCACTCTTAAGTTTCTTTTGAGGTAATCAAGTTTGGAAGGTAATATGATTCATTTCATATTGCAAATGTTCTTTGTTAAAATGAGCAAAGATGGCAGCAGTTCCTATTAGTTCCAAAGATGGCAGCTTCAAACGTTCCCCTATTTTGGGAGTTAAAATATGAAAGCTGTACAAATACTGAGAATGAAAACAACTGGTGAAGACAGTTACTGTTTAGAAAAGGGTCTGTACTAGTCAGTGTCTAGTTGCCCCATGCTATTCCCATTGTCCTGCAGAGGTACTGGAGCCCCCCCCCCCAACCCCGGAGGTCAATGTCATTCAGGGCGGTGATGCTAAGTACGGTGATCTCACTGTACCTTTGTTGTCAGACCAGAGTTATCTAACAGTGCAGAGGCCATGTTCATGCTAGCAACCTGTTCTCTTCTTCAAAGTCTAGGCCACAGGACTTCAAAATGTATAACACATCCCTTGGTGGAAGTAAGCTGATTCTCCATGACATGTGGACTTGGCATTAAAATGTAGTTGGATCACATAATAAGGAAGCACTGCCTTTTATGTTTTTTTTTTTTTCAGTCTTTTGATAGCATCAGCGGATAGCCTCAAGTTACTGCAAATATATCTTTATCACCCCTTAAAAACCTGTGACTCTCCATTTTTAGCAAGAGAACAAATATGAGGCTCTGTCTGCAGTATGGCAGTGAGATAAATCTGGATTCTGAGAAGGCACTGGATCTTGTTTATGAAGTCTTTTGTATGAGCTTCTTGTATTTATGGGAAAAAGTGGGAATTTTTTTGGTGAGAATTAAATATTTTATTTAAAACTAAATTTATTGAGCTGAAACTGACATTTTAAAAATATGAATTCAGAGGTTACTCACATATGGCAAATCTCACGAAGGAGGACAAGATGGGACACAGATACTGCACTGTCGTGAATGGGACCCGTGATGGCAGGCACGTAAACACTGCTCTAGGTAGATGAAAAGGTGCTGGCTGGGTGGAAAAGCCCTGGAATAAAGCAGGGAGACAAGTTCTGGTTCTTGATTTGTTAGAGGGGACACTCAAGGCAAGCTCCACCTCCCTCCTGCAGTGAGGGACATTACAGAGGGAAACAGTTAAGAATACTAAGCTCAGACTTCACAAACAAAGTGAAAGCACTTCTTTCTTTAAGATGTAGTGTTCAAAACAAGGGCTATTATCCTCTCATTATAACCTTATTGGCTAAATTGAACCTCTAATTGCCATGCATTATTACCTCTTTAACATCACTTCAACTCAAAAGCACCCAGATCATTTTAACCTTCCAGAAAGCTCATTTGAGTTAGGTGTGGAGAAAGCCACTCCTGTGATCCTGTGGATGAGGTAGAAATGTACCACGCAGGTGCCAGCGTACACAGATGCACACACACACACACACACACACACACACACACAGAGCACAGTCTGTCAGATCCATGATCCTCCATGTCTGTCAGAACCAAGTTTCTGGTTATCACCCTAAGAGACTTAGACTTGGTTCCAACTCAACAAAACAGCAAAGAACTAAAAGGATTACTTCAATGCTGTTGGCAAGTCATTAACATTTTCCATTCTAAATATGGTTTGTTATTAGGAGTTTTAATGCTAAAGTGTTTAAAAGATTGAATCTATTGATAATGCAGTGTTTAATCTTCATTTCTGTTTTGAACGCTCCCTTTGAAGCATGAAAATATGTGCTGATTTCTTTAAGTCTTAAAATGAGCTGTGATTTTTAAAAATATAAAGAAACATGTATGATAGCTTTCCATTTACCTGCCTGGTAAACATTAGTTCTGTAGTAACATGGACTGCATCTCAGCAGAAATGATGGACCAGGTATTGATTATTGTTTGCTGAAGTTAGTTGTTATAAAAACTACCTAAAATTGGCTATTACTGGAACATAGTTCATTACCCATCTCCATGGACTGATTATACTACATACAGTATGTTAGTATAGTATGATCAAAGTTAAAACAACATCTTTACAGAAAGTAAATTACACAATAATTCTTTCCCACTTGTTTCCATATTTGTTTTTAAAAAGGCATAGGGTAAATTTTTTGGAAGTTGATTTGAAATAAGGCCCAATCATGCTATGTTAAGTGGAGGATTTTAAAAAATGTTTTCTATTTTAAAATAAAATTTCCATTCTTATTATAATCTATTTATATTAACTTTATACCATCATAAGTCAGAACTATTTTATTTATATTTTTGTTATTAAAAATCAAGTTTAGTTTTTATAACTTAAAATTCTCTACTTTGTGTTAAAAATCTTAAGAGAATCGAGAGGATGTGAAGAAAAAATATGAAATAACATACTTTCAAGCCTTTTTCAGTACATGTTCTTAATAATCTAGACTATAGGCAGGTAGTTCAAACTCTCTGGCTTCTTGCTTCATATAATTTGTTTAATTGTGAAAAAAGTAACTTGATAGATGTTACGTAAATGCTTATGGCCTCCTAGTATTCACACCCTTATGCAGTCCCTTTATTATACCAGGTTGACCTGTGTGACTAGTAGACTATGGCAGATGTGATACTGTGTCACTTTCAAGGTTAGGTTATAAAAGGTACTGCAGCTTCCATCCTGGTGTGTGTGTGTGTGTGTGTGTCTGTGTCTGTGTCTGTCTGTCTGTCTCTGTCTCTTGGATCACTTACTCTGAGAAAACCAGTTATCTTGTCTCTGAATTCCTCTGTGGAAAAACACACATGGACAGGAAATGAGGCCTCCCATCAAAACTCACGTGAACATGCCATTATCGGAAGCAGCTCATCCAGCCCTGCCAGGCCTTCCAATGACTGCATTTCTGACTTTCGTCTTGACTGCAGCCTTATGAGAGACCCTATATGAGAACAGCCCAGTTGAGCCATTCCCAATGTTCTAATTAAGAGGAGTTGTGAGATCAATGTTGGCTCTTGTAATCAACTAAGTTTGAAGGTAATTGATTACACAGCAATAAACTAGGACATTGTTTTTATCCAGAAAGTTACCAACCACTTCCTCCCTGCTTCTTAAGCAATTGTATTATATTTTCATAGTATCTGTACTAGACAGAAACAGATGAAGAACAAACATAATTACCAGTGGATATGCTTGGTTACTAAAAATAAAACACATATTTAATATACACATAACCTTAATTGTCTTTATATCAAGTGATAAGTAAATTATGACCAGAAGTTTATTACCTCAATGAGAGACCCTAGCAACTCTAGGAATGGGTATTATTAACTCTTGACAGAGGAGAACATCCAGATGTACAGAAGTCACAGATTTTTCCCATGATAATACAAGTGTGCCCATATTGTGAATCAGATGTTGTAGCATAAAATTCCTGCTTTATAATTAAACGAGCATTATTCTGGCTCCAGGAAAAGATCTGCGAAGTTCTAGCTTTCCTGCAGGGCCTTAAGATAGCCAGCAGTATTTGTTTCATTTGCCTTAAATAAGAAGGGCATTGTTGGGGTATAATTCAATTTTGTGGGTGTCTATAACTTTTCTTTTTGGTTCTTGTCTTGGAAATAAGAAGCCAATTAAAATGAATACTTATTTTTCAAGCATTTAGGGTTGAGTTTTCCTTCAATATGAGCCTTGCAGCACAAGTTTTGGGCTGGTACTCTGGTGTACTGCTCAAAGCATTGCAATACTTCTGCTGCTGAGTAGCACATTCTAGAAGGGCCTCCATCCATCACATAGGTCCATCAACTGCAAGAGAAAAATATCGAAGTACATAGCTAAGAGGAAAACTGGATGTTGCTGACAATTGAAATGTGGTGATGATTCTGTGAAACAGAGGTAACGCCCAGAGGATGTCTATATAGAAAATGATTCTGAACATGCTAATGTTTGGAATTTTCTCCAAGTTTTCTGGATTTCCATTATAATCCCAAAGGAGAATCAAATCACTTTGTGATGGGAAATATATCAGGGTAGAAGGAGGAGTCTTCTAAACCCTGTCTATTGACTTTGAAAACTTGGCACATTACCAATTGTGCAGTTCAGAATTTTCTAGATCCCTGTAAGGGTTTTCTAAATGTGGTTGGCTACATTTGAAGAATGTTTGCTTTCATGGTAAACCATTCTTTTTAGATTTGAGGAATTCAATAAGCTCCGACTGTTCATCATTCAGTATTTCAGTGGCACCTCTTTAGGTTTCTAAATCAGTTTTATGAGCCATGTGATAAAAATAAGATCAAAGTCCATTGAACACTTTCAGTGTTCACTCAACTCTGAATATGACCTGTAGGAGCAGTAGAAACCAAATGGTATTGAGCCACCCATTTTTATTGAAATGAAAAGAAGCTTAAACCAGTAGGAAACATAAGTTACTAAAATTTTTAAATACTTTTCATTTATGTACTTTTCAGATTGTACACATTAGTCATTTTACCAAATGAAGTTGAGGTATAATATTTAAGTAGGATTGATGGTTTTTGTTCTCTAAATTGAATGTCAATGCTGTATTTTAAGCTTTAAAAATAAGTTTGTGTTGCTTTCTTTGCCTCTTCAGATTTGTACCTTGTTCAGCTTGCAGAAATCTTAAGATTCTTAATTTTGATATTACTGGAAAAATGGGAATTTTAATTGTATATGTTTTATATAGCAAACTAACATATTTTAATGTAGACTTTGAATTGTTATGGAAGATTAGAAGACATAAATTTAAGAATTATTTGAAGTGAGGTTTTCATGAAAAGTTTAATATCTTTTGTTACAGGTATAACTTTTATAATGACTATTAACTCACACATTTTACTTTAAAAATCTCTATCTTTTCCCTAATAGATTCTTTAAAAAAAAAATACAATGTTGACCAAAAGAGGGGCAGGAGATTTCAGCCCAAATACTTTTCAAATTGGGAGTTTGCATTCATAAAAATCCCCATATATGGAAAGAGCACTGGTAAGATTGCAGCAATAGAGTAAAACAGTATAAAGTATACTCCTCTGTGCCTCAGTGTCTTCCTCAGGAAATAGCAATGGGTAAGATGTGACCCTGGAAGAGACTGCCTGGTTCTGCAAACAATTGGTATGTAATTTTGGAATTAGACTCTGAATCTCTCACTGTCGTGATCTATACCAAGGGGTTGGGATAGCATTTATCTTAAAGAGCTATAGCAAGAATTAATTAAATGAGCAATATAGAAGATGCTTCAAACTGTACTCATTTCAAAATACCTGTTACATGAGTATTAAGCAGCTGAAGTAGATTTGATGACATGAAAAGAATGTTCAGAAAGTCCCCAAAATGCAAATGCTGAAAAATTCTGCATTCTTAAAAATATATGAGAGAGGGAGAGAGAGAGAGAGAGAGAGAGAGAGAGAGAGAGAGAGAGAGAGAGAGAGAGAGAGAGCAGATTTGTTCTAGTTTGGAGATTAACTTCCAAGTCAAACCAGATTAGCAGACCTTACAAACTTCTCAGCTGTTCTCCTCCTGAATGACTGTATTTGTCAGAGAAATTCATACTTCTTTTGCTGTTAGTGATTAGTTGGCTGAGCCAGAGTCCCTAGAAAAAGTTGATGTTACTGAGACAATGCTTCTGCTTAATATTTTAGAAAGAGTACCACCTAGCCTGAAACGTATCTTTAATTGCATTATCTTTTGATTCATGTTCACAATTTTTGACAAAACGATTATGTACACACCTGGATTTTCACAAATAAATTGTGACTCTCTTTTTTTCTAGGCCCATACTTCTATTTATATATAGAAATAGGAACCCACACTGTTTTCTGTTGGAGGTGGTTCCCTGTGGTCAGTGATATTGGCCATCAAAGTTTTGATTATTTGCCCAACTTGTTAAAAAATAGAGAATGCCACTTCTTAAAATGTTATTTGTTTATTTATAAATTATAAATAAAACATAGCTGCTCTTAAAATATGTATGACATATAAAATTTGAAGTGTAAAATGTTAGAACATAAAATAAATATTTAAATATTTTTTGTCAACAAAACTGAAACCATTTTTGTGCTCATTAAAATATATTATGTATATGTTAACTTGTTATAGCTTCTTGTTTGTAAAAGTGGAATGTTTGTGATAATTTTAGTGAGAGTAATGTGGTTTCATGTACTTTTTTTTTTTAATCTTGACCCTAACTGGATTTATTTCTGTGCTTCAGAACTTAAAGTTCAGCTGTATACTAGTTTTCAATTGTTGAAGAAGTCATTACATAGATGGTACATACAATTGGAAGAAGCTCAACATTCCTAATGCCTACTAATTCATAATATGCAGTTTTCTTCTTATCTGTGCCTTAATACAGCAGTTATTAAAAGTCCACATAACACATTTTCAGTGAATTTCACTTTTAAGTAACAGAATAGAACTCTGACATCAGAGAGCATCTTGATAATTTCATATTATGTGGGACTACTGAGTAATGTGAATTTATGTTCATTTCCTGTACTTGCCATGGGACTGAAACCACAGAGGTGGGCATTGCTTGTGTTGTCTGAAATTCAAGATTTCCTTTCAGAAATCATTTATTTCTGTTGTGTCCTTTGTGAGAGTTAGTTGAGATAACGCTGGAGTGTGGTTTATGAATCAACTTGAGGATCACACCAACTAGGAGACTTGGCAGCAGGGGGAATGTGAACTACTGCACAATGGGACTCTCTGCCTGCCTGTGTCACCACGGGCTTCTCTCTATCAGGTACCTCTGGCTGTAGCAATATTTGATTAATGTGCTTGTTAAATGTTTGTTCATTAATCTTAGCACAAAAATGAGTAGAAGCATCGTTCATATTTCCAGCACTTTTTATTTATTATTTTGAGAAAGGATCTCACTAAGTTGTTTAGGACCTTGTTAAGTTCCTGAGGTTGGCCTTAAACTTTCAGCTGTCCCGTGTCAGCCTCCCAAACCTCTGGAATTACAGGTGTGCAATACCGTACACAGCTATATTCATAATCTTTAATAATGTTTCCTTTGCATACTTTGCTCCTTACCTTACATTGGAGACTACCAATTTCCAGAATAAGGAAGGAATAATTGTTATTTTTTTCCTTGTAGAAAATAAAAAACATGCACATAAGTAATTATCATAAATTTTAAATTTTCATACAAGAACACAAAACCAGGTCTGGGCAAATGATTTCTGAATGGAGTCACAGTACCTGGTGCAAACTTCTCTCCCAGCACTGTTGTGGCTTAGTATCTCTGACTGTCTCTAGACCCTGTATCACATACCCCAATTCCAAGACAGTGAGCCCAAAGGTATGCCAACGCCAAGGCTAGTGTTCATTTCTTTTATACATGGTGTCTATATCCCAGCCAAGGACATGAAAGGTTTCCAGTAGATGCTATTGAATAAATGAATACATGAAATCAAAACAGAGGTGGTTGGAACTAAAGAGAAATATGTACTATCCCTGTGGACAAGTGAAAAAGGTAAAATTTGGAAGACAAGGGGAGGTGTACAGGAATTATATTTAATCTATAGAATTGTAAGGTCTTTTTGCAGATTTTCCCTCTTATCTCCTTCCATCTCTTCCATCATGTATGAAACAGCTCAAGGTTAAGGTTGGCTTCGTCCCTTCCCTCTTAGATCTTTCCTTAGGGTGGGTCTGTCAGGGAGAGTGGAACTGAATTTTCTATTGATATCCTTGCCCTGTTGCCCTATCAGAAGGACAATGACTGAATGATATTTTTACATATATATTTTCCCTTCACTTTTTTCCTTCATCTTGCCATGCTTCTTTCATTCTCTGCTCTTTATTTCCTCCAGGTTAGTGGGGTTTACTAAGGTCAGGAGTTGAGGAAGGGTAAGTAGGAGAAAAACCTAGTCAGTATAACTCTTTCTTCCTCCTCATTTGCTAGTGAAGTGTATACTTTAAAAAGACCTGAAGGAGTACCTAGAGGAGTTTCTATTATTGCATTTTATCTAAAGGAAAGCTTTGGCATTTTCATTTAATGTCTATAAAACTGCTCTGTGTAAGTACCATGTGAAACACAGAGATTAGTATTGTTAATTTAATGCAGTAAGCTTAGAGTCTTTATAAGATACCATCGCCTTTTGAACTTTATGTTCAAATCAGTTGAGACCAGAGGAGAGATTTTCAGAAAAATATTAATTTCCCTACTTCATATATTAAACAAATAGAAGAGCCAGAGAAAACACGAATACTCGGGTTCTAGCATCAGTATAAATCACCCTGATGTATGGGGAAGTAGGACTTTTTAATTTTATTTTTTTCTTCTCATAAACTGCTGAGAAAATTGAATGAACATGCTCTGTGGATAATGGGTACAGTAATGTGGAGACATGATCTCTTGCAATGATGCATTTAGGCTCTGATGAGGTAAAGACCCAACTCATTTGATGACTTAAAGAAAACAAAGGTTATTATGGACAAAGCACCATATATCTTATCATCAGTCTGTCCCTGTGAATCAGAGACAGTGTTACCTCAATAATGCATTATGCTCTTGACTTTAAAAAAGTAGCAAAGCTGAGACATTCCAATTTTATTTTATGCATTCCCTTCCAGGTAATGTCTTATTTTAGTACCAATAAAATGTTTGAAAGGAAAATAAAATTCTATAGGCAGGAGCCACATCAGTAAATGCAGCCATAGAAACACTTGCAGCAAAAATGGCAGCCAAAGAAAATAAATAGGTTCAGTCAGTTTTTCTAAATATTAATAAATCTGCCCTTTCTTGTTATATTTTTGTACATCTGATATTAAAATGAATTTCCATCCTCTTGGCTCCACAATAAGTGATAATAACAAAAGGCCACCATGCATGGTCTAGGGAAACACAGATCCTTCAAGGCTCCTTGGAGTTGGTTAAGGCAGATCCTGCAAGTGGGAAGTGAAGACCTGGGTAACAGTGAGTCTTCTGTTTCTGTAGAATTTGGAGATCCAGCACAGTTTTGCTAAATGATTGATATGCTGTTACGATTTTCCTTCTTGCTTATTGCAGACAGTGCTACACAATATTCCTTAAAGAAATCCCCTTGTAGAAAGTGGCATCTGGTTAAGCACCTACTAGTCACGTGAATAATCTGTTTTAAATTTCCACATCTGCAATTCTTCTTATGGCCACAACATTGTGTGTGTGTGCATTAATGTCAATAAGCCTTTACCAGGAATGTGCAGCTTGCGTGAAACAGAAACTGAGGTGGAAAAGGCAGTAGTGACTATCCTTCAGCTTTTCCTGACTCCTTTCCAAGTTTGCAACTGCATTTAAAAGTTAGGTTTTGTAGCAATGCGTCGCTTTGTAGAATAGTTCCATCACTGTGCATTTAGGTTTAAATGTCCATTCCTGTCCTCAACAGTTTTTCTGCCCACTATCCCTAACTATAGAAGAGAAAAGAGAGTTAATGTAAGTAAATGTTCTCCTTTCTGATCTGTAGAGACTTTGGATAGGGAAGAGGTCTACAACAGTTATACAGTTTTTATTTGACACCCTTTTTATGAACTTTGGAAGTCTATTGGTTAATCAGAAAGCACTAGTAAAACTTAAAAAGTGCGATTATTCCTTCCTGAAAAATAACAACTGTGATTTATTGGGGGCCTATTATTTGTTCAGTTTTGTAGGAGTCCTTTATATGTCTTATTTAATCTTCATCAAAAAATACTATATGGCAACCACTAATAGGCAGTCATGCTACCAGCAAATTCTACAGCTGTGAGCTTAGTGAGAAGTACTAATGGCTAGACAGCAAAGACATGCCCATTGTTCTTAGGTTTTTGGCATATGAACAATTAAACATGTACCAATGAAGGCACAACAATTATTATGATCATTTTAAAGTTACATATGTGACAAAATAAACTTTTCAGCTTAAAGATCATGCAAGTTTTGCAGTGCATAAAAGTTTTACCGTGTGCATTTAAAAAGCCCATAATGGACAGCATGGTTGGAGAAAGGAATAAGACTCATGAATGTTATTTTTTAGTCTCTCAGGTGTATTTCTGGGAAGAAACTGAGACACAGAGGATTAAGTTGCCTGCCTTAAGCCACCCAGATAGTAAACAACAAGACTAGAAGATGACCTGAGGTGTCTGACCCCAGTGATCTCAGCTTTTAATGACTTTGCTATGCTATCTTCCTAACTGGGTTCATATTTTGAACTTACTCGCTCACCATAAGCCATTCCAACTTTCACACTGCAGGAAAGCAAGTAGAAATATTTATCTGCCTTACACGTGTTATGGGAATAAATGCTTTCTCCTTTTCCTGCTGTCCTTTGTTGATGATCTGGGTAATGGAGAGTGTTTCTTGGGTTCCCTCCTTTTTCTTAACAGATAAAGCTGCTGAAGGTCCTTTCCAGGTGGTTTAAATTAAAAATAGTGCACAGAAGTGCAGTGCAGTTTAGGAGAACTACCAATGGATATGGACTTAGAAGACCTGAGTTTGTATCTGAAGTTAATTACACTATCACTTTAGGGGAATTGCAATCTCATTCTATACCTTGGATTTTTTACCCATGAAATAGTGCACTTAAGAGAACGAGGTTTCAGAAGCTATGAACTTACCTAACACATCACTTCCCTATAGCAAATGTCAAGCTTTTCTAGAATGGATTTGGCCAGAGAAGGTCTCAGAGTATGTACGCAAGGGCCTGAGGGAAGTAATTGGGTTGTGAAGGACCTCTCAGAAATTATGAGGAGATGTAGTCTACTCACAAGTATTGGACCTTGGCATGAGCAAGGTCACAGTTGCAGGTTCAAGGCCCATATAGGCCAGTTGTCAGCTCCCTGAGGCTAATGCTGTGCCATGCAAGCATGCAGAAAGCTGGTAGTACAGTAGCCTTGCTTAATCACAGGTGACCTTGGGACACCCAGAGAGCATCTGCCACCCCAGTATTACCACACTTATAAGCCCCTCCTCCCCTAGAGCCCCATCCCCTGTGTGACCAGCATCAAAACTATAACCAGCATCACAGTCAACACTCAGTCTATACATTTGGGGACTTTTTTTTTTAAAGAAGGCTGCTGTCACCTTGAAATGCTTTTTAATATCATCCATGCATGACTTCATTTCTCTAAAGGATCAAGAATGTAAGATAGAACCAGTATTGACAAGGGCTATGTTAACACTTTAAAAACTGGTTTACCATGATTTTACAAGTCTTCTCTGGAAGAAATGTTTTTTTAAAAAACTTCTTGACATTCTAAAATAACCTTTACTTTAAGGTCTTATTTAATCTTCTCCCACTTTGCTGTCCTGAATTAGGCCACCTTAGAGATTTTTTTTAAATGCAATTATACCAATGTTTTAAAATGATCCTTTCTCCTTTGTTATGTAAATTCAGATCATGAACCTAACATATGTCTGTTTATGTTTGATTTTCGTAATAGAGTACAATTTTTAAAAACATTGTCTCGGATTTCTATTAGAAGCTAGAAAATACTGGAGGATGTTGGTATAACTTCTTTGGATTTCTCTTCCTTTTTCAATGTAACAGATATTGGTGTGCACAATACCAGACTGGATCTTTTTCATGGTTAATATTTTCAGCCTTCTGTCGGTTTTGTGTACAGGATCTGTGGTTTTAAAAAGGGAACACATATAACTGCAAAACTGTTACAATCATTTTAATATAGAAATAAGTATTTTAGACCACAAACCAAAATTACATGAAGATAGTGTTACGTAGGAGGCCTAAGTAGAAAAAAATAGAGTCCTCATTAATGCTGCTTTTATGCTATTATGATTATTCTGGGTAGATCACATAATGCTACATTTATAAGGGGAAAAACATCCCTAGTGCTGTTTAGCAAGTCAGTTTGCAGGCAGATGTTAGGTAGCCCATCTTTTAGTTCACCGACCAAATTTTATTTTATCCTGTGGTGCTGGTTGGTGGGTTCGGGGGACTCGCTGTAGTGAATTAGGAAAATAGAAGCAGGTATTCAGATAGTGAACTGTGTGACTTTGAAAGCTATTTATGGACAAAAGTGAAAGATGACTGGTAGAAGAGAAGATGTGTTTTCCTTTGCTGGAAAAGGCTTTAAGAAAAATAAAACAAGTGTCAGTATCTTTCAAACTTGACAGGCCTGTGAAGTGAGAAATATCCCAGAGCATCTCTACTCTGCCTTCTTTGCTTGAAGCTTCAGGATGGAGAGGGCAGGGTGTTTAAATTAGCCTACAGAAGCTGCTCAGAGAGGACTATTCCTTGGTCCCCATACTGAGGGGAAACCCTGGCACCTTTCTGTAGAGAAGCTTTGGACTCAGCCCTGTTTGTGTGTTTTTTTTTTTTTTTTTTTTTTTTTTTTTTTTTTTTTTTTTTTTCCTCACCTTTTGAATAAGAGCCTTTATGTCACTGGGTTGTATCAAATCTCCCCTTATCAGGATCTGAGAATTCCTCCTCCAGCGAGAAAGCTGCCCTTGCTCATTTCAGACATCAGGTCTTCTTCTTGTTGTTATTTGAGACATAAAGACGTGTAGTTACTTCTCAAAAATAAAATTATTTGGTGTTTTTTCCTATGCCCGTTGGCCCTACTATTTTACTTTATTCTTTTATTTTTTGCCTCTCAACATTTCAGAGATGTCAGTTGGAAGGAAGATCAAGGAATAAGAGAACTGATGGAGAACGATGGGCTAGAAGGAGGGTGGGGATTGGAACCAGGAGAAGAGTTTCTGTCTGAATCCTCTGTCATGGAGGTGTGTTAGTCACTCTGGCCAATTCAGTTAGTCACTGTGAGCCACAGGGTCCACATAAATAAGATGGATTTAATAACAATTATCTCAGAGAATCAGGTTGCTATTCAAATGAGATGTAGGAAAATGAGATTACCCCATAAATGAGAATAATAGCAATGATCACTGTTATGGTTTCATCACTAAGGCCACCACTAGGAAATGGAACTAAGTTTCAAGAATAAATCTTCTCTGGATCCTTTGTTTAGGGACAACTTGAACAATTTGGAGAAGAGGATGCAGAATCCCAAATCCCATGAGCCAACTCTGAATGTGTAAGTCGACAGCTATCTCGTTCATTCCTTCTGCTGAAATTTTTTTCAAATGTCAAAAGTAGGTCACATCATTCCACTGTTGAAATTCTCTTGAGTTACACTTAGTCTTCTCCAGCTGTCCTCTGTGACTACCCACAGTACCTTATCTTAAGGGAGAATTTGAAAAGATGTGTGGGTAGATCAATAGAAAGTAAAACAAAAGTTATGTATTCTGTTTGATGCAAAATATTCCTAAATGTAGAAATTATTTCAGATGAGAAGAAGTTATAAAACATATTAGAGACCAAACGTACACAGAAAATTATAATGTAGTGAGCCAAAGTTTATTGACTTGTCTTTATGTGCAAGGCACTGGGATAGGTCATCTAAGATAAATGAAGGAAATCGACAAAGCCTACCTATCCTTGCCTTTCAGAGCTTACAGTCTTAAGGGAAGTAAGATACATAAATATATATCACACATGTGCATATATGCATTGTATTTGGAAAGATATAGTGAGATATATGAGAGAGTGAAAATATTGACTAGTGGAAAAATCCTGAATCTTTTAGTTAAAGAAATATTTGAGCTGACCCTCACATGATGGGTATTGAGAGATGCAATCCCGCAGTGCATTCTACATTGGAGGACAAATATTTTTGGAGGCAGCAAAGGACAGGCATAGAAAACAAGTGGCAGTTAGCCTGTAGCTAGAGTATAGGGAACACATGGAACAAAGAGGAAGAAAGAAAACTCTTGCTGGCTTTCAACTAGATTCCTCTTCTCTCATAGATATCTTCATCTAAGTCCATCCTTCTACCAGCCATTCATCTGTTATCACCACTGCAGATAAAGAGGTCAGAGCCAAAGAGATTTAACGGGCTTACTTAAAAACAAGACCTGGGAAGTAACAGTTGGGACTTGAAACTGTTTTCTTCTATGTTAGTAACTTTACTCTTTCTACCATGAAGTCTCAACAATAACAATGCTCACAGTGAATAATTTTGGTTTATTGAGAACTGACACTATGTCACACAGTTTTACTTTATCTTTTTCTTCAGTTTTCAGAATTACTTACCATGTAAAAATTATTATCCGAATATTCAGATAAGTGGCGACTCAGAAAATTCAATACGTAAAAGTCATGAAAACGAATGCTCAGAAAAGAAATGGAGAGATAAATGGAATGGTTTTGAAGACCAGACTAGAAGATTTGCATTTTATTGACAAACTACTAATGTGACCACAAAGTATATTAGTTCAAAATGCACTTGATCAGAATGGTACTGTTAGCTCCATCCTAAAATTTAATAAATGAATTTTTATAAAAGTAATGGTTCAGTTGGGAGTATAGTAACTCAGTGGTAGACACCTGCCTAGCATGCCTGAGGCACTGAGTTCCATCCCCAGCATCACACAGAAAGTAAGGGTTAAAAATGTTTAAAAGAAATTTCAGCCAGAATCCATAAAACGTTACAGTGTGTGTGTGTGTGTGTGTGTGTATAGATATATATGTGTGTGTGTATATATATATACACATAAATATATCTTGAAAATTATTTCTAACTTTAATAGTTATGAATTAAAATTTATAAGGTAATCTTGTATTCTCTTCTAGATCACATGGTTAGGCAATGAAATGCTCTGGTCAACTTCACTGGTGTTCTACTTTTCCATAGACACACAGATTAACAGTTTCTACAGAAAACATAGTACCATAAGATCAACGCAAACATATTTTGACTTTCCGTGGTGCTTTGTTCCTCTGTAACCAGTTTCTGAGTGCCAGATGCATGAAAACTACTGTGCTAGATATAAACTGGGGTAATATTCCTGCCCTTCCAAAGATGCAGGCTGTTAGCATTCTCAGAATTTTGACTTGCCACAGATGTCTTTATGTCAGTCAAATAGTAGGTGCTCAGTAAACCTATTGGTTGAATGAATCAATCACTGACTTTAGTAATATAAAGAAGTAGTTATTAAAAAAGATTTCTGACTATCATCTGAATAGCTATGTTCACTGACATTGTCAGCTTATGCAAATAAGGTATAATTGTACCACAGAACATAAATATACCATCATATTTTTTATTCATGAGGATGACTTTTTAGACAACTCCATTTTATAGTATTTCTTTAGTTACCAAACCCACTAAATGCATTTGTAAAAAACTCAAATGATGAAAACACCTAAAAACTACTCTTTGCAAATTTTTAATACACAATGTATTTTTAACCAAAGTCCTTATTATATCTCTAGACTGATTTATCCACCATAATTTTAAGTTTGCTCTTATAAAAAAAAAGGTCACCATGTAAGGTGAAGAACATGTTAATTAACTTGACTATGATAATCATTTTACTATGTAAATGTATTTCAAGATGTCATGTCACACACATTAATTTTTACAATTTTAAAAAAATGGTGGATTTTTAAAAAATACTTAATATTTTAACCTGTAACAAATGATATTATAATGAAGTTCTAGCATAGCATACCAATGAAATGTTCAATCTGCAAGAGATATTAAATTTGATTTAGCATTAAGGCAGCAGTATTTCTAATCAGTTTTAAGAAATGAACTGCAGTATATCAGTAGTGAAGGTTAGAATCTCTATTTCATCCATTCCCCTTTCTTGTTTATATCCATATTAAAATACAGCATCTCAAACATATAGTATATTTTATACTATATTTTAGTATATTTTTATACTATTCTAGTTACTTTTTTTTTTTTTTTTACTGAAAATGAGAACTTTGAGTATAGATGGGATTTATTTCACTTCCTAGACTGATTTCATTCTATTAAACCACTCTATTGATTGCAAATCAGTTAGACTTAAATTTTCTCAAATAGATTTTCAAGGGAACTTCATGAAGCTGATCTTTGAATCAGTGGTGCTAATTCGATTTTATGTAGTGTTTGAAAGACTTTTCCATTTGCCAATTCAGTTTTGTCACCAGGATGGATTTGTGAACTGAGTTTTGGAATTCTAGCACGTAAGTCTTGTTAGAGAACACTTATAAAAATATGAAAATCTTAAAACTGAAGCATATTTTTACATGAAAACTGCCATTTCTTAAGGGAGACAGTTCTCAGAGCAATACAGCAAGGAGATTCGGGCCTTTGACCCTCAATGCAGCATTCATGACTCCCTGCCTTGGACACCGTCACTCCCCGCACTCAACCAAATTATGTTGAGTTGAAGGATCTCACTCTCTTTTAGACTGGAGCTTTATTATGTTTTCCCATGTGTACTACAGCACAGATTGCTTTACTTAAGATAAAGTTGTGAGTTCTTCAAGTTCAATAATCAACGTACCTCTGGTAGAAGTAAAATGGCAGTGTGTGTTCTGAGACCTGTAAACGTGTGCTTCTAGAAAAGCATAACTGGTGTTACAGAATGTTTCTGGCTTTTCATACGTTCATATTATGTATATTCAATAAAATTATGTCCAAATTATTTGACGGAACCCTAATAACCCTTTTCTTTGATTAATTTATCATCGAATTATGGGCAAAGGCAAGCCAAAAAGAATTTCCAAAGGACCTCAGATTTCACAGATGTATACATGAAACCTCTTATACTGTCCCAGAGTAAGTACTTTTTTCTGAGTTCAGTTATTCTTACAGATCCAGATATATTTTCTGTCTTTGATGCATTATAGAAGAAACAGCCATAATATCATTCTATAAATCAGACAATCCTAATGATTGGAATTATCAAATAATGAGAAACTTAGTATCTATTATGAGTTGAGCACTGGTCCAGGTGTGTCTCTCACCCTCACATCTGCTGAACAGCCCCAGAGTTATGTTCTAATAGTAGAGATGAGGAAGTAAGGACTCTAAGTGATTCACATTATAATTACTTGTTCATGTTATTATTACTGATAAAATAGAAAAATTTAATGTCCTGGGCCAGGGAGAGCTTCCTGATGGAAGGAAAATTGGAGAAATGACCAGAGTGGGTAATGAGTGATTTGAAAGGAGTATAGGGGCCAGGGAGGGGATCAGAGGTGGGGGAGCATGCTTATGTGGAGAACAGCTTGCACAAAGGCACATTTGGAAGAGACTATGGTTCTTTTCCAACCTGGACCCAGCAAACAGAACTAAGAGCAAGGATCCGATATTTCAGGATGTAGAGTTTGGAAACTATTTCACCCTCATGGAGCATGAGTCGCCCAGTCACCTTCCCCAGGGAGAGGGGTGTGAGTGACATCGCAGTGGCAGTGTGTTTAGTGGAGAACATGTTTCATGTTTCATATCACACATTGCTCACTGTCAGCTGTGTTCCCATCATTTTTATTATTTTAGTGGAGCGAGATTTGTTTCTATCACCCTTGTCTCCTGGTCTCTTCTTGGTGGGGAAGTGTATTGGCACTTCCTGGCTTTGTTCCCTGGCTCCTCATTTCTGGCTTTTGAGGGAGTATGATGATCAGATGGCCATGATTAGTTCTTTGGCTTGCATTTCAGATTATATATTAAGTAGCCATCTCCTCAGCCACTGAGGCATATGGTCAGCACTTTCCAGGGCTTAAAATAAATCTGCATTTAAACATGTGGAATTTTATTATGCCAAAAGAGAACTCAAATGGGGTTTAATCTCATTACTGGTGGTGCTGCACATGTTTACATGTGACCTTCTGGAAGAAATAGTACATTCAGTCATACATTCAGCTGCTGGACCCTTCTGGTGTCTTGACATTACGTAGATGTCCTGGGTGAAGCTGTCCTATGAAGTAGTACCCACCCTGAACTCTGCATGGTGCAGGATAACAAGAACGAAGTGAGAAGAAATTTGCCATTGATTTTCTGCAGATCAGTTATTCAGTTTTTTAATCAGACCTTTATTTCACACTTACTATAAATAAGATGTTTCCCCAGGTACTTGTATGATGGTGATCAAGACACCAAAGCCTGGCCTCCAGGTATTTATAAGAAAGATCACACTTTATGACTGATTAGAGGAAATTCATCCCTGCCCTGGGCCTATGCAGCCCTGTCATGGGCACCTGCCACCCTGACTAAACTGTGGCATGGTTTTCAGATTGCATCCTTGTGCCTTAAGTTACTTTGCACTTGGCATACAGTTAAAGCAATTAAATACACAATTACAAAACTAAGTTCTCAACAGATGATAGACAAGGCAACTACCTGATGCTTTGAGGGCTGCTTGGTCTTGACAAATGCCTGTACTGGGAAACTTCATTAAATTTCAATCTGTACCCTCTGACTATATACTGTTTCTTAGAGGAGCAAGTAGAAAATATTGGTTTATTCAGCATTTAGTTGAACATATACTTCAGGTTTTATACTGTAGAGCTACCTATTCCTTGTATGATTTCTTCAAGTACTACCATTCTAGGATATCAATAAAAAAATTTTACGACAAAAAGGAGGTTTATTGGCAGAGAATTGGTTCAAGAGCATTTTCTCATGTCCGTATGAACTTACTGAAGTCTCTTATATCAGGACTTTAAAAAATATTATCGGGCGTGTTATCGTTTCAATATGAGACATTCCTCCAAAAGCTCACGAGTGTGATAATGTGAGAAAATTTAGAGGTGGAATGATTGGGTTAACTAATCAGTGCATTAATATCCTAATAGGGATTAACTGAGTGTAACCAAAGGCCAGTAGGGAGGGTGTGGCTGAGGAGATAAGTCACTGGGGACGTGCCATTGGAGCATAAATCTCCTGAGCTGAGCTTTGTCTCTTTGCTTCCTAGTGACCATGTCCTGAGCCACTTTCCTCCAGCACACTCTTCTGCCTTGATGTCCTGCCTTACATGGTCCCAGAGCAATGGAGCTTACTGTCTGTCTTTAGACCTCTGAAACCATGAGTACCAAAGAAACTTTTCCTCCTCTACAAGTGTTTTTGTCTGATCTTTTGGAGTGAAAAGACTGACGAAAACAAGGTGTGGCGTGTCATCGAAATTAAAAACTAATTCAAAAAATTAAAAGCACCAAGCACAGATATTCAGGCTCTGGAGACTGAAAAATTTGGATTTGGATTCTGATTTCAGATCTCCTGCCTACTCATTTTTTGCTTTTTCACCATGGACAAGTTAGTAATCCTTTGTAAGGCTCATAATACTACTTCCTACATTCTTTGAGTGTTGCCAGGATTAGATGAGATAAAGCAAGCAAAGTGTTCAGCACAGCACTGACACCTGGTAAATATTCATTAAGTGGTAATTGTTGTAGTTGATGTTGCTGGTTCTTTTAAAAATCCATAGGGATTTATGGTATCAAAACTAAGGTTAGATATATCAGGACAGTGGATTTTCCATTTGTCTATGTAGAAATGGATGGATGGATATTATGTTGGTATGATTTTACATACTTACTGTGATTCACATTCACAATGGAGAGCATGTCTATATGTGTGGCATTGAAAAAATATTAACTAACACATAATGATCATTCTGAGCTCTAACCTGTGTGTTTCATATTAATTAACTTGTAATAATCCTGTGATGTAGATCTACTACCCTCCTTTGCAGGTGAGGAGACAGGCACAAAGATGAGATCATGCTGCTTAAAAACTTAGAGGTGGAGTTTGAAACCAGACACTCTGCCCAAGACTGTGTTCTTAATAAAAATAGTATTTTAAATTCCAGTAATAAACTCTTTTGTTAAGTTATATGGACATTCAATGCACATTGAAATTGGCAAGTGTGTGTGTATGTGTGTGTGTATGTCTTTGTGTGTGTGTGTGTTTGTGTGTGTGTCTGTGTGTGTTTGTGCGTGCCCACATAAGTATTCATTGCTTGAAAATGCCACTGTAGGATGGATTTGTAGAATATGTCTTCCTTTATGGTGCTCTTGACTTCCGTAGCCACATTTACATTTTTTTCTGTTTGTGGTTTGCTTTTCCTAGCAGGTTAATTGAATTATATGGCACATCATATGCAAAATGAGACACTAAATTGAAACCTCTCTCTGTTGCCCAGCAATGGATGATTGCTTCACATTGCTTGAAGTTATGCTTAAGCACATCCTTAGCATTATCCTCCCTATTTTTTCCCCTCACCCCCACTCAAGTTACTTATACAGTGGCTCTGTATCCAATTACATATCATCGAGTGGCAGGAGGATGGCATTAATATGGATTAACCGTGTTCCACAGGCCCGTTGGTGATCTTTGGCTTTTGATGCTGCATAAATGGATGTGTCAGTTAAAATATGTGCTGGGCTGCATTTAATAGCAATAGCACAATTGTAGCTTAAACTAAGTGGAATTTATTTTCCTCAGGTATCAGTGGGCACAGGAGCTGCCTTTCCATTGCTAGTTCAGCAGATTCCCGAGTCCACCCCGCTGTGTCCTTCCACCTTGACATCTTTAGTCTGTGTCTTGCCTCTTCTAGTTTATGTCTCAGTGCACAAAATGGCTGTTTCACCTCCTACCTCACACATCTTCATTCCAGACAGGAAAGTCGCAGGTGTTTCTCTCTGTATCTTTGGATCTGAACTATACCAAAAGTGGTATTGAAACAGTGAACCTGGCACATTGTTGCTCTACCTGCCAAAATCCAGTCTCTGTTGGTAAGACATCTAAATGTAATCAGCTGGCCGGGTCCACCACAATGTAAAACCCCTATTGGAAGGATGCTTTTCTGTTTAGTCTGTGTGACCATCGAACAACTCATATTTATAAAATGCCTACTATGAGCTCAGAGATACAGATCAAGAGGCACCATAACTCTGTTGTTGAAAGAAGCTTGCTGTCCAGAAGACAGGATGGATGAAGCAAAAAATTACTGCATACTGTGACAGAGGTACACCTGTCAGAGCTTTGACATGCCAGTAGTAGGAACAACATTCACAACTCCATATAACAGGAAGAGGAAATGTGAACAGCTAGTAGTAATAATAATGACTGATTTGCATTGTGTACTAACTACATCAGATTTTTTAAAATTATATAGAAATTATTAATATGTATTAGATAGATAGGTATATACAGATACTACTCACTTCAACCGGATGTCTTTTTATCCCATTTACAGCCAAGTAATGTAAGGCAAAAACTGAGTTAAATAACTTGTCCAACATCAAGTACTTAGAAAATTACAGAGCTAGAGATAGATGCAGTGGCACATGCCTGTAATCCCAGCAGTTTCGGAGGCAGAGGCAGGAGGACTGGAAGTTCAAAGTCAGCCTCAGCAATTTAGTGATATCCTAAGAATCTTAGGGAGACCCTGTCTCAAAATTAAAAAATAAAAAAGGGCTGGGCATGTGGCTCAGTCGTTAAGTGCCTCTGGGTTCAATTACTGGTATCAAAAAAAGAAAGAAGCCCAGCTGGAGTTGGAACACAGTCAGTATGCTACCAGAACCCTCTTAAAGTAAAGGAAGCTCCATTTGTATTTGATTTTCCCAAAACGAAAGTCCAAAACTTTCTTTGCTTACTGATGATGCTGAACCCTTTGATCCTTTCAGCATCCATCAAATTTCATAAGTTGGTCTTTCCCAGGATTGGCAGGTGTTGGCTTGGTCACCCAGTTGCATAAAAGGAAACTGGGCTAGAATGTGTTCAGATAGTAAATGACAAGTTGCAGTTGGCCAGATGTTCACCTTTCTCAAGTGGCTGTGAAATGGAGAGCTTTGTCATTCCTTAGCTGATAGACCCTCTTTTCCCCTAATCTTAACTATAGTTCAGTTGTCACTCACGTGAACATCCATATGTCCAGAGACGCTGTCTGCTTGCCTTTCCTGACTAGTCCTGGCTATAACAACTTCCTTATCTTGGCTCAGGTCTCAGTTTCATGACCTTCCTTTCAACAACCACAAGGCAGAGAGATTTTCAGAATGGCCCCATACGGTCACAGCCTTGTGGAATATCCTCCCAGGCTGTGAGGCTGACCTGTCACGGTGTTAGATGGGTGGACCCCCCTCTCATAATTAGCTTTTGTTATTTAGCACAGTCAATATGAAGAAAGGAGATTTTGTTCAGTGGGCCTGACCTACTCAAGTGAGACCATTAAAGCCCAAGGATATTTCTGAGGACAGAGATATTTAATCTCTGTTCAGTGTAGTATGATGTTCACATAACTCATAAAACATGAGTTGCAACAGGCAGGAGATTCCCCCTTGTTGTCTTTTAAGATGTAGAGACCACATGGCCAGGAGCCATGGGTGGCCTCGAGTTGCCTAGAGTGGCCGCAGACTGACTAGCATCAAATGTAAAATTAAAAAAAAAATTGGAGTATTAGTTTTATAACTGCAAGAAATTAAGTTGTGTCAGAACCACATGAACTTGCAAGAAGACCTGAGCTCTAGAGGATAGTTAAGTGTTTTTATTTTTGTTATCTTTTGCTGTGTGCTAGAAAGGCTTTACTAGTGTCCTGGCATATTCCATACTTCCTAACATCCCCTACAATGGCTATCAAGAAGATTGAAAGCAAACATCATGTGACATACTGATTAGCAACCACAGTTCTGTAGAACAAGGACAATGTCCAAGGTGAAGGAAAATTTTAAAATATCCAAAATTAGTAGACCATGCACTAAAGATTTTCCACATAGTGAGAAACACAATTTGATGCTCCTTGTCTTGCTGGGTGAAGTGCAGATCCTGTGGAGCAGGTTGAGGAGGCAAATGCTTTTTCTGTTGGTTTCTGCTTCAAAGGAGTTCTCTGGCAATTTATTTTAATCGTCATTAACATATGAAGATTGAGTTCAGGGTTAAAATGTAGTAGGCATCATTTAACCAGAACACACAGTGGTTTCACACGGGGAGAGAAAGGCTAAAGCTTTGTGGTCATGTGCTTTTTTGGTAACTATTTGCAAAGTTGGAATAAGTCACCTGCCTGTGATAAAATATGACCCTCACTCACTCTTGTAAATTGCTTTTGCCCACTCACATTTGGAGGTCATTAATCTTGTTTCCCTTTATAGATGGATGTCCAGCACATTCCTCACAATTGATTCAGCTTATAGTTTAGAGTTGTATAAAAAATTCAAAAGTGCAGTTGGAGAAAAATGTCACATCACAAGGGTACAAATGAAAATTGCTATCTTTATCTCAACTACAGAGAAACAGACATTTTCACAAAGGGACTATGAAAAGGATCAGAGGAACAAGACATACATAGCCAATAAAGACTCATAATTTCATAGTTTAGAAGGGACTTCTAAGGCCTGCACAATATAGGAGTTCCCCTTTTCAATATGGATAAGGGAACAGTCCTACAGAAGATGATTGAAAACATTCCAGATATAGGGGGACTAACTGTCCTATAAAATACCCATTATTTCTATGATCCCTTTACCACCTAAGAGATCCACTCAGTTGGAAGATACCTGTTTTGCAATTGTCATAGCATGCTATAGATTTTTCTGATTTTAATTCTTCCTTTTGTCCCTTCTCCCCTTCCTTCTATATATAATTTACTGCATGTTGGTAGGTACTTAGCATATTTTTCTAGAGCATCAATTCAGTGAAATTCTGGCTCAGTGATGAGAATTCTAGATACCACCTGCTTATCACCCACGTGACTGCAGGAATGACTGTAAAATATACTGGTTCTGTGTACATGGCCATGGTAATAATACTCTTGTATATGTTCTTTCTTTTCTGATGCTTTTCCTGATCAGAGTACAGTTTTGACAATGATTTTTTTTTTCCCAAAATACCTAATGGAGCATCCAAAATGAACATGTTAAAACATCTGGTTAGCTAGAAGGAAAACTGCTTGTACCTATAATGTAGGCCATAAAGTCAGGGCATACACCAGCCTCCTGAACTTCTTAATCTTCCATTGCAATTCAGAACAGAGTCAACGCTGAACCAAACCAAGTATATTAATTATAACCAAAGCAACATTCCACAGATGTTCAATCAGGAGGAAGAGAGTCTATGCCATAGAGCAAACACAAGGGGATTTAAAATCACATCATAATCAAATGAATAAATATTTGATTTTCTGTGATGTGCAAGGCCTGAAAATAAATGGAGTCTATTTGACAGAATTTCCCTCTCTGGATGGTCTCCCCTCATCACTGGAGTAAGGGCAATACTTGAGTACTGTGATTTCCTTTTGAAACGGTCTATATGTCAATCAAAATGTTGCCAAATAATTACTCAGCCCGTTTTTGCTTTCTTTTGAATTTGTCTCTAATTGTTGCCACTCATGTTTGAAATTGATGTCAGCTATTGGCTGAATATATTTACATTTCAGAGTCTCGAGGACTGAAGGTGTGTCTGGTAATTCTTTCAACTTCAGGGAACATATAACCATGCTTGTAAATTGCATTGCCCCATAATTTTACAAAAGCACATGAATAACTAAACAGATTTTTAAAAGATCCCCCCCACAGTCTCAGTGTTTCTACTTTCCAAAATGTGTCTGTCATATTCCTATGAGATGTTTCTGCTGATTTATGTACTTAATGTTTTCTCCGATATGTGGATGCTAACTTAAAATAAGTGTGGGGTGGCTAGGGAAGAATGGAGTTACTTTAGGTACAGGGAAGCGAAGGGAGTGGAGAGGGTTATGAGGGTAGGAAGGATAGTGGAATGAATCAGATATTATTACCCTATGTACATAGATGACCACATGACTGGTGGGATACATCATGGAGAACCAGACAAATGAGAAATTATACTCCATTTATATATGATGTATCATAGTGCATTCTGCTGTCATGTATAACTAATTAAAATATATAAAAAATTTTCACTTAAAATAATAAATTATGATAGTGTAAACAAGAACAACATATCATTACAACCTAATTGTTTTAAAGTAGGAATTGCTTCAAAATGAATTCTTTGGGACATATTTTTGCATGGTTGACTTCATCTTGCAGAGGTGGAAGAAGTCAGGTTGTCCACTCCTTATTTGAATGTATTTATGTGTGTTCAGGACTCACCCAAGGCTCCAAAGGTGGAATAAGAGATGATTTTGTTCTGTGAATATTGATACGGTAGAGCTGATATGCTGAACAGTAGAACGTTGTCAGAATCTGTGCCCTGGGTGGGGAAAAGTGGAGTTTAGAAGGTAGCAGGGAGATGAAGGGCACTGGGAAGGAGTGAACCCAGATCACCAAGAAGATGTGACTAATCGTTTTAGGAGGTGTGATGTGGAATCCGCTTTTCTCTCCTTGTGAGGTTTTCAGTTAGTTCAGTTAGTTTGAGTATGTTCTCAATCTCTTAAGAGTAATCTGTCGAACTCCATCCATTGGGGAAAAATGGAATAAAATGAGAGTTCAGGTCCAGGGTGTGCACAGGGTAAGTGCCCACTCCACCCCAGCCAGGCTTTTATCTTGATCTTATATTTGGATCAGCACAGGTGAAACAGATTGAAAATTCAAAAAATAAAAATCACGAGAATTTTACCATTCCAAAAATAAATTAGGGAAAGTAGTTTTTATTGGAGAATTTGGAGACATTATCTTTCTTCCAAAAAGTTTGCAAGTATGTTTGTATTGTGTTTTTCTGGTGAAGAGGGTAAATATGATATAAAATAAATATTATGCAATGAAAATAGATAAAGATGTGGTTAGTATTACAGGTATATTTTCAAAGCCAATATTAATTTTAGCTTTGTCTTAGAATACTTCACTGTACTGGGAATGCCCAGAAATCACTGAAGTATGAACAAGCAAGAGAAAGTTGTCCTTTTTTTTTTTTCCCCCTTCAAAACTTCTGATTTTAAATAAGAATGAGAAGAACAACTTTGGGGAAAATAGAATTGTAAATCTAAACTTTACCTTCTGATTTGAGACTGCGCCTTCTAAGTTCTTATTCCAATTTTCTATTTAATGAACCAATAAATGATTCATATTTAATGCAATGCTTACTTAAATGGTTATTGATTTGTCATAGTTATAGGCAAGCACTCTGCACTGAGATGCATCCTCATCCTGATTTGTCATAGCTATAATTAATGACATAAGTTAAGTATGTTCATGCATAGCATCACAGGGAGAGTATCTTACAAAGATAGTACAGGGTGCTTCAGAGGGGCACATACTATATCACATTGCCATATTCCATGTTCTTGTATTTGCCATGTTGCTGAGCACAGGGTTACCTACTTAGGTTCTACTATCTCTGGTTTGTTGAATTGAAATTGTTAAAAATATTTTAAAACTATTTCATCAAAATCTTGCAGAGAAAAATAACATCTGATCAGAAATCTAAATTTGTGGTCAGGGTTTCTATAGTAATTCAATAAAGCAATGCATTATCTCCTCTGTTAGAATTCTAAAAATATACTGTGTACCTCTTACTTTTTACATATGCCAACTAGGGCAACCACATAGAGCTGTTAATAAAGAGGTGGACAGGGTCCGTGAGGAGTTAGCACATTTAACAGACAGTTAGACAGAAACTTGGTGGGTAAGATGCTGTTCTGTGTAGCAGAAACTACATTGGCAATTCAGCCAGATTGGAGTTCAGTTCAGTAGGCGCAGCATTATAGAAGCTACTGCTTATTTGTAGTCTAATATGCACAAGGTCAGGCAGGGGATTATGATGTAGTCTTTCCTCTTGACAAGATTACCATCTTGATGGAGAAATCAAGAAAATAGGGATTAGGGGGATAGAAATAAAGCTAGTGACATGAAAACTGTGCTTTAGAATTCAAATAGGTGATTACTTGGTATGCTATAGGGATGAAAGAAGGCTCCATGGAGGAGATCAGATTGAGGCATATGCTGGGAACTTGAGCTGCAAGGGCTAAGAAGGGGCAACCTAGGTAGTGCTGCTGTTGAGAATGAAGCCACAGAGGCAGCAGTGCAAAATCTGTGATCAAGTTATCAGACCTAATCACCTTGTCCCAGAGGCTTCTCATCTTTAAGTGTTCAGTGACAAAATGACTTGATAATGACTCTTCGCTGCCCCTACAGGAGGCGGTCTCTGTTTGGGGTGCAGATATATTGAACTCATAGGTTCCATCTGAGCAGTTTGTCCTGAGCACAGATGCAGTTGTTGAGTACAGACTCTGAGCTGTGTTCAGGAACCACAGACCACAGAGGGGTCGAAGGCAGATGGGATGTGGTGGACTAGATGTTGTCCCCACTGGAGCTTAGGCACAACAGATCCGATGATGCGGACCTGGCGGGAGCAGTGGGACTCTCCTGAGGCTGACCAGCTTTCCTCTAGGCATGTCAGTAGTGCAAGGTTTTGCTTTTGTTTTCAGCAAGAGCAAAGTACAGTAGCATCTCAGATATTAGATATGTTCATTTTACTAAGACTTGATATCAACAAGTTTCATCACCCTGTAAGAGTGTCAGTTGGTTTAGTTGTTGCTTTTATGATTTTTCTTTGCCTTTAAAATAGGAGGTAATATCTCAGGTGGTAAAAATCATGAGTTTGGGTGCCAGACTCTGAGTGTGAATTTGGCTTCTATTTCTTAAGGACTATATTACTGCCGCAAGGTACGTAGTTAATATGATGTTCCAATTTTAAAACTCTTAAATAAAGATAAAAGCGATGTTTAAAGCAGTATGGAGATTCCTCAGAAAGCTTGGAATGGAACCACCATTTGACCCAGCTATCCCACTCCTTGGCCTATATGCAAAGGACTTAAAATCAGCATACTACAGAGATACAGCCACATCAATGTTCATTGCTGCTCAATTCACCATAGCCAGATTGTGGAACCAACCTAGATGTCCTTCAGTTGATGAATGGATAAAGAAACTGTGGCATATATATATATATATATATATATATATATATATATATATAATGGAATATTACTCCGCCATGAAGGATGATAAAATTATGGCATTTGCAGGCAAATGGATGAAATTGGAGAATATCATGCTAAGTGAGATAAGCCAATCTCAAAAAACTAAAGGACAAATGATCTCGCTGATAAGCAGATGAGGACACATATGTGGGGTAGGAGGGGTTAGCGTTAGGGTTAGGGTTAGGTTTCGGGTTAGGGATAAGGAGGGTGGTAAGAATGGAGGAAGGAAGGACTGTATAGAGGGAAAAGAGGGGTGGGAGGGGTGGGGGGGAAGGGAAAAAATAACAGAATGAATCAAACAACATTACCCTATGTAAATTTATGATTACACAAATGGTATGCCTTGACTCCATGTACAGAGAAACAACATGTATCCCATTTGTTTACAATAAAAAACAAAACAAAACAAAAAACAATGTTTGCCTATAAGGCCTAACCCCCCACAAGCAGCTGCAAAAGCCCCCCCACCTCTTGGAACCACACCCCGGCAATATGGCGCATATCCTACTTGTCTTCCGGAGTGTCAGTTTCCCGCCAGTGGGGCCCTGCACCCAATCACTCTCCACTGCCCTGCCTCAATCCCCTAGCAACAAAGCTTGCCCAATCACCTACTGCCCCATCCCAAACCCTGGCCCATGAGACTTCTCTCCACTCTATAAAAGTGCGTATATTCTCTGAATAAAGCGGAACTTCTCCAGTGGACTGGCAGTTGGTGTTGCCTCGTTCTTTCGTTGCCTATTAATGAAACTATATTCACCACATAATATGGTAATTAAGGACTTAGATAGGCCTGAAAACTAGTCTCTGGTTTGAATTTCTGTTCTGCCTACTAAATAAATACAAGGACAATGTATTTAAACTCCTTGTCTCAGTTCAATCACCTAAAAAAATAGAAGAAATAATGGTTACAACTGAATTATAATAAGAATCATGAACACTTCAGCCCAGAAACAAGTATTTAAAAATTGTTAGTTATTACTACTTTAAGGATTGTTTTATGAATGTAGGAGATAATATTAGTATAGTGTTTGGCAAACAGAAATATTTAATGAGCTACAGTACTTGAGCCTAACAGAAAGCTCAAATGTTCTGAGTCCACAGTCTTGGGAATTTATTAGCAAATATTTAAAAATTAGGATCCTTAATAAAATGAATTGGCTACGCTGATTTGCCTAATTATATCATAGTATTCTTATTTCTAAAATCCTAAAATGCTTTAAGGAAATAGGACAGATAGAGAATTCACAATCAAAACAAAGTCTTCTACAAAGGACCAGCTATTATCTCATTTTACAGGCCAAAATTACACAAACAACAAAACAAAGCAGAAACCTAAGACCTAAGTAGGTTACAAAATGTACTAAGCTAATTGCAGGGGAATTTATGGGATCAGCCCAGGATTTCAAAGGACTCTGAGGTGCCCCTAGAGGAAATGTAGGCCTGGACTGCAGTGACCCCAAAGCAAAAATAGTGTCCGGACCAGGGTAACTTCAAACATGGATTTGCCCCTTCCATATTTGCTGTTTTTCCCTCATATGACTTCATTAGCTTTCTGATAAGGAAATCAGGATTTAGAAATAAGAAGTGTTAGCTGGGCGAGGGTGGAGACACTCACCTGTAATCCCAGCAACTTGGGAAGCTGAGACAGAGGAATGGCAAGTTTGAGAACAGCCTTGGCAGTTTAGCAAGACCATGTTTCACAATGAAATACAAAGGACTGGGAATGTAGTTCAATGGAGAGGTGCCCATGGGTTCAGTCCCCCATACTGAAAAAAAAAAAAAAAGATTCAGAAATGGGAAGTGTTATTGCCAAGTTCATATCATTTTTCTGCAATTCAGATCTGTTAAATCCAGACCTCATTCCTCTAGGTACCTTGAAATTCCCCTGGGTCATGCTGTGCCTCCCATCAATCTAGGTATTCCAGAATTTATTTCATAATGCTCTTATATCCCTTGGGTTGACTAAGAGTTCTATAAAGTTATTCTATTGAAACAACTGTGACCCTTTCCCTACAAAAGTAATATAAAATTTGATTTGTAGCTTCTCAGGCAGAAGTTCATTCTACCTATGCACTCAAGTGTTCCAGATTTCAAGGTTACTCTAGGTCTCTGTAGATATTAACTACATTATAATCTTTTGTGTTGGAGCAGCTAGGAAATGAAAGGATTAAAGTATATCCCATTATTACACACTTTTGTTTGATTTTTTAAATAACAGGATAGAGTTCCCATGGAGATTCATTCAGAGCTTAGAAGTCTTCTGTGATATCTAAAAGTTAAAAAATATTATTTAAAAGCTAATGAATAAAGTCCTGGGGTATGTATTAGGGTTCTCTAGAAAAATGAAACCAGTACATTATCTATACCTAACAATCAAGGGATTTATTTCCAACTCTTGGCTCATGGCATTGTGGAGACTGGTAATTCCAGAATCTTCAGGGTAAACCAGCAATCTGAAGATCCAGGGAAGAGGTTCGGTTCTGCTCTGAAGGCCAGTAAAGGCCATTTGCTGGAAATGTTACCTCACTTTTTCCTCAAGGGAGGTCAGGCTTTTTTGTTGAGGCCTTCAACTGATTGTGTGAGACCCGTATGCAATACGGAGGGTAGTCTGTTTTATTCCAAGTCTGTTGATTCACATATTAATCTCATATTAAAAAACACCTTCAAAGAAACCTCTAGAATTCTGTTTGACTTTGGCCTAGATAAGTTGACACAAAAAATGAATCATCACAGGTCCATACCTTGTCAACTCAGCACTCACAACTATTTCCTGATATGTCATAAATCTTAAATGTCTCCCTAAGGCCATGTGTTAAAGTCATCGTACCAACCTGGCACTCCGGGGAGATGGTGGAAACTCTAAGGGGAGGGGCCTAGTAGGAGGTGCCCATGGAGACATGTCCTTAAGGAGGACAGTGAAAATTCATCCTTCTTTCTCTCTTATTCAGTATCCTGGCCATAAGGGTAACAGCTCTGATCTACTGTGTCCTCCCCACCATGATGTGCTGCCTCACCTCAGGTCCAAGAGGAATGGGGCCAGCCGATCATGGACTGAAACCTCTGAGACCATGAGACAAAATAAACCTTTCCTCTTGATAAGTTGATTATCTCATTTATTCATTACAGTAACAAAGGTGCCTAACCTGTCTCCTTAAGCCCTGCTTAGTCTCCAAATAGAGACAATAAGAAGATCATGTTTCTGACTAGCATGATGTGACTCTCTTGTACACAACCAAAAAAGGACAGACTTACCCCCCAAAAGATATAGAGTCCTAAAATGTCCTTGCGATGTTACTCTTCGCCCTGATATCCTCTCACTTAAATATAATGACATAAAATTAACAGTACTTATGCTATTATATAAAGTTAATATATCATCTTATGTTTCATGAGGAAGGGATAAGATAGATGTTATGGTTTGGATGTGAGGTGTCCCCTAAAAGCTCATGTATGAAACAATGCAAGAAGGTTTAAAGGAGAAATGAGTGGATTGTGAGAGCCTTAACCCAACCCATGAATTAACCCTTGATAGGGATTGACTGAGTGGTAACTAAAGGCTGATAGGGTGTGGCTGGAGGAGGTGGAGCATTGGGGGTGTGGCTTTGGGGTGTATGCTTTGTATCTGGTGAGTGGAGTCTCCCTCTGCTGCCTGATCATCATGAGTTACTTCCCTTTTCCACACCATGATGTTCTGCCTCACCTCAAGCCCAGAGGTATGGAGCCAGCCACCTATGAACTGATACCTCTGAAACCATGAGCCCCTAAATAAACCTTTCCTCTTCTACAGTTGTGCTGGTCCTGTAGTCACAGCAATGAAAAAGCTGACTAATGCAATAGGGAATAAAACAAAGATATTCAAGTAATAAAAGATATTCAGGATACCAATATGTGCACATTCAAACATATAATGAAGAAATATTCAAGACAATAATAGTCCTCATTTCTGTATTGTTACATATGCAACTGGTATTTATAACTTCTTTTATTATCCATTACCTATTCCTTATCCTCTACAAGCTCCTCAAATGGTCATAGTTTTTGCCTGGTTGGGTGACATAGACCATGAATCTTTGAAGGGTCTAGGCCATTAGTAGTCCTGCCTGAATTGGTGGTTATAACTTTCCACTGAAATTCATCATAGCACTTGGTAATACTATGTGATGCCTTGAGGAGCTCTATATTCCAGACAGGTTCCTCCTTATCCTGATTGCAGAGCAACAGTTTGATTTTTCTTTGGTGGTCAGAATCAGTCACCTCAGCTAGCAAAGTCCCTCTCTTTTCTGCCTGTTGATTCAGAGACATAGGATCTAACATCAACAGGTGGCACTTTTAACTTCTGATTGAATGGAAACATCATTTTTGTCTCCTGGTAAGAAGCATTGCTTTTTTGCAACTGAAACTTACAGTCAGCAGAATATAAAGTCATGGGAAGCAGAAGTAAAAAATGTCACTTTTGGGTCACTGGTGGTAAAAGTGACTGATGCCACTTTCATTTTCTCCCCATCCCCTGATTCTGGGACCTGTATAACCTGGCTATGGGAGAAACAGCCCCATTTTTTAGATGCTAATTCAGAGAATCTGAAGTCTTCAATAATCTTGTTCCAACCCTGCAAGGAATTGTCACCCACCCAACACTGTAACTGAGGCTTCTAAAGGCCAATCCAGCTGCTTCAAGATGGTTGAGAACATGGTAACACTGGTGCATTTCATTGGGTCCATTGCCAAACTTTATTTCCCACAAAGGAAGTAAGTTCCTTGATCAAAAGCAATGCTCTGTGGATGACAGAGAGCAGGTATTCTGTAACTTCACAGGTGGTGTTTTTTTGGCAGAAGCTTTGTATGCAGGGAAGGTAAATCCATATCCAGAATAACCATCTGTTTCACTAAGGACAATATACTGCCTCTTCCATGATGGAAGTGCTACAATTTAATCAGCCTGCCACCAGATGACTGGCTGATCACTTTGGAGACTGGTGTCTTACTGTGTTCTCTGCTGCTATGTTGGTTTTCATTACTGGCAGATTGTGTCAGCCATGGCAAAAGGCAGGTTGGTCATGGTGAGTGGACATCCATGTTTCTGAACCTATGCATAAGCTCCATGTCTGGCACCATGACCACTTTGTACATGGATACATTGGGAAATGATAGGGATGGCTAAGGAGAGAGGCTGATTGGCATCCACAGAAGGTATCATCCTATCTAGTTGATTATCAATCTACTCCTTTTCCAAGTTCACTCTTTAGTGAGCATTCACATGTTTTTGCCTGTTTCAAGAGGTCACATAGCTCATCCAAGCCTTCATTGTCACTAATTACCAAATCATGTTCACTACAAATCCCTAACTCTCCAGCCAAATCATGGGCCACATTTCTTCCAAGTAAAGAAAATAACTAGGTAAAATATTTGAAGTATGTGTGCTGAAGGCTTTCCCTTCACCCTTATCCTTTAGGAATGTGCCAGAAAAGGGCCTTAGTTCTATGCTGTCTACTTTGTGTGCCTGAATATCTTGCAGAATTGTCTGTAAATCAGTCTCAAGTCTTCTCTTCCTTTGTCAAGTGATAGTTGAGAACTTTGAGGTTAGAGGTGCTGATTTTGAGAGAGAAGGTGAAATAGCTGGAATGGGGACTGTAGATATTTCAGAACTTCTTGATGCACTGTACTTGTGCTTTCAGGGTGAGCCTGATAATGCATATACCAATTCTGTTGGTGATGGAGTGTTTCTGGGCACATCAAACTTCTGGGCTTTTTACATCAGATAAACACCTAGTTCATGATGGACAGGTTGATGGGCCATGATTAAGCAAGCATTCAGTCTTTTCCAAGGCTCACTGGCAGTCCAAAAGCTGTTTCTCAAAAGGAAAGTGATGTCAGCTGAGGTTCCATGCTATGATTAGCCTGTTTGGGTGTGCCAAAGACTTCAAATAAGCAACTCTATCTGCAGTTGCCACTTTGCTGGAGCATGTGGCCCAAGCAGCAGAACTAACATGGCAACCTGCACCTGTTGCAGAGCCTTCTCTTATTCAAGTCCTTATTCCAAAGTGCAGCATGTTTGGGTCCCTCTGTAACTAGCCTGGAGTGGCACACCCAAATTATGAATTTTTTGACTCCCCAAATCTAAAGAGGACCAAGAAGTATATAGATTCTGGGAATTTAAACTTGTAGTTCAGGGAATTAAAAAGGGTGCTAATAGTTGTTTGGTTGGCTCAAACATGAACAAAGTATATTTAATTGGTTCAAAAAGTGATCCACAGTAAATTAACTTGAAATACTAGACCTACTATCTAACACTTCAGAGGAAGGGAGTCAAAGGCTTAGGGAGATTGGCTTGGAAGAGTGAATTGGTCGCTGAAGATCTGCTCACTATTCTTGGGATGATTTATACTACAGCTATGAGAAATACGTTTGTGGAGACTGCCCCAGCATCCTGGAAGAGCTCTGAGATTGCTTTTCTCTGAAGACCAGAAAGTGGTCACTGCTGCCACTGACCTAGGTAGCACCAAGTGCACGGTACTCAGTGCCCCAGGGTGGCATAATTAGCAGCATGATGAGCAGACTCAAAGCCACAGTTAGAATAGGCTGAGGGGGCAGGCCTATGGCATCTGGTACTCAATCACTGGGTTTCTAGATGTTAAACAGGTGGGGCACCTACTAAATTCTCTATAAGTGAAAGAGTTCAAGGTCAAGTGAACAAAGGTCTAACCTGAACCATAAAGCAGTGACTCATAACCCCTCTCTTAATTCCCAGATTTGAGGCATTATACAGATCCAAACTCCTTGAATGAAGGGGAGGAATGAGACAGACATTTTTCCATCTCTGTATAAAGGGAATATACAAAGGAAGTTTTAAATGTTTATTTTTTTAATTTTCAATTTTTTTTTTAGAATTTCTTGGAAATTTTTATATTTGAAACAAGAAATTTCATAAGAATTTTATTAAATTTATAAGAATTTTGTTCTTATCAGATTGATGTTTTATCATTTAAAGTTTTCTCTAGCTAATGAAGGAGAACTCTACAGTTTTAATTGTATATGAGATAAAAAAAAATCATTTGGCAGAGTGGTAATTAATTCCCCTTGAAATTATTTAATGATACAAATTGCCTCTTTTCACTGACAATTATATATATTTGTTGATTCTCCATTTCTTGGGAGTTTCCTGTTCTATTGTTGTACTTCAGTTTTATCCTTGCTATTTTGCATCTCTGTAATTAGTTTTTCTGGTATTTTTCTTCAATTGAGTAGTTAAATGTGATTTGAACTTTATGTGATTAAGTCTAATGGATTGCATTTCCTGCTGCCTTCATTTGACTGGCAATATAGGCAAACAGAAGCAAACGCAGTTGATGAAAGAATTCAAATATTCATCTCCTGTACTGGAAATTTCGAATACCCAAGTCTTCTTTCTCCTTCCTTGATAATAGTTCTGTCAAAGTCTTTAAATTCACATTCAAATTTATTATACATTTTTTCCAAACCTAAATAATCGGCATAATTTATACTAATGGCCTAGAATACTCACATAATTATTTTTTCTTTTTTAAAGAGCTAGTATATCTAGTGGATTGGTATTGTTTTTATATTAACATACCTGGATATTTCAGAAGCTATAGTTTAGTCACATTATTACAAGTAGTTAATTTTCTTTGTACCAAAAAGAGGATCCATCTTTCAAGAAAAGTGAAATCCTTTCTGTGTCTCCTGTTCACTCAGACAGGCATCCTGAGCTAAAACAGGATATATGCATTCAGATGGAGCATTTTAACAAAATGTGTGACATTACTTGCAGCCAATTTGGCTGTCAAAGCTCAATAACAGCAAGTTACAACAGAGTTTACAAAAACTAGAGTAAGGAAATCAAAATCTCCGGTACCCAAGGAATATCTGTTGTCTGGTACTGGGCTTGTATTTACAAGGGAGGTTGCCAGGATCTTGCTGCAGTTTGCCTCATAAAGAGAGCTTTCACCACCATAATAAAAAACATGAGAACATTAGGAATGGCAGAATGTTACTGGACTGTTTTTTTGTGATGGTACAATTTTATGTGATCTTTCCAAAGGATGCCTTAGGAAAGAAATGGTCCTGCCAACTTGCATCAAGTGTTGAGAGCAGAAAGTCTTTAAACCTGCGCTGTGTGTTGAATACCACGGGAAACCCAGAATCTAGAGGAGATGTGAAGTACTTTTAAATTACCTTTGACCTCATGCTGATTGTCTCTCAGTTGATGATGAATTATCTTGATTTCAGCCTGATTGGGGAATTTATTACATGGGTTTCCATCAAGATGGATGAAGCTCTGCTTTCTACAGGCTTTTTATTCTGCTGAGAGCTTACCCTTTAGCAACCAAAATAGACCATCTTGTTCAGCTAAAATATCAGTAGTATCTTTTGAACCTCCCAAAGCATTACTGCATTTTATTGTCTGTTTGGGGAATTAGATGATAAGAGAAGGAAACAAAAATGTGAATTTTTCTGCTCCCCTCCCCCAATTTGTGTAGAGAGAAGAGCATGGACTTCAAAATTAGTAAGCATTATGGAGTGGCAGGTGAAAACATTGGCATTCTGGTGTCAAACATTCATGCTTTGAGTTACCAACTAACAATTATCTTTCTGATGAGGCAAGTTCCTTAACAACTCCAAATTTTTGCTTTCACATCTGTAAGATATTGACTAATTTTGTAGAGTCTTGAGGAAGACTTGATGAGATGCTCCATATATGTTGCCAGCCACAGTCCCTGTCATGTCATAAGCCTAGAAGAACAATTATATATGCCGTTTGAATACCAGTTTTAGCAATGGCTAGCTAGGCAACCCACCCTAAAATATTTTAATTTCTTATACCTGTTTCCTCATCTGTAAAATGAAGTTAATGATACCCAATCTAGAAACCTATTTTGAGAACATGAATAATAAAGTGCCAAGTTTTTGATCAACTTAGTAGTTGGTCAGTGTGTATCTCTTACTCCTAAATCCAAGTAACAATAGTAACAAAACAGCAGTGAAGATTATTATAAGATAATAATAGGTGCCAATCACTATGCGTAATAAATAAAGCCAGCGCCCTGCCATTGTAATTTAGTGAAATGATTCCATGAATCAGTAGCATGAATTTACAATTCTGTCAATCACTAGGCTGTTATTGCTTTGTGTTAAATAACTTGTAGCTTTTGCTTTGGGTCCCTGTATCATAGTTTCTGTCATATTGTCATATTATTTTTTATTTGTCCATCAGGAAGAAATCAATTGTTTTTCTCTGAGGCTATCCAGGTTCTGATACAAGAAAAAGTCAGATTGGATTTAAAGACTGGAGGTTATGAGCCATGTTGGGATTCTCAGGTGAACTTTCTGTCTCTACAGAAGGAATTTTTAAGTGGACCCTGGAAGGTGTCAGAGGGAAAGTCAATATGAAATCTCATTGTTTGCCACACAACAGGAAAAAGCAGGGACCTGTTATAGTTTGGATCTTTGATGTCCCCTAGAAAGCTCATGTGTCAGGCTATGCAGGAATGCTCACAGGTGTAATGATCAGATCATGAGAGCTATAACCTTATCAGTGTATAAATGGGTTAATAATTTGAAGGGACTAGTAGGTGGTAACTGTATGCAGGTGGAGCACTGGCTGAAGTAAGTAGGTCATCGTTGGGTGCCCTTGGAGATTAGATCTTGTCCCTGGACCCACCCTCTGTCTTGCTCTCTCACTTTCTGCTTTCTGGCTGACATTAACTGAATAGCTATCCTCTGCCATGCCCTTCTGCCTCATCTGGGGCCCAAAGCAATGGAGTCAGGCCACCACGAACAGTACCTCTGACAGTATACTTTTCCTTCTCAAAGTTGTTTTTGTCAGGTATTTTGGTCAGAGTAATGAAAAGCTGACTGACACATCCCCACACCAGGAATCTCAGTACATTCTCTAATGCTGCCTGGGACTGTGCATCTTTTTAAAGAGGAAGAATATTAAATCCTTATGGATAAATCGTTTCTTTCAATGTTTTCAAGTGATCATTTTCTGAAAATATCCCTTTTTCATTTCTTGGCAATACTTTTGTCAAGGACTTTGCATTCAAGTCAAAATTCTTATCAGATTCCTTTAAAACCCAATTAACCATCCACATTTTGTGTTAAAAGAAGCACATTCTGATGATTGATTTCTTTATAGCCACCATCCTTCTCCTGAATTCTTAGCTGTCTGCAAGGATGGAAAACAATGGATTGATTTAATGTATCTGGGCACTTAACACAGAACTTTAATAAGAATGTCAGGAATTGCCATTAGAAAGGATGCTGCCATTTATCTGCTCATTTCCCAAGAGCAGAAAATCTATTGCAGTGATTTGAATAAGTTTCAATGAAGTATGGAGACACATTGGATTTCATGACCTCCTTTTTGGGTCAAGGTACCAATTTTCCAAGAACAATTACTTTAAAATAACTTTATATGTGTGTTATATTGCTTTGAGAAAAGGAGATAGAGTTTTAGATGACTAATTTTCTCAACCTCTGCTCTCTGAGTTTTTAGGTCTGGTGAAGCTGAATGAAGTGCATAAAAATTTTAAACCTGGATTATCAAAGTATATTCTGAAGTTTTTGTTTTTAGTTTTGGATCCAGTACATCAGCTGCTTGGTTTCAAAATGGTTTACTGATTGGTTTCAAAATGGAAATCATTAATTTACTATAAAATGTGAGTTATTTAAAAAGGAATATTATATAGTGACTGTAACATTCAGTTGGTAAATCAGTACTTCACAATTTTGTGATTTTAGAGAATTCAATCCTGCATCTTTTTCTTGTAACAAAAAATGTAAATAGTTGAACTCTGTTTACTTAAGTTCTAAAATTCTAAAGATATAGTCCTTTGAAGGTATAACTATATATCACTTAAAATTCTTAGATAAGTCTCAGTCATTCACAAGGATGATGTGTCATAATTTTGAGACTGTATTTTTATTTTAACATCAGTTTTTTTCATAACATTCCTTGTGATCTTGTGATTGTCACTTGCCTTCCCTGACTTTGCACAATCTAAATAAAAATGAGAAATTTTCCCAATGGTCTCTAAGGATTCTTCCAGTTGTAACACTGTCTGTTCATAATGAACACTTTGAAATTATACAAAGTATGTGATTCTCAGTATTGTAGGAGACAGAAGGCAAAAAAGACACCATATCTGCCCTGGAGAATGTTTTTGATGTTAACTAAATGAGATTCACATGCTTCATAAAATCACCAAAATTAAGTGTAAAATGTGTACTTAGATTCAGTTTTGAGGGAAAAGAACTGATAAATTTCTTAAGAATTTTGAATAGTATATAGTGAATAAAATTGGAGGGTGCATTGTCAGAAATGTAGTACAGTGGTTATCAAAATGTAATCAGTGATAGCATGGGGCTGGGTTTCTCTAAAATGCTTTCAAGTGGTTCAGGAAAGGAAATCTGTTTTCATATATTGTGAGTGAGCTGTGCCATTAACATAGACTGGATACATTTGTGTGTTTACACAGTATCAGAATTTATTGAGGAACAATTCACATGATCACCTTTATCCATTTTAGTTCACCAGAATACTCATGGTTCACTTGGCATCAGGACTGTGACAATCACAAGTTCTTTTAGTCCATTCAAGTCTTAATTACTAAAATCTTTAATATTCAAGTTACACATTACACTGTACATAATATCTAAGTTACAGAATAGCTAAGAAAGGTTTAAGGTAGCCACATAACTACAAGAGTTGGGTGAAAGCAAAGGGAGAGAGCAGATACAAAATGCAAAAGGGTCACTACACATGGTCACATGGTCAGAAGCAGCAGAAGGACTTGTTCAAGGCAAGAGTCCAGACAGAGGGCAGGCACTTTCTACATGGGCCCCTTCAAGTACAGGGATGGAACTGAGCTAAAGTTCTGGGGACAGAGTTGGGAGTTCATCCTTTCACCAAATGGTCCAATAAGATGGCAGATCTGTGTGTGCCACCATACTGCTATCTGATGTACCCTTCCTTTTATGTGTCTCAGGTGAGAGAATCGCATTGTTTGGTGGTCTGGTATGTTTGATAAGCTTCTGGATCTGGTTTCTCTGATGTGGATTTGATGCATCCATGCATCAGGGTTCCTCTGATTTAATTCAAGAGGTTCACAGGTGGTCGTTTTTATTAGCACAATTAGTTTATCATTTTGCGCCTTAAGATTGTACTGGGGCATATTCTTTCTCATAAATTCTAGTGGTTATCTACTTAACCAGACAAGTTACTAATTCATTTTGCCTCAGCAGTTGTACTCAAAATGCAGTAGCTCAGGGCAAACTGCTACTTTAAAAACTGGAGTAGCCAAGGGCAGAGAGCCACTGTTCTATAGAAGATGGAGTAATCCAGAGTAGGGTGCAGCCTGCTCTCCAAACATAGAGCACTAAGTGGTATTTTCCATTTATATTTCTATTCATGATTGAATGTACAATGGAGTTGTCATGTAGCTCCATGATACCATAACAGATTTAATGCAGAAGATATGAGAATCCAATTATCTTCTATTAAATAATAGTGATGTGTGAAAAGTGAAAGCAATGCGACTCTTCTCATTAACTTTATTTTGAATATGATTATTTTTCTAAAAACTTATGTGAACACATGGTAATTGTTAATTTGAAAGAAATACATATTTTTGACAAATTCTTGTATGATAAAAATACAGATAAAGCTCACATAAACATAAGTTCTCTGAGTCTCTGAGTCCCTGATAGTTTATCAGAGTGTCCATGGGTGCTCAGACCAAAATGTTTGAGGAATGTTAGCCTAGAGCACTCAGTAAGTAGTAACAGTCAATAGGGCCTGCCTAGTTATTGAATTTTCCTGGCAGGGTTTACTTCTCTCGCCTAATTGTCTAAGCGGATCTGCAGGCTAACTATCATGGTAACTCCCTAAAACATGCTCCGTCAGAGACCCAGGCCATGGGTTCTTTCTGAACATGTGACTTTGCCTTTCTCAACACGTGACTTTTAAGGTTGTCCTACCAGACACTGGCATACAGTCTCCTGAAAAAGGGAACGTGTGTAGAGGAGCAGAAGTGGGAAATTGTTACTAGCAAGACTCAGAAGTGTGACTCATCACTTGCACTTGATCTCCTAGAACAGACTCCTATAGCCAAATACAGCTGCATTGAAGGCTGGGAAATGTACCCCCACTGTGTCTGCAGCCTTACCATCTTAGTATAGGTCCACCATCTACTAGTGAGGTAAACATAGGTTGATTATATAGCTACTCATTTTTAGTTTCATCAAACATGGAATATGTCTGATAAACTAATTTCCAAGATTTTGGAAGGAGCTTGCACAAAAGTGTCTAAAGAATAGATAGGTATGAATTTATCAAATAATTACATGTAAGATTTTTTTAAAGGACTATCACCCAGAGAACCTCAAATAAAAAATAACATTTAGAAATATATATACAACTTGTAATAAAAACAGTCATAACATGAGATCTTGTGTGCTGTGGCTAGTAGAGATCATGCAGACTTTTCCTGGGCATCCAGAAAGATGGGCCAAGTTTTAGTTAATGTTTTCATGGAAGAATTTGAGTTGGAAGTTCTTGAGGGATGGCTCTGAAGTATCTAATTTATGTTAGCTGTGCACCTTTATCACGCCCTTGAGAAACTCTTCCTGTGGGACTCATTTAATTTTTATGTAATGGTGACTTTCCCCATCTGCCTTCTTCATAAGCCTTTCATGCCTATTAGCTCCAGAGAAGAAGATTACTACTGTATTCTACTCAGTATATCATGAAAACTTGATGCCCATTGTAAGCCTTTGGGTAGATATTTATTGAATGGATCCTATTTGTATGAAAATACCAAAGAGGAGGTCACTGCAAGGAGGGAAATTGAGAATTTGTGATAGAGGAGACTTTACCAAGTGGAAAGAGAAGGCTGAAAGGTAACTAAAGTGCAGCAATAATGTAGAACGTCAAGAAGCAGGGAATCTAGGTTGATTCCACAATCTGGCTATGATCTCACTGATCAGCGGATGATGACATATAATGAGGGGTGGGAGGGGTTAGCGTTAGGGTTAGGGTTAGGTTTAGGGTTAGGGTTAAGGAGGGTGGCAAGAATGGAGGAAGGAAGGACTGTATAGAGGGAAAAGAGGGGTGGGAGGGGTGGGGGGGAACGGAAAAAATAACAGAATGAATCAAATAACATTACCCTATGTAAATTTATGATTACACAAATGGTAAAATGGTATGCCTTTACTCCATGTACAGAGAAACAACATGTATCCCATTTGTTTACAATCAAAAAAAAAAAAAAAAAAAGAAGCAGGGAAGGAGTCCATTACTGTAATGTTAGGTGACTCATCACTGCAATCCTTGATCTCTCCAGTCATGGATACAAGAAAGAATTACAACAAAAGGTAAAACAATCTAAGTTTTAAAATCATTAAACATTTGGAGAGTTTTCTAGAGCCTGCATAGTGATACTGAAAGATAAAAACTGGCAAGAGTCTTAAGGGATGGGAAGTTATTAAGCAGTGGAATGATGGTTTCTAGGAGGCAACTCAAATATTTGTTTAATGAGCAGATGATAGTAGATGCATAAGTGATGAAAGAAATTTTTCCTTTTATTTCATGGCCCTAAAAGCAAATGGTAGCAGGAGAAAATCAATTTCCACTTAGGATAAACAGATTGAAGTGATGCTTGCTGAAGAGTTAAGCATTTTAGGAGGGTTTCCTTTAAAGCATGAATACCATGGAACATAGTTGGTCCAGAAGTTGGGTATGCAGAAAGAATCAAATAGAGGAATGATGGGGATGATGTTTTGAGGAGGTGTTCGGGGAGGAAATTGCACAGGGTTTGTTCACAGACTGGAATTGTGGAAACTGAGTGAGATATTCACATTAGTGGATAGAAAAGTGATTTTACAAAGTTTTCATAATATTAAATAATCCAGTTTTCCAACTGGAGTATGGATATGATATCCAAGCTTGTATCTCCAATGCCAACTTATTGATTTACCCTTGAAATACATTGAAGAAAGCAATTTCTTTGCAAAGCACCTATTCAAGTCATGTTTAGCTAATGTTTCCTTAAATAGTCTACCACTTACAGTCAAAAATTTTTATTTTAATGAAAAGAGGAGTGAATATATAATGCTTTCATAGGTGTAAAAAAGTGAATAAAACTGAAGTATGTTTTGACAGCCTATGGCTATGACATGATCAAAGAGTTTCATAATGCTTGTTAACATGCTGTTGAGTCTGGATCAATCCCCAGTCCCACCAAAAAACAAACAACAACAACACACAAAACAAAAAAACAAACAAACAAATGAGGTTTATGGGCTTTTGTTTCTGTAAATATCAATAATTCAAACATTTATTCAATGCACAAACACTGAGTGTTCACTATGAAATGTATTATACACTAGGTTCTAGAGATATGAAGATCAATAAAATGTGAGAAAGTGCATGCCTTCAAGCATCACATGTATTGGTTGTTGAAATAAACATGTGACAAATGAATATGTAACATGTACATGAGCCACAGTGAAAGAATTCTTGAGATGCTGCCTACCTGAAAAGAGCAGGGACATGTCACAGGAGCACATATTGCCTGCTCGGAGCCTCAATAGACGTTGCATCTAACCTGGGATGGAAGCCCTTTCCATCCCAGAATAAGCAAGCTACTTGTGACAAGCCGTGAGAGTGGGAAACAGCATGTTGTGTTCCGAACACATGGGGACTTGTTAGTTCTGAAAGGTGGGTATGAGGAAAATGGTAGGAACGGTACTCAGGACTTTAGGCAGAAACCAGAAAAACCTCCATACTTTGCCGCTGGTTCCGGCTCACTCTTGCAGGTGTTTGGAGCCTCATGAGGAAGCAGCTGCCTATTGAATGAAGGGGACATAATTGAAGAGAAAGTTCATGGTCATATTTGCTTGTGTGTTTGTTTTTAATCATGTCTGCATAAGAAAGGCACACAGGTGAAGAATTGATTGCAATAAGCCCGACTCTTGATGATTTGAAATGAAACCAACAGAATCACAGTATGCAGAAATACACCCCGTGCTGGAGCTGCGTCCTTATTAATATAAATCATGATGAAGACGAATATGGTGAGGATGAGGAAGAAAAGGTGATTTCGAAAGCTTTTAAAAAGAAGCGTGCTTTGTTGACATCAAAGCATCAATAATTCTCGCGTTGGAACATCTCAGGAGTGCGGTGTGTACTGTGCTGGACACAAAGTAGAATAAGAACTCAGTGTTTCCAGTCAGAGATCTGAGTCCTCTGTAGGTATCTCGTTATTTCCAAATTTAAAGGAGTTTTTAAAAAGTTATCCTCACATCACCATTCATATGTAGTTTTAATGTCTCATAAAGGGATATCTTAGCATTTTCCGGTGATTAAGATGTGACAGCAAACCCGTTAGTGGCCCATGGTATATTGAGGCAAAGCACACAAGCAGTGAATTGGACTCTAGCAGGACATCAAATAAGGACATTTTACATGAACGTGCCCACAGCTGACAGCCTTCTTGTTGCCTCGAGGATAGTTAGTATTATTGCTTCCTTAAGGAGCCGTGAAACTAGGCGAGTTAATTCCCCCAGATAATTTTCTTGTACATTAGCCTTGGTGATGCAATACCATCAGTTACATCTGATGGAGCCAATCATTGATTTATTATTCCTTTGGGGTGCTTAAACTCTCCAGTCTCATTGTGACAACTATTGACACAATATGTCTTCCTTTAAAATAGATTCTCTATTTTCAGTCCAGACTTTGCTTTTTTACCACTGTGGGGAACTACCGTCTTCATAAATCCCTCTAGCATCTGTCAGCTTGCCTTTCTTGGCTGCTTAGTTTTCTAACCTGTGACCCACATAATGCCTTGGAGAAGCATTGAGAAAATGAAATTTTATTATCTGAGGTCAATTTAACTCTCCCTTTTAAATACTTCAGGTTTTCCCTAAAATCTGTTTATTTACACAGTGCTTGTAACATGAAAATTATCTATGTGCCATTTCATCAGACACCTTATAGGAAAAGGCGCTGTATACTTGCAGGTGCTAAGCAAATGTGAGTCTAATGGTTTTATCAAGTTCAGTAGTGATTTGTTAAATACAGCAGAATTTTCTACTTACCTATGTTTCATTTATATGTCTCATTATATTGGTGTCCAGATATTTGTTTCTATTCTAGTACAACAGAAGGCACCAGAAACCTAGAGGTACCATGAATATTAGTGAAAAGGATAAAAATAACTATGGTCAGACCTAAAAAACATATCAAAATGCCAGAACTTTTCAGACTGATATTCCTTTAGGTGAAATGAAATGTTTTTAATAGGAATTTAAGCCTGGAAGGAAATTTGTCTACAGAGATTGTTTTGCTCTTGAATTGTTTTGCTCACTTTATTGCCTCTTGTCTTTTGAGTGCCTGGGATCATCAGGGCTCATTTTGAAGTCCCTATTTTCTTTGTCTGTATATGAAACTTGTATCAAGTGCCAGCCATTTGCTAGGACTCATGCACAGTGAGGATAACAAGCAGGCCTTGCCTTTGAGGAACTCTGGTTTGCAAGGGCATGATTGCAACTCAGCAGGATGAACAGATGCATAAGGCATTGGGTAAGCACAGGCAAGGAACCCACCTACTCTTGGCTCATTAAATCATGTTTGATGGAATTTAGAATTTTGTAGGAAGTGAGAAAGCAGGCTGAAAGGAAGTAAAAATCATCCATTGGGGAAATATCCTTCTGTAAAAGAGCTCCTAAGAGCTATGAATTCAACAATGAATTTGAAATGAAGAAAAGTAAGCAATACTTACAGAGGAAATCTGGCTCATGCAACTTATAACAAACCAATATATAGCATTCTTATGTAAAATATATCTATTTTGGGTGTGAAAGCTCAGCTCCAGTCAGTTAAACAAGCATAACTGCATACATATTCTTTCCCCTTGGATCTTTAAAAGTTGAGTAAATTTCACTCTTTGCATAATTCTGAAAGCTTTTCTTCCCAAGAATCACTTCTCTTCAAGCTCTGCTATACCTTTCCTACATCATTTCCATGTTCTGAATAGGTTTTTATTAATGATCAACACTTATTAGAGTCGACAACAATTCGAGCAAGCAAATTATCCTGTGTCTATAAGCTTGGGGCCAAAAATTATATTAGCTTCCCAGAAAATGAGCAACATACAGAAGACAAAGTAAATTTCATAAACCACAATTTTTTTGTATTATGTTTTTGTGAGTTCTTTATAGGAAATTTCTTGATAATAATGGTGTGGTTTCCAAGCAAAATACTTCTCTTGTTTTGCTCTAAGAATATTATATAGTAAAACTTTAGAACAATTTAAAAATTAGAAATAATTGAATATAGCTCAATGTTGGCAAAAAAGAACAACTTAACTATTGAGCAACTGCTACACATTTGGTACTATGTTAATTATGTTTGAAGATGAATGAAAATAAGTGGGGTTAGTGTGTCTGTATGCATGAGAGAGAAAGAGGAAGGGAGGGAGAGAGGAATCAGAAAAAAAAGAGGACTGAAAGAAAAACCTTAATTTATCATCAAGAGCTCAACTGCCTAGTGGAGATTAAAGTATAGGAATCTGAGAATGTCTGGATCAATATGCCTGTGTTAAAGTAATTGGAAAAGTTTATTTAATAAGGTAGAGATTTTGGAGACTGCACACAAAATTTGTCAGAGTTTGAAAATCTAGGCAGCGTTTTCCAACCGTTCTATTACAAATGTTTTTCGAAGTGGAAAAGAAAAAGAAAAATTCAGCATTCAACCATAAGCCTTGGGTAACTGCTTTAAGTCTTGCCTGAATTCAACCCACTGTTGGGTAAATGCAATGGTTAAAGGGCAGAGAGGAAATGGCTAAAAGTGAATAATCAAGGGTAAGTCCAGGGAGTTAATAATGGAGATAGTGTATAAATAAGAAGATTGTGCAGCAGTGACTAGAACCTGGAAGAAAGTAGACTAGGGAAAGCAGCGTGGAACTCATTTTAGAAATGCACAGAAAATATGGAAGGTGAGTGCAGACAGCTACACAGAGACTGCAGTGGGGCAGGAAAAGGGAGCATGCATAGCTCCCTTGACTCAGAGGCTAGTTCCTCTAGCTGAACATTCTCAGGACCAAAAAATATAAGCAGGAAGGGTAACCTGCATAGCTCACTCAGGCTTTGAGTGAGATAGGATAGTGACTGCTGGGCCAACTCACAGGGCTCAGTCCTGGTGTCCTTCTCTGTGCCGACTACCATAACAAAATAACAACAGGGTCGCTTCATCACCAGAGGCTTAATCACCAGAGGCTGGGAATTTCAAAGTCAAGTTTCCAGAAAGGTGGCATTCATCCTGAAACCTCTTCTTTTGTCTATGAGCAGCTTCCATCTGCTATATGTCCACATGACATCTGTGTGCTCTTAAGGAAAGAGAAAGAAAACTCTCTGGTGTTGGTGTCCCTGCTTATGAAGTGTTAGGATCCCATCACAAGGACCTCAACCTCATGACCTCATCTAACCCTGATTCTCTCTCAAAGCCTCCATCTCCAAATAGCATCCCATTGGAGGTTAGATATTTACATGTGGATTTTGTGAGGACACAAACATGTGGTCAGGTACCAAATACCTCCCTTTGGTATTCAGCCTTGGAGAGGAAGAAAGGAACTTTGAAAAGCAAGCCTCCTGCTGGGCCTGCCAGGTAAAATCCAGGTCACCCTACTTAAATTGTGTATTAGAGAACTAACAATATTTTAGCATAAATATGCTCTATACAACATTTTTATCCTCCATACATTTAAAAGGATTGTTTATGAAACTGAAATTAAAATTTAACTGGACAGATACATACAAATAATATATACACGTATTTTATTTCTAGATCTAGCCTCTCATTTATGGCTCAAGGGCTTTTGCTGGTCTAACCAACCAAATATTCATTGCAAACTAAGACAGGCTAAGATAACTGACTGACAACTCTGATCCCTCCATCCTTATAAACTGGTGATTGAACATTGTGATGATTTGCTGAGTCACTGAGACAGTAATTTTTCAATTTCAGGTATTGGCTATGCCCATTATTTCCTCTATCATATATTCACTGGTAAGTTTGAAGGGTCTGCTCTAAGTATACTTACCTGAAAAGCATGTCACAATTGTTTCTTATAAAGTGACTTAATGAGAAAGGCAGGTCTGACAAGGGCACTAATAGTGCAGGCTGTGGGTGGGTGGCTCAGCCAGATTTCTTTATTTTCCCAGGGGAGGACTTTGTGATAAGGAAAGAGTAGATGGAGTCAGAGAACTGGGATCTAAATTCAGGCTCCTCTGATGCCTCCCTGCTTGGACTTGGAAGTGTTGCTAACCTTGCCAGGTTTTAGCTTCTCCCACTGCCCAACTGGGTTAACACCTACTGCCTGGGATTTTACGAGTGGGATGATTGTCCTGACAGGCATCCTGAAGGCACCTAATACGTGCCAGTCTCTGCAGCTTTATTAACACAGTTCACATCCTGCACTTCCTGTGGAGGTGGGTGCTATTGTTATCTGTATTGTACAGATGAGGACATAGATGTGCAGAGCCCTGGAGGAGCATTACAGGGATATATTATGATCTAATGTAAATTATTCTTATTTTTAGCGTTATCCTAATTGTCGTCATTTTTTAATGCTTAGCAAAGGAGAAACAACAAAGCCACGATTATGATTTAAAAATTCATTTTTCCATAGGAACACTGCTAGTTTGCTGCTTAATAATTCAGAACCTCAAATCATTTTTGTTAAAAAAAAAATAGATTGATCCCTGTCTAAAGTGTATGGCTTAATTGTCACATTCTGTCAGCTGCTTTGTCACAAAGTTAGAAAACTCTTAAGCTAATAGAAGGAAAGCTGTAGTCTCAATTTCAGTGTATTCAAGATTTTATTAAGTCATAGACTTGTTAGTATTTGAAGCCTGAAAGTGAGCATAGTAAGTGGGAAGGATATGGGTGAAAGACAGGGTTGACATTCAATTAACACAGTCAAAGAGACTTCCACTTAATTGTTTCCCCTCAGTTCTTGAAAAATATTGCCTGTTTTTTACATTTTACATTTGATTTTATGTGTGACAAAGTTACTCTCTTTTCTAAGACTCTAATGGGGGGGTGGGGGAAGAATATTATTTCCAAAGAGTTGGGCATTGACATTTTAAGAGTTAAACTGTGTATCTACTACAATACAAGATATGTCAGTTATTTGGGTTCTTCCAGATAATTTATTTTCATTTGACACTTAATAAAATCCTGTAGTAAATTATGAATGTTAAGTCAGTGTGAATCTTGGAGTTATCCAGTCTCAGGCTAAGAATAGATGTTAAAGGTCATCTATTCTTCAGCCCCCTATGTTTTAGATTCACAGTAACATTTTCACATGTGATATAAGTATCTGGTAATACAGTATCTTCTTGCTTTCACACAGGATCAATATGTGGGAAAGAATCCATAATTCTGGAATACATGCTACAAATAGACCTTGTGGAAAATAACTTCTCTGGGCCCACAGAAGCCCTGTGAGCTACATGATACTCTTCTATTTTGTATATTGGGCAGTGGACTTGGGAATTTCAGTTATCTTCTCCAGTTAACTTTTGGTAAATGCTGAAGGCAGTCTTTGAAGTTCTTTTTTCTTTATTTATCTTTTAATGTTTTACAGACTGCATTTTGATTCATCGTACACACATGGGGTCCATCATTTCGTCTCTATGGTTGTACAGGATGTAGATTCATACCATTCCTGTAATCATACATGTACATAGGGTAATGATGTCTGTCTCATTTCACCATTTTTCTTTGAATTTCTTTATACTGGTCTGAGCCAAAGACTTGGATTCTGTCTGCCCTCTGGGCAGGGGGTTGTGGAGGAAGAAAAGATGAAATGCTTCCTGGACTGAGAAATCAATGAGAATTGCCATTTCTGCACAGATTCTAGTCTTGTATGTTTATACATATAACCATTCCCTCCTTCACCCTCTCTGGGAATGCGTCAATGTGGGGAGCCTGTCTATCTCAATAAATACTCTGAGTTGCTTTGAATTCTGTTCCAACAAGAAGGAAATGTCGGTAACTTCTAAGTGTGACATTCCTCAAGTATGATCTGGAGCCTGCAGCTTTTGAAGCCTCTCCAAAACCAATTGGAATATAATATTGGAAGTAACAGGTAGGAGAATTTTAACTCTCAGATGCTGCTAATATAAAACTAAAAATTAAAGTTTGAGAAATATTGTCAGTAAAGAACTGGGAATGAGAGATGAATTCTGAGTAGCCATTTCATTCAACATTTGTTAAGTTCTTACTGTTTGTGAAATATTGAGATGGGCTTTGAAGGACCCAAATATAAATACAAGATGAATAATATGTTTTCTCATCCTCAAAGGCATAATATCCTTTCATATAATGCCTTGTTTTATTACCTTTTATTATTCTTGCTATTAACTCTGGTCGATGCATGTGTTCAGGAGTCAGATTTGACTCAGTGGTGATGTAGTTCATCATCTATGAGCTACTCAAAACTCCTAAATCTGTTTCCCTAATCTTTAAAATGAGGACCCACATAGGCTAATTTAGAATATTTGTGATTTCAAGTTAAGTCAATGGAAAAATACAGCTGGAATGTACTGGAAACTATAGAATTTCATGGAGGTAAGGTACTATTTACTGCTAATACTGTGTTTAGAGAAACTAAACAGATCAGACTTCTGTATTTCCATTTCAAGTATGTCACGAGCTTTATCATACTTAATGCTAAACACTTATATACAATTATGAAGGATTATGTGTTTTCATTTATTGTATTGAAAATTTCCCCACTTATTAAGTTCCAGGTGAAAACAAAATCAAAACTACCGTAAGATTCCATCTCACCCGCACTAGAATGGCGATTATCAAGAATACAAGCAACAATAGGTGTTGGTGAGGATGTGGGGAAAAAGGTACACTCATATATTGCTGGTGGGGTTGCAAATTAGTGCAGCCACTCTGGAAAGCAGTGTGGAGATTCCTTAGAAAACTTGGAATGGAGCCACTATTTGACCCAGCTATCCCACTCCTTGGCCTATACCCAGAGGACTTAAAATCAGCATACTACAGAGATACAGACACATCAATGTTCATAGCTGCTCAATTCACAATGGCCAGATTGTGGAACCAACCTAGATGTCCTTCAATTGATGAATGGATAAAAAAACGGTGGTATATATATATACAATGGAATATTACTCAGCCATAAAGAATAATAAAATTATGGCATTTGCAGGCAAATGGATGAAAATGGAGAATATCATGCTAAGTGAGATAAGCCAATCTCAAAAAAACAAAGGACAAATGATCTCACTGATAAGTGGATGATGACACATAACGGAGGGTGGGAGGGGGGCAAGAATGGAGGAAGGAAGGACTGTATAGAGGGAAAAGAGGGGTGGGAGGGGTGGGGGGAAGGATAAAATAATGAATCAAAAACTATTACCCTATGTAAATGTATGATTACACAAATGGTATGCCTCTACTTCATGTACAGAGAAACAAGATGTATCCCATTTGATTACAATAAAAATAAATTTAGAAAAATCAAGTCATACTCAGAAATTGATTCAGTTTTTCTAAGTAGAATTTGCCCTGTAATTCAGATGTAACCTTCAGGTCTCCACTTTGTGACATCCCAGTCACTCTGCCCTTGACACAAACTAGGTTCAAAGTACTTAAAAAAAAAAAAACTATTTATTTATTTATTTGTTTGTTTGTTTATGTGATGTTGAGAATTGAACCCAGGGCCTCATATGTGCTAGGAAACACTCTACCACTGAGCCACAACCCCAGCCCCAAAATACTTTTTAAAATTGATTTATTCTATTGGTTGATACTTTGAAAATTATAAAATAGGAATTCATCTATTTCATAAATAGTCTTTATTCCATTTCTCAAGTATTAAAACATGCAGGAGTCATGTTCTAGTGATACATACATATATATAAATGTGTTAAATCAACAAATATTTGAACACATTTTGATTTCATAAAATCCTCCATGTAATGGCTCAAAGCATGTCCTTCACTCACCACTGAAAAAAGGAGTATTGTTTTACCCTTTCCCTATTTTACCCTGAGGACTCAGATCTTTCTGGAAAAATTGAATACATGTTTAATACTCATTTTTTAAATTGGGGTTGGATTTCAGTGTAGGTAGGCAAAATGTTAAGAAACACCTGGTAGAACTGTTTATACAGATCAGCCCAAAATGACCTCAATTAACATGTTTGTAAGATGACTATTTTTTATCCCTGAGATAAAATGAGGAGCATTTTGGAAAAGTCATTAAAAGATGAGTAACAAGCAGTTTTTAATTACATGCTATTTGTACATCTGTGAAGAGTTACCTGGCTCTTACTGCCTGGGTGACAGTGATTGACAGAAAGCTACCAATTGTTCTAGGCTCAGCTCACAGTTTTAATATGATTGAAGGATAGAAGTTCACCTGCATGAAGATGGTGTGATAAGAAGCAAGGAATTGCCAGCACTCACAGCTGAGGGGCCAGGTTCACTGGTCTCCAAATCCTCCAGGTGCTGGTTGCTAGTGACTGTACTGACTCAGGATATGGGTCCCTTTAGATTCTTCTTAGATGTGTTCCTTTCACTCTCCAGGGGGATTTTGTCCTGGTAAGTCATTCTAACTGGATATTCTGCCTGCTTGTGCATTAGGTGGAAGGTGCCCCAGCCTCAGAACATTTTGAGTACTGTGGATGGATAAAATCAAATATCAATTTCATTTGCATAATGTAACTCTAATGGACCAGCTTCATGCCTCTGTATCCCAGTGTGTTGGATCCTAACCAATCTGGTTTTGGCATTATATTCTATTGTGAAAACTACCCTAGGCCTTCTTTTCTATTAAAAAAAAGTAGCAAGATGGCAAAGTTATGACACATTTTCCATGAAAAGCACCCTCCAGGGCCATAGACAGCTGGAGATTCAAATGGAGAAATCTGGGCAGTATTGTGTTTATCAAGGGGATACAGATGGAGCACCTGGGCCTGTACACATTTATTGTTTAGCTGCAGTGTCTTTTTACTGTTTTGAATTTGAATATCTTTGGTTGGACTATCACTAATGTTTGCAACAGTTCTCAAAATTCACAATTTATTGCTTTTTTCTTGGCTTACTGCACATCCACGGTAAGCATTTGTCTGTGTTCCCAGATTGATACTGTGAATCTTGGTAAGATGTTCTGTCCAGGGCCTGGTGCACATTATCAGTTACACTACTTAATTCAGATTCTTAGGAAAGCAAAAATCTGCAACCAAACTTAGACCTGGGGAACATCAGGGAGAACCTGAAGACTGACACAGATGTCAGAAGTTGCCTCTGAAGGACAGGGAAGCAATGTGAAGAATCTAAGTCTTAAGGGCAGGTGATCAAGTCCAAACCTGGGCATTTGGCATAGAAGCTAGAAAAAGAAGGGTAGGGGCTTTTCCTGTATTTCTTCATAGGAGTTATTTATTTCATTCTATTTTTGTGGTGCTGGGGATCGAACCCAGGGTCTGTGCATGCTAGATAAGCACTGTCCTACTGAGAGGTAACCTCTTTCTAAGATTGAGAATATTCCACAAGACAGGGTGGAGCTAGTCTGGCCTGGCAGTGTCTGGAGCCAGCCAAATCTTTATAAGTACTCATCATCAATGCTATTTTTTTCTATCCTGGTAACAAGATTTGAGGACATTTTTAGATAGAAGAGTGGCAACTCTAAGAACATTTTCTACCATATTTTTCACTTACCTGTTCCTTGCCCACTGATGATTTCTACCTTTTGATTTCCATTCTCTTTAATGTTTTTTTCTGAAAACCAACTCCCAATATCTACTACTGATTCCTTTCCTGGATCCGCAGATATAATTCTCAATGTTCTCAGTCCTGTTGCCCCTTAGCCTTAGAATGTCTGATACAATGTTCCCCAACTTTATTCCCTCCACAAAGCACTGAGTACTGCATTCTTTCTCACCTTAATTCAAGACATACGTATTACTATGGCCACTTTAGGAATGACAAGAATGAATCTCAGAGAGATGAAGTTTTGAATTTAAGGTGATGCATCTCCTAATTTTCACTCTGATCATCTGACCCTCAAATTACAATCTGTTTAATGTGCTGCCTCCCAAATCTATGCAATGTCTTCAAGACCAAATTATAAGCTTTGAACAGACAGTTGCATCTCTCTAAGGGTGCTTATCATTTTTAATATCTCTAATTTAGTGAATTCTACTGCTCCATTACATTATGAAAAACTTGAGGTCAGCAACTAGGACTAGGATTTTAGTACTCTTCATACCAGGAAAAGACCTAGTTCATAGTAGGTGATTAGTAACTAAGCTATTGATGAGTAGAAAAAATTTGTTAGTAAACATTTAGATATTTGATGATTTGATGAATGTATCCACAAAGGGCATCTGACTTCAGGACCCAGGCCTTATTTTTTTTTTTTTTTCAGGCAAAAGTCACCTAGGCTTTTTCCTTTTCTTTTCCTGATCTCAACAGGTGTTAACAAATTGAGCAAATTCAGACAGGAGTAATAAATGGTTGCAGTTAGAATTTGGACTGTCTGATGACATGTCTTGTAAAGTATATAATGTAGGTAACAACCAGGAATGATCAAAGCATAGGTGAATAATAAATACTCATTATCATCTTCCCTACTTCCTCTAAATTAGCGTTACTACCATATTTAATATTTCTTTCATCAAGCACTAATTTTTTAAAAAGCTATTTCTACATTAAAATATTTAGGTGGGTAATCATTTGTAATTTTACTTCTTAGGTTTTAAAATATGGAGCACATTTCTTTTCTTTGTTCATTTCTGACTTTGGAAATGAATATCCAAGCATCCAATGTTTGATGCTTGCAGCAGTGGAGATAATTCTGTACTAGGGCTCAAGGAAGGAGGTCAGAGATCTAAGGACAGAGTTCCTCCACTGTCATTCAGCACATTCAGCACACGTGCACTGGGGCCCAAAGTGGATGCTGGGCTTTGTGTCAGTTGATGGTTACACAGAGATAAATAAAGTGCAACCCTGAGGTTATTAGGGAACTCACAGTTTGGTAGAAAAAACTGACAAGTAAAAGTATGATAATAATATAGAGAATTTACAAATACAAATATTCAGGAATGGAGGGAGGGAAACAAAGAATGCAAAAATAGTGGGTAAGATCAATTGACTCTAGACAATTAATATTCACTATCAAGATGGAACTCTTGAGCCAGAGAGCCACTTTATCTCTTTCTTTTATTGATTATCTACTGGATGAATACTTCCTGAATTTTTGTAGCTTTTCTACCATTTTTATATTTTGTTTTGCCAGACTTAAATATCAATTTTCTGTGTTTGAGTCCTTTCAAAGGGCTTTAACTCAATAGCATTATTATTTAAACGAAGCATTCTCCTGAATAACAGTGTCCCTGAAGCCACAGGCTTAAGAGTTGCTGCTTTCTCTGCTATACACATAATGGCTTTGTTGAAGTGCTCCACCCACAATAAGAATGGATTCTTACCGTAGCAAGCCGAGTGAGTACCCAAGCAAGACAAATGAATTATGTCAAAATTTATTTTTAGTAGTGTGTTGCTGCCTAAAGCTCACTAGGTACCACCAGTGACAACCCATGACTTCGGCATCACCTGGACAAGTGTCCCTCCTGTCGCTAATATTTTAGCTTCTCAACAAGTGTTTGTTTTTTAAAGTATTTTCTTATTAACTGTTAGGTGAGTCAAACTTTCAGAGGCCTAAAGGAACACAGGGCCTTTTTAGTGCCTTGTAAGAGTTTGCTGACTCCAAAAAGAAAGGTTAGGACATATGATCCGAAATCAAAGTGGGAGCACCTCTTCTGGACTGGAGGAGATGGTCCAGCCCAGAGCTGCAGAGGAGGAGAACATGTTTAGTCAGACAGTGAGCATGGAATGGAACACTCCCCAGTCCTAACTTCACAGAAGCTTTTCTTTATTCTCATCCTTATCACGAGTATAAATATTGGGTAAAGAAAGACTAGGAGACATTCAAGTGAAGAGGGATCTGGAGAAGTCTTCATTCCACACACATTTATTTATGATACATTTGTGATTTATTAAAAACTCAAAAAATTATAATTAAATATGATTATAAAGTTGTTGCATATCAGGAAAATTAAAGGAAGCATGTAACTGACAATAAAAACACAGCACTAATTGTCAAATTCACAATGACATGTTGTGTTTCCTCTCATTGACCTGTTTAAAGTTACTTTCGCTGAATTTTGATTTTTGAAACAATGACCCACTTCATTGTGATTTTCATAGTAGAAGGAATACAGGTCAGTGGTATGCTTGGTAAAAGCATATTCAGTATTGAACTTAGCATTCTTATTACATAGTGATGTTTGCATTTAAAAAAAAATCATGATTTATTCCATTGTGCATATTTACCACAGCTTCAGGAACATTACATTACATAGAGGGAAATGAGAGGGAGGGGTTATGAAAAGTGGAATGGAATGAGACAGACATCATGACCCTGTGTTCATGTATGTTTACACGAATGGAATGAATCTACATCATACACAACCATAGAAATGAAAAGATGTACCCTATTTGTGTACAATGAATCAAAATGCAGTCTGTAAAAAATAAATATTTTAAAAACTCATGATTTATATTTAGTAACATAAAATCATGTTGAAAGAAGGGACATTATAAAATTACATGACCTATTTATGTTTATCAAAGAGGACAGATAAATATTTATAAACTCAAAAGTAAATATCAAATAGCTACCTTTGTTATTACTGGGTCTGTTCATTCTTGCACTTAAGCTATGGGAAGTGGCCTCCTACAGTATCCTTAGCCAAAGAACACTTTGAAGAAGCTGTGTCTCTTCCATATCTTCATTGTTTTGAGGTGAATTGTAAACCCCCAAAAGATGAAGTCCTAACTTTCAGTACTTACAAATATGCTCTTATTTTTATATAAGGATATAAATTAATTATATTATTTGTCTTGTGCGAAAGTAAGGTCACACTAAAGTAGAGTGGGCCCCTAATTCAAAACTAGTGTGTCCCCATAAAAGAAGAAGAAACAAAAACAGAGAGAATACCACATGATGATGGAGGCAGAGATGTATGATGTAGCCACAAGCCAAGAAATGCCCAGCAAGCTGGCAAACCATCACAGGTAAGGAAAAGCCAAGCGACGATTCGCCCTTTCAGAGGAAGGTTGACCCTATTAAAACTTTGATTTTAGATTTCTAATCTCTAGAACTTGAGACCATATATTTCTGTCATTTAAGCCACCTGGGTTTTGGTAATTTGTTATGGAAGCCCTAGGAAATTAGTAAAGGCAGCAAGAATATGTTCAGGAACATTCAAACACAACAGTAGATAATACAGAGTAAGATTTCTGCACTGGCAGGGTTTGCATTCCCAAGAGAGGAAAATATGCACAGTGTGTCAGATGGTAATGCAGACTGTGTGTAGTGCAAAGTGGAGTTGGATGGAAGGGCAGAAGGATGTAACAGTGAAAGTGCTAAGAGAGGTAATATGTGACCCAAACCTGAAGGTGTGGGGTTGAAAAATACCAGAAGAAAGACATCCCAGGGGGCAGAAAGACCCAGGTGCTGCGATCTTGAGGTTGGCATGTGCCCAGACTGTTGAAGCAAGTTCCAAAGATCATGATGGCCCCAGTGAACAAGAGGGAGAACAGATGGAGCTTTAACTGATGACTGGGGAACCAAATCTTGCAGGTCCTTGCAGGCTTTTCTGCTAAATAAAATGGAGAGGCATTGGAGGTTACAGCAGAGGCATGGCATGGTCTGACCTACTTTGTAAAAGAATCACGCTTGTTTCTATGTTTAGAATAGACCATAAAGTGCAAGGATAGCAGCCAGAGGACCAATTCATAGACTTTCAATAATCAAGGCAAGAGACAGTGATTGCTCAGACCAAGGTGGTGGCAGTGGAAGGGGTAAAGAGTGGTTGTATTTTATAAAGAGTCAACAACAACAACAACAACAACAACAAAGACCAGACACATAGACCAAGGGAAAGAACAGAAGGTGAGAAAAGCACACGTGGATTCAGCCATCTTATTTTTGACAAAGGTGACAAAAATAAGTATTGGGAAAAAGATAACCTCTTTAACAAATTGTACTGGGAAAACTGGATATCCATATATAGAAGAATTAAACTAGATCCCACTCCACCTCTGCACAAAAGTCAACACAAACTGGATCCAAGATCAAGTCTAATGTCAGAATCTTTGCAAGTGCTAGAAGCATAGCTGGGCAACAGTCTGACACAGAGGCACAGATAATGACTTCCTGCTTAGAACTCCTGTAGTTCAAGAAATAATATCAAGAATTAATAAGTAGTATGGCATCAAGTTTAAAACCTTCTGCACAGCAAACAGCAGTATAAAGAGTGGGCAAGTTTTTGGGGCCAGCTACTCTTCTGACAGAATATTAATACCCAGAATATATAAAGAATCCAAAAAAAGAAAAAAAAACCACACACACACACAATAAGTAGTGCATTTAATAGCGGACAAATGAACCAAACAGACACATCCCAAAAGAAGAAATACAAATGGCTAACAATTATATGACAGAATGTTTTACATCTTTAGCTGTTAAGGAAAAGCACACTCAAACTACCCTGAGATGTCATCTTACTCCAGTTAGCGTGGCAGCCATCAAGAGTACAAGTAATCAGTGATGGCAAGGGTGGTGGTGGGAATTTAAGTTGGTATAGCCACTGTAAAAATCAGTATGGCGTTTCCTTGAAAAACTAAAAATGGAGCTACCAAATGATGCAGCTACCCAACTCCTCTGTAAGGGAAAGACAATGGTAGATATCAAGAAGTGAAACTGGTGAAGAATTGGGCCTACTTTTTGTTCTAATAGGCATTGGATCTCTGTTATAGTGCCTAAGTCTTTGATCTTCTTTGAGTTGAGTTTCATGCAGGGTGAGAGATGACAGTTTAATTTCATTTCGTTACATGTGACTTTGTATTTTTCCCTGCACCATTTGTTGAATAGGCTATCTTTTCATCAGTGAATGTTTTTGGTGTCTTTGTCTAATATGAGATGTCTGTATTTATGTGGGTTTGTCTCTGTATCTTATATTCTGTACCATTGGTCTACATCTCTGTTTTGGTACCAGTGCCATGCTGTTTTTATTACTATAGCTCTGTAGGATAGTTTGAGGTCTGGTATTGTGATGCCTCCTGCTTCACTTTTCTTGCTAAGCATTTCTTTGGTTATTGTGTGCCTAGGATCTGACTTCCTTATCAAGATCCCTAAAGCACAAGAATTTAAATCAAGAATTAATAAATGGGATGGATTCAAAATAAAAAGCTTCTCAACAAAAGAAACAATCAATGTGAAGAGAGAGCCTACAAATTGGGAGAAATTCTTTACCATATGCACCTCAGAATAAAGTATTAATCTCTAGGATATATAAAGATCTCAAAAAACTTAACACCTAAAACCAAATAACCCAATCAATAAATGGGCTAAGGAACTGAACAGACACTTCACAGAAGAAGAAATACAGTCAATCAACAAATATATGAAAATATGTTCAACATCTCTAGCAATTAGAGAAATGCAAATCAAAACTATTCTAAGATTTCATCTTGCTCTAATTAGAATAGCAATTATCAAGAATACAAGCAACAATAAATGTTGGCAAGGATGTGGAGAAAAAGGTATGCTCATACATTGCTGGTGGGAATGCATACTGGTGCAACCATTATGGAAAGCACTGTGGAGATTCCTCAGAACACATGGAATGGAATCACCATTTGACCCAAATATCCCAATCCTCGGTTTATACCCAAAGGACTTAAAATCAGCATACTACAGTGACACAGTCACATTAGTATCTATAGCAGCTCAATTCACAATAGCTAAACTATGGAAACAACCTAGGTGTCCTTCAACAGATGAATGGATAAAGAAAATATGTTACATGTGTACATGATGGAATATTCCTCCACTTTAAATAAGAATGAAATTATGACATTTGCTGGTAAATGGATGGAGTTGGAAATTATCTTGCTAAGCAAAATAAGCCAAACCCAAAAAACCAAAGGCCAAATATTTCCTCTGATGCAGATGCCAATTCATAATGAGTGGTGGCACTAGGGAAGAATAGAGTTACTTTAGGTTACATAGAGTAGAAGGGGTGTGGGGGTAGGAAGTACAGTAGAGTGAAACAGACATTATTACCTCAAGTACATATAGGACTGCATGACTGATGTGATCCTACAACATGTACATTCAGAAAAATGAGAAATTACACTCCAATTATCTATGATTTATCAAAATGTATAAGTGCATTTTACTATCATGTATAGCTAATTAGAACAAATAAAAAATCATGAAAAAAAGTGAAAACTGATCAAAATGTGACGTGCATGCATGAATATGCCACAATGAAACTCGCTGTTCTGTGTAATTAGTATACACCACTAAAAATTTAAATTGAAATAAAAACAAAGGACCAATAAGGTAGAAAGAGCAGATAAGATTTTCTGGCATACTGAATGCAGGGCTCAAAAAAGGGGCGACATGATCCCTAGAACTTTGTCCTCTGGAAGGGCAGACTTGCTGTCATCCATGTTAGCAGAAGGAAGTTGGCAGAGATACTTTCCCTTTTCTAGTATTAATTAACCTATTTTCTCTCAGTTCTTAGTTCTGATTGTTTGTGTATCATTTAGTTTTGTTGCCTTTGTGTATCTGACTTTTTTTTGGGGGGGTGGTAGGGTAGAACTCGGAGGCACTTAACCACTGAGCCACACCCCCACCCTTTTTATTTTTTATTTGAGATTGAGTTTTGCTAAGTTGCTTAGAGCCCTGCTCAATTGCTGAAACTGGTCTCAAATTTGCAATCCCCCTGTCATTCTCCCTAGTTGCTGGGATTACAGTCATGTGCCCTTACTCTGGGCTATGATGTCTCCTTTAAAAGTTATTATTTCTGCTGTATTTTAGCCTATTGACCTTTTTTCCTTTCCTTTTACTTATTTTCCTTTTCTGTAACTTTAATTTCCAAAGACTTACCCTGTTTTCCTCTTCCCCTCCCTCCTTTTATTCCTTCTTTCTACCTATACAGCTATAAACTTACTTTTAACTAATTAGGTTTTGACCAATCTGTCATTAAGTAGGGAAGCCCATCTCATAGATGTGGTCATACTCTGAAAGAAAACCTGTTCCTCTTGGGGGGGTCTCTATCTAAAAGCACATGGACACAAGTGAGAGATGTGAGGTGGCTTTGGAGAACACACATACGTAAAACCAATGGGTTTCTTTAATACCACTTGGTTGCATGGACTTTGCTTGTCAATGATTAAGACTCCCTTCTTACATTTTCCCTCTAGGATCCTAAAATTGATTTATGACTTGTTAGCTTTTTGAATGGGTTTTAATAATGCATGTCTATAAGAGATTTAGATTTTGTATATAGTGTTTAAAATTCATCCGCCCCCCCCTCCAGCTGGGAGAGGGAAAATAGTTACTAATGAAACCAGAAGTGCATCCATTTTCTGCTAGTCATAGTTTGAATTCAGCTGTTGAGCTTGTTTGATCGGAATATTACTTTTTGGCACAGTTGTCTCTGCTGGCAGGTTGTATTTTACCCATCTAAATACTTGCACCCCAAAGGTCAATGAGTGTGTTACCTGCATGAATGCAAAATAACATTTTAACGGTCTTCTTAGTTTTTATTTATTCTATTCAGCTCAAGGATGAATTAATTTTCTCTGATCAGCAGGAGAAATGAAAGTATTGATGAGCTCTACTTGGATCTATTGAACAGGGAAGAATTATTTATTCATAAAACATTTTCTCACAGACAAATGTAAATACATGTGTGAAAATTCATACATTTATGCAAACCCATACATTTATGCAAACATCTAGGTCTGACTTGATAGTACATGGAAACATTAGGGATTTTTAAGGGATTATTTCAGAATTAGAATATATCAGTCTGTTGGTTATTTGTTACCACATCCTAAGTCACCTCACAATGTAGTGGTTTAAAATAGCAATAATCATTTATTATCTCCTAGCTCTTGTGTTTCAAAAATACAGTAGTTCATTACCTATCTAAGTGTGGGGTATCTCATGATATTGCATTCATTTTAAAGCTTCTGTCCTCATTGCTCATTCATTTGTCCAAAAAGATGGTGAAGGACTCAGCTCCTCTCCATGTGGACCTCTCCATAGGCCTGGTTGAGTGTCCAACTTCACTCAGAGAAGAGAAGAAGCAAGGCAGAAGTCACCATGCCATTGATGACCTAGCCTCTGATGTCATAAACTCATTTCTACAATGCCCTAATATAATCAATGTTAACATATACCAGTAGTATGTAACTTGGCAGTAGCCTGTCCAAGACGGGTATAAGGAAAGCCATGACTACCACAATATAGATATACTGGGTGGAAGGAAGGATATTAATTACTGCTTAGAATCTGGTGATGTCATCCTGAGCTGGTAGGCACTCAAGATTCAACTAATGCAAATGGCCTGAGAATACTTAAGATAGGCCTTTTCTCCCTTTGACCTTTGAACACTACATCTGTGTTTTTAGCCTGATCCCGATTGAAACTTAGAATAGTATTACCTCTACTGTACTTAGGGAAGGGCCTGTCTCATAGCTCCAGAACAAGATACTCCTCTTGGTTGCATAAAGCTCTTACAGAGGTCTGATGACTTGAACTTAGCACATTGCATTGTGAATACTTTTCTCTTCATCAAGCCACCATGCTTGAAGTTATTTGCTTTGGTAATAAGTGACAGTATTATTGAAGTTTTGCTGAGTTAAACAGCTTTGGTTTTACATGTCCATTTCTATTCCATCTATCTGATGAGTAATTGACCTGTAAAACATAATAGAAAGCTTCTTATTAAATAGCTATTGCATATTAGATGCCAATGGAAAATATGCCAATATGGTCTAATTGCTTTAATCAAAAACAGTCCATCTCTTTAATTAAATTAAGTATTCCCTACTGACACCCAAAGTCTCAGCCTTCACTTTTAAAATTCCACAGTCTAGAGACTTGAGAGTTCACCCCAAATCAGCTTAATGTTATCAACATGCCAGTTTTCTATCTAAAAACTTCCCATTTCTTTTTCATTTTTGGAACATTCTCCGGAATTTTGTTCAGAGCAAATAATATTTCAACCAGGCTTAGTCTTGACAACCAATTTCAGACTAAAACTAAGACAAAACAGAAAACCTGCTAAGTTTAAAAAAAATTGATCTCCTCTCTTACAAAATAAATAGAATGAAAATGGTATGTTCACTTCTCAGCCTAAGTTGATAGGCCTGTGTCCCACATTGTGAAGTATTGTTACGTAGAAGGCAGTAATGTTACCATTCCAGTGCCTGATTGGCTGGTACAGTTCAACTAATAATAAGGAAAGGTTAAACCATTGAAAAAGGCAAAACACACAGTTTCTGTACACTTATTTTGGTAACAATCGGTAATCCAATACTTTATTTTACATGTAACACTCAAAGTCCTTAAATTCTTCTTCTCTAAATCTCAGCTCCCCAACTATCCCTCTAGGCATGAATTGACCCAACCAAAGCCCTGTGATATTGAAGGATAATTGAAGAAAGTTATTTCCCAAGAAAAATGTGCCAAGCACCTACATAACTGTTCTTAGGATTAAAGAACAAAGTATGAAAGCACCCCTAGATAGATATAAATACAACTTTAAACTAGGTGAAGAGAGAGTTTTAATTACTGGCTACTTGTCTTCATCAATAGTGTTAATGTCTAAAACAGATACTGTTAATTCCTTCATTACTCATTTACATAAATGACTATTGGTATTTTTATGTATTCTAAAATACAAATTTTATAGGGCTAAAGACTCTGATGCAAATTCTGACATTTTCCCTCTTTGTGGGCTAAACTGCATCATCCCACCAAAAAAGAAAGAAGCATATGCTGAAGTCCTAACTCGAGAACCTTAGAATGTGAGTGTGTTTGGAGGTAAGAACTCCTCTGTGAAGCTAAATGAAGTCATTAGTGTGGATCCAAGATTTGTATTGCTGGTATTCTGATAAGAAGATGAAACTTGGCCATAGGCATGAATAGAGGGAAGAAAATAAAAAGACACAGGGGGAGAGGGCCATCTAGGAACCAAGGAGAGATGTCTGGGACAGATCCTTCCTCATGGTTTGCAGGAATACCAACCAGCCCTACTGATACCTTGATCTTAGACTTCTAACCTACAGAACTGGAAAAAAATAAATTTCTGTTCATTAAGCCCGTCAGTCTGTGATACTTCATTACAGCAGCCGTAGCATACTAATTGTGCTTTTACGTCTCTATCATCTCAGATAAAACTTCCAGTGCATTTATTTCCCTTTTTATATGAACATCCTTTACCAGTTTTCATCTCACACCCTTTTATCATCCAGGTCTCTGCAGTGCAAGATAAGGTATCATATTGTCCAAAAATGTATCCGTTACCCTAAGGTCATATCCATCATAACCTGCCATTGAAAAGTAATTTATAGTCAAAATGATTACAAAATTTAGAGATCCATAATATAATAGTGGTGGTACCTACTGGAGTATATTTAACTGCAGGTATAATGGTTTCTGCCTGGTTCCTGAATATCACACTATGAATAACAGCATTCTGGGCATGATATGAGGAATAGGAGGAATGGTAGACTTTTTCAAATCATATAGTATTGGACCTGAAGTTCACCCATAGCAGCCTCAACCCATTTCCCTAACTCTCTAAATTTCTTCATATATACAAAGGGCAAAATAAAATCTGCCTTATAAATATTCATAAGTATTAAATGTGATTGCCACAAGGGCACTTAGATTAGTGCAGTATTGGCACACAGGAGGGTGATGAGCCCTTGATGTTCTTTCTTGTTCTTGCTACAATTTGTAGTCTAGTACAACATGATTATTTTTCCATTTTTATTCCTAGTCCATGTGTAAAATCATGGTAGACCATATTCTTCTCTTTACTATTTTAGCATGAGGATATCTTTCTAAGAAATATCTTGATTTCAACTCTTTTTTGCTCTCATTTTGTAAAGATTCTTCTTTCATAAGTGCTCTCATTGTTTTCGTTTCTTTTAGTATTAGCAAAATTGTCTATCTCAGTGTTGACTGAATTCATGAGCTTTCCCTGGAGTCACTTATTTGGTTCTTTAGTTCAAGGTAGACATATGGACAGTTCTTGTTTTGCATAGAACCATATTAACTGAAACTCATGCAAAAGGAGAAACTGGTCACTATTAAAGAATTTCCACTAATGTAGTGATGATGTTGCACAAAGTGAGGAAGACCTGCTATTCTGTGGGTAAGAGATTTATTTCACTCTATTGAGACTGACCAATTCATAATATTGCTATGCCTGATTTATGCATGTGCATACACAAACACATACACATTCTTATCCAAAATTTTCAGTCATGTACTTGCTTTCCTATTTATTAAAATGATTTCTTCTATGCTATTAAACTTTTTGCATATGCAAATCTCAAATTAAATATAATCTCCTATAAACCTTTTTTTGAATTCTATCAGGAAAGCTAATTTGTTCTTCCAAGTTATCCCCGTATTTTGTTGACCTTTTTAAAATGTTTTTATTAGTACATTATAGTTGTAAAAAAATAGTGGAGTTCATTTTGACATATTCATAAATGCATATAATTTTCTCAATTACAATCCTTGGTTCCATGGATGAAGCAGATGACCTTTGGCTGGTCATTGATGAGGTTATACCTTGGCTGACACAATTCACCACCTACCCCCACTTTTGTGCTCTGCAATGACCCTTCTTCAATTGCTACATTCCTAGAGTATATCTTAACTGTCATAGATTGTTCGGAGATGCCAAAAGAGATGCACAATTATATACCCAGATTTTCACTGATAGTCAGGAGGTCTGAGGAAATTAATTGGAATTGAGGAGCTTAGACATATGTGGACCTAGTGAATTGGATGGGTCATGAATAGGGGGCAGTGATTGAATAATGTTCCACAAAGATACACATACCTAACTCTAGGTCTCATGAATATATTGCTTTACATGGCAATAATGACTTTATAGATTTAATCAAGGACTTTGATATAGGGAGATTATCCTGTTGCCCCAATGTAATCACTTGAATTCTCAAAATTAGAAAAATAATCAGGAGAGTCAGATCAATTTTGTTATGTGAAAGATTCACCCACTGTTTCTGTATTTAAAAATGGAAAAATCAACATACTAAGGAATGCAGGCAATTTCTAGAATCTGAAAATGGTTCTCAATTGACAGAAAGGAAATAGGGATCTCTGTCCCACCATTGTGAGAACCTGCACTCAGTCAATAACCTGAATGAGCAAGAGACAGCATAAGAAAGTGGTTGGGGATAAGAAATACCTTCTCTGGGCACAGTGCCAGTCATTCCCTTCCTCCAATGAAGCCCTACTACCTATCATTCCCCGCATTTCCCAATTATGCCATCAGCTATAAATTACTCAATGGATTCATCCATTTTTGAGATCAGAGCCCTCATGATCCAACCACTTCCCAAGAGCCCCAGCTCTGAACATCGCTGCACTGAGAACCAAGCCTTCAGTATGTGAGATTTCAGATACCAACTGTAACAATGGTCATGGTACCATGGAAATTGCTATTTTACTAGGGAACCAGCCAGTTCTGTAATATGAATACTCTCTAAACACTCTAATGTAAGCACAGTTTTTCTGTAGCCTAAAGGAATGTCTGGCAAGATTGAGAAGAAGGCAGTGCCTTGGGCAGTTGCTTGGGTGATAACCCATGGTCAGTTGTCAAGTGCCAGTCTTCATGGAGTTGAAGGACTAAGAAAACAAGCACTCTGCTTATGTATGAAAAGCTCTACAAGGGCAGGGATTTCCAGAGTTAATGAGTGACTTGGAAGATCCTGGGGTCAAAGCAGGTCCTTATTAATGGTGTCCACCTGATTTGATCCCACGATCTCTTGAACTATTCATTCTCTCTGGGAATTCAGAGGATGAAAATAGGAGGTACTGTAAATGTCTGTTCTCAGTGCTTGTGAACAAATTCCCTTTATAAATCTGAAACCTTTAGGCATTCGCCACATATTTAATGATTTTGCCATCTGCTTTTGAAAAGTAGATAAACATCAAAATTGTTCTCTCTGAGCACTTATTTGTAGTGTTCTACACACATTTCATAGGTTAAGTCATTTAATCCTTTTAAGAACCCTCTTAGGCACTATTAGCTGCACTTTACCCATGAGGAAACAGAGACCTGGAAACATGGTATCATTAACCCAGTTTCCTATCTACTAATGTAGAGGCATTGATATTGAATCCAGACAGTATAGACCCAGGAATCACATTTCTCATAGCTGCTGTGGAAGACAGAATTATTTAGGTACCCTAAGATGTCCACATACTAATCCCTGAATCCTGTGAATATATTTTGCTATATGGCAAAAGTAGAATTAAGGTGTTTAGTTGACTGAATTTAAAATGTGGGCCCAATATAATCACAGTAGCCCTAAAAGATGGAAGAGTGAGTCAGAAGTTGGGAGTATTGTGATATGGGAAGGCCTTAGTCTACCATTGCCTGCTTTGAGGATGGAAGGGATCCACAAGCCAAAGAATGTGATCAGCCACTGAAAGCTGGAAAAGGCAAAGTAGTGGAATCTCTACTTGAATCTTGGGAGAACTGTGCAGCCCTGTTGACACCTTGATTTTAGGCCAGTGAGATATTGAAATCAGATTTCCATTCTGTAGAATGGGAAGGTAATGAATTTGTGTTGTGGAAGTCTCTAACTTCATGGTAATTTTGTAGAGCACCAATAGGAAACTAATATGTCTGCTGACTGCCAATCTCAGTTCATGTCAGTGCATCTCAGGGAGAGAGCTTCTATCCTGAAGGCTGTGTTCGAAGTATTCCTGCATGTTTAAAACACTTCTCATTCTTTCTGCATATTTTCTGATCCAAAGAGATGATACCAGAAGGAAGAAAACCTACTGGTCAGCATTTGCTGGACCATAGAGGGGCAGCTTTCACTGGCTGGAAGAAGACTCACTCAGCTTCCATCCACTCATTAGCCACCATTCATTCCAGTTTCTGTGGTGTTTGTCAGAGAATGGACAGCTATCTTTGATTTTGTGTGAAAACTAATTTATGGGGTTTTTCTTCTTTTCTTCCAATCCCTTTTGGTGCTGGGGATTTGAACCCCTGCCTTTCCGCGTCTAAAGCCAGTGCCCTACGGGATGGGCTATATCGTCAACACTATTTGGGTTTTTAAATTGATAAAATGAACACTTAAAAGGAAAATATTAAAGATAGAATGTTTTGAAATTGGGCATATTGACCACAGAAGCTTTTGTCTCTGGCCCATGATAGAGCAGGGCACAGGACTGAGCCATTCAAGTATCCTCAATGAAGACTCATTTAAAAAATTCAGTGTATAATTGTATTGAAATATCGCATGATAACCCATAAATATACACAATTTTGTGTCAGTTTTCAAAAGAAATTTCACTGACTTTATTCATTTTGTGGAACCTGTAGCCTTCAAAGAAATCTTATTTACCTGTGAGTGGTATTGATGGCCTTTTCCAACTCGCCACTCTAAACACAGCACGAGAGCAAATGAGGATCCCAGGAGTCTGTTATTTCTGACAAATGTGTCTACAGAGAACCAGATGGCATTGTCCCTTGGAGGGCTGGTGTGCATGCTTATGTCATTGCTGGTCTCTTAGCTTCTGAGCACTTATGGTTCTTTCTCATTTCCATTAGGACTCCTCTTCCTCTCTGGGTATCAACACACAAACAAACCCACCAAAGAAGGCTTATTATTCTGCCCCAGCTACACCCCAGCGTTCTTTAGAATTCAGGAAATGCTTAAGGAACAATACTCAGGCCAAGCAAACGAGATTACAATGTCTGTTTACACTGCAAATGTTCTAATACAATTGGAGATCTAGGGTGAAGTAATTTGACCGCTTTGAGGCTTTTGAAATAATTGATCAAAGTGAAAGCTGTTTCCACTCAGTTCCTTTGCTTTTCTGAGTTTGTTGCTCGATCTCTTTGTCCCACAGTGACTTTCAAAGGAATTGCTTGAATTTGTCTAAATTTAGTGTGCTAGGGAGGAATATCAAAACCCATCCTAATTTCTTCAGGCAAAATAGCATCCAATTTATATTTTTCAGAGGTAGTCCATTTGAAAGTTGGGTTTACTTTAAATATAGCTCATCTACAAAATCGTATATAGAAATAAAAGGTTGATGAGGGTCACTGTTCACTGTCAAAAACTTCTAGTGGCAAATAAACCTACAATTGCATTTTATTTAGTAGGGTTTCAGTTATATCTGATATTTGATGAACAAAATCTAGATGAGAAAAATCTACTATGTTATAAAAAGAGGTAATATTATCAAGTATTACTGGATTATAAGTATTTTATTCTGAAATCAGAGTAAAAATTCTGGTCCCATAATTATTGAATGTGAAAACATAGACAGGTTGCTAAAACCCCTTTGCTTATTTGCCTTGAACTTCTTCATTGTAAGAGCAACTACCTCATAGGATAGTGTATATACTGCAAAAAGTAGGTATGCATCTGGTGCTCTGAAACTTCTGGGTAAATTTGTTTGACTCAAAGCAGAGAAGGACTTCATGTCTGTCAGCCAAGAATAAAACCAACCTAGTTGAAAACAAAATTGTTTTTATTTGGGGCTAATTAGAAATTCAGACCAGGAAAGCTCCGATTCATATTTTCTTGAAAATGTGCTGTGAGCGTTTACAAAATGGCAGCTGTGTTTATAGAACTGAACTGCCAGAGACTGGAAGTTACATCGCTGTTAGGAATTATGATAGGTGCTGGAAAATGTCAAGCTGTCTTGTTAGAAAGGGTTTGGGTGCATTCTTTGAGTAGTTTGGACGAAGGGGCCCATTGTACAGGTGAACACAGGTTAAGAGTGTTTCAGGAAACTGAGTTTGGCTCAATCCAAAAGCTAGGGTTCATCTGGAGGTGAACTTGCTGGCAGCCCAGTTCAAAGTTTCGGTTAGGGGTGTGTCTGAGATCTGATTAATAATGCCCTATGGACTCCATTTTAAGTGCCTTGACGCCTCTGTATCACTATCTCATGAGCCCCGATTATGTGCAATTATGCACTAAGAAATTATTTTAAATTTTAAGGGGAAGAAATGATAGTAGATTGAAACAGACATTATCATGTCATGTACATGTATGGCTACCCGACCCATGTGATCCTGCAATATGTGTAATCAGAAAAAGGAGAGATTACATATACTTCATTTATGTATGATCTATTAAAATGTATAAATGCATTCTTCTATAATGTACAACTAACTAGAACAAATAAATTTTTTAAATTATTAAAAAACCAAATGTAACCAATAACAAAAGTTAAGTACCATAAATTCGATTTCATTAACTCTTTTCATTTGCAGTTGTGTTCTCTTTTATGGGTTTGAAAGGTACATTCCTAGTTAGGGGTAGAATTACCATTCATGTTAACAAGCGTTATTATCAAACATTGCTATTAAATTCTAATTCTCTTAGGTTTGGAAGATGTATGGTCATGTAGGCAATTACCTTCCCAGATTGCTGAGGTTGGATCCAATGATTTGAGCTTATGTGGCATGGTACCTGGGGCTGCGGGTGTCATAGGCTTCAAATTTTTCAAAAGGTGTTAGCCTTTTAATTCCCTATCTGCTCTCAGTTCTGAAAAAAGCAAGAACTTGTTTGGATTTTGCATTTCCTTCTTGGTTTGTATTTGTGGTCTTTCATTTTTCTTTGTTCCCTCTACCCCTTTCTTCATCCCTTTTTCCCTTCCCCTGCAGTCTTGCAGATTCTAAAAACTCTGAGTGCATTTCAGTTATCTCCTATGGCATTACCTAACACAGATACAACTTCATTTCAAAGGCATTTTACTGACATAGAAAAGTGATTCAAAGCATGGGAGGTAGGAAACTAGAGAAACTGCAGAGTTAGTAAATAAATCTCAAATAAGCTTATTCATCCATATAATGAAGAAGTAATAAAGGATATTTTAAAGTTCTTTGGCAATACCAATAGAAGAGAGAAATGATCATGAGTCTCTTAAGGATTGTTAAAGTTGTTTTCCCCCAAAATAAATATATTGAATACAACTGCCAAAAAATAATAGATAATGGAAACCAAATATATATGTAAGCATACACAATATTTATAGGAATGTACCTAAACATGGACATTATTTCTTATCATTAATGGGTTTTATAACATTTAAATGAAAATATTTCCCCAACAGAATCATTTATTTATTCAATTAGGAAACACCTTAAAGAATTTTCCATTTACAAAGCATTATGCTTTAATTGATCTTTACTCCTCCTTTTTTACCTAGAATCTATAAATTTAGATAAGTACATGCATATGTCGATCAACAAGAAGAGTGTCTATAGTGACAACCAATTGTCACATCAGCAGTAAAAGATCAAATACATCTGTTCAAAATATATTTTGAATGATATATACATATACTCTAAATTATACATGAGAATTATTCACATTTTATGTATATATATATGTGTATCTTTTTACATATATGAAAAGTAAACACACCCTTGCAGAGTGAGACTTTATTCATTGGTCTTGAAACTATATCCCTCTGACCTTATCAGTTTTAACAACAATTGTATATGAGGAACTGTATTATAAACAGAAGATACTGAAATGAATAATACAATTTAGACTCCAAGATGATCTAGTTAAGGAAAGGAACAATTATGAAACTGTTTAATGCTGTCACAGGAGCATATAGCAACAGAAGCAAAGTGGGTGTGAGTAATGCTGTTTGAAGACTTTCCAATAACACAACTGCTTCACCCAACTGTTGAAGAATAACCAAAAATCCTAGCTCATGGTCAGAAACCAAGGATGGAGTACCATATCCCAAGCAGAAGGAAAGACAGCCAAAGCCACTGAGACATTCAACAAATGCTTATTGAGCTAGCCCTTTGTGCCAAGAAATGAGAACATGTAATATAGTGGTGGAGGTACATGAATACATTAGTAAACTAATTTCTTAGGGTAAACATGCATAGTGTGGTATGCCTTGAAGAAAGCAAATCATGGTAATAGAACAGGCAGATACTGGGAGGACAGCTGGCGTTGCTCTCTTTGGTGTGGTCCAGGAGAGGGAATCAGCCAGGCATGGGCATGGAGGGAAAAGTGTAGGAGGTTTCCAAGTGCAAAAATCCCAAAGCAGAAATTACCTTGGCTCATGTGAAGTTCAAAAAGGAGTTCAGTTTTTTTGGAGTGATTGGAGTTAGGGGAGAATAAAAAGAGAAAGATGCAGAGAGTAGGCAGGAATCAGATCATAAGGACCTTATAAATTAAGGAATGGGAAATGGATTTTAATCAAGTCTAGAATGAAGCCATTGGAGAGAGAAGCAGTGGATTAGCATGATCTGATTATGTTTCCGGACTTGGTAGGAAAATATTTAGGGAATGAGAAGGAAGGAGGAAGAATCACTGCAGAGGTGCAGGAAAAACTTGATGGTAATTTGAGTTGAAATAGTTGAAGTTGGAAACAGAATAACACATTTAAGATACCAATTATTTATCATGAGTGGATTTAAAAAAGTACACATAGGGAAAAAGATGGAGATTGGTTTGGACAAATTGGCAGGGTTCATGTTGTAAACGCATTTTTTAAATGGTATGAATATTGGAATTTATTCTTTTGGCAATGTTAAAACATTAAAGTGTTTTAAGGAGAAAAGGACAGCACACTATGGTCAGATTTGAGTTATACAATTTTTCAGATTGCAGCACTGTGAGGAAGGAATAGAAAGGAGGGAGTCTGGAGCCAGGAAGACCTGCACCCTTGGCACTGGTGCTTGTGGGATTCTGAGGGCTAAACTAAGGCATGGGTGGTGAGACAAGGCGGAGGGGAGGTTTTAAGAGTCAGTATAGATTGGTGATCAATCATTGGATGCAGAGCATAAGGCAAAATAAGGAATTTAGAGTGACATCCAATTTTTTGTTTCTTTCTGTTGGTCTAACATTTGCAATTAGATGAGTGATGACACAGTTCAATTAGATGCAGTGGGGACTGGGCTTGTGGTGGTGAGGTGGGACGTGGGATCTCTGTGGGATTCCCAAGGGGGTGATTTCAGTTAGCGAAGAGAAAGATCAGACAAGGCTGGAAATGCAGGATATTTTATGATGTAGGAAGGAATTTGCAAACAAGTACTAATGTCCAAAAGAGAGTGCAGTATGTGTAGTGGAAGGAAGTCTCTCACAGTACCCACATCTGATTAATAGCTAGCAATCATTGAGGAACCAGAAATATTTTGAAGACAGGTAGAGCATGAGCATTTGCTACTACTAACTCAAGAATCCAGGCGTGGCTGGAAAATGAGTCTTAAAGTCAATAAGTAAGAAAGTTAGGGCAGCATTGGTCCTCAGTTGTTCTAGGTTCAGGGTCCAGGTGCAAAACACAGAAGGCTGTCATAGGTTGATATTGAGTCAACATCTTGACTCAGCCTAAGAGCTCTTATATAATTTACCTGCTTTAAGAAGGAGACAGTTCCTTAGTGTGAGCAGACCAGGCCCTCACCAAGGACCAAGTAGGGCACCTGAATGACAGAGGGAGTTGAGAAATGAAGAAAGAGGAAGGTTGAGACATTTCTACTTAGATTAGTGTTTCTTAAAATGTGATATTGGAAGTACCTGCAAGATAATCACTAGGAATTTCTATTAAAAAGTATGTATAACAGCCAAAGTGGAGCACACCAGTAATCCCAAGGACCTGGAGGCTGAGGTAAGAGGATCAAGAGTTCAAAGTCAGTCTCAGTAACTTAGCAAGACCCTAAGCAATTCAGCAAGACCCTATCTCTAAATAAAATATTAAAAATGACTGTGGATGTTGCTTACTGGTTAAGTGCCTCTGGGTTCAATTCCCAGTATCAAAGGAAAAAAAAAAAAGTACAACATTGTATTTTGGCCAATATTATTCTGCAGTATTTCCCCTAAATTGTATTGTTATATTGTGTGCTTATACAAATATGTAACAATGACTCCCCCCATCACATACAACTATAATGCATCAATAAAAATGTAAAAATAAATATTATGTATATTCCTGAATTCTACCCAAATCTACTGAATCAAAATTTCTTTGAATGGGGTTATATCTCCTTTGTAAGCACATCATATATTTAGTGCCTTGGAGCCTTCTTTGATCCTGCCTCCAATGTTTGTGGTTAGCCCAAAATTTTGACCTCATATAGTCAAGTCTCTTGGCACTTGCAACAATTCACCTTTGGTATTTAAACAAGGCTTAACATGGCAGTCAAGTTGACCAGAGCAAATCTGATCCAGACAATTACTGAACTCACACGTAACAACAGAACTGTACTAATAAAAGTCAGACCCTAGATATCATTTCCTAGAAGCTGCAACTAATGACAGCTGTTTACTCATAGCTCTGTTACCCACATGGCTCACTGTGGCTGGCTATATTTTGCTCTTGAGATTTTCTCTGATTTTATGTTTGAACATTAAAAAAGCAATATATTTATGGTACTCAACATAGTCTGTAGCATCTATTAAGCATTTAATAAATGGTAGCTATTATCAGTTTTTCTTTCTTATTATTGCTATTATTTGCAGGTTTTTTTTTTCTTGGGCAAATTGTGAAAATGGAAAGTAATTCATTTAATAAATTTCTGAAATACAGTACTGTAAAAAATTAACCATAATTATTATAATGGAAACTGTATTTTAAAAAAACCCCTTGATTATTGATTCCCCTAAGATTAAAAAAGATAATCAAAAGCTAATATAGAACTGAAAAATAATTTTCAAAAGTGTACATCCATTTCTAAATGTGTAATTTATTTTAGCATGCAAACTGAGGATGGTAAACAAAGCAGGACATAGAAGGCACTGGAATCTTCCCTGAAAGGTCCCCATCCTGAAATAGGAGCCAAGTCAAAAGGAGAGGCAATCATGTAACAAGGACAGTGGAATCAAGATTTGAAGAATGACAACACTGAAATGATAATCCAGGCCCAGGGCTGCACTTAATCAAATATATCAACTTCATAAATTCGGGTGTTTTGAGACATCCCTGAAGAGAAATCTAATAACCCTAACCTAACGTACCTTCTAGGAGTCATAGGTTTGCTCTGTTTAATAGGAAATCAGCTAGGGGGATATTTGCACTTGGAATTGGAAACTGGGAAGAAAAGGAGAACAAGTAAAAATCCATAAGTTGGATGAGTTATAAGGTCCCATTGGGGCAAGAATGGAAATGAAGCAGGGCGCAGATGTGTGGTCTTCCTAATATTGAATTTTCTTAGTTAAATATTCTTTACAATAAAATCTTAGACCTGTCTTTTATTGTGGGGGGACTTATCTAAAGTAGGTAAAAGAACATGGTGCTTTTAGAATTAGAGAGGTGCTACAATATACTAATGAGTGACTTTATCACCATGTGCCCCATCACATATCATAAGAGGTTCATGTACATAGGCCAAATATGTCCTGCTCCCTTCCTGGTTTTGTCAATAAAGTTTTATTGGTATATAACCACACTATTCTTTGGTGTATCTCCTATGGCTGCTTTCCCACTAAAACTACCAAGTTGAGTATTACAGCAGAGCAGTGTGACTTACAGAGCTTAAAATATTTATTATCTGGCACCTTATAGAAGAAGTCTCCTGACCTTGTATATATCCTGGCACAGACTGAGTTCAGTAATTCTTCAATGGACATAAAAAGCATGTTCTGTATGACTTGAGCAAATTGATTAACCTCTCTGAGACTTAGTACCCTCAGTGCTAAAATAGGTATAGTGATACCAATCTTTCACAGTCTTTGCTCATACTAAGTACTTGGAATATTGTTTTTGCACAAAATATAATACTTTGCTCTTCTCCTTCACCCTTCGTTTAATGAGGCAGGTCTGCTTTGATCCATGATAGTCATTGGCATGCTAATATTCTGGAGTTCTGGTGTAGGATCTTTTTAGAAATTTCCCTCAACCCTCTCATTTTTGGTCACCATCAGTGTACAGAGAAAGTAGACTCTAACTGGAGGAATACAGTGGACTTTGGCAATGTGCTGGGAAGTGTAAATAATGAAGGGACCATTCAGAAGATGCACTTGTTTTATACACTTTGAGAAAATCCGTGAAGTGACAGGAGGAGCCCTCTGATGTCAGGTGAGGCTTTCTGAGGGAGGCCTGGCTTTCCTCCTGTGTTTGTTAAAGAAGGTACTTCTTTCTAGAAAGCAACACAAAGGCATTCATGAGCAATATTTGATCTGAGGCATTGTAGGTAGGACACCCTTATAGTCAATGACCCATTATTATTATTATTATTATTTTTGGTGGGGGATACTGGGGAATTGCACTCAGGGGCTCTTGACTGCTGAGGCACATTTCCAGCCCTTTTGTATTTTATTTAGAGACAGGGTCTCCCTGAGTTGCTTAGCCCTTTGCCATTGCTGAGGTTGACTTTGAATTTATAATCCTCCTACTTCAGCCTCCCAATGCGCTGGGATTACAGGCATGTGTCACCACCTTTGGTTAATGCCCCATCATTTTAACTTGACAAAACTTCTTCAAACACTTCTCAGACTCAGCCCCACAAGCTGCCCATGGCTAGTAACCCGCCCCGACTGTCTGGAATCTCCTAGCAGCTCTTTCCCAGCCTTAATCTTCTACCTGGAACCCAGTCATTCTCCCCGTCTTCTTTACTGTCACTCAGTCCTTTCCCAGCTCTTCACTCCACAACTGGTGTCTCCAGTTGTTTTCTTTATTGTGACCATAAGTAAGGTTTTATGGAGAGGGAAGATAGGGTTTGTGCTCCAAAAGTGAAAGATCATCCCCTGATCAGGCAGCATCAAACAGAGAAATTCAGTTATAAATAGCATCAAAACAGAAACTTCTTCTCTCTCTTTTGCTCATTCAAAGTCAAGTGGAAGCAAGCTTTGTTTTGTCTTCTTTCTTCTTTTTTATTGTTTCTTCCCAAAGAGATGAATGGGACTTTGAGGGGATTTGAAAACACTGCACAAACAATTCGACATGAGATTTTAGCAGCATCCCTAGTTAAAGGAGAAAATGTTTGTTTCCAGACATGGAGGACAACTCCTAAAAGCAACAACAGAAATAAAAAGGAATTTAATCAGTTGTCACCATTTACTAAGTCAATAGACTTCTTATAATACATAAATATAAGTATTCGTGTATTATAAGAAACATTAAGAAAAGTGCTTTCAAAGCATTATTAACTTACTTAAATATTGGCCCATTAGAATTATTCCATATTGGAAAACTTTAGTGTCATATTGAAAAAAATTAACTATTAAATGAATTAGTATAATGATAAACCGGTTTACTTTATAACAAAACTAAACCTCTGCCACTTTGAAACTCTGAAGCATGGATACATTACTGTGTTAATAAGCAGAGAACGACAGGGAGACTATTAAGAGAGTTGGGCCAGTATATCACATGTAGATGGTGCTAAAGGTCAAACTCTAGCTGTTTTCTAATGAAATGTTCCATTTGGGATTTATTGAGGCAGCAACTGGGGTACCTCCTCCATGCTTCAGCACAAGTCACATTAGAGAGCAGAGGATTTCCCATGACCCCAGAAGCTGCTCAGTTCTGTTTCTCTTTGCATCACCAGAGGAAGATGGAGGACACATAGATTCTCAATGCCTACTTTTTCCAGGGAAGAGGTAAGTCTGATATTCCAAATATTAATATACCAAAGTTAAGTAGAAACCAAAACAGTATCCTTCCACAGTGCAACTAACTGCACACAACTTCATTGTTTGTTAAATTCCATTGTTGTTAAGGTCGTGAACCCCAGGGCCAGAAGGTGTAGGTGTAAGTCTCACTTCCAACATTTTTAGTTATCCATTAATAGGCAAGTTGATTACTTTGCCTGTGTCTCAATTTACTTATCTGCATAATGGGAATAATAATGTAATTACTTCATTGGATTCTTATAAGGGTAACATGAGATGTATACATTAAATTCAAATAGTTCTGGATCCATAAAAGCTACAGAAATGTTGTTATTTCCTATATTTACTAACCCCTGTTATGAATATATTAGTCAGAATAGGATAGGCCATGCAAAGCCCCCAAATTAACCCTGCAACTTCCATTTCTTAAAACCACCAGAATATATTTCTTATTTGTGACCCATATCCGATACTGCTTAGCAGAGGGTTGAATTCCATATAATCATCTGTCAATATAGTCGAATGATTCCTCCCTCATTTTGAAACAATACAATCTATAACATGTCTTTAGTCATTTAGATGAGAGTTTGCCAGCAGGTCTTGCACCAGCAACTAAGTGCTCTAGCACACCTTACTCCACTCACATCTCTGAGCTAGAGTGAGTTGCATGACATCACCTAATTGGATAGTGGCTGGGGGGATAGGATACGAATATCCATTGAGCAGATCATGCAACACCATTGCTCCAGTGAGCAAAATCCCTTAAAGTTAACTGTTTAACACTATTTCTGATCCTCTAGGATCCCCATCTTGTTCTTCTTTATGTCTCCCACAATTCCAAAATACTATTCACAGTAGGTACTTGATAAATGATTGCGGCAACCTGTAATCCCAGCAGTGACTCAGGAGGGTGAGGCAGGAGGATCAAAGTTCAAAGCCAGCTTCAGCAAGGGTGAGGTGCTAAGCAATTCAGTGAGTCTATCAAAAAAAAAAAAAATAGGACCAGGAATGCGGCTCATTGTCCTTGAGTTTCATCCCCAGTACAAAAAAAAAAAAAAAAAAAAAAAAAGGAAGAAGCATGCATTGTTTATTTTTGAGAGCTCCTCAGTTGAAGGAAGTCATATGCAGCAGCCAGAAAACTGAAAAATAAATCACACAATAACAACAAAACTCTTGATCATTATAAAAGAATTAGCTGACCTAATAAGATGATCACTTTGCCTAAATGGAAAATCCAGACAATGATTATTATTAACCAATATTTGATATACTTGACTCGAGAATAAATGTGTTACACAAACCAAGATGTCTCTGTGAACAGAGGAGGGGAGAGGTGGTACATTTTTTCAGTAATTGTAGCTCAAATTCCTCTTCTGAATATTCATTACTCTCACATTAGTGTTAAGTGTTATTACTCTCTCTGTTCTTGTTCAATTTCACTTAAGAATCCATAAATGGATTACTCTTCAAAGGCTAAAATTGTCTCATACAAAAAAAAAACTGCATTAGGCATTAATTTTACTCTCTCCTTCTAACTTCTAGAAAGGAAAGTGAGTGGAGAGTTAGAGATAGGAAGAATTAAGTAGGAATTGCAATGTTGGTCCAATATCAAGACACTGAGCTATACACCCACTTACTCAAAAGCAAACATCTATTTAGAGTTTTAACCCAATCAATACAAAGTTATTTGAAATCTAGGACTCCTAAGTCTACCTTACTTTGCCCTCATTTTTTTGTGAGCTTGAAAGCAATGCTGTGAGGTTGATGGAACACCTAGTATTCAAATGGTATAATGGAGAAAGAAAGGGACTTAATACTTTTAAACCCTATTCTAAGTAGACATGATATATATGGGCAGTTTAGAATGTTGGTAAAGGCAAAGCTTCTGGAGCCAGTTTATCTGGGCTCATATTCTTACCCTTGTGCCCATGAGCTGTGTAACCTTACACAACCTGCTTAACCACTTTCTGTCCCAGTGTACTTGTCTCTAAATAACAGGAGAAAAAGTAATTTGAAGAGTTAAGTGAAAGTTCAGTTAGTTGTTACATTAAAGTGCCTGTTTTAGTTTCTGGCACATAGTAAGTGCTCATTTAGTGTCTGTTACAATGACTAGATGCTTAACTGTGTAGCTTACAGGGATTTGTGGCAGTTAGATATTTTGTCAAGGTCACATGGCTGAGAAAATGTGACTGGCAGAGTTAAAATGAGCATTAACTCCAAAACCTTGACTCCTTATGGCATATCAGGAACTCACCTGCTAATGAGTTCATGAAGGAAGACCAGAAAGGCAAATATTGGATTTGGGGGCTTCACAGAAAAATTTAGCAAAAGGTACAGAGATTCCCATATGACCCTTACCCCATGCATGTGCAACCTCCCCCATTATCAACACCCCCACTCTGGTGGTACCTTAGGTATATCAGCAATGACATACAATTATCACCCAAAGGCCGTAGTTTAGAGTTCATTCTTGGTGTTGTACATTTCAGGTTTTGACAAATAGGTCATGGTACATATGCACCATCGTAGTGCCACACAGACCAGTTTTATTTCCCTCAAATTCTGTGTTCCACCATTCATCTCCTCATCTCTTCCACCTGTTAACTTGCCTCCATCGTTTTGGCCCTCTTTAGTGTGTCGTAGTTGGACTCATACAGTATGTAGTCTTTTCAGGTTGACTTCTTTCCCTTGGTAATTCACATTCAGTTTCTCCACATCTCTTCATGACACACCAGCTCACTTCTGTGCAATGTTGTCTGAATGTAGAGATTTATCCATTCACCAACTAAAGAGCATCTTGGTTGCCTCCTTGTTTGGGCAATTGTAAATACAGCTCCTGAATACGTCCCTGTACAAGTTTTGTGTGGATGTGTTTTTAGGAGTCACTGGATCATATGTTGAGTTAGTTTTTAAGAAACTGTCAAACAGTCTTACATTTTCCATTCTCACTAGCAATGAATGAGAGTTTCTGTTGCTCCACATCCTTATCAGCATCCGTGTTGTCAGTGTTGGAAGCTGGCTTCTAATTGGTGTGTAGTGTGGTACCTCATTTTGGTTTTAAATTATTTAAAGGCATTTGTGATTGCATATGTTTCCAGGTTTGTCTTTGATTAACCTTTAATTTCTACCTCTAAAACTTTGTGAAAACTGACTTTCCTTAACCCTCAGACTCTAATATCAGATGGACTTGATTCTGTCTCTTCGCTTATTTTGATTGAGCTAAGATCGAAGGCCAGGCTAATGAGAATGCTGAGTTCTCTAGTCACAGTGTTTGCCTTAAGGACAAGGACTTGACTCTTGGAGTCAATGATACCTGATGAAACTTACGTTGATGCTGTCAGGAAAACAACAGATTCTCCTTCCTGCCAAACTTGAGCGTGGGAGAACTGTAAGATTGCTGCAATCAACCTGTCATTAAAAAGCAAGAGGAAAACATATACGGAACTCATATATCCAGCAAAGACATCCTGATAACTTTATCAAGTGGTTTGTGCTGCTAAGATTCTAGAATCCCTGTCTCTTCTTTGTAAGCCTGGCACTCCCACCAAGCCACTGTACTTTACAGTTTGACCAAGTCATTTGTTTTCTATTTAAGATAGCCACTGTGTTTCTGTGATCTTAACTAAAGAGGTTACCTGGTAAAACATATATAAAATATAACATTTCAATGTGTTTCTGTTTTAGAGGAGAAATATTCTCTTACAAATCTGTCAGTCACCATTTGTGAACAGTGAAATAGTGACTGCAGTTTCTGCTTTAGAGTTTTTTGTTCATTTGTTTTATTTTTTACTAAATTTAGACTTTGAATTTTTATTCTCATTTCCTGATTGGTCAAACGATTTTAAATATCATAAGCTCTGAAGGAGATAGCTATGAGTATGTGATTAACAGAATACTAGACTAAAGCAAGTATCCAGGCTAATTGCCAGGGCTCCTGAGACTGTTTGTGAAAAAATGTCATTAACTTGAAACTTTATTAACTTGAACTCTTGCAGAAGACACTCAGTCTGGATAGTTTCCTCTACGATATTCTCTTGACTGAAGGGCTACTAGCTTGGTGAGGATGGAGGAGACAGATCTTATTTCATTTGTTATTTATGCAGTGATTATCATGGTAGCAGTCAACTCATTATAAAACGGGGCATATCAAATTATTCTCAGTCAATGAGGCTCCATTGACAAGGTAGTCTGGGTGTGTTGTGGGGGGTGGATTGGGAGTAGGAAAGGACTTTAAGATGAGAATATTTATTGTTACTTTGAGAAAGAAGGATGCCAAGAAGCATTCTCATTTTCTTCAAATCTCGACCTGAACCTACATCATCTGAATTCCCCAGGCACTCCATATTCCCCTGTTACAAGACTTCAAGGAGGGAGAAGAGTGAGCTCCTTCTTTCTAAAGAGCCAAGTAAACAGGATTCTTAGTAGGAAACGAGGCATTACCATAGTGATCTTAGTGATGCTGTCTTTGTTTTGTGTCCATTCCCCTTACAGCTTTCTTTTCAGCAAGGAGAATGTCCTTTGCCTTTAACCCATAGTTACTGCCAAAACCATTTGTGAGTGAGGGATGATTTATCACATTATGAATGTATAGCATTTGTCTTCTCAGATTTGCCTTTTTCTTTCTTACATAAAGTTAGTGATTCTCAATACTATTCACTCATTAGAATTGTTTTGCAACCCTCTTATCAGTACTTTTTTAAAGTTCCCCAGTGAATAATAGTGGTAGTCAACACTTAGAGCACCACTAACTTGTAGGTCCCCTACCTGCAATACAGGTTCAGATTTTTAAACATTTACTGTGTTTTATTGATTAACTTTCATGATTATAGGGACAATCACAGACAACTTCTTACAGCTACTCAAGATCAAGATGACATTTGAACTCAAGGTAGCATATCATCTGCACAGCAGGTTCATGATCATTACAAGTTCATCCTGGGTCTGTGCTTACAGTATCACATGGAGAGGTATTCAAGAGGGAAGCTTTAGAGATCACAATTTGCAGAATTCATAAGTCTGAATGTTAACAGTAACAAAAGTCTCTTAATTAAACTGAGGCATTGGTGTATATATTTTAAAAATACTAAACCTATCCAAAATGAGAGCTTGCTTCATAAGTCAGAGCTAGGGGAGCCAAACAGATTTGGAAATGAGCAAGTAATGAAGACTTAGAGATGAATACCATTCCAGGAAGGAACTAGAGGACTATAAATTGTTTACCATTTGTGGGAAACTGTCAGATAGATCACATTGTAAATGTGGAAACTTAGTTTAAAAAGCACAGAGTACAATTTAGGCAAAAATGCACTAAGGAAATTTGTAAGTATGCTAGAAAAAAAATGCCTGCTTATATAAAATATTGTCTTGCCCTAGATAACTTTGGAATTGTGCATTTGTGTTGTAATGCACTACAACCTGTAAGCAAGATAAAAGGAGACCAAATGTAAGCATGGGCCTATGACCTCAAGCATTTTCAAGTTCAAGTTTTCATCAAAAGAAGGGATGTGTACCATAACATTCCCAAGAAATGACCAGCAACCTTTGAGTAGAAGAGGGAAAACTACAAATGGAAGACATTGCAAAACCTAACAAATCCCAGCCATGGAATCCATATGCGGATCTCATCAGGGTACCTAAAAGGTTGCCTTAATGCAGTGGTATCACTCAACATCAGTACTTCTTTACCAATATCTAATTAGACTTATGTATCTAGCTAATTTCCTCTAATTTTGAAAGTTATAATATTCTTTTAGTATTATCTTCTGTGAACGTGGTCCCAGTTTCCAGTTTAATGTTAAAGTGCTAGAGGAGAAAAGGTGCTGTCTCTTGTTCTAATTACTCTGGTTTCACTTTTTTAAATAATTGGTACCCATCATTATAACTGATTTTCCTTTTAATTTTGTTCTGGTTTGTTGTTATGTATAGAAATTTAAGATTTTTATGTAGATGACTCTATTGATTAATTTTTCATCTCTTATGATTTCCTTCATTACTTTTATTCTTGGGGAGCATTTTTCCTTACTAAAATCAAATTAGGTATTTACCCATAGTCCACTCTTTATTTGTTTCATTATAGTCTCCTCCTGTCTCCTCCTGCTACATTCTCTTCTCCTCCCCACTAAATTGTCTAAAGTTGCTTTGCATCTCCTGGACTCTCTCTTACTCTGTGCTGTGTTGTTCTGAGCAGTCTGCATTTTATACTCGTCTACCCATTGACCCTGAAGGTTGATACTCTAATTGTTCTCATAAGGACAAAAACTTACTCAATATCATGAAGCAATTAGGCTGATGTTTTCCTACCGAAGGCCTTCACTCATAAATGTTATGTTACCCTTTATTTATTTATTTTTGCCTTTTGTTGTCATTGATTGAAATATTTTGTAGCTTTGCCTGATGGCTCATTATAAAAATGTTGAATGGTTTGTTTTGACAGCTCTAACATGGTATAATAATATCTCATCCCATGGTAGCTCTGGAGATTGTGGCAGGTAGTACAGATAGGGCAGAGAGCACAGTTTCGTTCACAAAGCAGACAGAACTGTCTTTCTTCATGTTGCTTCTGTCAAGCAGATACTTTAGGTTGCAGGAAATTTTCTGTCATGTCTTTTAAGTGACCTGTGTTGTTTCCATTCCAGCTAGTTCCCAAGCCTCATTTCAAACCGAGTTCACACAAATAAAGTCCATACATAGCAGTCCCGTGATGTACTAAGTAAGCAAACTGTTGGGTCCTAGGTTGTCAAAATTTTCTTTGAACATAAATGCTTCTTGTTTTACCTTAGGGCTCTCAGAAACAATGATGGCTCAGTTAAAGACAACATATGGTAATAGCTCTCTCAATTACACACACTTTCTTGCCCTATTTCTCTTTTAGTTGATATAGTATCAGTGCAGCCATAAAACTAGAATTTTCAAAATCCCTGTGACTAGGAGAATTGGATAAGTTGCTCTATTTCAGCCTCATTCCACTTAAGGCCATGCATCTGTCTTGATGAATCAAGAAAATATCATCTTAAACAAGGTTTGGAGTCTCTCACCAGTGGTTGGAGTATGTAATAGGTGGTAGGAGGGTAGAGAAGATGATCTGATGTGTACTTTGGTGAAAAATCTGCAGTGCTAATAGATAACAGCTGGGGAGAATAATGAATCATTTTATAATAACAAGGTTAGCCAAGTTTGTCCAGGGTCCAGAGACCAAAGTGACAATGCAGTACTGACAGTAACCTCTGAATCAAAGAATTGTAATTAACACTGAGAAAGGAAAGGGGCCCCCAATAGGTGGTCAAAGAGCTAAGTGACTGACCACAAAACCACCCAGAGTCTCCCCTGTTATTTTTGTCCTCCGAGAGCTAATACATGGATGACATTTTTAATCCCTACAATTTGAAGGTAAAGTTAACCAGCCTGGACATTCAGCCCAGAAGTGGCAGCATAAATTAAAAATCCCATTCTTTGGTAGGCATGGTGGCACATGCCTGTAGTCCCAATGACTTGCCATGCTGAAGCATGAGGATTGCTAGTTCCAAGCCAGTCTCGACAACTTACTGAGACTGTAAATAATTCAATGAGACCTGTCTCTAAATAAAGTAGAAAAAAGGGCTGGGGATGTGGCTCAGTGGTTGAGTGCCCCTATATTCAAACCCCAGTACCAAGGGGGAAAAAAACAAAAAACAAAAATCCAAGAATCCCACTCTTGATTTTATAGTCCTATGTGTGTACACCCTCTTGTTCCTTAACCTTGTACCTATTAAACAGCAAGATTTTTTTTTCTAAAAAATAAAAGGCTACAAAAATTATTTAAATTGTAAAATAAGTACATGCAGTGCAACATTAAAAAGAAGGTGAAAGGAGTTGTCATTACTAGTCAGAATTCTTAGCAGATGATAATGTGGTCATTGAATAAACTCATGAGATTTTTCTTCCCATTAGTCGCATTTCAGTGGCTGTTCTGTGAAACCATGAGATGTCTCTTTGAAGAGAAACTAAGGGGCACCCTAATCATGAATTATTGTATCTTCCTTCCCCACATTAAACACACAAAAACTTCTCTGTTGGCCAGCTCTTTGAGGATCTTCTATGACAAGCCCATATACAGAAATGACAACTATTAATTGAGCCTGACTATATGTTTTGCTAAACTTATATTTACACCTTTTTCCATCAGGTTGAGGATGCAGCTTTGTTATAACCATTTGCTTTATCATGAGGTGGTTGAACTCAGCCAAGAGGTTGGATTCAGAATTGTTGAAATTCAAATAACTGTGAACAAAATTAGGGAAAACTCCATTGAGAAGAGGCTAAAATGTCTTCTCAAGTTTATCTTTGTGCCTAGTAGTGATCGTGGGAGCAAATGATTGCCTCTTAAACAAGGAAGCAGAAAGAGCTGAGTGGGCAGGCTCAGACTCTCATAGTAACTTGCTCTCGTGAGAACTCATCTAAGAGACTGGTATTCCCTTTTGAGTGCAGCACCCCACTGAACCAAGGACTCCCAGAAGGCACCCCTCTTAAAGGTTTTACCACCTCCCAATACTGCCATCCTGGGGACCAAACCTCTGGCACTTTGCGGATAGTCAGATCATACGCTAACCATAGCACCTAGTGTAACCAAACGAGATAGACACATTTTTGTTCTACTGGTGAAAGAGAGAAAGATATCTATGATCTAGAGTTATATGGGTAGAAACTCATGTCAGATGATAAATAATTTTTCTTGAAGTAGCCCCATCTCCAGATTTTACAAATGTAGATGCTATCCCTTTGCTACTCTCTCCATACTTTTTTTGGCATGATCCTCAGGGTCATAGTTTCAATGACTTCCTCTATTTCAATGACTTCTAAGTTGATCTCTGGCTTATTCCTTAATTAAAAATTCAACCCCAACTCTGCGACTTCTGCCTATCTCCCCATGATTGTCCCTCAGTCACCTTAAGCTCACTTCATCTAAGTCTGAATTCTCTGACTAGATAACTCTCAACCCAGCACCACAGGAGTCCCTGTTTTTGTTGCTTTTCAGTAGCATCTGCATTCACCAGTTAATTCAAATCAGGACAGTATGCTCTTGCTGTCAATTCCATCTCTTCATGTATTGGACATTAGCAGAGATGCAAGGTGCCTTTGAGAATCTCAAAAGTGCCTTTGAGGATATTTTAATCCAATTTGCTCAAATTCAGAAGTCACTTTTCACAATGTCCCTGACAGTGTTATAATGGGTTTAATTGCTTACTTTTGTGTATTAAAAGATAATTTTTTTAAAAAGGAAACAATCAGGAATTTTACAGAAATACAAAATAAATGTACACATCAAATATTTTTATTTAACTGCATAAATAATGAAAGAATCAGTAAGATATTACAATGAGTTCAAAGGAACATTCAGTAAATGGTAGACATAGGAATACCTAGAGTGCTAGAAAGACTCTGTAGATGCAGGAGTCATAGGTAATAACCCATTGGGCATAGGTGATTTGCATTTTCATGGACAAAATGGAATTGCATTCTGATTTTCTACAATTTATCGAGTGAACATGAAGACAATAAAAGGTTGAGGTACTCAAGGGTGTGCTAACCTCAGGAAGGCTAGTGAGTTTTAGGGGATGCTTGTTTCTTTTTGTTTGTTTTTACTAGCACACTAGAACTATATATAATAATGGGATTCCATCTGTCATATTCATGAATCAGGATGGCTATTTCAGGAATATTTCTGTACATAGGTGTGAAAAGTCTCTGTGCAAAGGCTATTTTCTCTTTGGAAATCCTGTTTCTATAAACTTTTCCTGATGCAGAAATAAATTGTTCTTTTCTATACCATACCACTTCATTTTTCATGATAGCTCTTAGGTCAGCTTAAAATGTGTTTGTTCCTCTGAAAAATCCTTAAATAAATGTAGGGATTGTATGTGCCACGTTGTCTCCTTTTTCCTTTATTAAGCCATATCAGTTCTTTTAACTCTTCTTTTAGACAAGACATCTTCCCAGTACCTAAGCATCTGGGTCAGCCTTCTCATCTTGACAATCTCTGGCCGTCCTCTGGTTTTCTAACTCCTACTCATTTTTAAGGACATGGCTAGTGGTTCTGAGCAGATCAATATTCAGTGGTGTAATAGGATCCTTACTTTATTGTGTTATGTGACCTCATACTGATGGAGAGATGGAGGCCACCATTTTCCACAAGGTAGCCTTACTTGAACTACATATTATAAGAAAGTAAACCAATAGCATATAGCATGCATTAAAGCTATTGTGAATAACCTATTGAGATAATATCGGTGGAATTTGATTAGGACAGACCCTGTCATTTAAGATCATTTTAAATTTATGTTTATTCATGTCACACAATTTGAGTGTGTGATCAAATAAAAATCAATAAATCTTTCCTTTTCTCCTTTCTTCCCTTGTTTCATTTCTTTCTTTCTTTTCTCCTTTTCTTAAATTGGGATACTTACCACTAGGGCCACCTTCATTGTGTGCAGCCTGTGTGGTTTGGCATAGGGCTCCATATTTAGAAAGTCTCCACACTTAATTTAATGCTCTTTAGTCAACATCTTGAAAGTATTCATAATATTTACACAAGGAATTCCACATTTTTGTCTTACTCTGGGGCTGGTAAATTACATTACTCTTCCTGCTTATCAAATTAGTCCATTCCATCCTATTTACAAATAAGCAATTACTTTTTTCTTCAAAAATTTTTTATTTGTTCTAATTAGTTACACACTGCAGTAGAGTACATTTTGACACATTGTACACAGATGGAGCACAGCTTCTCATTCCTCTGACTGCATGGTGCTGAGTCACAACAGTAGTGTAATCATATACAGGGTGATAAGGTCTGTCTCATTCTTCCGTCCTTCCCATTCCTGCTGCCCCATCCCTCCACTCACTCCCCACTGCCCAATCCAAAGTTCCTTCATTCTTCCCTCACCCTGCATTTCCTGACTATGAATCAGCATCCTCTTGTCAGAGAAAACATTCATCCTTTGGTTTTTTGGAATTGGCTTATTTCACTTAGCATGATATCCTCTATTTACATCCATTTATCTGCAAATGCCGTAATTTCACTCTTCTTCAAGACTGAGCCGTATTCCATTGTATATGTATGTACCATATTTTCTTTATCCATTTATCTGTTGAAGGACACCTAGGTTGGTTCCATAATTTAGCTACTGTGAATTGAGCTGCTATAAACATTGAGGTGGCTGCATCATTGTAGTATTCTAATTTTAAGTCCTTTGGGTATAAATCAAGTAATGGGATAGCTGGGTCATACAGTGGTTCCATTCCAAGTTTTCTGAGGAATCTCCATACTGCTTTCCATAGTGGTTGCACCAATTTGCAGTTCCACAAACAATGGGTGTACCTTTTCCCTACATCCTCGCCAACACTTATTATTGCTTGTATTCTTGATAATTGCCATTCTGACTGTAGTGAGATGAAATTGTAAAGTGGTTTTGATTTGCATTTTTCTAATTGCTAGAGATGATGAACATTTTTCATATGTTTGTTGATTGATCATATTTCTTCTTCTGCAAAGTGTCTGTTTAGTTCCTTAGCCCCAAATAAGAAATTTCCTGATGGCCATTCTTTTTCCAATCCTCCACTGAATGCTTTGGGATAGGACTCCCCCCTTTCTAACTACCTCGCTCATTCTCCTCCCTCTAGACTCACCTCTAGATTTTGTTTGGAATTGGTCCCAAATAATCCCTTTCCTTACCTTTCTCCTCATAGCTGTTTCATGCTCAAAAATTATCCACAGTAGCAGCTCTAGATTGTGCTCAAGTCGGCAAACAGCCATATTTTCTCATCCTCTGATTTATCTTTTCTTAATTCTTCTTGCTCTCCCCAAACTTAATTTTAATCAGCATTACATTATCACTCCATCAAACCATGAGTGTTACAAAATATTTGACATTTCTTAGCATCTTTAGGAAATCTACCCATGAATTTAACCCTTCAACTATTTAACAATATTGACAAGCATGCACTATGCCATTAATGGCAGTGATATAATAAAGAGCAGAACACACCTGTCTGCACACCCATGCAATTGCAGTTTAAATGGGATATAGAGTTTTAGTAAGTAATTACCTGTTAAGCATACCACGGAGAAAGGTAGTAGCCATGAGAGCATTGAAGGGGACATAATTTCCTTTGACTAGGGACAAACCTCAAGCATTGTTCAAAACACAAACAGTTCCTTCTTGCATGTAGCTTCTTGTTATTTGCTTACAGTCTGCTTATCCAATTCAACCCTCCTTCATTAATACTGTATTTCTTGCTTCCCCAGTTAGACCCTGGTCTAGACATGCCTCATGCACTTTATTATCCTTCAAGATCTGGCTCAGCAGTTCCCTTCTCTAGAAGGCTTTTGTTAGTTACTACCCTTCTCTCCCAACCCTGAATATAGATACCTCTCCAGCCATTGTTCCCCTAGAGCACTGAGTTTAGGATTCTCATGGATCACTTAGCCATTGTAGAGTAATAATCTGGTCCCTTCTTTTCATCTCTGTCACTACGGCATTTTTTTGCACAGAGAGAAGTCTGTCATTTCTCTCTATTTGCAGTGCTCAGCAGGACACCAGGCTCATGGGAGAAGATGCTCAACGGCTTCTGAATGGATGAAAAAATAATTACTTCTCCTAAATTTGCTCTGCTTCTGAATTTCCATGTTGAGGAATGACTAAGATATGACTGCAGAATGCTGATGTTACCAAGATCTATTACTAAATACAAATACTGTAATACACAAATTGAGAGTAGGGAAATTCACATAATCAAAAATTTTTTTCACTTAGGTATCTGATGATATTTCCTAGAGACAGAGTTGTTTTTAGTGCCAATATTATATAATATATATTTTTAATTTTTAACTGATACATAAAGCATAAAATTGTACATATTTGTATAGTATGGGTTTCAATATGTGTAGATATTATATGATGTTTAAATCAGAGTAACTATATATATTTCCTCAGGCATTTGTCATTTCTTTGCAGTGGAAATATTTAAAAGTATTTCTCCCAGCTTTTTGTGTTATCTGGAGTCACCCTACTGTGTAATGTATTTCCATTGCTTTCTTTCCCCCACCAGCTAATTGCTTTAGAGTGCCTCTGCTAATGTCTGAGGACCCTTTGGTTTAGGATCACAGCTCTCTGCAAAGACAGAAGAAGTTAAAGTATCCTGTATGTGATCCTTGAAAACAAAGTAATTCATTGCCTGAGTAGGGCTTGGGACATTAGGGCCCAATCCTACCCTATCTGGGATGGTGTGAGAAGCCACCAACTATCAGAGAAGGAGGAGGAAGCCGATGGGCCTCATTAGCATCAAGATCTTTGCTCTTTCCCCTTTGGTTTGAGGATTCCCTTAGGAAGGCAGGAAAGTAGATTAGGGACAAATCATTAGGATTTGTACAAGTACTGAGACTTTGTTTACCATAACAACTTGGATTTGGTAATTGCCTTCGTAATACAGTAGATACACATGGTCAGTTAATGTGGTTACCAGAAGGGTGATGTGGAAAAAAAGTGGTGGGTTTCCTCAAATTAAATAGATGTACAACAAATAAATTGTATTCATTGGAAGGATCTGGCATTGTCCACCTGAAATTTATTTTGTTTATATCTTAAGAGAGAAATAATGTGAGAGTTATGTTGTTGATTTTAGTGAGGAAAATAATTCTTAGCCAAGATAATACTATATTTCTTTCAAATACTGGATTTGTCACATGGTATTATTATTTGACTTGTTCAATCTGATCTCAGTAAGGAAAACTAGGGGCAGTAGGTAGAATCAACAAGTACCTAGATTTAAAACTCTATAAAAAAAAGGGCATTATTATAGTCAAACACACCAAAATGGAATGCAATTGATTTATTCAGGATTAAGTTCCCCTGCTTGGATGTGTTCAAATGTTGTTTATGTAAATGTTTAATTGAGTTAGATGAACACTCTGGGCAGGGTGTGTGTTGACTGGGAAAATCCTCTCTTACCCTTACCCTTAATATTTCTCTGAATTTTCTCCAGCTAGGAAGACTGGGGGACCCAGTTCCTCATTTCCCTGAGGCTGCCAAACATAATGGTAGTTATTGCTGTGCCACTTAACCTCAGACCTGCAGCAACATCATGTAAGGTTGTCTTAGTACAAGTTGTCTGTAGCATTTTAGAAAACTCTGGCATAGAATCAGCACTCAGTATATGTTAATCATTATTATGGTCGTTGTTTTTATTGTTATTTGCAGGAAACATAACATTTCCTGAGTTTTAACTCCTCATTTACTCCTAAACCTGCTAACATAACTAAGCAATGTCTTCCTGTCCTCAGAATTGACACCTAAATTCCTGAATGAGGTGGAATGATACAAAGAAATGATGATTGATGAGTGTTAAAATAAAGCTGCACTCAGTGGTTTATATATTATTTCTGCATCCCTTAGTACATGTATGTTCTGCATGAGCCAGGTCAGGGGTTATCATTCCATTTTGACATGAGAAAACTGAGGATCAGGATAGTTATGTAGTATATGCAAGGTCACACATATCCAATAGTGTAAGGTGTGTGCTTAGATGATAAATTCAGGTCTTATTCTAAAATTTAATTATGTAGTATATGAGTAAACAATGATGACATGCCATCTTTAGTTGAAGTAATTTCCTTAATTCCTCAAAGCAGATGCAAGTAGTCTTTCATGGGTAATATTTTCAACCTTACTGAGAACAAGGATATTTTTGTTGATAAGTGAACACCATTTGACTCCTGAATAGTGAGAATAAGACTACAGCTTTTGCTTTTTGTTGTAGATAATGAGGCTAAGCATACCTTGTGGGAACTACTTCCTTAAAATAATAAGACAGAGATTCGATAGCTTATTCCAATTAAGAAACAGCCTGAATTCCAAACAGCAGGCATATCAACTAAGGTAACATTTTCTGTCCTTCCCATATTAAGGAAGAAACCAAGAATTATTTTAATATCAGGAGAGATGAATGTTCATAAATGAACTTAGAAGCTAAATATACCTTCTTGTCAGTTATCAACAAATTTTGCCAAGTGACTAATGCTTTGGGCTCATCTTATCAATCTGGAACCTTTCTTTTTGTATCGTTTAATTCACTCCCTGTCATACCTTCTTCTGATGGTTTTCGTCTCTCCCTATTAATCCTGGGATCTTTCTGCTTCTTCTGTGCTCCTGACACCTGTCCTCTTTGCACTCACCTGGAAGGAGGCATTGACAGCGTCAGGAGGGTGGGGTGGCTATGCCCAGGGGTTGTGGAACTTCAGCTCCTCTGTGAGTCATTAGTTTACTCAGCATATATTTTGTGAGCATTCATAACAGATCAGAGCCTGGATGTAGGGAGATAAGTAAAATCCATAATCCCTCTTCTCCTGGAATGTATGGCACAGGAGTAAATGCAGATTGTAATAATTATGCAAATAAGTATTAGCTCTAACATTAACTATAGTAGCTGTAACTGAGCACTAAGAAGGCTACTGAAATAGATCAAGTAATTTATTTCCCTGTCTTGGCCCTGTTGTTTTTGTAAAGCAGACATTGATACTTCACTCATTTCTGAGATAAATGACTTAGCTAGGTAAATGTTTAGAACAGGTGTGTGTTAACCTTAATCAATGTCATTATTATTCATAAAATCAAAATTTTCTTCTTCAACAAAAGGCAATGGACCTTCGTTTTAGTAAATGTTAATTTTATCAATGATTATTCACTGGTAATTGTTCAACTTATTCATAATCCTGGCCCATTGCAGTCTTTCAAACTGACATACGTTGCCCATATTTCTTAACTATGTGTCTCTATTCCATTATCTCAAAGTTTTATTATGCCTCCAACATCCTCATTTCAAGAAAATGATAATCAATAAATTAAGCTTCTTGGAAGCTCCTCCATTTTATGATTTTTGACATAATGGACTTTGTACACTAATACTTTACTACATATTTAAGTATAATTGCTTTTGTGGGAAGTGGTTCCTGTGATATATGTGTACTATTAAGTTTTCTTGCATTTTTTCCACTTTTCCTGAGAACCCATTGGTGCTGTATTTAAGAGCAGGAAGGATGCTTCCAATCTGCCAGAATCAATACTGCTCATTTTTATGATACAGAAAAATGTACTGTAAATCCTTTCCTTTGTTTCTACTTTATTTCAGTTGTATATGTAGCATTTATTTTATTTTATAAAAGCAATTTATGTCTTGGTAATAAATTTTTACTGCAAAAATTGTTTAAAAGTAATTGGAAAAAGCTTACAAATCCCTGATTATACAATCAGTGAATCCATTGGTCAGGATCTGGGAATCTGAAGCCAGAAATCCTGGTTCAGTCAGGTCTCCACCAACGTGGGATAGGGGCATACAGCATGAGCTCTGAGGGTGAGCCCCCCTACACAGGGAATGGGATGAGAATCCCTCCTTCTTCATAGAATAGCCACGAGAAATACATCAGAAAGTGTATGTGAAATATTTTACCCGGTTGCACAGTTAGCATTCAGTACACATTGGCCATTACTGTTACGTATTCCAGAAATGTTTGCAGTTATCAAATCCTGTTTTAAGTGCTAGTATTCACTATATTAAACCATTTTTTCAACTGCTAGTTTTGCCCTTAGGCTGCTTGCCTTCTCCATCTGAGTTAATTTTCTTTGGAAAAAAAAAAAAAAAAACAAAAACTGCAGGCTAATGAATAAAAGAAGGTCAGGCTTACTTGGAGAAGGTAATAGGTAACATATCTTGCTCTCCTAAAACAGTTCAAGTCTTTTCAATTCCTTACATCATCTTTATTTCAAAGTTACCCTCTTCTTTTTTTTCTCTCATCAGGATCAGTCTTTCTTTTGTTTTCTTATGTTCCTTACAACTTTTTATTCCAGCGGTAAAGTGTAGTGGAAAGAAGCTTTGAAGGTTGAGGGACCCAGGTGCAAATCTCAGATACATTCCTTAGTAGCCGTGTAGCCTTGAGCGAGTCAGACTCTGAGTTTGAGTCTTGTTCTAAGTGGCAAATAATACTGCTTAACCGCTTATTTTGAAAAATGATAGTGGAGGTGCTCAAGAAATAGTATTTGTCATTAAATGGGTCAATTTACTACCAAAATATCCAAACTGTCTCTTAATCAAACCCTGCCTTGTCATTTGTTTAAACTCTCTTAGTGTGTATATACTGATTTAGATTAAGAATAATTTTGAAGGAATTTTCTGTTATGGTGTGTAAACTCCTCACAATGAGCATGGATGGACACATTGGGGAGGCTATGCAGGTTGATATGAGTAGCCCTCGTGAAGTTTTTTTTTTTTTTTTTTTTGGTAGAATCTTCATTTTATTTTATTTCTTAATTATTATTTTTTATTTAGTTTTTAATTTTTACAGACTGCATTTTGATTCATCGTACACAAATGGGGTACATAATCTCTATGGTTGTACACAATGTAGATTCATACCATTTGTGTCATCAGACATGTACATAGGGTAATGATGTCTGTCTCATTCCTCCATTTTTCATACCCCCCTCATTTCCTTCTACATATTCTAAAGTTCCCCCATTATTCTCTCATCCCCTGCCTACCACCCCCATTATCTATCATTCTTCACTTATCAGGGAAAACATTCGGACTTTGGTTTTTTGGGCTTGGCTTATATCACTTGGCATGATATTCTCCAATTCCATCCATTTATTTGCAAATACCATATTATTCTTCTTTATGGATGAATACTGTTCCATTGTGTATATATACCAGTTTCTTTATCCATTCATCTGTTAAAATGAAGGTTTTTTTAACCTAATTATATATTTCAAAATTCATTTTATCTTTCAAATGAAAACAAACTGTTTAGATTTAAGGCCTATAACTTAACAGGTGAACCATTTGGAGGAAAAAGTACAGTCATTTAACTTTATTCTCAGTGCAGTATAAGTGGTAATGGGAGAAAGAAAATAAAAACAAGGATAATAATGTCCCTCCTCCACCTGCCCACGTAAAGGCAAGCTATATCAAAGCTATGCCTGCAGCTAACATGGGCAAGGCAGGTTGCTGAGCAGTAAACCTTGTCTTCTGATTAATAAAAACCATATAATAACATGGTTCACTCTAAGTTCAGGGAATGCTGGGATATGCCAGGCATCCTACAGACTCACTAGGATGAGTGAGGCATGTTTTGTGTTTATCAGTGACACATGTAGGAAAATAGGAATTTAACCCCACAAAAATAATCTTATACAGAAATATTTTTGTAGAGTTTTCATTCAATATAAGAGTTTTTTAAATGCTTTACTATTTAATACACTGTTAACTATTGGATGTAATTATTGTTAACTATTGAATCATACTGTGCATTTGAATACCAGAGCTTATTCCTTCCATCAAAAGGAAATGAAATCAGAATGAGAAATATCTTCACTCTTGTGTTTATTAAAGCATTGCTCATGACAGCTAAGAAATGAAAAAAATCTAAATATTTTCAATGGATGAGAAAAATATGGTACATATACACAAGGTAATACTATTCAGCCATAAAAAGGTCCTCTCATTCATGACAACATGAATAGAGTTTTAGAACATTCTGTTAAGTGAATTAAACCAGGCACATAAAGACAAATACCACATGATTTTACTCATAGTTTAGAATGTAGAAAGTTTTATCTTGCAAAAGATAGTGGAGAATAGTAGTTACCAGAGACTAGAAAGAGTAGGGGGGATAAGTTCAGAAGAGGTTGTTAAATGAGTAGAAAGTTACAGTTAGATAAACTAGTTTTGACTTTCATGATGTATGGAGACTTCTGTAATGTATGGTCTCAAAATCTCCATTATTGCCAAGTTCCTCAAGTCATATTTGTCTACTCATTCTATTTTCTGTTTCTCCTTCATTTTCTCCCTGCTTGGAACTCAGAATAAACACATTTTTAAATGTGCTTTGTTTAGTATTTCATCCTAAAATAATACATCCTTTAAACAAAAACTTATTCTAAACTTGCATTAAAATAATCTCTAATAATTTTAAATACAGGTGTTAAAATGCTTTCTTGATAGCATTTATTTTGTGGAAGGCAAAATATATAATCTTGGCATTATACTGTGTAGTAGTTCCTAATACTTATTTGTGATAGTTGTAACCCTTTGTAGATACCCTTTATAGAGGACTTATTATAAGCCAGGCCCTGGAGTAACAGTTTCACATATATTGCCTACATAAACCTTTATAATGTATGCATTTTGTATTTGCACTCATGTCATTCAACTTCAGATTTATCTGATTCCTAAACATTTGCTTCCTAACTCCACTGTACAATCTTATAATGCGCTTGCCAATTGTTCACAAAGCTCAATTTATAAATTCCATTTTTAAAGATGGAAATACATTAAAATTCACTTTTGGTATTTTTGTGGGCAATTTTTCTTCAAAGAAGAGTATCTTCAAAGGGCAAGGAGAACACCACATGCATGCACATGAGTCTGATTTTGCATTTGAGTTCTCTATTACCACTTATAATTGGGCAGTTGCAGATTTTGAGGTAAGGGCCTGATTGAGGAACATTCATAGCATCCTGCACAATTCTGGAAGTCATCCTGTTTTCTCTGAACTTAACAAAGAGACTCTGAAAATCTTTGAAACTAAAAACGCCATGATCTGGGGAGAGATGCACATATTCACTTTAACAAATGTGATTCTCTCTCTCTTCTCATCTTTCCCCAAAGACTACTCTTACATGCTTGAGCGACTATCTAAATGTATAAAGGAGACTTCTCGGTTATCTCAGGGGAATTACATTTTATACTGTAGGTCTCCTTTGCATGCTTTGTGTCACATATTCATGGTTTATTTACAAGTTGTGTGTATGGATATATATTGGAAATGCCTTTCTTTGAAAATGTATTGCTGCAGAGAAATATTTTCATCTAATAAAATGAAAAAAAATCATTATTCTTATATTTACACAAAAATCCCAGTCACAGAAAATTTTAAAGCTTTGCTTCTGGTGCTGTTCTTGGTGTATTATATATTCAGCAATGATTAGATTATATTAATTTTGCTATGGGAGTAGTGTAGGCAGGGTAATGATGGGGTATTATTGCCGTTTGAAACCCAAATTATACACATTTCCATTAGCAAACTAACCAATTGATGTAGAAAAATTACCAACTTATAAAATCAGAGCCCTACATATGAACACACCATCATATAGAACTACTTACCTTGCCTCAAAAGCAAATGAGGGAAAAATAAAGCAAATGAAAGGCAAAGTGCATGTTCATTGTCCATTCACTGGATCATGAGCATAGAGTGGCCAGGGCTGTCGCCCAATGGGTGGTAGAGCAACAGTATTGGGGCAATGTCCTGCTATTGCTTCTCAGACCTTTTTTGAATATTACAGGAGGAAAATAGATCTTACATTGCAATGCATTGTGCATGCATGCAGACATGTACAGATACACACACACACACACACACACACACACACACAGTAGTCAGGGTTTCAAGACAGATAATCCTCATTATATGTGATTTGCTTTAATAGTGTTCATTCCTTTCCAATTCCATTCCATCATAGTCTGCTTTCTATAGTCTGTAACTGAATATGATAGACTGGGTAATTTATAAAGAATAGAATTTATGTTTCTGGAGATGGGGGGGGTGTTCCTAGGGTAAGAATCAATGAGGGTCTTCTTGCTGCTATTACAGCATGACAGAAGGTATCACATGGAGACAGACCAGTCATGCTGAGTGGACTCATCCTCTTGAGAAGTCACTGATGAGGCTGGGGATGTGGCTCAGTGGTAGAGTGCTTGCCTGGCATGAATGAGTCCCTGGGTTTGATTCCCAGCAATGAAAAAGAAAAAAAAAGCCATTGATGCCATCAGGAAGCCCCACCCTCATGACCTCATCTAGCCATATTATCTTCCAAAGTCCCTATCTCCAAATGCCATTGACTGTGAGGATGGAGATTAAGTTTCTCAAACATGATGCCTTTAAATCACGGCATATTTCATTTTTTATTTATTGTTGTTAAGTGTGGTCCATTCTTGTCATTAAACTGATTTTATGTGCCAGTAGTGAATCATGACCTGGAGTTAAAAAATACCATGTGTAACTAACTAATGAGGATTTATGAGAGATTAATAAATAAAACAATGGCACAATCATACCATTTTAACCGAGTATTTAGGATGTGTACAGGCAAAGAGGCAGTGGTCCCAGGAAGAGATGATGAGGGACTGGACCAAGCTGTGAGAGCATAACTAATAATGATATAATAATGATAGTTAATACTTTCAGAACAAGTTTTTCAGAATACCATCTGCAAACTTAGCTTCTGATGCATGCTATCATTTAAGTCTTTTTAACAACCATATATATATAGTAAGTACTACTTATTTCCTCCTTTTGTAAGGAAGGAGTTTAGGCTTTGAAAATACCTTTCACAAGTAGTGTGGATTTGTAACTGGCAAAGCCAGGATTTGAACCCACATATATATGACAACAACCCAAACACACTACTGTTCTCTCTAGCAAAAGAAGTTTCAATGCATATTGTTATGGATCAATAATTTAAATCCAGAGAAATGCCTATAGTCTCCTCCAGGTTTCTCAAGAGGGGAGCCATGGAATTTTCCTGACAAGAAAGACATTTTGAATGTAGAATTGTAAAATTACTCACATTGTGGATTCCTTTGAAAAGACCTCCTGCAGAACCATTATTAAGTTATTTCTCTACTAACCTGCTTGTTTTCATTTTGTCTGGAAATATAAGGGTGTTTGACGTAAACATTTTAGTAACAGGTATTATTTTCTCTGCAGGTCTGTATTTGATATCATCATACAGGGTGACAGTGAAATTCAGAAGATAAAATAAATCGAGCATGCACAATCGTTTATAAATTTAGCTCCAGTTGAGTGTCAGCTCTCCTTGATAAACTCTCAGCTCACTCACCAAATTGGATCCTTTGTTCTTTGAATGGTTTGACACATCCTTCCAAAAGCACAAATGTTACCAGTCTCCCCTTTCCCTCTCATTCTTCACTGTAATGCTGGAAAAGGAAATCCAATTTCTGTATACCATATACACCTTGATGGCTCCTCCTGACAGTGTAGAAGGTACTGTTTTCACAGTGGCCTAGTTGATTTTCCAGAAAAAAGAGAAGGGAGGTTGGAAGTCTACCACCTCTGACACAACAGTATGCTTTAAATGTGGATTTGACTTTTGTAAAATGAGTTTGGGAAAAAGCTAAGAATGATCACTTTTAAGGGTCTGTTTAATTTTTCAGTGTCGATTCTATGTCAAACCTTGATATGACTGCAGTTTTTATGCAACAATAGTTTATTTAAAAATTATCCCTAACACTAAATACTTCCATCACAGAATTTATCACTTCATAGGAGATGATTTTTTACATATTTTGAACCCAAATCTACAATACTTGTAGATTTAAATATAGGTTCTATAGTCTAATAAGATATGACCTTGTACCAGGGATTTAAATTTTCTAAGCTGAAACGCCTTTATGAGCAAGACAGATAGGGCAATAACACTTAAGGACATTACTGTGGATGTTAAGTGAGATAAATAAGGGCTAAAAGTATTCCGGACTCAAGGTCACTTAATAATGATTGAACACTTAAACTCATTGAGAATTCCCTTTGCTTTTATGTTACCTAGTTTAAATCCAGTGGTACATAGGTATTGCAGATAAAATTTAGTGCTAAGTATGTATCTCCCTTTTACCTCACAATCAAAGATATTTTATTACAATGCAGATTTTGGGCACTTGTTAGTACAATTGGAAGCCATACATTTATTTGTAGTTGGTGTCAGTTGATCATTCATGAAAATTAAAATGGATCTCAACTTACCTAAGTGTTCCTCTGTCAAAAACTGAGTTTTATTAAATAGAGACAAAATTAGGTAGAAATTACTTCTCAAAAGTAATCTTCACTGTGTTATACATTCTTGTTCTGCTACATGATCAGGATAGATGGAACCATTTAGTTGGATTATATTTTTATCTCTGTCCTGAAAGACAGTTTATGGAGAATAATAACCAGAATGTTATTATATTCAACATGTATTGAATTATTCACCAAAACTCTGAAATATAAAATATCAATAGAGTTTGTCCTCAATATAGTACATATAGTTTATGCAAATTAAAATTAAAGTGTTCGAGTGTAGCTGATTTTAGTGGGTAATTGAACTCAAAATTCTGAATGTGAGATTATGATTTTAAAAAAAAATCTACAGGAAGATAAACAAAAGTACAGATGGATATATGTAACTCAATTAAAACAAATGAATATGTTCCATTGAAAGCAAACACACTATACACAAATACACTGTAAAGACTAAATTAATATTTAACATGGGATCAGGGAATCTGAGTAGGATCAAGGCATGCAAAGGATACAAATAATATCTTAATTTATTCTTTTGGGATGAAAGAAATTGAGTGTGTCAACTTTCCCCCACAGTGACTTGCTTTCTCTTGAACAAACTTGTAGGTTCATCTTATTCCTTGTATCACATTCAGATAGCACTCTGGCTTTAAGTGTGCCTTTTTGCATTATCAATAAATACAAAATATTATATTCTAGCTCAGCACAGTGGAAACCACTGTAAGTAGAAATGCAGAGCAGTCATCTTTCATGATTCTTAGATTTTCACCCATTAAAAGATATTTTGTATGAAGCAGCCTTAATTCAGTTGAATACTGGGAATCTCAGATGTCGGACCATTTAAGTTGGAGAATAGACGAAAAACCACTGAGCGATGCTGGTGTCTATAAGCAGAAACAAAGTTTGATGAGTAGTAGCATTTATGCATTGACTCAGGCTCTTGTCTGCAGACACTTTTTAAGCACCTGAATCATGCAACACAATAGAGTTGGAAAGGTCTGTGTGAGAGGCAAAGAGACTTTAAGAAGGTGTGTCATGACAGGCACTGTCTCTGAATTAGTCCAGTGTGGGATATGACACCTCCATGCTAGAAAAAGATCAGTTTTTTTGATAGGGTAAAAGGTAAAGTCATGGACTTGCCCACAAGTGCTAAGAGGCAGAAGAACCACATACAATTAAGTCTAGGGTTCTTAGGACCAGAAGACACATTATGTGAGGTTCAAAGGTAGAAGATTCAGATTCCTCTTATGGTCAGCGTGGTCATTCATCTATTCAGTAGAAAGTAGAAGGGTGTATTGAAGAGTTTGCTATGTCTAAATCTCTAAGTTGTGTTATATTCTCTTTCTCTCCCTTTCCTTTCCTTTCTTTCCTTTGTTGACTTCCTTCATCTCTCACATTTGTGAGCATGCACCTGTGTACACACAAATATCTATTAATTTGTTTACCTGAACATATAATTATCTGGAGTCTAGATGGCGATGGATTTGTGGCAGAATCTAGGAGAAAGTCACGTTTAGCTAGCATGCTTTCTTAGAAGCTACACATCAGCCAACACAAAAAGCTTTTGCTGTCTCTTAAGTCTGTGTAACAATATTAAGTTCGTGGTTTTGTAGGAGAGTTTGTAGCTTTGGTTCAGTGTCTGGTTTGACTGGGTGCAGTAAATGTTGGCATGCAGTATAGTCTAAGCTAGTTTAGTACGGCAAAGGAAATGATACCATGGAAAGTGATGGATTCTTCCATGGAAAGCATTTTCTGAGTAGTGTTTCCTAAGATGGAAAGGAGTTAGCTAGATAATCAAGACAAAGAATGGCAACCCAGCAGAGGATGACATGTGCAAAGGCACAGAGACACCAGTAGATTTTGTATATTTGTGACATTACAACTCTAATAGCAAAAGGTGACAAAATAGTTAAGCAAAGTTAGGCTTCAGCAGGGTCTTGCAATCTGTGCATTCTTTGGAAATTGACAGAGAGGGCTTTGGTTGTGGCTCAGTGTTAGAGCACTTGCCTAGCACTTGTGAGGCACTGTTTGATCCTCAGCACCACAAAAAAATAAAATAAAGATGAAAAAATGCTAAAAAAAATTAATTGACAGAGAAGGGTTAGTCTTGCCCTTTTATTAGGGTCAAGGTTTTCCAGATAGGAAGAACCTCTTGAACTAAAGTTCTAGTATAACATCCATCATTCAAGGCACAACAAGCAAAGTTCTTTTAGCTAGAGGAATTTGTTAGTGTGCGATATTTGTTATGACTGTAAAATAAGTTATTTGTTTATAGGACAGAATTAGTAACCTAAAAAAACAATAGGCTGCACCTACAGTGGATATGTAGCTGATATTTTAATGATGTTAACCATAAAACTAATATCTGAGGGAAAGGAATGAATGCTCAATAAATAATGCATTTCATTATTAGTATGAAAATCATTAAATGATAATGAAGTAATTGTAAAGTAAAAATAAAATGAAATAGTATTTTAATTAACCTAATTAAGTCTATAATGGTTTAAACCGTGTGCATTTCAACTGAGATAATATTTGAAGAAATTAACATATCAATATAAGATAATTATGATGATAGCACTTTAAATTTATGAATTCAGGGCTTGGTGAGACATGTATTAATGCAAGTAATAATTCTATAAAATAAATAATCAAAATTAAATAAATAATGTGATGTCCTCCAAACATTTAAAATTTTTGATAAATTACTTATCAGGGACTTATAATTCACGCCTGAAATATATTTCCAGGAACAGATTTGGGCAGAATTTCAACTACTTGTGAGTGCATTAAGCAATATTTTATCTTAGGTCTTTGATTTTTAGTCACTGTAAGCCAGGCCTAATGTTTCTATTTTGGTATCTAAAGTATTTTTATTGTTATTATTTTATTTTCCAGTACTGTGGATTAAATCCAGGTGTAATCTACCACTAAGCTATATTCCCAGTCCCTGTTTTGTTTTGTTATAAATTTTAAGGGAGAGTTTTGCTAAAATGCTGAGACTGGCCTCAAACTTGTGATCCTTCTGCCGTAGCCTCTCAAGTAGTTGGGATTACAGGCATGAGCCACCACACCTGTCAGGTATCAAACATTTTTAAAGAATTTGAATTCTTTTCAGCAATAGGATATCTACAACATAACACAATAAGCCAACTTATGTGAACAACAAACTCAAAATTCTCTGTTTAACCAAATAAAAGTTTGTTTGCTTGCTTGCTTGCTCATCTGTAGGCCAAAATAAATGTTCTGAATTGAATGACTCTTCTCTGGATGGTGACTCAGGGGTTCAGGCTCCTTCCTGTCTTGTGGCTCTACCTAGGTCCTTAATAAGTGTTTTGTAGTGTTATTTTAAAAGTAATCTGCACTGGAAGATCACATGCAGGAGAATTTTATAAGCATATAGGAAGCTGGCTTGTAATTATTTTTTCTTTTAAAAATTATATAACTTGGGATACTTTCCATACTCTCAAAAGTCCTACTCCCTATTCTATAATTAGCTATTGAAGTAAATTTGACTAGTTTTAAACTATGGCGTGGTAATTGTAAGATATAATGTAACGTAATCCCTTTTGAATATATTTAAATTGTGTACATGAAAGTAAAGACTATACCTGAATAACTAGTAAGAAGTAAGTTGCAGAAAGAAAGAAAAAGGAGGAGCAGTAGCAGCAGGATATTGAACATTATTCTTTTCTAATCCTCAGATTGTTTCTTGGGTATCAGAAAATATAGGGAAAAACATTTTCCTTCTTAGATTCTTGAATGTAGAAGTACTGGCTTCAAAACAGAGTAGGTGATTTTTATCCTAAGCATTGTCATCTCCAAATCATCTTGGATGCTTAATTCAAGTGTTGTATGCCTAGCCCCTTATAGATTTATTTCTACTCATTTCCAGTGAGTCCTAGTATATGCTCTGTATCTGCCAAAGACTTACCTCCCTGCAGTCCCTGCTTCATACCAGCTTCTAGGAACCAGGCTACCTCTTAAGTGTTTACAGTAATAGGTGCCAGAGGCCAGGAGTGGTGGAGAAGGAGGGGGAGGGGAGAGACTGGTTCACAGGTAGGGAGTTACACTTAGGAGGAATACTCCTAGTCTTCTGTTCCAGGGGAGAGTAACTGTGGTTAGCAACACTGTGTCAAAGAGAGGAATGTGGATGTCCTCACCACAAAGAGCTGATAAGTTAAGGAGGTAATGGATAGGCAAATGCTCTGATTTGATAATTATGCAAAGTATACATGTGTTGACATGGACTCTGTACCCCACAAGTAAGTAGTTATTTTCTGTTGATAAAAGCAAAATAAATTAAGTATGTGCTGCTTATACAGTAATGTACACAAAGGATAAGCAAGATTAGATGACATATAGACAAACTATTGAATGATCATATTAAATAGTTATTAAATAGCATACATTATATCTTTCCATTATTTCATGTTATTGTTACTTAAAGCAAAGCCATGAAAAGAATGAAAAGAATGAATTGATATAAAATAGATCTGAAGAGTATCATTAATAATAGTAGAGATAATTCTCTAATTCTTAGGAATGGCAAAAATTATATGTAGAAGTACTGGAAATGCTAAATAATGCAAACCATGAATGGATGAAGAGAATAAATTGCCTATATATGAAGTTCTGTTGTGTTTTGAGGATACTTCATTCTGATTACACTCTGAGATCTAGCTTGAAAACCCTTGTAGCCTTGGTTTATTTTATTCAGCTCTTCAAGTTCATCCTCTACACCTACCTTAAAGACTTGGTTCTAGTGTTCACCTGCAAGCACCAATTAGTTTCCTTTAAATCTGGTTTCTTCATTCTCTAATTTTTCCTACTAGGATTACAGAATTTTTTTTAATGTATAGTTCCATTTAAATGAAAGGCTATCAAGAACCTCCTAAAAGTGTATGCTCTATTCCCTTAGAAGATGGGAAACTATCTATAGAAGGAAATGAGAGGGAGGGGTTTATGAAAAATAGTGAAATGAAACAGACATCATTACCCTGTGTACATGTACGATTACACGAGTGGTATGAATCTACATCATGCACAACCATAGAAACAAAATGATGCACCCCATTTGTGTACAATGAATCAAAATGCAGTCTGTAAAAAAATTTTAAAAAATCTAAAAATATTTATTTAAAAAAAGATGAGAAACTTTCTCATCAATTGTCCTTGAAATGTTGACCAAACTAGCCATGTGTCAGGGCCCTGAAAACCTCAGTTAATTATTTAAATATATACATATATGCAACATTCTTTGTTTTCCATACAATAAAACTATAAATGAAAAACAAAACTGAAAAGCAAAAAACAGGTATAACCCAAAGATTTAAAAATTCTTAAAGGTACAATGAACAAAATGGAAAGAAAATGATAAATTTCTAGCCCATAACCATCTTAAAGACAATAAATATTTTCAATTAAAGGTAAGACAACATCAATTAAAAGATGTATGTTTTGTTATGATCATTAAGAAGAAAGTTTCTGCCAATAAACTGTGACTCAACTCTGTTATTCTGTGTCATTTTCCCTCCACTGTGCCACCAAGTGCATTAGCAATGCCTGTTACTTCAGAGAGTGTATTACTATCATCTTCAGAATTTTCTTCCAAGCCACTGACACCCAATTTAAAGATGAGAGCAGAGTTTACTTGATCTTGTTAGAAAGTATCCATGGAAAATTTTGAATCAACTAAATGAAAACATTGGAAATAGCATCTTAAGTCAGCTCTTTTGCAACAGCAGCGCATCAATTGAAGAGTCACCAAGAGCAATAGCAATGTCTAAGTCTGATGGTAGAAACTGTCACAACTGCAGCTTGGCAGATAGCCATTGGGACCTGATCAAAATAGTCCTTAGTATACTTATCAGTGAGTATGAGTCACCTTTCAATAAAAATGCCTCTTGTGTTATAACTTGAAATGACCTAAAAACTATCTCAGAATTGATGAAACATGCATTTAGGTAGCATGACACCCATGGAAATGCATTGCTCATAGGGAAGTTTGTAGGCTCAAATAATTGCATTGTCGTAATGGAAAAAACTAATAAACATTTAGGGTCAAACTGTTAGAAAAGAAACAAAGCTAAGAAGGATGATGTTAAAGCAAGAGAAAGCTAGCAATTGATTTAGGAATCTGAAAAAGAGTAGAACTAACTAAAGCACAGAAGGTAATTTCTGAAGATATAATAAGCATATAATTAAACTGCTTAAGAGAGAAAAGAGGGGTCTCTCAAAAACTGAAAATAAGAAATTATAAGAGAGAAATCGACACAGAGAAAAGAGAAATTAAAAGAAACTCGGTTTCTTTCATTTGTAAAGTGGGGATGATAAATTAATGCTAACTCATGATGAATTAGAGTTAATACATATGACATTCCTGATACTGAGCCTGTCAGGAGACACTTGCCACATGGTGATCGCTACTGGTAGTGGCAATGCCAGGTCCTGTACTAGCATCACTTACTCCTGCTACTGCTGCTTAGTAGTATTAGTACCACTATAACCCTACTATTATTGCTACTGCTAAACAAGGTCATAGCAGTAAGTTTCCCAGGATGCTCTTGGAACAGCAACAGGGATACCAAACACAGCTGAAGTCAGGGAAAGTTTGCCAAAGAATCAAAGACCAACTTTGGTTTGGAGAACAACTAGGCAATGGTAAAGTGAGAGGAGAGAATGATCAAGGAGGATAAGAGATCTTGGTGGATCCATGTGTTTTTCAGTGTAGTTGTTATATAAAACCTGCATGGCACAAGGGTTAAAAGAAAGATGGTAAAAGATTAAGTGAAGACAGAGTCAGGGTAAAGTGTAGTGTTTGGAGACGGGGTCCACTGAGGGTGAGGACATACGATGTCTATCTACCCCAGTGCACTCAGACGTCGGAGATCAAGCTCTGAAGGCACAGATCTAATTTTACTTAGGATTGTACAGGACATATATAGGCACATTATCCAATCAGGTTAACATGCTTGTTAAAGCATAACAGAGTCAACCTACAGGTGAACTATACATTGAGGTAGTGTAAACAAACTAAGCATGCCTAAGCAATTCTGCCCAGCAACAAGTCTGAGACAAAGGACTAGGGGGATGGTAAGCTCCAGCACACAGCATGAGGCAAGGCAGTGTGGGCCAGCTCATATCACAGCTTGCTGGGATGCTTGACAGAGCGAGGCCTCCCCTCAGCTCCCAGCTCAGTCTCAGAAGCTGCAAAGACCTTCATTCCATGACGAGTCTTTACCATTACCTCAGTTTCTCTGTCCAGACTGTTTGGCTTACTTAGACCATGGTGTCAGCGACTGCTGTCAGATAAGCTTGAGGAATGTTCCCTACAGTAAAGGACATGCTCAGTATGGCTCTTGACATGCTAGGACTTTATTTACGTTTTTCTACTTCACAATGGTGCAAGAGCAATACACATTTAGAATTCAGTAGTCTGAATTTTGAACTTTGATCTTTTCCCAGGCTATAGATGCATGGCACAGTCCTCTCTAGTGACATGGGGCAGCTGCATTGAGCCTCAACTCCCAGTCTGCCACAGGTTCATGAGCAGAAACACTGGTCCTTTGCAGTGTACCATGTTGCTAAAGTATGACACTGGGGATAGGGACTGGGTGTCCTTCCCCTGTACCCCTCAGTACTGGGGATGGAACCCAGTGCCTCAGACATGCTAGTCAAGCACTTTAGCATTGACCTACAATCCCAGCCCATTTTATTTTTTGTTTTGGGTCAGGGTCTCCCTAAGTTGCCCAGGTTGACCTTGACATTGCAATCCTTCTGCCTCAGCCTCCCAAATATCTGAGATTCCAGGAGTGTGTTGCCACTTCACCCAGTTAGTTTAGGTGTATTGAATGCATTTTTAGCTTATGATATCTTTAGCTTACAAAGGTTCATCAACACATAACCCAATTGTAAGTGGAGGAGTATCTGTATTAAAACAGTAAAACCCATTTTGACTATTTGTGTGTGGGTGGGGAGAACTAGTTATTGACTTAACTACATGATATCCTAGGCAGAATTTTAAAATGGCATGCCCTGTGTTTGCATTTTGAATTTCTTTTCCCTAGAGTTTGAATGCATTGCAGGATAAAGACAAAAGGCCATGGTAAATATACTTCAAACTCTTCAGGCTGGACAAACTAAATTTAGCTGATATGCTTCACAATGGACGAAAATAAAGAGTGATTTTGAAAAAAATAAAAGAATCTAACTGGTCATATCACATTACACAGCTCAAACACATATTTGCCAGAGTTCCTGACAAGTAGAAAGTTCTTTTAGAAATAGATATATGTTCTTTAAATATACACATATGTGCATTTTTCTATCTATTTCTATTTCAGATAGAAAAATATCTAGCAATTTAGATGTGAAGCATAACAAATTTTATAGTGATTACTAACTTAAGCAATTCTATTTCAAAATCTGTTTTACATCTTATGTTATATATCCATGCCTATTTATTTATAATAGAGAAATTATTTTGCATCTCTGTAGCTCATTTTCTGCCTCTGCACCATTTGTATCCTGTGAGTTGAATGAGATCTTGTAGAATTGATTGAAGCAAAACATGCAGCCCAGTGCTGGATAATTACTAGCATTTTTATAACTACTTACTTTTTCTGAATCATTTTGCATTCTTGTGGGTACTCCCCTTTAAATATGAAACATTCCAGAGTTTGAAAGTTCTAGATTTTCTTTTAGTGCAGTCATACCTCCTATGCTGGTGGATACATGAGGGTTCTGGGCAATAAGTGGTCCTTCTGCAGACCAGATGAGTTTTATTTAACCTGTCTGTTCCACTCTACCTTCATCCTCCCCCATTCTGCAGTGCCCCCCCAGGGATGCCTGCTGATCAACTCAGCTTAACATATGCATGCATTGGCAAGAAAATCCTAGTGCACCTGCTGCTCATTTCTGTGGAGGTTTGTCTACTGTTTTTATATGTGTAAGATAAAGAGCCAAACTAATAAGGCTTGATAAATAGAGCAACTACCTATAGTTTGCATTTCCGAGTTTTATTGACCTGTTTTCTAAACAACTAAGGTCAGATCTGAAGGGTGTGTAGGCGCATGGGTGTTCTGCACGTATGTTAAAACGGCTGGGGCTGCTTTCGACCAGATGCGTCCTCTCTGAACCTGTTTGCGTCCGCTCCTGGCTGCCTCTTCTGTCCATGGGCTCTATGTTAGCACATTTTCATCACCATCATTCAGACTGTCATCTGAGAGGACTGTGAGAAACCTAAAAGAGTGAGGAGGAGGGGAAGTGATATTCAAAGGGGATTATACATGAGCTAAGAATTTATAGAGATGGCTCAGGTTGCCAGGTGTTACTTGAATTTTGAGGTGACCTTGCTGAATATTTTAAAAGAATCTGTGAGTCTGGGTGACATTTTTACTGACAAAATATTATAATGGTTAAGACAAAGGAATTGGTAGTTAGACTTGAGTTTCAACCCATAATCAGCCACTCAAAACCAACATGACCTTGACCAAATAATTTATCTTCTCTGATCTTTAGGTCTTTCCTGCATAATTTGGGATAAGTATCCTAGGCCCAAAGTCTTGCTTGGAAAATTAGATGTGACATGAGAGAATGCTCAATTCCTACCACATACCAAGTGCTGGTTAAATACCATAATGGTGGAGATACGCTTACGATGATGATGGCTGATGGTGATGGTAATGATAAAAATGATCATTTTGAATATTAGGAAAAGTGAATCTATTCTATGAAGTTTTCTGCATCAATTCTTCTAACCCTGGATGTATTTTCAGACCCATTTTCAGGAACCACTTTAAGGTCACTTTATTTGATTGAGGTATGGGTACTTCCCTTTTATTGCAGCCTCAGGCTTTCTAGAACATAATTCTAGGCTTCTGTCCTCCCCTTGTAGTCTTCCCACTCCTCCTTAATGCATGCTTGACATTCAGGTTAAATGAAACAGTCCACAAATAACTATGGCCTATTTTGTTCCTAGCACCCACGCTCACTCCTATCATAAATCAGAACATCAGCCTCACCAACAGAACTTACATACATCCCAGGCCCTTTGCCTATGCCTAGGCACTTCAGGAGCTTTGGAATATTCCCCTTTTCCCCCATCCTTTTGAAATGAAAACTGTTGCCTATCTTATCTACCTTTTCTGCCTGTTTTCTCCTTGTTCCCTCACTTACCCTTGAGAACAGCCGTCTCTTAGTGTAGTGTGATTCAAAATGTGTCTTGACACATTTGATCAGATCTTGTTGTAGTTTGCTAGGGCTGACCTAACAAAGTATCAAAATCAGAATGACTTAAACAATAGAAATGTATTGTCTCCCAGTTCTGGTGGCTAGATTGCTGAGACAGTTTGTTCCTTCTGTGAGCTGTGAAGGTGAATCTGTCCCACGACTCTTTCAGCTTCTGGTGGTTTGCTTGCTATTCTGGCCTTGCTTGGCCTCTAGAGTCACCACCCTGATCTCTGCCTTCCCCTTACTGGGGTTTCTCCATGCATGTCTACTTCCAAATGTTTCCTTCTACATTAGGACACCAGGCCTAGCCTACTTCAATGTAACCTCATTTAAATTAATTGCATGTATCTATTTCCATGTGTGGTGACATAATGACCTACTAGGGATTAAGAGTTCTAAATATGAATTTTGGAGGACACAGTTCAACCCATAAAAAATTTACTTCTAAAAAGTTAAAATTGTGACTATTAAATTCACACTCGAGTCTACCATATTATCATATCATTTAAATTTTAACTCTCCTTCCTCTAGGAACCTACATTTTTAAATGTTATAAACTTATTTCACACTGATGTCTCTCTCCTCAGGAAAACTTATCGGGGGTGTATCTGTTCAATTGAAAACTGCATAGCAGCACTTTATATTAGAATGTGTCATTTGTTACCCAGTATTGGCCTGTCTCCCCTTCTGCTTTGTAAACTGCTCGGGACAAGGATCCTGTGTCTTCCTCACTGCTACTGAGGGAAATATAGTGCTTTAAGATACGCCGTGACTCGTGGGTCCAGTTTATGTGCTAGCATGCTCATTCTTCATGCCAGAAAACATTGTCCTGGCTGTGAAGGTACCTTCATACCTCACTGGTTTTTTCTTTTCTCTCAGACTATTTTGGAGGAAATAAAAAGGTACTGAATTTTGAGTTATGGCCCCATCCTATGGTCACCCTGTTATTTATATATTTTATTTATCTTTTATTACTTCTAAGCGTATGACTAACTGGCCTACATATTAGTTTTTGTCATGTACACCTGAAAGTCCAAATCATATCAGTGTATGCACCTTATTGTAATATTTTCTCATATGTACTAAGGTCAGTTATATGCCTGATCCTACTGATATGGAAGACTTGAACTTAGAATATTTATTTACTGTGCTATAAGAATTTGTGCCTATTTCAATTCATGAGATCTAGCTGTCACAGTTACATTCTAAGAAGCAAGAAAGAGGAGTGGAAGAAGGCAAAGGACTCCCTGTCCACATAAGTGTACCCTTACAAAAGAGCATCCCAGAGGCCTTACTCAATGCCTTCCATTTATTATATTTCATTGGTCATTCATAGAATCATGAGAGAATATCATTTATAGTCAACTTAATAAAATATGTATAAAATTATATATATATAATTTTGTTATTTTGACTTTTATATTTTATTATAGGAGCTGTTGGTTTCCTGTAATGATAGGTATCGTGGTATTAATGAGGTAGTTGGTGAACCTGGCATTTTTTTTTTACTGATTTGCTTAAACCTGACATAATGCAATTTGGGGATATTTTGATGTGTTCACTAACTTTTGCAATTTGCCTTCATTTTCCATGTCTTAGAGGCCTCATTTGTGGGTAAAGTTGTAGTCAGAAAGTCCAACTATACCTCAGCAAACATATGAACTAACAATTTTGTGCCTGTTTTCAACAAGAATCCTCTGATCCCTCAACAGATGTAGATCTCTTAATCTACCTAAAAATGGGGTCTCTAGGTCTTCTTATACATCTTCCTGGATTACTTGGAAGACCAATAATAAAAGGATTCAAGATCTTGAGTTTAGTAATAAGAGTTATCACATATTTAGTGATAGATTATTAAATAAATTCTAATCTAATTTAGAATCATACTAGCTTGAGTTAGACAAATATCCTTTACACTTAAGACATTTTTAGCAAAAGGTCTAGTTCCATTTCACTAACATGTATTATGGTATAGGGCAAGAAAGTGGGAGAAAAGGTTAGTATAATTCCAAATATTGATTCTTCCTCTTTATTTGTCTTGGTTCTCTCCTTTGTTTCACCACATGCCTAGTTTTGAAGACGAGAGATCCTAATATTTTCTTCTTTTTCATTGTGTAACCTCCATTCATCAACCAATATTGATTCTACCCCATAAATATCTGTCAGTCGCAGCTCTTCTATTCTACTTCCACCATCTTTGATCAATCTGTCCATCATCTTTTGTCTGGAGACTGACACTAAAGTCCTAACTAGTCACTTTGCTTCCACAGTCTGTCTTCAGACCAACCCATTCTTCATACTACTGCCAACAGGAACTTTTAAAGACACTTCTTGGTTCTTCCTGATCTCTTTTTATTATGGCATGAAAGCGCTCTCACAATTCAGTCCTCAACTATGTTTACTGTCTCACTTCTTTGTTCTTCCTTCTGCGTGAAAGTTCTTTCAAAAATCCTAATTTTATTTCTTCTAAAAGTCTTTGCCTGGTCAAACTTCCTTGCTCATTTGATACTGTTCTGTCCATCTGGAGCTTCCTTCCCGCCTTGTGCTATTGGATAGAGAAATTCCACACTGATACTAGTCACCTAACATATTACCTCCCCTTTGAAGATTTTCCTTCATTTTCTCATGGAGAATTAGTCACCTGTTGTCCCCATGTTCACATCCTATTTTATATCTCAGTAATCTTTTTGGAGTTCTATGAGTTTTTCAATAAGGACTTCAATTTCAACTTTTTATACCATTTTTCCTCTCTAGCAAGCTGCATAGTACCTGACACATACAATACTATTTAAAAAGATTATTGAACAACTATGAAACCCTAATAGATGTCATTGTGAATCAACTGCAGTAGGCGAATGTTGTAGCAGATGGTAGGAAGTGGATGTAAATCATGAGTCACCATGTTAACACAGATAGTTGCTATTTTAGTGTCCTTAGATACCAGGGTCTAGGTTGTCAGTCCATGTGTTCATATTTATGAAAGTGTTAGACAACCTATCTGCTAAGGTCTTAATTTTGTCCCCAAATGTATGTGATAAAGTCCTTGCCCCCAGTGAATGGCATTTGAAGGGGGAGCCTTTAGGAGTTACCTAGGTTTAAATTAAGGACTCAGGCTAGGGCCCCATGAGGACATTAGTATCCTTGTAAGAAAAGGAAGACCTATCAGAACTCCCTCTCTTTCTACCATGTGAGGATCCAGTTGGGAGGCCACCATCTGCAAGCCAGAACAAGAGTCCTCAGCAGGAACTGAATCAGCAAGCACCTTGACTTTAGGCTTCCCAGATTTCAGAACTGTGAGAAAGAAAGGTCTATTGTTCAAGCCATGTGACTGTAGTGTTTCATGAGGCCATCCATAGCTGGTTGAGAAAGGATTTTTATCTTCATCCTGTATGACTTGTCTCAGGTCACAGGTGAGGGCAATGTGATCCTCCTCTACCTTTGTTTGAATTAAGGCATATACTTTTGATCCCTAGGGGCCTGGGTAAGGGAAGTCATTTTAGGCCACCTCTAAGGTATAAGTTCTTTTACACTTAATTAAACATTCAGTACCTCTAGGGGTTGCTGGTTGCTGGGCTGAATAGGTGAACATGAATGCTCATTTCTGAACCTTGATTCCTGACTCAATTCCCTGGAAAAGAACCACTGGGCAGTTTATTACTTGCGATTTGAGAGCGAGTACCCCATTCTTCTATAAACTGATTTCTTTTAGAATCTCTTTTCAACACACATTCCCTTGTCATATTTCTGGAAAAATGTCTCAAACATATAGAAGTATCATGAATTAAGTTGAATCTATTTGTGTTTGTATCAATTTTAATATATCAGTTTCTTCTATCAATACATGTGAATAAGCTTGTGGATTTTTTTTTTTTTAAAGATTGAATACTGTTTAGCATTGCATAATCATGACCCTCTAGAAATGATCCTTTCAGGTAAAAACTAGCTATTATAACATTTCTATTCATTGAATCGAATGTATTTAAAACATCAGACCAACCAACAAAGAAGTAATGTTTTTAAAATTCAGTAAAATCTAGCTGACATTAATGAGAAATTACAATTTCAAATGCATTACCCTTGTAAGATAAATCAAAGGTAACAGTAATTAAGATAATTGCGAAAGATATTTTGGGTTCTGTGTTTTTGCTCAAGTGTTGAGAGGTGGAATATAAATGTGAAAGTATTTTTGTTCACTTTGGTATCTTGAGCTTGAAATAATTTTTAGACCACAACATTTTTTCATACTGAGTTAAAATCTGAAATGTGTTGATGCAATCTTAAATTCCTCTATGTGCACATATTCTCCAATTTTACAATATAAAATACTAAAGAGGTGTTTCTGGTTGTTATTATTAGGAATTTATATAAATATGCAGTTTACTACATAGTATTTTTGAACTTTATTTTTGTGTATATTTTTCTCCTATTTGATGCAAATAAGTGATATTTTATTCAGTTATGAAATGGTTCTGATATTGAGACATCATGAAATAGCCTAATATCATATGTTATTTCATTGGCGATATTAGAGCATGAATTGTGTGGGGGCAAACAACACTCTTAATTAGATGTGATTTCTACAAGCTCTTCAAAGACTGGCAAAGAGCTATTTGTGTGCAGGTGCACAGGTGCGTTCTTGTTTATGACTTTTTAATGTCAGTGGTGAATGGCTTGCCCACCTCTGTATATTAATGTTAATGGTAGCCACTTAAATGCTAATCATTTATTCTGGCTCCTTTAGAACGGCTTAAATGCTTCAGTAGTACTTGGTCTCATGCATCCCAGGTTTCAGCAACTTTGGAAGAGAAGTATATTAAAACTTCAGTTTATTTCTTTTGCATACAAAAATGACTCTTTTCTTGGTAAATGAGATGATTACTAGAATGACTAAAACTAGAAGAGGGTATATAGATAAAGACAGATTTTGCTACCCTTAGATATGCAAGAGAAAAACCAGTGGGTTTTCCTTAAAATTAGATGGTTTCAGGAAATTTTCCAGGATTCTGTTGCACTAGCCAGGTTGTAATCACATCCTGAATTCCTCATGTCCTGGTGAGCTCATTAACTAGCCATGTTACCTGTTCACCCCTCAAGCCGTGGAATGGGGTCTCCCTCATGAATGAATAATGTGGAAAGCAATGTGATATTCCAAAGAGCAAGAAAGGATTTTGCTACATTTAAAAAAAAAAAAGTGGTTTAAAAAAATAAAATAGTAAATGGTGTGATGTATATGGAATAATATCATGCCTATAAAATAGTGAATGCTCAATTAAAGGTACCTATCATTCTTTCCTGAGTAATGACAGTAAATAGTGTAATCACCTTATCATTTTTTTATTTAAAATTTTTGGTTTGCTTTTGTTGTTGTTAATTGAAGACAGTGTGCTTTAAACTGGCCCATTCCCTAAGATAAAGACAACCAGGGGAACCAATGTTTTGATCCTAGTGTAAATGACCAAAACTCAAAAGTCAAATCCTAGGGTTGTTTTTGAAATAATTTTTTGAGGGTCAGAGGAGCAGTACAAAATTTCTGAAGTTCAATTTAGTCTTCTTTCTTAGGAAAGGATCAAACTGACTCAATGGTGTCAAAGGATATTATGGTTCTCTTTCTCTATTTAGTCTTCTCTCTTTCCTTCACATAAAGGAAGGATGCTGAAATTAACCTTTTTTTATAGTCCCTTTTTTTTTTTTTCACATTGGATAAGAGGTAGCAAATAAATACTTCACTCTTCTTTACATACCCACCATATAACCCACGAAAGTTCTGGAGGACATCGAGACTCCCCTGATGGGAAAGGTTATTTCCTAACTAATAATCTGTATTTCCTCAATTTGCTCCAGTGCATGTAACTAATAAGTGTGCAATCCAGACTCCAGCTGTGGCAAAGTAGCACACTCCATGTAATGAGCTCTATTATTTTTCCCCACGCAATTTAATAGCCCAGTAACTTCAATACCAAAAAATGTTTCCAAGACAAATCGAAATGTGGTTCTAATTTTATTACTTGTTTTTTTTTTTTTTTTTTTTTTTCCCCAGCTTTGATTTTTTCCTTCTTAATTCTCTAGTACAATCTATTTGGTATCAATAAGAACTAGACCTCATTTTGTTTGTTTATGGGGACTTTGAGTTGAACAGTCCACAACTATTAGCTGGATCTCTCTAGAGACTTAAAGAAATTAAAGCTTGTTGTTCTCTTGAATAATCATGAAATATGATGAAATTTATTAGTGGAGAATCAAGTCAATCCATGAAGTACGACCAAAATAGTATTCTTGCTGACACATTTGATAATAAAATACTTATTCTTTACATATTAACATTTTAATACTGTCACTTGAATAATTGTTTGCTGAGTTTCCCAAGTAAAATAAAATCTTTTACTACAGAAAGAGTTATTTTAATATGAACATAATATACTCTTTGCAGAAATAACTAAGATTATTTGGCTTAGGTTTTGTAAAATGAACTGTAGTTCTGAATATTTAATTTTTAGAACTTTGATCTATAGCAGAAACTTATGTATCCATGGATATACTTTAAATTTTAATAAGGCTCAGTTATAAAAACAGCTATGGTCCATTTGCTACAAGGGTCTCAATAATCAGAAAATCAGACACAGAGTTCATTTTACAAATCGAATGTCCCAATGGAATGTGACCTTCAGGTCAAGATATTGTACTGCAAGTGAAACGAAGTTCACTCTAGAACTCAGTGAAGTATCATGGGAAGCCCATGGTGTTTACATTATTTGCTTATTTTTGAATATACATAATTTAGTTCCCCAAAGAAGAAAAACAAATTGCTGCTTATTAAAAAAAATGAAAGAAATATTCTCAAAGGAAATATTATCATCTGATTAGGAAGGGAATAGTCAAAGTAAAATAAAATAGATCAAGCAAGGGCATAAATCAAGTGAGAGGAAATAATTTCAAGAAAAAGAAAGAAGTTAGAAGCAATTCCAGGTGGAACTGAGCTACTGCACTTGATTCTTCCTGCAGACTTAGATATCAGTTGTGTGGGAGAATGGGAGATAGAGGGGGTGCATGGGAGATCTGGACCATTGGACCTGTGTTTTAGTTTCCCCTTTACCCCAAGCACATCATGGAACAATGGACTAGTGATATAAACCTTTTAAAGTTCTTAGTCTTCTCCTTAGTAAGACAGAGTTGATATTCTGTCTCCTTTATAACAGTATGGCCTGCATTACTCGTTTTCTTCCCCCAAGGCCTAGTTAGGCTTGTGTGGTGGCCCACACCTGTAATCCCAGCAGCTCAGAAGACTGAGGTAGGAGGATGGTGAGTTCAAAGCCAGCCTCAGCAAAAGTGAGGCGCTAAGCAACTCAGTGAGACGCTGTCTCTAAACAAAATACAAAGTAGGGCAGGAGATATGGATCAGTGATCCAGTGCCCCTGAGTCCAATCCCCTGTTACCCCCACCCCACCCCCCCCAAAAAAAGACTTAGTCCTTTCTTTTATTTGAGGTAACTCTCTTGGGTGCAGTCATTGCTTCCTCTGTTCTTTGGTAAGCACCCCATGGGCCTTCCATGATGGCACAGGATGCATCTGGTGTGTTCTTCTGTATTCGTGAACTCTTCAAGGGCCAGATGCCCTCAGTTCTTTCTTGCATAAATCTAGGTTTGCCTAAATAGCATAGATACATTCCCTGGTGCATGTACTCTCAGTCAATAGTGCCTAAAACAGAGGATCTATAATATATTGTTGGATGAAGAAAAGCAATTTGAAGCTGTTTAGATGCAGCAACTTATTCTCCTCATTTGATTCATGGAAGGTTTGGATTAAATGAACATCAAGTTTCCTTTTAGCTTTGTACATAGGTGGCTGTTGTTATTACTATTTCAGCATGTATTTGATGATGATTTTGTGCTTCATCTTTGTCCTAAACCCTTGCCTACATTCTATTCAGGAGTAAATTGGCCTGTCTAGGTAGCTTTTAATATCTCAATTTTACAGTTGAGAAAACAGGCTTAGAAAATTGATTGTCTTGTTCAAAGTAGATGGCTAAGCTTATATGCGAATTAGGGCCCACTTAATTCCAAAGTCTGTATTTATTCGCTATATAAGAAGGTACAGAGAAAGACCCTTATGCATTGTAGGTTCCATCTGATTTTATTGATTCAATGAAATACATGCGGAGAATGAGGAAAGTTTGGGAAGTCATGTCATCTCACAATAAATTGCCAAAATAAGAACTACCTAAAATTGTTCACAGTCTACATATTGCTTTGCGATCACCATAGCATTAGCATTACAATATCTAGCAAAGAAAAAAACTTAATAATCTTTGCTTCATTTTCCAGTTAATTTTTCTTTATATAATGATAGGGCTCTAAGCAGATAAATCATTGTTTTCCTTATGTCCTTACACATTATACCTAGAAGTTTCTTCTTGTTCATATCACCTAACAACACACCACTCCCTACAGAAACCTGTAAGGTTTGTATTACTTGGGTAAATTAAAATTCTGAAAAATGAAGACTGAATCTCATTTGAGGGAAGAGTCCTAGCACTTGGAAATGTCTAAAGTTGGTGCCAAAGCTAACTTGCAGCATCACCTTTGTATGTACTATACTATTTTGTTTATGGAAAGCTTCTGACCACAGGAACTTCTGGTCTCAGCTCACTTCTTTAGTTGCCTTTCAAGATTAAAAAGCATGAACACCAGCTTTTCCCTTGAGTAGTATCTGTTTAGATTCTCTGCCAGATACCTCAGCACGAATATCAGCATTCCCTCTCAGCTCCCTTCCTTCACGTGTCTATGTGAACGTTGCGTGGCCACTCTGTACCTGACCACCTGTGACAGAAGAATCACTGCTTCGTCTTTTTGCCATATTTTTCCATCATTAAAAAACCTAAGAAGGACACTGAAAGACCAGTGACCTAAGCATATCTATCTATTCCAGTCATTTTGGAAACAGAGGATTTGGGATTCAATATTGGAAAAGAGAAGAACAGGGCCTAAGATGCTTCACTATCTCCAAAGAATTCCCTAACAAACCATCAAGCTGACAGCGAGTGATGCTAATAGTACCCAGGTGGTAGATCTGAGTCTACCAATTTGGGACCAATTTTCTATTCTTCATTTCATAACCCAAGACACACTGCTTTCTCTAGTTTTCAGATTTTAAGAAGCAAGACACTGTCAGTGAGCTTAGGAAGATTTTTTCATAAAATCACCACTGAAATATGGTGGGAGTCATAGTTTGTTCTTCACACCAGACAAATGTTTTTCCATAGTCATATTAAAGTCTAAACAATTTCTTGCAACTTTTCCTTTTCATTCATCTTTCCCCAGGAATTTATCTTACTTTCTTATCCTTCTATCCATTTTAATAGAAAGCATCAAATAGTATGATTCTGGGAATATTCATAATAGAAAACAGCTTAGATAACTACCTCAGTGTTTTCACTGTATTATCTACTAGAGATTAATATTAAATCTAGGGAAATTTATCTGCAAAATATTAATATTATCATTGGCAAAGTATTCCAAAATATTTATCTAGAAAAAAATAATAAAAATAATCTCATGGCCAAACACACCTAAGAGGGTCTGTCTACCTTCTGGAAGACATGATGTGTACATATTTATATTTAGGATAGCAGTGTTGAGTCTTGCATGAAAAAAATGTTTATAACTCAGCCAAAGTTAGAATGTTCCTTGACAACATGTTAATACTGTTTTGCATAAAATTTAGAAGACACTTTGCAACAAACTGAGCTATGGAGTTATTTCAAGGTAATTGAACATTAAACAAAGCAGTAGTGGCTAATCAGTTCTGAAGTCACCTAGGATAAAGAAAATGTACCATCCCATTTTGGAGAATGCTGATCATTCTGAGGAAGCTTGACTTTTTTATTTCAGAGAATCCTTGAATTTGTGTTGTGTCTCTGATCCATGTCAGTTGTGGGAAATGGGGCAGATCATTTATCTCCTTTAAGCTGGATGGACCTAATTTTTTTCATTTTTGTTTAAAAATTGTTTTTTCATACATTTATGTAGGATAATAATGTCTGTCTCAATCTACCATCCTTCCCATCCCCACCTGCCCTGCCTCTCTCCTCTCTCCCCTCTGTACAATCCCAAATTCCTTCATTCTTCCTTACCCACCTCCCACTATGAATCAGCATCCGCTTATCAGAGAAAATATTTGATCTTTGTTTTTAGGGATTGGCTTATTATACTTAGCATGATATTTTCCAGTTCCATCCATTTACCTGCAAATGCCATAATTTCATTCTTCGTTAAGGCTGAATAATATTGCATTGCGTACATGTGCCACATTTTCTTTATACATTCATCTGTTGAAGGGCATCTAGGTTGGTTCCAGAGCTTAGCTATTGTGAATTGAGCTACTCTAAACATTGATGTGGCTGTGTCACTGTTGTATGCTGATTGTAAGTCCTTTGGGTATAAACTAAGAAGTAGGATAGCTGGGTCAAATGGTGGTTCCTTTCCAAGTTTTCTGAGGAATCTCCATACTGCTTTCCATAATGATTGCACCAATCTATAGTCCCACCAGCAATGTGTGAGTGTACTTGTTTCCCCGCAACCTCCCCAACACTTATTATTACTTGTGTTCTTGATAATTGCTATTCTGACTGGAGTGGAGTGAGATGAAATCTTATAATAGTTTTGATTTGCATTTCTCTAATTGCAAGAGATGATGGACATTTTTTCATACATTTGTTGATATATTTCTTCTGTGAAGTGTCTGTTCAGTTCCTTAGTCCATTTATTGAATTTTTTTTTTTTTTTTTTTTTTTTTTTTTTTTTTTTTTTTTTTTGGTGCTAACTTTTTTGAGTTCTTTATATATCCTGGAGATTAGTGCTCTATCTGAGGTGCATGTGGTAAAGATTTTTTCCCTCTCTTTAGGCTCTCATTTTAAATTATTGATTGTTTCTGTTGCTGAAAATAAACTTTTTAGTTTGAATTCATCCCATTTATTGATTCTTGATTTTACTTCCTGCACTTGAGGAGTTTTGTTAAGGAGTCAGGTCCTAAGCTGACATGATGAAGATTTGGGCCTACTTTTTCTTCTATTAGGTGCAGGGTCTGTTTTAGTGCCTAAGTCTTTGATCCACTTTGAGTTAATTTTTTTGAAGGGTGAGAGATAGAGGTTTAATTTCATTTTGTTACATATAGATTTCCATTTTTCCCAGCACCATTTTTTGAATAGGCTGTATTTTCTTCAGTGTGTATTTTTGGCACCTTTGTCTAGTATGAGATAACCATATTTATGTGGGTTTGTTTCTGTGTCTCCTATTTTGTACCATTGCTCTATATATCTATTTTGGTGCCAATACCATGCTGTTTTTGTTCTATTGCTCTGTAGTATCGTCTGGTAGTGTGATGCCTTCTGCTTCACTCTTCTCACTGAGGATTACTTTGGCTATTCTGGGTCTCTTATACCCATAAATCAAATGCATTTCTATACATAAGTGATAAATCCACTACAAGAGAACTTAGGACAAATACCCCATTCAGAATAGCCTCAACAAAAATAAAATACTTGGGAATCAATCTAACAAAACAGGTGAAAGACCTCTACAATGAAAACTACAGAACACTAAGGAAAGAAATTGAAGAAGACCTTAGAAGATGAAAAAGTCTCCCATGCTCTTGGATAGGCAGAATTAATATTGTCCAAATGGCCATACTACCAAAAGTGTTATACAGATTCAATGCAATTCCTATTCTTTATAGAAATAGAAAAATCAATCATGAAATTCATTTGGTCCTGATTTTTAAACTGAATGTAGAGTTAATTGAACCACACACCTAACATTTGTTGATAAGGCACTTCTTTCAATGGAAGAACTATGTAAAAACAATTGTCATATTAGCATCATTATGATCATCCTAAATATAATTATACCCAGAAGGCTGTTCTGGCTTAAAAACTAATGATCTATAGACATTCTCTAGTTGGCATGTTCTGAATATGTTTTGTCTGTGCCAAAACTTCTGTTGAAATTTTATTCCCAGTTTGGTTGTATTGAGAGATAGCAGGACTTTCAAGAGATCATTAGTCAATGGGACTCAACCTCAAGGAAGGATTAGTGTAGTTCACTCAGAAGTGTGTTAATTATCAGAAGTAGGGCTTGTTATAAAGCAAACCTGGTACCTCTGCTTTGTGTCCCAAACACAGTATGTGCCTACTTCTCTTCCTCTTTTCACCATGAAATAATGTAGCAACGACCTCACTGGAAACTATGAAATTGCTTGTGTCCTACTCTCAGATCTCCAGAACTGTGAGCCCAGACAGACTTCATTTCTTTATAAATATCTGGCCTTGGGTATTCAGTTTTAGCAACAAAAATGAATTAAGATACTAATGTTATCAAAATCCATTTTTACTCTGTTACAGAGCATACATATGTTTCTCACCCTGTTTTTAGAAGTATATTGGCTTTCAAATTTACCAACAAAATATGCTTATGTCAATAGTATACTAAGACATAACAAATCAAAAGATATGCTTTCTCTTACAATACTTGGGATCCAAAATCATTCCAGGGTTAACTGAACACACCTTTTTTTTTTTTTTTTTTTTATTGCACACAGCTGTGTCTACAGACACACCTGGTATACTGTGCATCTAGTTTCTGACGAATCGGCTAACTAGACCAAGATATGGAGTTGAGATATGAATTGGGACAAACATGGGAAACAACTGGGCGTGTTGGTCACATTGAATCTATTTTCATTTAGATGCATAAGGACGACTCCCTGTGTAGATGCTCTGGATGATGATATAAGTAATATTTATTTGAGGGTAGATATTTTCAAGCTTGACAAAGAAACCTATATCAAATGTTTGTTTCCTCATCAATATTTGAGAATATGTGTTGTTTATACTGGTTCGGGTATTGTTTTCTTTATTCATTCCTAGGATGCCCCCATTTTTATTCTGTGTTTTATTATCATGCTTTAACACAGTTTCACTTAGTCAACTTCAGGATTTTTATTTAAAAAAGTTCAAACTGGAGAATGCATCAGGGATATATTTATAAAAAGACAGGATGCATCAAGAAAATAATTATGTACAAAGACCCCATTGCCTGGAAGTATAGCCGGACACCCAGCTGTTGGGTCCACTCATGCTGGAGTAATTGGAGGAAGCAGAGCAGACCCTCTTCACTGCTTTTTGTTTGTTTTAGTGATATATGGTTTACAGATTTTACTGATTATTTTTAACTCATGTGCATGGCAAATGCAGCATGCCTCAGTGAACCCAAATTTCACAGGGTGAAAGAAAGCAGCTTCCTTCCTGCATGGCACATCTGTTTGCTCCTGGGCATTGATCTGGTGGGTGGGGTCAGACAGGTTAAGGCAGCTCATTCTGCCTCTGATTTTCCAGACTTTGCAAAGGGACAACACCCACCACTCATCTGTTTCTTGAAGCATGTGCAAGCCAAGGACAACAGGCTAGTTACTGAGTGCAATTTTAGTGAACAGTAAGAAAAATGACTAGATGGTCATCATGTCCTGATGCTAATCTTCTGCAGACCATTCATTAAATAATAGAAGAAAGCCTATGTTTAATTGAATAGTAGGGTGAAGAGTTGACATAAATCAAGGCAAATTCAAACTGACTAAGACCAAGGTTTTGCCAGTTATTTAGCAAACATGTATTCAGTGCCTCACATGCATTGTGGTAGCTTCTGGACTAGACAGATGCATAAGACATAGTTGTGACCACAAAGAACTGCAGTTGTTGAGGGAGACAGGCCTGCAAGCAATGGCAGGGGAACAGTGAAGTGAGCACTCAGGAGAATGCAGGCCCCAGAGGATGGAGGGAGGGTGAGGGACCTTATCTGGTGAGATGTCACAAACCAGGGACAAACCACAGCAGAGGGAGGCAGCACATGGGAAGGGCATGCAGGCAGGAGAAATTTTTTATGCAAACACATGACAGGTTCAGTGAAGCTCAAGATGATGGAAAGAAATAGAATGAACAAGATGAATTTAGTTCTAATCTTGGAGAAGAATTGCTCTTGGAATTTTGTCTCCTTATTAGAGCCAATTATTTGAGATTATTATAATAACATTGAAATCTTTAGGTCTGTGTCTGGGATTTTGTTTAAAATAGAATGTCTGCCTTAGTGTTGAATATGGCTCTGCTGCTATCAGCCTGCCATCACTCCCCATCAAACTTAGAACAAAGTGCAGAATCCTCCATGACTTACAATGACCTTGCTTTCTTCTCCTCTGCTGGCCTGCCCGCTTGCTGAGCCTCCTCAACCCCAGTCTCCTTGACTGTCCTGTCTCATTGCCTTACATCTGTGCTGTCCTGCTTGGAGCCCGTGTACTGGACACATGTACTCATTCATCCTTGAACTCCTGGTATCATTCAGTCCTGAGGTACCATCTCCACCGGAGGTGTCCATGGACTCTTCTCTTCACAAAGCATCTTCCAATCATCCTTATCATCTTAATAGCTTTAATTGTTCTTGGGAATACTTGTCATACTGACATTACACAATATGGCATTTTCTGTGCTTAACTTCTAACCCCTGAGTGGATTGAATTGTGCCCCTGCCTCCAAGAGCTGTCCATCTCCTAACTCTGGGAAACCTGTAAATGTGATCCTATTTGGAAAAGGAGTCTTTGTAGGTATGATCAAGGTAGGTATCTTAGGATGAAATCACTTGAATGTAGGGTGGGTCCTAAATCCAATGACATGTATCTATGAGAGAAAAAGAAGGTAGAAGACAGTTTGTTACTCTGACCTGTGATATTGGTGATGGTAATGATGCTCACTAACATTGCACACAAGGACATTTGTTTAATTTTTCCATTAATACTCCTGATACATGGGGTGGTGAATCATTATGATTCTGTTTTACCACCGACTAAATCAAAACTCAAAAATATCAGTGACAATGTCTGGGATCACATGTCCACTAAAATGCCTGATCAAGTGGAATAGAGGGTTTCAAGTGGGATGTGTGCATCTTTGAAGTCCTCCCTACTGGTTCTGTCTATCACAGTCTGTGTGCACCTCCTTCACTGGCGGCAGGGAAGAAAGAAAATCCCCCTCAGGGTGTAATCTATGCAAATATAACAACAGGAAATTTCAAACACATCTCATTGATTCTCTTAAAACCTCTTCCAGGCTGCTGTGGTAGGCTTCAATTCATACAGTGGAGATTAACACAAAACTGGAGAGATGATGATTCAAAGTTTGCTGTGGTTGACATGAACATTCCTGATCTCTCCACAATTAAGAATAGCCTACATAAACTACATAAACTACATAACTTGTACTAACAAAGAGCTATTACAATGCTTTTGTGCCCCATTTTCACCTTTCAGATGTTACTTTCAGAGAATTCTACAACCACACTGCATTGACGGGTATTTTCAACTCTACTTTCTCTGTTGTATTGAGAGATCTCATTTTTACCCCATCTGTCACCACCTAGTGCTTGTTCCCCAAGAGTCTAGGCTTCCTGCTGCTTTCTTTTCTCAAGACTCCTAGGTAGGAGGATGTGAGGTAAGAAATTCTAAAACACCCTTTGGAGTTTCTATGGTCTTTCTACACCCTTCTTAAACTTGGCAGAAACTTTCTTTGACTTGTGTGTTTTGCTCATGTCCTTTACTTTTTGACTCTCCTTCACAACTTTGTGATCCCCAGGAGGCCTGGGAATACTGTTCCACAGCAAGATAAGCTCCTCCAAAGAAAGGTCAGCCTGCCAAGAAAAACCTGAAAAACTAGGTATTAAAAAAATATGTTTTGCTGTGCAAGTACAGATAACAGTCCATTCTCCATGTCTTCCTCAACCTCTACCCTGCTTTAATAATAAAAGTATTTTCAGACTTGGGAAATTTTAAATTCTATGATTATATCTGATCAGGGTATGGGTAAAAATATTTCATACCTAGGGATTTATTATGGAGTGTAATAACAGGAAAAAGCAAAGTCCCCTCTGCACTCAATTTATTCTATCTTGGGATGATTAATTTTATATGTTTAAAATAGTCACTTCATGCAAGATGGGTAAAATATATCAATCCACTAAATTAATTGAAAGGAAAAAGACAAATGTCTCTTATTGTTGTTACTTTTTTGGGAAATAGTCTTTTATCTCTGTTTCCATTGTATCCAGTAGCATATTTACTGAATTAATGAATGAGCAGTTTCACTCCTGATCTTGGGTTTGCAAGTCAAAGTGAAGGACTTAGCACTGAATGGTAAGATTGACAGTTTTTCCTTTACTTGAAAGGAATGGAATTTGGGGAACCAAATATTGAAATTATTTTTTCTTAACACATTTATTGATAGAATTTTACTCTAGAAATTATATGCATACTAGCTGTTAAACACATAGGCTTAAAAAATGTTTACCCCTATATTTTTCAGTCTTCACAGAAACCCAAGAAAGATGATGAAATTGGATAGAATTGAGCCAGTTTTATATCTGAGGAAATAGAGATTCAGTTGGGAAAAAGAACCTACTGGAGTATCTGAGTACTTTAGTATCTGAAGTAAATATGTCTTAACTGGTATCCTCTTCAGCATTTCTTCCATTCTTCCACTCTGCAATGCCACCTTTGTTCTTTAAAGATGTATTTGGAGGGTTAAGAAAACAAATCTTCTAATACAGTGACAAGAACTGAGGTATAAAAAGCCAGAGTGAGGCTAGATATTTTATGTATACTATTTAATCCTGACAAAAATTTCTGGTGTGCCCTCTCCAGGAGAGAAGAAATTGAGAACTCTAAAAGCTCCACGTTTAACAGGCTTTGGCAGAGTTGCATCCTTTCCATTGGAAGGAGAATAATTAATTTTTTATCAGGCTGTCAGGGATGTTTAGTCTTTTGGTAACAGTTCACAGCACTGAGACGCATTGGACTGTCACATTTCTATGAACTGTAGCCAACTTCAAAGACCATTGAATAATTCAGTAGGGAAAGTTCTAGTATCATAGTGGCAAGAAGATATAGGACTGGCTATGGATTTAGTATCAGTAGAAATTACAATAATTCGATACGGAAAAATGTACCATTGAAAGCTAGATGAACCGGGCCTATGGTATACCTCAGTAGTAGAGCACTTGCCTAGTATGACTGAGGCTCAGGGTCCAATCCCCATCACTAAAACAAAACAACAATCAAGCAAACAAGCAAAAACAAACAAATGAAAGAACAAAAAGAGTTCCAATTAGATGTCTTTTGTCAAGTTTATTCTTTGCAATATTGTATTCCTCTTGAATAATCTAAGTGTGTTTGTAAGTTTTCCACATACGATAATGCACTTGTAATAAAAATTTTTGAGTATAAAATGAAGTTAAAAAGTATTCTTCAGATGTGTGTATCAAATAAAGATTAAGTTGTTAGATGCAGCGATTTCTTCTTCTTTTTTTTTTTTTTGGTACCAGGGATTGAACTTAGTGGTGCTTAACCACTGAACAACATCCCCAGTCCTTTATTCAGAAGCAAGTTCACACTGAGTTGCTTAGGGTCTCACTAAATTTGTTGATGCTGGCTTTAAACCCGTGATCCTCCTGCCTCAGCCTCCCAAGCTGCTGGGATTACAGGAATGTGCCACCACACCCTGCATGATTTATTCATATCTATGTATCTACCTACCTGTCTCTTTCTCTGACTTTATGTGTATTTATATATATACATATAAACCACTGTGGCTTGTGTTTGAATAACTCTTTTCTTTTTTTAAAAAATCTTTGTGAATATTACTGGATTATAAACCATCTGAATATGTAGTAAATGACCAAGAATGAGCCTGTAAAGCCTTTTTAAGGAGTGCCAATACAATTGGGTGTGGAAGGGGGAAGAAGAAGGAATCTTGGAGACTGACAATGGTATTGTGTATTATCTGGCTTCAGCATGCTCAAGAAGATTGAAGACTGTATTTTCTTAAAAAATTTAAATTCACATTCATGGTATTCTTTTATAAATTTCCTTCTGGAAAAAATAAAACCAAAGGGGAAAAAAAAAAAAAAAAAAAAACAACTAGTAACTAGTAACTTGTTCTCCAAAATTTCCTATTACACAAAGTATAGTCCACATAGGTAACAATACATACTTTTATTTTTCCAGTGAAATTTATAAAAATCCATGTCTAGGATCATGACTTTGGGTAGGGATGTCAAGTCATGAATTTTGTCTGACCACTGTCTCCCAAATCATGGTAAGCAAGTTTTAAGGAGTTGTGTGCAATGAGCAGTAACTGTGACATACAACTGGTTTTAGCAGCAGCTGAAATGATTCATTACGGCAGGAGAGAAACTAGAGACATAGAACTAGTGAAATTTTCATAGAATGAAATTTGGCATGTTTTCACGTACTATAATTTCTCATGAGCATGGGGAATACAGTAGTCATTTTAGATGAGAAACCGCTCCCCTTCCAGGAGGCTCATTATTCGTTTGATTAACACTGACTGATCAAGTGTTCTAGTACTTACTTCCCATGTTAACCTTCAGGGTCTGACCAGCACTTAACTCCTTAGGGAAGGGAGAACCTATGGGCATCCTCAAACCATGTCTCTGACTGTGACCTTGAAGCCTTGTGATCAGAATCAGTGAAATTTGCCAAGTGTTTTACAAGCAGCCCTTTTCTTCCCTGCTGAATTTTCTCCTAGCAGACAGGTCTGAGGGGACATGTGCACTAAAACACACACATTTAAATCAATGAAGATGAATGGCTGCCATTAGCAACTGGGCTGCTGTAGCTGGACATTATCTAATATGTGGTCAGCTTGCCTTTATGGAAATAAATCTGGCCAAGTAGATTTGCCTATAATTTAGAGGCCTACGGACTGTAAACAGAACAGGCCTCTGAGGTTATCTAGCTCAGCTCCGAGATTTAACCCAAGAGCAACAGGGAGCTCTGTAAGAACACTGCCCATGTGCCAGAGGTCCTTATGGGATTCCTGATGTCCTGAAGCTCATTTCATGTAGGATTTTTTTTTCCAGTAAGTCTCACCCACTCTCCTTTGTTCAAATCCAGGCTTCCTTTACTACATGAACAAGTCATTTACCTTCTCTATGATTCAATTTCCTCATCAATAATATAGAGCTAATTGCAATATGTAGGTCATTTAACTTTTGTGAGGATTAAAATGAGTCACCATGTGCTTGGCAAGTAGTAAACATCATATAATTATGGCTATTTCTGTACTGGTAATTATCATCTAGGATTGAAAAAGTGTATTGCATAGTATTTCTCTAGTTTGTTGGTTCTCACTTGGGGACATTTTTGGTCATCACAACTTCAGATTAGGGAGCTCCTTCTGGCATCTATCAGATTGTGGCCCTGGATGCTGCTAAACATCTTAACATGAGCAGGCCAGCCCCCACAGCAAAGGATTATTCTGCACCAAGTGTAAATAGAACAGAGGTTGTGAAACACTGCCAGATTGAAAGCATTATACTTGGAATATAGGGTATGAATTAAAGCTGAGTTGAAAAAGAGAAACCAGGGTGGGAAAAACAGTAATACTTCTGTGGGTGAGAGTTTTCTAGCATTGACCACATGCACCTGTGGCTCCCTGCATGTTCAGGTCTATATGTATTAAGATTTTGATCCTCATCAAACCTCTCTGCCCTGGTCACTGGCTGCTGCGATCTCAGCAGTTTTAAAACAACCATCTTTTTTTTTTTTTTTTTCCACACAGTAATTTTGAGTTCATAATTACCCCTTTTATTTACTGTTGTTCAAGTGGATGATATAGAAGGTTGCTATTATTATTTTTTATTTGGTACTAAGTAGGAAAAGGACTTTTATGGCCAGAAGTCTTCATAGGCAGTGATGTGTCTCCAAACTCATTGAAATAGTAAGAAGGCTGCCTGCTTTCCCAACCATTTAAATTTCAATAGTGTGTTTGAGGTGATCTTTTCACCCCACAATGCCTCTTTTTATTCTGATGTTACATTAATGCAAGGAGAAGTTGAGCCCTTGGTATTATCTGCAATTTTTTTTCTTTTATTATGGAAAAGAAACAAAAACTCACATAATTAGAAGCACTGCATATCTGAGATCAATTTGAAGGTTATAGCCTCCCCACATAGCAGTTTTCTGCATATGTTAGTTTATAGAGTTGTATGTTCCCTTTAAAATTCTGAATAATCAGGAGACTACAGTGGCTGACAGCTCAATGGGAAAAATAATGCTTCCAGCAGAATTGTTGTTTTCTTTCACTGCAGCGATATTAACACGTAAGAGCCTCTTCAAAAAAATTGTTTTGGACGAAACTCTGTGCTAAAGTAAATAACTTCAAAAGCAAGCTACACTGTTGATAAAACAATACAAGGCATCTTGGGCATCTCACACACATGCAGTCAGAGGCCACATTAATGTCGTTTTGGCCAGTGGTTGGCCACATGTATGATGGTGGTCCCGTCATAAAGAATCTGAAAAATTCCTATGGCCTGGAGACATCACAGCTTTCATAAGGTCACCGCACAGTACGTTATTCACATGTTTCAGGTGATACTGGTGTAAACAAACCTACTGTGCTGCAGTGTTTATGTACAGTACATTAATATTTGATAATGAACTGGTATGTTTTGGATTTTTATATTCACCATGCTTTTTTTTTTTTTTAACTATAAAATTATGTGGCATTATGCTTGGAGCAGCATAGTATATCTGGAGTTTACTGGGTCTCTTGATTGCTTTAATACACCCTATCCAGTGGTTAACCTGGACCAGAGAGGTCTGTGCAAATATACTGTGATTTTCACACAATGACACAGTAGCCTGACAATGCATTTCTTTCTTCATTAAGTGATGTATGATTATAGATTCAATCTTTAATTATATAGTATAAATAGGCGTATATTTAGATTATTTCATATTTAACCCTAATTCTATATCTCAAAACTTTTCCTTTCTTTATCCACTGTTTTAGTCAGCTCTTCCTATAAGGATGTTGTTTAACAAATGATCCCAAACCTCAGTGCACTTGCAACAGCAAATATTTATCCTTGGCCTCACCAGTCTGAAGGCAAGTCTGGTTCATCTGTCTAGACAAGGAAACCAGAGGCTTTTTTATTTCTGATCCACAAGTGTTTGTCCTAGTATCCAGTCTGATGGGACATGGCTTTCTCCTAACAGATAACTGAAGCTCTAATGCCAAACCAAATGTGGAACATGCATTTAAGACCCCAATTTCATATCACATTCACTGACATCCTATTGGCTGAAGCTGTGATCTAGACAAGCCCAATATCCTTGGAGTGAGGAAATTTATTTTTCCATCGTAGAGAGAAAGGGAAATTGGAGTATAGATTTGCTAATATTTCTGACTCTCAACCCTTTCCCTTACTTCAGTAAGGGTGGATATTTTCTTTCACCTAGAGTTTTCATTTCTGCACTTTTGTACCTGCAGGATCAAGACCAGTTACCAGAAAACCTAACCCAGATCTGTGCTGCCTGTTCAGCATGATATTCTACGGCAGGCATCTATAGTTTCTCACATTTATAATGTATGTTAACGTATGCATAGATGTGGTGAATTTGTTTGAGACAATAATTTGTAGACTCAGACATTCCACAGCATAAACAACTTAACAGGGAAGGAAGACAGAGAATGTCTGAAACCTTCAGGTGGTTCCAGAGTATAATTATGAAATAACATACCAATTAGGAGATGCAATAACTTTTAAGAAAAACAAACAGAATAGTTCATGCCTTCTCCTAGAGAGCATATATAAGCAAATCAGAGGAAAAATAATATATTCAGTCTCTGAGGATATGGCAAGACTGTTTCCGCTCTATGGGATTTTATCTGTTTGTCTCTTTTACTTTCTGATCTATGTGGACCTGAGTTCAAGCTCTCATCTGACATAATCTGCACATTCAGTATGAAATATTGTAACCACAGCAGCATGTTTGTGGGGTAACCTATCATCTTTGCGTAAAGTAAGTGTGGATAGAACCTGGGAAAATGATGAAATATGGCTGTGATTATGTTATGCTGTGTGTTATGGTTGACTTTAAAACAGAACAGTTATCTGGGTTTGAAGGGGGAGTATCCTTGTGAGAAGGAAGGTAGGGCAGCCTCTAGTTGCAGAGTGCAAAAACCAGGTTGGCACTCGACAAAGAAATGGGGACCTCTCACTTACAGACACAAGGAATAGGCTTCCGCCGACAACCTGAGTGAGCTTGCACTGGACTGGGCCTCAGGACTTCCAGATAAGTGGCCAGCTGCACTTGCATTTCAGCCTTGCAAAATTCTCAGCAGAGAACCCCTTCAAGTCTGTCCAGACCTTGATTCCAACCTTCTCAACTGTGGAATAATAATTAAATACTGCTTTAAGGCGATGTGAGTTCAGTGATTTATTGTGCAGCAATTGTCTTAGAATTTGTGCCTGTGTGTGTGCCAACTCTTGATGCCTGTGGTCAGTGGTACCCTCTTTGTCAAATCTGCCACATTAGCTTCCACATATTCAATTATCTGAATTTTACAGATCTCTACTTTGAATTGACCTTGTAGTTTACTTATGTCATTTAATGTCAGTATTATAAGGAAGCAGATTTAGGTTTTGTGGAGTCTTGAGATGATAAAATTTTATGATTTTCTTTAGGAAAAAAGAATGCATGATTAAAATACAAAAAGTCCCAAACTTAAGATGGTTTAACTTATGATTCTTTTGCCTTTAAAGATGGTACAAAGTGATACATATGCAGTGTATTCAGTAGATGTTGTGTTTTGGATTTTGATCTTTTGTCTGGCTAGAAGTTTGCAGTATGATGCTCTGTTGCTATTCTGAGCAGTGACAACCAGCTACAGGTTCCAATCAGAGGTGCAACCAGACTGAGAGGAAGCATTCTGTGCTCTGCAGTGTTATACAGTGTATTCTGTCACTAGTCTGTGATGTCTAGCTGGTTAGGTATATTGAATGTATTATGATTTACCATATTTTGAATTTACAATGGGTTTATCGGGATGTAATCCCCTCATAAGTCAGAAGGTCTCTTATACTAAATTAAATAGTGACATTTTAAATATAAACAGTTGCCATATACACCTGTGTAATATCTTTCCTAATTCTTGCTTGTAGTGTTTAATGAATTTGCAGTATTTTTAAGGGAAAGAATAAAAAAGTAATTCAGGTTTGTAACAGAGTTGGTAAAATTTTATTTTTTTGTTGTAATTGAGAAAGTTCCTTTTTAATTTCTAACTCATTTTTATAGTATTATATAAACTTTAAGATTGCTGTCAACTTTGGGAAAATATTGATCATCTTTCATAAATATTATGAAATATAATAATATAAGATTTCATTATATGTCAACTGTCACCTAATTTTAAATCATCATTAAATTGGCATTATTCATTAACCAGTTTATCATTGATGTTCTCATTTTAGTAGTGGATCAAGTATTTTCGTCCATATTAGTATTTTCTGTCATTTCAGAATGAAATTAAATTTTTTTCTAGTTTAATATTCAATTGATTATTTATCTTCACTTCTTGGATTATTAATTCAACAACATGTTTTATTACTTATAGTCAAAAATTTTCTAAGAATTACTTCTTTGGTGTTTTCTAATTATAAATATGTGTATACACATATGCACAGACACACAGCCCCTTATATCAGTGTCATGCTATGCTGAAAATTTATCTTTTATCACTTATGGTTTACATTGCATTATTTCTTTTTATTTTGTATTTTTTGCCATGTCACAGATTGATCCGAGGTCCTCATGCATGATAAGCAAGGAATCCATTACTGAGCCCAACCCTCAGCCTTAGTATTTTTAATCTAAGTTTTATCTCATTTTTTTTTTGGCAAGTCACTTATAAATGGCAACAAAAATAATTTCATATGCATTCAAATCAAGAATTTATAATTTTGGCTGTTTATTGAAATGTTTGTTTTAACATGTTTCCAAATTGCAATTTAAGTGGCATTTGAGTTTTCTGAAGCTTTTGAATAAACATTTTATAAGCTTGTTTTTATTCAAGTTCTTTCTGCAAATCTTCAAAAATATACTTTTAGGCCTTACAATATCTTTGACCCCAAGTTGCAGTCTCTCCTCTCTCCACCCTCCATACTCCTTCAGAGCTGAGGACAACCAGTGATGGTTTATTTCACTATGGTTCACCATTGGATCAGGACGCCAGGTCCCATGGCACACTGGGCAGTAGTCACATTTGCGGAAGCCATTCCTATCGTAGGATAAGCATCCATAACTTGAGTACACACAAAAAGTAATCATGAACCATAAAAATAAACCTAAACTTTTCCTTTGCTGAATTCTAACAATGTTCATTCTTACCCCCCAAATCTGAGGGTTGTAGAAGGTATGCCACAGAAAAGTGAGAGGGGAAAGGAAACAGTGTTGGCTGCATGCAGTTGAACTACCTGACTTTCTAAGCATTAGAAAATGATGTTAGAATTTCTTTATGGAGGATGGGCTGTGTGAGGGAGATGCTGAAGCCTGCTTCCTTAGCTGTATTGCTAATCTGATTCTGCAGCTATGTGCAGTTGTTAAAGTTTACCTTTTTGTTTTATTTTGTTTTTTATAGTGAACTCTCTCCCAACCTCTGCACTGTCCATATGATCAAGTTATAGGTACAACCTCAGTCACAGAGTAGATTTCCCCTTAGGGAAAGAAAAGACTGGGAAGGAAAAGGGAGAGAGGAAAGCTTCAGCCCAGGGCCTCCTGTGAATTAGAATATGTCTAAGGTGCCATGAATCAGAGCACAGGGTGGGAATTCTGTGAGATGGCAGCACAAAGTGATGCTCTAAAATACTCCATATAACAGGTTTAGAGGCCTTGACAGAAGGAGCGAGTACAAGGACCTCTTAACACCTACCAAACATTGTCCCCTGATTCCTGGTGACCTGTGAGGTGACAAGATGTATTCTGTAAAAGATGGATGAGTAGTCAAGCATTTTGGTAAATAATGTGTTAAACCTGGTTATTTTGTTTCTGCAGGAGTGACCTTGAACCTTTGATAAGCCACTAGGACTTGGAAATGTCTAAGAGCAGGATAAAGTAAAATCAGTTGTCATTATTTGCAGTGGTGAATACTGAGCCCTTGTTCTTGCAGAAAATATAAGCTGGGTTTCTAGGAATCTCTGTTCACATTGTTTTCCAGTCCAACAATGCCTAAACTTATTTTGCACGTTTTTGTTTGGCGACATCTTGACGCCTTATTTAATATGTACTGTCCGTTCAATGCCATTGAGCTCACAGACAACAGCTCACTGGGTGTTAACACTATGACTCTTCCTCAAGGAAGCTTGTCTAACACAGATTTTCTTTGTAAAAAACTTCCAGAGTCTTCCCATGCTTGGGAATACTAGGCATAGCAGTTTATACTTGGGAGCCATTTTATACAGAAAAGAAAAAAAAAATTTGAAGCACAAAAGTAGGTGAACAACCTGCCACTACATATACTGTGATGAGGACCCTTGTTTTCAGTATGAGAACCTAAACAAGAAGGCAGAGTGTCACCTTGCTAGGCCTCTGCTGGGAACGTGCAGGACACACGTTTGCTTCCTGTGCCTGTGTATGTCCACAGATGACAATAACAGCATGGTGAGAATTGATTTCAAATAAATTTTAACGAAAAGGCAGATTCACAAAATATAGAATTTGCGAGTGATGAGAATCAACTGTATAACTCAATGGCAAGTTTTTATGTATTCATGTCTCATTTCTTCAACCACTTGGATATTTTGGGGCTGCTTCCCATGTGTTAGGAATTGACCAGGTCCCGGGACTCAGGGGATGAGAAGGAAACATCATTCTTGCCTTTACAAACTTTATAATTCAACACAGATTAGAGCAACTTTGCCTGAAACTCTCCCTTGTTACTTTGACAACATACCTTCTGAATCCATATGGAAATCATTTTGCACTTGAAAGTTTGGTGGTTGTAGATTGTAAAGACTTCTCCTTGATAAATTCAAGGAGAATTGCTGATGTAGGCAATGCTTGCTCCTATAGGCAGAACCAGTCAGTGTTGTTCATTAGTAGATGGTTTTATATTAGATCAGTGTTACCTCAATGTGTCATTTTTTTTTGCCAGAAATGCAAATGAATATTAAATTTTAAAATAAATTCTGTGGTTATATTATTTTTGGAAACTGAATTTAACAGACTGCAGAGTTATCTAGGGCCTTTCATGTGATAAAACATATCATGAATTTCATAGAAAGTGATAGTGAATGCAATTTCTGAAGTTTACTGGTGTGCAAAACCAGCTTCTGAAGAGTTAGTTCAAGATTTCCCTGGGGTGCTCTTGTGGTGGGCAGGTCTGTTGCTATCTGGGAACTTCTTATGTATACCATTCTGGAGCACCCTGCCTCCAGAGTCTACAAGTTTTCTTTCTTCTATGTTCCAAGTTTCTCTTCTGATGTTTAATATTTTAGTTTATATCAAATTTATATCAGAAAGACCTATATTTCTAGAGGGAGCTGCTGATAGATAGTAGAGCCTTTTTACTTGTGATTATCCCTAATGAGAGAGTGGCTTTCCCTGTACATTTGCACCTGATTTGAGCTTTGATATTGAAGTATTCATGTTCACAATTTTAGCTGTGACTCACTTTTGGAAAACTGCAGCTTAAGTGCCATGAACGTGTAAGGTCGTCTATTTTTGTTATTAAATGTCGTCTTGTGGCATTGAGACCTTACAAAATAAAATGTAGGACTTCTTAATTATTTGACCATGTGCCTATTGTGTAAAAGAAAAATATCCTCCTGTGACATCATGTGCCCTAGAATTTGTACAAAAATATATTCGGGGAGGTCACATGAACATGGTGTAGTAGAGAGAATCTTTAGATTTTTATATCTGAAGACCTAGTTAAAAGTTAATCATGCTTGGTTATATACAAGTTTTTAAAACTATGTGCATCTCAACTTTATTATGAGTAAACAGGAAAATTTTCCAACAGGGTTTGTCCAAAGCATACAGAATTCTAGGTATGAAACGGAATAGGCATTCTGAATATTCATTCATCTGTACATGGATATTTCAGTGGTCTTTTGGAAGTGTAAGATCTGATGCAAATCTGCAAAAGAAGTATTTGGGTTTTATGGGCAGGGAAAAAATTTCCCTTATTTATAATATCAAGGAAACTGATGTTATGAATTTGAGGACTCTCTGAAATTCAGGAACTTAATCGTTCTTTTTATTGTTCACCCCTCCTCCCTCTCTTGCTTTGCATCTTTTGTTGTTTCTTTTAATTTAGGAGTTTCTAGCTCTAGTCAGTGACAGTCCTGGGGTTAGAGAGAAGACACTTTTGCTGATGTGATGGGAAAGTTCAAACTAGAAAATGTTTAAGGCCTCTTTGCCTTTCGGGCAGTTCCGATGCAGATTTTATGCACTGGGTAGATTTTGAGAGCGCTTTGTTTTATAGTGCATGTGATAGTTGTGTGAGAACAGGTTTGTGGTTTTAGTCCTGCCACATGAATACGGGCGATGCACCTGCATCCCTGTACCTCCAGTGACCCTGCATAGAGCCCCCTGCTGTGGCCCCAGTCTTAATAAAATCCTCATGTCATATGAGCTATATGAGGAAAATGTGCTTCCACCTTGTGCCATTTTGCTGTATACCAGGGACACAAGTATGAAGGGTATGCAGCTGTGTATGCTGCAGTTTGTGGGCTGCGGAGGAAGAATGGGAAGGAAATAGTGGTCAGTGGCTCCTTAGAAGACAAGCACTAGATCTGAAATGAACTGGGCACACTTTTGACTTCCTCCTCTTAAACTGTGGGCACGGGCATGCTCTCAGATGCCAGGCTTGTCTCACCCTGTTCCATAACCTCAGCACTCAGCATGGCACCTTGCATGTGTGGATCGATGTTTAGGAGGGTGTATTAGTTTCCCAGGGTGGCCATAGAAACTGTAATAAACTGGGTGACTTAACACTGTAGAAATCTGTCTTCAAATTCTGGAGATGAGTAGTCTGGAATCAGGGTATTGGCAGGGCCCACACTCCTCTGAAGACACTAGGGAGGAATCTTTCCTGGCTGCTTCTAATTTCTTGTGGTTGCTAACAACACTTAGCATTTTTTGGATTGTAAATACATCACTCCACTCTCACCATCTTCTTATGCCCTGGTGCTCTGTGTGTTTGTGTTTCTGTGTCCAGATTCACCATCTTTTTATAAGGAAACCGGTCATATTGAATTTAGGGCCTACTTTAATCTGTATAATTTCATCTTACCTTGATTTTATCTACATTGACCCTCTATTCAAGAATAGTCAGATTTGTTTTCTTGGGGTAGACATGGATTTTTAGGCAATACTGTTTAACCCAGTACAGATGGTGATATTTTGTGGGGCAGAGGTTTCTGCAATGTGCCCGGTCTATGCCCCTACTCTCTCTCTCTCTCTCTGGTGGGCTCCCTCACCCAGCCCCCACCCTCTGCCTGCTACTGTTGGTCAGCCACGTGGATGGCACTCTTCCACATTTCACATTCCAATGCATGCTGGGCGTTCAGAATACGCGGTTGAAAACGATGAGAGATGGTCTGTGGCATTTTTACATTGACCAGAACCTTGATCTACTGTAGAGTCAAGGAAATAAAAGGCTACCTGAAACATCAGTGCCAGTTTTACCCTCAATGTGTCGTGCACAGTGCAAATCCGCATGTTTCACTGGCTGAATTTATCTAGTGATGCCCAGGAAGCAGAACTTGTGGGGCTCCATAGAAACGCCCTCTCACTGCTCTGACCTCAGTGTGATTTCATCCTTGCTTTCTCTAAATGGTAAATATTTGAGGGGAATTTTGGCCTTTGGAAACTATATAGTGTAGAAGAAGAAAACACTGATTTTGAGTGAAACGAAGATTTGAGATTTATTAGCACAGATAAATTATTATCTGTTTTACTTTGCTCTATTTGTAATAGAGACATAATGATATCTTCACAAAGTATTAATGAAGATTGAAGATATAGATAGATACAGACCTATAGAGAGAGCTGCAAAGGGAATGTTACTTTCTTTCACCTTTTAGTGACTTATTTGAACTGAAACTTAAAATACAAATAAAATGAGCAAAAACAGAATTAGCATTATGCAACACTGAAGAAAAAAATTTATTTTCTGGTATTAGCATCTGAATAGTGTGATAGCTGGCATTATTGCCCAACCTCAGCAGAACACCAGCAGGCCATGGATATTGGCATTAATACTCCACTTGCCTGGTTTTCTCTTGTTGACTTTGGAAAGTTACATAAGACATTTCCAAGGTAATGAGACCCTATAAGCTGGGCCTTTCTGGTTCTCACTGCATGATTTGTGAGAGCTCGTTTGGGTAAGTGCATCCAGGTATCACTGTCAGGCAGGGGAAGGACAGAACATGGCACCATCTCTAGTCCTGTTCACTATATTAGTGATTACGAAAGTACAGAGTGAGGTTCCCTGAGGTAGCTTGGAGACTCCAGGGTTCTAGATTCAAAGATTCAGATTCTCAAGAATTAGGTAGGGCACAAGAATTGACATTAAAGAAATAACTTAGGGATTGCTGATGTAGGATAACCACACACCTGTCTTTGAAAAACCCTAGAATAGAAGCAAGTGTACTATACAGAGAAATGAGGGACCCAAGGACTAGCGTGCAATCCCCAAATAAAGATCAACATAAAATATTCAGCATTTTTTCTTCCTCTAGTCAAGACATATAGAAATATATATTTTAAATTTAGGGATCTTCTCTACTGAAACAAAACAGTATTTTTTAGAAAAAATGGTTAAGGGTTGAGTCTAGAATGCTTACCAATAAATATCATGTGTGTTTCATTTGTTCTAGTTAGCTGAGGTCATGGTACTTTCTGGAAAGGAAGAATTGAAAAATTTACAGAAAAAATATGATTCTTCAAAGCAATCTAGCAGTGATCTCAGCATAGTGACGCAGACCTTTTTCTAGTTTTCATGATTAATTGAAAATGTACCTTGAAAATTTCTTATTTTACCCTCATCATCTCCCTGAAAAGGAGGATTTCGAATGGTCTTGTTGTTCTGTGTTAGAACAAAATCCAGAACAAACACAGAACAAAACCCATGACCAAAGCTGGCTTTGCAGTCAGGAATTTTCAATTACTTTACGTGTTCCCCTTCTTCAATTAAGGTATGTTGTCAATTACTAAATTAGTTTTTGGCACTTTATCTATTGAATGAGGCCTGAGAGCTGCTTGTACCTGGTTTTTATTCTTGTGGCAACAGCTGCTCTTATACACTACCTTGCAATAAGGTCAATAAGTGTGAGTGGAATGGACTGAAATGAGACAGTGTTTTAATCAGCTTTTTTGTCACTGTGGGTAAAGGACCCAGCCAGAACAACTTTAGAGGTGGAAAAATGTATTTGGGGGCTCATGGTTTCAGATGTCTCAGTCCATAGACATATGACTCCATTCCTCAGGGCTTGAGGTGAGGTTGAACATCATGACAGAAGAGTATAGTGGAGGGAAGCAGCTCACATGATGATGAGAAAGCAGAGAGAGAGAGAGGTTTCCACTTGCTTTATACAAATACATACACCAAAGTCAAACCCCAATTCCCACCTCCTCCAGTCACACCCCACCACTTCAGTTACCACTCAGTTAATCCCTATCAGGGAATTAATTTACCGTTTGAGTTAATACTCTCACAACCCAATCATTTCTCCTCTGAACCTTCCTGCACTGTCTCACACATGAGCTTTTGGGGGACACCTTACATCCAAACCATAATAGAACATTGCAATGAAATTGAAAGAATAGAATGGGATGGAATAGAAAAGAGAGAATGGGTGAAATGGAACAGATTCCAAGGATTGGAATAGAGAGAGTTAGCAGAGCATTTAGTGTGAATGTGTTTTGACCTGGATCAGCTCTGGATAAATTGATACCACCATGTTGTAGATGAAGGTGAAGGCCTGAATTTCATCATTCTTTAAAACTGAGTAGTATTGCATTGTCTATATATACCACATTTTCCTTATTTATTCATCTGTTGATTCTATAGTTTAGCTAATGTGAGTTGAGCTGCTATAAACATTGATGTGGCTGCATCACTGTAGTATGCTAATTTTAAGTCCTTTTGGTACCATCAAGGAGTGGGTAACTTGGTCAAATGGTGGTTCCATTCCAAGTTTTCTGAGGCATCTCTCTACTTTTTCCATAATGGCTGCACCATTTTGCATTACCATCAGCAGTGTATGAGTATACCTTTTTCCCCACATCCTTGCCAACATTTATTGCTGCTTGCATTCTTGATAATTGCTGTTCTGATTGCAGTCATATATGCACATGAGGTAATAATGTCTGTTTCACTCTACTACCCTTCCTACCCCCATATCTCTTCCCCTCCTCCTATCATTTACTCCTCTACCTAATATAAAGTAACTCCATTCTTCCCTAGCACCACCCCATGGTGAATTAGCATCTGCATATCAGAGAAAACATTGAGCCTTTGGTTTTTCGAATTTAGCTTATTTTGCTTAGGATGATATTCTCCAACTCCATCCATTTTTGATCCTACAATATATACAGTCAGATAAATGAGAAATTATACTCCATTTATATATGATCTATCAAAATATATAAATGCATTCTACTGTCACCTACAACTAATTAGAACAAATAAAAAAAGTTAATTAAAAAAAAAAGTGAAGGTCTGACTCTGATCAGGGATACTTCACTAAATTTCTCCTTCCTTTTGGGGTCCTGCTTGCAGCTGTAGCATCATTCCCTGCTGGACCTAGGCTGTCTCCCGGGCTTGAGACCAGGAGCTGCTCAGTTGGCCCCATGTTCTCGTGGGCTGTACTGTCAGCAAACGTGCTTAAGCGAGATGCACCCTGCAGCCTGTCGTTCAGCAGTCCCTCTCTAACAATTGGAGCCCTTTACAAAGTATTGTAGAGCTGCAGAGAGAAATTGCAGTTCCGGTTGCAGCTGTAGTTGGTGCTCCTCTACACCTGTCTCACATGATTCTCTGAAAAGCTACCATAAAATAGTTATCAGAACTATGGTCTTCATGTCAAATAATCAGTTTTCTGAGATGGGTTGATCCCTACAGCTTTGAGCTCAGATGAGTTATTAAAATTCACTGTACTTTTATGTTCTCACTGGTAAAATGGGGCTAACTATTCTTATATCAATGCCTTGTTAAAATAAAATTCACAGAAATTCCTCAGCAGATGATAAATACTATTAATTATTTAAAGGGGATATTACTTACATGACATTTTGATGCATTTTGAATCTTCCTGAAGATAAGACAGAACACCTTCAAATTCTGATAAGCAATCTGTTTGCTTTCATAGAAATAAGTAACCATTTTATACATCCCTAATGTATGCTCATTACTGTGCTAACTGCATTTACTCATTAAATTATCACAGGTTTTATGTAGCAAGTCCTATTTTAGAGATGAGAAAACTGAGGCAGAGAGATGGTAGATAACTAGGAGTTACATAGTGTGTGCAGAACAGTAATTCAAACTCAGCAGTTTAGGACTAAAAGTTATCCTCTTAACTATGATTCTATACTACCATTACCATCATTTAAAGAGTCTTAGACATTTTTTCTGTTTCCATGAAGCATTCTGTAGGTATCACCCTCCCGTGGCAGATGAGTTTGCTTCTGCAACTTCCAAAGCTCTATGGCTGTCCCTAACACTTGCCTTACTATGATTCTTTCCTCTCTTGAAGCTTCTTAACATAACTTGCAGAAATTGTTTCAGATTTCATCTTCTACATCACTTTCATAGGTCTAGAATCAGTTTCTTAGTAAATGAATTTTATAGTACACACCAAAGAGTGAATGAAATGCCTAGCCAACACAGTAACTGTAGTAAATGAGGTCATAATTAGGATGCTTCTCTGTTTTCTCTTTATTATTCATTCCTGCTAAGCCCCTAGATCAATTTCAGTTAAGTTTGAAATCAACATGGCTGTTCTCCAGAAAGTCATTATTGATCATGATATCTTCCCAGGGGAAATTAAATTTGTACTTGGATATAACAGATAAAATTGGTCTAAAATGGAGCTGAACACTTAATCCAGTTAGCAGTGTAGATAAGCTATTAGTTTTGGATCACATTTTGATGTGGGACTCTATGTGACTCTTTATTCCTGAGAAGTCAGTCAGTTCATCAAACAAGCAAATGATTTGCTTTGAGGTCAATAAGTCGTATTTAAATAAAAGCCATGAAGAGCAAACAGGACAAGAATGAATTGCCCAACCATTAGATCGCCCCTTACTGCAGTGAGACAGGCACAGGCTTTAGGGTCAGACATACTTGAGGTTAGATCTTGGGTCTCCCAAGGCTGTTTTGGGACTTTGCTCAATTTATATGCTCTTAAAGGCTTCTATTCAGCAGTAAGATGTGGCTGAAGGCAAGGAGAAAATGACAGGGTGATGAGTTTGTCCTGGTATCCTTTGGATGTTCCTGTTTTTTGCACAAAATGTCCTGCAGTTCACGAAACCCCTGAGTACCTGGATCATCAGTCACCCTGGGGAAGGAATAAGAGATTAGAAGACAGCTGTGAGGATTAATGAGGTGACAGTGGAAAGCACCTTTCCAACTAGGCTTTGAAGCAATCCTAAATGTTACAGGAATGATTGTGGTTCACATGTGAATAACATGCATGGGAACATTCTGTTCTAGGTTGTATTGCATCAAAGCCTGAGAGGTAGACTCTTGTCCAAGACTCTTGTGCAAGTAGCTTCCATTTGATCCTATGGAAGGTTCTGGTATGTGAAGACACCACAGAGTTGGTCCACTTTGAGACCCAGGGGGTGTCCATTTGTGCTCCACACCATTCAGCTGTGGAATTTAGGCCAACTGGCAGGGCATTTCTAACCCAGGGGAGTTCTCTGTAGAGGGCACAGCTAAGCCCTTAGAGCCAGCACTGTGCACCAGAGAATGGGGGTGAGGATATGGGTTGGGGATTGCTGTGGGGGTCATCCTGTAAAGAGGTCTGGGTGAGACACTGCCAACTTCTGCTGCACAACTCAGGAGATTTCTTAAAGAAAATTCTAGCAGCCAGTTTAAATAAGAGAACCCATATTCATTATATGCCACTACTTCATATCTTCTATTTTATTATATAAAAGTCTTAGAACTTCCTTTATTTACAGACACTTTAAACATTAATGATTGCTTATCTAAAAGCAATTTTAAGCTCCTTTGGAGGAAAGTACTGTTTAGCTAGAAACAATATCATTGTTGCTTCTGGCTGGCATATGTGCAGAATAGTTTTTCTTTAATCCATTAGCTTTCAATGGGAAATCTAACAACCTTGAGATGCAATTTAGAAAAGAAACGAAAGCTGATTTTTAAATCTTGGATAATATAATATGGTAGAGGCCTGTAATTTAAAGCAAGTGCCAAGGTTAAGTAGAATGCATATTCTCCAGAGATCCATATAATTTAGAAAATGTTTCAATTAGTCAGCAGGATTAACATCACTGATTGCCCATCAGCAACTAGACAAGAAGGGAAAAAAAAAAAAAAAAAAAAAAAAAAAAAAAAAAAAAACTTAAAGGCAAATGGCTAAATTAGCTTGTCAGCTAGTTCATACATGTAGATGGATTATTATCCTTCTCAGATTTAGAAAATTTCCAGAAGCAAAATTTATATTAAATGATGAATTAAACTTTCAGTAGGGAAGGTACCTAGTGAGAGCAGAGTGCTTCTGACATGTGTGGTGCTTCAGATTATATTTCTAGGATTTTCCTCCACCCTGTATGCTTCCAGCTCTCTTTCAGCAGACACAACCATGCAGTGAAAATATCCCCATGCATTTTTAAATTACTTGGTGTTTTAATTAAAGTAGCATTTTTAAATAATAGCATTGTAGGAATTCTTACAAAGAGACAAAAATTACATCATTGTAAGAATAAGCCTCATCACCAAAGGGAATGATGTTTACATGAAATTGTTTTTATAATGCAGCTGCATTAAAACTGATCTAGTACTAATAGCAAAGAAATATAATTTTTTCATTGGTCTTAAGGATATTATTAGCTTTGAATTAAACAAACAAAAAATCATTTTTCACAGTACAGAAAACTTTCAAAACTTTTTCTCTTTTGTGTAAGTATTTGTTCATTTTTATCATTACATAGATAATAGATAGATCCCTCTTTCTGTATCACAGTGAATTCATATTGCTATTTAGCCTGCCAAGACTCAATGCATACCAACATATTAGAAATGATTTTCTGAAACTATCCAGAAAATATATACCATATACCAAACACTGCAATGGCTGCTGAATATAGCAATGCGTCCTCAGTGATCTACCCACATCATTCCTAATTTATTTCATATAATCATTCCCTCATCAATGTTTGAAAAAAGTCATTTTTTTGTTCTACAACCTGATGTTAAATTTTCTTAAATACAAACTACTTTATGTATATAACACCCAAAATAAGATAAAACAATATGTTTAAAATAATGGGAGGAGATGAACCATGATTTCACTTTACAGAATGTCTTCTTATTTTTTTCAACTCACTTGCCATTGTTTTGTTTCAAGTGGGATTTCTGCCCCCTCTTGACCTTATAATAGGGAAGTTAAGGAAACTGCAGTTTTCAAAACCACTTTCCAGTATCCTCTCTTTTTATCCAGCAGGAGTCATCTTCACACTCTCACTCTAATTGAGGCAGTAAGCTAAACAGGTTGCCTTTCATTTGGAATCCTATGATGACAAGCAGAAAGAGGAGGTTACAAGACTTCAGACCTTATCAAACTCAAATGTCTAGATTTTCTCTCTCTCTCTCTCTCTCTCTCTCTCTCTCTCTCTCTCTTTCTTTCTTTCTTTCTTTCTTTTGTGCTGGAGATTGAACCCAAGCACTCTACCAACTGAGCTATATCCCCAGCCCATTTTTTGATCTTTCTGTAATTATGGTTTTTATTTTAGATTGGAGAGACATGCTTTAACCAACATCAAGAATTCCACTTACAACCTGTGAAGGGAATAAATGTCTTCCTTGGAACCTCCAGAAAACAACCCCTGAGACCTTTGCTTATACCCAGCCCAAATAGCCTCTTCTCTGTGTTGTGAATAATATCTCCTGCCTTTTATTAACCCTGGTGACCCACACTGCCATCTTTCATTGACTTCCATGGACCTAACTTTTTGCTTTATTTCCCAAGACATCTAGGACTTGGTATCAATCATTTTTAGTGTGGTCCTTAAAAATTACCTGTAGGGTTTGGGTATAGCTTGATTCTCTGGGCTTGATCTCCAGCACTAAACCAAACCAAACCAAATAAAAAACACAAAATAAAAATACATATTTATTGAATGAACAAATTAATGAATCTATTCATTTCAATTTGCACTTTAATAACTTTAGAGGCTTTTGATATTCCCTTATTCAGTGATTTTACAATCATCCTCCATAATGAATGCTATGTAGTTGTAAGACATTTCAGAAGAGAAGAGAGAGCTTCTGGTCATACATTCCCTCCTTTATGCACTAATTTATTCTAATGTCTATAATTATTTGCCAAATTATTACCAAAATTATTACTAGGATCTTAAAATTTAATGCAAAAAGTTATATTACATAGATTCAGACTATAGTCTGAATCCTAAATATTAAAATATCAGAATATTAAAAAAAACTCAAATATTCAAAAAATAACAATTTAAAGATAATTACTAAGCAAGTTGCATTATATGTAAAATGTTCCAATGAATAATATAATTATGTTTGCCATTTATTTATGTTCAATTTCAGGTTTGTGTAGGGCTCAGAACCTTACTTGGGGCTGTGTGATTTCAGAGCTTAAGAAACAATGTATTTTTTTTAGCAGATTTTTCTCCACCAAAAAGTATAATGAGAAAAATCCTGGATTCAGAATAGTTATTGGAATTTTTTAGTGCTTCTTATAAATTAAACCTTACAGAGGTTAAGAAACTTTTCCTTTATCACCTAATACTCCATCTGAAAATTGAGCACGATAGATAATGACATCTTATATTGGAATGGGAAGATTAAATGAGCTCAGTCACAGACTGAAGGTGGCACACTGCATAATATCCAATACTTGGTAAATGATCAACTTGTGCTAGCTCTTAATTATCATATAGTGGCATGACAGCTAAACTACAGTGGCCAATTTTGCTGTCAGTTGTGGATTTCAGTTTCTTAGACTGCTCAGATGTTCAGCGAACTGATCAAAGCTTTAGTTTCTAGGACACACATGATGCATTTAATGCTTAGGAAGACTAGACACCCTCAGATTCACAAAGCAAGAATGCTGTTGTACGTCATTTCATAATACCTGGGACCATGCGTGAATGATCATAATGTTGATGATGATGCCTCTCTTGACAGTAGTTTCCAACTTTTTCCATTTAGCACCCTTCAAAGGAAGCTAAGGATTTACTACTTCCCAGCATAACATTTAAAACTATAACAAGCCTGGAAAGAGACCTGAGAATGACTTTACTGACAAACACACTTTGAGGGAAAAGTGGGAGGGAAAAAAAAAAAAAAAAACTAGGAAGAATGATTTCTATGCAATTACATAGCACATCCCTTTAGTCCCAGTTCTGACTGATACCTAACATCCTGAAACTGTTCTGTCAACTATTGTGTGGACTTCTCTAGTTCCTGAAGTGCTGATGGATGACCTGAGGAAGTGTGGTTTAACCACTGTCTTGAAGTATACATGCTCTTGCTTTCCTGCATCCCATCCCTGGGTTAGCCATGGATACTGGTGTTCTTAGTGTATTTTGAACCCTTTGCCCTCCTCTGCATTTGCATTTCCCATCATCGACGCTATTTTAATAAGCTCTGAATCTATCATTATCCTCTTCCAGTTTCCTTACTTTTCATCCTTATTAATCCCAAAGTAGCTGCTTCATTATATACTTCCTTCCATGGTCTAGGCAGAAGGAGGCAACAGAAGAAATACAGAGAAGGGGCAAAGTCTATAGAAGAACAGCACAACTTATGCAGATTTCTAAGCAGGCTTCCACATTTCATTGGTTAGGACAGGGTCACATGACCACTCGTGATGATGCAGGAACTTGAGGTGTACTGCATCTTTGCCACACCCTCACAATAGAGCTTTCATTTCTTTGGAGGAAAGTAAACATGGATTCTGCTAGGTCAAAAACTATACAATCATCTTTCCCTCCCCCAGAAAAAAATGCAAGCAAGATTATTTTATTCTGACTACAGGTGAGTCTCTAAATGAAGACCTGGATAACCACAATGCACGGCTGACTGTCTAATCAAGAGCCAGGGATTTGAAATCAGTGAGAGCCAGGATCTTTAAAAGCTGGTTGAAAAAGAGTGCCATGAGATTAAATATTTCATTAGTCATTTATAAAATTAATCCTTAGAACTTGATGATAATATATTTAAATTAAGTGCTGATTAGGGGTGACCCTTTGGCAGTTACTTCAGGAAGTAAAGAAAAAGAGATAAAATGTTTTATTTAGATAGTATTTCAGGTCCCTATTGATGGGACTTGTCCCGAGGTGGATACCTTCAGCAAACAGCAGACATAAACATAAGCAGGTAATGACTGGACCCTGATGGACTGTAGTTGGGAGTTGTAACCTCACCTCACTGATTTTGGTAATTAGAGAGAAATGCAGGTTGAATTGGAGAAGTCTGATTATACAACATGCAATGTGATTTTCCTATTTTTATATTTTGTGATTATACAGATTTGGTTTTTAAATCTGACAGTTGAGTTTTTAAAGCATTGTGAATGATTTTTATCCATTAAAATTTGGCTTAAGCTGTGTGTGGTGGTGCATGCCAATAATACTAGTAGCTCGGGAGGCTGAGGCAGAAGGATCACATGTTCAAAGTCAGCCTCAACAAAAGCGAGGCACTAAGCAACTCAATGGGACCCTGTCTCTAAATAAAATACAAAATAGGCCTAGGTATGTGGCTCAATGGTCAAGTGTCCCTGAGTCAATTCCCAGTAACACCCCCCAAAAATTTTGTGACTGAAAACTGATGTGATATAAAAGTAACATTTTTAGAACCTGTTATCTTCTGACTACTGTGTTAGTCTCTTTGTATTTACCACATATTTAACATTCATAATAGTTTGGAGAATTAGGTTTTATTCCAATTTTGCCAATTAAAATGCCCATCATTCCCCAGGAGAAATGCGAGGGGCAACATTGAATCAAGTTATTCCTGCTTCCCAATGCCATTTCCTTATTTTTTCTGAGTGTAGGTGTAATTTACGCCCAGGACTCCATGACTCAATAGAATAGGAAGTGTGGATACTTTGTTTCTCTTATTACTTACTTTAAGAAGTATTAGTCTGAGAGATGAGTAGAACAATATGAGAATAACTCAGGGGCTGTTTTGGGATGTCTTGTTTAGTTCTGAATTTATTTTTAGTATACCCATTGTATCAATTGTTCATCATTACCTTGGGAAGTATAAATTTATAATCTTTTTCATTGATGGGGATTTTACTTGGAAGGAAAGTGAAGCCAAGCTATGATGTGAATACTACAGTCCTCAGGACAGTGGTGTCCTAATTATTGAGTTTTGAAACATAGACCTAATTCTGTATGTAGATGCATGTAGGAGAGATTTACAGCAACATCATCAACCTGACGTAAGGATAGCCCTCTACCCTAAAAACACTGTTAAAAAGAGCCCTTTGGTGAGTGCTTCTGGGCTTTATCCAATAATGTAAAAATATCTCCCAAAATTGCTTGGTTAATCCTTGAAACCTACTTAACACTGAAAGAATAGGTTGTTGGTATGAGTAGAAAAGTAGGCAGGTTAGATTCCTTTCCTCTGGCATCCTTCAGTAATGCTTTTTAGACATTTTTTCATGTGTTTGTAGAATATCTATAGAGTTGAAAACTAGTTTATGAATTTGGTCTCCATAAATATCACCTCAGTGATGCTAGAAAATAAACCCCTATATCTCATAGAAGTCTTCTTCATCTCTTTGTCCCCCATGATTCCAGGGCAATAAATGATACGCAGTTGTTGAAATGAATTAGAATTTTGTGTTCAAATCAACAAAAGGCATCTCACTTCAATTCTGTTACATGCCAATAAAAATATTATTACATGCTTACTTATGTATTTATCTGTGTATCTGTCCTTCCATATATTCATACATTTATCTGTAGATTGATCCATCAATCCAATAAAACTGACCAAAAAATATCTGGTTCATTTCTTCACTTAATAATACCAACTTTGCTTTATTTCTCTTTGTTGTAATATAATTTATAAGCTTATTAAAATCTAATTTCAAAACCAGAACTACCTTTACCTGATTACTAATGATTTTAAGAATTAACTAGGAAATGATTACTGCTGATTTACTGAAATATGTCAGTAACTTGAGAATTGAATTCCAATTAATCAATTCAATTTTGTGAAGCTTCCATTACTTAAGAAGCAAAGTATCATGGTCTGTGATTTCTTTCTGCACCTCCACACGCTTTGTTTAGAACCATCACAAAAATAGAACCATGTTTTGCAACAATAAATTTATCCCAATATATTATAGGTGTTGTTATATTATTATTCAGTAAAAAATGACTATACCTATTTTAGAAAGTGAGGTGCCTCTATATCAAGGAGTATACCATCTAGGATACTGGTTATTTTGGGAGGCATCTTTCAATTTTCTATTTGTAGGCATCTTGTGGGAAATGGTTGATATTTTCCCTGAAGTTAAACATCTAAGTCTCTCCACTCCTGTTTCACCTCTATGTTCATAAGTAGTGGAACAAACCTATTTCACTTCATAGTAGTCAGCAGTCAATTCAGCATGTATTTATGGAGTACCCACATAATCGCCCAATAGTACTTAAGCACTGTAAAAAATACAGTGATGAAATAAGGACTTTCACATCCCAGAAAATTTCCATTTCATTAGAAAGACAACATACACAAGACTACTACATGTGATAGTATGGGTATTTTTGTACATGCTGTGTGCTGTTTAGAAGAGCTAGCATGGGAGTCTTCTTTTAAAATACTTTTAGATGAAATTGCTGCTTCTTTAATAAGTAGTACCTTTATTAGTGCTTCCTTGCTGGTCGCTGTTTGTCAGTGTGGAAACTTCCAAAGCTACAGGAAAGCGAAGGTAGCTTTCTGATGGCTCCAAGCTGGACTGAAAACTGACATTGGTTGGAAAACAGTCTTTCAGAAGGCAAGTGCACATAACTAGTTTAGCAAAATACTTTCTTTTTACATAGTATGTGTTGCATTCATGATTGTCCAATTCATTGATGACAGAAGTCACTCATGGACTCAACAAATATATCTACTGTCTTTCTGTTATAGGTTTGGCATTGTGCATGGTGTCAAAAGAGCAATCGAGACAGCTGACAGTCTAGGCACAGTGGTGCATGCCTGTAATCCCAGTGGCTCAGCAGATTGAACAGGAGGATCATGAATTCAAAGCTAGCATCAGCAACTTAGTGAAGTGCTAAGGAACTCAGTGAGACCTTGTCTTTAAATAAAATACATACGCCTGAGTTCAATTCCTGGTACTGAAAAAAAAAAAAAAAAAAAAAAAAAGCTGACAGCTTTCATGGTACTTATAGTCTTGTGATGGAGACAGAGAGCAAATGACTCAAAAATAAGTAGTAGGAATATAAAAGGAAAGTGCTTGAGAGAGAATAAGAGGGTATTCTTAAAATTCCTTAAGAGTTCACATTAAAATGAAATATAGAGAATAAATGTGTTAAGTACATGAAGAGTAGGAAAGCAAAGGGATAGCGAGTGTAAAAGCCAGAAATAAAAAAAGAACTCAATAGGTTTGCAGAATTGTGAGAAGGAAAATAGACACACAAAAAGATCTTAATGGCCATAGCACAGGTCGGAAAGGAGCATGAGACCAAGCTAGAGGAAAAGTCAGATGTAAAATCTTGAACTTAACAGTCACATAAACAATCTCTGCATCTTGAGGGGCCCACTCAATAAATAATACCTTGTTCTCTGATTCTGAAGAAAATGGGTAAATAATAGGTAAACATCATAGATAGAACAAATAAAGGAGAGGTAGACTCAGACTCCCATCAAACCTGACCCATTAACAGGAAGGAAATTCAATGCTGGCAAAGAAACTTGGCAGAAATATATAATTTGGATGTTGTAGTAAATCCATGTTAAGGTTTTAAGGAAAGAATATATGATCTCATATAAATCATAAAAAGTTTGATACAAAGGTGTCAAAAAGAGAAAGATTAAATGATCAGGCAAAATGTTGAAAGGTACAAATAACCATATCAGAATGAAAAAGAGAAAGAAAGAAAGAACTTTGCTATAGATCATTTATACATTAAAATGTTAATTAGAATATAATATAAGCAACACTATGAAAAAGTGCCTGTTATAGACAACTCAGAAAAAAATTATTAAACTGTTTTGAAGAATAAGAAATTCTTGTTTAAAAATTTTAACCCATGTTGTTCCAAATATAGTACAGTATGTACTCTACAGAAATGAATGCACCATGCATCATTGGACATAAACAAAAATTGTCAAACCACATATTAATAGAAACAACCCTAGTATGTAAGGGAAAAAATAAATCGTGGTACAATCCAATTCAATACTGCACAATTATAAAATTGAAAAAAGTCAAATACTAGAAACCAAATAGACAAATCTTGAAAAACAGTTTTTAAGAAGAAAGAAAGTCAAGCAAAAGAGAATTAGTGTTTGGTGCCATTTTTATAAACTTTAAAAATAGGTAAGACTGAAAAATATTTTTGAAGATGAATAATTACATGGTAAAATTATAAGGAAATTCAGCAGAGTAGTTAATGTAAAACTTGGGACATGAGAAAAGAAGAGGAAATTGAGAGGGGGCAGGAAGGAGGCTTTGGGGGCCTTTCTTTTATTCTCTCACAAATGAACATGAACATTCTTTTTATAATAATTTGTTAAGCTGTACATTTATGTTATGTAGACTTTCACATGCATTGTATGTTACACAAAAAATGAGAGGAACACAATTTTAAGAGAGAAAAAGTTTAGTAAATGTTGAAGGTAAATCGTTTTGAATCACCATTATCAATTTCTGATTATATTTTAAGCTGGCATCAGTGAATGTTACATAGGACTAAATTATATCAAATCATCATATAAATACATGTTTGTATTAATATAGTATCTGATAGTGGTTAAAAAATAGAATTAATCACCTGCAGCATAAAGGTACTGACACATTAAAAAAATAAATAAAACCACAGATGTTTCAGTTGATCTCTGGATTCTGTAACAAAATTCCATAAATTGCATAGCTTATGCACAACAGAAATGCCTTTCTCATAGTTCTGAAGGCTGGGAAGTCCAAGGTCTACATAGAGTTGATGTATAGCGAAGACCAGTCTTATCTCTGAACTTCAGGGTACCGAAGGAGGGAGCTAGCTCTCATTAGTTGTTCTTTTATAAGGCATTAATCCCAATTAGGAAGGTTCTGTGCTAATGATCTAATCACTTTCCAAAAGTCCTCCCCCGTGATAGCAACACCCTGTAGGTTAGTATTCAATACACTTATTTTTCAGGATACTTTAGAGGTTAGATCATAGCAAAAGGAGCATTTTTTTTTTAAACACACACTGTTCTTTTATTATGGGCTAGGCAATGTTCTAAGTGCTTTACAAATATTAACTCAATCCATTTAATAACCTAATAAATTAGACATTTTGATTTTTATCCCTCCTTCATAGATCAAAATCATCAACATTTGAAGAGTCAAAAGTCTGGCCTAAGCTCAAACTAGTAGTGACCGGTAGAGGTAACATTTGACCCAGAACACAAGGTTTTAAATATTCTGCTGTAGATGGGTTGGATAGGGTGGAAGCATTTGGAGACAAATTTGCATTTTGTTTGCCTTATTTTTTATTATTATTACTACTTTCTGTTGCATTGCTTTGGGTAAAACAATTAATCATTACAAAGAATGGACTGTGACAGGTGAAAATGTATTTTGCTTTATGCTTATTTAAAAACATAATGATATTATTCATTTAAAAACTTTCATAAAGAGGTATAGAAATGGAAATGTAAATTTCTGTCTTAAAGCCTGCCTGCTCTTCTAATAAAACTGATGTCCCCCCACCAAAACAAGAGGTGTAAAAGTGCAAGGCCCACTCCACTGTTATATATTTCCTCAAGTCTCTGAATAACTAAACACAACTCTTCAGTCAAATGACTTGGGGCGTGACAATGTGTAAATGAAAGTAAAGTATCTTGACATATATTATACTAAACTAGTCTTTTATTTTGCAATCACCAGTCAACTCCATTTATCTCTCTTCATGCAATGTAAGTGTGATAGATGTAAATTGAAGTAATCAGTGTTCAAAATCTCTCTCAAAAGTGTGCTGCATCTCCCCGTCATCCTTTGAGGGAGGAAGGTATGTTGACACAGCAGCCTTCCAAGAACTATTTAAATATCCTGCAGTTTTTTACAGTAAAGCTCTCCATGGGTCAGTGTGATCTCTTTCAATTCATACATCAAGATTCTTCTAGGCTCTCTGATGAGGGCACATCATTGAAGCATCTTCCCTTTCATGGGTAGAAATTACTTAGGGAGAATGGGAGTGCAGACAGCACTTAGGGAGCTAGCTATTCCAGTGTCCAGGCAGGAGGAAATGGTGTCAGACTAAGATGGGCAACAGAGGCAAGCATCCCTTGAGATTCTTTATCTGAAACCTGTCCATGGATCAGGCAATGCACAACAGGAAGGATTCAGTGGCATCCCCCTACACGTGCTTTGATATGATGTAGGCAATGATGATAATGCCACACTTGTATTAGGTAAAAAGGAAATAGTGGCCATAGCCAATAATCCTGGGGGACAGAATGAGTTCAATTTTAGATGTTACCTTTGATACCCTTGTGAGACCTCCAGGTAATGAACTCAAAGAAAGAGAAGTGGCCCAGCGTAGAACCTGCTGTGTTCTAAGTCTGTTCATAAAATGTATGTCATAAATTCATCAAATCTTTACAAGAATCATGTGGTGATTAGAGGGACTCCTGTTATCTCCATTTTGTACATGAAGGAAGCTGTACATAGGGCAAAATGAGATAATTTGTGTTGAAGTATATAGAACAGTGCTTAGTGCTTGGCATTAAGATAATACTAAGAAATGTATCACTTAAGTTTCTTGCTTAGACTGCACTGATAGTGTTCTGGATGCCATTGGATGCCCTTGTTTGGATGCTGGATGGTTGAAAATGCACTGTTTTAAAGCTGAGTACAGTTGTAGATGATAATTAGAGGCATAAAAGAGATAAAACTCTGAAGGACAAATGAGTTGAAGAAGATGCAGTGATTATGACTGAAGTCCTGGATGCCAAATGCTATGCTCCAACAAGTTCACAATCCCACTTCACAAAACGATAATAGAGGGCAATTTAATTAAAAGATAATGGAATAAATTAAGAATGCTCCAGTATCTTTGTATGCCCCAAGAGCATACATTTTCACCTCATAAAAGTCAACCCAGGAATCTTTCTTATCCAAATTGAAACAGTCTGTAAATATCACACATTTTGGATAAAATATACTGAAACAAGAAGGGTAGAAATGTTTGCCTAAATTATTTTCTCAGGTGGAAATAAAGGATTTTTCATTTAAAAATGAACTATATGAGTTACAGTAAGTAAAAGGGGCAATAAATTGCCTTGCAAAATTTGCTCCGTCAACTTCTTCATAACACATTATTTGAGTGCCAAGGTTTGTTCTAAGACATCAAGCCAATGGATGAGTTCACCTCTTAATAGCTATCCTCACAGAAAATAAGGATTCTATGAATTTTAAGTAGGACCTATAAAAACAGAGACATTTTCACTTTAGTATAAGGTAGTGGTTGGGAGTTAGGACTCTGGGTGCCTGGGTTCGTTCGTGTTCCACTTGCACTAATTCCTAGCCATAGGGCTGTCTTAGTCAATTTAAGTTGCTGTAACAAAATACCATAGACCAGGTGCTTAAATAACGAATATTCGTTTCTCACAGTTCTAGAGGCTGAATGTCCATGATCAGGATGCCATTATGGTCAGGTTCTGATGAGGGATTTTGGATTGTTGACTTCTTGAGGTGTCATCACATGATAGAAAGAGCAATGGCTCTCTGTGGTTTCTGTTATAAGCCTGAGTCCCACTTATGAAGGCCTCGCTCTTAACACAATCACATGGAAGGTTAGGATGTCAACGTGAATTTGGAGAAGTCTGTAATGATAACCTTGGGTAGGTTGCTGAATGACCTGTTTTCTGCTTACTCCATGAGTTAAATGGATGCAATAATGGTACTTCCTTATAGACCTGTAATGAGAACTAAATGAATAAATGCTTGTATACAGAATGGTCTTTATGAGGAACTCAATAACTCTTAACTACTATTAAATCTAAACATGTTTTGGGCAGATTCAGATTCTCTCTTTTTGGGCTCCAGGCAAATCTGGGGGTTATTGAGTACTGTCTCAATGTCCAATATATTGGCAGTTAGGCTCCATCTTATCTGGCCTTTATTTAGAATTGGCAGGTCTGGTCAGACCATGTGGATAACTTAGAGGTCATCCTATGGACTAATGCAGCCTGGTGGAACCCCATTCTTGGGGATCACTATGCTTCCTGCACTACAACATAGTGACACTGCTGTGGTTTGAACTTGTCCCCCCAGATTCAAGTGTTGGAAGCAATCCCCAATGCAACATTGTCCTTTAAATGCGCTCATGTCATGGGGACTCCACCCTCATGTATTAATTAAGGCTGCTGTCACAGGAGTGGGTTATCTATCACAAGAGTGGGCTAGTTATGAAAGGAAGGAATTCAGCTCCTGTTCATCTCTTGCACAGGCTCTGACCATGTAATGTCTTCCACCATGTCACGATGCAGCAAGAAAGACCTCACCAGAGGAAGAAAGGGGAAGGGAAGGTACTAGGGAATAAGATTGATCAAGAATGTTAGGTGCATGTACAAATATGGGTGCCTGGGTTCATGTTCCACTTGCACTAATTCTTAGCCCTATGGCTGTCTTAGTCAATACCACTCATGTATAATTATACACATATGATTATATTTTAAAGGCCCTTGTTAGATGCAGCCCTGCTGAAATGTGAGTCAAATAAACATTTATTGTTTATAAAGTATCCAGTCCATGGCATTTTGTAATAGCATCAGAGAACAGACTGCAGTGAGGGCATGCATTTTTAAGTCTTTTCTATATCTTCAGTCCTCAGTGGGTGGAGAAGTTGAGAGTTTTACTGGGATTTAAGCACTTTTGGATTTTATTGATTGATCCCTTTCCTCTGCACTCCTCTTCTTCCTCTCACCGGCTGTCCCCATCCCTTCTACTGTGTCTTCCACCATTAGGTAATCTTCAGCCTATGTGTGTTTCCTTGATGATTAGGGTCTTCTACCATTGTGAAGAAAATGCAAACGGTTTAAGTACTTTAGAACCCATTGCTGAAAAAAGGAATGATTAAAGAGGAGGTAGCATTTTCCTTCACCAGTGCCTCAGGGTGATATTGGATCTGAGACCTCAGTCCTCCTACCTGTCTGTGTGTGGATTTGCCCAGGCCGCTCTCTTGGTCCCATGGATAGGCGGTGAGTGTTTAGTGAAGGGAGGGGGTGTGTTTGATCTCATTCAGGATTCAGATTAGACACTGTGAAACACGTCAGGGAGTAGATAGGTAAGGAATTCAGAATCAAAAGGCCTGAGGTGAGAAATCCCACTTTCATGTCTTGCTACCTGTATTATCTTGAGGCAGCTTTTTGACTTCTCAAAACTTTGTCATATGTGTGAGAAGAGAATACTTATGCCCAGGCATAGGATTTCATATAGAATAAATAGAATAATGTTTGCCACAGCAGATTTCACAATGAATGGTAGTAATTACCATTAGAAATCTTCATGTCTGAACCAAGTAAGGTGGTGCATGCCTGTAATCCCAGTGGCTCAGGGGATTATAGTGGCTCAGGAGGCTGAGGCAGGAGGATTGCAAGCTCAAATCCAGCCTCAGCAGCATAGTGAGGGCCTAAGCAACTTAGCAAGAACCTGTCTCAAAAAAATAAAATAAATAAAAAGGGGCTGGGGATGTGACTCAGTGGTTAAGCACCCCTGGTTTCAATCCCTGGTACAAAAAAAAAAATTATATTTCATATTTGAGTCTTCCTCCATGCCTCACAAAAGATTGCATGAACACTGAAGATAATTGTAAAGTGAAGGTACCCTAGAGGTGGCACTGAAATACGGGGACTGGCTATTTACTCCATCTCTTGTTAAGGGAGATATGAATTTATGTGCACAGTGTTCTACAACAAGTATTTGTTGAATGTGAATCAATATATCAGCAACAGGGTTGCTATTATAGAAATTAGTAAGATAAAATCCTGGATCCTGAAGGAGGGTAGACATGTAGTAATTCATATTGGACAAGATAAAACTCAGAGATAAATATAAACAACTGGTTTATTGAAAAACCCTAATTCATTTCAGTGGAAACATAGAATAATTTTGTTTCTTATACCAAGTGCCTCCGTTTTCCACTATGCCTGTCCTTTTTCTTTCTTTGAACATCTTGGGAATCTTCTAAAATGAGTTTAAAACATTAATAACTACATTTTTGAATCTCCCCGTCACATTTTGAGTTCAAAATTCCCTACTTCCCCTCCCCTTTCATTTATGCCCTAGGTCCTTACTATATATGGCAAAGAGCGGTTAGAGACAAACCTTCATAGCTGGTTCATGGTTGTTTACAGGAAGGGGGTCCCAGACTTCACTTTGACTGGAGGTTTCAGAGTATGCCGTGTTCCTCGTTTCCCTGGGGTTGGAAATTCAGCTTCACCAGGGCGCTCCCCTCACTGAGGACCTTCAACCCCTTTGCCTATGTTGGATTTTCATTTATTCAGTCACAGAGTGGCATGGGGACATCCTCTGAATGTCCCATAAGTTTGGGATGAGTCACTTGCATTTTTGCAGGGGCACACACCACTTTCTGCACACGCGGGCTGCTCTACCAAGTCTCCATTTTGTCCTCCAGATGCAACCAGAAATCAGTGTCTATGATCAGTTAGGTTGTTTAACTACATGTTTTCGGACTCAACCTCACAGGACCTTGCTCTTTTTTCTGGCTGTACTGATTGATCTGTGTGTCCTTCAGCTGAGCAGCCTACAGCAGAAGATGAATGCAAACCTTTTCTCATACGTTCTCCACATATTGACTCCTGACTCTGATGAATGCCATCAACTGGCTTAGTTTGGGGAATGTGAGAGGAAGAGGGAAGACCCTCTACCAGCCTTGACTCTTGTGCTTTCCCCAGTTCTCAAGTCAATTTTCAGTGGGAAAGGGAAAAATGGGTCGTTGTTGGTAGGACCTATTCTACCCTTTTGTTATGCACATGTCTTAGTTTCTGACCTCAAATACATGTGACTCATGTGGTCAGTTTCTGACCTCAAATACATGTTGGCTTATTTAGTACTTTGACTCAGCTCTTTGCTTTAAGAAGAGACCTTATCAACATCATGTAGAAGACACAATATCATTCTTCAGAGAAACAAATGGTGGAAATGACTAATTTTCCTCAATCTACTTAGGAGAGCTTCCTCAAATAGTGTCCCCCATCTGCTCCCTTGTTTCATACCACCTCGATCTTGATTCGAGCTCATGGGAGGCTTTTTTGGTAAATGTTTTTTATTCGTCAATCAGTGTTAATAATCCTGAGTTGAGCTTCTGCCCTCAGCAATGGTTTCCCAAATGACAACATGCTGGTACACAAGAAAGACACAGTCCTTTGTCTTAGTCTGTTTTGTGCTTTAATAACAGAATAATACAGACTGGGTAGTTATAATTAGCAGAAATTTATTTGGCATGGTGTTCTATTTATGTGGCATAGAATGGGAAGTCCCAGGACAGGAGGTCAACATTTGGGAAGGGCCTTCTTGCATCATCCCACAGTGAAAGTTAGAAGGGCAAGAGACTTGAGAGTACAAGGAGGCAAATTCACTCTTTCACAAGGAACCTGTTAACACAATAAGGAACTCACTTCTATGATAATGGCAATAGTTCACTTAATTCCTTATGGCACCATTACCTCTTAAGAGTCTCAATTCTCAATGCTATTAAGTTTCCAGGCACAGGATGTTTTGGGGAACACATTCAAACCACAGGCACCCATTGAAGGAGAAATTTACAAGTGCAACTGATGTACTAGAGAAGTGGAGAGTTCTTCCAGAGCAGGTGTATCCATCTAGGAGTTCCAGCCTGGTGGAGGGGCTTATGGAAATCTTCTCTAGGGGACTGAGGCTTAAGCACGGACCCAAAGGATGAATGGAAACCAGCTGAGCACAGAAGGGGGCAGTTGTTTCTAGAAAAAAGGAGTGAATTTTCAAAAGACTGAAAGAAATTTAGGATGGCTGCAATGTGAAGAACAGCATATGCCAGATAAGGTTGGAAAATGAGTAGTGGTTAAATCAGCTATCATAGATCTTGTTTAGAATAGAGGTAAAATGAATGAATGAATGGATGGATGGATGGATGGATTAATGCAGTGAATGAATGAAAGCTCTTCCATTAGGCTCATCTTTTCCTCCAAAGGACAGAGAGTGGTGCTGGATGGATTGGGTGGTCATGCTCCCCTGCAGAAGGAGCAGTCAGCCTGAGGACTCCACCGTTCTCATGTGGGAAGTGAGGCTGTTTGGGAATAAGTAAATGAGAAGTCTCTGATGGAGAGCTTCCTTTCTTCACTTGTTTCTTGGTGTTCAGTTACACTTTCATGGCCCCTTCCTAGCTCTATCCTTCCTTTTACTTTGATGTTTCTTTCTCTCTGTGTGTCTTGTTCCTTCTGTAACCCTCCAGTGACCCTGCGTTGATTGGGTTTACTTATACACAAATGTAATTTTAATTCTTTTGAGGAAAGTCGGGCCATAATTATTTAGTTACTATTTTTCCCATTAGGGCTATCTTTGCAGGCTTTGAGTTCTCTGTGGAAACATAGACTCTGCTCGAAGTGGTTATATTTTATTGTGTGGATATCAGTAATCCAATGATGTCTTTTCTAAAATATCTGCCTTTTTCCTCTGTGTGCTATGTACAAAATTATTAGACTTGCAGTGAGCCAATTGCCTTGAGTTAGTGACAGCATGCTTTCCTCTGCTGAAGTGAAAATGTTTTTACCTTGGGAAATATATCTGAAGATGTCGTGTTACTGTCAAATTTTGAAGGAATAAATACCACTTAGAAACAACATCGGCACATGCAAATCACCCAAATGTTTTGGGTTTTATTTCCCCCCAAGGTTATGTCAGGGAAGCTGCATTGTCTCCAAAGGGTCAGGGTACATCTTTCAGTCAGGATTTTTCTGGTTTCTTAGGAGCTCTGACAGTCCCACTTTAGAAACTGGGTGACAGCACAGGCTAATAGTTTTGCTTTTCTCAAGGTCTCTGTCATCTGCTAGGATTTATCCAACTCCTTTGTTGAAAGGACCTCCATCTACTTCATGGAAGAAACCAGACGAAGACCTGCTTGTATCCTCAACCTATTTTCTCATATATAAGGTCCACTCTTACACCTGTGGGCTTACAGGCAAACCACACTCTCCTAGATCTTTCTCCTACCTCCAGGTATGGCAGAGAGATGAACTTGCAGAACGGACTAAGGTGTTTTCTGTGTCGTTGTTCAAGCCAAATGTTGGTCTTCTTTTCCATCCTGCTGTGGTTACCTCAGTGAGATCTAACTAAACACAAGAAAGGGGTGCTGTGGGAAGGGTACTTAACAGAGAGTGATGATGGTGAAGAAGATGATAAAAATGTAATGTGGATTTATTCTGAACCATGCAAGGTAAACGATCAGCCTGTGTTATGCTACTCAACTCTTAAAACAAACCTTTGGGGAAAATACTGTTGGTAGGTAAAAAATATGCTCAAAGTTATTTAAAAACACAAAGAAAATGGAGCGGACACTAAGAGACAGATCTAGAATTTAGACTCATGTGTTTTTAATACCCTCATGCCAGTGATAAGGAATTCAGAGTTGTACTATATGGGCCCTTAGGTATGATGTTTGTTTTTGTTTTCACTTGAAATAGGTTTGTGCATACTTAAGTTTGAAAAATATATGCTATAGTACTTCTTACAAAATGGAATCATTGGCCCCTATCTCTCTGCTTTTGGTTGTGGTATTTCATATAGCACAAAAACTCTTTGAATCTCACTCCTCATCTGAGCTTAAAGGACTTGAATGTCTCCTTTGAAAGCAAATGGATCTTAAAAAAAAGAAAAAGAAAGAAAAAAAAAAAACCTTTATTAACTGCTAAGTGTAGCTTGTGTAGTTTTACAAAAATTTATTTTATTACTACAAGGTTGGTTACTCTTGTTTAGAAGGTCAGCTACAGAACTGTATTCATAATGACATCTTTGATGCGATGTTATTCACCTTACACATTTGGAGTATGAGATACACATTCTAATGAGAGGGGCAAAAATATAGAAATATTTAAAAATTCGAGTATTCTAAGGAAATTCAATTTCTTACCCATTTTATACATGGCGCTTTATTATATTTACCTGTTGAATGGCAGGCAGTTCCCCAAGTATTACAAACACAAGCTATTCATAAAGCAAAGATGAATTTGCTGTCTGTGATTGCTTCCTGATGGAGTTGATGGATCTTTCAAGAAGTTTCTACAATGAACTGTCAAGTTTTTTGTCTGGACAAGTGTCTTGTGAAATAGTAAAAGTGAAGGCTGGTGAAGACAGCAGAGGAGTAAAGTCCTGTTGATATAGACAATGTGCTGGGGTGAGAGCTAAGTAGATGGACCACACAGTGTCCAAGCTTGTGTGAGGCAGGTGCTGGCATCCTACACTGATATGGTTCATTCCATGTCATTACAGTAGAGGCTGCTGGAGAATGCCCTCCTCCACGGCCTGGTTGTCCTCAGCCATTTGTGTTTCTCCGCCTGGAAGAGTAGTCTCGCTGTAGTGGAGGTGGGGTGGTCATGGTAGGAGGGGAAGAAATGGTGCTAATGTGATAGCTTTGATGTACCATCCACCCCTACATGGCACCTGGACTTCCTGGTGCATTATCTCATCTACTGTTTGTTACAACCATATGGAATTTCTTCCTCTTTCATTTCACAGATCTGGCACAAGGAGAGATCATTTTCATTGTTTAGTAAAGATATATTCCAATTTCTTGGTCATTCTTTCAATAGATCTTTATCATGTAAATCAACATACCATGAAAACTTTTATTCATTCCAACAGATTGATTAACATCTCCAATAAAATATGCCTATTAAAAAATAAGAGGAAACTTTAGTCTTCAGTGAAGTCAATTGTAGTATTAGAGGAAACATAGTAAGCTCATTAAACAGTTTTTGAGCTCAGATTAATCTGTTGCCTCATGACGCTCCTGGGCATTCGTGTTGAGAGCAGTCTGTGGCCTTGGTCTTCCTGACTCTGACTCTGAATTACTTTTTACCCACTGGTGGCTTTTCCATCTCTTTTAAAGCTCTGCTGCCACACTGTGGGGAAATACAAAATAAAACATTAGCTCCTTGTCATCTTACTAAGGAAAAATTGCCATATACAGTTCCAATTAAAAATAACTAATATGAAAGTAGAAACCTTTTAAGTCAAAGGGTGATTTTTAAGCAAAGCCATTGTATAGAAGGAGCAGTGTACTGTATTAATAGAGTTCTTTGTTGACTATTTGGATAATGAGCTCAATTCAAAACGTGGTCACTTCAAGAGAGGGAGGCTGGTGTAGTGGAATAAATGAACTTTCAATCCTAATTAAAACCTTCCTTTCTCCCTCCCTCCTGTCCTTTTTCCTTCCCTTCCTTTCTTTGTCTCCTTTTTTTCCTTTTCCCTCTTCCATTAAAAATCAGTATTACCTTGTGCCAGATATTATGCTAAATGTTATTAATACAAAATCAAATTAAATGTGGTCTGTGGGTTTTCCTAGAAACTCTTTTCTAGTGATAAATAATGGTCTGTAGATTGAAAATGAGAATGTTAAGGCAGTCTTGAGAGTGTTATGCACAATATCTCAAGGGCTCCTAAGAGGCACCTTCCAAAGCCACATTTTCAAATATTTGCAGTAAGTTCTAACATTCTCTTCTGAGAGTTGGAAATCCCATCCTCCAGTAGCCGTTCGCTACTTTCTGTGGGTGCCATGAGCTCCTGTTGTTTACCCAGTTCAGTTAAAGGCAACTGAAATGTATAGGAATTAAGAAAAATTATTATCAAACCATACTTCTCTATAACGTCAATTCATTAGTCACTGTCATTTCACAATATTTGAAAGATCTCTAGGTAGAAAGATGAAGACTTTTCCAACCTTCTCTGGTTGGAAAGGTCTTTTGTGTACCTGCAATTTTATCTATGTAATGCAATATTGGTATTTCTCTATATTGAAGCATTTCTAGGAAGTTACATCCAAGAATGAAGACTTCCACAAGGTATTAAAATTTGAATACAAAGAATACAAAGAAATAAAACCTTGCTTCAAGGAGCATATAAAACGGCATTATAATACTCAGCCTCTATCAGTTATTTTTCAGGTTATAAATTGATAACTACATTCTAAAAATGATTTTCATTTATTGTTTCTACTGTTTCCTAGTGTCAAGTGCCTAGAAATACCTTTATCTATTTCAGATTAGCAAACTGGGAAGCAAGATTAAAATATCTGAGTTGGTTTGGGAGATTTAATGAAGAGAATGGATTAGATTTGTTAAATGCATATTGTGCACAAGAAAGCATCAGAAAATTTATATTCACTAGTTTACTTAAAACTCCAAAAACATGTGAAGTCATCTTATTAGTTCCATTCTACAGACAAGGAAACTGAGTCTTAGTATAAATAACTTGCTCAAGATCTCATAACCAGAAAATGGCAGGATATAGGTAAAACCAGAACTCGAATTGTTCTGTTCTGTTCTGTCAAAAGGAATCCTTTAAAGGAATCATTTATCTACATCCAAGTGAAATATCCATTATCTAAACATGCTTGTGTTTATTTTTCAAGAGTAATACGCGATCACTGGTAGCAGTAGGATAAATACAAAGACCTTGTTTTAAACCATTCGAAAATGCATTTGCTTATCTTTCAATTGCACACTTTTTTTATTAAGAATACTTTAAATTAAACCTTTTCTTGAAAGTGAAATAAAACAGTAAACCAATTTAAAAGTCAGTAATCCAGGGAGTTCTTTTGAGGTGTAGGTTTTTAGAGCCAAAATTCATTAACATCAATTCAGTGGGAAAATAAAATGAAATAATTTAAAGTTGACTCTTTGCATGATGTGGAACAAATTGTTGCCATTCTTAAATACATGTCAGATTTACAGTCCACTGACAGGGAAAATAAACAAAAAGCAGATGGTGGAGAGAGTCTAGTGTGTTAGCTGGGTTTTGACTCAGACAAAGGTCCTGCATGGGAGGAGCAAAGTTTAGAAAGGTGCTGGGCAGATGTTAAAGTAGGATGATAGCTAATGAGAGGGTGAGGATGGCAGATTGAACCTGGACCATCATGCACTTTTCCTCCTCTCAAATGGGTACTGGGTCATAGGGTTATTGAGAAGGTTCAATGTAGTAATGCACGTAACACGGTTGATCCCAGGAATGCTTTTAACACAAAGTACCTGCTTGATAAATGATAGCATTTATTATTATCTCAGCAAGCAATGAAATCAAGTAGAAATGGTACAAGCTATGGTATTGTCATACCAAGTTTTTGAGATCAAATTTACATCATAATAGGTGTGTGACATGTGGGTGGGTTGTTAGTGCTTTTAAGACTCAACTTCCACATTTGCAAAAAGAGAATATTAATTATATCATCTGTGCAAAACTTTTGTGGGGTCCAATGAAAGTGTTTGCAAAAGGCCTTTAAAATATAAAGAGCAACTCAAATACTAGTAAACATCGCCATCAGTTTCTATTCCCCCCTAAGTGCATAGAAATCTCAATTTTGAGTTCATTTCAGTAAAATATTAATAAACAAATAATATGAGGTATACTTATTAGCTGGGCTGAACTTTTCTATCAAACATGAATACTGACCTGTAAGGGGAAAATCCCTGAGATTCCTGTGCAGATGAATATTGAATGGAGAGAACAAGTGAGGCTTAAGGAGGAGAGAGAGCAATGTACAGATCAGGAACCCATGTGGATGTAAGTACCACAGTGTTCACAGACAGAAAAATCAGCTCTGAATTAGTGTTTTTGTATGAGTTTGGAAGGTGGTTTCCTGGTATTAGACCACCTGATGCTATAAGACAGTTCCCTCTAATGCTCTGCACCCCTGGACTGCGCCTAGTTTTCCTGCCATGCCCCTTGCCTCAACAGCAGACAGCCATGTGTTCAAGTCAGGAGGAAGTGGAAAAGAATGGGACCAGTCTTATCTGTCCCTTACAAAGTGAGTGAATGCCTTCTGAATATCCTCTGGCAAGTATTCTTTTATGCCTTAAACACGGGAGTACTTCATGTGGCTAGTCCTGGCTGTAACTAACACTGGGAAGATGAATATTTAATTGGACATCTGGCTACTCTGAGCAATATCTGAGTTATATTAACAAGGAGTGTCTAGCAGTGCCTGCCACCCTGCCGTGCTGTGGGAGAGGAACATTCCTGATGGAAGGGGTAGGGGCTCTGGCATAGTAAGCATGAGGGTATTTCTGACAAGCTTGGAATCTTATTATTTGAGTATGTATTTCTGGGCTTAGAAGCAAAGAACAGACTAGAGTAGGTGAAAACAATTTTGATTCGGTTTTAAAAAATGGAGTTAGAAATTAGCTTTATGTAATAGGTTTTTTTTTTTTTTTGAAAATTTTCTCTGTTGTAATTGATGAGAAGGCATCAAGTACTGCATCCTTAGGTGAAACTACATCGCTCCTAATCCAAGTTTTTTTGCAATAGAAATAAATACTTCCTATTCTAACCCCAAGGACTTTGATTTCAAGTGTTGCAGTAAGTGTTGTCCAGGACTGAAACTGGAAAAGAAATTTGGCTAAATAACCTTAGTTCTAAACCATGACTTAAACACCTTTAACTTCTAGGGATAGAAAGAACTGTCATTATATGCAACCTATTTGATCAAATTAAATGCTTTATAAAAAGTGGTTCTGCAGAAATTGTAAAACCTCTTTGGTCTGGGACATAGAATAGGCCCAGCAATCTTCAGAATATGGTAGAAGCGAATTGGAATTTGCTTGATTTTTAGTATTGCCAAACACCTGGTTTTTTTTTTTTTTTTTTTTTTTTTTTTTTTTCTTTTCAGTAAAACATGCTAAATCATAGAGATAACAAGAACAAATTCATCTAGGTTCCTGTTATGCGTACTTCTGACCACAGGGAATCGTGATAAGATGATGTTTTTGATTCTACTAGTTCATCATAACTATCTTTGTAGAATCTGGAATCAACAGAACCAAAGGCAAATTGTTCTGCAAGGTTAAACTGCCTCCTTTTAGCAACTTTGTTTCACAGAAGCAGTATTTGGCTCCAGCACCACCCAGTGGCAGATCTAAAAATTGCATGTTATTAAGGTGGGCTGGGATCTTAGACTTTCTGACTCTCTATCATTGGTACAAGCCCAGGCCATGTGTAGCCAAGGAGTGCTTGAAATGTCACTGAGACTGAGATTTACTGTTTGTTCAAATGCACACTATCTCATTAAAAATTTTTATATTGGTTTCAGGTAAAAATGAAAATATTTGCATTAAAATATATCATTAAAATTTTTCACTGCATGTTCTTATTATTTTTAACTTGGCTCTTAGAATATTTAAATTTATACCTATAACTTATATTTCTATGGGGCCTTGCTAACGTAGAGATTTGATTGTGTGGTTTTCCCCAAGTAGCACATTTTATAAAAGTATGTGAGTAAGAAAGCTGATGTAAATCATGTGAATAAGTGCCAAAGAACATGTTGAATAACAAATAAACTGACAGGAAAAGCATGTCTAGATTTCCTTTTATGTATACTCTGCTCATGGGGAATTTTAACTGTTAGTAGATTCATTGGGTATCACACTGTCTATATTGAGAATTCACCAGGTGTTGGGTGTTGTTTTGAGACTGCAAGTATTTGCTCACTTGTACCCCACAAAAATCCTGAGGCAAGAACCTTTTTTACTCTTATTTTACTTATATTATTATTTTACTCTTATTATTACTTATTATTCTTATTTTGCATAAAACAGAGTGAAGTAAGAAAGCTAAAGTCCTTATCCCAAGCCACTTGGCTACACAGAGGCAATTTAGGATTTGCTCCCAGAGAGTTGGCTCTGATGTCAACATTTCTAACCATTGCTCTCCTATCAAAAAGAAAGTATTGGTGAAAAATAAAAATCTCACTGGCTATAGAAAATGACTTTAAAGGTATTCCACCTAAGTTAGAAAGTAGCCACAGATTGTTGTTAAACTAAGTTATTGCATACTTATTAAGATAATTCAAATCTATTTAGTGGGGGGAAATGTCATTTTAAATACCACCATTCAGGTTAGCCATTGACTAATTTGTATTTACCAAAATTAGGAAATACCATTAGGAGACTAAGCTGAATAAAACACATCATTTTTATCTTTTGGGTGCTCAGAGATTGAGGAAATTGGGTCCATAAACAAATGATATCTAGATGAGGTACAGGAAAGGAAAGAACCTAGTTTTGGAGTTTTGGAGGAAAAACAGAATTTGTGAGGTAGAATAGAGAAAACCCGGTAGTATAAGCAGAAGGGACAATTTGGTCAAAGTTAGGTAATTTTGAAATAACATGACACCAGAATACTGTTTGAGCTCACAGTTGTTGGAGGAGGTGTTAGTCTCACGGGGCCATCTTGAGGTTTTTCCTGAACTAAAAAACGTGCGTGCCTGAAAGCTTATTGGTAGGATAAACTGATTATGTATGTGAGATGCTAAGTTCTGAGTTTAATGTAATTAATTATTTTTTCTTTAGCGATAATGTTGAATTTTATGGAATGAGATAAATTGTAAGGGGAAAAATCTGAGAAAGTGTAGTTCACATTACGAGTTCAAAAACATGTCTTTCTAAACTTTAGAATGCTCCCTGGTCCTTGTGGAGATGAAATAAATCCATGTATGTGACCTGACTTTGAAAAGACTGTAGTTCCAAGCAGGCTTTACAGTGAGCATTGGTACCTGGGGGCTAAGTTAGTCAGGTCATTTAAAGGCCTACAACATAATTTTTTAAAGTTAAATTTATTTATGCTTTTTATATTAAAGAGTAAATATTAAAGAGGTCTTATTGACTCCAGCACTATAAGATTGATAAATTTGTCTGTGAGGATTTTTGAGATCACAACAAAGCAATCCAATGATTTTGACTCAAAAGAACAGTAAATTTGGTACAATGGTCAAAACACATATATTCATGTAGGTAGACTGACATTAATTGAAAAGTTGTTACAATCTGATCGTCTTCATTACTATTTTTTTTTTTTTTTTTTTGAGGAGTAGTGGGGATTGAACTCAGGGGCACTCTACCACTGAGCCACATCCCCAGGTGTTTTTGTATTTTATTTAGACATGGGGTCTCACTGAGTTGCTTAGCACCTCGCTTTTGCTGAGGCTGGCTTTGAACTTTCAATCCTCCTGCCTCAGCCTCCCTAGCTGCTGGGATTATAGGCATGTGCCACTGCACCCAGCTGTTCACTACTTTTTAAAAGGATCTCAATTCGTATGTAAAATATTGCCTGGCAATATGAGATGAAGCCCAAAATATTCTTTATTTTCAACTTGAGGAAACAGAAAGATTCAGCATAGACTTCCTCATATTGATAACTGGTAAATTAAATCTTAAAGCAAAGCTCTTGATACTCAATTAAGTGCATGAAGATGAGCTCTGCTTCTCTAAACTGGGTACATATTTGTGCAAGATATGATAGTGGATGGATTAAATTATGCAGGTGATGTTTAAAATGTACACAATCTTTGAACCCTAGAGAGCCAGCAGATGAGAGTTTGTGGGTGCCTGGAAACCAGCATTTTAAAGGAAAATGAAATGATTTTAATGGTTCTCCTGTTTGAAACGCTCAGGCTCAGTTTGTGGTCACAAAATAGACTGTACATTTGGATATCAGTAACTATTCTATGGGGATACTCACTACCTACTTTTCCAGAGTCAAGGGCTGCCCCACAGTAAACTCCAAGCTAAGACACTGCTCTTGTGAAGTGGAAAGCACAGCTCACCCAGTGCTGTGCATTCAGCCATATTTCATCTTGCCTCAACATTGGAGGGAATTAGATCATAGCCATCTCCCTGCTGTCTTGCTCTGAGGCCATGCTGGCAAATCATTCCATTGATCACTTTCTTGATATATGGGTGGAGAAAAAAGGCTTTGAAAACTGAGTTGAGATGAGTGATTTGTTTAATTTCCAGTTTGAACAACAAGTAGATGTCATACCTCTGCATGCCTGATGTTTAAAGTATAGAGATTATATTTTTTTCTTTTTGTGTGTGTGTGTTTCAATAAAACTTTATTTATAAAACTAGATGAGAAGCTGGATTCATCTTAACATAATATAATTGCTATTAATAATAATTCATAATTTATTAGAATCATTGAGGCATATGATTTTAGTTTTTGTTTGCATATTTACCTCAAGCTCTGTAAGGTACTTGCTTGTTTATTATTTTGTTATGAGGCCTCCCTCCACCTCCACCCGACTCCTAAGAGTTAATTGGTATGTGTGCTCTGTATCCTGAGAAACATTTATTTGGGAGAATGAGGCTTAAAGAGTGCTTGAAGCAAGAAAATACAGGACAAGACTGCTTCTGGAGAAGATCATTTGTGTAATATTACAATTCAGTTTTCATTGTATCTTAATTTTCCCCCATCAAATGTAATATGAAAGAAATAAAATATAGAAGCAGCATACATTTTAAAGGTCAAATTAAACCCAAAGTAAGATAATGGACTGGATTTTTATCACATTAAGTTGCACTTCAGAGTACACTCTCATGACTGCTAATGAGATAACTTGTAGATATGAAGGTAAAATCCATTTCTGTAATGAAAAGATGTTTATCCACAACAACTAGTAAAGGTAGATTCCACAAACTACAAGTACATGTGTCTCACAAAAAAATCAGAATGTATTAGCAACTATACAATTTTCTGTGGGGACCCCAGGAACTTCATAGAGCAACCTGATGGTTAGGTTAAGCCTACATAAGGCTGCAAATTGTAATGAATTTGTACCTTAAATTTAGCCTAAATTATTCCAGGTATCAAGTCCTTTTAATAAGAGAAAGGAATTGTTTTGGTAAGTTAAAATTCACATGTCTGATTTTGTAATTTATTCTGAAAAAGATAGTTTTGGAGAAAAAGAAGGAACATTTTAGATTAAAAGACTTAGGCCAAATTTCATGGCAAGGAAAGAGAATTGTGGATTCAGAGAATATTTTAGAGGCAAACATGGTTAAACCATTATATCTGAGTAAAAAAGCAAATTATAAATTTTGGAAAAAAAAAACAAAATCTCTGCCTACTCTAAAACAGATATCAAGGACAAGAAGAATAATGTCAAGGAATGGTTTAATGTTTTATCTTTTGTAGGATCTGTGCAGTTTCAACTCATTGAGGCAAGATATAGCCTATTTCATGCCTGATTACTAAATCTGGAGGGTTCCCCACTCCAGTGTTCTCATTCTATAGACCAGGCTGCTAATTAGGAGACAATACTAATTTCTGCTCTCCCATCTCCCTTACCAGCCTGTATTGAGATAAAGATGAATGTGCTTTATTTTGTTAGTGAAGGGATTTGAGCTACTAGAATGTTATAATTTTCTTAAAGAAGAATCTCCTTTATGCTGTGTTCATAATTTTAAAACTTACTTTGGGGAATCCAGGGGTATTGGGAGGATACAATGCCTAGAGTTATGAGTTATATCCTTTACAACCTATCTGCCTTAGGGTGTGTGTGTGTGTGTGTGTGTGTGTGTGTGTGTGTGTGTGTGTGTGTGTGTGTGTGTGCGTGTGTGTCTGTGCAAGAGAGAGAGAGAGAGAATCAGAGACATTCTCTCTCATTTGTTTATGTGTGTGTATGTGTGTGTGTGTGTGTGTGTGTATTTATTGAGTGTGGGGGAAAGAGTGTCAGAGAGAGAGATTTAGATTTTCAGCAAGGGAAATGTTTACCAAATACATGAAAAAGGAAAAGTACTTCACATCTGCAAATGCTGGAACAGGACTTATCATTTTCTTTAAGCTTACTTATTCTTGATATTCATAGACAAGAGGTCTGCATAGTCTTGTGAACAAACTGCCTCTTCCAGTTTTTGAACCTGAAAGATCAGATCTGCATCTGAAATTACCTGCCATTCAGGAATAGGAAGGATGCAGAAGACCTTTGACAGAAGCAACATTTTTCTGTTCTTTTTGCCGAACATTTTTTCCTTTTCTTCCCCCCACTAAATGGGAAATTTGGAAACATTTAACATACCAAGTTGATAAGAAATGTGGATATATTTTAACATGTGAATGAGACGATGATGGAAGTGATGGCTATTCAGTAAAACCAAGGAGGAAGATGAAAGGTAAGGGTGCAGCATTGTGTCCCTTTTCAAATGTGATTTCTGTAACTTCTTTCCTGGGTGTGCAAAGCAGGGCACTTGTCACACTACCTTCCTGACATAAATATCATGACAGACTCAGGAGTTTCCCCATGAACTGTGCGACTCTTAACATCAAAGGAAGACAAGAGAACATGAGTAGATAGGGCACCAGTGTAAACAGTGCAAAATGTTTGCTGAATTCTCTAAACCCAGAAGTTGGAGTTTGCAGGTCCTACCTACATCTTATGTGATCGTTCCTGTACTTGTGCCTTAAACTATTCCTTACTTGCATCTCTATTACCAAGTTTGAACATAGGAGTTAAAAAATAAAGTTCTGATATGAATTTCCATGCAAGTGGAGAGGGAGTCATGCTCATGTAGGAGTTTAGATATAATTTCCAATGGAGAGTTTTAATCTGGCTTCTGTGAATTCAAAGCAGGTTTTAATTTGACAAGGTATCAAGTAAAATTTTTAGCTGAACTAATTGGCTCAGATGAAGATTTACAGACATTTTAATGTATGATTTATCACAGTGATTTTACTGTTGAGTTTGAATTAAAAAAAATTCTTAGATTCCCATAGAAACAAAAATTTCCCAATAGGAACAAAAATTTCTACTGATATAAACTTATAAATCTCTAAGTAGACAATATCTTTTTGTGTGTCCTCTCTAATAAAAAAGTCATGATCAAATTACATATTAATTCCACATACTTTGTCTAATTTAATTCTTTAGAACAAAGATAATGATTTATTCTTTATAGCAAAAGTAACTAAGAATCAAGTTTCTCATGATGAGGTTCCTTAAGTTCAAATAAGCTAATGAGTGACAAATTTCATAAAATAAAACGCAGAAAGTAAAAACTTGTAAACCATTTTTCTCATTTGTGCACACCCCGCCTTAACATAATAAAAGTTGGAAATTAAGTAATATTTTCTGTCATTCGTCTCTGTGGTTGATTCATGGAAATGTGCATTTCCAAGAAGGACAAAGAAACTTAAAGCCTTTTAGAAACATTGGTATTATAGAAATTAAATGTTCAACTAAAAGTTACTTGGTTTTATCTTTTGTTGTACACATAACTCCTTTAGTTTGCCTCCTACGTTGGTCTTATAAAAGAATTTCGATGTTACCAACTTTGTTCTATAAACTTGAATTTCGAATGATCTCAAATTTTAGGAAGTTGTAAATTCCACTTGAAGATTTTTAATTTTGTGTTTATATTTCATTTTCCAAATGTGTGTGTGTGTGTGAGAGAGAGAGAGAGCGAAAGACAGAGAGAATGAGATAATAGAGAAACAGAAATAAAACATTAGCAACTAGCCTATTATATTACTGAAAAGATAAAACAGCTTTTTAAATAATGGTTACATTTATTAACTCTGAAATCAAAATGTCTGTGTATACATTAGAATGCTGTATCTCAAAGTAATTGTAACTGTTGATTTAAATCAGTTTCCTGAAAACAAAATATCTCTATCATACTGTCTAGATCCCCATAAAGAATCCCTCTAAGTACTTAAAGATATAATATTTATTATATAAAATTCAAATTATTTTTTTACTTTATATAAACTTCTGTTTCACGAATTTGTCAAACAGATATGGTCTTAGATTTCTGTGAGGAAAAACATGTATTTTATTTTAGTTTTTTTTTTTTTTTTCCCCAATGATTTGTTTGATCTTCAAAAGAAATTGCATAGGCTATCACATAGTTGCATTCATTTCAAATTATCCTCAGTGCATAGGTCATTTTCTTCAAGACTTTTATTTGATGTATTCAGAAGCACTCTTGATAAATAAGGTTATAACATGGTGTAGTCTTTACAGTAAGTCAATTGCGAACTGTGTTTTTATTGCATAAGTAACAAAGAAGATGGGTTGTCCCTTTCCTGGCTGTGAGTTGGTCAGCTAGGTTTTTAATATCTGGAAGCTTGTGAATCAGTCATTATTCTTTATAATTTACTATGCCTATTGGACAGAAACTGGACTTTACCCTGTGGGTAATGGGAAGCTACTGAAAATTGAAAAGTGGAATGCAAGGGTCAGACTTGCTTCTTAGGAAAGCATTCTAGCTACAATGTGCTGAGAAGATTGAAGTGGATGGAGACAGGGAAACAGTCATCCTGGATCAGTCGAGAGCTGATGAGGCCAAACTAAGATCAAGATGGCAGCACTGGTTTGGAGGATGCTGGGTCTACCATGTCATTAAAGTCTCATTGAGTCCTTTCTTCCCTCAGGGTTTGAGGAACCAGGCTCCTGGTTCTGTGTCCCCAGGCTGAGCTGTTCCACTAAGTTCTGCAGTCACGACAGGAAGCAGATGATTTATCATAAGCCTCTATTTTGGCAGTCCCTTGTTATTTCTTTGTTGAGTCTCAGAAATATACTTTGGCCTGTCTCTAGCACCACGGCATCCCTTCTCTTCTGTGACTACTTGTAGTCTCACTCCCAATCTGAGTTTCTTACACACATGTATACTTCCATTATGAGCAGGAATCCAATGATTTTGAGTGGCTTGATAGTATATAAAAGCCATCTTTTCTTGCTGACTCATTTTTAGTTACAGCTTAATCTGTTTTGATCTTCTAAGTACTTCAGTTTATCTTGGAGGTGTTCTCAAAGTATGGCCCTTGGACCGTTTGCATCAACATCAGCTGAGGGTTTACCCCCTACAGATTATCAGTACCCATACACGGACCTCTGAAATGAAAATCTGGGGATGAAATTTGAATCTGCTGTTTCATTAGCACTCCTAGTTATGTATGATGTAGAAATCAACAACCCTACTTTGAAAAAACGAGTTTAGAACCTACCAATATTGAAATGATATTTTAATTGAATCATTAATTTTCTTTCTTCTAACTCTGTGTAGTTTACACTCTGCCTTGTGGAAGAAATAGGGAATAAATTAGGTCTATTTGTTTAAACAGACTCTAGTGATAATCAAATTAGAACTGGTAGAGAATGAAGTTTCTGTCCAGAAAGAACAATTGTGTATGGATCCAGTTAATATCATAAAAATTAAAAAATAAAAAGATGCTTATTTAACAACTCATAATATTAACCACAAACCCTAAGCTCCTAACATCCATCATTACCTGGAGTCTTATCCCTGATGTCATTTCCATATTCTGATTTATACAGTTCCCTGTCCTCCTCCAATCTCAGAAATTACCCTTCACACTGTGTTTGCTGGAGAGTAGGATCTATACTAGGCAGAATTCCTTAATTTTTATGGTTTGAATGTGAAGTGTCCCCAGAGGTCCATGTTAAATTCTTGGTTCTCAGGGTGGGACTACTGGAATGTGGTGAACTCTTCAGGAGGGGTTCCATAGGTCATAGAGTATGTACCCTTGTAGAGGATTGTGGGACCCTGGCCTTATTTTTTCATTTCCATTGATGAGGTCAGAAATATGCTGCATCATGCACTCCCTGTCATTGTCCCGTGGCATGCCAACCAGAGGCCCAACACAATGGCCTGCCTGTTCTTGGACTGGAATCTCCAAAATTATAAGCTAAAGTAATTTTTCTCCTTGTAAGTTAATTATCTTAAGTATTTTTTTTACAGTGATGGAAAGCTAACACAATACTTCTCAGTTTAACTTTCATGTTCTTTGCTCTTGTCAAATGGTGCAATTTTCCCCTCAGCCGCACCTTTAGTGCCAGAACCAGTAGGGGATCTGTGTCTTCCTTCACTCTCACTGCCACTTTCTGATTATTATTGCCCCTCTCTCTTCCCACAACATATCCAGCTGCTTTGGAATGCTTGTTAATTGAACTTTCCCCTTCCAAGTGTTGAGATATAGACCTTGTTGGAGAGGACTCAGCAGTGATTATAGGGAAAACATGTTTTGAGGAAGCATCACATGAAGGCCGTTCTGTTACAAAACTGGCCACAAAGTTTACTCCAGGGAGAAGCTGGCTGATCCGTGGTGCTGAGGAAATGTACTCTGTGGAATCCTACCAGGCAAGTGCCCAGAACCAGCGAGGAAAACTGCCTGTCTTACACCCTCTACTGGCAAACCTTGCATCCTGCTAGCTGGCAAATGGACCCAGCTTCATTTTCAGAGATCACTAAAGGATGAATGTGGCACTCAGAGTCAGTAATTCAATAAGGAGCACTTGCACAATAATGCTTTTAAAATTTATTGACTATATATAACTTCCTCCAGAATCTTTTCTTATTGTTTCTCCTGTATTATCATTTTAATTTTTTGCTTACTTGTGCTTCCAGAATACATTTTTGTTAAGTTTAAGATTGTACTACCCTCAGATATTTTGAGTAGTGTTAAGCCTTTACACTAATTTGGAAAGACTGATAGCTTTGCTATCCTCTGACTTCCCAAATAAATGAATGACATAACTTCATTTAAGTCTGTACATGGTACTAAACTTTTATAGTTTTCCTTAACACAGGATTTTATTAGAGGTAGATTTCTGGTAAGTCTCTTACTAAATACTTAAAGTTTGAAATTAATCCCTTATAAGTTCTGATAGATTTTGAGTTAATTTTCCTGAATACTTAAGGCAAACATTTATCTTAACTAAAATTAATTTTGCCTCTTATGTGTCTTTTTATGAATCTGCTGACATTGAGGCAGTTAGAAGAATTGCCTAACCCATCTCTGAGTCAGGGATCACTATGGTCCCTTACATTGTGTTTGATGAACTGGACCAATTTACTGAGTTACCATCTGACCAGCCCTGAAACTGAGTAATGATCGGTCTCATAAAATTGCTCTGAGGATTAAAGGAGACAATGATTGTAAAATCCTTCATACAGAGTTCATAACTCTTTAAAACTGTCATAGGATGGAAAATGAACCCTTTTCTATTGTCCTTAAATTTGGGCTTCTGTCCCAGCGAATAGTCCTAGAGCTGCCAGACAGCCCTTCTGGAACATGCCAAGATGTTCTGTGAGTGATAGTTTGAACTCCCATCCACCCTATTAAACAGAAGCCCCAAATCTTTGGGGGGATAGAATTTATTACTGTGATAGCATAGCGAGTTTTAGGTCTGTTTAGGAAGACCCTTGGCTTTCCTCCTACCCTCTGTAGATGGGAAGTACGTGTCCCTCTCAAGTGACAGATGGCATTTCTAAGAAGCCATCTCAAGTACATTTAGTTGTCTACTAGAAGGGCAAACAGGTATCTTTTTGCTATAAACTTGATGAGTGGCAGAAGCTCAAGGGTTGTCCTTGGATGTGTAATAGCCCCTTCTTAGATAGTATGTTAGGGATTGAAAAAGATGAACTTTTCTCTAGAGTGCCTGTGATTCTGTGACCCTCTTATGTTATATCACATTTATATTTTTCATATACTAAGTTATTGCCCTGAGTTTCATATTCTCCCTTAGGCTTTGAATTTTAAGTTGCTTGAAGCTTCACTTGGAATATATTATTTAGAATAGCACCTAAACCTATAATAAAATGAAATGTATGTCACACACTGATTAAGGCCAGCACGGATATAACAAGCAAATCCTAAAATGTAGGTGATGTGTCAGAACAAAGTTTATTTCTGGACCTTATAAAGTCCCAGCAGGTGTTTCTAATAAGCATAGATCTCTGTTTCAAATGCCATTTCGGGGATTCAATTTCCTGAACATCTGGTGTTTCCACAATTTTCAACATGGATTTCAAAGTTGTTGCCAAAGGAGAGAAAACATGAAGAATATTGCTAGGAAGTCTCTGTGGTCCAGCAACCCTCACTTCCATAAGGGCCTGCTGGCCATTGCTTGCTCACAGGCTATACCTGACAGCAAGGTGCCTGTATTGTGTGTTTGGGCATGTTCCCTGGAGGAAGAACAGATGACATTGATCAGCAGCTAGCCAGTCTCTCTGCCCCTGGCATATTCTACCTATATCCAAACTATTTGCCTATAATCATTTTCTTTTTAATTTTGTAAGTTCCAATTTAATGGAGCAATGACAGGAGAATTTTCTTTTCATTTCTAAAGCTTTGCACTTGCTGTTCTTGATGCTTTGAGTAATCTTCCAGTAAAACATGAGATCTCAACTCAGTGCTTACCTGAATGGCCTTTTCTTAACAATTGCAGGTTGAGCAACATTGTGACCCACAGAAACACACACTAATGCATATCGAACACAGACCTCACATTTTCTTTACTCTAAATTTATATGTGAATTATGTACGGCATGGGAAGCTCATGATAAAGACTAGTTCCTTCCTCTTGCCTCAAGCTGCAAACTGAGCACTTTTCTGGCCTGCACTAAAAAATGTTTTAGGTTAAGTAAAAATATTTTATTACAAAAAGATCTTAAGATATTAAGTGAAGAATATACACTTACTTACTTTGTATGATTTTTCAGAATGACTTCTCACGTGAATTTTATTTATTCTTTAGAAATCCTGTTTCCTAAATGAGATATATAATGGTATATAATGTGAATACTGGCTGATTCATGTTTCAAATGACTCAAAGATTACATTAGTAGTAGTTTTGGTTTTCTTTTTTTTTCCTTTGGCCTTGGTGCATTGAAAATGTTTGTAAGTCTCTTGATAAGAGAGAAAATTTGTATGTCTTGGGATGGGGATGGAGTACTGTTGTGAGAAGGTAATTGATGGGGATTTCTATGTTCCATGAAAGTAAGTAAATGTGGTACATTAACTGATTCCTCTCTTATTTTAAATTCAAGTCCTAGAAGAAGGCCAGACTGCTATTCAAATCTATCTTCTCTCAAATATGTCAACTTAATGGTAGTCCTTTTTGACAGCTGCATTGGCAGAAACCCAGGGAGCTATGACTTTCCCCGTATTGCCAATCTGTGAATTTATGAGAATGGCTATATCTCAAAGGTTCTCTTTTAAGTACATTGCCTAGCCACATAAAATTAAGAGTCTTTCTCAACACACACACACACACACACACACACACACACACACACACAACTGTGCACAATTGAATTGTCAGAAAATAAATTGTATTCATCTTGAAAATTAACAGGCTCACTAAACTTATCAAAGTTCCCTCTTTGAATCAAGGAACTTCAGGAAGTCATATTTTTTTCATCCAGTCTAGATGGATGTATAAAAATATCAGTGATTATACAGTTGAGCTCATTCTGTGACCATTTGGTGAATAGAGTCTATCGATAATAAAAAGTCTACTATGTGGCAGGGACTGTCTTCTGATTGTTGGGGAAACTAGTGACAACTTTTAATTAGAGGATAAACTCCAAATATCTACTCTCCAGTCCTTTGCATCACCAGAGCTATTTCCAAAGATTGAACTGTCTGTAGAAAATAATAATGCAATTAAATGAACCCTTGATGTATTATTGTGCAGAAATGAGAATTCAACTTAAATGCTTAATAATTCCTAGACTAAACCACCCTGAAATATAAAGATGTTAAGTTTCTAGTGAGATACTCATTAGTGGGACTGCAAAAGAGCAGGATTAATGTAAAGCCCTAATGTAATTTATTTTCATTGCAGATAGCTAGATCACTAAATTTCCTATAGCTGCTAAACAATAAAAATTTGTTTTTTTTAAGTCACTGGAAAAATCAATAATACGAAGGGCCCACCTTCTTAGTCAGCTGGAAGGGTGCTAATTTAGTGCTGGGGGGAGTTCAGTTTTATTTGATTTTTAACTCTTGGTTCATAAATCCTTAGTGCTTGGGATTATCTTTTTCTGCATTCTACTTATCAAATACATATCCTCTGAATTGCTGCTCATTGATGAACACAGTGCTAGGTGCTGATGATGACCCAAATGAATTAAGTCATGGTCCTTGTCTGAGTCGACCTCCTTCTCTATCCCACAAATATATATATATATATATATATATATATATATATATATATATATACACACATATATATATATAATTATAATATTTGATGAGAACTGTAGCATAAACATTCCACTGTGAGATGTAGGTGAGCCAGCCCTCTCCAGAAGGTTACCTCAGAAGGCTTCTTGAAGAAGACATTTAGTACTGGGTCCTGAAGAATATTCCCCAAGCCTTAGTTTTGGCCAAATGTTCTTCATTTCTTTTGTTATAAACCTTTACTAACCTGTGCCTAGGTATTTCCTTACAGGGTCCATATATGCCTTGGGAAATAATTGGCAAGACCTTGTGAACTGATACCATCAAATCTTGCCACGGAGATCTGAATTGAGGTCCCCATCCTTTGGCCCTTTTACTGTTCTCTGAATTCTAGAATCTGTTCTTCTGGTACAGATTCATTTGTCCACTGCCAACATTCATGTTCTTTATGTTTATTTATTTTCTGTTTCTCATGTGACTGTGACATATTGGTTTTATTTTACTGATATAATTTACCTAATAAAAATAATCTTATTGAAGTAACTTCTTACACACTATTTTTGTTTGCCTAGATCTATATCTGCCTTAAAATAGAACTTCTTATTCATATCCATATCATTTGGTTTTGCCTTTTCTAACTTGCCTTGACATTATCTCTCCTCTTTTTCCTATAATGATCATTCTATATATAAGAAAATATAAATTTATAAATGAAATGTAGTTTGAAAAAACAAATAGGTTGTTGTTCCTGGGGATATAGTTGATTACTATGATGTTACTATGCATGTACTTTTTAGCTGAACAATTTAATAAATGAATGGTGGACTGGGAGCCATGTTTCTTGCCAGATAAGCAAAGGGAGGAGGCTAGAATGATCTATATGGTAATGGATCGAGCCAGACATATTGGTATGAATTGTGAAACCTTAATGTGATTTAGATGGTTACATGCAGAAATATCAATAGATATGGGCATATACATGGGTTAGTATGCACACATATATTCTCTTGCTCCATCAGCTGAGATGGTTGAGCCCATGTAGTGACTAGATTATGATTTCTGATGTCGTTTTTCATTAGAAGGAACCAAGGAACTTGGAGATAAGTTTTGATGTTGAGAGAGTGAAATGATAAATGAAATATGGACATTTATTTAGTATTTCCATTCCCATGTTTGTTTTGAACTTCATGGAACTGGTAGGGAATGGAGAAGTAGTTGGTGATCAGAAGTTAATAGAACTGGAATTCCTCAGCATTACTGCTGTCAATACTGAAATGCACTAAGACTGTTTGTTATATAATGAAGTATTCTTCATATGAAATCACATAAAGTATTTTACCCCATTACATTTTTTTCTTATTTTTAACCATTCAACTTGGAAATTTAAAAAAAAATTAGTTTCACACAATTATTCTTCTGATTGCCTTAGGAATACTGCAACTTTCATCACCAGTATTAATTTTATTCATTTTCTCTTTCTCCTTTCCCCAATCTTGTTTTTGTTTGTTTTATTTGTTATTTGTTTGTTTGTTTGCTTGCTTTTCTGGTTCTATGAAGAACAGGAGGAAACCAAGCTCAGGAATGAGGAAATTGACGAGCAATGGGCAAATACTCTTATGCTCAGACAATAGCTAACATTGTTTTTACATTTGTTATTATAACTGATACATAAAAACAACAAATGTACATATTTATAGGGAAAATAAAGGAACCAAGGCTCCTTGAAAAAATGGTCCTTCTAGGAGTGGAGCAGAATATGTATAAAGTGAGCCTGGACTATTTTGTAGTGCCAGAGGGGAAGGAAATCCTCCAAGCAAGCCAAGCAAAAACCTGTTGTGAGGTCAAAGAGATACAGGAGCCAGATGAATGAGATTGCATCAGTCAATGCTGGAACAATTTGAGCAATGAAATAAATAATGTAGGTTTGTATTACAACCCAAAGTATAGAATGAATATTCATGAATCCAAACTGAAATAAATATTTGAACATATAAATTAATGGAGAAAAATAGACATATCTCCGTGTAAATAATATTTATACACTTTCTCATTAGGTAGATTTTCTACCCTCACAGAGATGGAGCTTAACTCCTCAGTCCTTAACTTCCTTTCAATGAGGAGATTATATAAAGGGGGAAAAAAAGTAATTACTTATCAATTAAAATAAAAAGAAAAAGAAAAACCTGACAAACACTACCTCTGTCAGGTGATCACCTTCAACATCAATCATTTTATGTCATGTTGATGGTATGTGTCCTTGATATGATGTGATAAAATGACGTTTTACCTCTGCATTCTTCCTCCAAAATATATAACCGCAGTCTAATTACAAGAAATTATATGACAAGTCCCAACTAATGGACATTGTAAAAGGTAAAGACCACTATTCTCCAAAACCAACTTTGTATCAGAAACAAGGAAAGTCTGAGAAACTACAACAGCCAAGAGGAGCCTAAAGAGACAAGAAAACCAACCGTAATATGGCATCCTGAATGGGATCATGAAACAGAAAAAGGATTCAGAGAAAAAGTGAAGAGACTGAAATAAAGTATGGACTTTTTTTTTTTTATATTTAAACAAATGGGATACATGTTGTTTCTCTGTTTGTACATGGAGTCAAGGCATACCATTTGTGTAATCATAACTCTACACAGGGTAATGTTGTTTGATTCATTCTGTTTTTTTTCCCTTCCCCCCACCCCTCCCACCCCTCTTTTCCCTCTATACAGTCCTTCCTTCCTCCATTCTTACCACCCTCCTTATCCCTAACCCTAAGCCTAACCCTAACCCTCACACTAAAGTCAATAAATGTGTATCAATATTAATAAGAAGTGCCATGGTGATATAAGATGTTAACAAGAGGGGAAACTGGGTGTGGCATAATAGAGGGAATTTTGGTACTTTTATTGCAATATATAAATAAAAGGCTTTTAAAATATTTTTAAAAATCATGTTTAAAATAAAGAATATAGAGTTGATAGAAAATGACAAAATGGAAATAAAGCAAAATTGGGAGAGAATATTTAGACTGAGAGTTTGACTAACACAATTGAGAAGTATGCTTTAAAAAATAAAAAGAAAAGGATATTTTTTTTTCTCTTAATATTTTTTAGCATTGCATCAATAACTGAGGCAGAGCTGGAAACAAAACACAAACATGAGCAAATACAGGAAACTCACAGTCCCACTGAAGGTTCTTAGATGAATTCTTCCATTTCTTTGATCTTGGGAGATAGAGAGATAAAACCCCTGAAACCACCTAAAATACATTACTTATTTCTTAAATCCCACATTCACAGAGTATCTCTTATGTTTATAAATTCAGATTTTATCTTGGAATTTGCTTTTGAGTTGTGGAATTATTAAGTCAGCGTCCTAATCCTAGCCCAAGGTGTACTTCGAAGACTAATGCCTGCAGCCCCTACTCACAGCACTGCAAGAGAAACTGAATAAATCACTGGAAGAAAGAGAAAGAGATGCATGTAACGTCATTTCACTGCTGTGAAATGCAGCAGACTCTTTGGAATGATCAAAAAATATCAAGGGGAAAAAGAAAAGCAAATAGACACAACTCATTTATTTTGCTGGTTCCAGGAAGTGACCCTGGGATCATGGATTTTGTGAAGCATAGCCATGGAGAAAACAGAGGTTCTCTTCCTGGGTTTCTTCCCAGGAGCTTCTTCCTTCCTGTGCTACCAAGGAAAACCATATGGTGAAAACCAAATCCCAGGCCTGACCCTGCTATGGAAGACTGTGATGAACTTTCTCCAAGAGAAACTTTTCATAAAACTGAAAAGGCACTAAAAACAGGCCCAAATCAGACCTGGGCAGCTTTCTAGAGCTCCTAACTCATTCAGGTCTTCCTCACTTTCATACATATACCACAGCCCCTACAGAAATGGCCTGACCCAATCTCATGTAGATGAGTTTAGCATTCAAGACTCAATACAAGGGCCACCTGATCTAAAAAGTCCTTTCTGGTCCAACCTGGCACATATGAAATGGTCTAACTGGCCTCTTTCTTCTCTAATCTCCATTGTTACTTTCACAAACTCTCTCACCACAACTTGGACACCTCAACTTGCTCATTTATTTACTTGGCTCCTTCCCCAGATGCCAAGCTTTTGAGATCAACATCTCTTCTTCTCATCTTTGCATAAATGGTCTCTGGCATAGGTCTCACACAAGGTAAGCATTTAATATATATTTGTTGAATAAATAACAAGGTCTGAAGAGCTATTATTCTCTTCTGTGGCAATCTGCAAATTGAGTTTCTTTGCTACCTCTTGGTGCTATTATAAAACATTTACTTGAGGACAGAGAAGAATGGGACGCATATGTAGTTGTGTCATGACACATTAATTGGCAAGGAGGAAGTCCTCAGCTATAAAATCTTTACAGTTGGCACAACACCATCATCAGTTCATACTATTAAACATTATAGATAAATACTGCAACATTAACTTTTGTGGCAGTGCAAATTAAAGCCTTTGCAAGTAATGTAATTATTCCACTGTTTTTCAAAATGGTTACATGCCACTGCTTACTCCATTTTTAACCATTTGATTATTTCTCGCTACTGTCTAAAATCCTTATCATGGTCTGGAACAAGTTTTTAAAACATTGCATTTGTGTATCTCTAAATGTATCTCCTATCAGTCAGTTATAGTTTTCCCCCAAAAGCTGATGTGTGTGACGACGCAAGAGTGTTCGAACGATTAGATCTTGATGGTTGTAATCGAATAGGTGGATTAATCCACTTGAATGGATTAACTGGGTGATTCCTATAGGTGGGTGGGTGTGGCTGTGACCCTACTGGTCACTAGGGGTATGCCTGTGGGACTTATATTTTGTCCCTGGCTCTTCTCTCCCTCTCTCTGCTTCCTGGATGTCATGAACTGAGCAGCTTTCCTCCACCACCCTCTTCCACGATAATGCTCTTCCTCACCTTGGGCCCAGAAATATGGATTCAGCCAGCCATGGACTGAACCTCTGAGACTGTGAATTCAAAATAAATGTTTCCTCTTCTTAGTTGCTCTTGTCAGGTATTTTGGTCACAGTGATGCAAAGCTGACTAAACCACAGCCACCCCTGCTTCTCAGCCCATTAGTACCACATCATATATGTGTCCTACCTTTAGACAGTTTGCAACTTGAAATTTCAACTTGCAATTGACTTAATCCATTCTCAATTCTTCAACATTACCTTTCAAATTCATGTTTTGGTATATTCCATTGCTTCAACCCATAATATTCTTCCTAGTTTTGATCCCTCTCTTCAAGCCAGGAGGGTCAGAAACCTGATATGCAGTACCACTTTGCAGATCAGAGCTCACAGCAAAGACTGAGGATGCCCAGACCCTGCCACACCCACACAAGTGAGGCTCTGCAGTGCATAACCTATACAACTTTATAGTTTCCAAGCTAGGTGACTCCTGCTCTCCTGCAAGCCTGGCAAAGTGCTGCATAAATCAAGTACACTGTGCCACTACCATCTTGCAGCCCTATCTTTTCCTTTGATTAGTTCTCAAACCCTTTAAACTCACTGCAGGATCTGTTTGTGTATTATTAAAATATCATTTCACTATCCAGTTTTTCTTGTGACATTTATTGAATCTTTTTGATTTTCCAAATGTCAGTTCTCTTTCAGAACTCCGTAGACTATTATAGTGATGGGATCTTCTACATCTGTATCAATACCCAACTACCTAAGTACTAAAACTGTTTCAATATCTGGGAGTACAGGTCTCCTCTAGTTGTTCTGCTCAGTTTCTCTCGCTTTTTCATGCCTATCTTGTATCAGCCATATTTTTAAATGGGTTTGCAATAGCCTATAAAAACAAATCCCTGTAGATTTTGTTTGGGACTATAAAAAATTTATTGCTTACCCGGATTAGGAAGTAACTCACCTCCTTACAATGTTGAATGTCCCCAATAGGAATATTTTATGACTTTGCATTTATTTAGGTTTTTTATATTCTCCATTTTTGTTTAGCAGTTTTCTACATAGCGGTTTATTCTCTTCTGTGGCAATCTGAAACAGAAATTTTACTTAGGCTTATTACTATGAGTTTTATAACTTTTGTTGTTATTGTGAACTGGATATTTTTATATAAACTATATGTTATATCTGAGGTACATAAGTTGTAGCTCTTTGAATGATTATTTTGTAACTTATCACTTCATTCAGGTTTCTTACTAGTTATGTTTTTCATTTGATTGTCTTCATGTAAGGAAGTATTCTAGTCACTTGAGTTGAACTGACTGATTCTAAAGAATCTTCACCAAAAAACAAGCTGTTTTAAGGTTCTATCAATTACTTTTATCAAGTTAAATCAGAATCTTTATATGATGTCTACTATAATTTTTATCTATATTACTTACAAATTTTCTTCTGTAGAGAAAAGATTTGCTTATACATTTGCTATTGTTGTTTTAACTGTTCTTGTCTGTTTATCTCAAAGTTATGCCTAATTTATAGGATTAAATGAATTAAGAATTTGTCTAACTTTCTGTTAAGTTACTTTCTACTTATTTAAATAACTTAGGCAATAGCTGACTTTTGAAAATTCAATTTTACTTCCCCATAAAACTTTTTATGTTACATTAGAATTCAATATGGTCTAAATATATGATTACATTTAGAGTTTCAAATAAGTGACTTTCTAAATGTTCAACTTCTCTGAGCTTGTTTTGTTATCTATCTGGTTAATTTTCTTATATTTTGCTGGTGTTGTAAATATTTTCTCTGCATTGCTAATTTGAAATCTTGGTTTGTTTTCAATGTATTTTCTCCCAATAAATAATGTGAATTATATTTCACCCTCAGTGGTTGCCCCATTTAGTGCTTTTTTTGTTTAGTATGAATTCTTTTTGTATGATAATGATGCTGTGCTTATAAATGACTTAAAAACTAACTTCATATTTATAGCCCAGCTTGAGTCCTGTCTTGTCTTTCAAAGCCCTTCTTCCTTCCTGTGGTCCTTTCTTTATCTCCAGCCTTTGCCACACTACCCACCCTGCGTCCGAATCTCCTTTAGCATGTACACAAGACTTCCATTTGAGTCTTTCTTTCTGAGAATCAGGAACCTCATCAGACTTGCCTGCCTTCCCACAGAGTTGAGCACCAAGCCAATGCTCAATAAATTGTTTCTACCTCCATTATTTACTACTTTCTATCTCTTGACCCCTAACCTTTAGGTATTTCCTATTTTGCTTCATCTTTTCCTCTTTTTGGACAGTGGCAGGATAAGCCTGCATAATCTAAAGTAATAGTCAGTGAGAGCAGCTGTCTCCTGGCAGTCATGCCCTGCAGCTGCTGCCTGGTCCACAATGCTGTTCCCTTTAAATCAGAGAAGAATTCATAGGGCTGGTATATCTCAACAGCCTCCCAGGGCAATACTAACAGGCCTTAAAGTTCATCTACTGGACCTTAAAAAGTGACTGCCATCTTATAATTAGCCATTTCATATTTATGAAAATAATGAAAGAATAAGTGGACCTTCTCCTCTGTTTAAAATTAGAAAACTGAGCAGAAGAATTGGAAATATTGGAACTTGAACCAAAGTTACCTACATCTGAAATCTAATTCTCTCTTCTCTATGTGATATTGCTATCCAGGTAATCTAATTCTTTTGAACATACCAACAAAACACTTGAGTAAAGGATTCAGATCTAATCTATGATCCCTCTCTTCAAGCCAGGAAGGTCAGAAACCTGATCTGAAACTAAAAGCCATAGTGCTTAGCATTAGTGCATCCCCTGCTTGCTGTCTCTTGAACATTCTATCCTAAGAGGGAATGAAAGATGGCCAAACCCAAGGTCGCTTCCTGCACCAAGTCTCAAGGGGAGTAGCAGCATCCATGAGGACACATGGCAGTACAGGTCAGAAGAGTAGCTAGTTGGGGGCCACCTGATCTTCTTCTTCCCACTTATTTAATTACTTAGACAACATTCTTTAATTGCTAAATCTTTGCTAAGTCTTGGTTTTACTTTTGCTTTAATTTTCACCTTATCACAGAGACTCTTAGTACCTTACCCATGACTGTGTTTTTGTTTTGTTTGTTGTTTTAATACCACATAGAATTTATGGTACTTCAACTCTTGAAAGCACCATGAAAATTTTTGCTTTTTGACATTAAAAAACTGGTGTTATCATCCTATATTATTGCATAGCAATAAACAGAAAACAACTATTTAGGTCTTACTTGGGGTAATGAAATAAAAGGAATATGTAGTAGGCACATCAGAATAACACTTGAGATTTCAGAAAACTCAGGTTCTGGGTGTAAAGAGAGCATGAAATCTCCATCGAGATAAATGCTATTTAGGAAATAACAGAGGATTAAATAGATAAGCAACTAACTAACCAAATAGATAACAAAAATCAACCTGGGGCCTTGAGTTCTTCCACTTAATTTGGAATGTTTCAAAAAATAAAACATTAACCCTATTAAGGGAGCAAAACACCAAGACTCATCAAATAGAAGTAAAGATCAAAGGACAAAAGAAGCCAGAAAATCAAATGTCACTTGCCAAAAGGTAAAGGTTTTTTCAAATAAAGAATGGAATATTTGTTGAGAAGTAGGAAGTTACCTTGACAGGATAACATTAAAAGGCTGGATACACTGGAGATACATTTCAGTTAATGGGGGAAAAAAGGAAATAAAGGGTGTTTGAAGATTATAGTGAATCTGGAGAAAAATGCCTCAGGTCTTGTATTCCTTAGACTAAAAACTCTGATGTGATTTTGACTGCTGAGGTCTCTTCAGACTGCCTCAGAGAGGGGTGGAAGAATCAGCATGGGACTTGATCCTGGAGAGAGTTATGCAACTTGGTGCCCTTGTAGGAAATCAACTATCACATCTATCTACTAATATTTTAAGACATATTGGTTAGTGCTAACATAATGAATTTGCAAATAGCACAGCCTCATTTATTTATGCTGAATAACATATAGATGTTCACCTTGTACACAGCAAGGCTGTTGATTCTCCCCATGCCATGGTTATCAGCAAGCAATCCAGTCGTGGCCCCCTGGTACCTGGGTTAGCTGCTACACTGTTGACTCAGATGCTTTACCCAGAGAATGGTTATTTTTAATTCAGAATGCAAGAAAATCCCATGGTATTTAATGAAATTCTGTGTTGGTCCCTGGGTTTAATATTTTCCTGGAGACCTAGAGCAGAGTATAAAATGAGCTCATTAAGTTTATTTCAGACACTAAGCTTGGGGTGTCAGGCACAATCCTGAAAAACAGCTTGGCCTTGCTAGGTTGCTCTAGGGAGCTACATAAAGTTTAGTAAGAATAGTTGTTTGTGGAGAAAAGAAGCTTGAATAGACGAACTGAAGAATAATTGGCTTTAAGAATATGGTCAAAATAAATGGTAGAACTCTAATTCATTATATTCCAACCAAGGATCTGAACTATAACACTGAACTTTGAAAAATATATTGATTTTTTTCAAAACCTATTCAAGAAACATTCTTGCAGTGGAGAACTGTTAACGAGCTCTCTGGGGGGTTGCTCCTTGAGACCAGGGACTATGCTCTGGTCATGCTGCCTCCTGAGCACCCAGAGCAGTGCCCGGTGCAGAGCCCTGCCTGGATTCGATAAAGGAGGCAGGCAAGGACGGACCACAGAGATGGCAGTAAGGCAGGGCCCTAAGTACAAAGCACCCTAAGCTTTACAATCAATAATCTCCTTGGGAAGAAGGACGTGCGCGCGCGCGCACACACACACACACACACACACACACACACACACACACACACATACTTGCTTTGTTCTGCAAAGGATGATGCTGCAATCTGGTGGAATCCATGAATCTCAGTGACAAAGGTCCTCAACTCTGGTTACACCTCAGGGTTTCCAGGTTCCAGCAAGTAGACATATGGAAACTCACCTCTGAGTTTCAGAGTCTTTATCTTTAACATAAGGATTATAGTAGTCTTCTCAGGCTACCATAACAAATACCATAGTTTGGATGATTTGAACAACCAGAAATTTATTTTCTTATAAGTCTAGAAGTCTGAAGTTAAGGAGCTAGATGATCTGTGAGGACTCTTCCTAGCTTGTAGTCACTGCTTTCTCACTGTGTCTTTACGTGGCAGAAAGAGAGCCAAAGGGGATGGGGGAAGAGGGAGAGGGAGAAGGACAGGCGCTTCCTCCTCCTAGGAGACCACAGTCCTACTGCAGTAGGGCCCACCCTTGAAATCTCATTTAAGTTTAATTATCTCCAGTTATTCACATGGGAGAATGGGCTTCAACATATACATTTCCATAGCAGGGATAGTAAATTCTACTTTCAGCAAAGATATGAGACACTTGATGATAGATAGATAGAAGACAGATAGATAGATAGATAGATAGATAGATAGATAGATAGATAGATAGATATACAGATAGGTAAACAGATATTACTTTTCTTCTATTTGCACATCTGTAAAGTAGAAGTGGTGGTTGACTCTCAAGATAAAACATCTAAAGGAAAAGCTATTTTTTCTTCACTCTTGGACTGGAGTATTTATTTTCAAGTTGCCAGATTTGACTCAAATTCCTGTAATTTGGAAGGTAAGGTCTGGGTCTTCACATGAAAAGCAATGAAGTGTTTTTTTTTTTTTTTTCCCCTATATCTAGAGAACTAGTCTGTGAAAAGGCACTGTGGAAATAAGAATTTAATAAGATGGCATTGAAGTGAAAGGTGCTTTTCATGATAAAATGGTTTATGTATTTAAAAGCAAGGTTTCTGGATATTAAAAATTTAAAAAACATGACTATACCTCCTAGATATTTAATCTCCTAGAATGATTTAAAGAAAATGAACATAATTTTTACATGTCAAAATCAAAATTTGCCATTGAAATGGAGATTAATAGTTCTTTAGTTAGAATATTAGAGTTTCACAAAGCTTTCATCTATGCAGCTGCAATCTAGCTGGATTTGCATTTCAAGGAATGTCCCAGAGTAAAGTTTTGTAAACCCTGGAGCTGAGAACTTGTTTTTCATCAGGGGCCTTTGGAAAGCATGCTGTGGGTGATCAATATTAAATGTTTGCTCTAAGTATCTCTTGATTCTAGGAAAATTAGTTGAATCATTGATTTTTTAAAAATGACACAATTTTAACCAAAATTTGACATGGTTGCAAGGTGTCAGTTAACAGAATACTGAAAGTCATTGCCAGTCTCAAGGAATCAGCTCATATGGAGAGAAGAGCATTTCCCGTGTGATAGGCTATGTGTGTGGTGGCCTGACCTCTATCTACTGTCCCTTCTGTCCTATCTTCTCTAGGTACCAGTTTCATCTGCAAGATGAGAATAAACACCACTCTGAATACAACTCAGTTCTGCTTTGGAGTATACTGCAATTCTAATGTGTAAACATTTACAGAAAGAGAGATGTGTATAACCCTAACCCTATGGATTAAAGTTTGTCTGCTAGTTATATGTATATAGAACAGACTGGCATGTTCAAGCTCTAGTGAAAATGTTAGGAGAAACGGTATGAAAGGAAACTGTGAAAGACAGAAGGAAGGAGCATAGGACAAGCTTTTTGTTTAGTGTTCTTGCTCCCTCCTCCCATGAAGCTCTGCTCCCTGCCCAGTTCTGCCCCTTCCTCATCCTTTCCTATCCTGGGCAGCTTCGGCACGAAGATATCACTTCAGATGATGGTAATGGGAACAGAAATTCTTTTAAAGGAACCTTAGCAACTATGGGAGGGAGGAAGACTTTTACAACTTTTTTCAAAGTCGCTCTTTTGTTTTGCAAAGAATATTCAATAAGGTAAGAGCCTGTGGTAAGCATGGTCCATATTCTTGGAGTCCAGTCAATTTATCTGTGTTTTGTGTTTTGCTGTGAACATAGTAAAAACAGCATGAAAACATTGCTTTTTCCACTTTCTGACTCTGGGTTAATAGGACTGTGGAGTAGCAAATTGCTAGGTGTACTGAGGCAATTTCAAAAACAATAATAATAATAATGGAAAAGTGAGAGTAATTGACAAAATTCTCAATGGCACTCATTTTTCCATCCTGCCTGCTCCTAAATAAAAATGAAGGCAGATGTTTCCCATTGATATAATTTATGGAAAATGACATTTAAAAGCAGTGTTTTTACCTTAGACTTTTCCCATTTGATAGATTTAGAATTATTCTACACATATGTCAATTCTCCAACAAATTCTGATATTCCACAGTGCTGTGAAGAATCCTCAGTCTTCTCTGTAGCCTTCCACATGACTCCTGAAAATACTATCTGATTTCACTATGAAGCATGAAGCTCTCAACCCTAGTTCTCAGTTTATGCTCACTAACGTTATATATTCTAACAAAGTGATGGAAGTTGAATTTATGTAAACCTCCTCTTTCTGAATCTTAAATACCAAAGGACAACAGAGAAATCAGATCCTTTCTTCATTTTTTAAAAAACTCTTTCCAGTTACCATCAAAAAGAACTTCATTCTCTGCAGCATTTCTTCCAGTTTTAGATGTACTTCAGAAAGCAGAGCAAGGATAGAGCCTACATTGCTTTTTTTTTTTTTTTTTTAAGTAATGTTAGTTATATATTTATTTGTGCAACTATTTGCTTCCTGTTTCCTCAGCAGTCAGACAGTTGGCTCCTAACAGGCAGAGGCCTGGCTATACACCTGCCTTGCCCCTACCCCAGCATGGGTCACAGGGCCTTACACACAATAAGCCAAAGGGGGACCTTTATTTTATTCATTTATTTATATGTGGTGCTGAGAATCAAACCCAGGGCCTCACACATGCGAGGCAAGCCCTCTGCCACTGAGCCACAACCCCAGCCCCAAGCCTACCTTGTTTTAATTAGCAGTCATTTGTCAGAGGTGAGGAGGGAAAAACAGGAAATGGAAGGGACATACCAGTTTAGGGTGGAGAGTCAGACATTATGAAGGACTTTCCCATATTCCCTGAATAAAAAATACATATTTGATACATTCATCAGTCCAACTGCATTAACAATAGTCCCCAAATCCCCACGTCTTATAATATGCTCATCATTTGCTCCATTGCAGGGTAACTGTGGATTCATTCTGAGTCACCTTCCATTTCAGGCTGCAGATGAGTTGGGCAATGTCTAGCTAAACCTCTGTCAATCATCATGTGAGAAAGGAAAGTAGTCAATCTTCAATTTGCAAATGACACAGCTTTTCCACTCACATTTCATTGATTAAAGCAGGTCATGTGACCAATCCTAATGCCATTAAGATAGAAGAGTGTAATTTTCTTCTGGGGAGCATATTTTGAAATTCTACTATCAGCTGTTAATGCTGGCTATGTGCTATACATTTACAACTATTAATTTGTAGATATGAATTTACATTTACAAATAGTTACAAATATTAATTTTAATCCTCACAATAATCTTAGAGTACAGGGATTTCTAACTCTGATTGGGGAGGACAAATGCTCAGCAATTTAATTATGCTTACACATTTTAGCAATGGAAGAGCTTAGGACTGGATCCAGATGTAGCTGACTAGATAGCTTGATGCTTACCAATAATCTGAGCTATATTCCCAATAATACACCCATGGTAATAAGTATTCTACTTAAGGGGAGCGAGGAGAGTCAGAAATCCCCCTTAGGTTCTTCAAAATCCATAAGTGAAGAATTTGGCTCACAAAATTATATATAATCTATAGTTTTCTAAACAAGGAAATTATTCTTGAAAAACATCTTTGATAAAAAAGCTATCATCACAGAAGGGAAATGATTGATGAGTTTCGTAATAGCAGCAGTATCATACACACTCCCACATTGCAGATTAATACAATGAAACGAGCTTCTCACCCATGTAACCAGTCTGGACACTGTGGTAGACTTGATTTTCCCTGGTGGATCAGGATTTCAGTTTCTCTCTACTGTGTTGCTTTACTCTCGCCAAGGATATTATTTATTCAGGAGAGGAGGAAATTGAAGGTCAAGAAAGGACATTTGCTTCTCATCCACCTTACCCTAGACCTGACAGCCATTGTTTCTACTTTTCCCTCCATTATCAAGAGCTAGTCACATGGCCCTGGGTAGAATGTCAGGGAAATGTGGTCTCTGTGCAACCGTTCTAGCAAAAATTTTGCCTGATGGAGGAGGGTTCATGAATGTTTGGTGAACTTCGGGTACATCTGCCACACAGATCATCCTCATGTTTATAAGGATACAAAATAGAGAGTGAATTAGTATCAAGAAGTGATACAAGTACATTTTAGTGCAGAAGTGTTCTGGTTTCTCTTCTCTAAATACAACTAATAAAATTAAATGTAACATAATTTTTGTCAAGAAATCTATTACATGGTTTTTCAGATGTTTTATTAGATATTTTTATGGATATAAAACTAATCATGATGAATTTTATGGCCTCAAAGGAATATAGCAGGCTTCTTGCATTTGAAGTAAAATTCAGAGACAGAGATAGTCTGTTTGGATCTTTGACCCAGCAGGTAGCTGGAGAGCCTCAGTCTTTTTACCTGCATAATGGAAATAATTATACCTGTCCCAGAAGGTTGTGTTGGGATAGTTGATATAAAGTCCTTTTAAATAAAAAGGAAATTAAAAGGGCTAAGTATTTACTGTCTCAATCTGTAATCCTTAGGAACTGGAATATGCAAGTATTGACAGAACCTGTTTTTTCATCATGAAATACAAATTTAAGGAAATCATCCAACTCCACTTCTATAATCATGGGAAAATATCCTGTAAAATGCTTGACTTCTAGAATTGAGTTGCTGTTTACTTTTCCAAGTTGCCCTAACTTCTTCAACCTCCCAGTTCTATGACTTCACCCAGAGTCAGGAAATCAAACCTTCCAGGACTGTGGGACTTGGTGCTCCATGTCCTAAGTTCAATGACTCCATGATTAAAATGAGGAGAGAATCTGAATGACCACAGCTTTCTTCAGAGGAAGGGAGCACTTTTCATTGAGTCTATTGTAAAGTTTCCTTTTACTTTCTCCAACAGGGCTTTTAAAACTTGCCTGATAGTAAAAGTTACCTACATTATGTACTCACCAAATGAAAGAATTTATCCAAACCTAGTTATCTTGCTGCTGCATGCATCTGAACCTCCTGCAAGGCTTCTTAAACAGATATTTCTGAGCCCCACCTCCAGATTCTCTTTGGTAGTGGGTCTGGGAGTCAGGGAGAGTGCTGAGAATTTACATTTCTGACAATTTCCAAGTGATGCTGGGAAACCACAGGACTTAAACCTGCTGGTCCAAATCAACCACAGATGCACAGCTAAAATTAAAAGCACTGTCCTAATGATTAAAGGCTCCCAGAGGGGATACTTGTTTTTAATTTTTTTTTTCTTTCAACACCTGGTCCTTGACTCTGGAATTTAGCCAAAAATGCTCTTGTAACTAACTGCTTCCCTATGGCTTTTCAGTGTGTCACCAGGAAGACTCTTTGAAATTTTAATTACCTTTAATCCCTCCTTCTGGTCCTTTACAGTTTGTCCCTCTTTTTCCCTGGCTACTTCACCTCTCCTGCTTGCTCTCCTGGCAGGGCCCAGAAGGTTACTTGGCCACTGCATTGAGAAGGGCAGGAGAAACAGGGCCTCCTGTTCTTGCTTCTCCTTTCTGCACGTACCTCCACCCCTACAACCTGTAGGACTGGACAAAATTATCTCTCTCTTCTGAAGTTCAATTTTCTCATCGGCAAAATAGAAGAACACCTTATGTGTTTATTATGAACAAGTAAAGGTGTTTAGTCCAAATAAGGAGCTCAGTGTATCTCCCCTATTGCATTTTCTTCTTGGGACCTAACTTTCCTCTGCTCTCCACAAACCCATCCTTCCATGGCCCACTCTTTGCTATTATCTTATTTCTTTCCCTGAACAGCTCTCTCAATCTTCAGGCTCTGAGTGTCTGACCATATGCCAGGTCCTCAGGTCTGCTCTTTCCACAGTACATTATTAAAATGGGCTCACAAGTCTGAGTCACAGTTCTACATGTTATTCCTTAGTAGACATTCCCAGTATTGCCAATACTCTCCTTTTTTTTTTTTTTTGTAGTAATACATTTTTGTCATAATCATGACGTCACTACCAAAAATAAAACACAAAACACAAATTTTGAATATCCCTACAGGAATGCTTATTTTCAAAACTTGAAAATCTGGCTGCTATATGATTAGGTTGTATAGTAAAATGGAATTAATAGGAATCCACTTACTAACAGTGGCATTGGGGATAAATGAACACCTACCTTTCAGTTCTCATTCTGGAACAGGTTTTGAACATGGAGTCCTTACTTTTTAGCAAGCAGAGCTGACCACACTGTATTGAAACCAGAAACTAATGCATCCAATCCTCTATGGAGTTTTAAGTGCAATTATACCCCAAATAACAACATTTTGGTTGGTGACAGGTTCTGTATATGATTGTGGTCCCATGAGATTATAATGGAGTAGAAAAATTCGTATTGCTTAGTTGTAGCCTTATAAAGTTGTAGTATAATGTATTTGTCCCATGTTTGCTGTGAGGCCAGTGTAAACAAACCTACTGTGCTTCTAGCTGTATGAAAATATAGCACATGTAATTACATTGCAGTATGATAATGAGAAACTGTGTTACTTGTCTGTATATTTTCTATACTGTAATTTTTATCATTGTGTTAGAGGATAGTTTTTCTATAAGAAAAATATGCCACGTTATAGCTGCAGCAGCTTCACATAGTTGGTGTTTACTGCGTCTCTTGATTTTTCTTAAGGGACCATGTGGAGTGATTGACGTATACAATCAAGGTTCGTATCTATAACTCACACAGTAACAAATTTGCCTAAGGACACATTTTCCAGAATGAGGTATTTTCTTAAAGTGAGGCAGGATTACTTCAATTGAATAAAACACTGCAAAATAGGGTTGTTATATTGTTCTTGAACTTTAGAGGGCAGTAAAGGAGCTATCTGAAAAGTCTACTTGACCAGGAAATTTTATTTTCTTTCCTAAATTATTTCTATAAAGCTCTTCATTGAAGAAAAAGAAGTGTGTTTTAACAGTTGCCTCTTTTTTAAATTCATGAGATTACCTCCTTTTGTGAAAAAAATTGCACTATACTGATTATTAACTTGTGAAGAAATCCCCCCTCCCAAAAAAAACTTAAAAAGGAAATGATAGACTATAGTAGAATAATATAGATTTTATTTAAGACTATTTTCTTGTTTATATGTGTTTTAGAAGACAGGCTTAAGGAACAAAAACACTTGGAGAATTATGACGATCTGCAGAGTGTGTTGAATGACTTGAGGCAAACTGACTTATGCACATGTACAAATTTCAAAGGCTTTAAGAATTTAGAATCACGCCAACAAAAAAGCAAAGGACTTTTTTTTACAGTTAGTCAAATTCACTTGATTAGATTTATCAGCAAATGAGTCTCACAACATCCAAATTTGGCCATCATTACAGTTTAAAAAAACAATTCAAAAATTAATTCCTAAGCACGGGATTACACTATATTTTGTCCAGTAAACTTTTCAGAGAGTGGCTGGTTAACCCTGGTAGGATCTCTCACAATCTGCTGGGGCAGGAGCTGTTCCTATTGATACCAACTTGGCATGTAGCAGGATCTCTTAGCATCTATGGGCAATACCCAAGGCTCATGGCTCATATTGCTTTCCTTTGTTAATATAACCAACTCATTGGCTTTAAGACTGTAACCTGCCCAAAACTGCAAACCCATTCAATGCACCAAAATGGAAGAGGGCTTCACAAATAGTTCCATTGCCATGGTCCCAAGGGTCCCAGCTGTGCACATTGTAGCACAGGATATATGAGCCACAAGGCAAACTGTGCGGTTCCAACAGCAGACCCAAATCTGGAAAAAGAGAAATTTTTCAAGTTGGAAAGACACTTCAAGCACTTTTATTTGTTTTTTGAAAATTGACTGTAGGAAACTATCTTCTCTCACTTAGTCTTCTTAAACAAATGCAGAAAAACATGCCTTGAATTTCTAACCATGTGCCCAGTGAGGCACTAACCTTGTTGCTGAAGTTACCAACTTTTAAGCAATAAAAATGAAAATATGGGAGAAAATTTTGTGTTAGTTTTTTTTTTTTAATTAAAACCTTGCCATGACATATTTCAGAGAATATTTTTATCTTTCTAAAAAGTTATAGAATCAAGGAAAGCAAGGTCATTTCTTTTTATTATTTTATTTATTTTGATACTGGAAATTGAACCCAAGGGTGCTTCATCCCCTGCCCTTTTCTTTTTGTTCTTTCCCTTTCTTTCTTTCTTTCTTTCTTTCTTTCTTTCTTTTTTTTGTTTTTTTCTTTCTTTCTTTCTTTCTTTCTTTCTTTCTTTCTTTGTTTTTTTCTTTGTTTTTTTCTTTTTTTTCTTTTTTTGTTTTTTTCTATTTTGAGAGAGGGTCTTGCTAAATTGCTGAGGTTGGCCTGGAATTTTCAATCCTCCTCCCTTAGCCTCCTGAATTCCTGAGATTAACAGGCCTGAGACATAGTGCCTGACTCATTTCCTTTGAATGTGAAGGGTAGCAAATATCATGATGGTGACTGATGTGTTGTCTATGCCACGGTTAGATGGATTTGCTTCACCTCTAATGATCAATTCCTGGATTGGACACTGACTGTAAAGTGAAGATGGACACATACTTGAAAAGATTCAGCTAGTTCTAGAATATGCCATCTTCTAGATATTACATAAGAGGCCCCAGTAGAAGTCTCCTGAGTCACCTGGAGCATTTCTGTGAGTCAGGTGGGGTTTCTAGAACACTATGGAAGCCATGCTTCCTGTCCTCACATTAAAACTGTGCTGAGCATGATTTAATCTCTTTGGCTGTCTCTTGCTCTCTATCTTTCTCTCATCTGCATTTTGAAGTGATTTCAAAATCTTTTAGGCCCACAGGTTATCACTGTGATAATTAATTATCATTGATCTTGCAGTGAAAATGTTAACTAATGGATGGTATTTGTTGATAAAATGCCAGATAGCAGATAATTAATTATAACAGCTCGTTTTGGTGAAAAACAAGTCCATCAGAATGAGGTTAATGATCAATTTGCCATCTGGCCTAGATTAGGGGGCCATTTGGGTCAGGGTTGAGTCACTGAGAGTTCCCTGAAGTGTCTTGGTGCAGATTCGATGGAGCCATTGCATTCTGTGGGCATTGTGGATAAGACCTTGAAGTTCAGTGTTTGTTGTTGGTAATTTGGCTGAAATGAGTCCTGAGGGATTTGGGGATGTTAGCAACCTGAACAAATGGGGACAGGAGAAAGCATTAGAAGTAGGAAGGACAAATCCCCAGGATAGTAGGAAGCATATGAGGCAGCCAAATGTACTTGAGTTTTGTAGAGAAAGGACAATAATGACTGGCAGAAGTGAGAGAATAGTTTTTTCACAGCAAAATTCCATCTGACAGCCAGAGGGTTAGAATTAGGAAGCAGCCCACCCCACTGCTTGTGTCCCAAAGAAGAGTGCCTGTTATCTATAGGTGCTAGACAAAATGAGGGGCCAAGTCAGCGGGTTTGATTTTGGAATGAGATTCAACTCCTACCTGGAGGACTGGAATACAAAGACCAGAATACAGAGCAAAGAGACAAGAATTATCATTTGTAGAGAGTGCCTACTATGTGCCAGGCATCTTATCATATTTATCCCATAGCTCTGAGAAATGGGTGTTTATGCCTGGTTTCCAGAATAGAAGACTGAGGAATAGACTAAGATAAGGCAGTCACATGTCACATATCTAGTAAATTCCAGAATAAGGTTTTATACTCAGGTCTCTCTGTATGCTGAGAATTTTCTACAACAACACAGCAAGCCAATGTGATGGGGGCAAGTGGAAAGAATGTATGGTCTCCACAACAGTGGACATTACCCTAGACACAGTGAACATAATTGAGCTCATAGACCGGGGTATTGGGTTAAATAATTCTTTTTGCACAGGTCAATAATTGATTAAGATAGGGAAAGGAATATGGTGGAAGAGGGACCTGGGGAAGAAAAGCATTCTTAATCCAGCTTTGTTCTGGAAGGGGGAGATTCCTGCACCTTCTGAAAAGGTCTACTGTGACTAGTGGATTAGCCATCAGTTTCTGATTTTATGCTATAGTAAAACTGAGTATAAGACCTATTTTGGGTCCTCTGAGTTCCTGGCCCATAGTAGGCATTCCATTCAATGCTTATGAATGGCTAAATAAATGGACACATTCTCCTGAAATAGCAGAAAGTAGAGATACTCTTCTTCTGCTTAGACCTGAGGTGACCATACTCACAGCAGGAGAGAAGATCTGGTATCGCCCCCGGTAGCTTTAAATAACAAACATTTTTTTTTTTTTTTTTCCAAATTGAATCTTCAGAGAGCTCTTAAGTGAAGGCATTTGACTACTTCACATTCTACAGCAAAATGTTTAATCACAGAAATTCCAAATACTCTTTTTTTTCCCCTAATGGTAGAAGGGTATCACTCACACTCCTTTTGTAAGAAATTGAGAAGTAAGATGGATTCCTTTAAAATATAATTAATAAATATAAATTCTGAGCAATTTGTCAGAAGATGAAAAAGGATTTGTCCCTGTGTCTTCTGTACCATTGTCTACCTGCCTATTTTCGTGCCAATACCATGCTGTTTTTATTACCATTGCTCTGTAGTATAGTTTAAGGTCTGGTATTGTGATACCTCTTGCTTTACTCTTCCTGCTAAGGGTTCCTTTGGTTATTCTGGGTCTCTTATTTTTCCTAATGATTTTCATGATCACTTTCTCTGTTTCTATGAGCTATGTCATTGGGCATTTAACTGGAATTGCATTGAATCTGTATGGTGCTTTGGGTAGTATGGTCATTTTGACAATATTAATTCTGCCTATCCAAGAACATGGGAGATCTTTCCATCTTCTAAGATTTTCTTTAATTTCTTTCTTCAGAGTTCTGTAGTTTTCATTGTAGAGGTCTTTCATCTCTTTCGTTAGATTGATTCCCAAGTATTTTATTTATTTATTTATTTATGTATTTATTTATTTATTTATTTATTTATTTATTTATTTATTTTTGAGGCTATTGTGAATGGGGTAGATTTCCTAATTCTCTTTCAGAGGATTCATCACTTATAAATAGAAATGCATTAGATATATGAGAGTTATGAGTTATATCCTACTACTTTTGTGAATTCATTTATTCATTCTAGAAGTTTTCTGGTGGAATTTTTTTCATCCTCTCAATATAGAATCATGTCCTTGGCAAATAGTAATAGTTTTGAGTTCTTCGTTTCCTATTCATATCCCTTTAATTTCTTTCATCTGTCTAACTGCTCTGGATAGAGTTTTACCACTCCTAGAAGTGGTGAAAGATGGCATCCCTATCTTCTTCCAGTTTTTAGAGAGAATGCTTTCAATTTTTCTCCATTTAGAATGATGTTTGGTTTGGCATAGATACCCTTTACAATACTGAGGTATGTTCCTACCATCCCTATTTTTTCTAGTGTTTTGAAAATGAAGGGGTGCTGTATGTTATCAAATGCTTTTTATGCAAACCCACATAAATACAGTTAGTACTTAGAGAGAAATCCATGTCCATATTATAAAAAGAAGATCTCAAATCAATAATATAACTTGCCAACTTCGAGAATTATACAAAGAAGAAAATAAATGCAAAATAAGAAGGAATAAAATAAAAATATTAGAAAAAATAGAGAATACAAAAGCAGGAGAAAATCAATGCAACCTTTTTCTTCAAAATTTTTTAATTAACCAACTTAATGAAGAAAAAAGAATGAAGACTATTTAATAAAATCAAGAATGAGAACAGAAACATCACTACTGATCTTACAGAAATAAAAACAGATTCCAAGGGATTGCTGTATCTGTATGTAACAAATTAGGTAGCCTAGATGACACAACAAATTCTTAGAAAAATTACTTATCTAAAGGAAATAGAACTTCTAAATAGACCTACATTAAGTAAAGAGTTTAGTTATGGACGATTTTAAAATTTCTAATTTTATCTTCACTGACATATTCTATCAAACATTTAAAGAATCTGAGAATTTTTTTTTTCAAAATCTTTCAAAAACTGAGGATGAGGGAATATTTCTCAACCTATTCTAGAAGCCAGCATTACACTGATATCAAAGTCAGGTGAAATTATCACAAGAAAAGAAAACTAGATCCTAATCTCTTATAAGTATAGGCATAAAATGTCTCAATAAAATACTAGCAGACATTTTATATCATAGGTGAACCCTGAAAAATGTTATATTAGGTGAAATAAAAGCAAAAAATCACATATTTTAGGATTCTATTTACACAAATGTCTAAAACAGGCAAATATGTAGAGACAGAAAGTACATTGGTAGTTTCCCAGGAATGCGGTATGAGGGTTGGCGAGAAAAGTAAATGATGGCTAATGGGAACAGGTTTGGGCAAAAGATGAAAAATGCTCTAAGTTTTATGATGGTGAATACTTACACAAAACATTTAATATACATGAATTTGATGGGTTATGAATTATGGCTCAATCAAGCTGTTAAAAATAAATTCTGAATATCCAATAAATTGCTTAGTAAATGAACTGCATAGTAGAGTGTGAATCAGAGCATGAACTCCTAAGGGAAAGGATTTAGATGTATTTATGTCTAGAAGTGAGACCATAGATCCTTTCATACTGCAGGGGTTCAATACTTTGTAGTAAGCAAACTGCTCCAACAACAGAACATCGATTTGTGGATCAGCTTACTGAAAAAGCTGTGGAAGAAAAGAGAAGACATCCAAGTCTACGTAGGAGAATCTGGGGGTCTTCATGCAGCCATTCACCTTGGAACTGAATTTTGAAGGGCAGAGAGAGTTGGCCCAGGCACATGAATGGGAAAAGGGCATAGCAAACAGATGAGCATCCTGGTAAAGGCTGGGAATAAAGAGCAGGTTGACTCAGTAAAGTAGCAGAGGGGAAATGTCACTTCTGAGTGCCTTTCCTGAATCACCTTTGAATCTTCATGTGTGTCTTTCTGTTCGGCATACAATCTATGTTTCCTAAAGATTGCATTGAGGAAGGACTTCTTAAATTATATGTGGCAAAGGTCATATTATTTTTTTTTTCTCATGTTGGAGATCAAACCCGGAGCCTCATGCATACTTGGCAAGAACTCTACCACTAAGCTACATCCCCAGTCCAGGGCCAGATTTGTTATTATTATTATTATTAATTTATTAATTTATTTATTTTCAATCTCTCATGAACTAATGCTTTTTAAAAACACAATAAAAATGAAAACTAGAAATATGAAATGAGAAATAGTAACACACAAGCCCATTTATGACACTTTTGCCAGCAATATCAAACAGCGATAGCATTTTCTAAATACTGGCTCTCCGATTTCTGTACTTTCCTCAATGTAAACAAGTAATAAATAATTTGTGAACTCATGCTGTTCCACAAACCATATTATCACTAGCAGGGATCTAAAGAACATATCCCAAAGGTGCCATGACAACCCAGGGGTTCAACATGTATGAGAAAGATTGGGTATTTTTATCTGCCTGACCTCCCTAAGGAGATGCATAACATATTGTCAAATTAAAGGCCATAAGAAAAATTGCAGCAAAAAAGCTGCAACTTCTAATGAAATGGTGTTTGGAGGGGCAACCTCTGGGAGGTAGCTAGGTAATTAGGTGGGGTTATGAAGATAAGACCCCCGTATTGGGATTAGTGTCCTTATAAGAGGAAGCAAGACTAAAGCTGTCTCCTTCCTTGCCAAGTGAGGACACAGAATAGGAGTCCATCTACAAGCAAGGAATACAGCCCATACTAAGAGACCAAATCAACCAGCACCTGATTTTACTGGTCAATATCCAAATTCATGAGAAATAAATTCCTGTTGCTTAAACCACCCATTGTGTGTTATTTTGATATGGCAACCCAAACCAACTAAGACAAGAAAGAATTATGTCTCTACATGCAGTGGAGACAGGTACCAGTGAGGCAGGTTTTTTTTTTTTTTTCCAGAAAGAGGTATTGCAATTAAGTAAGTTCACTCTGGAAAGATGCCTTTCTGGTAAAAACTAAAGACAAGAGAGTAAACTGTGCAGATGTGGGCTGTGTGGTAGGTAGTGATTAAGCAGAGACAGCAGTAGCTGCCTATGTCCTGGGGCAGGAGAATGCTTGCAACTTTGAGAAGAGCTAGGAGAGAGAATGATGGTGGGAAGAGAGGTGGGGAGGAAAGTTGGAAGGAAAAGTGGGGGTGACACATGCAAGGCTTTGTAGGCTTTTGAACCATTTGGGCTTTAATTTTGACTGTAAGCCAGGAAAGGTGGAACCAGAGGAATGATGCTGTCTGACTTGTGTTTGTACAGAACTATCCCGGCTCTTATGTAAAGAGGTTCAAGGGGATAGGACTATAAGCAAGGAGAACAGAGGGAAAGTTTCAGCAATAATTCAAACTTGAGATGAGCAAGACTCAGACTAGAAGAGAAGCAGCAGAGGTGGTGAGAGTGATTGGATTTTGGATACACCTTTCTGTTGGTTTTGACCAAATTAGCTCAGATTATAGAGTATGAGAGAAGACTATAATGATACTGAGGTGTTTAACCTCAGCAACATGAACTCATTGTCTAGGAAAGTGGGGGAAGTGAATGTCTACAGTAACCTGGACCAATGGCAGGCAGCATTGAGGACTTTCTTATTTTGTGATCTTGAACTTAGACCTATCAGAATCACTGTGTAATTTAAGTACACTTCAATTTTCCTCTAACACCTCTTGCAAATCATTCAAAATACTTTGTGAGGTACTTTGTTCTAGGTCACTGGTGGGAGATTTTAGGCATAGTCAAATTTACATCACAGGAATATCAACATGGCATCAGGATATATGTGAGTTTACCAGTAATAAAATGGAACCATCTTATTATCATATTAGGTTATAGGCTACTGAGACTTACAAGAATTAATGGACACAAATAGAGATTCTTTTGCTTCTGTATATGTTTGTCTGAGTTCAGAGATTTTCATGTTTGGGAAGTAATTCCTCTTCCCCATAGAGCAGTGAAGGAGTAAGGCCCAGCAGTCTTCTGTGTCACATGACTTTGGCATTTTCATTTGAAATTAACTGTGTTTGGGGACTGCCATATGCCAACCCAGCATACCCTAGCTTTTTCCATCTGCCCATTCTCTAGAAGAGATGGGTCTGCAGGAATTAGGGCTGCTGGCAGCTCCTGTAATTTTATCTGCACAAGTGAACTGATCTTGCATTATTTATACTTCTACTGCTTTCTAGTCCCGTCAGTCCCCAATATCTGATGAGCTTTCTTCAGAAGATGAAGTCATTTCTCATTGTTTTATGGGATTTCTTTACAAATGGAAAGGTTCAGACTATGAGGAATTAAGAGAGTGAAGGATGGTGAAGGATTATCTGCAAGCTTTGCTTACTGAGAATTGGGAACTAGAGAGTGATGTTTTACCTCATCTTGGAAAAAATCTGAAAATCAGAGCTGGCATGCTGAAAGGAATTAAACCTGGCAGGAAGGTAAAGAGAAAGGGCTGGCAAGCTGCCAACATGGAATTAAAAGAGATCATGGAACTGAGCCCAGTCCTCGTCAGGCTACTAGGGGCGGTCCAGGAGAAGGGACAGCAGATGACAAGTGATCATAAGCTGAGACCTGATTCATACCATGGGAAATGAAGATGGTAGCAAAGGGAGAAACCTAGACTCTACTAAATGAAAGATTCCTTTCATGAAGTAGACTGAGTATGATGGAAGGAGAGAGACTGGAAAAGTTGGGTACAATAGATGTGTTTTTTTCACATAACCAAAGAGAATGTGAGCAAAGGCTGCAAAAGATGATCAAATTCAGAATTTGACTCATTTGAAATGTTTCATCAGAGAAGATGTGAAAAAAAAAAAAAATCAGGACCACCTAGAGACCTGGGTAAACTGAAAGTGAAGCATGAAGTGGTATCGTTAAAGTTCTTATGGAACATATCTTGAGATCATTGGAAATCTGCAAATTCATGAATAACACCATAGTCCCATAAATGAATTAAATATATCTCTGTAAGGGAACAGCTGCTGCAGCTACGTGGGTATAATGAGAGAATGACCCAACACTAATCAAAGAACAGCAAATCTATGTGGGGCCACAGAGAGTGGATCAGGCTAGCTTTCCCCGCAAACAAGGGCCTTGCCAAGCAAAACCAGTTTTTCTTGGAAATTGATTCAAACATGTCCTAAGGACAACTCAAAACTGAAAGCAACGAATGTAATTTTTCCCTAGACCAGAAGTCTACTAAACTCCCTGATTAAAATTATTTGGATTTACAAAATGATATTTTTAAGACAAAAAATTAAATAAACTTTTCTTTTAGGAAAATTGACAAAGAAAACTCAATAATAGACAAATCACCATTATATATAATGTTTACTTGTCTGATCCTTGCCATAGATAGTAAATTAATTTTTAAATATTTATTTTAATGTGTTTTCAAGATTTTTGTAATGAACTCATCACATCTATGATCTCATATGTTATTGGCTCAAGACTTTAAAGAATAATTTGATTTAAAGAATTACACAGTAAGAAACTATATAGGTAGGGAGAAGACTGATATGATAATTAGGCTAAAGTGCTTGATATAGTTGTATTCATAAATATGAGTAAGAACTATTGTCTCAACATAGTGACACATAGTGTCTCTGCATTAAACTTGCTTAGACTGGTGAATGTGCAACTCAGTCCTGCTCTGACAGCATCCATGCAGTTGGTGAACTGCAAAGAATGAGGACTTCCAGGACAGATGGATCTTGATTTAAATGCTGGCTCTGCTCCCTTTTTTGCTGCATGGTTTTGGGAAACTACTTAACATCTCAGTGACTGACTGAGTTTCTTTGTCTGAGGGTAATACCATGTCAAGTGCTTAGCAGATGCTTTGCCCAGAAATTCTATCACTGTTATTGCCAATGTAAAAACAGGGTCAGTTTTCCTTCTCTCAGTGTTAATCAACAGATAAGGAGGCATTCAAAAGTCTAATGGATGATATGATAGAAGGAGAACAACATATAGAATTAGAATATCTGGATTTAATCTGCAGTGTCAAAGACTTCTCTATACTGAATGTGCAACTTAGCCCCCTCAGTTATTCTCTCTGAGCCATGTATAGAAAACCTTAAATATTAACAGCACTCAATTGTATACAATATATACAAGACAATGTCCATGAGACTATCACACATGGCCATATATAGTGAGAGGCACAGAGAGTAGGTGAGAGAAAGGAGGAAAGAAAGAAAAAAAGGGGATTATCGATTTGACAACTTGTCTAGATCCATAAAATCTTAATTCAATTCCTACCTTTAAAACTTTAGCTTCCTCATCTGTAAAATGGATGAAATGGAATTTTACATCACAGGGTTTTTCCAGTGAAACTATCTGTGTATCTATCTATCTATCTATCTATCTATCTATCTATCTATCTATCTATCTACATTTATCAATTGCATGAAATAAGTGCTTAGTGGATGCCTGTCACATTTTGTTTTCTGTCACAACCAATCCTTCTGTTGTGATCTAGTGAAGTGTGGTTGATTCTGGTGGATCCCAGATTCCTAGTACATTTGAGAAAGGAAAGGGAAGGTGAGTTTACAGAGTAACCATAGGTACTTTTGAAGATTGTGATGATCTGCACCCTGCAGAGTCATTGTCTAGATCCTATCTTCTCTAGGAACTGGTTTCTATTTCACAATGGTGGGCCCTCCAGAGCTTGGATAGGGTATGGGAGTTGATTAGGTCAGGAGTAGACACCTGACTCAAGCCGATTCTTTAAAATTCTCCTTTTCAGGAATCCCAAATTTGGGGAAAGATGAAATAGAGACAAATGAATCTGACTTAAATTAAGTGCTAGATAGAAAGTTTATTGTTGTGTATGCTAAGGTAAACAACTATCCCTGTTCGCCTAGAACTGAAGGATCTCTCAAAATGTGGGACTCTAAGTGCTAAAACTGAGACAAGGATGGTAAACTGGGTTTGTCATCCTCTGAGCAGCCCTCATCAGTGCCTTACCAGAAGACTGACTGTTCGGTTTGTCCTTGGATCCCCACCCCTATGTGCTTTTGATGAACTGCATCTGTAAGTTTAAGCTATACAGAATGGAACCAAAAGAAATTTTTAAAAATGATGCTGTATCCAGAATATCCTCAAGAAATGGGGGGAAGGAAATAATTGGTATAAAATAGAAAATGTTAACCCAAACTGTCAACCTTGAATGAAATTTTTTATTGGCCCTAATATTTGTGCTAGAAAACTACTGCTTAGTTGAGCTTGCAAAATGGATGCCTTTCCTAATGCTTTTTAATATTGAATGAATTATGTTGGTAAATTGAGAAGGATTATCTACTTACCCTGTTTGGAAAATTGACTCATTACCTCCGTTACAGAAAAGGATGAGGGTGTCTTAGCATCAGAAGCATTTTACCCTGAAGTCATAATGATGAATCAGGAATTCGATCAGGCTGTATCTCCAGTGAATTGAACTGTCAAATAATGTTAATAGAACCAAGTGAAGCCTCTCTCACGGCCTTCTCAAGTATTAGCATGCCTTGGAATCTCTTTGAGAGAAAGTTAAACACACAGTCTCCAGGGTTTTTCTCTCTAGGGTTACTGACTCCATAGGTCTAAAGTAGATACCCTGAATTGGCAGCTAGTAAAGTAACCCAGGTCCTTGCCACACAGCGGGTGATCGGGTCCAGCATCATTAGCTTTACTTGGGAGCTTTGAGAAGACTAAATCCTCAGGTTGCACCTTGGATCTACTGAATCAGAAGGGACTTTTGAGCATAATATAATGTTCCAGGTCCTGTGAGAGTCTGAGAGAATGGTCTATAGACCACACTGAAAAAAAAATATATTCTTGTATCTTCTGGGTCCACAATAGCAATAATGTTCTCTAGTACTTATCTTGTCCACATCATTATTCCTATGCTTTAATATGACCTAACATCCCTCAGAGTTCATTGTTTGCTTGTTTTTGTTTTTTGTTTTTTGTTTTTTTCAGATAAGAAAATGGAGGCTACAGACCAAAGTTCCCAATTTCAATAGGCAGTGAAAGACAGAACTGTGCTCTAAAGACAGGCAGTTTTATTTACAGTCTGGGTGCTTCACAGTCACACATACTGCTTGCCTGGCAGAGAGAAAGTTTCCTTGCTGAAAGGAGATGGGCCCGGCATTCAGTCAGCAGTGCAGGGAAGAAATTTTTTGCTACCTGAAATTTGACAGCTGTTACGCAGTTCTTACTCTGTTGCCCCTAAAGGGATGCCAAGTTCCTCTCTGGGGTTCCGAGTGGCCTCAGTCCTCTCACCTGTGCTGTGTCAATGATAGGTGACAGTCCCTCCCCTCCTGGCTTATGAGGCTTGAGTGAGCTCCCCAACTTGAAGAGCAGAGGGCAAGACTGATGTGAAGGGTTCCAGAGACTTTATGCTGCAGGTTCTTTGAATTTTGAGAAGCCTGGAGGGGACTCTCAGTTCCTGTGATCATTTGGTTCTCTGCAAAGACGTCATTAAATTGTGCCTCAGTTTCCTCACCTGTAACATGAGGTGAAAACCTTCTAAGATTTCTAGAGGAATGAAATGAGCTCATGGTGGCCTACTACCTCACCATATACTTGTTCCACGTAAAAGGTTCAATAGATGGCCTTTAGGTGCACATCCCTGCCCCATCCTGAATTTCAAGCCGTCATCCTCTTCCATGTGATTACAAAGTCTCAGCATTTGAAGGTTTCTCAGATGTTGTAAAATTTGTTCCCACTTCCCTCACCCCAGCTGCACATTTTACTGGACAGCTGACTCATATGTTACTGTGAGATTCATCTTTACTTCCTAAACAAGACCTTTCTTTGAGTCTAGTATTCCATAGTGACTGCCAGAGGCAGTAGAAAGAGTCACATCTGTGGCTAAAAGTTCCCTAAACTTTGGGCAGCCTGGAGTCTCTGACAATAATCTTTCTTGAATAAGAGATATGTATACTAATAAATATTAATCATAATAAGTACAAAAATATATGTTCCCTTTATTAAATAGTACAGCCTCTCTTTACATCAGTGATTTTTACAGAATTAACTCTTTTGAAAGGCTCTGTAAAAAATGAAATTTTTTTTTTTTTTCTGTCAGAGATAGAAGAAACTTTTGCTTTCTTCCCCTGCTCTGACTTCTTTGGAAAAACAGTTCTCTGTGCAGGACAAATCATAGTACTAATGATGACAATGATGATAATTTTAGCAGTTATAATGGTTACAGTAATGACAGCTGTCATTCACTATTTATCCTGTTTATTTTGTACTTAGTGTTGTTTTCAGTCTTTAAATGCTTCAGGAATCTGTCAAAACAAGCTTCTGAGGGACAAGCTGTCACTATAATCTCCTCTCAGGTTAAGTCACCCAAGATATAGTTGATAAACATGGAAGCCGGGTTGGGCATCCTGGTACCATAATGGCAGGGTCTAAACCCCTGAGTACCAAGCAGTGCCAACATCAGGGAACACTCAGTTCTTCCACCATTTACTCCCCAAGATCTCCTCTGTTGATAGGTTTTCATCTTCCATGTAGCTGGGTGTCGATGTTGGGACTCTTATCTAATTGTCAGAGGATGTCTGCAGGATTTAAGAGATCTAAGTCCCAGGCTACTAGTATCATTAGAACTCTTGCTTTCAGTTTTCTTTTAACAGTTTTCTTTTGGATTTGGGCATTCTCAGGCTTATTTTCTTCTTATATTGATGACTACAGATCCACTCCATGCCTAAATTTCCAGGGCTATCAATCAAGCCCTTGTGGCAGGCAAATTCTCCTTGCCAGCTTCTTGAAGGTTAAAGAAATGAGAAACTCTTCTGTTTGTGTGTTTGTTCTTAGGGTTTTTGTGTTTGTTTTTTTAACTGTCCAAATATGAGCCTCTTATTTCACTTAGCTTTGAGTCTGTGAGGAAGAACTGTCCTTTTCTTTACAGTGAGTTAGAATCCCCAACCATCTCAACTGTTCAGATACCCTACGAAATGTCCTCTTGCAATTTCCTTTTCCTTTCATCCTCACTTGACTTTGGGCCCAAAAATGGACTTGAAGCCTATTTGGTACATTGTTACCAGCACAAAGATGTTTTCACAATATTTCCTCACATGTCTTTCTGTGAAAATTACTGAGACCATCTTAAGGTAGTTTTGATTACTGTTACCACACCACTGATAGATTCAGTAACGCTCATTTGGTGACACTCATAGCTATGCAGCAGGACTTCATTAAGGAAGATTGCCTTTGTCATTGTGGGGTGGGGAAGGACTGTTTAGTTATTTTATTTTCTAAAATATGATGGCAGTAATTCCTAAATCTTATAAAGCATATTACAATTCAAAGGACATATACATGCTCTTGAGTCTTCAAATAATTGCAAAGTAAAAGTTATTATTTCTATTTTATAAATAAGGAAAATCAAGAAAGAAGAAATAACATAGGCAAATGAGTACACATAGGATACAAAACCAATTTTCTGGATTTAATCTCTTTATGCTACTCTATTTAGCAAGATCCTCTTTCAGTAGAGTATTTTCTGGGATATTAGGCCCCCATGCATGTTTAAGTCTGATTAGAGTGTACAAATGGCATAAAGCACTGTGTCTTAGCAGTGACATTTCACCTTATGCTGCTGCTATTCTAAGCCACAGAATGCCAGATGGGAAAGAGATCTTGCTACTCATTACTCAGGAAAGGCAATAACTACAGAGTGAAAACTAGCTTCAGGTTCAAAAGAACCACTTGCTGTTATCACAGGACTAAGAAAATTTCCCCATTGCCTGTGGGTAAGGCATTGAATTTCCATTATTCAAAAAATGTTTGAGTAGTTTTCAATGTATGAAAGACCTCTTTTATGCCACTGAAATTCACTATTATGCCATTTTTGCTCTGTGTTGAAAACCACACATTTGTCCCCATATCTGCAAGAAGACTATCTAAAGTTTAATGTTCGAAATTCTGACTATGGCAAATCACAGATTCTTCGATGACTTTGAAATAACCGTAAATGTTAATTGGCACATGACTGAATCTCAATAAAATATCTTCATGAAAAATAACTTCTATTTTGTGAAGCAATTAAAATTTCAAAGTTTCTTCACAGGCTTTTATTTGATTCTTATGATACTTCTAGGGGTAGGCAAGGGAAATGTTATTGAATTAATTTCATAGTTGATAAACTAAGGTAGAAATACATGAAGCAATTAGTCTGAATATTTTAAACTCTCAGGTGTTAGATTTGGGACACTAAGCAAGATTTTCTAAAATGAAATACTCTATAAGCTGCCTTTAAAATAATGCGGTGGGTTTCCTCTTCCTGTGTTTCTTTCTCCCGATCCTATTCCTCTTCCTCCTCTTCTTCTTCTTCCTTTTATTTCCTCTTCATCTTTTTTCATGTCAGAAAAAATGTCGAACATTAGGAAAAAATGCATTCGTTACTTATCTAAGAATATTTGCCAACAAAAATATCAGAAGGATATCTGTCTTTAATGTTGTGCTTTGAAATGGCTCTTGGTACTAGAGAATTAAAATGAAGGTTTGAGAGAATAGTTCAACTCCACCTCTTTTATTCCATAAAGATTACCATGCATTAGGTTGAAAATGAATTTAAAAGCAATGTTCATTCCCTTGCAAATGCTCATTTGTTACTGTGATATAATCAGAAGTGAATTTGAGAACTATTTATAAGAGATTTCCATGATCCATAGGTAAGAGTGATGATACTGTATGTAGGCTTAAATAATGAGGAAATGTTCTTTGAATACTTCTCATCTAGATTACACATTTTTAAAAATTTATTTCTATGGCGTCCTTTGTTTCTCACTAATCAGAATCATGACTTAGTGTTTTCATAGTTTAACTATTGTCTGTTTTCCCAATAAAGATTTAAAAAATAACTCTATGGTTTGAACTAAAGCTTGCTTAACTTTAAGTACCCTGCATAAATCCTGGCACTAGCTAGTTAAAATAATAGCTACAAAAAAGTTTAGGTGGATTAATGGATAGAGAGTTGGGTAGAGAGATAAAGGTATACAATGTAGAAGGATGGATGAGTGGATGAATTGAATAATGATATAGGAAAGTAAAATATTTATTTATTCCAAAAGAATTCTTAGCCTTTTTTATATACCAGTGTCACTATTGAAGGCACAGGGGATATGGCAGTGAAAATCAAACAAAAGTAGACAAAAATTGGCTGCTCTTATGGAGTTGAAAATCATAATAGGCAGGGTGACAGATAAATAACAAAATAAAGAAGTAAAAAAGAACGTTTATCAGCCTTTTATTTTAAAAATAAATGCATATCTTATGTAGACACAAATGGAAGAAATAAAGCAGAGGGATATAGAGAGCATGAGAGAATGCTGTGATTTCAAAGGAGTAGTCCTTCCTGTATTAGTTTCCTGTGACTGCTGTAACAAATTATTACCATGCCATCAGCCCAGAACTCCCAAATCTCATTATCTGCCTTGTCTAAATCCAGTATGAGTGACACTCTGGGTATGATCTATCTTGAGATTAAATTCTTCTCCATCTCTGAACCTGTGAAAATTAGAAAATAAGTTACCCATATGCAAATGGTGAAACAGATATAGAATAATAGTTTATAGGCATTCATATTCTAAAAGGGAAAATAACATGGAAGTAAGAAGTCACAAGCATGTCACAATTCACCCAGGTAAGTTCCATTAATTTGCAAGAACTTTATGTCTCAGGCTATGCCCTTTGAGGCTGATACTTCTGATTAGTGGGAGGGCACCTCTACCCTCTGAGGTGTGGATTCCGACCTCTAGGCCTACAGCATCCATTCAAATCATTTTTCTTCCCTGGAGGGTAGCACATATTTGTAGCAGAGTGGTCTTATCAGCCTGTGTTCTGCCAAACTTGTGAGACTTCAACAGCATTTTTTCATTTTACCCTTTCTCTGCCCTTTGAATCCAGGCTGGCCCAGATATATAACCTATTTAGATCATATACATATAGATATAGATTTAGACATAGATATAAATATAGATCTCTCACACACAAGCACATGCACACACACATATGACAAATGGAAATAGACGGGAGATTTATTTTAAGGAATTGGCTCACATGTTCTTTGAGCTGGCAAGTCCAAAGCCTCTAGGCAAGGCCAGTGGGCTGGAAATTCAGATGAGTTAACATTCAATCTTCAGCAGATTAAAAATAGGGATTGTTTCTATGTGAAATCCTGAGGAGAGTTCCTCCTTCTTTAGGGAACCCCAGCCTGATTGGAAGAGGCCCATCCATATTATCCACTGTACTTCAAGTCTGCTAATTAACACATCTTAAAAATACTCTCCCCACAATGTCCACACTTTTGTTTGACCCAGCAACAGGGAACTATTTTCTAGGTAGGTTTATGCATAAAATTAACTACCACACTGATACCTTCTCCCGGGATATGGGTGAAGGAGGAATCTATGCATTTATTTGTGGAAGTCTGTTCAGACAGAGGGAGGGGCAGGAGTACTCAGGCCTTTTAAGGGCATGTAAGATCTGTGGCTTTTGAGAGTAAGAAGCTAGTGGAGATGCTGCATAGGAGAAAATCCTGAGGACTCACCTAATCTTGTTCTAGCTGGAACAGATCAGCTGGGAGGTTATTTCTGTGGTATGGTGAGAGATTGGGGTTTGAACTAGGGAGATAGGGATGAAATGAATGTGAGTTTTCAGATATTGATACATTCTGATACAGTGACAACATGCTTTTTTGACATGGGTTGTGAATGAAAAAGAAGAAAACATGTCAAGCATGACTCTAAAGTATTTGACTTGAACAAAGTGATAAAAATGGGAAGAAGGGATTTACCCTCCTCATCTGAGGTTAGAAAGGCCAAATGGAATTGTTTTAGAGGAACTGTAAAGTACTTGGCTGTGGTCAGATTACATTTAGATATTCACAGATATCTAGGGCCTCTTAGACATTTAAGAGGATTTTGATATGAACTTTAGATGTCCAAAATAAAGATGAAAAATAGTGATCATATTTAAAGCTCTGAAAGTAGATAAGATCATCAAGAGAATTAGAAATGAAAGAAAAAGAACGAAGTAAAAGAACTGAGCCCTGAGACATTCCAGCAGTCGGAGGTGGGATAAATAACCATGAACCAGCAAAGAGGAGTAAGAACAGCTATTGGTGAGAATGGAAGAAAATTAGGTACTGGTGTCCTGGAAGGTAAAGGCGAAAATGAATTGCAAGAGAAGGCAGCATGTAGACAGGTCAGATGTTCCTGATATGCTAAGTAAGAGAGAGACTGAAACTTACCTCTTCTATTCAGCTGTGTAGCAGTCATTATCATCCTTGTGAAGAGTAGCTTCTGACTGGATGAATTCAGGAAGGAATATGAGAGACATGAGGGTTAATGTGGATTATCAACTTGATGGGGTCAAGGGATACCTTGGAAACTCCTAGGATCAAGAGACTTCTGGGTACATCTGTGCATTTATTTCAAGATGATTAGCATGTACAACAGCAAACTGAAGTCAGGGGGACCAGCCGAGAATGCAGACACCTCTGTCCAATAGCCTGGGAACCCTGATGGGATAAAAAGCAGAAGGAGAAAGTTGCACAGGATGCAGTTTGATTCATCTTGAGCTGGTGGATAGATTGTTGCTACCATCACCTGTGGACATCAGATTCCAGCTCCTTCACTCTTCATCAGAAACTAGGCTCTCACCTGCAGCTCTCTAAGGACCTTCCAGACCTTCAGCCTCAGGTGACAGCTGAATCATTGACCCCTCTTGTTCTGAGACTTCCATCTTCTTTGAGCAGAGTTTGGCTCCTCCCACTGTCCAGCCTCTGGACTATTTTAAACATAGCCATTTGGGACTATCCAACTTTGAACCTGTGAGCACATCTAATAAATCCCATTTATTGTCATACATGTACATATCCTGTTGATTCTGTTCCTGTAGATAACCCTAACTAATACAAGAGGAATTGGTATATCAAACTTAAGTAACTACTGAAAAACATAGGTATTGTCTGAAGTCCCAACTCTTCACCTAAGAATAGCTGATTTTTATAACCTCAATGGATAAAATCCATTAGGACTTCTGGTATTGATGGTGACATGAATCACTAATGCTGGGACAGGAGGATTTTGAAGAATCTTATTCTTTTTCCTCCTAGGGATCTTACAAGCCCTGGAAATAGGGTATCTACGCTAGCCCTCTCACTAGCAGAATCTGGAATTGAGGGCAGTATCGCAGAGGACAATGTCCTGATTACAGAAACAATGCAAAAAAACAAAGTGTGATAAAATTAATATTAAAACTAGAAATAAAATCTAAAAATTAAAAGCAAACCACAATAAAATACCCAATAAAAATATAACATAAATTGATAAGCAAGAAAAGTAGGTCTTGAGTATTTTAGTTTTGTCCAGTAGATGACATTTGCAAGTCTTAATGAAGTAAACTTATCAGTGAATTAGATATTCAGTAAATACTAAATCTTTCCCTAGAGCCTCAGATCTACTTCAAAATTCTTCCACAAATCCTTCATCTAGTGTATCTGACAAAATATTTGAAATTAGGAGAAATATGCAGTCAATTTGAAAGTAATCATAGAGAGACAACTGGTTACAATAGAAAGATAGAGTGAGGAAAATATCTAGTTAGGGCCCCTGATATTTTTCCATGGGTAAGAGAAAAATAAGATTCAGGGAGTTCATATAATTTGTTCAAACTCTGTGCTTTCTGAGTTTTGATGTATCCTTCTTCCAATCAGTTATGTTGTAGTGTATAGTCCTGTGAAAGATAAAGGGTCTAGTGAATGGAAAGGGGAAATTAAGAAAGGCATCATCAACAAGGGCAGATAGAAGCCCTTGGAGCAGTGAGAATATTCTAAATTTCATACTGAAGGGGCCAGACAGCTAAATCTGAAGGTTTGAGAAAGGGAAGAAAGGTTAAAACTGTGAGCAAGAAGATTGTCTGGACAGCCTTTGGAAATGATTAGGCATTTTGTGATGTAAAACAGTGTTGGAAGTCCTTGGAAAAATATTTTACATTCATTGATTTGGGGGAGGTATTTTTCCAATATGACAGAAATTGCTGCATATTCTAAGAATTAGGCTCCTTGTTGTGATTTGTTTTGCTTTGTTTCAGAGTGGTCATGCAATTCAGTTATGCGCCTGCCAGTAGCTCAAGCCCAATCATTTCATTTGGCTTAGCACAATTTTCACAATATAGAAATAATTTGAAATTTATTCAAGTTGATAAAGATGTATGATCTCATCACGTTAATTATTAACAAAGAAAAAAATGAAAGTGTGATATTGTTTAAATAGCAGATGTGTTAATACAGAGTAATTATGTTGACTGAAAATGAACAGCTCCACCAGGCAGACTCCCAATTTTTTCCCCCAACAGTGTCAACACTGAATGTCTTTTAATATACTGGAAAATTACTAGGCAGATTTGAAATAACAAAGCAATCACTGTAGGTTTTGTTTAAGATTCCTTTAGAGAATAGGACAAATAACATGATTATAGTGATTTGAACCGTTAGAGTTTTATAGCTGCTCACTTAGAAAAACAATCTTCCAATTAGTTGACAATTGATAGCTTCTGATACTTCCTGAAATGGCTTCTGAATTCCAAGTATTGATCTGTATTTCTATGCAGTAGGTTACCTGAGAGAAGGTTATTCTCATTATAGTGAACACACGTTAAAGTTACACTTACAAATATACATGTTGGATAAATTTATGACCCAAACGGATTACTGATATAAAAATGTGTTTCACTTATGCTGTTAAGAATATTGCAATAATATTATACTGGATGTTGGTGAATTTAGGAGGTTTTATTTTCTTTCCCTTGCCTTAGCAAGTGTTCTGAATTTAATGTTTTCATTTTTATTTATAATTGAGGCAGAAACTAAGCAAGTTCAGTGGGTTCTCAAAGCTGAGTGTTTGAGAAGCCTGGTCTTCTATGTGATTTCTAAGGTAAGGTATGTGAAAAAAAGATTCACAGATATTCACTTATAAAACAAATCAACTGTGAGCAGATACCCTGCTAACAGATGTATTAGATAAGATCTTTCTCTGTAACAGGAAAACAAACTAGCAGTGTCTTGAAAAGATAAGGTTTACGTTCCATACATTCCAAGAAATTTGGAGGTAGATAATCATGTTTTGATTTTGCATATCAACCACATCAGAGCCATGATTTGATCACTCTTGTCAGCATCATTTGCTCCTGCTTCCAAGATGGCTGTGTCAATTGCAGGCATAACATCCACACTCAAGGCAAGAAGGGAAAAGGAAGATGCCAACCCTGACCATGACCCTTCCATTCATTAGAAAGTACTAACTTTATCAATGGTCAGTTTATTTTTCATTGGCCAGGAAGGTACCTTATGGACATTTTAATTTACAAGGTGGTCTGGAAAGATGTGTCACTTTCATAGCATTTTGATGGAACCAGTCCAGGAAGAAAGATTGGGAATGGACACTGTTACATTAGTCACTCAAGCATACCTGAAGTAATTAGTGACTTAGGTGGAAAGGCTCCCATACTCCAGGTTCCTTGGTTGGCCTAAACTTAATGGTTTAACATTCCCTTAGAATATAGGAGGGATTTACTACCTCAAATATCCACGAATGATATTTTATGGGGATATGCATGACCATGGCCTTGAAATAGTAACCCACATTTCCACAAGACCCAGGAGACATGCGGGTGGAGGACAGGCTGGGTGCAGACTCCCCTCTACTTACTCCTTTCCTGCTTTTTGATCATTTGTTGTGTTCATTACCATAATTTGACTCAATTTCCCAAAGCCATATTTTTTTAAAGTAATATTCCTTAACCTATAGTCTCAAATGCATGTTTATATTAGCATATTTAACATAATAATGTGAAACATCTATAATTAATAAAATTACCATGCAAATGATCTTTAACTTGAATTCATTTGATTTACTTATTTATTTATTTTATATTATTTATTTAATGTTCACATTAATTTAAATATCTGCTTTCTGATATTTTATTAATAGTTTATGGTTACCTTTCTCAGTTTTTACATATAACCATCTTGGTTCTTTATGAAAATTCCCTTCTGATATTTTCATTTTTATTTATTTATTAAATTTTTTTTTTTATTATAAACAAATGGTATACGACTTGTTTCTCTGGTTGTACATGAAGTAGAGGTGTACCTTTTGTGTAATCATACATTTACATAGGGTAATGATGTTTGATTCATTCTGTTAATTTTCCTCCCCCAACCCTCCCACCCCTCTTTTTCCTCTATATAGTCCCTCCTTCCTCCATTCTTGCCCCCCTCCCACACCCCATTATGTATCATCAACTGCTTATAAGTGAGATGATTCATCCTTTGGTTTTTTTGGGATTGCCTTATCTCTTAGCATGATATTCTCCAACTACATCCATTTGCCTGCAAATGCCATTATTTTATTCTTCTTTATGGCTGAGTAATATTCCATTGTATATATTAACCACAGTTTCTTTATCCATTCATCAATTGAAGGGCATCTAGGTTGGTTCCACAATCTGGCTATTGTGAATTGAGCAGCTATGAACATTGATGTGACTGCATCACTGTAGTATGCTGATTTTAAGTCCTTTGGGTACAGGCCAAGGAGTGGGATAGTTGGGTCAAATGGTGGTTCCATTCCAGGTTTTCTAAGGAATCTCCACACTGCTTTCCAGAGTGGCTGCACTAATTTGCAACCCCACCAGCAATGTATGAGTGTACCTTTTTCCCCACATCCTCACCAACACCTATTGTTGCTTGTATTCTTGATAATCGCCATTCTAATTGGTGTGAGATGGAATCTTAGGGTAGTTTCGGTTTGCATTTCTCTTATTACTAGAGATGTTGGACATTTCTTCATATATCTGTTGATTGCTTATGATCTTCTTCTGTGAAGTGTCTGTTCATTTCCTTAGCCCATTTGTTGATTGGGTTATTTGTATTCTTGTTGTAAAGTTTTTTGAGTTCTTTATAGATTCTGGAGATTAATGCTCTATCTGAAGTATGAGTGGCAAAGATTTTCTCCCACTCTGTAGGTTCGTTCTCTCTTCACATTGCTGATAGTTTCCTTTGCTGAGAGAAAGCTTTTTAGTTTGAATCTATCCCAGTTATTGATTCTTGCTTTTATTTCTTATTTATTTCATTGAAACATAATTGTACACAGACCAGCTAACTTATATTTACAACAGCTAGTTGTTCTAGAAAAAGAACCCTAAGAAAACAGACATATCTGAGTCATATTTCCCCACATGAAAAATTATTACAGTAACATATTTACTATTTAAATGCTTTAGCAAAATGACAAAATTCACTGTCTTAAGTTTCAAAAACATCATATATCATTATGAAACATATTGCATAAGCTTACTAATTCTACATAACTTTATTAAACCATAGCAAATTACATAAAATTGCATTCAGTATCATCAGAAAACTTTAGCCCTAGGAAAAATAGTTCCTTCACTAACACCAAAATGGCCTTATCATGTCTTTTCCCTGGCCATTAGTTGAGCTTCAAGGTGTGTGTAACTCATTATGAACAGGTTGTCTTGAGTGAGTGGGACAAGGATAAGCGGATGTGTAAGATTGAGGAACTTTGCGATTAGGTGAAAACAGACTTTAAAAATATTTGACAAGGCACATGGATCATTTCAAATGCAGAACACTTCATTATCTAAACAAGATTCATGGAGTTAATTGCTGAGGAACTAGGTTAACATGTATGAACTAAAATAACTCGGACATTAGATTTAAATCTGAGTTCTCCTGTAGATCAGTAGTCAAAAAACCAGCTTCCCACATAGGCCACTTATAAATTAAAGACATAACAGCTTAAGTTTCATTACCTTCATGCTGACGAATTACTCTAGCAATTGCAGTATTTTATTAGAAAAGTAGTTTAAAAGTATGGGAAAGTTTTTGGAGATAGACACACACACACACACACACACACACATACACACACTCATATATATGAAAGTTTTTTGGCACATATATATACATATTCACACACTCATATATTCATATATATGAATTAGGATTTTTTTGCTATTTGACTTAGCAACCCTGTCACTTAAGTATTTAGTTAAGTCACTTTGGAAGATCATGATACTGTTTTTTACATATTTCAGTTCACACTCTGAAAACTCTGGAAACACTTCTATTAACACATCAAAGGAATTTAGATAACAGAAGTTGTATCCAAGAGCATCCAAAATTACTGGGTCCAAGGCTGTGAATTTATAATGATGTTTGCTTTGCTGAAATCTTAAAGGTCCAACAAACCTGCCTCAGGGAAAATAGGGTGCTGAGAGGAAAGGCAACTGAAAGATGAACCCAAGGCTCCAGAACACTCGCTCTTGAAGTACTGTAGATATCCCCGAACTGTTTTGTTATTTATTATATAGCCTAACTTCTGTAAATATTTGGCTGAAGAAAGTACATCATACTTTAATTTTTTGTTGTTAAACAAAAGCTATGTAAGGGAATACGGATATATTTTTAAAAAGTAACAAAGAGAGGAGGCCTGAGAACCATGTAGTGAGAGGGACAAGGAAACAGCCTTTCTTGGCAATGTTAGAAGACAGCATCTGAAGGAGAAGATTTGAGGATCCATCAAGTGTTGACCGAGCATTCCCAGTACTGAGCACGTTAATACGTCCAGGGGAGGAGTCAGTGAGTAATTTATCATCTTGGCGTGGGAATGGGTCTTTCGATGTGGTAGGAAAAGTTTGTACTTCTGGAAAACGTGGATCTCTATTCCAACACTCCTGAAAATCTAAGGCCACGATCATTTTACTCTTAGAACTTAATTTGACTTGTCATCTTGTCAAGTACTGGAGTTCCAGAGAAAATGTGGTCTGTTACCATGCCCTGAAAGAACCCAGGAACTAGTGGTAGTAATCTGAGTAGTAAACCAGCTAACATGTACCACATTATTTTTCAGGGGCAGGCAATGTTCTGAGCACTTTTAAAGAGTTATTTTAATTTTTGTTAATTTTCGTGACAGTCCTGTTAGGTCCATGATATCTTTATTCCCATTTTGCAAGTAAAGAAGTGAGAGAGGGAGGTACTATAACTCGTCCCATGTCACACAGGTAAGGAGCACAGAGATAGATTTGGAGCTTAATTCTCAACATGCTAGAACCTGGGCCCTGGACTGTTTCACTCTGTGACCTTCTCTGAGTCAAGGAGATGTGGAGGGAGGACATCTGGAGTGGGTTTGTGAATGCACATGGAAAACAATAGCACTCTGTGCAACTGTTAGTTGTCTTCACATCAAGGAAGGTTGATAACTCAGAGTCTAATCTGAATAGGAACTAAATAGAACACTGGAACTAAATGTGCACAAATCTGTACAGACGACAGTAAAGTGTGATATTGTTACCTAGGACTGTCTCAGGTGTGTAGAGCACAGGTAACTCCATCAAGCCTCCTGTGCCTTCATCCAGAGCCCCTTCTGGATTCAATGTTGGTAGGAAAGCGAGGAAAGGTTGGGGATCCTGGAGGCCCTGACTACCTTATCTCTGCCTCAGCAGACAGCAAGATAATCAAAATGTAGATGCATGGGATTTTCTAGACACTGGACTTTCCTGCCCTGTGGAAAAACTAGTACTGGACTCAGGAATAAGATGATGAATTCCCTTTTTGAGCCAGAAAATGAACATTTTCAGTGGAGAAAATGGTTTCACTCCCGTTCCAGAATTAAACCAGCCTGACACTGGCGAGGTGTAACAGTAGAGAGGTGTCCGTCCTTTCCATCTCTGCTCAAGCCCAGATTGTGTTCAGCTATTGTGTCTAAAATCTGTTCTGTTCAAAGCATATTTGCAGAGACCACATTTGTAAATAAAAGCAGATTCAAGTAATCTAAAGGTCAGGGGGAAGCTTAAATATAAGCCGTGTTAAGTACAGCATCCAACAGAACACATCCTCAGTAATAAGGTGCCTGCAAACATTCTGAGGTTAGGAATTGGTTTTAATTCAGTTAGTGAGGGAGAAAAAAAATCTTGTAGGGATTTATAATTTTGGTGTACCTCCTAGCTTCTAGAAAATGTGCCCTTTATTAAGAACATGAAAATAGACATTTCAGAAATTTGTTATCCAGTGTCACTCCTCAATTAACTTCTATTCATTCAGCCAGCAAGAATCAGTGTTCAGCTGGTTAAAAAAATATGAGGCTTCCTTTTCTGTTCCCTCTGCTGTTATTGATATTGTTAATCATTTTAATTAGTGGCCTCCCATGATTCCAATCAAGCCCAATTAGACTCAAACCCGATAAACAAAGAAGAGGTGGAAACAGCAGCTCAGAACATGGATTAATCTCACTAGTACAAAATGGAAGTAACTGCATTTTAAATTGCTTCCATTCACCTTTGACCGAGGCAATGCCAGTGACCACAGTAGCCTCTGGCTGCTTATCTAAGATGCCATCCTTAGTTAGGTCTTTTACTGACCTTCACGTGCTCTCTGAGTTCATTCACTTGTCTTCATATCGTCGCTCTCCTGCTCTGCTGTATATTTTTCCACACTAGCTAACAATATAATTTAAATTTCTTGAATGTCCCCTTTCCTTCCCTGCTTCTTTCTTTGTATTTCCCTGCCTTTTTCTGCCCCGTGAAAGGCCTTTGGGAAAGAACAGTCCCCATTCTCAATGATGTTATGGAAGTTCAGTGCATAGGTTATCAGACAACCACTTGGATACCTAGCCTGGATATTGTGCTAAATTATCTGACAAGACATATTTCATTTAATTTTCTCAATAGTTCTATGAAGCACTCACTTTTATTAGACCCATTGTACAGATGAGGAAACTGAGGCACTGATATAAGTAACATTCTTAAGATAACTTAGCTAGAAAGAGTTCAACATAGGATTTTTTATTTTTTATTTTTGGTACCAGGAATTGAACTCAGGGACACTCAACCACTGAGACACATTCCCAGCCCTATTTTGTATTTTACTTGGAGACAGGGTCTCACTGAGTTAATTAAGTGCCTCGCTTTTACTGAGGCCAGCTTTGAACTCCCAATCTTCCTGCCTCAGCCTCCTGAGCTGCTGGGGTTATAGGCATGCACCATGGCTCCTGGCTCAACGTAGGATTTTAACTCAGTTCTATGTGATCCCAGAGTTCCAGCACTTAGGTTTTTTTTTTTTTAATTAATTAATTTATTTTTTATTTATTTTTTTTATGTGATGCTGCTCTTTCACTTAGAAACAGAATTAGTTTAGTCTCCTAGATACAAAAATGTCCAAACCCTTAAACTTCACCATTAATATTTCTTAGAATGGCTTTGATTAATAATAATGCTTTTAAAATGAGAGTCGCATTGCCTTATCCAACCCTCCTACATTTCTTTGATGATAGTTGCCAAAAAACATAGTTCAGACATCTTTCAGGTAAACAAAAAGTTGTATCAGTATTCCTAGCTCTACCCAGTGGATTCATAGCTTTGGAACTATTCAATTGTAACATAGATGTCTCGTAACTGAAGATCTCATGCTCTCCATTTTAAAGCTATGACATAGAAGAACATGAAATCAGCCCCTGGATTTGATTCATGGTTTCTATCTCAGATGACTGTGATATTGCAGGCAAGTTTCTCACTGTGTATGAGCTGAGTGCCTAGAATATGGATAGTGATAAAGAAAAAAATGAATGGAACCAAGAAAATGGAAATTTTAAATTCTGCCTGTTAGTACTATGAAAATTCATCGAAATGTAGATTTAAATATGTCTAGCATGCAACTGTTTCTTAGTGAGAATATTAATGTTGTAATTTATTTTTCTTGCCTCATATGTAAATCAGCTGATAATCACTCTATATGGAAGCGAGTAGATAGTGGGTTTCAATTATAAGGAATATCTGGAGAATGTGAAAGCTAATAGAAAATATCCAAACAAAGGGACTCAGATTTGGAAGGCAGTTGGGTATAGTAATGCATTAACTTGGTTACTAAAGGTAGAAGAGAAGATTTGGTCATGAATGGAAAGAGCAAAGAATTTAAGTCAGGAAGTGCTGCCTTACCTGAAGCATGTGTCTCAGTCAACTATTGACACAATAATGCTGAGAAACAACTCCAAAATGCAGTGTGCTTTCAAAAGTACTTATTCTACACTCATTTTGTTCAACCTGAGATGGGATGAGCTATGTATCTGCTTCACATTGTGGGTCAGTGAGGGTTGGCTAAAAATAGGGGTACAGTAGAGTCCTGCTCCATGCATTTTTATTCTGGGGCCCAGATGGATCATCCTTAGAGAATATCCGTTTCATAGCAGATCCCTGACCCATTGCAGAGAAAACTGACTTACATAGCACATTTCAAGCTTTTGTTTGCATCATGTTTAGTAGCTTGTTGACCAGAACAAGTCACATGGTTCATACATGGAATGACACTCCTCTTACCATCAGCTAATAATATGGATATGCAATTTTATGATGGGGGAAAAATTGGGATCAGTAATTGAAATCTATAAAATTGAGGTGACAGGAATAATTAAAAATGCTGAATCTTCGAGCTATTGATCTAGAGATTCTGCTGCCCTTTCTGCAAAAATCCTTGTTCCACAATTTAGACCTGATCTGAAACTTGGGATAGGACTGAAAGATATCTACTGTGGGAAGAGAATGATGATCATTCTAGTAAGAGAATAATTCAGCTCATTTATGAACCACAGCTGACTGTGGTTCAGTGATATTTCTGAGTCCATGTAACCTTTTATTTATGACTGCCACTCTTAAATGCTTTGCTTTGCACTGTGAGTTTTATATGTTTGTCTTTAATCAAGGGTGCTGGTAATATTGGTGAAGCTATTGTTTGTACATCAATTTGCCTTTCTAAATTTTTCCTCCAGGAAATTCTTGCTAGCATTTCACTTTCCATGTATTAAACACCATTTATAAACACAGTGCAAAAAATTTGGTTGTTTCATCGTTGGTCCTGGTCTTTTCCCACATGACTAATTTGAACACTGATAATAAAATTGCAGTAAGATGAATGTTCTTGTCTTGCTTTTATAAATATATGCACCCATTAGGACTGTTGAATATCATAATTTCTGTTACACAGTTAAGATACATATCTTCCCCCAAATCAATGTAAGTGGAATTGAATCTAATTTCTAAGTACCTTAAGGATACCGATTATGCCTTGTGAAGTCAAGGTTCTTTCTTATAGTTAACGAATGAGGAGCAACTTGTGCTGTTTTATTGGGAACTTTTACTGGATCTAGGGAGAAATGAGTGTGATTATTCATTGTGCAGTTTGAGCCTAATCTAGACTTCTCCTGACTTTGCTTAGAGTATGCAGTCTCTCATGGCATAACACCTTATGTAGTTTTCTCAGTAAAAAAATTAGGGCATTCTCCCAATCTCCAAATGTCTGAGTGCCAGTAAGATTTTAGCTGCCTATTTCTATTACAGCCCTTTAGAATGTTTTCTAATATTCTGATATTTCTAATCCCTAGTGCCATTAGGGAAGCAATATGGCAAGCACATGTCATTTACTCATATGCCCTCCCACACCTGACATGGTACTAATCAAGTACATTTTATTAAATGACTAATTGTTATGGTTTTGGTGTACCACGGAACTGCAATCATGACTTCAAACACTTCACATGGTTTTCCTTTAAAATGTTCCGTTGCATCTGTTTGTTATTACATTAGTTCGTGGGCACTAGTAGCTATAGTTCAGTCTTTAATAATTTTAGTCAAATGCTGTATACCCATACCATGTATTGTTTCATCTTTTAATTGGATTCCTATATAAGATATCCCCCTATAATTTCTTGGGTTTTTCAATTCTGTGTCACTCTAGTGTTAATGAACATTCTGTACTGTTCTGATAAATTGTTGCTCTTAACTGGATATTATCTGAGATACATACAGCACATAATCTATTAAAAAATCTTCTCTCCTGGAATCAGTTCTGAATTTCTGTGTGTGCAGACATAATCTGCTGCCATTTTATGAGTGCCTTCATTATTATTGTATGGTATGCACCCATTCAGAACATTCAGTCTGGAAAGGGTCAAATCAAAGCAAACCAAAACTATGGTTAATACTATGGAGCTTATAAATATAATTAGTTTGCACATGTCATTTTTAAATTCATATATATATATATATTTTTACTTTGCTCTGTAGTGGTTGGAATGTTCTGAACACAAACTCTCTTCTCTCTTGCATTCATTTAGAATTTCTTTTGGTTCTTCAGTCTTAACTTTTCCCTGAATTTTTCATGGTCCTCTTTGATATTTTCTGCATTTTCTTACGTATGGTTCTATATTCTTCACCGTTCCTTCCTTTGAATTTATCAGGTGCCTTGGATCATCTGGTCCATTCCTCTTAAATTCAATATATTTTATTGAAGAAATGCTTGTGGCGAGTTGACAATAATCTTCCTTGTTCCCCATATTTACTTATTATCTGAGGTTATTCTTATAAGAAATGAACACCAGAAGCACATTCCATTCCATTTTTTTTTACATTGCTTTGATGCATTATTTGAAATTCTTCTGTAAATAATGTCTTACATCAATGCCTTTCTTTTGAAGGTTTTTGAATTTATTTGGAACAGTGTGACCGTTTTTATCTTTGGCACCACACTCATATTTCATGATGCAATTTAGAAGAAGTACAACACAGTGAAAGAACTGGATTTATGAGTTCTGAGCTTTGTATCATGGGTCAGCAACTTAACCACCTATATAAACTTGGGCAAGTCCGTAAACCTCTCTGAGTCCCAGATTCATCACGTGGAAATCTTTTGATAGTATCCATAGCATCTTTAACCCTTATAGGCTATTGGAATGATTGAAGATAAACAAAATAAAAACACCTTATACCTAGCACACCCTTCATAAATGATGACTGATAATGCTGACATCTACTTGAATATATTTAAAAACTAGTTTTTGAATTATTACCCATAAAATGAATCAGTGGATGTAGCTGAGACTTCTTCCATCACTCCAGCATCACTGTGATGTGTTGATGTGGGTACATGTCATCTTCCCTGAAGGCAACTGACTTACACTGTGTAAGATCTCTTTCACTGCTAATAGGATTTTTGTTGTTTTGAGGAGTAGGATTTTGTTTGTTTTGGTACCAGGAATTGAACCCAAGAGGAATTTACCACTAAACTTCATCCCCAGTCCTTTCTATTTTTTTTTTTAATTATTTTTAGACAAGGTCTCACTAAATTTCTGAGGAATTCACTAAGTTTTTGGGACTGTCCTTGAACTTGCAATCCTCCTGTCTCAGCCTCCAGAGTCTCTAGGATTATAGGTATGCACCGTCACTCCTGGATCCTAATAGGATATTGTTGATGACATTGTTCCTATCAAATTCCTTTCTAATCTTCCTTTTTAAGAAAAATCATTCTGCAAAACTGTTACTACTTTGTAGTTTTTTTTTTTTTTGTAATTCATTAAAACATATGCTAGTTAATATAAAACAGGATGCACAAGTAGGCTACTATTTGTAGTGAATCATTTAATGTTTTAGTTTGCTCATACAAAAGGTATGCCAATAGGGAAATGAATTGTGCTAGGTATATACAACTGTACTAGACAAACAGGATTATACTAGATAAGTACAAACCTAATTCGTGTGAAGAGGAGAGAAAGCACATTAATTCTATTAATACTTACTGAGAATATATGGTCTGCAAGATCCTGTCTTAGTGTTGTAATTGGTTCCAAAGTGGTTCAGGTCTATCCAGAATCATTATTATCATGATTTTGTCAGTGTAGAATTATTTTGAAAAGGAAGTTCTTTGCTTAATCTTCATAGTAACTTATGAAGAAGGATGGGTATTCAGTACGTACTAGATTTAGTTAAAAGAAAGATCAGAATTGGAAAGGTTTAATTAATATTACTTTGGAGGTAATTAGATTGGAAGGGAATTTAGGGACATTTATTTGGCAAGAGTAAATGATCACTTATTTAGAAAAAATGTGTTATAAAACAAGTTTTCTACCCAGTTTGAGAAATATGTAAGTTAACTTGCAGAATTTTAAACTATCAGAACAAAATAGTCACTAGCTAATTGCATATTAAAGCAAAAATGAGATACTACTAAAGACCTTATTAGAAGGCCAAAATACAGAATATTGATAACATCAAGTACTGGTAAAGATGTGGAACAAGAGGAACGAACTCTCAGTCATTGCTGGTATGAATACAAAAACAATACAGCCACTTTGGAAGATATTTAGCTGATACACAAAAACAAACTTTTTTTTTTTTTTTTTTAACCATTAAATCCAGCACTCACACTCCTTGGCATTTATTCAATGGAGTTTAAACTCATTCACACAAAAACCTACATGTGTGTTTTATTCATATTTGTAGAACTTAACACAATTGTCCTTCAGTATTGAATGGATAATCTGTAGCATATCCAGACAATGGAATATTATTCAGCACTAAAAATAAATGAGCTATCAATCTATGAGAAGTGAAGGAACTTTAAATGTATATTACTAAGTGAGAAGCAAATCTGAAAAGACTATTTACAGTATGAATCCAGCTTCATGACCTTCGGGAAAAAAACAAAACTATGGAAACAGTAATAAATATTAATGATTGCCAGTGGGGGATGGCAAGGGAGGAATGAATAGGTGGAGAATGAAAGATTTTTAGGGCAGTGAACTATTCTGTTTGATGTCTCAGTGGTGGACTCATGTCATACCACATTTGTCAAGACCCATAAAGCGTTCAGACCCAAGAGTGGACTCTTGTACAAATTGTGATAACGATGTACTAATTTAAGGGCATAGATTGTAACAAATGTTCTGTTATGGTGCAGGAATTTGATGGGGGATGTTGTGCATGTGAGGGGTGGTCAGGAAGCATATGGGTACTTTCCATTCCCATTTGCTGTGAACCTAAAATTGCTCCCCCAAAAAAGTGAAATAAAAATTAAATAAATATGTTGACCTTTTAGAAATGATTCTAGTAGTTCCTCCTTATTTTAGAGGTTCAGATGAGCTTAAATTCATGCTAGAAAATAAGCACCTTTATTCTACCACTTCTCCCAGAGGCTGTCTTTCCTCTTGGCCAATGATTCAGCAAGCATGCTACCATAGGTGATAGATACCTGGGGGTTATTAGTATTGTTCTATGGGGATCCTGTTGTAACTTGTCTAAAAAACATTGCAAATTTCATGTTAACTTCTTCCTATCACTAGAGTATAATTATGGGCTTGATCTTTCATGTCAACTTTGGTGAATTCTAAGATTGCAGGCTGATTGTAATGCTGGCAAACTGAAGCCTAAGTCATGTGATTTCTTCTCACGGAAGAATTTCAGCTAAATGTATTTCTACTTGGGTTGACTTCTGTGCCTCCTTGGGTGCTCCTTGGAAAACTTCTGTTGATTTTCAAGTGTGTTCACTTTCCTCTCATTCCTCATAAATCCTAAAGCAACACTTCCCCAAACACATGCCTGCAGATTTCTAGAACAGGGACCTAGATAATAGCCTGCAGGTGATTTTATGAATGCTACTGTAACAGATACTGCTCCTCAGTCAGGTTGCTCCCATCTACTGTCACTCAGATGTGGGCCACCATGAGAGACCAGTACTGTTCCCTTCTCACTTAGTAAGCTGCTCTGCTTCTGAACCAACCACAGCAGGGTTCTGAGAAGGCAAGGTTGTGCTTTGCTTCACTAGCCTTTCCTAACAATGGATGTGATCCTTTTTTAGCTACCTGCAATACCATTTAAAAAGTCATTAAACACAGCTTTATTGAGGGTTTGAAAATAATGGAGGGAAAATAAAACTCTTAAATATTTTATTGTTATTATTATTATTGTTATTTACAGAAATCCTTTAATTTTCTTTACTTTCACACATTAAAAAAATGAAACACATCATACAAATGGTTTTTCATAGCAGATTACATGTGGGTCCATTCAGACTTTCTCTTAAAGTGCTGCCAAGTTAAAGTGTCTGCCGTGGAAAACAGCTGTTAATCAGATGGCCAATGTCTGGATTTAAACACAGTAGCATGCAGCCCTCAGCATGAAAGGTTCAGTTCCCCTCTGTTCTTAAATTAGGTTAAATGGCGTTGGTGTCCATATTTACAGACTTGAAATGTATCAGTCCTGAGCAGTTCTGCTGTAAATCTGAGACCAGCTGATGAGAATCTTGGTCTCAGTTTTAAAAAGGGAGGTCCACATGGTGGCAGACTGGCTGCTATGAACTTTGACTTGTTTCCATCTCTCCCTCAGAACTATTTGCTTGCTGTGGGTCATGCAGACCCTTCTAGAAGGGTTAAACCAAGTAACTGTAGGTGTCCTTTTCACCATCAACTCGCTCCAAATATTCCTCCTCAATCAGAATGTCAATGCACTTCTTGATCACTGGGACCCGAGGCTTGAACCTGGAGGACAGCTGAGTGAGGACCTCCCCGAGCAGCTGCTGGTGCTTCAGGACCTTCCTCATCTTCATGATCCTCACAATGGCCACCTGAATCAGGAGTTTGCAGTCTTCCTTGATGTTTTTGTGTGTGGTTTCTTGTTCTTGCTTCTGTTCAGTTTTCATTGGCACATTGATGTTAACCCTCAATTTCTTAGTTTTATAACCAAGATATAACTTTATTAAGATTTCCAGTTTCAACTCTACCTCGTCAACATTTGCATTTTCGTCCTCCAGGACCAGTAACTTCGACTTCAATAAAATCTGCAGAACCCATGCCAGAACATCCATTTTGATCTGCATGTTCTCGGTCAGTTGCTGCATAGCGTAGGCCTCTGTGTTGTACTGGAGCAGGATGGCCATCTGGAACGTGGATGCCTGCAGAATGTACCTGTCCTTGACGCAGTTAGTTACCAGTTCTCCTTTGAACAACTGATACGACCATGTCAATCTTCTGCCACTGTGACGTCTGGTGTAGAAAGCTGTGAATCACTGGTAGCTTCGTTCCAACTCGGAGGGCAAGGCGAATGTGCAGGACTACTGGAAGGGCCATGACCCAGAGCTCAGGACTTGCATACTGAAGTCCACATCCAGCGGTTTTGAATTCATCAGGTGCTTTTTGAATTGCTCATTCAGTTCTGTGCTCACACCAATGTCCTGGAACATCTGCTGAAGCTTGGAGGTGTACTCAAAACCACAGGTTTGCTTCAGCTTGGAGATCATGCTCGCTTCGGCATCATTGATCACACTGTTCTGATGCATGCAGCTCTTGGCCAGTATCATGTTGAACTTCTGGAACACATCCTTGTTTTCCATGTACCTGAAGATAGCCATCACTTGATTGAGTGTGTCTTCTAGTTCTGCCTCTTCTGGGTTCTTGGAACTCTTCTTCAATAAGGAGTCACAGTATCATGCCAGCAACTCAGGGGATTTACTAAACACCTGAGCCATTTTGGTAACTGCATTGTTGTTGTGAAACTACCACATGCATTGTCAATCGCAGCCATGAAGCCAGCATCGTTGTTGAATGCCGACATTACCAGGGCATCGTACTTTTTATGAATGTCCAGCAGTGTCTGTACATACATTTGGTATCATTTAAGGCAGCTTCACCACACTTCTCAATTGCTGCAAGGCCCTGATTATGACTGTGTCTCCAGCAGCTTCTTCAACTCTCCTAGGCCATCCTGGATTCTAGACACAAGATTATACATGCGTCCCAAATCTTCATTCTTGTCAACATCCAATAAATTCTGAAACTCTGTGTGGACAATTTCCAAGTGTGTTTCATTGAAAACCTTGCATTTCCTGACCAGCTCACCTTGTGTGCTTTCATGAAGATAGACCTGAACTCTTCACTGTTCCTCAAACAGATGAGCCTCTGCTTTTTTCATACTTTCAGTAACTGGGTTCTGCTGCAAGAATTCAGCACTCTCTCTGGTATAAAATCTCTCTGTGTCAACCAAAACTTGAGATTCAAAGGATTCTTTATACACTGTTAATGTAGGGTCCTTTGCAAATGCTTCATCTCCATTCAGCCCAATTCCACATAAGACTGTACAACTCCACTAATCAGTCTTGTATTGATGGTCTCACCATTTCTTTCCTTTTCACTCAGTTTTAAAACAGCATTTGTTACCTGTTTATTTAATGGCCTGAACAGACAGTCTCTCCAAGTCACCAACACAAGTGAATAGATTTCATATATTCTTTTCATCCTTCATCACATTCACGGTGAACCCAGGGTCCATTGAGATAGGCACAGATTCCATTTAGCACTTTGCTTGAAAATCGGTACGCTTTCCGTTGCTGAGTGTAGAACTTCAGCACGTTCTCATCCATCAGATCATCTCCATCCTTAAGATTTGTCAAATTGTTCTTCAAAAATTCCTTCAGTTGTTTGTACAATTCCAGGCCAACAAACTGAACCCTTCCAGGTGTCTGCCCCTTTTTCGATTTAGAAGGAAGGACTCCAGCTCCCCGTGCTTGGTTTGACTGGTATACGTTAGTACAGTAGTTACAAACACGAGTGTAGAGTTCCATGTATCTGGACTTGGCCGTGCTTTGTCTGGTGTACACTGACTGGATTCCAGCTCTGAGGTCATCCAAGATCTGGTCAAGGCCAATCTGCTTCAGTCCATGGGGATTTTAACTCCTGTTTGATGACATTGTGAACAATGTTCTGAAGTTGTCCAGGGCTGTGATCCTTATTCAGGACATAGTTAGTTCTCTATTAGTTGAAAATATACAGTATCATTCCAGATTCATCCATGGCAGCTCAGAAGGGATGTCCTTTAAGTGTGAAGAATGAAATCTCATTGCAGGCAAACCCGCATCTCCTGGGCGCCCCCAAGGCTCTGGTGACGTGCCTGCCTGCTCACTGGCCCTGGCCCCGTCTATTTTATTATTTTTTAAAACTTTTTTTAACAGCACCTAATATATTGCCTGTACTATAGTAGTTGCTCAATAATTATTTTGTAAATAAATGAATTTTAGGAAAGATTAATACCAACTTCTCCTGAAAGTGCCTCCTGGACAAACCCACTTCCTAGCCTAAGATCTCAACATTGAGGTCCCCTTTATTTCATTCAGTCTCTTAGTAAATGGAATTTTTTGTACAGGGGGTAGGGAAATGCTACTCCCTGTACAAAAAGAGCTTGTCTTGCCCCCTACGGTGAATTTGAGTGTCTTTGTGAGATAGAAAAGTTGTGATTCATGTGAAATACATTGAGGACATGATTCAATATTGAGTATCTTGAGCATAAAAGAAAGAAACAGGAGTTAAATGTCTGTGACATGCTCATTTAAAGTATTTCTTTAAGTTTCTTAAAGTGTAATTTGAATATTCCAAGACATAAACCTAATTCACATTCTTCTCTTTATTAGAAGGATTTTTACATTTAAATATCTCTAGGGAATTTAAATAGGCCCCCAAAAATGTGTGTTCTAAAAGAATAATACCACAGAAATAAGTGTTTCCAGATTTTCAAAATTCTGTTATAACTTTCCTACCTTTCTATGCTGTCTAAATATTTAGTCCTTAACACAGTAATTTTTTTTTAATTTCTTTTTTAAGTTTTCATTTACACGTTTTTATGTATCTATTTAGGCATATAATTATTTAAAAAAAATTTTTAGTTGTTGTTGGACCTTTATTTTATTCATTTATTTGTATGTTGTGCTGAGAATTGAACCCAGTGCCTCACACATGCTAGGCAAGTGCTCTACCACTGGGCCATAATCCCAGCCCTATTTAAGCATATACTTCTATAGTTTTTGTTAAATTTATGGCTTTCTGACCACTATAGCAATCCAATTTGAGAACAAATTTAGAATACCCCCACAGACCCCTCAGTTCCCTCTGTAGTCCCTGTTCCCAAGTTTGCCTTTGGCAAACTCTAAACTCCATCCTGCGTCTATGCCTTTGGCTTTTCTGGAGATATCATATATATATGGAATCACATCAAATCTTTTTGCTTCTTTATTTCACTTGTCACTTGGATTTTGAGGTTAGTCCACATTCTAGCATCTGTTAGAGTTAGGGTTAGGGAGGGGGGCAAGTATGGAGGAAGGAAGTACTGTATAGAGGGTAAAGAGGGGTGGGAGGGGTGGGGGGAAGGGAAAAAATAACAGAATGAATCAAACAACATTACTGTATGTAAATTTATGATTACACAAATGGTATGCCTTTACGCCATGTACAGAGAAACAACATGTATCCCATTTGTTTACAATAAAAAAAAAGAACTTTGTTTCCTTCTTATTGTTGAATAATATTCCTGCACAGTGTATTTAATATATGTAAGTGTTCAATACAACAGAGCAAGCAAAATATTTGAAACTCTGAAGAGTTTCTTTTTTGTTATTTGTAAAAGTAATTTGTATCACCAAAACTTCTGGAAGAGTTAGTATAGTTTATTGATACATACATTGTGTGTGTGTTAAAGACATATGGACACATGTGTATATGCATATATATATATGAACTGTGAATATTCAAAAGATATTTCTAAAGTTTATTATTCACGTATGTATTTGACACTTTTTTGTTTCAAAAATGAAGTGTAGTAAGGTAAGGGAAAGTTTGAGTTTAATGTTTTATGGACTCATACCAAGGGAAAAAAGACTATAGTTTTGTCATAGATGGTTTTGGTTATCCTCCAATAAGTCAAAATATTTAACAAAAAGTGCATAATTGCTACTTGGTCACTTGGGGAAACTAGCTATTTATTAATCCCATGACAATGAATTTAAATTTATGATAGAGAAGGGCAACATTTTATGACTATTCATTTTATTTCATTAATGATTTAAAAAGGATCAGGGCAAGATAAAGAAAAGGCTACACCTGACCAGAGTCCTCCAAAGGTCAAGCAAAAATAGATTGCTGTGGATTATTCTATTTCTTTCCTTTCTCCCGGGGGTTCATGCTTCTCTTTTCCAATATCGCTTCCCCCAGTTTTTTATTTTGAATCTTTTTCATCTCAGCACTGAACAAACTTCATCTCCTTGATATTTTACAGAAAGAACTTTGTTGTGAAGGACAGAGAATTTATGAAGAGAGATTGAAAAATGGCAAGAAATTAAAATAGCCCGTGCACATTTGGGGACAGGATCTGTTCCACCAGGCTCTTATACCTCCCAACACGTGGCACCATGCACACTTACCTGAAGGCATGGACACTGATTTTATGAGAGACACAGAACATTCCATGATCTTCTACATTTCCCTTTTCTGATGCTTGAATTTACCTGTCAACTCCCTTGGCTTTCAGAAATTTAGGTAAAAATTTTGTAGGAGTGTGTCAAAATAAGGGTACAAAAGATAAGAAGCTTCCTAGATTATTTTTAACATATATATATGTTAGAATAAATAGTCCAACACAGAGATAATGTACCTTTATTGGCACAGAATATAAATGTGCTTATGAATGTCCCTTACCTGACTTCTGTCCAGTCTTGGAAAAGCAGGGAACTAATAGGTTAAAAAGATATAAATTGTATGGTTCAAACATAGGATATCATATACCCAAAAAGCAAAGGCCAGCAGCACAATTTTCTCTCTCTGTGTTTTAGTGAAAGCATACCATCTCTTATATAGAGAAAAAAATCCTGTGAAATGTTTACATCAGGTTTATCTATGTGATGTGACCATGGAGAACAGAGACGGCAGAAGGTGCAGAAAGAGTGATTTGTGGGTAACAGCAGTGGGAGCATATTGAAAACAAATCACTGAATAGTTCTCTTTTCTGAGTTTGCATTAGTTCCTTATGTGCTTTGTCATTAAACGGATGCCCATAAGTCACCTTCTTAGCGCTGGGCACGGTGTTACCTATGCAAAACATGAGCCATAGGAACCAACATTCCATAGCTATAGCAAAATGAAACTTTTGAAGTTGCATCTCAGATAAGTGAACTCATATCTGTAATAAAAGTAAGAATAAAACAAACTGAAAAGACAGTTTATAGTTGAATTGGAAAAAACAATCTCCAGATACATAGTGCAATGCATACCTTGATTATGCTCATATTTTGATGCATTTATTTTTAGTGGAATTGGGGTTCTTCACAGTTGGGTACCCAGTGCCCATCTGCTTCATGAGGGTACATAAAACCACCTTTACCAATGGAGAGGAGTGAGGCTGTAGCGTTGTCAGAGGTCTGAGCCAGCTTCCAAACAATGTAAAGGCTACATCTCAAATCCCTTTGCTTATTCTTTTTGAGGCTGGAATGATGCCTGGCCAAATGCAGAAGGAAAATCAAAGTTCTTGCTCCTTTATAATCACCCATCCATCTCTGCCCAAATCTAACAGCTGCATGCAGTATAATCTTTGCATGTATTGAGATTTATTTGGAGGATTTAGTCTAATAATTTTCTCCTAAATCCTGTGTACATGTTCTCTTCCTTGGATTGGTCATAACAGTTACATTGCCGGGAGCAAAGCTGAATAGAATCAAAACAAAATTTCAATCTTTTCTTTCCTCTCCCTGCTTCTCCTCTTACCTTCTCAAAAACAATAAATGATCATAAATAACAATAACCATGTTTCAACCCTTATAGGTACTAGAAATTAAGTTGATTACTATACCTACATCATTTATCTATTTTAAAATGCATATTATTTTATGAGATATAATAGATATTACTATTAAGCTCAGCCTCTCTGACCTAATACTCTCCACCTCCTCAAACAAAATCATTATCCTCTTCATCGTCACCATTGCCATTGTCATCATCATCATTATCACCAAATCAGGAATAGCTCTTAGAAACTGCCTAGGAAGCTATTCTTGGAATGGAAGATAATGATACCCTGGATCGTTATTTCTTTAAATGTATTTCACATTCCACATACCATGCTTGGAGCTAGGGCTGGAAATGTGATCACCAGGAAGACTATTTCTGTCTCGTTATAGTGTGGAAAATAGAAAACTAATATGGCAGAATGGAAATTGCGGCAGAAGGTTGCACGAGCCTGGTGCGCACGCGCTCCAGGAACTGTTCATTATGGTGTCAGCTCAGGCGACCCCTCCCCAGCGCATGGCCCACAGCTTGGCTGTTCCCCTGTAGTGACTGAAGGAAGTGCATGCCACTTGCTCCCTTGCTGACCTGTGTCTGGGTTTCTTGCTTCTTAACTCCATCCCTGAATAATCTTATCACAACTTTAGAAAATAATAGTTATTTTCCCTGCTCTTTTGGCTAAAAACTTTCTGTGACTATTTTAATGTTTCTGCATGATCAGGGTCTTTTGAGCAAAGAACAGTGGCACTTGGGTTAAAGGATAGTTGACTAGTAACTCAAGGTGAAGAACTCTAGAGAGATATAAACTCTTATCCCTCCCCTAGGGACATTTTCTTACATCTCAAAATGAGAAATCCTCTTCCTCTCCTCCCCAAAGATGACATTTTACTTTGCAGAGAAAAGTCCCTTTTTCCCTCTCCAGAGGGACATAAGAAAAAGACATCCTATACAAGTTTCAAGTTTTATAATTCTAGGGTTCCTTTCCTAAGTATGTAGAGCATATATGGCTTTTTCTGCATCACCAATAGGATGTTTATGCCTGAGAAACCATTTGTGCAAGATGTAGATGCTCTGTGAGTAAGTAAGCAGTCTAAACCATGATCCAGAAGTCTTGGGTTCCTTCCCATCTCCTCTCTATGGCTGGCTGGCTGGCTGGATGGATGGATGGGTATATTGACATCACAGACTCTTCAGTTTTTAGTTTACCAGCTATCCAGATAAAGAAACTCAGACCAGAAACATTCATTTTTCTTTTTACTATTTTATTCTATTTTTATCTAAAGTGATTCCTTTGCTCTGCTATTCCTTGAGTTTCTAAATGGAGGTCCAAAATGCATGGATCATTATAAAGTACTGGTTCTTGCCTCCATTTTCTCTTTAAACACTCATGTCCATTTAGCTGGCACAATATCTAATTTAGATCACTGTGAGAAACTGATTTCTAGGAAGGAGGGGCAATCCCAAAAGTATGTGCCTTGACCCAGTGTCTCCAACTCTGATGAGCCAGATCTCATGTAAAAGTGGAACTTACTGTCTCAACTACCCTGATACCATGAAGAATATGGGACTACCTCCCTTTCTTCGCCCACAGTGGGGGTATATCAGAGAACTGCTTCGTGACCTCAGCTGGAGCATGGCCTCTCAGCCGTAGGTTATAAGAGGTGGGCCAGTGTGACCTCCCAGCCAGATCCATCCCTGATCCAGTCTCAGGAGATCATGAGCTTTCTCTGTCCCCATTTCAAACCACCACACAGGAGAAGGTCTTGTGAATGTTACCATTTTTAACTAACCTATTCCTTAATATCCCCAATGAGGGAGCTCATGCATTTGAAATCCTTCAAAGATACCTCCACATGGAGTTTGTCTTTCCTGCTTTCTTTTACCTTCCCACAATTCCTTTTGAAACCTTGGGTGTGCCCCTCCCCACCCAACCCATCACACATGTGCATACACACACACACACACACACACACACACACACACACCTCAAGAAACTAAACATACCTGCGTGTGATAGAAATGCAGCCCTTCAATCTCTCTCTGACCTGTACCTTGCAAGTTCTTCCTTTATGTTCAGACAGGATATTGAACCTGGCTTCCATGTGTTTTGCCTTTGCTGGCTCCATGGGGTGTGTGGGAGTGAGGACCCTGATCTCTTGATGCAGGAATAATGATGGGTGCTACAGTTCTAGTTTAGACTTACGAGTGGGAGCTGCTACAAGTTTCCTTATGAATCACTGAAGACAAACACTCTTGTCTGCAGAAAATATGATTTCTTACCTTTTTCCCCCAGAAGGCAATGCAATTTCACACAAGGAAAGCAGCTTCCTCTTATTAGCATGACTTTGACCTTCCTCATTTCAAACTAATAACCCTGGCATCACTATTTAGGGAGTGAGCAATTCTGTCTTCCGTCTGAGTATTGAAAAAGTGGAATTCTTCCCATATAAATTCTTTCCAAATATGAGTGACATATTTTCCCCTGATAGATTAAGAAAAAGGACTCTACTACAAATCACTGTCCATGAACTTATATAGTCTGTAGAATTCCTCCCTTGCTTTTGCACTTGAAGTCAGTTCTCTTAAGAAATATGCTTGCGTGCAAGCTTGTATTTTTAAATATGAGGAGCTTTAAATGTGTTTAATTCATAGTGCACTTCATTCATTTTCTGTTTGCTCCTGTCTTCAATCCATTTTCTTTGGGATGTTAAATGATGGTTAACTACGAAGAAGACCAAAATAGACAAAGGAATTGCCACTTGTTCCTTTGTCTCTTGGTGACTTGCTGTGCTATAAATGTATTTAATCTGGACCAAACTGGGGAGGTAAAACCTAATTTAATAACTATCAATCACAGGCAGCAGGCCTGCCAGAGGAGAAAATAAAAAGGTATTTCTTTTACTCAGTCTTCTCTTAGGAAAAATGAAGTGAAACATTAGACACCGTATCTTAACAAGAAGCCTCCTAATCCTTCTACCAAGTTATACATAATTTGAGACTCTTTGTGTATTCCATTTCCACTATGTCACCACCCTTATATTAAAAAGTGTGTGACTGACAAGTTAGCTAAAATATTTAATAAGAATTAAATACATTGGGCTTCATTAGAAGGAAACGGAGCCACTTGATATGAAATTCAAATGCTAATTAAATAAAGTCTCCCTGTGTGCAGTTAAGCAGCTGCTTTTCTTAGCCCCAGAATAATACACATGACTTGCCTCCCAGCCTTCTTATGGAGAGACTCTCCGACTGTGTTTTCTGTGAAATCCTTCCAGAATCTTCTCATTTGCCTGTGATGAAAGTACCTAAGGCATCAGAGTGCAGTGGTGTACCAAACTGTGTTATTTCTCTGATGTTACCATCCTTCATCCTTCTCTCCCATCATTGACTCCACTCCAGCCTTGCTGGCTTGTGGGCTTTCCTCTCCAGCATCAGAACAGCTGGTGTTCCCATGCAGGGCAAATGTATGTGTGTATTTTGTATGTGTGTGTGTGTGTGTGAGAGAGAGAGAAAGAGATAAGGGCACTTAACATGATAGCTATCCTCTGAGATCATTTAAGTATCCAGCATTGTTGACTGTAGGTACCATGTTGGACAGCAGATCTCTAGAACTTATTCATCTTGTTTCAGCTCTGAAACTTTGCCTATTTACTGATAAATTCCAATTTTCCCCCCTGCTCAGTCCTTGGCAGCCACCATTACCCTCTGAGATTAAGCTGGCTACCCTAGGTTTCCCATTTAAGTGGAATTATGCAATATTTGTCTTTCTGTGACTGACTGAATTTAGCATAATATCTTCAAGCCTCTTCCATGTAGTAAATTGCATATGTTCCCCCCTTTTGAAGACTGAATAATATTCCATTGTTAGCATACACCCTATTTTCTTTAGCCATTCATATGTTGATAAACATGTAGGTTATTTTTATTTCTTGGCTATTGTGAATAGTTGTATCTTTTGCAGTCAGAAAATGAAAGTGCTACTGTGTCTTCAAGATCCTGATTTCAAACTTTTGAATAAATGCCTGAAAGTGGGATTGCTGGATTATATGGTTCTAGTTTTAATTTTCTGAGAAAACTGCATACTGGTTTCCATAGCAACTGCATCATTTTGCATTCACAACCACAATGTGCAAAACTTCCAGCTTCTTCACATCCTCACCAATCCTTGCTGTCTTTTGCTTTTTATTTATTTATTTGTCATTACTAGTCATCTGGTAGGGTCGAGGTCATATGTCACTGTGATTTTGATTTGCATTTCCTTGATCATTAGTGATAGCAAACATTTTTCTTATATCTATTGGCCTATGAATTTAATGTTTCATTTTCCTAAACACTTTTTTTCTAAGATATGCTCGCATCTCCCTTGCCTTCTTTGATTGTTACTCTTACACTGAGACTGTCCTGATCACTCTATCTAAATTTGCAATCCAACCACCTGCAGCTCTTCCTGCCCCACTTCCCTGATTTTCTTATAGAACTAAATCTAGCATATTCTGTATTTTACTTATGCAATTTGTTTATAGTTGGATTTCCCCTGCTAGAATATAGAGGCAAGAGTTATTTGTTTTACTATTGTATCCAGTGACCTATACCAAGCAGGCACATGATAAATATTTGCTGAATGAACAAATAGATGACCATGAAAGTAATCTGTTCTTCAGAAGCTGCAAGCAATTTCAAAATGAAATTGAGCATAGTAGAGTTGGTATAAAGGTTACTTAGGGTACAGAATAACAACCCTGTGAGAAACATATTGAACTACTGCAGACTATATTAAACCACTCTAAATACTTTACTTAAATTCTAACTTTTCCTAGCTATTGAACATATTGAATCTTGTTGGGGACTGAACTAGAGAACAGGATAAAGAAGGCAAAGATTCACTTATTCATTATTTTTGCCTTCTAAGAGAACTAGGTAGTGTGCATGGCTCTGGGGATAGAATGCTGAACAGGATCTAGTCTCTATCCTGACTGAATTCCTAGTGTACTGGGGAAGCAGATAATAAAACAGTTCATTACACTCTACCTTTCTCAACAGTATGAGTGCTGTATTAGCAAAGTTCTGGGAAAGAAAAGAAGGGTCAATAAGTTGACCTGCCTGTGGGGATTTGAGAAGGCTTCACAAAGGGAGTTAAATTTTATCTGGATTTTTGTTCATGGCACTTTCAATTCCAATTAATAGAAAATTCAACTCAATTAGGCTTCAGCAATTAAAGGAATTTATTGGCTCACTTAACTAAAAGCACTCAGAGGCAGCACAGACAGAGGTTAGGGTTAGGGACCATGGCTCCCAGGCTCTCTGTCACCTCTTCCCTGTGGCAGCTCATCTCAAGCTGGCTTCTCTTATAGTTTAGAAATGACTATCTAAGTACCACTTTTCAAACCTACTTACCCTCCTGTCATACCATCTGCATCAAGAGCGAGTGTTTCCCCAACAACTGAATAAAATATATGAATAAAAATATATGATTTGACTGACTGGGTCACCTAAGGCTACTGTTCATGCTTTAAAGAGTCATTGTGCCCAGGAAATGCCAGGAGCTAACCTTCCTCTGTCTGGGTTACTCACCTATTCCTGCACCTGCCTCTGAAGCAAGGGGGAGAGGACTCTGATCTCTGGTTTATAGCAGCAGTGAAGTCCCACCTCTGTTGTCACTCCATTCAACCACCGAGCAGATGAACAGAGGAGAAAGGGGCAGAGATGCTGCTTGAGGACCAACTGCAACATGTCTTCCAATCAAAAAGGTGGAATAAGAATTTTTCAAGGAGATGATGTAGAAAAGTAACATTAAATGTAGAAGGAAAATGTGTGAAAAAAGCATGCAAATATAAAATGGCATGCACTAATTGGGAAAATTTTGTTTTACAAGGGACAGATGAAGTGTTTAGAAATAGGACTCAAACTGAGGTGATAGGTAGATTGATATGGCTTCTGTTATTATGGAAAGAAATGGGGTGATTCTGAGAATAATTAAAAGCTTGGAATCTTCTTCAATCAAATAAATGTAAAAAAATTGATTACTGGTCATCAGCAAGGTATGTCTCACATGAACAGAAGGCATGGTCCCTGTTCTCCAAAAGTTGTGGAGACAATCAAGTCAGTTAACTGAAGTACGGTGACTGGCCCATCCTGAATTCTTCATTGTCTAGTCATGAGTCACAAACTCAACGTAGAGGTTAGAGAAAGTTCTGTGAGAACTTGTGGATAGAGAAAAGGCTTGAAGGAAGAGGCAAGAACATAGGGAAACTTTTTGGAAGATAAACCTCTTTGAAATAAGTGGAAAGGAGCAGAGGATGTACTTCATGGAGTGAAATCAATATGTGTTTTGACGGAATATTAGATAAGAACATACAGTATGAGCAGGAACAAAGAGGGCAGTGGCCACTGACTGTGTATGTAACAAGTAAAGATCCAAACACCACAAAACAGAGAAAAATAAATAACCAACAAGTTTAGAGACAGCCTACAAAACAGGAGAAAATATTTGTGAGCTTTTCATTTCACGAGGGATTAAAAATACTCAAAGAATATAAGGTCTCTAATAATTCAATAGCCAGGAAAAAAAGATCCTATTTAAAAACAGGCAAATGATCTGTGTCGATATTTTACAAAATAAGATATAAAAATGGCCAAAAAATGTATAAAAATATTCAACATCTCTAATCAAAAGAGAAATGCAAATCAAAACCCTGAGATTGTCACCCTAGTTAGGATAGCTATGTTCCCAAAGATGAAAATTAAAAAAAAAATTATGGTGAGGTTATGAAGAAGGAGAGCTGTCATACACCATTGCTGGGCATTTAAATTAGTATAGTCATTATGGAAAACAGTAGATAGCCTTCTCAAAACAACTAAAAATAGAACTACCCTATGATCCAGCAATTCCACTATTAGATATATTTTCTAAGGAAAGGAAATCAGCATTTTAAAAATACTCTGCCCTCCCATGTTTATTGCAGCAATATTCACAGCAGCCAAGATATGAAATCAACTTAAATATCTATCTGTGGATGAATAGAGGAAGAAAATGTGGTGTATATACAATGGAATACCATTCCACATTAAAATTATGAAGGAATTCCGTCATTTGGGATTACATGATTGAATCTGGAGGATATTAAGTGAAATATCAGGAACAAAGATATAGTGCACATTCTCACTTACACATAGAAGCTAAAAAAGTTTATCTTGTAGAGAGAATAGTGGTTGCATAGGCCTGGCTGGGTGGGTGGTAGGGCGGTGGAGAGAGGATGGTTAACAGGGACTGGATGCAGTTGCACAGGAAGACAATTCTAATGTTCTATAACACAATAGGTATTCTAGTCAGCATTTTTCACTGCTGTGACCAGGAGACCTGACAAGAACAATTTTAGAGGAGGAGACATTTATTTGGGTGCTCAGGGTTTTAGAGGTCTCATTCCATAGACATTTAGCTCCATTGCTCTGGGGCTGAAGTAAAGCTGAACATCTTGGCAAAAGGGTGTGTCGGAGGAAAGCAGCTCAGGATACCAGGAAGCAGAGACTCTCACTGCACACAAAATACATAGCCCAAAGGCACACCCCAATGACCCACCTATTCTAGCCATGTACTATCTGCCTATAGTTACTACCTAGTTAGTCCCTATCAGGAGATTAATGTGCTGATTCGTTTAAAACACTCTCAACCCAGTCATTTTACTTCTAAACTTTCTTGCATTTGTCTCACGCATGAGGTTTTGGGGCTCATCTAATATCTAAACCATAACAGTAGGTAACCCTGGTTAATGGCATTTAATCGTAAATTTCAAAGTGGCTAGTGGAGAGTATTTTAAATAATGTCAACACAAACAAATGATAAATTTTTAAGATGATGGATATAAAATTCTCTAATTATATAATCAATATACATGTACTGATATATCACACTATATGCCCCCAAATATGCAATTAGTATGTGTATATTAAAATTTTAAGAATAATGTTTAAGGACAAGAAAAAATTTATATCAAAGGTGTTAGTGTTTTTAATCCGGGCTGTGGACAATGCATCATTTCTTTTATACTCAGTTTTCTCATTTGTAAAAGAGAATAAGAATCCTTTACTTACATGGTAGTGCACATAAGAGTTAAGAGAAATTGAGAATGCTTTGACCCAGATGTGGAAACAGTTCCTATCAAAACATGATGTTTTCTCTTCTTCCATCTCTGAGGAAAATAGAAGGAGGCTCATGATTATAATGAATGAAGGTTACATTTTAACTAATCAATAGAAACAAAGTGGAAAAAGCAAAACTGGTAAGACAATCCTGACTTCTTGAACTGAAAAAGATATTTTCTTTGACCTGAGCTGTACTTTGATACCAAAGGTGTTGATCTTCATTTACTGTTAGTGACATTGTAAAGAACAATCAGGAGGAGGTGCATTGATAGATTTTCTGTTGGAACTCATCTCAGCATATCATAAGAGAACAAATCATTGGCCAAATCTTGATAAATTGCTCTCACTATCCAAAAGTTTTCTTTCCTGCTACTTCTAGTGAAACACAAGAAAACGAACGCCTCTTGACAATTACATCAAAGTTCATTTTTCACTAACACAGACTCTACCTTTCCTTCAGCCTCAAGGTATTTATATTGAAATCTCAAGGCATCTGTTACCTGAAATTTTATTCCACCTAAAATTGAATTCCTCTTCCTAAACACCTAAAGATTTTTGTCTAAGGCAACACTGATCCCTAAAGTACTCCAGCTCAAAAGTGTGGTGTCATCTTCAAGTGAATGATCTCTGACATTTATAGGCATTATATCTTTTATTTCTCTAGTTCCCCTCCCATTGACCTTCTTCAGGTCCCCTCTACTCTGAGAGACTAAAAGAGAGCCAGTCACCTTCCAACACTGTCTAAGTCAGCCATCCAATCCTCCTGTGTTGTCAGAATATTATTACCAAGATGTCAACCTCACCATGACATTCCCCATGTCAGTTACCTATAGGGCATGTGACAGGCCTAAAACATTAGAAAAAAACATTTTTAAATACTGTTTTCATCAGTTATTTTTGCATAAATAAGTACCATACACCCTATTGTTTTAAAATAATAAAAAGTAATTAGAATTCACAAAATCCTGTGGGTGGGACTGAGAAGCAACTTGGCTAGGTGGCTCTGGTGCGGTTTATCCAGGAGACTGTAGAGAAGTGGCTGGACTTCTGTTTCCTAAAGGCTTAACATTGCTGGATGGTCCACTTCGTGTGGTTCAGAGGACTAGTAAAGCAGTGCGGGCTTTGGTCGGAAGCCTCAGATCTTCTCCATGTGGGCTCTCACAGGGCTGCCGGCGCATCATCATAGCATACACGCTAGTTTTCCCAGAGTGAGTTTTACGGGAGGGAAAACAGACAAACTATATCCTTCTGATGGTCTTCAAGTTCTATGGCATCAGTTCTGCTATATTCCTTGATAGGAAAGGATTCCTAAAGCCCAAGGTACGTTGCAAGGAAGGGTAATTAAGACCACCTTTAGAAGGGAGGACTGTGAAATAATTTGCAGATCTGTTTAAAAGCCACTATTACTTTAATTACAATTTTTAATCATACATTCATTATAATTTTCTACAGTCTTTAACACTTTTTTCTTTAGGTAAAATACCACCAAATTTAAAGCAATGGGTCCTCTTGTCAACTTCAACGAAGTAGAGTAGGCATTCTACCTCCCCGGAGTTTCCAGCTTCCTGAACACTGTGTAGCATCTTTACTGTACTCCTGTAGCAGCCGCCCCATCAAGTGCAATTACTGCAGACTGTGCCTATTTACTTCTTCCTCCCTCTCCCAGTGTCTTTCCATTCCATTGGACTGTGCTATCACTCTTTCAGAGCTTGTTGCGTTCACTGGGGCCTCCGTGGCTTTACTGAGGTCTTGCCCTTAGGCCTAGCTCTGCCTTTCTTAACCCTCAGCCCTTGAACAGACTCAAGCTGCTCCTCCATAGTAAAGAGTTGGATGGTAGCTGCCACATGCCCTGTGCTAGTCTGGTTACATTTTCTGTCTCTAATAGTGCAATGCCACAGACTGGGTAGGTTTTAAAGAAATAAAGTTCTATTTTTGTCTCATAGTTTTGCAAGTCAGATACATCCATACATTTGTATTGTAAGTCTGATTGTATTCAGTTCAACATAATTTTAATACCTGTCATCAAAAACACTCATTATTTAGTGAATGTATATTACTAAACTATTTTATTTACCCTAGTTATCCAAACTATTATTTCAACACATAATCAATACAAAATTGTTAATAAAATATCTTCTGTTCTTTTTTGTGTACTAGGTAAAGTGCATGTATCTTTTCATGTGTTTCAATTTATATGCTAAATATGTTGTCAGGAATTCTTGACCTCTATTTAGACTTCACAAAAATTATATTCCAAAAAAGTAGATTCATAAACATCATTTCACAACTGCATCAAAGTTTTCCAAAAACTAAGTGTTCATTTGCAAATTTGTTTTAATAAAATAACATCAAAATTTAATTTCTCAGTCTCACAAACCACCTTTAAAGTGCTCAGTGGCATTATGTGACAGGGGGCTACCGTATTTGACAGGGAAGCCCAAAAACAAGAGGAAAGAAGCACATTTGTGATGTCACTGGTTGCGAACTAGCCTTTACTAAAAGCAATGCTTAGAGGTTAGAAGATGAAAAGAAACATAGCTTATATCTATATATGGTCTCTACCAACGAAGAGCTGGGAGTGTAGCTCTGGTATGGAGTAATCTCGTAGAATGTGTGAGGCCTGGGTTTAAGCCCCAACATGGCAACAAAAACAATAGAAACTCTACTAATGAAATTTTGGACCCCAGATGACCAGGATCCACAACTTGGTTGTCATATCTAGAAGAAATGTAATTCCAAGTTCAAGCATAACCTAGCAAAGTAATTTGACTTTAATACCACTTCTTGAAAAAAAATTCTAAAGGATTAATTAAATTTCATTGCATTGAAACAATTAAATTGATACAATTGCACTTAAAATAATTACTTTTCATTGAACACAGCAAAACAACCCCCAAAGGCTCCCCAACTCCCAAACCTTCACACACAAGATCTAGCCCTAAAGTCTCTTCTTTTCCTCTCCTGCTCAAACTCTCTTGGAATCCTTAGCCCATTCTCTTCTGGCTCCTCTTCTACTTTGCCTCATTTCAAAAGGTCATGCTATAAATCAAACTAAATTTCATTTTTGATATCTGTCTCATCTAACATTCTTGTTGTTATCAAAACAGGCTATTCCCCAAAACCTGTGAAGACCAACATTGTGTTTCTCTTGGAGAACAGAAAAATTAAGACCAGGGACTTGGGGAGACTCTAAATGCCGTTGTTTTTTCTATTATCATATTAGTATATAATATAAATCTTATATTGTTCTTAGGACTATAAGACACTTATTACCCTTTTCACTAAAAATCTATATTAAAAACTGTACATGATTTTGAAATGGACCCAAAAGAGTATGGTCCATTCCTGAGTTTGTTATATATCCACAGGCTTTGTCTTTATTCTGTAGAGTCCCTCTGTGTTCTGAGCATTTTATAGGATTCTGTAAATTATCGACAGAAACAATTGTGACTCACAGAGATTAATTTGTTTATTTTCCTGTATATATTGATCAACTTTTCCAGCTTTTCATTTATTGAGAAAGTTTATTTCAGCATTTCTGTTATCCCATATCTATATAATTTATTCTAAAATCTCCATACAACTGAGATTAACACCCTACTCTTTCCTTCCTTAATGAAAGTATTTGGAGTGGGGAGACAGCTCGTCTACTGAAAACCACAGATATTTTCTAATTAAGTTATATTTTCTGTCCTAAAGGGAAGTGGAGAATTGATTACTTGTATGTTTTTAGGCAGTTCAAGCATATAATAGTGCATTCATTAAAAAGTTTAGGTCCTGGCTCCAACCTGATATCAACTCCAGCTTGGTCAAGAAAACTGTGTGAGTTCATTCAAGATATTTGAATGTTGAATGTACTAAATATTTATTCATTTATTGATTCATTCATTCATTAACAAAAATACATTGAGTATGTAACATGCTCCAGATACTGTTTCATGCCCTGGCATTCACCAGTGAACCAAAGAAGCAAAATAATTCCTGATTCATGGGATTGACATTCTCTTGGACAAATCTAGGAATAAAAAATTTGGTAGGGAATTAATGGCTTGTATATGTGTATATTGTATATGTATATCCCCCAAACGCTCATGTGTGAGACAATGCAATAAAGCTCAGAGTTCAAATAATTGGATTATGAGGGCTTCATCCATTGATATGTTTTAATTGGGCACTACTATAGGCTGGTATGGTGTGGCTAGATGAACTAGGTCCCTGGGGACATGTTTTGGGGGGTATATATTTTCTTTCTGATTAAAGAAGCTCTGTCTCTGCTTCCTGATTACCATGTCCTGAGCTACTTTCCTCTTTCATGACCTTTCACCTTATCTTGGGTTCAGAACTATGGACTCAACCATCAATGAATGAGACCTCTGAACCTATGAATCCCAAGTGAAATTCCCCTTCTCGATGTGGTTCTTGTCAGGTTTTTTGGCCACAGTGACAAGAAAGTTGACTAAAATGGGAATGTTTAGGTAGTGATAATTAAAATGAGCAAAACTGAAGACCTGGGGAAACTACTTTGTGTAGGGCTATCAGAGATGGGTTTGCTTTGAAGATTTGTTGAGCCATCTGAATGAAGTGTGAGCCCCCTGTAGGACTTTCTGGGGGCAGAGTTCTCCAGAAATATGACATAGTATCTGAAGGGTCAAAGTGCATGATAACCAAAACAAAGCAGAACAGAAAGCATGAGACAAGAGCCCAGTCTTATTAAAAGGTAATAAATAAGAAGCAGTGAGGAGATACTTGTGGCAGCATATAGACTTCCACTCACAGTAAAAACAAAAAACAAAAAACAACAACAAAAAACCCTTTGTTTCTATTTGGCACTTTTTATGGATATTCTACCCATGCACATTGTTGGCTATTAGAAAATCTTGATTCACTGAATTATACCCATTTTCCAAATGTTGTCACATTTTATTTTATAGTATTAAAAATCATAATTCATGGAAAAATAACACACCAATCTAAAAGTCAGAAAACACTTTTTCATAAAACTGCCAAGCTCAGAAGGCAGATGTGAGTTTTCCTTAATCTAATTTCTGCTTGAAAGCTCGAATTTTATCCTTAGCCACACATCCTGTCATTGGTTCCTTGAAAGAACAGGCTCACTTTATTCACTTCAAAGAAAATATCTGCCAATTATTCAAGTCTGGATACCTATAGTGTGTCATTTGCTCTCTCAAGTAAAATTATCAGCCCTTGAAAAAGGTGGTTAATTCAGCTGAAAATCCAAACAACTGCAGAAGTGCTTTTCCTGGAAATAGCTGTCAGATTTAGGTAGGCCACAGAGGTGTGTTATAGATATCTTCCATTTTGTCACAAAGAATATTAAAATGACATGTGCTCAAGAACTGAGATTTAATGAGTAATAATTTGTATTGCTTCATTAATTATAGTATCAGTTGAAACTGGCTCATTAGGTTTTGGTCAGTGGTTGAAGGTGAAGAATATCGTTCCTGTTGGAGCCCCTATGATGCTAATATACCTCTGGTTTCCCACCATTATTTCAAATACCAGGCCAATGAAAAAAAGAAAGTGTTACTGATGATGATGATGATGATGATGATGAAAACGTGCCTATCTTTTGGATGCTACTATTCATGACCTCTGCACTGTTTAAGTCAGAAATGCATCTCATTGCTGCCCTTTTAAAGATTTTGAATTTTAAACCCCCCAAAAGATCTTTACAAAGGAAAAAAAATATATCTATACAAAGTTCTCTAAGTTTCCAACTTCTTGTCCAGGTCTTAGTCAACCACCCACTTGGTACAAGAGGCCAAGGAATTTCAACTTTTAGCTGGAGAGCAAATACCTTCCGTCTTTTTACTTTAAAAGCCTGCAGGCCAGTAGCTGTGGTTGGCAAGTCTTACCCCATGACGAGATGAAGCAATCTCAGGCTGTATCTGCAAATTATGAACAGTTTACATGTCTGTAGCAAATACTTGGACTGGCAGGAGTAACAAAAGTAATGATAATGGTTGGCATATATTAGGTCCTTATATCAGGCCTGCTGGGTAGTTTTCAGACATTATTTAATTGAATGTTCATGAAAAATAGAATAGAGAGGACAAGCAAGTTGCTGACCTGGTAAATGGCAAAACAAGACCCAGATTCCCATCTGTGAGAATGCTGAGCCAGAGCTCCCCCCTTCAACTGCCGGAAGCATTGGCTTGGAAGAGAAATACCTGTTGTCGCATTTCAGCTGAGAGGCTCTGGTTTAAAGGAGACTTTAGTTTTAATTATGTTAAAGAAAGTAATTATTCAATGACATTTGTTAAAGTACTGGTAAGGAAGATTTATTCAGGACCATGGGGTAGGGATCATGGGAATGGGATTTTGCAGGGGAGGAGAAAGATAGGGATCAACTCAGAATATAGCATGGGAAGGTGGGAATTGGTAGCCAAAGAGGGAGGGTGATGGCAGTGGATGGGAAATTACTCAGGGGAAATATCAGAGATACCTTAGGGGGTCTATCTAAACTGACCTAACAGAAATCTTGCTAAAGGTAGACAAGGGTGATCAGATATGAAGAGACTGGAGGATGGAGAATAAGAAACATGATTGGATATTGAAAATGATCAAATATCCCAAGTGGAATTCTTCACAGACTGAATTAGCACGGTTCTTGCTAAAACTAGGTTTTATAAGAAAATGCAGGGACAGGTCTAGGAAGTAGTTCAGAAGTTTGACTATACTTCAGCTTAGCAAAGAATTATTTATTGTCAATTGTGAAACTGTTACAAAAAAATTAGATATCCTAGAGCTAATGTCATAGTTTAATTACCAATTAAGTCTTGAATGTGTAACAAATCAACTGCATTCGCCATCTGTTTCAGACTAATATTTTACTCTCAATTTAAAACATTTTTTCCATTAAAATGATGTGTACAATTCACTTATTGTTCAGTTCATAACACAATGACTAAAAATTGCTCCAACATTCTTGGCATATATCAATAATCCTGAAAAAAATAACTTTTCATATTAGATTCTGGCTGAATCATAGGAAAATTGCTTGTTTGTTCGTTTTTTTAAATTTTTTTTTTTATTTACGTGTTTTATTTTTGACTACCAGGGATACTTTGCCACAGATCTACATCCCAATCCCCACCCCCCCCCCTTTTTTTTTTTAATTTTGAGACAAGGTCTTGTTAAGTGCTTAGTATTCATTAAGTTCTTGAGGCTGCCCTCAAACTTGTGATCCTTCTGGCTTCACCCTCCTGAGTCTCTGGGATCATAGGAATGGACCATTGCACTAGGAAAAATTGTCAATATTTTAGATGCCTTTGTGCATGCACACATTGGTGTGTGTGTTTAATCCAATGATTATTGTGTGTATGTGTGTGTTTAGGATACTAGGAAATAGAAAAAGTACTCAAAATCTAAATGACATTTGGAGAAAGCCTATGGCAGTAAGCAAGGCATATGGGGCTGATATTATATTCAGAGATGGAGGTTCATTCAATTTCAGATAGTTATTTACTAGTTGCTAAGTGACCAGCACTATTCTAGACTCTGGGGAAAAAGAAGAGAATAAAAGAAATTACTGCCATGAGGCTTATAATCTAAGAGGAAAAAGCAATAATGAACAAGTAAATGTTTTAATAAAAATGCATACTGTAAAAAAAATAAGGTGGATGAAAATAGAGAATGCTGTCGTTTGACTGTGTGTTTCCCTTCATATTTGGTTCACATGTTGGAACCTAGTAACCAAAGTGATCATATTGAGGTTAGGCCTTGTGGGCAGTGATTAAGTTGTGAGAACTCCACCCTCATTAACGGGATTACTGGTTTCATAAGACAGGTTAAAGGGATTGTCCGAGTCCCTCTTTGCCTTTCTGCTCTTCCGCCATGTGAAGACGCTGCGTTCATCCTCTCCCAGAAATGCAGCATAAAGTTGCCATCTTGGAGGCAGAGAGCAAACCTTCACCAGACACTGAATCAGCAGTATCTTGATCTTTGACTTTTCAACCTGTAGAACTTTCAGAAGCAAGTTTGTATTATTTATATATTATCACTCTGAATTTTTTTATAGCAGCGGGAATGGATTAGGGTAGGAAGGCAGGGAAATCATTCTATTAAACCAGAGAGGTAAACCAGAGAGGTGCTGAAATTTTCAATTTTATTCTAGATGAAAATAGAAGGAAGGAGCTCACACTGAGTTTTGAGCAGAAGAGTAACAAGATTGATTTATATTTTAAAAGAAGAGGCCTGGCTTCTGGGTGGCAAAAATGGCAGCTTGGCCACTTCTTAGGAGGCCGTTTCCCTTATAAAGAGGTGAGAAGATGGTGATGTGGACTAAGCTGGCAGCAGTGGAAATCTTGTTTTAGCCATGTTCCAGATATGATTCAAATGCAAAGCCGATGTAATTTGGTCGGAAGTGTAGATGACTGTTAGCAGATTTGAAGACAGAACCCCTCGGCCATTCAGAATATAAACATACATAAACTGATAGTTTATCAATAATGGAGACTGAGAAGAAATATCCTGCAGGTGGAAGGGGAGCTGAGAACATCTTATAGAAGCCAAAGGAAGACAGTGTTTCAGAAAGCATACAATTATTAATTGCTAAAAACTAACAATCAGTGCAACAGGTTGAAAAGACCACAGGATTTGACAGAGATTCATAGGCAGACCATGAAGTAGCATAGACCAAAATTTCGCTGGATGGACTTATGGGTTCAGTAATGAGTAAAAGGAAATGCCAAAGCAAAAAAAAAAAAAAAAAGGAAAGAAAAAATAATTCAAGTATAAAGGAGAAAAGGGGAAATCACAGTCTAGATAATCATGAGGAACCCAGCCTTCTTTGAAAAAATAAGATATTTTAGGGAATATGCTAATCATCCAGAGAAGAGTGAAAAATTAGATCTAGAATACTCTAGAAAAACAGGCTTATGATCTGAGCCTAACCATGAACCAATAACCAGAGGGAGAAATCTATATCAGCTGGTGCATTTGAGAGGTTTGTTGGTGCTCTTGTGTGGGTGTTCCATTCTGAAGATTTATTGTAGAGATGAGAACTCTAGGAAACAGCTGTAAAGAGTCTGGGGAATAAGAAGAAGAGAGCTTTGCAATGCATACAGCTCCCCTTATCAGGAAACCAGTGAAAGAATAGAGACACATTCACCTACAAGGAGCCACTAGGGCACTGACAAGGCCTGTTAGTAGTATATTGCTTTGTCTTTCTCTACAAACAGAATTCCATGATGAGCTATTTCTATCTGGTGCTACCATTTGGTATCATACCCATGATCATAGTAACATGAAAACACAGATGAGTAGATGGAAACTTCCTGTGAATTATTTACTCTTCAAGGAAGAAACAACCATTTATGCTTCCATCTGGAGAAATTTGAATTTCCAGCCATGAGGGAGCTACCTTTGTTGAATAACTTCACTTTCTTTAAGCAATGTGCCATGAAGATTTGGGGAAATTGAAATAAATCCTAAGGATCTATCCAGGAAGTGAATTTAAAGACGACCTATCATTTTTTTTTCTCACTCTGCATTTCAAAGCAGTTAAGACTGTGTCTACGGTAAGTCACCTGGAGGAGAGTACATGCTTTTAAAAAAATGAATTGCATCAAAGATCCTTTAATGCCTCATTTTAAATTAATAGGCCATTGCCTGCTTTCTCATCCATGACAAGTTGAAGGATCTTGGCCATGCATGTAGAAACATGTACTTGGGGAAAGAAAAGCTTGGCACCATTCTTTCATTATTAAAATGCCAGGGGTATAAATAGCACGGGTTTCTGAAAAATATGGACCTGAATTCTCCCTCTGTCAGAGGACTTCCCTCCTGCTTGTCTAGCACCTTTGTTTTCTAGAACTCGCCCTCCCTTGAGAAAGGCCCCAGAATCTTGCTGAATTATATAATGGGCCCATGACATAAGTATAGAGAAGGAGGTACGAATTAGCACATCAGACTAATTTTCACTGGTAACCTGATTTTACACTGTACATCTCACATCTCACTGCCATAAGTAAAAGCAGACAGGATCCTCTGCTCCTTAATTCTCTGTTGCCAGCCCATCTCTAGCAAAGTAGTCCAAGTGTTTTAATATGCTGAAAGTGATTCTTTTTCTTGTTATATTCACATCTGAAACAGACAAATGTCAACTTGTCCCAAGTTCAGCAGACCCACATCCAACATGGACAGATTCACTTGCTGATGAATTTTCTGAACAGTGACACCTTAATAAGTCTGCCCCAGAAAAAGACAAATGGAAGTGTTTGGGGAGCCCCTTGAGTTTCCCTTTGAGTATAGGCATGGGAGATTTGTAAAATGGGACAGTCCTCTCACATCTTCATTCCTTAAAGGGAAAGTCCATTCTTTTCCTTACTTGATAGAGACTCAAATGAGAAGCTAGTCTGATGGGAAATAAAACAAATTCAGCTGTATATTTTCACTTGGCAGTCCTTAAGAAAAGTGGGCAATACAAGGAGCCTGGTGGTTGAATACCCTTAAATACTTAAGGGGAAGCTCAAATTCTGGAATCAATCTTACTGGGCTCTAATCCCAGACCTTTAGTTAATACCAGTTACCTGATTTCCCATTTATTCTCTTACTTAGAAAATTATGGGATCTGCAAATGTTTATTCCACATCAAAAAGTCTATGTGTTTGCTAACTGTAAATCTAACAGTTTAAATTAGGTGTTCTTGAGCTATGACCAGTCCAGTACCACTTAGATTCCATTAACCAGCCCCCAATCATTAACTTTACCTCTGGGGGTGCTAGCTTGGTACACAACATTATTGTTATTAGAAATTAGAAAAGAACGAGGAAGAAAGACAGGAAGAATAAAGGGAGAAAAGAAGTCACAGAAAGAAAATGCTTGTTAACAAGATGGCAAGTGTTGGAGGTGTTGGAGATGATTACTCCTGCCCATCCAAGCATAGCCTTCCTCTCCCTGGAGATAAAAGCTCAAATTCAGAGTCCTTCAGAGCTGGCCTTCCTGTTCCTTTTTCCACACCAACATGGTGGGCACTGCTATTCTCTTGTATTTACCTGTATTTTTTCTTCTGGGCAGAAGAGTGTCTTTGGAATAGAGGAATTGGGATCTTCTCATATCTACTACTCAAGTGCTCTCTATAATGTCTATGAATTCCTGGTGAAATAGAATACAAGAAATGAACTCAGGCAGGTCATGATTAACCCAGCATCTGTTGCCACCTCCTTCCTCTGAATGAGTTCTAGGACTTCAGGTTTGAAACTCATGTAGAGAGAGGATCAGAGCAGGAAAAAGGGATTTGAAATGTTGACTTGATAAATAAATTGACTTTTCTCTGTTATGATGTGATAACTCACTAGCTCTTGTTCTCCCACAGGAAGTGTACAAAACACTTTATTACAGCGCATGATATTATTTCTGTGTGCTGTTTTCATGGGCATCTTCCCTTTCTCTTTTGGCCCTTCTTTGCATCTAGAAATTGTTTCTCGTATGAGTTAGGATGAGAGTTGTCAGATTTCCCAAGTATTGTGTAGGAAATACTTATACTGAAAATTAATTTGCTGTTAATCTCAAATTCAAATTTAACTAGCCATCCTCTATTTTATCATGCAACCCTACTTAGGGCTGAAGTGGCTTGAAATTCAGCTTAAATTGACTTCCACGAAAACAACAAGAATTTATTGGCCCACATAACTGCAAAACCCAGGTGGTAATTTGGGTTTCAGGTGGGACTTAATTTAATATGTCATTAGGAATCCATTTAATCTCTCAGCTCTGGCTTCTCCCCTAATGGCTTTATTTTCTGGCTTCACATGGTGCTGGGTGATTGCAAATAACACCTGCCTCACATCCTAGAGGGCTAGTCTCAGGGGGTAGGAGCAGCTACCCCCTGCCTGTGTCCGCAACATAGGCCACCTCATATCTCACAGGCCTTCCCTGGGCCCCATGCCCCACAGTGAACCTACATGGTTGAGGTCACACCATGCTCTCCCTGGACAGTCCTTCAAGCCACATGCCACACCCTGGAACCCCACTGAAGGTGCCTGGGCTGTTTGTGAGAGAATATTTCCTTCCAGCTTACACTGGGGTTCTGATATCTTAAGAAAAGTAGGTATTGTGTGACAAAAAAGAAGGGGCAATGAAAAGAAAACACACTTTCTGTGCTATGTTCCTAAACCATATGGTTATTTTTTGAAGAGATTTTGAAGGAAATGGCCCCAGAAGCTCTGGGCATTATTCTTGGTTTACTAATGAATGACTCTTCACCAGTTCAAGTTACTTTGACTTTATTGATCAGTTCCCACAGGTGAAAGATGCACAGGTGGGAAGTGGTTGATTTCTGAAGTCTCCAGTCTAACACTCTCATGTATTGTGAATATTAACCAGAAGTTGATAATGGCATTTGAAGTGTGGGGAGATCAAGATCCTAGTGTACTCTATGAGTTTGGGATTGAAATGCTATTGCTAAAACATAATTTTACTAAAAATGACATATGAAATTTTATATCTATTAACCAATCACTTTGGTTTGTTCTCTACTTTTGCAGATTCTTTACAGCTATTGAAAAAATAAATTTTTGTCTCCCTATTCATGAGTTATGTGTTTGTGTTTTAAAATGGTTATCCAGTCACTGGTACCCAGTTGGTTTTCCTCTTCAAACTAATTCAATTGAGAAGAAAAAGAAACTGAAACCTGAGTGGAATGATCATGCCCCTGTGCTTTTGTTTCAACAAACCACACCACTAATGTGGCATAGGTCATCTTTGTTCCATAAAGATCAATAGTAGTTTGTGAGGTTCTGAAATCCCTTTGAAATGTTTAGATTAAAGGAATTAAGTTATATTTTAAAATAACAAATCTAATTACTGGTTTGTCTGAACATTCAAATTAAGAAGAAAGTCAATTTCCCTTTTTCCTACCTTCAGATGTCTTTTAATTTGTTACTTACCACAGAGTCTTCAAGTTCAAAGACAGATTTCATAATTTTGGCTTAAATTCTGGGAAAATAGACCTGAATACACTTGGCCAAGATTTAACCTTGAAAAAAAAAAAAAAAAAAAAAAAAAAAAAAAAAAAGTCTGACAAGCCCCATTCTTGGTTAAAATTGCAGCTGCCTGTAATAAACTTGTGAGGTCTGGGTTTTCAGCCTCATTCAGCTAAGTCCCCAAATCATCCCTGCAGGAGAGTGACCCCATGGTGTGTGTGATTGTGTTTGCTTCCAATTTTTGGAAAATAGCTTAAGTAAGAGCTGACTTGGGGCTTTCTGTGCCCAGCCATCTTGGAATAATCTGTCACTTTTATGACTTTTAATCATGTAGTCCATCACCCCCTTCAATTTATAGGTGTGACCCAGAGCTCCAGTTAGGGAAGAATGACATGTTCAAGGGCAGACAGCTGCTGAAACCAGGAGGCCCCACTCTGCCTCAACTCACAGCCCCCATGCTGAAGATCTAAAGTGATCATTGTCCCACCACCATCTTTATCTTTTTAACAGCATCCTCAGATTCATTAAAATAATTCTGGAAAACACTGGGCAAAGCGGAAGCAATGTTGTATCTTAAAAATATTAACAGTATTAACACTGATTATAAAATCTACATACTACCTGAGGAATAATGTTTAAAACTCAGTGATTTGGTATTCTATTGATAAATGAGATACCATCGATATCTCATGAATAAAATAAATCTCAATGTTTCCTTTATTCCAGATGTTTCTGAGACCCTTTTTGATATTGAAACACCAAGGAAAGGTGTGCAATAGATTTTTCAAAACCAAGCAGATTGAAGATTTTTCCAGAAGTTGTCACCGAGCTATTTTTACATAACTTTTCATTAAGAGAGTATCAAATATAAAGATTTGTTGCAGATTTAATTTTTAATGAGGCCTGAATATGTGGTTGTGCCTTATTAATTTTCCCCACCACCCCCGCACACTATTATTTTTCCTCAGCTAAAGATTTGAAAAGAACATCCCCAGTTGCCAAGGGGGTGCCATGTAAATATTGTTTTATTTCCCTCACTGGGAAAACACTATGTGAAACTGTATTAGTTTCCTCTTGTAGCTATAATAAATTATCACAAACTGAGTAGCTTGAAACAACACTAATTTATTCTTTATAGTTATATACTTCAGAAGTTGAATTAGTCTCACTGTGTTAAAATCAAGAAGTCACCAGGACTGGGTTTCTTCAGGGATCTCTGGGGAAGGGTCAGTCTGCCTGCCCTTTTCCAGTGACTATACCCAGCACCTGAGTTCATGACTCCTCATTGCTCCAACCTCGGTTTCTATCATTCTAGGTCATTTTTTGAATATGACATGACTGATTCCCTCTGGTGGAATCTCTGTGATTCCTCTGGAACCTGAATAATCCACTCCAGGGTCACTGGTGGCTTGAGCAAGTCTTAACTTGGATAGTTATGTACTATCCATCTATATAACCTGATGGTTTATCTACCTATTCCAAATATCAGAATCCTCCCTCCAAGGTAGGGATAAAAAGAAGGGTTGCCACATTCAGTCAGCAGAAGGAGAAAATCTCACATACAGTATTCATATTCTTCAGCATAGACCTGCCAAGGGAGCATGGGATATATATCAGCTTTCCCTGTAATGCAGACAGTCAAAATAAAAGACATGTTTTCATTTTGAGGATTTGGGGGATGAGATGAGACTGAGATGAAAGTGTGTGAGGCATAAATCTCATTTACATGAAATTGGTCATTTAGAAATTTGAAGAGATTTGAATTCTCAAGATTGACCTCGAGCCTTCTTTGAAGGCTACTTACCCTGTGTCACTTATGGGGAAGTTCTTTGATGAAGATGAGTATCAGGACATGGATGATCACAATGGCATATGTACACAGTACTGTCTCTAAAGATGTCTTCAGTAGGGACAATTTCTAGCCCTTATATTCACACAAAAATGACAAATACTGTCATGTTCATAGAGAAAATGTTATATATTTTTATAGGACACATAAGTTTCATTATGGCTAATGACTTTTGTATTGTCTGTGTTGGACATTTATAATTTTCACTAGTCATTTACATTTAGTAAGTGGGGCCTGTGAATTAAACTGACAAAAGACAGATTAAGAAGAAAGAAACAGTTTATTTGTATGCACTAGGGAGCTAACAAAAGAATTTGCAAACTAGCTAAATGGATAAAGTAAGAGGCTTATGGACCTAAGTACAGGAAAGGGAGGGATGAAAAGGCTTTTATAGGGAGAATAATAGTTTTCTGTAGGAAAGACAAATGGAATTTTAGGAGAACAAACAGGAGATAAGAGAGTTCCTGGTAACATTTGTTTATGCAGGTGAAAGCTTCTCTTAACGATAAAACTCCCCCAGAAAGGGATTTCCAATAGGTTCACTCTTGGTTTTTCTCCTGTTAATAGAAAGAGGAAATTTATGGGAACCTCATTTCCCAGAACTTTCTGCTTTTAGTCAGTTCAGAGAAGCTCCAAGTATTGATCAATTAAAACTCAGAAATAGTAAAGGTAAAAAGTGCTTTGTTTGGAGGCTTAGGAATTGCATTTCTGGAGGTGTAGGATCAAATAGTATGAGTCAGTGTTCGAAAGAAGGTAGTTAAAAAGGGAGTCTATAAGGGCTATCAAATGCTGAGAAATAAAGTGGCTATGTGTTGAACTGAAGATAAAGAATGTAAATACTTAGTAAAATTTTCCATAATGCAAGAGAATGATAACCCCTCGATATGCATCTGGAGCCTCTGACTACAACGTATTTGACCTCTTTAGGCCCTTCTTGTCATTCCAGATACCTGGGGTCACAGGGAGGATATGATCAAAGTTCAAATCCCTAGGCAGTTGCTTAAGAGGTACATAAGTTCTTATTCCTTAATGGCCTCAGATCCATTGATGAGTGGATAAAAATCTGATATATATACACAATGGAGTTCTACTCCACCTTAAAGAAGAATGAAATTATGTCCTTTGCCAGTAAATGAATGGAATTGGAGAATATCATGCTAAGTGAAATAAGCCAGACTCCAAAAGTCAAAGGCAACTTGTTTTCTTTTGCATGTGGAATCTAGAAAGGAAAAAAGGACATAAAAAGGGTATCTCACGAAAATAGAAGGGAAATTTATAGAGTATAAGTGGGGGACAAAAAGGAAGGGAGGCGGGATAGGAAAATGGGAAGAACTGGGAAATGAAGTTGCTCAAATCATGCATTGCATACGAATGAATGTATCACAATGCCTTCCTATGTTATACATGACTATAATGTCCCAATTTACAAAAAATAAGTAAAAGGAAGGCAGGCCCTTAGAATAGAGGAAGAGAATCGGGAAAAGGAGGGGAGGGAAAGAGTAAGTACTGGGGATGGGAATGGTGAAAACTATGTTCTATGCATTTATGAGTATGACAAAACTTCACACTACTATTATGTATAACTATAATGAACTGGTAAGAAGTTTTTACAAAGCTCTTTTAATGTTGCTTTCATCATGATCTACAAGAAGGTTTCCTTTTGAATCTGCTAAATTCAAATATCATCAGCCTAAAATACCCTTCATACCAATTCTGGGATTCTGAGTGAGTCCTCTAGTATGTAACTTTTCCATTGACTAAGGCCTTACTAGAATTAAGGAATATGGCTTATTCTTTGAGTATAATGCTTAGCATATAGTAAATGTCCAAAAAATGTGAATTTGATAAAGAATGCCATAGTATGGAAATCAACTTATTCAACTAAGAATTGTCAAACAAAGTAATTTTAATTATAGGAGAAAGATAATAGAAACGGGGATTTATTGACATATATTCTTAAGCACAGTACAGCTGATTCAGATCAAGAGATGATCTATAGGGACATGGAGGTGGGAGTGGGGACTAGTGACACTTGTCAGTCTCTCATCTTTTATTTTCTCTGCTTCTGACTGTGCATTGATCTCCTTGCAGCCTAACTTAATTACCCTTATCAATGTAGTATGGAACATAGGAGTGCTGCATTTCCAGGATAAGAAAGCATATTTCCCCTGGTGCCATATTAGTAATCCTAGAGGACACTGACTGGACGGGATTTATACTTTTTAGTTGTTGTTGCTTACTGGCACTAATAGAACTGATACAACTTTTGGTTGGTAATTTCTGGGTCTCTTAACTATCTCTGTGGTTATGTGTAGCAGGGATGGGGAGATGTCGAAGAAGAGGAGGAAAGATGAGAAGAATAGGGGAAACTGAGAAGATTGCCAGTACACTAGATGCTATGTCTATCAAGGAGAAGCACTTTTTAAAATTGTATATCCATTTTTTTTATGTAGTTTAAAAAAGATGTGAGTTTTATGTAGATGATGGTAGTAAGGAAATAGTCATTGTTATTATAAAATCATGGATTATTATTTATTCAAAGAATCTGAGTCATCCTATAGGTTCATAATACTTCTTCAAAAGGTTGCGCAGTAAATCAACAAAAAGAAGAAGATGTTTTTAAGGGACATAAATAACTTGCATAAGGTCAGCACTTCATAGGCAAGTAGAAATTTAATCAATGTTGAATAAGTGGGTTATTCAGACATTTGGTCAGTGTGTTTTAAACTATATGTTCTTCATATAGATTGTAGATTCTGGGTATTCATGTGATTAATTATTCAACTGTCAATCAACACCTTACTATGATATCTTTAAGTTTACCTAAGTATAAAATATTTCATGCATAAGAACAGTGGAAAATTTCAATCATGGCAGTGAGGAACTTGATAATCACATTAGAGAAAAAAATCATGCAATAATCTAAAAATATACTATCAGCATGATTCTCATAGCTTGAAGAGTTAGAACAAGATTTTGATTTTTTTAAAAAAAGTTCTTTTTAACTTTATATTCTTAAGGTTCAAGTTAATAGCTAACATTATTCTGTAGCATGACTTTGCTCTGTGTACCAAAGCTGTGTACCAAAGTAGTAGGGGCTATCAACCTGAGATACTGGACATCCTGAATTGTACAATTCTGGGGGCTCACTAACAGAGAACATACAGTTCCTTACCAGGTCCTCTATCTGGTGGACTCTCTAAAACTGGATAGCATCACCCTGTGTAGTTCAAGCTGAAAGCTTCTCAGTGCTGTTCCTTCTTGACTTGGCTTTCCTACAGTGACATTGTTCTCCATAATGTGAACTCTGTTACACATCATGAAGATAAGACTTCAGAGTTAAATTAATTGAAAAAATATCTTCTAGATCTTCTTTTAAAGAAAAAAAAAAAAAGGAAAGAAAAAATTTCAACACCCAAGCATTAAACTACATTTGACATAGTTTTAGATCTTGTCATGTGCCTTTCTGGGGATAAATATCTATTCTAGTGGACAATTGAAAGATTGAAAGAAAGTTTTCTAATAGCAATCTGACAAGATTTTTTTTTTTTTTCTGGAAACAGTTACATGTCCACCTACTGATTAATTTTTTCTAGGAAAGAAAGGCAACTCTTTAAATGATACATCATCACAACAAATTTGATTCCATTTTATGTTTATATTTCAATGACAGGCCTAATACCTAAATCAATGTGTTTAAAAAGAAGCCCCCTTAGGTTTCTTCAAATGATTTATTGCCTTAGTTATATTATTGCTTCAGGTGTAATCAGGATTATTTGTCTTCATGTCATTGAAAGGGAGATATGAGATAGGATATGCTAATGTGCCTGTCTTTGTACATAATGTTTTATTAGTCTTTTGTTTGTTTCAGTCTCTTAATTAGTGACATTCATTTAAAGCCATCTATCTTTGTTCAAATTTATGCAAATATTGCAAGTTGATAATGAGACTTTCAAAGGACTCTGTTTATCAGCTTTTGAGTTTTTAGTCTGTTAATGTGTTCAGCTAACTTAAATGTCTTTCTTTCAAACTATAAAGTTAAAAATTCACCTATCAATTATCAAAAGTTCTTAAGAATAATTTTGTACTTCACACCAGAGTAAAAACATCATTTGTGTAGTTCAACAACTCTTCACATATCCCATTATTGCTTCTGCCTCAAGGAAGTCCCCTGGATCCATATCTTAGGTGACTGCTCAGGAAAGTGGTGAAGTCCTATTATCATTTATTCCCAAAGTGCCATATTGAATTTATTGACTCATTGCAATTTAAAACAGAATCCTTGTAGTTTACTAATGGTAATTGGAGTTAATGCTATCAATGTTGATTAAAATGCTTGTTGGCACTATATGAAATGAACCCTTAATTATAATCTTCTTAATAGTTAGCTCACACAATCAAGACAAAAATTATCACTTGTTTACAGCTTTGCATATTTATTGTATACTTACACCTTCACATTAATGTTATATTGCTTTATTCTCAAACTGGTATGGAAGAACCTTAGAAGTGTTGCTGTGTAGTTCTCAGAAGCATTATTGCTACTGTCTCTTGCCATTTTCATTATTTTCAAAACAGTCTATCTTCCAATGGAATGTGTGAGGATTGGTAACTCCAAGATAATATCAAAATTACTCTTTTTTATAATCCAAATTTTTTCAAGGACTTGGCTTATTGTTGAGGTTATAAAAGATAATTATATAATCTTAGGGTTCAGTCAGTGTACAGGACAATGGTAGAAACAGATTCTCGTAGACTTTAAACTCTCTCTAGGGCCAGGAAGTGGACCATGTCCACTATGTGCCCTCATTGCTGTGCACATCAGGAACACAATAGGTTCACAAGGTACTGGCTCAATGAAGAAGTGTATGCACAGAGAAGGGGAAGAAATGTCACTGCAGGGCACAAAGTGAACTTGGCAGAGATGACCATGACTTTTGGAATGATACCCATGGATTTAGTAGAATTTTGCTGGAAGAGGGAAAGTAGAAATTTCCTTTATGAAACTGGGAAAGTTATGGTTTAAGGTCTGTGTAATGTGCAGAGTTAGGGAGAGGCATAAAGTAAGGCTGGGATGACAAAGTGTTTCAAGAATGGGTGGGCTTTGGGTGTTTGTCTAGAAGTTGAAATGTTATTCTCTGTGTAGGGGGAACCATCAAAGCAGGATCAGAGAAGGTGGCAGAGCAGAGGAAGAAGCTCATGCACTATAGTCTTCTCAGGTAGAACTAGTATCAGAAGAATTGTCATGTTTTTTAGGCTTTAGTTTTAGCTGAATAGGCATTCCTGAATTTGTCTCTTGTTTTACTCAGTGAATTGATCCATTTTTTCTGATCCTGAGTGTCCTAATCAGAACAACAGGGATTCTGACTCTAATTTTAATGATTAGTTTTAAAATATTAGATATTGTAAAGTACTTGGAACACAGTAAACTTCTTGAAGTTCTGATCAAATGAAGAAATAATTTAATAATATTAATTGTTTCTAATTCAAATAACCCAATTTAAAAAAAAAGAAAGTTATCTGAATAGATGTATACCCATTGAAGATGTCAATAAGCACATGAAAATTCGCTTGATATGACCAACTATTAGGGAAATGAAATCAAAACCACATTAGTGTACCACTTCCCAGCCACTAGATGACTATAAAAAAGGTGAAGATAATGACCAATGTTGGAACGATGTGGAGAACTTAAAACCCTTGTGAACTACTGGCAGGAATATAAAATGGTACATTTATTTTTGGGAAATTGCTAACAGTTACTGAAAAGATCAAACAGATGACCCAGCAATCATACTTCTATGAATATCCCCAATATGTTTCCAAGAAAAATGAGAAGTACACAAAATTTACACCTGAAATGTACAATAATATGTAAAAAGCAACATAAATACAACTTATAAACAGATGAATAAGTGCATTACATATATACAATGTAGCATGATTCACCATTGAGAAGAAATGATTTACCAATGGTTGCTACAACATGAATGGACCTTGAAAATATTATTTGAAGTGACTGAAGACAATCACAAAAGACCATATATTGAATGGCTCTTTTAATATGGTATGAAATATCCAGAATAGGTAACTCTACAGAGTGACTGTCTAAACCTGGGTGTTGAGAATAAATGAAAGATGATTGCTAAAGGTGACAGGGGTTCTGTGAGATAGATTTTCTAAAGTTGATCCGGTTGATGGTTCCATGGCTATCAATATGCTGAACATCAGTGAGGTACTTAAATACAATTCATTTTGACAGGGTGAATTATATGGTGTGTGGATTATATCTCAATAAAGCTGTCATGATAAAGTAAGATGCTAATTGATAAGTATATTCAGGACTTAATATGTGAAAAGTGATATGCATCAGTTATTGCATTTGATCTTTGAAAAAAAAGCCTTCCTATGAAGAAAGGGACAATTTTATCACCATTTTGCAGCCAAGAAAGCAAAAATTTAGAGGTATATTTTGAGTGGTTCAGTTGAGAATCCTTTAGATTTTATGGTACACATGATTAGTACTGAATATATATTCATACTATGTATGTAATATATAATGTGCTATTAGACTATACATGTAGTTAACTATTATAATTACAATTTGTAATAATTTTTACTTATTTTAATATAATTATCAGTTTTAAATACAGTTTACTTGGCTGTAGCTAATGATCTAACTTCCCTTATTCTTGTTCAGAAACCTATTTTGGGGCACCAAGCAGCCCTCTCCATCTCTTCCCACTATTGCAGTTTTGTGGGTAAGTGGCCCCCATTCAGAGGCCCACAGAAAAGGGTGTTTTTGACTGTCAACCGCATTCCCCTTCTGAGCTGTCCCCTGATGTCAGTTATGTAAATTGACACATTCAGGAATATTGAGATCTCATGCAAAACTGCTTAGCACAGCACCTGCCCTTGATAAGCACCATAATAGTAGCTGATATTGTAAAATGAAATTTATTTTAACTGATACATAAAAACGTAAAAATGGTTCATATTAATGGGTACTGTGATGTTTTGATATGTGCATGTAGAGTTTAGGTTGTGTTAAACGTGTCTATCTCCTCAATCATTTATCATTTCTTTGTGGTGAAAACTTTCTAGAGCCTTTCCCTTAGCTTTTTAAATGTGTGGTACATTGTTATTTATGATCACATGACAGTACAATGAGATACCTGAACTTCTTGCTCCTCTTTGGTTGTAACTTAGTGACATTAACCAATCTTTCCCCTCCTCTCCTTCCCCTTTATTCTGCCCAGCCTCTGATAACAACCATTGTACTCTCAACTGCTATGAGATCAACCTTTTCAGATTCTATATGTAAGTGAGCTCATGTGGTATTTCTCTTTCTGTGCCTGGCTTATTGAATATTTGTAAATACCAACTATTATTATGATATGCTTTTTAATTTATTCTTTTTAGGTATATATGACAGTAGAGTGTATCCTGACATATTTTACATACATGGAATATAACTTATTCTAATTTGCATCCCATTGAGGATATACAAGATGTGGAGTTTCACTGGTATTTATATATGTACCTGGGACATATATGTCTGATCCATTCTATTGTCTTTCCTATTCCCATTCCCCCTCCCTTCCCTTCACTCCCCTTTGTCTAATATTTTAATAAGCATAATTTTATTCAATTACACTGCAAATATATGAAGAAAGAGATAGGATGACCAATTAAACCTAATTTGTCAGGGAATTTCTTATTTTAACACTGAGAGTCCAATGTCTTCAGAACCCCTTCATCCCAAGAAAACCAAAATAGTTGATCAGGCTTGTTAAAGGATTCATATTGGCTCAACTTCTACCCCAGGAATTGACAGTGTGTGCTATACTTCTTTCCATAAATTTCCACCATTTCAAGGTGCAATTTCAAATTCTTGCCCCCTACAAGTTTTTCTTGATGATACATCATTTGATGATTGGATCACCACACTTCATGAAGACAGGCTGAAGACAGTCTTAGAATAGTAACCAGGTGTATTTTAGGCAACATCAACAAAAGAATTGATAGATTAATTGAAGACACCTGAAATCTGGTGTAAAATATAATTACATGTTGCATAGAAACTTTTATATTGAACCAAAAGAAAATGTGTCTCCTATTTAAAATGTCAAATTGATCACTGTCCTTATCTTTCTCTTGACTATAGCGTGGCATTTCCATGAACACTCATTTCTGGTTTAGTAATACGGAAAAACACAGTAACCATTACTAATTAGTTAGTTCCCACTGCACTGCATGCACATAAAGGAACTATGAAAGCAAGAGTATCAATACATATCCTTTTCTTTCCTCTCCTATCTGCTCTGTTTAAAGATAATGTGCTGTGAATCTAGGCATGAATTAATCAGACACTTTTAGACTTTGATTCCATCACTAAGTTTCTATCTTTACTTCCTCCATCTCATACCAAAAAGAAATCATCTCTGTTTTGGTGGTATATCCACTGAATTAAATTCAAATTCTAATTCAAAGTTTTGACTGCCCTGGAGGAAAGTAGGGTACAGGAAATGAACTTTTAATTATCTGTTCCAATCAGGGTTTATAAAATTTTCTTTTTTAAAACTGTGATTTATTATTTCTCAAGAGTTTATAGATTGGTGAAGCAGGTCTGAGGGTTTCACTTCTGAGGACGCTTTTATCTGGTGGGTTAGCCAGAGCTGAAGGACCTAAGAAGCTGTGACTTCTCCCTTCCAGGAGTGTCTTATCATTAGTTGTCTAGACCAGTCTTATTTGCATGTGGCTGAGTTCTGAGAGACTGAAGGCAGAGTTATGAGTTTGTGGAATTTTTGCCTTGAGGATGATGGGACCAGACAGGCAGCTCCCTGGTGAACTGGTGCCCTGTGTACCTGTCAGAGGGTAAGCTACTCCTCCAAAAATGTGCAGAGTGTTTAACCTGGTATCTTGTGTAGTAAATACTGGAGAAACATCGATCTTCTCACTCACCTGAGAGACAGAATTCTGTTTATGTTGAAGCTTCTAGAAGGAAGGATTCATGAAGAGTTGGACTCACCCTTGGAATTGCCTAACTCAGTGTGTGGCTAACAGTAATGCTCAGACATATTTTATGAATTAATAAACAAATTACTGAGTTTCTTTGTCAAGTATCTCATGGAAGGAACTTACATGGTTTGCCAACAGGACATGCAGAAAATATCAGAGTACTTTCCCTAAGTATTTTCCTTTCCTGACAGTATATGTTTTGGATCTGAAATGTCCTCCCAAAGCGTTGAAAACATGCTCTGTCACATGTTGAAAACATGCTCTGCAATGCAACAAGGTTCAGAGGTAGTAGGACTTTTAAACAATGATCCAGTCATGAGAGTTCTGACCTCATCAATGGATGAATCCTTTGATACCTGAATGGACTCCTGGGAGGTGGGACCCAGTTGGAGGAGGTACGTCACTGGAGGCATGCCCTGGAAGGGTTTATTTTCTCCCTAGCTCCTTTATCTCTCCTTCTCTCTTTCTGCTTCTAGGCTGCCACAAGCTGAGCAGCTTCCATCATGCTTTTCTGCCTCAGCTCAGGCCCAAAGAAACAGAGTTGCCTGACCATGGACCTAAATCCCTGAAACCATGAGCTAAAATAAATCTTTTCTCCTCTGAGTTGTTCTTGTCAGGTATTTTGGTCAGAATAGTGAGACATTGACTAACTCAGACAGTCCCTTAGAAGTCCATCCATGTCTGATTGGAGCATATGAACAGCCATCAAATTGTAGCCCAAGGTGCAGATCCATGTTGGGGTCAGGTGACTGGGAACATACACAGTGGAGCAGAAATCCTCCCTCTTCTGTACTATCTGAGGAGCTTCTTATCTCTTTATTTAAGGGAAAATGATCATCTCAGCAGTTGTTCCATTTTCCATTATTGCCTAAGAGGAGAGCTAATTCTACTCTATGAAAGAAAAAGGATACAGGAACATAATGAAAAATGCAATTATATTCAAACCACCAGGTTCTGAAAAGTAATAGTCAACTTTTTTATTATTTCTAGAGTATTGGCTATTAAAAGTCATTTCTGAAAATTTATACTATCCATTTCAGACCAAAATACAGTATTAGAAATAGATAAGAGTAATATATTTCCTTGGCTGATGAGTATTAGATCATCAAGTTCACATAGATTATCCCTGTTCTCCCAAATTTATAGCTAATCAATCTTCTGCTTGAGCTACTTTTGACCTTGTCAACAATATTATTAGGAAACTAGACTTGATTATTCAGTGATGCTTGCAATGATGCCATTTGTCTAGTAATTTTTGTATCTGTCATTACACAGATGAATCCTGTGGCATCTGATTTGCAAAGTTCTCCATAGTCTCCATTGCTCCATCTAATCACCCTCTCCTGGTCTCACAGCAGGAATCCACTACTCCCTCAATCATGGTGCTGACGATGACAGTGATAAACTGAGCACTCCTTATATTTCTATACCCTATATGAAGACTTTTTGTTTTGTCTACACAATCATTTCTTTAGGTTCTAGCACTGACCTCTTGTGATGAAGAAACAGAGTTTTAATGAAATAAAAGCCAGTTGCTTGAGGCCACCCCAGTAGTAAAGGGAAGAGATGGGATTCAAGTGCAGGCATTCTGGGATGGAAGCCTAGCTTCTTATCTTCTTATCTATGGTTCCGTGAACCTTCATCCTGGAACTCTTATATCCTGTTAGGCTGAGCTCTTCTCAGAGCCTCCATGCTTGTGTGCCCAGTCTGTGCTTGATTCTGAATCCAGTTTAAGCTTTCACAGCCTTTGTTCCCATATTCCCTTGGAGAGGTTTCATCTATGACCATATTTTAGCTAGATCAGTGTTGGTAGTTCCCCCATTCCTCAGAATGTCCACCAACACACACACATAAATCTGTGCCTTCAAATTTCTGGATAACATTATACCTCACTACCCTTTGAAACGTCTGTGCCTTTGAAATTTCAGGGCAGTGCTATGCCTAACCTCAGTCCAGCTTCCCCTAGTGCTGTCTTCCAACACTGAAGGTCTGTGTCTGAAATTCCAGGGAGCTGAACTTCAATAAGGCAGGCAAGATGTACAGTGTCTTTAGAAAGAGCCAAATTGTCCCTCCTAGTGCCAGTATAACTTGGTAAATCAGTGTAAATTGTGTGGCAAATATATAGAGTTCATGATATTTGGTTGTAATCTATTTCATCTCCCCTTTCAGCATTTTTCCCCAGGGAACTCATTTATTGAAAACAAAAGTCTGATTATTTCTAAGACTATCTCCATGTGATGTAGACCTTGCCAGTGCTGTCATCCATAATTTACAGGACACTTAATATGCTTAAGTGTCCTGCACACAGTCAAATGACAATACCAGTTGGCAAATCCTGTGGATCAATTCTGTCTTTTTTGATTCACTGTGATTTGTGAACACACAGGAAATGTTCAACACATTCTTGTAGTCACAGGCTTAACTTGCTACCTATTATTCCCTATCAGTCTGGATTTTACTACCACTTTTGGACATGGACTTAAATTTATCTCTAATTTGGGAGGAATACACAAAATCTGCCCATTTTCCATTGTCTCCGATAAAAGGTGAATGACATGAATTTATAATGAGAGTCAACTTGGATGACTTAACATTGTTCATTGGGCCTGTATTTACTTAATGTGTACAGTGTGCCAGTCATTGTGCTGGGAAAGAAGTACACAGACAGATAAGGCTCCTACTCCCTGGGAACTTAAATTATAGTTTGAGAGAAATGGATGGGGGGGAAAGCACTTAAGTAAACAAAATGGTTTAATATGAGATAAGTGCTATAAAATCTATGGTGATACAATAAATAATGCCTTGGAGAAATGGTGAGAGGTACATTTAGATAGATGATATTTCCAAGGAGGTGATGCTTCCATTATGGCCTGAAAGATAAGGAGATAGACATGCAGAAACCTGGTGAAGAGTATTCTAGACAGAGGGAAGAGGATGTGAAAAAACCCCAAAGTATGAGCAAACTTGGCATGCTGTATGGATCAGCTAGAGGCAAGTGAGGCTGGATGGAGTGACGTAGGGCGAGATGAAGGTGGATTGAAATAGAAGTGGGGTAGGCGTGGGCTAGAACACATCAAATTTTGCAGGTAAGGGGTTATTTATTTATTGCTATATTCACCTGCTAATTTATTGACTTATTCACTTATTTGAAGTACTGTCGAAAGATCCCAAGATTCTTTAAGAAACTCAGTGATATGATCTATTTCAAGGTTTTATAAGAACCTTCTGGTTATGTCCTGAGACAGGCTTATGAGAACCAAGACCTGAAATGGGAAAAGCAGGAAATAGGCATTTGCATAAATCCAGGTGAAATCTTAGGATATTTTGCTCATAGTATACTAGATAAGGGCACAAAAGAATTGGCAAATATGACTGATTCCTCCATGCAAAGTATCAAGTTTCTCACACTTGCACCTTGTCTGCTAGTTTTTGCACGTGTCTCTACCCATTCCTTGTCTGAAACATTCTTCTGTCCTCATCTTTGATTTGCTACTCCAACTTAGCCTTCATCCTAGTTAACAAATTGTTTAGTTACATCATTGCATGTTAAATTCTGTCGTCAATAGAACGTATTCTCTCTCTTTTTTAAAATCTTTTTGTATCTCTGTTCCTCACTAAACCATAAATTGCAGAAAGATCTATGGCTTTGATGTATTGCTTTGCTTCCAAACCATGTACCATAAACTGGGTAGCATAAACATCAGAAATTTTAATTCATCATGACTCTGGAGTCTGGAAGTCTAGGAAGGTATTACTCAGTTTGCTTTCTTCTGAGGTCTTTCTCCCTGGCTTCTAGATGGCCATGTTCTCACTGGGTCCTCATATGGTCTTCCCTTTGTGTGTGTGTATCACCAGTATCTCTGAGTGTCCAGGTTTCCTTGCCTTAAAAAACACCAGGCATAGTGGATTATAGATCACTCTAGTGTCTTCATTTTAACTAAATCACCTTTTTAAATGCTCTCTCTCTGAATATAGTCACATTCTGAGCTGTTGGCTGTTAAATCTTCAACATATGAATTTTCTGCATGAGTTCTAGCACATCTAAACCCCCAGCTCACATAAAGAATGAGAATTTTTATTTTTAAAGCAGGCTATTGCTATGTTACCCAGACTAGACCCAATCTCCTGGGCTCAAGTACTCCTTCTGCCTCAGCATCCTGAGTATATGGAAGTATAAGTGCATACCACTGTGCTGAAACTATGATTTGGGAAGTACAATTCAGGTGGTAGTAGTTATTATTACATACACAATATCTGGAACATTAAAGGTAGTAAATTAATAGGTTTTGATGAACTTTATGTTTAAGCTTTTAATAATAACTCTATCAGAATTTATGTGATGATGTTCTACTTGTAACTTCCAAGTATTTTGACACTGGGATAATTCAGAGTTTGAGCAATTGATTCAGCTTACTTTTCACTAAGTAAAACAATTACATGGCAATGGGCTTCTTTATTACCAAGATTCAAAGGTTATTGCTGAGGACTGGGGTAGAGTGCTTATTTAGCAGTCACTGACTGATCCTGGGTTCAATCTACCGTTCTGCAAAAATTAATAAATAAATAGGCTACTATAGGTAATATGTTATTATATCTTGATATTTTCCATTAATGCCCCATTTTAGTGCAAAATTCTAAGTTTAAGCACTGATGTGTGCTTTTTGATAATAGATGGAACAAAATACTTTCATGAAGTTATGCTCGGAGAGTGCATTCATTAACTCTTCTGGATGCTTAGTACTTTTAACTTTTACTTTGAATATATTCATAGAATCTCTCCAATCATTATACTAATCCTTTGAAGTTGTCAATGCAAGCTCTAATTATCCCAAATTTTCAGTTGAGTGGTCTCTTTTTAACATACCTGATCAAATCACTGCCCTACTTAAAACCCATCTACATCTGCCACTGTCCTTAGAATGGAAGCCAGTTCCTCACCATGATCTGTGATGCCCTGAATTTCCCATTTACCTCATTGGGTTCATGGCCTGAAGTGCTCTTTCTGGCCATGAGCTTGGCTGAGGCAGATTTTTACTTTATTCTTTTTATTTCCAAGCATCGCAGATTTTAGCATGTCCTGTTATCTCTGTCAGAAGATATTTCCTTCCATCCTTTCTTATTCTGCATTCATCTGAGGTAGGATCATTTTTGGAGATGTCTCCACTTCCCTCAAACTGGCAGATATGTTCCATTCCATATGGCTCCCTTAGTTCCTGTTACTCTATATTCTTCACATTACTTTAATACTTGCAGTGATTTTAAATATACCTGTGTTTGATTAATGCCTGCCTTCATGGTAGATTGTCAACACCAGGTAAGAATTACTAGGTCTCTTTTTTTGATCACTGCTATACCTTGAAGGCTTATTTCACTATTTTACATTTAGTTGGTTCTCATTGACTACATGTTAAAAAAAAAAAAAATCTTATTCCTAAGTAATTCCCAAATGCAATAAGACTAAAACTCTGTGTTCCAATCCTGTTGCAACCACTGTCATGGTTACAAATAGATAATCCTTGGTAAAATATGAAGTCCAATTTGGATTTTAAAACTAAGACTAAATCAACTCTAGTGCATTCAGATTATATCTCACCAGCAATAATTATTATCAACTCAATATAAGAACTCTACTCACATGATGCATAATTTTCCCCCAAGTTCACATTTTATATGAAAAATTCCAAGATTAATGGAATTAAATTCTCAGCCCAGTGATTTCATTGTACTTAATGAAACTTGAAAGGATTTTGGTGGGAATGATGCTAAGTATCTTTTCTAGGTTCAGGAATCAGCTAAGAATGACGAGTAGTTTAAAATGTTAAATACCAAAAAAAAAAAAATGCTACATAATTATGGATGCATATGAATGATAAGTCTAGCCCCCAAATAGCATGTGGCGTTGCCAATCATTACAAATATATTATCTGTCTGCACTGCTGTGAAAATTATCCATTGTATGCTACTTTCTTTCTGGAGAGATATAGAGATCTTAAAAAGGTAAAATAAAAACTTTTGACTTAATTGGGTGACAGTGGAAAAGCAGAGAGAGAAGTATTGCTTAAAGTCAATTTTTCTATAAAGCCAGTGGGATAACTGGAAGAAATGGCATCTTGTACCTTCCCTCAAACTGACATTTAGTTATTAATGAAGGTTCAGAGCACCTCCTAGTTGTTTATCGAACTCCATTGCCAAAATCAGTAGACACTGACTATGGATCTCACCCAAGGCTGCCTTTCACTAGCTGTAAACAAGAGCTTTGACCCTTTACCTTACAAGAAGCAAAAAAGCAAACACAGGTGGGCTTGCAACCTGGAGTTAACAGGGTGAGCTGAGAACAGGTGCCTATCATCAAGCTTATCAGGTGTCCTTCTGTGCTGTGGAAACTAAGGCTAGTTGGCAAGGCAATCCGTGTGTATATATGTCCGTGACACTGCTAGAAATGTGTATCTGTCAGTGGTGGAAAGAGATTGAAATATGGAAGAAAATAAGCTTCCAGAATTGTATATGAATGAAGAATGTCTATCCAACATGGATGAACAGTAAGTAGTTAATTTATAGCCAAAATGTCTCTGTGGATTCAGGCTGAAAATTCTAACTTCCTTCCCTCACACCATTTTTAATTAGTACATTATAGTTATACATGACCTTTGGGATCATCTTGACATAGTCAAACAAACACGGGATATAATTTGCTCTCATTCAGTCCTACTACTTCCCTTTTCACTCCCCTCCTTCCCATGTTTTCCTTCCTCTACACTACTGGTCTTCCTGTGTTTATGTATAGTTTAATTTTAATTAGTCCTTTACAGATTAGTATAAAGGTGAAATTCACTGTGGTATGTTCACATATGTACTTTGGACAGCTTGGTCAATTTCATTCCACCATTCCTCTATTTTTCCATCCCTCTCTGCTCCTCTCAATTCCCTTCTCAGCACCACTGATTTCCTTCTCTTCCATGGTATTCTCAGCTCCCTTTTTTTGCCCTTAGTTTGCTTTCGCTTCCATATAGGAGAGAAAACAGTCAATCTTGACTTTCTGAGGCTGACGTATTTCACGTAGCATGATGTTCTACAGTTACGTCCATTCTACCAACAGATGCCATAATTTCATTCTTCTTAGGCCCTCTTATTCATTTAATTGAAGTACATTTTAATAGGTGTTCCATATTTCTCAGCATTTCATTGATTCCTTCCTGAAATTTAAACCATCAATAGCAATGAAAAATCCCTCAAATCCTTCAAATAAAAGTGACCTTTATTTTACCTTTAGAACTGGAAGCAACAACATATTCCCTCTCTCTCTCTCTCTCTCTCTCCTCTCTCTCCTCTCTTCTCGTCTCTCTCTCCCTCTCTCCCTCTCTCCCTCTCTTCCCACCTTTCTCTCTCTCCCTCTATCTCTCCCTTCCTCTCTGTTTCCCACCCCCTCCCTCCCTCCCCTCCCTCCCTCTTTTTCTCCCTCTCAGACAGAGACACATACACACATATACAATCTAGAGATGAAGGACAGGAGAACTGTGGGTTTGTTGTTTGTTGTTTTTTTTTTTTTTTTTCAATTGTTGAGACCGTCTCTATCTAAACTTTTGATAAAAGTAAATAAAATCTGATAGTGATGAAACAAATAAAATCTAGCAATATTTATGATCTCAGGAGGTACTCTATTGAGTATATGAAAATATTTATGATCTCAGGAGGTTACTCTAATGGTATATGAAGTACTTTTCTGGTGTCCTGGTCAAGGAGGGACACCAAGTTCATGCTGTGGTAGTATGTGCTTAGGTTTTAGTCTAGCTTTGCTGTAGTGTGAGTTCTGCCTTTTCCTAATTCCTTAATAGTGGGGAGAGGTGACTTTAATTTTTCCATCCGCAAAAGGGGAATAATAGCCAAATCCATCACTAAGAGCAACTATGAGTATGAAAATGGAATTATGTGTATAAGTAAATTGCTCTATTCTTGGACAACAGATGGTCCCCAAATAGATTTTCTTTTTCCTTTCTTAGCCACTAAGTTGCAATGAAGACCAAGTCCCAGGAGCAAAATGGTTCTGTGGGTCAGGGAGATCAGAAATACATAAATACAATTTGAATATGCTAGTGCAATGATAAAAAAAAATTTACAAAGTGTCCATAGAGGAAAGCCTAGCATAAGCCCTTCTGGATGGAATATAGAGAAGAGTTAAGGTGGGTCATTGACACAAGAGCTGTTCCTTCAAGAAGAAAGGATTTAAATAAATAAATATTTGCCATCTGTTATTTATGATGATTTATGCTAGGGTGTTTCAAAGGTATAAAAGCAGTTTAATGTTACTAGTGTTATTATAAATTCACATAACCACTCAAGAAAGTGATAAGAAATAGGTAATATTTCAGTGGCATTTATCTTAGAGAAAATCTCCCACTTAGAAGTAAACTTAAATGCAGTGTTGTTTTAAAAGTTACATGAGAAGCAGAGCCACTAGAAGATTGTGAACAGGTTGAGGGCAAAATATGGAAAGAGACTTGAATTTTAGTTCATAGAATTTAGACCTAATTGATGGGTTGTCCCTACTCCTTTTTGACGCTCTAAAAACAGAAGGCTGATTCCCATCCCTTTTTCTGTGAAATGATATTGCACAACAAAAAAGAAAAATGCTTCTATTGGAATATTTTTACTAAAGAAATTCATTATGGTTTTAGATACCAACACACACACACACACACACACACACACACATATTAGAAGTAGGTGACACCAATATTTCACTAACCAGGGTATGGAATATGTGTACTGAAGTTTGAAATCTGAAGGTTTTCAAAAGCAAAAATGAGCTCAAAGAGTTTAACTGAATAGTGTTTTAGTAGGTTTTATCTAAAAGAATTGACTGATATCTTGGCAGTCATCTGAGAGACTGACTTTTGAATCAGCAGGCTTGTAAGTGTAACCTAGACATCAAGGCAAAAACTAGTTTAAAGTGTCTGAAATGTCAAAATACCTGCAGTGAAGTGATGTTTAGACAACTTAGGTTAATCAGGATATTGATCCAATTAGTTTAGCTCAAGTGGTATCCCTTCTAAAAAATAAGTACCACCACCACAACAGGCACCCACCTCCCAGTGAAGCACCAACTGGTCTACCTTGAGTGATGCTGATGAATTCAGTGAACTATCAGGAGCAATTTAGAAATTTAGCTTACAGAAATCAATTCACTTTACTATCTCACTTCACTCTATGCCAACCATGGAAGCTATAATATGCTGAAAGGGTAATGGGAAAAGATTATGCACCCAAGCTTTGCCTCAGTTCTTGAATCTTTATTTTCATCTGGCACTAATTTATCACTTCTTTTAATGTGCACATAATATTTTGCCAAAACTGCCTATTAACTTGGGTGCTAACAAGCAGAAGTGAAGCAGAATGATGTACCAATATTGAGCACTGTTCTGATGTGCCTCAGTAACATACCTGTAACATACCTGTAATTTAAGTGTTTCGCCTCTTCTCTCTCATGTGAAAATATTTAATGCAAATATTTCATTTTATTTGTTAATTGCATATATATTTGCTATATTATTATTCAAACCTTGTTGATAATCAATTACCAAGGAAGCAAGAAAGCAAAAGTCTCTTCCATGATTTTTTTTTTAGTACAGTAATTGTCTCTGTAAGCCCTATCACCATTTATTTGTCACAGCTGGACTTTGTCTATAAATAGCTCTGTGAAATGATGGACAGTTTTCAAGTCTTGTTGGCATGGAATCAATATGTGGCAGAAGGGACCATATGAATCAATTATATTGTCCCTGGCAGGGTTACCATGGAAGCTGTAGCTCCTCATAGCACTTTATTTCTTCTATCAGGGTAGTAGTCTCTGTGTTCTTTAATTAGAATGGATGCAATTTATTTAGTAATGGAAAGCTTACTTGAGCGAGTTCTGTTGAAGGTGTCAGACAGAATTCAACCAGCCATGCATATTCAGAGAAGACTAATGTGAAAATGCAAATGTTTCTTCTAATTTAATTCCTTAGTGGTGGTGGGGGTGGGGGGAGGGAGAAAAGGCATTCGTATCTTGGAAATAAGCTTCGTTTGGTTGTAAAGAAATTGTGTTTGATATTTCATCTTTACTCAGACACAAAACAAGCAGTTGTTCTTAAAATAACTTCTGCTGTAGATATAATAATCTACCATATGCATTTATTCAGTTACTCCCTGAAGCTACCTTCCCCATAATGTAGGATGATAAATTAGGCAGAGGAATTTCCATACTTTTAGCAAAAACATAAATTTACCCCCTAGGCTTAAGCTACTCCAGTGTGAAAACTAAAGTCCAGAGGATTAGACTGTGGTTTTTAGGGGTGTATTCACTTGTTTGTTTTGGAATCCCTCCTGTCTCTGAAGGGAGACTCTACCTGCCTCAGCAGATACCTTTCTGAACATGGATATTTTCCACCCACCATACACTCTATTAGAAAGGTTAACAATAGTAAGTGTAGCTATTTATAATACTATATATAGTAAGGTAGTAACCCTGGACCTAAGCGTTTTATGTACATTTTCCCTCATGTCTTTTTTTCTTTTGGCGGTACTGGGGGATAGAACCCAGGGCCTTGTGCTTATAAGGCAAGCACTTTACCAACTGAGCTATCTCCCCAGCCCTCCCTCATGTCTTTAACAGTATGCTGGGAAGACATTATAAGTCCCCTGAGTTGACAGATGAAGAAACTAAGGCTAGGAAAATGCAAGCAAATAGCCCAAGGTCAATAAGCCATCCTTACTAAGAGGAGATGAACATGATATGTCAACTCAGGCTGTTTATCTTTCATAGCCCCTGTTCTTATTCCACTGCAGAGGGACTTAGCTTTCACAAACATACATGGATGTAGCTAAGATCACGTATCACATTGCTAGACTATATGACTAAGCATTGGACAGAATGTAAAAGACAACAATAAACATAAAAAGCTATATTCTATGGTCTTTATGACTAATATACCTCCAGAAACTCCTGCTTCTGAATGTTTGAGTGGCCCATTTGCAAGCTGTTGGGAAATTTAAATCTGCATGAAGTTTACACGCACTTCCTAAATTAACGCACAGAATGATTTTGATTCCTCCATTGCCTCTGATTCTATACTGCTACTTTGACATCTATGGTGTTTAATATTACTTTCAAACAGATTGTAAAATAAACTATATTTCTTCTGTCATTCAAGCACTGAACAATCCTGAGGTAAATGTGATCTGAGAAAGGGCTTTTATCCTAGTCACAAAAGGAAAACAAAATTTGCCTTGATTGCATGTGTAACTCCAGGAAAATCTTTCTGTGGTTATGCTCACTACATGTGAAAATGAATTCACCTGAGTCCCTTGGCTGGCTCCAACCAGGCTGCACTCCACCAGAACCAGCAGATTTGTGGACATCAATTAGCTCCCTAATGTTGTCATTGTTCATGATCAGTATCAATGGACATTGATCGGATCTTTACATTTATATGAGATACATTTATGATCATCATGTCATTACTTAAAAGACCAACAATTGGTGAAAATGAATGACCACCATTTAAAATAATTTATTGGATTACCATGTATATTCTATGCAATTAATCTATTGTCACTTTCATCTTTTAAACTTGTAGTATAGCTTGTCTATTTTGATTGGTTATGCTGGTTCACTACATGCATCCCATAGGTGTTCTTAATATGTAGATAGCATTCCTGTTTCACACACTATTCATGCATTCCTCATAATAACCCTTCAATTTGTATTAGTCTTTCATTAGTATCAGTACTAGAGTTTTTAATCTAAAAAAGAGAAAAGAAACATTCATGAAGGTTATGTGACTTGCCCACAGTTCTACTGGGTCAGAACATGACCGTCGCAATTCTGGTCTTATATCTCTTGGCCATCTTCTTATGTTATCAGATGATTGGACAATGGTGCAACAGGGAAAAGGTAGATTCCCCAATCAAAACTCAGCTGCTATTACCAAAAGTAAAGAAAATATATGCTAAGAACCAAACCTTAAATATCTACTACACAAATCACCGTAGGTCCCAGAGATCATTTTAGTTGGAAGTCATGCTAAATTGTCTACTCTTTCTGTTTCAACTGTTCTAAAATATCACCAAGAATATTCATATTATGTTTGTATTTTAAATATGTTAGCTTGTTTGCTGTTTGGGAAACTTGCTCTTCAATGTGCTTACTGAGGCATTTGATCCAATTCATTAAGATCAATTAATGGGGTATATTTCTAACCAATATTCTGGTAGACTTGAATTAATTTAAATAGAATCCTGTTAACAAAATAGATGAGGTACACCTTTTTCCTCCCTACTCAGTTATTGATCAACATGGGAATACAATTTGTCTTTCAAATTTGATTAACACTTGTGGTCACAGCTCTACCATTTTGAGTATTTGGTATTTCAAGAGCTGAATACAAACACTGTCTGATAACTAGTATCTAGTGTTTCTGTGATAGCCTTTATGACTTCTTTGTTCTGATTGTAGATTTTATGGATTAAGGGATGCAAGTTCATGAATTTTCTAGATTTCAACACCCCTTTGATGAAATTTTTTAAAATGGAGTTAAAGCTCTACTGCATAACAAAATCAGTCTTTCCTCACTTCCAACTTACTTGCAGTTATTAGCTCTGCAGTCATAGAGTAGAATCCATGATTACTTTATAAAAACCTACCTGCTGTTATCTTGAATGCATAGGAAGAATGGAATGATAACTGAGGCTATTTCTAAGAGAAAAGCAGTATATGTGAGAGAGCTATTGAGCTGGAAAACTCGAAGAAGGAACTCTCCAGTTTGATTAATTGAACATATATTAACATTAAAGAAAAGACATTTTAAAATAAATAAGGAAACATAGCAGTTGCAATCTCTTTGTGTGGTACATGAAATAAAATTCTATTTCTATTCTGGGCTTTTGGGAAATGTAAAGACCACCCCTGAAGTAGGCTAAAGAACAATGCTATGTGCCTTTTGAATTCTTCAATGTGTTAGTGGTGGCTATCACATGCAAATAATTTTCATTAGAAAAATGATCATCAATTCAATATTCTTCTGAAGTACTGAATTTGTTTCTAACCCAATTTTTTAGTCTAACCCATTTTGATCCACAAAACATGAAATTTGGCAGCAGTATGAAGATGCACATTGTGTTTATTTAAAATGTGATGCTGTTTTTTTCAGTTTTGAGAGCTATTCATGCAAACATCTTTCCATTTGCCAAAGTCAGAATTCCTAATTATTAAATCCCAAGATCTATCCCAACCTTTGTACATTTCATGGGTTAGTCTAGATGATTGCTGGTATAAGCTTCAGCCTTTTAAATGATGAATTTGGATATTAGGGATAAATATCTAGATTTACATAAGGTAATCAAACTCCTGACATCACAGTGTTATCAATCAATTTCTCTCTATTTCATTCCATAAATCTGAGAACAATCCCTCATATACTCTCTTAGTTCACAAGGAACTACATATACAGTAGCTAACATTTTGTGAGAATAAACTGGGTTCTAGGCACATGGGTAATACTTTAGTTCTCTTTATGAGGTATTACTATTATAATTCTTACTTCTGATACTGAATAATAGAGAAAGAAATTAAGGTAGCATGCTCAAGATGAAAGACAGTATTTGAATTCAGGGTCTGATAAGCAGTCTAAATCCAGAGACTTCTTTTCAAATATAATTTACATTTTATTTTCTTCTTCCATTTGAATAATCTGCCAGAACTCTTTTTCTATGGGCTCCCCACATGCCAATCATTCCCACTCCAGGTCATCACTATTTTTGACCCTTCAGCTTAAGATATTCCCTCCTTTATCATCTCATTTACTCAAGTCCCATAAATGCTTCAAAGCTCAGTAGAAGTTTTACCTTACCAGTGAAGCTCAATGGAATACTTCATTCCAGTGCCCCAAATCCTGAAAAACTTGAATCTAATCTCTGGCTGAACTTCCCTATTTGGTCTCAATCTCCCATCCTTACCACCATACTAACACACTTGCACATATTTCTCACTCCAGGCATATTTGTGAACCATCTGCTCCCACTACTCAAAGATTTTGCCACGGAATTGTGCCCTTTTTCTTCTTTATTGTCATTTTTTTCCTTTATGCTCTGTTGAAAATCTCTTCTTAACCTCACTTTACTTTCTTTGGGTGTTCCTTCCTCCACAGAGTTACAAAGATGTTCAATCTTGTTTTTCTCCTCATCTCTCTCTTGAACGCTTGCTTTTCAGCATTTTGCTATTGTCAAGGCCTGATTAACATAATTGTTAATATATGCACATTTTAAGACTGGTATATAGTATAGTCTAATATATTTTAGCTTTTTTCCTTGGGGTGTGTATCTTCCATGCACATATCGTAGACATACTTTACTTAATCATGAATGACCTTAAATGTCTCCAGGAGAATAGTTTAAATAACAAATTTAAATTTTGTTTTTGTGTATAATATAATCAGTCTTATTGTCACTATAACTAATATCATCTCTCTTTCACATTGGTGAAAGTTTCTTCAACTAGTCACTCCAATTAGGCCATCTTATATACTGTTTCATTCATCTCAGCAACCCCAGCAGGTTCATTACTCCAACCAAATTACATCTTAGAGACTCTTACAGAGACAGTGATGGAGCTTGGATTTAAACTTTTTTCTTTCTGAATCCAAATTCCATCCTCTTTCAATATCCCAAAGGTGACCACTAACCACCATTTTCTTTCAACCTGGCAGGAGATGTTGGGAGTCTAAAATAAATTGACTTTACTTTACAATCCCTACTAGTTACAAACGGTACTCTAAGCCTGCTTGTATACACAGTCTTGCATTTTTGCTATCTTGGATCAAATGCCGCAGACACAGAGACATGTCAGATTGTGAATGCTCCCGGGGGGACTCTGTTTACAAGCTAGTAATGGCTTTGACTTTGCATATGTAGACTTAAAAAATCCCTGACAGATAAAATGTAGCTGTGTCTTCTTTAATAGGAGTCTTTATACAGACGTATTTCCTCTAGAGCAAATTTTCCATAGGAGCATGGTTTTCCATCTGATGTCTGGACTGGTTGAGTGAAATTGTTATCAAAATTCTGTTGGGATGGTAAACATTCTCCAAGATATAAAATTCTTCTGAATATGAAATATCTGATGTTTCTTAGAATTAATATCTTGGTCCTGTCTTTGTTTCGATCTCTCTTTTTAAATTCTTAAAGGGCACAGTAAGTGTGCCCAATTTTGTGAGGTCTCCAACAAACAGAACAGTACTTAGCTGTGACCCTGATGAAAATAACACAAAAAGAGGCAAATAGAATAGACAGAAAAGGTCATGAGGAAGGTTTTGAGGAAGACACCATTGATTCACTGACTAAACCTTTGGTAGGATTCATGACCTCTGCGTTGCAAGACAGCAATCCATGACACCATAGGTAAGAGGGCCTTCATGTTTTTAAAAGAGTGTGGCCCCTTGTCTGCCAAACCAACATCTCAGTTACTCCTTGTAGCACCTGGGACAGCTCACTGAGCTTCATATATTCACCAAAAGCATTTGAGCCCTCCGTATCAAAGGATGAGCTTCACCATTAGGAGGAATGAAGAGGTACATTTAAGGATATTGTGAGAAATGCAATTCCAGGGCTTTAAATCCATTGCTTTTATCAAAAGATTGTCTGTTTATTATGATAGAATGCTCAAAAATACCTTTATGAACATAAACATGGCCAGATATTTTTTACCAGATAATAATTTGTTCATATTCTGGACTCAACCAGAATGGTAAGACTGAGAGAAATAATAGCAGAACAGTTGGCATAAAAAAATAATACTTGTACTTGCAGTTATTTCAGAATATGAGTATTCTTGAATTTGGAAGACAGAGATGAGCTGGTTAAAACTGTGAATCCTTTCTCAAAGGACACAAATACATCATCTATAGCTCAGACTTCAAATTACTGCTAATCTGAATAATTTCTATTCTGAAGGTGTTATAGATAAATGCTCACTGACAAGGTTAATAACAGTAACAGGAACAGAATAAATAGCTATTGGGTGAGAAAACGAGATAGAATAAGGAACAAATTGCAGATGGTTTCAAATCAATCACACCTAAATATGGTGGAGAAAATATAATTGTTTTAAAAGGTTTGCTGCTTTTTAATATAATCTGGAAAATAAAGATAGTATTTAACACATAATTGTATATTTGAACTTTAGCGATATCATGAAAGTCCTTGGCCCTGAATACTTTGACATCTCCTGGATATCCATCATAAAATTGAAAAAATTAAGAGAAAACTCCTCTCTCCTTTGGTAAAAAAACCTGCCTTTACATTTTTCCTTTCCATCCCAGTACACTTGCCTAATTGAACATATACCCTAATTCCCCACCTTCTGTCCTTTGTTCCTCTATTTTATGTCTGCTTATGATGAACTTTCCTGACCCTTCACCTTTGCAAAAGCCTCTGCCCTTCAAAATCTAATTCATGTACTTTTTCTTCCAAGACAAATGCCCCTCACAAATAGTACTGTCCATAATATGAAATCATGCAGGCTTCTTGTTTCTTTTTCTGTTCTTTTCTCATGTTATCTTTTATTACAGTTAATTTCATTTGTGACTTACTTTTCTATATGGTTCTTGATAGTCTCTTTAGTTTTTTCTTTTCGATGTCTACCTTTCCTGTAATATAGATATACTTGCTTATCATTCAATCATTCACTCATTCATATAATAGAAAATGCATGACACATTATAACATTTATTTTTCATGAGACACTATCTTAACAAAGATTCTCTCTAGGAAAAGAGAGATAAAAAGAGATTCCCACCTCAAAAAGCAACTGTGAGGATTCATTGAGATTTTATGTAAAATGTGTTTAGTATTTTAGCTCGACAAATTAATGTCCTTGTTATTAAAGCTAACAACAAGAACAGGAGGAGCACCAGATCAATTACATATACAAGAATGACTGATTCTTTCTTATAACCCAATCACAAGTTTTTCTGTGTTGTTTTGTTTTGTTTTGTTTTGTGGGGGCAGGTACCAGGGATTGAACTCAAGGGCACTTGGCCACCGAGCCCCAGCACCAGCCTTATTTTGTATTTTATTTAGAGACAGAGTCTCAATGAGTTGCTTAGTGCCTCACTTTTGCTGAGGCTGGCTTTGAACTCATGATCCTCCTGCCTCAGCCTTCCAAGCTGCTGATATTACAGGTGTGTGCTATAGTGCCAGGTACCAGTTTTTTGTTTGCTCCCTCAGGTGTGTTCCAAGGATAGGCAAGATTCCTATAAAGGGCAAGATAAGAGAGACCTAGTCTTAACTTCAATTTCACCTGTCAGTTAAACAATCCTGAAGAATATTTCTTCTTGTTCACATGCAGTGGGGAAACAAGCATTGCTCCAACTGTGGGATGTGTTTGCATGAATTTGCCCCTGAGTCATTGGGCTCTTCTTTTAGGAGAGGAGATGGGGCTGGAGACAAGGACAAAGACCCAAGGTGTACTATTTTGGGTCAGGCAGGGATTCCTCTCTATCTCTCTCCCTCTTTCTCTCTTCCTTATTTCAACTCTAATGTTAGGTATTAATAATTTCATTTATCAAATAAGAAAACTGAGGCTCAGATATGAAGTCATCTACCCATGATCACCTAGCTTGGAATAGTCAGTCCAGAATTAGAATAATTCTGGACTCTAAAACCTCTGCTTTTACTAGTACCACTAAGTTTTGCAAAATTAAAGATTTTTAGCAGTTCCTTCTTGTTTCAATTCTAATCTGCAGCAGTTGGCAGAACTGCAAGTTCTGGGTCAAGAGACAAAGTTCATTGGTCTGATCCCAGCTCTTTGGCAGTTCTGTGACTCCCTCTTCATTAAGTGGTGCCTCATTTGCATAATTTCCTGCTCATTGAAATAGATACAGTTACAAAACTGTGTATAAACCAGATCTCACAGTATCTCAGGGTGGATTCCTACATGGTCCTTTTTCTTCACTGGATTTCTCAAGAGCTGAATGTACACCTGTTTCCTCTGATCCTGTGAGTTTTCAGGTCATGTTCCAGTCCTAGCCCCTTTCCTTCCTTCTAGTGTGTCCTGTTTTGCTTACCCCAACAAATACCTCATTCATGAGCTATTAGGCAAGCACTGGCCTTGGGCTTCACTATGTGAAGTTAATACCTGGGGGTGGGACAGGTGAGAGAGGAGTGCTGGGAAGGGAAGGATGAGTCTGGGGCTCACAGCTGCCTTTACTCCTGAAGGAAAGTACAAAGTATATTAATCTTAATGATAGATGTGATTATGAAAATGCAATATAGAATATGTATACATATTATTAAGTATGTTAGTTTATAAGCCTTATATTATTATGATACTGTTTTCATGTAGTTCATTATTTATCCCCTTTGTAATTCTTGGAACATGACTCAATTATAATGAAACACACATACACACACACAAGAAGAAGAAATGGAAAAATATGATTAAAAAAATGTCCAATCGACCTTAAAGTTTGAAATCCTAGTCTAGTTTAAAATTTGTGCCTCGGGCTGGGGATGTAGCTCAGTGGTAGAGCACTTGTCTATCATGGGCAATACCTGGTTCAGTACCCCATATACCACCCCCAACACACAGTTGTGCCTGTTCTCTGGACAAAGTAAACTTTAGCACGTGTTGCAACTTAAGAAGTGCTTCCAAAGGCCAGGTCTCATATTAGAAACAGTTATCATCTTTCCAATATTAGCTATCCACTAGATAAGGTATTTCTCAAGGAAAACCCCACTGTAGCAGGTTTGCAAATGCAGACATTTCTGGGAGCATATAATTACCATGGCTAACATTTATTTTTGAGGGGTTTTTCTGTGCCAGGTAATGTCTGAGACATTAATGGGAGGTTTTGCATTTAGTACTTAGTATAAGACATTGAAGTTGAGATTTTTTAATCCTCATTTTATACATGAAGAACTCAAAACCATAGTGAGTTACCCAGGTAGCAAGTGGTGGAGTACTGTCACCCTGGAGCATACGCCTTCATTCCTAGTCTTCAGCACTTCTCTTTGTTCCCTTATAAATATCTAAGGCATCCAGGAGTAAGACAGTACTGAGTAATTTCAGAATAGGAAACTGGAGACTAGCTGTCTGCTTAAAGCATGTAATTAAATAAGGGTGATGATGATGATGATGAAGATAAATGTACTGACCCTCTTTGGCTCCTCTTTGAGCTAATTTCCACATCTGGGCAGCTCAGGTCCAGCAGTGGATATTGATTTAAAGCAAATTTAAACAGATTTGTGAATTTGAAACTTGGAATAGATTCTTGGAAATACTGATACCTGGCTCTGATTTGAAGGAATTTGAGCATAATTGTTCTGTTGTCTAAAACCAACCTTATAGACAAAGACTCATAATTTCAAAGATCCAGATATATTTTTAGACTGCTTCACCCACATTTTTATGATTATTGTTATTTTTAAACTTATAACCTATAACAGAAGCAGTGGTTTGCTAAGGGGAATTTTTAGGAACACAATGTCCGTCATTCTATTAGAGGCTGTTACAGAAACACAGGAAAATGGAGAAGGTTCATTGTTGGTTTAAAGAAATCCATTAATTTATATTGTATTCTCATACTTCAAAAAGACAATGGCACATTGGCTATGAATGCTCCCTGGACAAAAGCAATTAAACAGAAAAACCATTTCCTCATAGCATGTCAAATCTTCAAAAAGAAGGCATCAAAGAATCCAAAACCAAATCAACATTCTTTTTAATATCTCTGAATGAATTTTACTCAAATAGATAAGCAAGTCTCTTCAGTATTTTTTTTTTTTGAACTAGGAAAGGTAAAAACAAAATGTATTATTAAAATACTTTAATTTTCTAATAAATTCACAAATAGAATGCAATGAATAATTCATCAAAACAAATTTTCCTGCTCAAATAAGTAGAGTCAATGAGTCAATGATTTGTAATGATTTCTTACTAATTTCTTATTTTTTTTTCTATCAGGCTAAAATGAATTTAAGGTTAATTCCATCAATCAGTAAAATAGATTGATCCATAGATATATCTTTTATTTTTTACTTCTAACTTCTGAAAAAGGTAGTTCATATTTTGAAGTGGGAGTTGCCCATACTTGGGCTCAATAAATATTTTTCAATGAATGGATAGATGAATGAATGAGTGAATCTACAACGCAAACTTTGAAAATTTTTGTTCTTTTGAGCAAAATCCTTCTCAGATTTACATTTCATTTCCTTTATTTTTGGATATTGAATATTAATGACTGATAGGGGAATGGTTTGTTTTTAAAATTTTGTCTTGTAGTGTAATGTGAATTATAATAAATGGAGAATAGAATTGATTCAGTAACCTGATTTCTTTATGGTACTCTCAAGAAAATATTTGTACCCCAGAACCAATGTGATTGTGAAGAAAACTGTGTCATGGTATGATCACATCTGATAAAATGATTAAAAGTTGAAATAAGAAACTCACCAAAGGAAAGAAGCATTGTAAACCTCTTTCAAAGGTTAATCTCCTTCAAGAGAAGTGAACCACTTTAAATTATCTTGAATGTTTATTGTGTTATTTTACATGTTTTCCTGATTAATTTTTAATATCTAAAGAGAGAACCAGGGCACAGTGTATGCAGAGTAATAATTATCCTGTAATGTTTGTAAATCCCTATGGCCTTTCTGACCTTGACCTTTTTTGGTTTGTTTTATCTATAGTGATCATCCTTAAAAAATATAAGATAGAAATGGATTTCCAAATTGACCTGTAAAAGTAAAACCTTTCATATTAGTTTGCCAGGGCTGGTGTAACAAGGTACCAGGAAAGGGGTGGCCTGAAGAACAGAAATTTATTGTTAAACATTCTGGAGGCTGGAAGTCTGACATCAAGCTGTCAGTGGGACTGGTTCCTTCTGAAGGCTGGAGTACTGTTCATGTCTTTGTTCTCAGTGTCTGGTGGTTTGCTGGCAGTCTTTGGCAATCTTTGCCTTGAAGGAGCATCACCCCAATTTCTGCCCTTATCTTCACATGGTGTTCTTCCAGTGTGTGTCTCTGTGCCTAATACCTTTAAAAGTAAGGATGTCAGTCATATTGATTGGCTAACTTGCATGATTTCATTTCAACTCCATCACCTCTAATCTGACCTTATCTCCAAGGAAGGCCACATTCTGATTTACTAGGGGTGGGGACTCCAACATATTATTTTTAGCAGCATACAATTAATCCCATAACAACTTTGAAAGTAAAATATTTCAGGATGTTACAAAAGGAGCAATGCCTATCATATATCAAGCACTTATGTATTATCTTATTTGATATTCTTGACAACAAATATGGTGTTCAGAGAGATCAAGTAAGTAAACTGCTAGTAAATGGTAGGCCAAGATTTAAATTCAGACTGAAAAATTTTCACTTTTATGTAGCCTGTGTAGGCAGGGCTTCCCACATGATATGATTTTCATGATTATTCCCTGTTATGTCTGCAGAACCTAAAGTAGTGCCTAGCACAGGATTCGCACTCAAAACATATTTGTTGAGTTTAAAAAGTAACTGACATTTTCCACTGATTTTCTCCAAAGTAAGAAGGAAGGAAAGTGTGTGTATTCTGATGCTTAGATATCAGAATAATGAAAACCTGTTTAGTATGTGGCCTTCCCACAAAATGAAAAATGTCATCATGTGACATCATTAGTTACTTTGACATATGGAAGTCCCTTCTTTTTTCATTGCTTGCAAAACTCTTCATCACTGGTTCCTATCAGAAAATGTGTATATCATGCACTGTAATTTAAAATACCCATGGACACATGCATGGCATTTATGATAGAAATACAGCCCTTATAGATACATGGTCAACACATGCTGCAAAAATCTAGTCAGAAAGAGCATGACTTCATTGGTTAATCTATTTCAGAAACCTCAGACACCACACATAATATTACCTGGAAATACAGAACCAATGTGAAGTTCTTGCTCTTGATTTTAGTTGGAATGATTTCCCTGTCAACTGATGAGTGGACTGAAAAAAAAAATGCAAAACAAGGTCAGACTTACCTTTAAAATTGCTTTGAGTCTAAAAAGAATCAAACATTTCCTAGTTGGAGTTTCATTTTAATACTGTTGATTTTAAAATACCTTAATCATTGAAAAACCCAAGTTGATACCTGGTAGAGAAATTAAAAGAGAAATGGTGAATGAAAGACTGTTGATGATACACGGTTTATGCATATGTCTATAAAAATGCTTCATAGAATTAAAATGGAGAGTAAATGAATGAATATGTGAGTACACGAATTACTTTTCTCCATGACCTCAGGGCCTATCATGTGCAATGTTATTTTTGTCCCTACAAATTATTCAGATATAGTCATTAAATGACTTCCCAATTAGAAGCCAGCCTTCTTTTTTTTTTTTTTTTAATTGTAAACAAATGGGATACATGTTGTTTTTCTGTTTGTACATGGCGTAAAGGCATACCATTTGTGTAATCATAAATTTCCATAGAGTAATGTTGTTTGATTCATTCTGTTATTTTTTCCCCTCCCCCCACCCCTCCCACCCCTCTTTACCCTCTATACAGTACTTCTTTCCTCCATACTAACCAACCTAGATGCCCTTCAATTGATGAGTGGATAAAGAAACTGTGGTATATATATACAATGGAGGAAGGAAGCCTTCTTTTATTAAAAAAAAAAAAAAGGTAATACCTAATGGCACAGACTGCTGTATTAGATTCTCCATAGAAACAGATCTATATCTCTGTATCTTTATCTATAACCTGAGAATTTGGCTTACATTGCTAAGTAGGCTGAGATGTCCCATGATCCTCCATGGGCAAGCTGGAGATCTGGAATTCCCATGGTGCATTTAGTCCAAGTTCTGAGACCTGAGAACTGGAGGAATTGAAGGCAAAGAATGAGATGAGATGAGATGGCATGGGGAATGTAGCTAATGAAGGTTGTCTTCCTGGCCAGTGGGGATGCTTTACCTCTGCCAGTGGATTAGAACTTTCTCATCTATGCCAATTCTAATAGTCCATTACATTTCTCTGTATTCCCTTGACACTGAATTCTATTCACCATTCATATTTGTAGTGTTACGGGCAAGACTCTATAAAAGAGTTTGTTCCATTACTTGTATTTACCAGATAAACCAATGACTGGGCCCTGGTGGCAAGGAAGCCTAGAAGGAACCCAGTATGGATAAGAAGGAAGAAATGATAGAGGATGACTCAAAGTTGTCTTTGGGCTCACCATCCTCAGTCAAAATGCTTGTGTTGCTGAATTTGCTGGTAAGTGGATGGAATTGAAGAACACCATGCTAAGTGAAATAAACCAGACCCAGAAAGCCAAGGATCTAATGTTTTCTCTGATACATGGAAGTTAAACCAAAATAAGGAAAGAAATAAAAATTATAAAAAAGGCAGGAGGGCAGCGGGTGAAATTCCATGAAAAGAGAAGAGCAATCAGTGAACTAGAGAAGGGGATTTGATGGGGAGTGAAAAGGGGTAGGGTAAATGAGGAAAGATGAAATGAATCAGACCAAACTTCCCTTGTACATATGTGAATATACCACAGTGAAATTCACCTTTATGTATATCTATAATGCACGAATCTATTTTTTAAAAAACTATAATTGGAAAGATCAGTAGAATGGAAGAAAGGAAATGGTGAGGGAGGAGGGCAGGAAAAGGGAAGTACTGGGGATTGATATGAGCAAATTATATACATACTTGTATAATGATGTCAAATGAACCATACTATTATGTGAAAACTAAAATAAGCTAATAAAATTAAAGGACAGCAAAGTTTATGATAAACTGATTTGTTCTTATCAGTTTTCTGTGGTTTCCCAAATAATTTATTTTATGTGATTTAATACCAAAGTCAATGAATAATTTACTTTCTTAATAAAAGAAATTACAGTCATTCTTTCTCTAATTACAATATGCTTCCATTTTGATAAATGTCATTGAGAAAGAGAAGGAGGTGCAGTTATAGGCAGCTGGCTTGGGACTAAGCATGACCCTGGTGTACCCATGGGAGTATTTCCTAGACTAGAAAGTCTTCATTATGTAAATTGGCAAAGGAACATAAGGTTGAGAACTGCTGCTCTAGCTCTTTAGATCAAAGTTAATGTCCCTGAGAATTCTATCCCCTGTGCTTGCTTTCTCCATACTTTATGACCCTGGAGAGTTGATAGAGACATTTCCTGTCATATCAGCTGCTGCCATTGCAATTTGTTGCTCCCTGATGTGAGTCCAGGGAGAATGTGGGTAACTTTCCTCACGAACACTCCGCCCTTAGGAACTCAGAAGTACCCAGGGCTCTGGTGGTTGGTCACATTAACAATCTGCATGGTCCATGGGGTGCGGTTAGTCACTGGTGGGGAATCTCAATTACTTGCAAGGGCCCCCAGATTTATTGCTTGTTAATTAAATGTATTTTCTGGTGCCATAGAGATCCCTCATCTCAAATTTTCTCTGCTGCTTCATTAAAGGTTATAAAAGCAGTTGCTGAATGATGACACATTGCGTGTACTGTATTGCTAGATCAATTTTTAAAAATAGCCCTGTCATGTCCCCATCCAACCTATGTCCCCAGTGAATCTTCCTTTTTACCAGAACATCTCAACCTTGGTCTGTAGTCAAAACATTTCACATGCTGACTCTCTTTACTCTTCTGCCTTCTACATAGCAGGCATTCAGTAAAGCCATGTTGGAAGAATAATGTGATAGAAAAAGTAGTAGCTAAATACTGACTAAAAGCTTGCAATGATTGTGTAGTTTCTCTGCACTGGTTTTGTTGATACTTGCAGTACTCCTGTGAATGAAGTACTACTACTCCTCTCATATTAATCTTCATGTTAATCATGTTAAGTGACATGAGCATTGTTATTTACTCAACTTCTGAGTGGTAAAGCCAAGGTTCTAACTTGACAAGGTAGCTATGGAGTGCAGGTTCTTAAGCACTAATATTTAATCTCCTAATTCAGACAATTCCTTCATTTTCTCCACAAAGCAAATGATGCAGCCATTGCTCTGGGAACAGAAACTCTTTCCATTTATCTTACTGGCTAGCTGCAACCAGTCTATCAAAGGCCAGCCCCATCCCTACCTTACTTTGTAGCCCTCCAGAAGCCTCAAACCCACAGTAAACTCTCCCCAGAACTCAAAGCATTCATTTGCTGCATCAATTCTTTTGGCTCCAGCTCATACCAGATGGTAAAGTCTCTTGATTGCTGCTTTGTATTATTTTTTAACTCAATAAATGTATAATGAATAAATAAAACATCTCAGGGCAGCTCTGAAGTAACCAGAACCATACATTTTGGATCCTCATTTATAAATACCTCAGCACTCCTCTGCACATACTTTTTGCTATTCAGGCAGATCTGTAATAAGACGAATTGGTTTAAGGTTGGAATGAGTTAGCTGAGGCTATGATGGTCATTTTCAGATAAGACTATTAAGTTTGGTAAGGGCTTTGCTTGCCGACTCCCAAACAAGATGAACCAGGGTGTGACTGCTAGAGAGAGTGCTGCATTTCCTATGCTGAAAGCACACAGGCCAGAATATAAATGGGCTTGATTGTTTCCTTCCACAGAGGAGCTATGTGCCAGCTCTCTGATTTCTTTGTGTTACAACCTAGCAGAGACATCTGTGCCTATTTTGTAGGCTTTTGAAAACTTAACTTGGGGAACAAGTCTACTGAGGCTCGCTGTTCCTTTCATCACTGGAGAGTGTGAGAACCTTGATGGCAAAGCAACTTCTAATCTATACCCACAGCACCTGTGAAGGCACTCATGACTGGGCCTTGTCAAGAGAGAAAACCCCAGTGGCAAGGCTTCTGAAATCCAGATAGGGAAGCCTTATACACTTGCATTTTCTTACCAGGTCCCTCTCAGTCCCATGAATGGCTTCCATGGTTGGATGAGGCCCTCTTTCCTCTTCCCTCACTGTCTCTTCTTGTTTGTCTCCTAAGACCTATCATAGATTTTTTCCAGTCCAGAACAATCCAGAATTCCATCCTCAAAATGCCTCTATGGTCTGAATGTTGTTCCTCAGTCTACCTCCCTAAAATCTTGGGGGTTCTCACTGTGTGCCCTATAGAAAACTTTAACCCTTCATGATTCTATCATTCTGTTTAGACGAACCAGACATTTCCCCCCGCTACATGCAGACAATTTCTAACAACACAACTTTATTGTATTATTATATTGGTAATATTTGTAATCTCCCTAAGACTGACTGTACATCATCCCCACCTTTAACCAACAGGAAGATGAGTAAAAGGAAAGAAAGGGAGGAAGCAAAAAGAAAATTCTGTCACACCATGAAAACATGACAGCAATGAGGACAATCCAAATAAGGTGCCCATCTGGTGTTAAGTGCTTCATGTGCACCCTGTCACTGAAGTCACACACACACAGGCTCCATGGATGCCTGAAGTGCTAGATGGAGTGGAGTGTCAGTCACTTGGTCTGTTCCTTCGCCAGTCTGCACTCAGACCCGTTTCCTGCTCCTTGACTCTGCTCTATATTGCAAGGGACTACCTTTATCAGGCCCTCTTGCTGATAATCTTAGGGCTCAGATCAGCTCTTGGAACACACTCAAAGAAAATCTGAACAAGGAGGAAGAGAGGTAGCATATTTCCCTGCTCCCTTTTGGCAATGATGTCCCTCTGTGACTCCTGGTCGCCTGGCTCCCTCCCCCTTAGTGCCAGTCTGCACTAGCCTCCTGCTCATTCTTCCTCCTCTGGTCCCTCTAGTCACAAGGGAGATCATGGCTTCTTCTGCCTAGCTGCTGCTGTCCTCTCAAGACCCTCATTTCAGTGTTTGACTTCAAAACATTCACAATATCTGACTAATAAATTTCCTACATTAAATATCTTCAATTTGAACTATCTAAACTTATTTCTTCCTTACTGGGCCCTGTTTGATTCACTTTAATTAATATGTATCTAACTTCAAACCTATGTTCTTAACCCCTGTACTTACTTCCTGAAAAACTTAAATTTAAAAGTTGTTCCAATAATGTTGTGTTTTATGTCTAGAAGGATGAATTTTACTATGATATAGCAAGTCGTTTTGGTGAGGGTGGTTTGTAGCAAAAACCCCAAAGTGCAGCATTGAGTCATCTTTTTTATCACGAAAAATCCACATTTGGTTTCTTAAATTGTGTGGGTTGAAGTTGTGCTCTTGAAAGTGTGACCTGAGTTCCAGAACCATCGACATCACCTGGGAACATTTTACAAATGCAGAATCCAGGGTCTCATCAGAATCCATGCTTTAACCAGGTCCTCAGTTGATTTGTGTACATGATAAAGTTTAAGAAGCCCTGAACTAAAGAATATGATTTGAGTAAAACAAAGTAAAACAAAAGATTCTTAACATTTAAAAGCTGACACCATAAAAAAGTTGTTTGTGAGTCTTTGTTCAAGTTTGTCATTTTGTTTCAGAATTTAGTCCAGCTTACAAATGAACTCTGCCATTCCTGTTGTTAGTACAATATAAGAATTCATTTTCACAGAAGAACTGCTATGAATCCTGGTTAATTTTACAGGCTAGCTCATTCAGACAGATCACTCAGGATATAATGAGTACCAGGTCAATTTCAAAGTGGAAGGAAAGGCTCTCAGTTTCTCCTCTTGAACACAAGGCCTTTTCTGGCTTGTTTGTTTGTTTACATATGCAGATTTGACTTTAGCATCATGCCACTCCAGCTAGGATGCCTCTCTCCCACTTCATCATTCTTTTTCCAAGTAGCAGCCCATTGTGGACCTTTACCAAAGCCCCAAAGTGCTCTGAAGTGAGAGAACACAGCGCCACTGCCTTCATCCAATTCTCCATGTCTCAGCGTACACCATATTAGCAGTTGTTATGAGAGTAATGGACTTTAATTCAAATTGATGAGTAGAGAACTAGTCACTTAAACGCCTTCAGAGGAAATTTTACATTTATAATGGGATGGTTATTAGCTCAATTGCATCTCTATTTGTAGAATTTAACCTACTGTAATTAAGGTAATAGGAATCAAGTTCAACAGTGCATAGCCAGATAGGGATGGGGTGAGCTCTCCCCAGGAGCACAGCCTTGTCATCATCCCCCCGTCTCTTTTCTTGATAACTAAATCTTCTTTCCTTCATGTTTTGTTTTTCCTTCTACAGTGGTTTTATTGAGGTAGGATGAAAATTCCCTATTTATTCATATGTGGTTTGACTCTAATTATGATTAACTCTAGTGTTAAAATTGTTTGGTTCCTTACTCTATTAGTTATTTCTGTCTATGTGGAAAAATAGCCCACATTTAGTGGTTAAAAACCACAGTCATTTACTGTCACCAATTCTGTGGATTGGGTCTGAGGTTGTGACTCAGGGTCTCTCATGAAGCATTTAGTCAAGTTGTTGAATGGGTCAGTAGTTGACTTAATGCCTGATTGAGGGGGTTCCAATTTTAAGTTCATTTATGTGGTTGCTGGAAGATCTCAGTTCCTCACCTGGGGAGCTCTTCATCATCTGCTTGAAGATCCTAATGCATGGCAGCAGACTTTCCCTCCATCTTTAAAACACTGCTGCATGACCTGGCAACTGGCTTCCTTCAGAGCACACATTCAAGAGAGAGAGTGTGAGAGAGTGCACCCAATGTGGAGGCTGCAACTTTTTTATAACCTAATCTCAGAAGAGATCCAATTTCTTGTGCAATAGTCTGTTTTCTAGAAGTCATTAAGTCTCACTCATGCTCAAGACTAGGGAAATTAAAGTCCACCTCTCCAGGGTAGGAAAAAAAAAAATGTGTTGACATGCTCTTAAGCCACCACACACACATAGTACATGAATACAGGGAGCACAAGAACCTTCTGTCAGACTTGAACTCTGTGATTTTTGTGCCTCTATATGTGTCACCAAGTGAAGAGAGTGCTGACATGGGACTCAGAAGCATTGTAGTTGCCCCAATCCTATATTTACTAGCAGTGTGACCTTTGTAATTACCTGTTTGGTTTTATTGAGGGAAGATTGTTTTGTTTTTCTGGGAATTGGGCATATTGATATATATTCTTCTGAAATTAGGAATTCTGCAATCATATAATGAGATAATAGATTTGAAAATACTTTAAAATATGCCAGACCATCATTGTTGCTGGGTTGGTTTCCTCTATCTTCTCTCCTTCTTATATCATATTTACCTATCTCAGGATTAGTAGAACTCAACAAATTCCTTGTTTTTTCCTTTAGGTGAGTGGCTTCAACTTTCAGGTTTAACAAATAAAACTTCTCTCTACCATTTTGTAAGGCACCCTTCTAATATTCACAGTGCATTCTCCCGGATCTTTGGCTATTGAAAATCCTCTAAGGACTGTGCTCATGGATCTATTGCTACATCCACCAATAGCCCCAGGACTTATTTTGTTCTTTATCCTTTGAAGTCCCACAGTTTGCTTGACCGTTTGCTTCCCACAGTGAACCAGCTACATCAAACTCTTATTCTTTCTGGAAACTTGATGTTCATTTCATATTCCACTTTAGATGGATGCTAATAATTGAGTCCCTCACCCAATACCTGATTTCTCTTCACAGGTTTTGATTCAGACTTATCAGGTTCTATGGTTTATGTTGGAATAAATCTTCTACTTACTCCTCTTAATTATACTTGTAGTTCTGGGTCTATGCATTCCATCTCCAAATAATTGGATGCTTCCTAGTTCTTTGCCCTCTCCTACTATATTCCTAGGCAGCTGTAACCTTGTGTGATAAAGTAGAAGGGACAAAGCAATGGGTTAGGTAAATCAGAGACTTGAATCCTGTCCATTTACTAACTGACTTTTACCAGTATTTCCACCAACAATATGGAATTCATAACATGTACATCAGCATGTTATTATGAAGGTGGAATGAGGTAAAAAGGAGAGTGGACCATGAAAACTTTGGAAACTGTGTTTGGTATATGCCACAGGCTCTGGTCATTTGTTTGTCTTTGCCTAAAGTTTCAGTTGTGCCAGTAGGACTGGCCTGTTTCAGAATCATGAGGGTGGCATTTAAATGTGAATGGTTGAAATGCACCCCAAAATCTCAGGAGTGGGCTTAGAGAATGTGCATTTTGTGTTCCCTAGGAGAGTTTCGTGGGACAATAAATATGGAGAATTTATATTCCTTGGAAATGTCCTGCACTCATATGTCCTGGTAAAGAGATTCATAGACAGATAACCTTTCATTCTATGGGTTGAATTGTTCTAAGAACAATAAAACCAGGCTCATCATGGTACAAACAATTTTAGTGACTGAAAAGAGACAATATACTTGCAATAAGGAGGTATATTACTCCCCAAAGAACTTCCTTCACGGTCCATGGTAGAGGTTAACATAGTACATAAATTCATTTCTCTCTGAATTTCCTCTTGCCCCTCTTCCCTTTGCTTCTTTCTCCTGTTTCTCTACTTCTTCCGATTGCTCTGCTTTGTTATTTAAGGGACATCTACCTAAATATACCCACGGATTTTCAGTACTTCTACTTTTGGTGCATTTGTGACCTCATTTACCATCTAACTCCAAGTACATTATGTACATTTTTATTGACTTTGACCTGCACCACTCTTTCTATTTAAGTCTATTTATCATAGACTTAAAAGCAGCTTCTCAACTTCCCTGCTGTCACAAGCATAGTAGGAAAACTCAAACTGCTATAATTGGGTCCATCTTTCATAAACTCGCTCTTTATTCACATATTGCTGATTCTATAGAGGCCGAAGTATAGCCTTACGGAAGTGAATGGCAGGAAGCAGACCTTCAGAGGAAAACTCAATCTTAGAAATGATAAACTATTTTTTTTAACTCATCACTATAGCTTCTTGGCTCTAGGCTTAAAGCACCATCACTTAGACTACTGCCTCTTTGCTAAGAAGATGAGAAGAGGACCATGTGCCTAAACCTTGACATTCAGGAAGGGCTTGAACGTGAAAGGGACACTCCAGAGGGAGGAACAAAAGTACCCATGCATAAATGACAAGATGTTGTGTTTTCCTTCAGGGAACATAGCAAACTTTAAGCCTAGCAGCATTGAATGCTTGATAAATGAAATCGTAGAAAATAAGCAGAGAATAGAATTTTTCCTTGAATGGTTGGATAAGCCTTTTTAAATTTACTTATCAAATAATAGAACCTTTTCTGCTGAAAGGACAGTGAAAAGATAAATAAATCAAGGATCATGGGGTTGGAGTTGTAACTCAGTGGTAGTATACTTACCTACCATGCTCCAGACCCTGGGTTCAATACCCAGCACTAAAAGAAAAAAAAAAAAAAAAAAAAAACCATGGATCCTATACAAAAGTCTTTTGGAAATAAGACAATGGATTTATAGGCAGAAGAAATGTGTCTAATTGCAACTCTAGCAGTTAGTAGCTTAGTAGCTGCGTGTTCTTGAGCACATTTAAGCTTTCAATTCATGGGTTGCTTTGAGAACTAAAGGAAATGTTAAAAAGACAGCTTTGTGTACTCTAAAGTAATACATTTCTCCTGCCTATTTGTAAAAATACAAAACATTCAATTCACTCATCCCTTGATTCAGTCTTTGACTGTCCCTTTGTTCCTTCCCTCATTCTTGAGATGGAATGTCCTTCCACAGTCTGCCGAGAATCCCACCTCCTCTGTCTATTCTGGCGAGTCCTTCCTCTATGCTTTGGAACCACTGTCATCTCCTGCTGTTCCCTGTGTAGGCTTAGCTAGTTTTGGAGGGGAAAAATCAGCTTTGCAAGGATGCCTTCAAAATTCCACTTAGATCTGTAATTTCTCTGAATCTTTGTTTCTGATTGGTGTAGGGCAGGGGAGACAAAAACCCCTGGAATATTAATAAAAGGGAATAAAAGCACAAAGGAAACAACTTGATTAATATCCACAGCAAGCGGGACACAGTGGCACATGCCTGTAATCCCAACCTCCAGCTGCTCGGGAGGCTGAGGTAGTACAATCGCAAGTTTGAGATCAGCCTCACAATTTAGAGAGGCCCTAAGCAATTTAGCAAGACCCTGTCTGGAAATTAAAAGGAATGGCTCAGTGGTTGAATGACCCTGAGTTCAATCCCTGGTACCAAAAATGAAAAAAAGAAAAAAAAAAAAAAAAAAAAAAAGCATATCCATAGCACCTTGTTGAATGCAGATTTTGCATTGTGCACAGTGTTGAATTGGAGGTGGACAACTCGGTCAACTACTGAAAGCAGGTAATGACATCAGGCTGCAGATCCACTTCAGATCAAAGATTTTGGATTCAGTGACTTTACAACTGTGGGGATAGAAAAAACTATGAGGGAGAATAAGCTCACCAAGGAGAGACCAAAGTGCTGAGATCCAAGAACTGCATCAGGTATTCCAGGGATGGTCAGAAAGAAGTGAAAGATCCAGATTACTACAGTTAAGTTGTTTCCAAAGGAAATACTATCATCATGTCTTACTCTTCTTACTGGTCCCTTGGATGCCAATAATTTGGAAATTTAGGAATGCAATAAGAATTGTTGAGCTATTTAAAATGGCATTTAAAAACTTGATTAGCATTTTTCTTAAATTGTTTTTTATTTCAAAACACTTTTGCCTATGGATATAAAAATGCATACCCTGGATCTGTGTTAGCACAATCACAAATCAAGTATCTGGGGAGTGGGAAGACCAGGGCACGGGTCCTGTCACCCTAAGTGGTTCTCTGCTTATGCAAGGAAGCAAAGTGAGGCAGAATTACCGGTATGACATTTAGAGTCCAAATGAATTTCCCAGGGTGCCCTAAAAACTTGGTGTTTAGAAACCACAGAAATTTATTCCCTCACAGTTGTGGAGTCTAGGAATCTGAAATAAAGTTCTTTACAATATGATATGCCCTCTTTAGCCTCTAGGAGAGTATCTTGCCTTGCCTTTTCCTAGCTTATAAAAGTTGTTAGCAAACCTCAGATTTCCTTGGCTTGTAGCTGCATTACTCTAAACTCTGACTCAATTGTCATAAAATCTTCCTCCCTCTGTATTTCATCAGATGGCCTGAGAAAGATATTAGTCACTGGAGTTAGGTCCCATTCTAATGCATCTTCATCTTAATTTATCAGATCTGCAAGCATCATCTTTCAAAATAAGGCAGCAATCCAAGGTTATAGGTGAACATAAATTGTTTGGGATACTACATACCACATTATGGAGCCCTTTATCTATGTGTCATGTGTACATGAACTATAAACAGTTGATATTTGGAAATTTCCATGTGAGGCAAATTGTATGAACATACATAATGCTTCTTTCCATCAAGCTTCAGTTCCCATAGACACATTTGTCCATTGAGTCTTATACTGGGCTTGACCATTATCCATGCATTTGAGACACTGCATAAAAAAAATATATATTTTTTTCCAGTAAGTAGAATATTTTTCAGGTTGACTATCAGCAACATGCATACTGATTATAGGCATGAATTCTAAGATGTTTATGCCCTTAAGATGCCTTTAGAAGATGTGCATGGTAATGAATCTCAGTGGCAGGCTTGCACCATCCTGTAACTGTAGCTTATGGGACACTGCCAAGTTATTATTCCATACATACCAGAGCAAACCAGAGATAATATAAATCAAGTTCCGTTCTTTCAAGTGCAATAAATTTGAAATTAAATAGCAGATGGCTTCAAATGGTTTTCTGAGATCAAACCTATAAGAATAATTAGAAGGAATAATATGGCTAATACTGATAAGATTTTTGAAATGTAAATGGATGATTTTTAAATGAGAAGGAATTCATTTAAAAATATGACAACAGGTGAGATAATGGATCTTGGAAAGTGTTAGCAGGTCATAAATCTTTAAAGAAGAGTTATACTCAAATCATTTTTTTAAATGATTTTGCATGGATCCAAAATTTCTTCACAGTTCACTGAATAAGGGGGAAAAAGTGATTAACATTTCCTTTGGATTCATCAGTAAAGAGAAAGGAATAGGAAAAGATGTGGGCTCTCTCTGAGAATCAGTTTCCTCTTTACAAATGGGGAAAATAATGCCCATTCTGTAGAATGATCACTAGTTTAAAGTGCCGGGTAAGACAATAATAGAGAAGGACATGTAAACACACAGAACTAGAAACATATGAGATATTGAGTTATTGATGGGGTCAAAACTAAAACGAGACTCAAGGAAAATAAAAAAACAAAATGAAAATAGCAAAGGGCTTTCTTTATCATCACCCTTGTTATACAAAACAAATGCCGCATCTTTCTTGGGAAATACTCTATTCACATATTGATCTCAACATATCCAAATGTGAATGCTTATCTTCCTTCCTAGGGCTCTTCTGCCTCATGTTATGCCATGGCTTCCTGTGATAGGACTTATTCAGCCAAGGTTGATACCAAGACGTACCTTGCGCACTTCTGTCTTTGCTTCCTAAAAATGATCTTCAGCTGTCATTTCCTTTTACTATGCTTCTAATTTTCTCACCTATTTCCCTTTGGCTCATTGTTGCTTCAGATCCCATAGTTAGAACACTACCACCCATTTTCAGGGAATGATTGGTTTATCTCTCTTATCCACTCAACATACCAGATGAAGTCTCCTAAGGCATTGCTGTGACCTGGTCATGCTGCTTCTTAGAAATTTCCCATTTCTGTGTAATGTTGTTTAGTTTTCTTCTTTTTCAGCTGTTTGGAACAGACTTTCTGTATCCTATGTTTGAACTAAAGTATTCTTTCTACACGTTATTCTTTGAATTAGAACTCTGTGTCCCTGCTTCTATATTGATTCACACCATTTTCTCCGAAGCAATTTTCCTCTTGCTCATATTACTGATATTCAGCAGCGTTAATGCGAACAAGTGGCCACTACTGCAATTGGATAACACATAGCTGTCATACTGGCATCTGAGCAAAGTCAATTCTTGTGTGCATCTGACTCTGCAGGAGACAGCAATCATGCTTTATCTACTGGCATCAAAACCCTTGGACTATTTAAGAGAAAGCCCATTGTGGCTTCTGGTGAGAAGCAAGAGAACTCCTGCCATAGTAGCTGAAGGTGCTACACTTGATGCTGTTCACCCCACAGAGCTTCCCGAGGTCCTTGTGTTTCTTTGAGGCTAGCTCTCTAGCTTACATCTATATTCCGTATTTTTATACCTTCCCAAATGTCAGATTACCTGCTTGTCAGATTAACTTGTTTCATCAAGTGCAATGTATTAAATGTAAAGAAAAGATCTGAGTAGCAGCACCAGAGATGTATATTAGTAGGTATAGCATTTGATCTCGGCCATGAAGGACTAACACATCCTTGGAGGAATATATGACACTAGTAATTACACATTAATATCTTTCTTCTTGGGTAAGAGTTATTGAATGATTACTCTATGCAGGCACACTTACTTATCTATCAATTTTAACTTTTCTTTTTAAATTTTAACATCTTCTTTCCTAAAAGAACCCTCATTTTGTTTGGGCAACAATGGACTCAGTGAAAAAAAAAAGTTTTTCAGGCTGCCACATAGCAAGATATCAATGTGTTCTTAGCTTTAACCAATGTAAATGAGACTTAGGTAATTAGGCAATAATTTGTTCAGTGGAATGTCGTTCTATATAAAATCACAAAGTCTTAACAAAGGGAAAGAACATTTGGCTCCTTCTCCTGTTTCTGCCTCAAACTCAGAAATAATATCTAGTGACAACAGAGCCATCTTGAATCTAGAAACAAAAGCTACATATCAAGAATGGTGGCACAGAAAGATAAAAAGAGATGGGGTCATTGGCAATACCATGGAGCCAATCCTGAGCTGCCTGGCTCTGATTTCTTATATGAGAAAAATAACAGTGACATAAACACAGAGAAATTGATTTAGGCACTTTACTGCATGTGGCCCAATGTAACCCTAATGCTACCAGGTTGAGTTTCACCAACTTACTTAAATAAATATTCCAACTTATAATGGGAAAGTCTAGATAGATTGGAACCCATCTAGTTTGAGGTTGAATTTGCCTACCAGGTTCTTGTTTTTAACTAACAACAGATTAGTTCACTCAAAATCAAGTAGATTAATTATGTTCCAAAATGAAAATTCGCAGCCATCTAGCTTAAAGTACGTTAGAATTTCTTATTAGTTTCTCTCTCTCTCCCCCTCTCCCCTCCCCCTCTCCCTCTCTCTCCCTCTCTCTCTCCCTCTCTCTACCTCTCTCTCCCTCTCTCTCCCTCTCTTTTACCTCCCAGGGACAAAAACTGTACTGGTAAAAGTTCATGTCAGAATATCAAGATTCCATCATTTTCTGAAGCATTTTGTATACTAGGTATAAAAGTAAAATAATGACTTTTTAAACCAATCTGATAAAATTTAGTAATCCAAAGGAACATGTATATTCAAAGTTGTAACCTTAGGATGCTAAATATTTCTGCAATGCTTCTCAATTTCTAAAGTCTCCAAGTAATTCTGTTTTTGAAGTGTCTGTACAATCAGGCTATGAGCCTCAAAAGAAATCAGTTTTAATTGCTTCATTTTAAAGTGAAAACAAAATGACCATCTGCCTTATTTATAGATTTGATTCCAAATTGCTTTGAGGGGTTTTAAAAATCAAATTATCAGCTAAATGATGAGAATTTACCACACTTTGACATAATGAAAAGCACAATATGTCCAGCCTCATCTCCCACTCCCCTTTCTACCTTAGTTCCATTCCTTAAGAATTCCACACATGCTGATTTTCCTTCCCTCCATTCATTCCTAAAACTGTCATGCATGTCATCCTTGTGAAGCTCATCCAAACTGCTTTGATTATGTTTACCTTTTCTCCCTCTCCCCTCTCAGGACTCTGTATCCTTTACTCTCCAAATAAGTTACATACATTTTTGTCAGGTGTTAAAATGATTGACATATTCATTGCTTCTCTTACTGGCTTATAAACACCAAAAGGGACTCAGAGAGTCAAGTAAGATCAAAGGTGAAAGATGAAATCGCAGTGTAGTTTTAATTTGCATTTCTCTAATTGCTAGAGATGTTGAACATTTTTTCATATATTTGTTGTATTCTTCTTTAGAGAAGTGTCTGTTTAATTCCTTTGCTCATTTATTGACTCGGTTATTTGTTTTGGGGGGAGGATAGGGGATTTGGTATTAAGCTTTTTTGAATTATTTGCATATCCTGGATACTAACACTTTATCTGAGGTGTGGATGGCAACAATTTTCTCCCATTCTGTAGGCTGTCTTTTCACATTCTTGATTGTTTCCCTTGCTGCAAAGAAGCTTTTTAGTTTTATACCATTCCATTTATTGATTTTTTATTTTACTTCTTGTGCCTTTAAAGTCTTGTTGAGGAAGTTGGTTCCTAAGCTGACACATTAGAGTGTTAGGCCTATATTTTCATCTAATAGGTACAGGGTTTCTGGTCTAATATCTAGATCTTTGATTCACTTTGAGTGGAGTTTTGTGCAGAGTGAGAGATAGGGGTTTACTTTCATTCTCCTACATATGGATTTCCAATTTTCCCAACACCTTTTGTTGAGGAAGCTATCTTTTTTTCCAGTGTATGTTTTTGGCACCTTTGTCTAGTATGAAATAATTGTATATATATATATATATATATATATATATATAAGTTTGCCTTTGTGTCTTCTATTCTGTTTCATTAGTCTTCATGCCTATTTTGGTGCCAATACCATGCTGTTTTGTTACTGTAGCTCTGTAGTATAATTTAAGGTCTGGTATTGTGATAACTCCTGCTTCACTTTTCTCACTAAGGATTGCTTTGACTCTTTTTTTTTAATTTATTTTTATTGTAAACAAATGGGATACATGTTGTTTCTGTTTGTACATGGAGTAACAGCATACCATTTGCATATTCATAAATTTACATAGAGTAATGATGTTTGATTCATTCCATTATTTTTTTCCTTCCTCCCCACCCCTCCCACCTCTCTTTTCCCTCTATACAGTCCCTCCTTCCTCCATTCTTGTCCCATTCCCACCCCCCATTAAGTGTCATCATCCACTTATCAGTGAGATCATTCCTCTTTTGGATTTTTGAGATTGGCTAATCTCACTTAACCTGATATTCTCCAATTTCATCCATTTGCCTGCAAATGCCATAATTTTATTATTCTTTATAGCTGAGTAATATTCCATTGTATATATATATATATACCACAGTTTCTTTATCCATTCATCAATTGAAGGGCATCTAGGTTGGTTCCATAGTCTGGCTATTGTGAATTGAGCCGCTATGAACATTGATGTGGCTGTATCTTTGTAGTGTGCTGATTTTAAGTCCTTTGGGTATAGGCCTAGGAGTAGGATAGTTGAGTCAAATGGTAGGTCCATTCCAAGTTTTCTAAGGAATCTCCACACTGCAGTTCATTCCTGGAATGTAAGGATGGTTTAACATCTGTAAATCAATAAACATAATCCATCATGTCAATAGACTTAAGGATAAGAATCATATGATTATTTCAATTGATGCAGAAAAAGCATTTGACAATATACAACACCCCTTCATGCTGAAAACACTAGAAAAAATAGGGATAGTAGGAACGTACCTGAACCTTATAAAGGCTATTTATGCTAAGCCCATGGCCAACATCATTCTTAATGGAGAAAAACTGAAACCATTCCCTTTAAAAACGGGAACAAGACAGGGATGTCCTCTTTCACCACTTCTATTCAACATTGTCCTCGAAACTCTAGCCAGAGCAATTAGGCAGACTAAAGAAATTAAAGGGATAGGAATAGAAAAAGAGGAACTTAAGCTGTCACTATTTGTGGATGACATGATTCTATATTTAGAGGATCCAAACACCTCCTCCAGAAAACTTCTAGACCTCATCAATGAATTCAGCAAAACAGCAGGCTATAAAATCAACACGCATAAATCTACAGCATTTTTATAAGCAAGTGATGAAACAGCTGAAATGAAAATGAGAAAAACAACTCCATTTGCAATAGCCTCAAAAAAAATAAAATAAAATAAAATACTTGGGTATCAATCTAACCAAAGAGGTAAAAGATCTCTACAATGAAAACTACAAAACACTGAAGAAAGAAAATAAGGAAGACCTTAGAAGATGGAAAGATCTCCCATGTTCTTGGATAGGCAGAATTAATATTGTCAAAATGGCCATACTACCAAAAATGCTATACAGATTCAATGCAATTCCAATTAAAATCTCAATGACGTACCTCACAGAAATAGAGCAAGCAATCATGAAATTCATCTGGAAGAATAAGAAACCCAGAATAGCTAAAGCAATCCTTAGCAGGAAGAATGAAACAGGGGGTATCCCAATACCAGAACTTCAACTATACTACAAAGCAATAGTAACAAAAACAGCATGGTATTGGCACCAAAATAGACAGGTAGATCAATGGTACAGAATAGAGGACACGGACACAAACCCAAATAAATACAATTTTCTAATACTAGACAAAGGTGCCAAAAATATGCAATGGAGAAAAGATAGCCTCTTCAACAAATGGTGCTGGGAAAACTGGAAATCCATATGCTTTGACTCTTCTGGCCTCTAATTTTTCCAAATGAATTTCCTGAATGCTTTTTCTATTTCTATGAAAAACATCATTGGAATTTTTGTAGGAATTCCATTGAATTTTTATGGCACTTAGATTTCATCTCATTCCAGTCAGAGTGGCAACTATCAAGAATAGAAGTAACAGTAAATATTGGTGAGGGTGTGGGAAAAAAGATACACTCACTCATTTTTGGTGGGACTGCAAAATGTTGTGACTACTCTTGAAAGTAGTATGGAGATTCCTCAAAAAACTGGGAATGGAACCACCATTTGACCCAGTTATCTCACTCTTCAGTATATATCCAAAGGATTTAAAATCAGCATACTAAAGTGATACAGCTACATCAATGTTGATAGTAGCACAATTCACAATAGCTAAACCATGGAACCAACCTAGGTGCCCATCAACAGATGAATGGATAAAGTAAATGTGATTAGTATAAAAATAGACTATTACTCCACCGTAAATAATAATGACTATGACATTTGCTAGTAAATGAATGGATTTGAAGGCTATCCTGCTCAGTGAAATAAGCCAATCTTCAGAAACCAAAGGTAGAATGTTCTCTCTGATATGTGATGCTAACACCCAACAAGGGAAATCGAGAGGGGAATAATAGAAGTTCAGTGATTAGAGAAGGAAGAATGAAGGCAAGGGAGGGTAGATAGGAACAGGAAAAACAGTGGAATGAATCTGACATAAATTTCCTATGGACATACGTGAGTACATCACAGTGAATCTCCACATTTTGTACATCAGCAAGACTGGGATCCTAACTTAAAAAAGATATGTTTGTATAAATATGTCAAAATAGACTCTACAGTCTTGTATAACTCAAAAGAACAAAGAAAAAAAAGTTTTAAAAAGGTGAAAGGGGCCTGAGCATTTTTATAATCTAACCCTTAATATTATACATGAAGAAACTGCAACTGAAGAAGTCAAATGACCTGCCCAGGTTTCCCAAATGGCAAGAATGAGGACTTGGTATTAGTTTCCTCCAACTCCTGTATATCTTCACTACATCTCACTCTGCATTCCCTGCAGACCCAAGCATAGAGATATATCCAGGGTACAGTGTCAATGATTATTTGTTAAATGCTATTGTTAAAAATCAAATGGGTGAATGGAAAAAGTTAAAAATATCAAGTTTTAGAGAATAAATTAAAATGTCTAAAAATAGCAAGTTTTAAGGGACTCTGGAGGAGTAGGAAATTTAAATTGGATACAGTGGTACATGCTTGTAAGCCCAGCAATTTGGGAGGCTGAGGCAGGAAGATCACAAATTTGAGACCAACCTTGGCAACTTAGGGAGACCATGAGAAAATTAAAGAGAACTTTTCTCAAAATGAAACAGACTGGGAGTTGGGCACTGTGGCATACACCTGTAATCCTAGTGGCTCAGGAAGCTGAGTCAGGATGATGGCAAGTTCAAAGTCAGCCTCAGCAATTTAGCAAGATCCTGTCTCAAAATAAAATGTGAAAAAAGGATGGGGGTATTGCTCAGTGGTTAAGCACCCTTGTATTAAGTCCCCAGTACCCCCCCCAAAAAAAAAGAAAGAAAGAAAAGAAAAGAAAAAGAAAAAGAAAAAAAGAAAAGCACCAGGGATGTAGCTTAGTGGTAAAGTTGAACCCCCTGTACCATACACATAGAAAAGAAAGAAAGAAAGAAATGGAAATTTTTTATACTAGTGAATAGAATGAGAATTGGTTTAGACACTTTGGAGAAAATTTAGTAATAATTAATAAAGATGAAATGTCAAATTCCCACAATCTGAAAATTCCTTCCTAGATAAATATCCTAGAGAAATCCCTCAGTATGTACATAAAGGAGATAAACACAAAAATGTAATACAAGAATGTCTATCACTAAAGTATTTAATATTGAATATCACTTTAAATATATATTAAAAGAAAATAGAAAATGTGTTATGGTTATTGAAAAATGTTATGTTCTACTGTGTAAATATTATGGTAGAACTCACATATCAATATGGATAAATCCAACAAAATTTTTAGCAAATTGCTAAATAATACATACAATATAATACCATTTATTAAATATTTACACCCACAAAACAGCACCATATATTACTTAGGGCAACATATGTATGTAGGAAGGTGTAAGCATATGCCTGGGCAGACATGATCCCATGCAGGACAGCACTGAAGATAAGAACAGAGAGAGGTGACAGGTGTGATTATGGATGGGTACAAATAGTCTCTGGACCATTGTCTTTAATTATTTTAGAGCTTTATAACCGCACATGCATGATGATTATATTATTCCTTATAATATGCTATATGGTAAGCATTTAATAAAAAGGTTTAAAAAATAATCTTAGAAATTGGCCACACTGCTATCTTGGAGGGCAGTTACAAGGGGAAATACCCCAGTATGCACCCAGCAATATCAGAAGAAAGGAAAGAAATGTACAACCTCTGAGATGACTGCTTTGAAGGTAATGGTAGTTACTTGGATCATGTTTTTTTAAATGTCTGAAAAAACAGTCTTCCCCATTCTGTTGTCCTCCTGTTTGTTTAGTTAACTGAATGAAATGACTACCTTCACAAAATATGGTAGAGGACTATAGTGACATGCAAGAAGAACCCCCAAAGCAAAAGAGACATGTGTGGCCTGCCAACTTGTAGATCCTGGGTTTTCATGCTGTGGGGGAGTATCCAAATGCCTTCTTATCATTCATTTACCATTATCATTAAAGTGGCCTCCCACATAGCATCATGCCCAGAAAATGCCAGAGACCAGGGAGATGATTCACTGATTGTGTTCTTTGTTTTGTTATAAATTCTTAGGCTACTAAAGGTATTATATACCTTTGAAGGTAGCAGATAGTTCAGAGAACATCTGATTTCTGTTTTGGGTTCACAAGTTAAGATAAGTAGATGCTGCAAAGTGCAGATCTCTCCCAGTGTCACCGGGGACTTAGGGAAGAGAAGGGAGAGTCAACAACAGAGTCCCCTTTCCCCCACCTCACTGCTTGAGCTGACTACTCAGCAATTAGAGTGAACAGTAGCTCTACCCACTTTACCAATAAGTCTTTCAGGGGCAGATACTTAAACCTTACAAGGAAGGAGACCTCCTAGGAATCTATCCAAGAGAAATAAATATGCATGCCTACAAAAAGATCTGTACACACATTTAGAGTAACATTATTTGCCATAGATAAAAACTGGAAACAATTGGAACAAATGTCAACTAGTGTAGGGATTAACACAATTATACAGGCAGGATGGGGTACTGTTTACCAATAGAAGCAAACCAGTACCTGGTACCACAGGGCTGAACCTTGAGGTTTGCTTCAAGTCATTCAATTGTACATTTAAAGAGTGAAATTTATGCTGTGCAAATTGTACCTCAAAAAAGCTGTTTTTAAAAGTGGGAAGAAGGCAAAGTATGTTTCTAAAAGACCCAAGGGCACTCCATCAGTTACCCTTTTCTCCCTCCCTTAATATTTCTCAAGACTCAGGATGTCTGAAACCTCCACCCCTCAGCACACAATATTCTGGTGCCAAAGTGAACACTTTTGCCATCTTACTCCATAGTGGGCATTTGACTTTTTTGGTCCTTTCCTTCCTTACCACAGCCACATGGACGTAGGCATAATTATTATCCCTACTTCAACATTACACAAACTGAGTAGTTTGTTGCATGCCACTCCGCTTGCACAAAGCTGAGCCAGGACTGGAGCCCTTAACTGCTGGAGCCTGAACTCTCAGCCACCAGGCCATTGCGTACCTGTTAGGTGCTTCAGGAAGAAGGTTTGTCACCTGAAAGGAAATTGAATTCTTGTAGCTGCTGTCCTGAGCTGGCTTTCCAGCAGACCATGGACCCTTGGATTAAGAACTCCTTCTGTCGCAGTTTTGGTGCATTTAGGAAAATAATGTCTATATTATTTCCTGTAATTTATTTTCAAAGTGATACGATAAAGTAGTGGTATAAAAATCTCCAAGATTTTTGGACTGAGTTATTAAAGAACAAGCAGACGATTGCCTTTTGGCCAGCAGCCATGAGTCTTATCACCAGAAGCATCCATTCTCTCTCTTTAACACATCTTTAATTTACTGTGGCAGGTTTATGCAGTGCATTTTTATTGATGGAGATTTTTTTGGTTGTTTTCAAAGAGAATGCCAGTATGTGTTGTCATGGTGTTTTTTTTTTTTTTTTTTTTTTTTTTTTTCCTTGATTTTGTTTTTCTTTTTAATTTACCTGATGGCAAAGTTTCATGATAAAAATGTCAGCAAGAGGAAGAAACTATTTTCAAATTAAGCAATGGTTTTGATTGTGTAGAATGGGAAAAAAGCAAAGCACTAAGAATGAGATTGAGGAAGCTGGGTTAGAATCTGAACATGATACTAACATTTGTAGAACCTTATTTTCTATAAGTGTTAAATGGGGAAAAGACTATGTACCTTACAGGTCTATTATAAATATTAAAGGTTTTTGACTGTGTATATACACATTCATATGTATGCATGTGTATACATACATATATATATTATATATATACACACACACATATATATGATTGTTATGCTTATAGTGTTATTCATAAATAGTGTAGACAATACTGTTAAACTGGTTAGAAGGTATTTCATGAAATGCTTGATATTTAAGTTGACTCGAGAAGGATGAGTAGAAATTGCTAGAAAAACAAGGTGTGGTAAAGTATTCCATGAAGTAAATGTATGTGAGGTAGTGAAAGTGAAATAGCATGAGAACTCTCATATAGCCAAATCAAATGATGAGTGTAGCACTCAGCATAAGGCAGGCACATATCAGGCAATCAATAAATATCTGTTGAATTAATGAATGAATGAGCAAGTCCAACAATTTGAGTATTAACTGGGCTCTAACTTCTAGGGAAAGGAAGTAGTAAGTAGGCTCCTTGGGCACAGATTTTATATCATCAGTATGGGACATGAAATATATACTTGCATGTGAAATTCCTAGAGACCTTATCAACAGGTGTTTGACAGTTTGATACAAGTTTATGTGCCTGTGTTTGTAGAGAGACAGGAGAGGAAGAAGCATTTTTAAAAATTAAATCTTCTTGAGTGAAATGAGTATTAAAGGAACTTGCTCTAAGTTGACATGGAGTATGAACTGCAGAACAGAAATCATGACTTCTTGGACTCAGACAAGAAAAACACCACCTGCATACTGGTATTTGCCTAAGGAGCAACAAACAAAGACTAGCATCAAAGTTGGCCATGGAAAGTCAAAATGAAAATCAATAAACTTGAACTGAGGAGGATCCAAGATCTTATATATGAACCAGGACACATTTTGAGGAGCTGAGAAATGCAAGTGAATAGGGCATGGGAACAAATCCAGAGTTAATCCCATCTAATTTCAGTGCCTGATTCATGTTTGACTTTAAAGGGACAGGTCTTAGCTTTTAGAACCAGCCATGGGATGGGCAAGGCATGGCTAAAAGAAGAGCCAGCTCTTTTTAAAAAGCAACAAAAGAAATGGAGAGAAGTAAAGCTACTGTTGAAGCTGGAGCACATAGATTCTTCTAAAATTCATTTGCAAATTCACTTGAGGTAGGAGTGACCAAGTTTAATGGCAATGTTGATTATGTCTGAAGAGAAAGATATAAAACTCATTATTCTGTAAGGACATCACATTTTTGTTGAAAACCATTCATGTGGAATTATTTATGAGACTTCAATTAAATTTGTCAGGATTAAATGGGAAATTATTTCTTATTTTCTCTACAAGAGAATTAATATATAAAGCTTTTCTTAACCTTGTAAACTGGCAAAATGAATATCATCACTCATTTATCCAGTCTATTTCCATGTGAAAGTGGGTAGCATATCTGTTTAATTCTTGGATTGCACAGAATCAGAATTCTGTTGTCATAAATATTTCAACTACTTTGATTCCACCCTGTCTCTGAGTCAGTGCTTCCAGAGGATACTTCCCAGCAGTACTCCTGAGATTCTGACTTATTCAGATTTGCACATTTTTGTAATATATCCATGATGATCAACTCATGCACTTCTATAATTGTGTATTTAAAAAAGATATGATTCTCACTCATTAGCTTTGTACTAATCAAATATTCCATGAGGCTTATGCTACAATTATGATTACTTTCCAAAAAGTAGATATGCTCTTGAAAAGTATTGAGCATCTAAATTATCTAATAGATGATTTATGAAATGTTAATAACAGTCCTTGTATAATTACCTATACTAGCTTAAACAGGAAAGTTTGCTTCAGCATATGTAGTCTGAATACGTTGTTTTTAATGAGCTCCCCTTTAGGGAGGATGGGAAATTTACCAGTAAGTTAGTTTGGATGTTAGGATGCCATGTAAGCAGGTCTTGAACTCATTTTAGTTTGTATTGACATTCTGGTGAACCTGGAAAATGTGGAATTTAAATTTTTAGGTTGTGTTTTTACCATCTTCCTTGTGAAATATTAGTGACTTTGCTAATGATACAGCCTATTCAGTTATCATGGTCTATCATACTGTTGTATAGTTTTTATTCCTTCATGGCCTTGGATATGATGTCCCCCCTTCCTGGAGAGTTCTTCCTTGTTGACCTATAAAACTCCTACTCCTTCTTCAAGACCAAACTTGAGCTTACTTCCTTTGGGAAGTCTTCCTTGATCAAACTGCAGATCTATTGTAAGCAGAATTAAATCAGTCTTATCTACTTCCAGGGCACCATAAGCCTTTTATAAACCACTGATCATGTGTTTTGGAGCCCTGTAATTCAACGTTTTGTTTTCTCCCTAGACTGTGAAGTTCTTAAGAGCAACGATTTTGTCTTTGTATTCTTTTATGCACTGATGCCTAATACAAGTTCTGGTGCCCAGTAGACATTCCATAAATATTAGTTGAATGAATTCTGTTGGAATGAATCTCAAATGGCTGTGTAAACCTTGATTTATTTACCTCCTCATGCATTTGTATCTTATCTCTCAACAGAATTATAAGTTCCTTAAGTACAGGAACTATTCCCTGTTTCCTGTGAGAGTCAATAGAATTGTATGTTTTATATTTTAAAAAATCATAATCTTACCAGTTAGCCTCTGTTTTATAAGACTTGAAGTGATTATGAATGTTACTTTACATAAGTTCAGCTCTCCTTGAAGTTATTCAGTTGTTGGGCTTATTTTCTGTTTTTATGAGACTAAGAAAACCTAATGTAGCTATGATAATTTAAGTCAAAAGGAGGCAAAGACACTTTGTTCTCAAGAGATGCCATTTCTTAATGTGCCATAATTGGCTCATGCATAATTCAATAGGTGCTGAAAATTTGGCGATCCTTTATCAATTCATGGCCAAAAGTCATTGGAGATTCTTTTCACATCTCAGTTACATCATTAATTCCCTTCAGTTCAATCCAACACATATTAATTGAGTGCTTACTACTTTTTATGCGTTTGGCAAGTTGCTGAGTGATAGCAGTAATGGATATACATTGAAGATAAGAAGAATAAAACTCGATTCATTTCTGGCTCTTTTTCATGTTATTTGAGTGATTTAGGACAAACATTAGCTTCCTTAACCTCAGACTTTTAACCTGATACATGGTGGATATGAATCTCAACTTTGCAAAGGTTATAATAGAGACAGCATGGCACAGTATTTGGCATCCAACTGGTTCTCAACCAATGTCCACCTTCTGATTCACTCAACAGAATGCCCCTTTTCACCCTCTCTCAGTATTCACAGTGTAAGGAAGCACCAGGGATTCCTTACCAAGGTAGTACAAGCTAAGAAACAACGGGAGTATAGATTGTTTTCCAGATATGCTTATTTTAATAGTATTATTATGTATTAGAGTTTTAAGGGATGGTGTGTGCCAGGACACTATTATAATTCAGTCTCAATTACAGTAACAGTTTTGCGTAGCAGGCTAGCCAAAGGTTGGCAAGCAGTCAGTGCCCAGGCCTAGGATTTAATAGCGGTAATGGCTTTCCACGGCTACTTCACCTCCCCATTACTGTCTCCTTCTGATTTAGTGGTGGCTTCTCCCTAAGTTAGGGTGTTGACGCCATCTCCTCACCTGGCTCAGGTCTGGGGAGAAGTCCATTCTGTGACAATCACTGGAAATCCATTCCTTACACATCATGTGGAGCACAGAGGGACGAGGCTATGTTACCACTTTCCCCCTTCTATTTTCTTCCTTTCCCCTGCCTCTCCCTTCATTCTTACTTTCTTTGTTTCTTTATTTTCTCTTTTCATAGCTCTGAAGTTATGGGATTCATTTTTAACATCATCAAAGGACATTTATTTAAATATGACTTAAGATATGATATTTACAATATAAGCATGTCTTCTATCTTTTTAAGGAAAACAACCCTATCTTGCAGCTGTATTTTATAGCACAATATATGTGAGGGTATAAAATTCATTTATTTGTTCCTTCCTCCTTAATTCCTTCCCTTCCTCCTTTCTGCCTTCTTCCTTTATTTTCTACCTTATACTCTTTTTAGTCTTCTTCCGCTCTTCCCTTCTTCCCTCTTCCCCATCCTTTTTAATCCTCCTCTCTTTCTTCTAAGTAGTATTGCTGCCTACTTAACCAATCCCATTGCTAAACATCCGCTTGGTATTCTCTGCAGCTGAACTTGTTCTTCCCATCTTGCTCCTGCCTGTTTTACCATGTAGCAAACTCAGAAGTCCTATTAACTCTATTTACATCCTCCCAGTTTTTGTAGAGTCTTATTGTATCCTGGTTGTCACTTGGTCAAGTAATAGGCATTTATCTCCTTTAATCTGGCCTCATAAATCAAACCTTTGTTTTCCCTAATCATTTTTTTTATCACTCCCTAAATGGTTTTCAATTTGTCTACGTCTTTCTGAAGTAGAAGTGCCTCAAAGAGAAAGCAGGAATTCAAGGCTAAAAACTAACTTGCAGCCTGCATTTTGCCATTTTTTTTTTCTTTCTGAAAAACACTTCATAACAAATAAGCAGAGTATGATTCTTTGTCTTGTCAATTGATTTCTTTGCAAATTCATGCAGAATAGATCCTTACTGGGGTTCTTTGAAGTAGATGAAAAAATGCATTTTTTCCCCAGGAGTCAGAAGGCCATGTATTTAGACCTGGATTTACTATTATTTGAGACACTTAATACTCTGTGTGACTAACTTCCTTTATATTCAACACATAATTAATTATGCCCTCCCCAAATTAGTCCAAGACTGGGGTGAGGTCATTGAACACTTAGGATACCTTGTATTTTACATCCCACTTGCCACACTGAAATCATATGTCATGGAGGTAAAAACGCTCTACAAATGTTACATCATGGAGGAACGTGAGGTCTTCCATCACTGTCTTCACCAGTTCAGACCAGCATCACTCTCTAACAGTGAAATTACGTCTGGGCCTCACCCATGCTGAGTCCTTCCTTGTAGCCTCAACTTACTCTTCCTGGTTTTCCAGTCCTCCACTATGCTACCCCTTGCCTCCCCAGACTTGGTTTATCCTGTCTTAAAAACTTGGTCTCTTAGATTCCAATTCGCTCGGAGCTCTACTTATCTGTTTTCTTGAAGAGAGCAGGCTAATCAGATGAAATTGTATTTGTTAGTGTGTCTAAGAGGAAGTACAAGTTCAACGTATAATCCATTTCAGATCAAACATTGACAAGTTTGTTAAGATTCTCTATAGACATAATGCTTTACTCTCCAGGTGCTTTGAGATGTGGTTCAGAAGGCAAACTTTTCAAATCAGGAATGTACATCTTGCACAACTGTAGAAACGAAAAGATGTACCCCATTTGTGTACAATGAATCCAAATGCAGTCTGTAAAAATAAAAAAGAAAGAAAGAAAGAAAGAAAGACAGTAAGTAGTACATTTTTTATCATGACCCAAAACTTGCCTAAAATCACAAATAAGCATAACTGGAAAGAAGATTTCATAATGTAATACCATTTTTGTTTAGAAAAGAATACTTGTTTTATTTTATTCTGTTGTAAGCAATTCTATTCAGCATTGCTGACCATAAACCAATTAGACTGATCTGTTTATATGACAACTCATGGGACTGATTTCTAATGGAACTGAGCTGACTACTGTGGAAAAGATTTCTAACTGTAGTGTGTGTACATATGTAGTGGGTAAGTCTATGCATGTATCTGTGGGGTGGTCAGAAGGTCATGCTAGATGGGTTAGATCATAATAGAAGAATATTCCCCTTGGTAGGGAGAGTGTCCTGTAGTGTGCACTGATATTTAAAAGACTACTAGTAATTCAAGGATCAGGGGAGTCAACAAGATGTAATGGGACTAGATACATGAGACACCTAGGAGACCGCAACCTCCTGAAATTCAGGGATGCAATGGCATTAGAAAATGTTCTAAGCAAAAAGAATCCTGTAATTGGAGGGTAAATACTAGGGGTAAACTGGAGATTTAGATGTAAGGGGAAACCAATTGTAACATTTGGAGCACAAGATATCAGCAGGGCTGCAGGGCAAGTTTCATTCTGTGCTAAGTCATGTCTGTTGATTTGTTTCTCCTGAATTCTGTTCTGTCTGCAGATATGATTTGTCCAGTTACCTGCCATTTGCACCCAGATGATCAGAGCTGAAAGCAAATGCAGTTTGAATAAACAGCACCTGGTACATCTTGGGAAGTGGACATGTCTTAGGTCCCTTAAGATTCATTCTTGACACTTCTTCCTTGTCACCTGTGAATAGAGTAGTCCCTAACTACCACATTGGAATTTGCACCTTCCTAAATGTATTTTTACATATTTTTCCTGACTTTGTTATAAGTTTCCTATCAAATTAATTGCCCTGGTATGTCATCTACTTAAATTTGTACCTCGCTCTTCCCAGGTAAGCACAGCCACTATCAATTTAGTAAAATTCCAGAGTCCTCTCCCTCCCCAACCCCTCCTCCCTATCAAGAGGGAATATATTGAGTTATCTCTACAGCTTGTTTATGGCTTACATATAATTCCTTTTTAAACAATTTCTTATTGAATGACTCTCCATGCTTCTGATGTCCAGGAAAAATAAAAACTTGAGAGGTTTTTACTAACCTTGTAAAATCACAGGATTAAACTCATGGCGAGAAAAATAAGCTTCCCTCTATACTCAGGTTTTTTAACAAATGAATCCCAAGTTCATGTAAAGCTTGTAGTTACTAAGGACACATACCAAGGGACACTACAAAGCAACAGGGTTTTAGAAATAAAAAGGCAAATAGAGCATCACGTTCTCTTTCTTTTTGTGGTGGTACACTAGTGACAAATTACTTATACTATGAAGTCTCAAAAAGTATAAAAGTAAATCACTGATAAAATATGTAGAAAAATGACCATTTCAAAATCCCATTTCAAACTTTCAAAGTCAGGAGCTTAAGTGAATGGTGACTCTAAGGTACCTTTTCCAAATGGAATAGAATTGTTGAGGCTAATTTCTACCCTGGGTAGAAAGGAATTAATTACTAGGATTGCTTTGAGTCACAGTGATGCTGTGAACTTCTAATTATCTCAAGTAATGTAGGCAAGATTGTACATAATTGAAATTCAATGATAACACAAAAGGTTTATTCTTTTTTTTATTAACATATTTTTTATTTTTACAGGCACATTTTGATTTATTGTACACAAATGGGGTACAACTTTTCATTTCTATGGTCGTACACAGTGTGTATTTATGCCATTCATGTAATCATACATATATAGGGTAATACTGTCTGTTTCATTCTACTGGTTTTCTATTCCCACCCCCTCCCACCCCTTTTTCCTCTACACCATCCGAAATTCCTTTATTCTTCTCTTCCCCCCATCACAACTCATCGTTTTATATTATCATGCACTTATCAGAGAAAACTATTCGGCCTTTGGTTTTTTGGGCTTGGTCTATTTCACTTAGCATGATATTTTCCAACTTCATCCATTTACCAGCAAATGCCACAATTTTATTCTTCTTTATGGCTGAGTAATATTCCATTGTGTATATATGCCACAGTTTCTTTATCCATTCGTCAACTGAAGGGCATCTAGGTTGGTTCCACAATCTAGCTATTGTGCATTCAGCTGCTATGAACGTTGATGTGGCTGCATCACTGTAGTATGCTGATTTTAAGTCCTTTGGGTATAAACCGAGGAGTGGGATAGCTGGGTCAAATGATGGGTCCATTCCAAGCTTTCTGAGGAATCTCCATACTACTCTCCAGAGTGGCTGTACCAATTTGCAACTCCACCAGCAATGTATGAGTGTGCCTTTTTCCCACCCATGCCAACACGTATTATTGCTTGTGTTCTTGATAACAGCCATTCTAATTGGAGTTAGATGAAATCTTAGGGTGGTTTTAATTTGCATTTCTCTACTTACCAGGGATGATGAGCACTTTTTCATACATTTGTTGTTCACCTGTGTAGCCTCTTCTGTGAAGTGTCTGCCCATTTCCTTAGCCCATTTATTGATTGGGTTCTTTGTATTTTGGGTATAAAGTGTTTTAAATTCTTTATAAACTTTGGAGGTGAGTGCTCTGTCTGAAGTGTGTGTGGAAAAGATTTTCTCCCACTCTGTAGGCTCTCTTTTCACATTATTGATTGTTTCCTGTGCTGAGAAAAAACTTTTTAGTTTGAATCTGTCCCATTTATTGATTCTTGCTTTTGATTTCTTGCACTACGGGGGTCTTGTTAAGGAAGTCTGCTCCTAAGCCAACATGATGGAGATTCGGGTCTACTTTTTCTTCTATTTGGTGCAGGGTCTCGGGTCTAATACCTAGATCCTTGATCCATTTTGAGTTGAGTTTTGTACAGGGTGAGAGATAGGAGTTTAGTTTCATTTTACTGCTTACGGATTTCCAGTTTTGCCAGTACCATTTGTTGAAGAGGCTCTCTTTTCTCCATTGTAAGTTTTTGGCACCTCCAAAAGATTTATTCTAACTGTAGATTTCAACCTCCTTCCCTGTGAAATATTTATATTAGCCAATGAGAATAGTCATGTTGCCTGTGTAGCATTTCACCTGTCTCAGTGCCGTGTTCCCTTTTAAGTGAAGTTGTTTACAAGAAGTCAGCTCCTCAAAAAGTGAGAAGGAACTACAGTGATCGCCAGTTGAAAGAGCTAGCATTATTTTCATGTTAGTGACTGCGAGGTCCCTGGGAGCTGCAGGCAGACTCAGGAGCTCCCTGTTACACACAGGTGGAAACAGTTTGCAGGTAGGACCTTAGACAACCTCTTCCAGGTTCAGGAACCCAGAAAGGTTACTGACTCACTGGTAAAGAGGTTTGGAAGGTTTGAGCCTGAGGGCAGCCTGAGGTGGGTTAGTGCAACAGGGCAGGATAATTGTAAATGGTAGGTAGTCAAAGGTCATTCCTAAGAGTAGGGCACCTGAATATTTGGAAAAGCCAGCATGCATTGCAGCTACCCTAACTTCTCACCAGGTCCTCTGGATGGTGGAGCACCCTGTTGGATGCACACACCCTGATGATAAATTAGTCACACACTCACTTTCTCTTTTTCATAGCTACACCTTGTCACCTTAGGTGTATAATAGAAATGAGTGTTTGCATATTTACTAGATTGTTGAAATTATCTAATTGTTAAAAACAAAAACAGACCTGATTGGCGATACAAATAAATACTTGACCCTTTGCTTTCTTCCATAAATTATTGACTTTACTTTTTCAAAGGAAACAGAGAGAAATAATAATTGAAAATGTTTTATTTTGGACACTGGAAAATATATTTCTATGCTCTTGTATTAATCAAAGTGATCTTATGTTCATTAATCAAAATATATCAACTTTATGTTAAACTCATTAAGTATTTTAAGAATATGAATAAGAGGTAGTTGGCATGTGAATTAAATGTTCCCTCAAATCCAAGGTAGTATAAAAGCAATTTGAAATACTTGGTACCCCAGACTAGAACACAGGATTTCCTCTTGCTAATGACTAGTATTTCCATCCCACAAAACTTCTGAACCAACTTCCCAAAGTCTCTTGAACCAATGGAGAATTATGAAGTTCAGAGAAGCCTATAAGAACAAAAGTACTTCCCGTGAAAATACCAGGAAAATACTGGTTCCTAAAGAAATGGAATATATGAAACCCCGAACCAAGCTAACTTTCCTAAAGTTGGTTTCATAATTTGAGAGACTGAATCTATCAGTGGGCAGTGGCAAGTAACTTATTATTTTAAGAAAGGAGATATGAATGCTCAGTACTGTAAACAATTAATAGAAAATAGGAGGAAAATACAATTTTGTGAATTAGTAATTGTCTAGGAATGTTCCAGATTGACTCAAAATCACTTGTGATTTTCCAGTTCAGCTGGCAGTTCTGTTGGTAACGTTTCTGTGCTTCTTATCAAACTGGCTTTTAACACAGCTGCCTTTTCATACTTTAGTGCTGTCAGACTTCACGTTCCCAGTGGTCTCACTTTTCTGCACAAAAATGACAATTTTTTTTCACACCAAGGTGTTAATCACTAATGTGTCTTGCCTTTTAAGTTATTTTGAGGACACCTAGGATGTTTAATGTACAAAAAAAATTGAATCTTTAATGGCAAGAATCTAGGCATGCTGATACTTTGTAGAGGATTATGCATCTAGCCTAAATCGTGCTGGTATACTACAGATTACTTGCCATTACTTACGTTTTTCCTCTTCCTTTCCTTACCTCTTCTTAATTGTAATAGCTTATGATCAGGTAATATACTCCTGGCACATGGACAAAAGAAGAGGTAAGAAAGACAAATAAGATAGAGCTCCTTACCCCAAGGACTTCTGGTATGGTAGCGAATATATTCTGTCAGCCAGCTCATTAATCTTGGAAGGGTGATAGGTGAGATTGGCACAAACTAGAAAGAAGACTGGAGTGTTGACTGGTTGGAGGAGGGGCTCATGAAAAACTCTACTGAGTGAAAACATTTAAGCTGATTCATAAATGATGGCTAGGAATTTCTCAGAAGGGAAAGGAATTTCTCAGTTGCAGCAATGAGCATGATGTGTGGGCCTCACAATGTGACATTAACACAAAGTGTGAGGACATCCTGTCAGAAGCTAAGGCTGGAGAACTCTCAGAAGGCTGGGAGTGTTCTGGTACAGCTTACTATGATTTGGGGATTTCATTCTGTCATCAGCAAGAAATCACTGAAAATTGAAGTGAGGGAATGACATGTTCCTGTTGCTCTGATAACAAATACACACTAAGGGTAGGACACAGACAGTGGATAGAGGCATCAAAGAGCTCTACAGCCATTTGTTGAGCAGATGCCATGGACCAGATGTGGCCCAGGATTCTAGGTACCCCTTGGGAGCAACATAATCATAACACCCACCTTGTTCTTTTCTAACAATAACTACAATGACTTTATTTTTTGTATATTTGATACTGTCTGGGTGCTTGAAGTATTTTAAGTATTTCAACTCAGTAACAACTCTGAGATGTTACTACTATTTTTAGGGAATAACTAAGGCTAAGGGGTGAACCATCTCCAAAACTGTTTAAGCAAAAACAATCAAGTTATGATTTTGGTTCCGTTTCAGTACAGTGTACTGTGATGGACATGAAGGAATACTGATAAGAACAGCCATGACCATAGTGGAACCAGAGACAGAGCACAGTGGCTGTTACACCAATAAATAGGGGAAAAAGTTACAGGCACAATTCTCTCTAAAAGGAATGGAACCTGGAAGGTGTAGAGTCCCGAACAAGGTGCTCCTCACTCTTTTCTAGGTAGTTCTGTTACTTCAAATACTTCAGTGAATGAAACCAGCTGGTCAATGTGTGGTCCAGTGGAGAGTGGGCAATCAGAGAACTGTGGCTTTCCCCTGCCATTTTTCTCTCCACCATCATCATAAATGGTTGGTAGACAGTGTCCACTGCATGATTGCACATCTCTCTGTTGGCTTTTATGCATCCTGCAGCAGAATGACCAGTAGCTCAAGGTTGATCCTTCTTTATGATTTAGTTTGAAAAAGCATAGCATACAGATTTTTCCTTTAGTTTCCCACAACAGCAATAGCAGGACACTTGGCAATCTGAGCAGAAACAGAGTGTGCTAGGCATAATTCTAAGATGGTCCCCAGTCTAAATATTTGTGTAATCCCTATCCCTGAATGTAAGTAGAATCTTTGAATATGATGGGCTATTGCTACCATAGTTATAGGACCATGTGACAGAAGGGATTTTGCAGATGTAATTAAGATTCCTAATCAGTTGACTTTGATTTTCTCAAAATGGAGCTGTCCTGGGTAACACACCTAATCAGGTCAGAGAGATTTGGAAGCATGGAAGAGATTTTCCAACTTATATGCTTTGAAGAAGACATGGCACCAAGAGAAAACTTGAAGATGAGTGTGGTCCTGAACCAACAACTGGCCAGGAAACATGGGCTTCAGTCCATGAATTCTTTGAGGAAACAGTGATTTCAGAATGTGACCCAGAGTTTCAGCCCCAGCCCCACTTTAATTTAAGCCTGGGTGGAGTATTTAACTAACCTTTCTCAGGTTCTTCATCTATTGAAACTGTGAAATAATAAATTTGTGTTGTTGAGTCACTCAGTTTGTGACTGCTATGCCTCTGTGGAAAATAATTGCACAATACTATACTCACATGCCACTTACCAGTGTTAATGATGGACCTCATATCCAGTGGTACTCCATATAACTATAATTAAGCCAAAAATTCTTATCACCTAATGATGTTAGAGCCATGCTAAGATCATGGTGCAGTGCAGTTCTCCATGGTGCAGTGCTCATGTATTTACAGTGAGGCTGGTGTAGACAAAGCTATGGGGCTGCCAGTCTCATAAAAGTATAGCATACAGTTGTGCCTAATAAATGCTTGATAGTGATGTTAAGTGACTATGTTCCTGATCCGTATCTTTACTTTTTATCATCATATTAGAGTGTACTCCTACTTAAAAGAAAAGTAGTTCACTAGAAAACATTATGCCAAGTTAGTCTGGTTGTAGTCTTGTACATCTTGTGTTTACCACATCTCTTGACTGCATCAGGAGGCCACATTCAGGCACCATCTCTTAATTGGCCTGTAATATCAAGGTTTGTGTAAGTACATTCACATAATGATGAAGTCACCCAGTGACACATTTCTCAGGATGCATCTCTGTCATTAAGCAGTGCCTGATGGTACCACAACTCAGAGAGGTACCATCCTCCCAATAGAGCATGCTTGGCTGATTTGTTTTAGGACCCTCTAAAAGAGTTTTAGTCTGTTCTTGGCTCCAGGTATAACAAATTTAACAAAGCCTGCTCTCAGTTATCCATAGAAACTCACCTTTAACTCTTTGAGACCACTTTGTTATTCAGTAAGCTATATTTGCATTGCATTGATGACAGTTATTTTTTATAATTTTTAGATATTGATAGACCTTTATTTTATTCATTTATTTATATGAGTGCTAAGAATTGAACCCAGTACTTCACACATGCTAGGTAAGCACTCTACCACTGAGCTACAACCCCAGCCCCTGATGACAGTTTTTAATTTCAGTGTGTCCTTACTAATGGCATGACTTGTGTGTGTTTTTCAAACAAACATATACATATATATTATTATTCAAAATTTGATTATAGCATGACATAATTATCATGGTTATTATATTGAAATATTCCTGTTGAAAATCAAGGTTATTAACAAGTGATTGAGTTAGAGTTGTTAGTAATTAAACTGCAATGTGTAAGTAGCATGAATAATTATCAAGGGGATTGTGATGTGTTGCTTTTTATATTTGATGTTTCTTGTGTGCAATAAAAGAATAAACAATTTTTTATACTTTGTTACTGTGAGAAAGTACAGCCTGCCAACTGTAATTTGGAATAATTTGTTGGAATGAATAATATTTGAAATGAAATCTGACCATATATACATTTTAGTTATATATATAACTAAAATTTCCATTAAGTAAGGAAAAAATCTGTAGAAATTGCTCCTAGGTTTAATGATTACATAAATAACCCTGTTTCAATTATTCAAGTCTTACATGAGTTCAAAATAAATGAATTATGCATCAAACAACTTTGTGTCTTTTGTTACTTTCATAGTATTGATTTGGATAAAAATTAGTCCTAGTGGAGTAATGGGAAAGGACTCCATGTGGCTGTGTTTGGGTTTTTATTAGATCTCAAACTGAAATGTCTATTTTATCTAAATCAGCTTCACACTTCCGAACATTTGCATCCATCAATTGCAATTTATTTTACTTGACTGGCTTATTAAGGTGGCTGCACATCAGTGTTGTCCCTCACTTAAGTGATTACATTTGAAGCTAAAAGAAAGATGCTCCAGGGAGAGATCCAAGATGCAAGAAGTTTAGGTGGCAAAGCAAATAACTGTAAATGGTTCGCAGCCTTCTACCTGCATTAAAGTTTGCATCTGAAACTCATGGTGAAAAAAAATAATTGCTGTGAATCCAGGGAATGAATCATCAAAAAATACTTTAAGACGTTGAATGGAAACTTATATCTCTTCACCAACAATTTAAAAATATGTTACTTATATGAGAAGAAGAAAAAAAAAAAAAAACAATGTGAGGTCAAGAAGCTTGAGAAACCAGTGGACCACCTCCCCTGTCTGCTGCTAACCATGTCAAGCTGTTCAATGTGTGACTTTCTATGAGCTTTTGAGTGGCAGAGGTCTCCCTGGAGGCTGTGTCATTTACGTGGTTAAGGGTGTTTCAACAGATTAATGCAGCATTTTTCCCAGTGTGGTCCAAAGAGTCATATGTGAATGTGTATTTGAATGTTTGATAAAAATGGAGATTCAGGGACTCCACGTGAAAACTACCTAATCGAATCTCTAAGGAGATTTAGAAAGGGCCATAGGTAAGTCTAGTGCACAAAAAGGCTTTCATACTACCAGATAATAAGTATGTACAACAGGTTAATTCTCTCTTCTCTCCTGTCAATGACAGGAATTCTTTCCCCCATATTCTTTCCACCCATTTATCTTCAATCCGTAAGGATGCACTGAAGTACAGCTCCAGCTCACCTCTGAGTCACCACCTTCATTTAACCACCTTCACCCACCCAGCAACTCACCTTTGCTTTCCATCTTGGGGCAGGGTTGCCAGCTGATGTCTGGGTATGGTGCTATTTCCTTCTCTTCACTGTGGATATTGTTTAATCATGGAACATGGAGAGTGATGCCTAAGACTGATAGATGGAGTGTTGGGATATGCCCTTGGAGGTGGATTTGCTCAGCAGTCCACAGGACACTTTGAAAACCCACTTAAACTGGAGGCCAATCTGTAGTTTAATGCCACACTAATACCTTGTGATATTTGTTCATCTGTGGAATGTTCCAGAATGAAAAGTGACTGAAACTTCTCAAACATTAATGCCCATGAAACTTATTTCAAAACTATTTACTTTTAAGAAAGTTTTTTTTTTTTTTTTTTTTTTTGTAACAGAAATAACATTTTTCTTAAGAAAAATAATTTAAAAAATCTTCTGGTATAAATTCACAAATATTTCCTATAAGTTCTTTGGTGTTGATGATGGTAAAACCATGAGTGAATATGAGCAATGTGCTCTTTCGAATCCCAAATCAATTTAAGGTGCTTTAATTCTTATCCACATATTAACTGCAAGTAATAATAGTGTTTCTCTCATTGAGTTGTATGGTTTTACTGAGATAATGCATATAAAGCAACTAGAATAGTATTCAATGTATAGAAAGGGTTCAATTATTATTAACAATAATATAGTTATGACTTATTGAGCATTTACAATGTGACAGTCTCTACCAAGTGCTTTTCATGAATCATCTCAGCAACTTTCTCAGACACAGAGCTTTAAAGTAACCGAGCAGACACTCAAATCCAAGCATCCTTTTCATCTCTGCATTATACTGCCTCTTATCTAAATGTAGATCACTATCTCTTCACAATATTATTGAAATGAATTTCTCATTTGATGTCCTCCTGGTTTTATTTTAGCTCATTTTCAGAGGGCCAAATATGCTTCCTAGTTTTTCAGTTGCAAAATTTAGCCAGGCTTCTCTTGGATCAAGTAACTGTCAAAGGAGGAGAGTGTGTTAGATTCAGGCTATTAATACTTGGTTTGTATGTCATTATGGGAGATGGCCTAACAAATGAGACACTTGGTGGGAGCACCTGGGAAAGGGAGTCGGCTGCCTTCAACTGTTCGTCTTACTCCCAGTCAATTCTCTAGCAGAACCTCTAGCAGGACTAGTTTTCTTTTCCATTGGTCAACACACACACACACACACACACACACACACACACACACACACGCACGCACCTCTTGATATCTATATGGTAGCTGTGCAATGCAGTCTCTGTGAACCTGATCCTGGTTTCATTCTTCTCCCTTCCACTGACATCAAAGATTTAGCAGGTTCTCCCTACTCTTGTTGTACTTTCTGCACTTCCTTAAAGGCTTTTCCCAGAAGCTCTCTTGGATTGCATTTATGTGCAATTGCATCTAAAATGTGGTCTAATCATGCTATCTGGAGCCAGCCCCAAATGAATCTTAGGGTGGATATTTCCTGGTGCAATATACTAAGCCCTCTCTCCCTCAGTTTCCTCTTATAAAATGGAAACGTAATGGTATCTACCTCATGAGGTATATGTAAGGTTGCAGAGAGAGAACCCATAGAAAATGCTTCAACACTAATCTGCCAAATGGTTCTACAGACACAAACTAGCATCATCTAAATTTTGTTTTAATGGGTTCAAAGCTACACAAAGATGGGGGATAGTATTTGCTAGATCTAATGTAGTACCTGGACCACAAACTTCACAAGGGAATAAGCAATGAATAATGAGAAACAAATCAAGTGATATTTAGTTTTTGCCTCGGTCCAGAGATTTTTCAACAGGAATATAGAGAAAGTTTGTCCCCTCTCTCTTTCATTGTTCATTACCATTCCCAAACTGTAATCAGAAAGACACAACTTACCAGATCCCTTTGTTTCCTGCCTCAGTTCATCAAAGGGCAGCTCTGTCTCTTATTTTGGAAGGAAACACTGTTTTCCTTCCAGAAACCTTGTTTCTGAAAATGAGGCAGAAATAGGTTTATTACTGCCAATAACTGGTGACTTAGAATAAATTGCACTTTGGGGATATGCTCTGAAGTGCAAATGTAAGAGTATCTCTAATTAGGTGTGTTCATTTTTTCTGGGGACAGGCAAAAGATAACATTCATGTGGCTATGGAGCTTGAGCCAAGGGCCCAAGTAGCTCTGTGGGAACTGCTTCAAAGAGTAAGCCCGGATCTGCCTCCAACCCTCTGTTACTCTCTTGAAAGTACTTCATATGGAATATTTTTAAACTATTGTAACAACATCCCTTTTCTCTCACCACCACCTTTTACTAATACCTTACCATCCCTATCTATCCCCAAGGCAGTAGTATAGAACTTCCTCATGTCTAAGATCTCATCTGTTCAGAAGTAACCATCTTTTAAACAGTAACAATGAACTGTTGGTTCTTTATCCCTGTATTTGTTTAATTAAGTGCTTTGTGTATACCTGGCCATTTCTAAGTACTTAATGAGAAATGTCATGGCAGTAGATGCTTGTCAGCTCCACTGGCTTCTGAATTTGGGACCTGGAATAATTCACTAACTTTCCCCAAGCCTCCATGTCCTCCTTTGTAAGATAAGAATGAACATCTTTCTTATGTTCAAAGAGTGATTTTAAGAATGGGCTGGTCCATGTGCTTTGTTTGCCCACTGCTTGGCAAAATGTACTCATGGAGATTAAACAACACGTGCAAATATTATTGTACCTATCTTTACAGGAGCCTCCTGTGAGGTATATTGGCTGGTTGAGGAATATTGGCTGATTTGAAGACTGGCAGACTGAGCTTCAGCAATCTGAAATACTCAAATTGAGGTCTGATCTTGAATCAGTGCACAGTTCTCTTCTTTCTGTTGATTCTCTCTTTCTCTTATAAAAAGTACTGCAAGACTCTATAGGAATAAGATATACTGGGTTAGTGTGTTAGTTTGAATTCAAGCTGTGACTGGAATAAGAGTTGTTTATGTATGGCTAAGTCACTATTTAGAAGGCAGTGGTCTTCTATTGAAAATTAAGTGGTGGTAATGGGTGCTGTCCGAGGTACTTCCCACCTTCCACAGCAATGGTTTGAAGATGTTTGGGACAGGGAGGAAGACCTTCTCAGACACCTTCTTTGTGTTGCTTTCCTTGGTTGGAACCACAAATCATATTCACTTTATACACTGAGGCTAGAGCACAGTCAAGATATCCCAGAATGTAGTACTCATGGTTCTTTCTAAGGAGAAGCCAAAGGAGTTCTCTCATAGCTTCCTTGGTGCCTTTGAGTGGGACCTCCTGATACAATGTGCAGAAAACTCACAAAATCCACAGATATATTTATACTCTTGGTAACAGAGAAACAGGTTCTGCTGGATCAGTTAGAGAGCAAGGGTCTTTTAGGGAAAGCAAGAGTACACTCAGATTATTCACTCAACAACCAGTTCTTGCCTCTTCAGTGCCAGACACTATCCTCCATTTGAGAATACCACAGTGAATCAAATTGGAAAAATAAAAAGCAACTCTGCCCTCATAGGCAGCAGTCTTTATTCTAACATTTCTAGTAGAAGTTGGTATTTGATAACAAGTGTACATACCAGATGATGATAGTGCTTTGGGGGAAATGACACTGGTTCAGAGCACAGTGACTCAGGGTCAAGACAAGGGATGCTGTTGTATGAATTGTGGTGAGTATGGGCCTCTCTGTAGTGGGGATTTTGAACCCAAGACCTGAATGAAGTCACTGATTCATGGGAAGATACAGGGATAAGCATGACAGTAGAGGAAGTGGCACAGGTAAAGACCTGAGGTCATGAGTATGCATAAGGAATGGAGACTGGCAGGCCTGCAAGATTAGTACAGCCCAAGGGGACCCAGTTGTGAGATATAGAGTGGAAAGATTCTCACTCTGGTACTTTTTACTAGTTACCTGCCTACATACATTCCTCAGCCCAGGAACATCAACTTTACAGGTGAACATGTAGGATCTGACCCTTGACATTTGTTTCTGGAATATGCTACATGACTCTACAGAGTTCTTTTTTGGTAGAAAGACAGAAAAAAAAATGCCTTTGGAGACAGGTGTTGCAGTTTCAGTAATAATATTCCTGTGAATGAGCAGGAAGGAAGAACTATGGATTCAATTAGCTACTAGGTTGGAAACATGTTCCAAAGTTACTGGGGTTAATGGATTAATTAGAATGTCACAAAAGTCTGGAAGGATCATTTTGGGTGAAACCTTCATCTTGTGCTAATAAGTACTTATACCATTGTTTGGATTTTTAACTTATTTAAAGCTGTGCGGAGTAACGGGGAAGAAATAATAGGCTTTGTGCTAAACAAATCAGAGTTTAAATCTTGGTCTGACCATTCATCAGCACCATGACCTTGAGCATGCTGCTAAAATGCTCTGAGGCTTAGTGTTTCCCTCATGAGTCTTGTCTATTTATACTACTTCCAGAATGGCTAGGAGGAAGCAATTTTTGTGAAGCATGTGATATCTGGTAATTGCCTGATCAATGAATATTCCTATCCAATATGAATCTATGAAGTATAAGTTATCCCCCATAGAGGCATTGTGGGGTTGTTAAGGTAGGCATGAAAAGCATGGATTCTGCCTTCTGGAACACCTTTTAGTGGAGAGAATGTATACCCAAGCAACTATAACATAAAGTTACCACTAAAATACAAAAAGGGAGAGATTTCATCCAATACTAGTGGTGGAATTTTTATGAGAGTCTTAAGAACTTGACAGGCAGAAATGTGGAAAGGTTTTCTCCAAATAGATTCGTTGAACAAAACCCTGGGGATGGAGATGCCCTGAATCAGTTTGGAATAAGGAGTAGAGATGTCAAGTAGAGTGTATGGACAAAGGTAGGACCGGTGAAGTGCAATCCCAAGTTGGTATCTGATCATCAGGAAACCAGGATGCCTTGCAAGGGAGCTCTGACTTCAGTAGGTCGATAGGAAGCCTTAGAAATTTTTGACAAAGAGAATAAACTGAGGGTTGAATTTCAGAATGATTACTTTGGCAACCCTGCAAAGTTTGAAAAGGAGCATGGAAATATTTGTGATACAAGAACTAGTACTGTTTGAGCAACTTGCCCTTTTCCAAAAGTATCATTTATTCATTCTCTGAACAGTCTCATGAACTTGATGCTATTGTCATATACCTTTTGACAGAGGAGGGTTTAAGTGCCAAAGACATTTGGCAACTTACCTAAGGTCACATAACTAATAAGAGGTCTGAGACATGAATCCAAGCAGCCTGGTTCTAGAGTCCCTATTCTGAACCATTGGACTACACTGCCTCAAAAAGCCAGTTAAGTGCATGCGAAAGGTATCTGCCTTTGCCTGATCTCTTTTGCTCTCTTTGGTTCTCAGTGTGCTCACCTATGAAATAAAAAAACTTGAATTGGCTTTCTAGGATGCTTTCTAGCTCTTGTTTTTACTTTTCTCTCAGTCCAAGACTTTATTGTGGCATTAATCTATTTGGGGAGTACAGAAGGAAGAAAAAGTAATAAAAGTTGTGCAAGAGAGAGACAGAAACTTCAACAAGTTTTGCTTTATCCTCTCCCCTTCCGAAGTATTCTGGTTCCAAAAATACTTAAATCAAATTTTTAAAAGAAGAATAGGAGTAAATGTTACAACATGTATGTTTATTGGTGTGTGGAATAGTAATGAACAAAATACATGTGGAGATAAAAAATATTATGAACATATTAAGTCCCAAGTTTTCAATTCTGTGAATACTTCAGTAACAGTGACACAGTTGCATTAAAATGGCCTGGAGATCAAAATCTAGAACTTTTTACATATTATATTAATGAATACTATTAATGTTATGTTATTATTCTATAAGTATATATTATCTACTATGTTTAAGTTTTTGTAGGTGTTTCACATCTGGGACTTTGGTACAAAATTAAGAACACATTAGTTTATCGCAGTCATGCTTTGAATCGGTGTAAGTCACCACTGAAACCAGAATATTAGTTCACGGTGACTGAGACTTGAGCATTAGGGTAAGGCAACTCATTGAAAAGAAGTCAGTAATGAAGGACTCCCCGAAGCCTCCTTTCTCTCCACACTCAGCTAGTTGGGGTAAAACACACACTTTGATTTTCCTGACTTATAAACAGTGTTTCTGCGACAGCTCGGTGCACGCCTGCACCGTCTCTGGCGTTTTCGGGTGTCCTGGTTTTGCAAGCCCTGGTGCTCTGCTCGGTGCTCGGGTGGGTCTGAGGCGGGAGTCCGGCCCACCGTCAGTTTCCGCTGTTTCCTAGGCAACCAGCCAGCGGCGGGAGCAGCGTGCAGCTCTGAGTCCCGGGCAGCCCAGCCAGCTCTGCCGAGCATCGCTTTTCCTCGGGACGTTCCTGTGACCTCCCGGGTCCTCGGGTGATCTGCGCGTTACTCCATGCGTGGCCGTCTCTCTGTGTAACAGCGATAACGAGGAAGCTGATAATTTTGACAGGCCTGACTTTATCGGCTGCCACTTCTGGCCTCGGCTCCAGCAAACAGGATGGATGCGTTTTTCTCTCACTCACGCCCTTTCTCTCAGCCTCCCCATCTCCCTCCTCTCTCTCCTCTCTCTCTCTCAGCCTCTCTCTCTCTCACGCTCTCCTCCTCCCGTCTCCGGCAGTAGCCTTCTTAATGTAGTTTAATGGCTTTACAAAGAAAGCCAGGCAGAGGAGCACTTCTCAGTGGCTTTGGTCGGACCATGACCTAGCTGACCATGAACTTGGAAGGGCTTGAAATGATAGCAGTTCTGATCGTCATTGTGCTTTTTGTTAAATTATTGGAACAGTTTGGGCTGATTGAAGCAGGTTTAGAAGGTAAGGGAGTGCTTTTTAGTGACTTCTAAAATCTGTTTTGCAGTAAAAAATTATTTAAGTGAATGTTAAGAGGCACCTGAAAATGAGATCAGAGAAATGTGACTCTGGGGTGGACAGGAAGATAGGCAGGTTTTGAACATAGGGAAGACTGATAAAATAAACTTTTTTCAAGTTGCAGTAATGTTTGCACAGCAAAAGAACATTAAAACTATGAGAAGCACCAGGGATCAAAATGTTAGAACCAATACTCAGGAAATGTTTTATAATGGATATGTCTGCTTATATTGAGATCATTTAGTCCATATTAATGTTAGATTTTTATGTCTAAAACCCCCTTTTATTATGTCAGCAGATTTTGACTATGTTGCAAGGTGCACTTGTTTCTTGCTATGTAAATACATTCATCAAATGGAAATGGTATGCATTTACAATTCTTAAGGTTTAAGATTGGAACCTAACAATGACAAGATTTTTATAAGGTTGTCTCTAGAATTGTTTATAATATTACCCATTTTACATTCTAACAGAGAGTCTAAGGGAAAAAGAATCTCCAACTTCTATGACAGATAGACTTTGACATAGATGCCAGATAGCCAATTGTTTTTCAAGTGTTGCTGCTCTTTATGCTCATTAGGGGCTCATTCTCTTGTTCTTAAGAGTCATCTCTCTCTTTAAAAAATAAGTGTGTACTCGCCTGTATCTTTTCCTGAGCTGAATGTTTCGCTGAGTAAATTTGGAGTTATTTTCTTCCTACTCAGAACACATTTGAGAGTACGTTTGCATTCAGTCACTCGTTTCTGTAAAGTTGGCAGTGTAATTTTTAAAAGCTTTGCCAGATGATGTTTGACGTAGTTATGTTTTATGTTTCGATATTCTTCATGCTTCAAATTTTAAACTTGAACAAAGCACATTACCAGTGTATTTACATCTGCCAACTAATCCAACCCTCTAGAGAATGGCTGCCACAATGTGGCATAAACAAGATTGCTTTACAAATAGCAAACATCAAATTAAAGTAAGTGTGTCACTCTGATGTAGGTTACCAGAAACCTACATTTGTAACTCATTGAAAGGAGGGGGAGGGGGATGGTGGAAAGCAGGGTTTGTTAGAGTAATTCTAAAGGAAATTTGCAAAATGCATTTCCCTCTCACAGGGAAACATTTGCTTTGTAGTTCTAAGAAGAGGGTAAATTCTGGAAATGGTCACTGCTCTTTAAAACTGACTTGTCTTATCCATCCTCATGAAACCAGTAGCTTGGTTTGGGTTCTTTGTTTCTTAGTGTGTGTTATTTTACCTGGTGAGTGTGATTGGGATGTCCCATTTTAGTGCACTGGTTTTTATTTTCTCTGAAAATGCCAGCTACATGGAACAGTGTCAGAATTCCTAGCTCTGTTGAGGGATCTGTGCCTCATTTCATGGAGGATGCATGGTCATTCTTTGTCTTCTTATATTGAGGGTATTTACTTTGGATTTTGTGCTGACACCTCCTCTGGTATTGGTTTTTTGGGGGTTCTTTTTGTTGTTCTTGTTCAGAAGCACAAATATTCCCTCTCTCAAATGGGAATTTGCGTTTCCTTCCTCCAAGGGCTGCTAACCTTTATGAAAGTATTTATTGTTCCCTTTACTTATTACTTATATTAAAAGTTATACTGGTTTGTGTGAACAGTTTCTTTCTCATATTTTGTATTTTATAACATTAACATTTTTCCAGGCCAACACTGTATTAATACCATGGAGACAATCTGCTCTCTCATAAACTTCAGTATAAATCCATATGTGATTTCTAGAGTTTTTCAGGAAGTATTTGTACATGGTAAAGGATTAACCACATTAAGGAGGAATTAGCCTTAACATGTAAAAGTTGAAAGAAGCAAAAAGCAATAGTGCCTCTCCATTTTGAAGTCTGTATATGATTTATCTCAAAGTGAATTTGAGAGTCAAACAACCTTCAAAACAAGATTTAAGTTGACTGCCCTCTTTACTTGCTGGAGAGTAAACGTAAATGAATAGATGAGTGTATCTCCTTGCATAAGTTTATGAGTACACTATAAATTTGCTGCCTGATTTTAATTAATGAAAAGGACAAATGATATTTAAGATCAAAATATCATTTTCATAGATTTTCCCAAACTTTATTAAGAAAAACAAGTATTGGTGCTCATTTCATTCAGAATTATTTTCACATAGGAGTTTCTTTCCCACCATTTTACATATCTGAGTTGGAGAGAGAATGGTTTCTCCTACCTTTCTTATTTCTGTCTGCTCAAGTGTCCTAGTAAAGAATCTGTGTATTAGCTGGACTTGGTTAAAGACTAATGAGGATGAATTTGAATGATTTTCCCAAATGATTGAAACTTTTTATGTCACCTTGTAATTGTTTTACATATCACTCAGAATGTCATTTTTCATTTTTTGTATTATTATATAAGCAATATATGTAATGTTATGAAGGGCATACAAAATGCAATATTTACAAAATGCAGTTATTATCTTGCTTTTAATATGTATAGAATAAATGTGCCTCAAAATAAATGGGTAATGGAAAAATCTGAAATATTTGTAATTGTTTATCTTTGAGTGCTGAGTTCCCATTCTTTGCAGAAGACTGGGGATTGGGCTTTTGGATTCCCTGTGTCCTTCTTCTCCACAGTCTGTGTATGATATTCATAAATACATAATGCTACACATAGACCCACGTCATATATTTATAAACTAAAAGATTTACACTTAGCAGGTGACATCATTTCACTTGAGAAAACAAAATAATAGTTGAGGTAGATTCTTATGCATCATCTGCTACTCTCTTGCTTCCAACCCTGGATAAGACACTTTACCTCTTTAGTTGTCTAAAACTGGACTTGATAATCTCCATGGAACTTTCCATTTCATAAATTCTATGCGTCTACTGGGTAATTAAAGTTTGATGATTTATGTAACACATATCCTTTCTCATGAAATAGGTATCAATGATCTACTTTGGAACAGTTACGCAGTATGACTATTAGATCAATCCTCCTCTTTGACAGTGGATTAATTAACCATACCTGAGGGAAATAGTCACTGTATTTCATGAGAGTAGAGAAATGACCTTTTCCTCAGTTTTAGAATTTGGCATTTGGGGCTCCTATTTCAGGCATCTTTGTGATTTAGTTTCTCAAAATTTACACAAGAGTTCCAATAACAATTAAGCATATATCATCTAGTAGCATTATTATTAGTAATGCTGTTAAACTTCAATAAGTTTTCTTGTTAAAAAAATTACTCTTATACCAGGTTGTGTGCATATGAATAATAGTGTTAATTTGAGCAAAGCTTTAAGAGCAATGCACACTGTCAGTAGTCAGTATTCTGAATTCATGACCACTCTCTACTTAGTTTGAGAAACTCCAGAACTATTATAGTTTGGAATCTGCCTAAACTCTCACAACAACAAATTGCCTCTTTCCCAGCTATAAAAATGAAAGTGGTTTCTGTTAACACATTCCAGGGAGAAATTGAATCAAAATATTAATGGCAAAGCCATTTCATTATCTCTATATGTGACACTGGGCTATGGAAATATCTACTTTTCATCCAAATATATATTAAATTTGTTGAAGTAGTTACTGAATGAAGAAAAACCATCCTTCTATCAACCTAAGTAAAAAACAAAAATTTTAAAGAATGTATTAATGAATGACTTGAAAAAAAATCACTTGCATTGGTAATTGTCTTCTATAAAATCACAAAGAGAAATAACTGATAATCTACGTTCTTTTTAGCATAAACATAAGACCTTCTTCAGTATTTATGCAGCTGTCTTTATTTAGCTGGTCTTTGTACTACTGTAATACACAGAGATCTACACAAGTTATTAACCACATGCAAAAAGTTGAATTTTTAGAACCAAATTTTTAGCTCTTTCATGCTACTGACAGAAATGTGGAGCTACTAAATCTGTCAATAAGTTGGACCACCTGGAAAGCAGCAGTGTCTATATGTCTAGTCTATGATGCTCACTGGAAATCAAGAAGTGAGAGATCACTGGGCGGGAGTGTTATTTCCATCTGAATTAGCTTAGTTGAAATTCATAAAGCAAAGTATTTGTTTAATTTTTCTAATATCCTGCTTCCCTAAATGTAATGAGATATCAGAACTGATGTGTTTGGAGTATTAGAAAAGTCATCTCTCTAAACTGTAATGTTTAAGGTGAAAGTAATGTATAGAGATGTTAGATAATGTAAACATACTATCTTTCGCCCCATGAAGTAATGGAATTAAGGGAATACTTTTACCATTTGACTTTTTTTAAGGGCCTTTTATAGTAAAGGACCTTTTATAGTTTCTTCTATTTCAAGAACATTAATACCTAAGTGGGACAATTGGAAGAAGAGGATTTAGTGTGCTCAGAGATCACCCCTAGAGGGTCTAGAGTTGTTTAGCTTGAATTCTGGTCACAGTTTCACTTCTTATTAGTCATGTGATTTTAGATTGCTACTTGAAATCCATAATCCTAATTTTGGTCCATAAAATGAGATGCCTACAAATAATATTAATTTCTTACTTTGTTGAGGATTTCATATATACTAGGCAAGTGTTAGAATATAGTATAGCATAATAGTATATAGTATGGTAGAGACATGTTAATAGAGGAGGATGTTAACCTATAGTATCACATATTTGCTCTTCATCATAGTCCTCTAAAATATGTCCTCTCACTTTAGGTATGAGAAAACTTAGACCTATAGACTATATAACCTGATCAAAGGTTACTCAGCTAGTGCATCATAAAACTGAAATTCAAACTAAGGACAACAACCTCCCTATATTATCTTATAGTTTAAATTGCCTAAACATTACAACAACAATTTCCAATAATTTGGTGAAAGGGGAAATTGTTGTATCAGTTCTCTTAATGGCTTTCTACAAGACTCTCTTGAACACAATCTATTAGTAAAATGCTTTTATTCATACTGTGTCAATCTGACACAGCTTCAAGAATATTATGAAGTCCATATGTTATAAATTTACACAAAATTCTGTTATGCTTTGAGGCAAAAATGGAGAAGAATGTTTATATAAATATCCATTTTCAGACTAAGCCCAGGGATTATTTGGTTTGTCTTTGGGTGATAGATGGGATGGCTGGAAGCAGAGGGACAGAAAAGGGTTGGGGATTTTGGAGAAAAAAGGAAATTTGACCCAAGTTGCTACTGTGAAAAGGTGAGACTTGAATCCAGGAGGAAGATTTATTTATGAAATGGTCTGAGATGAATGGAGTAGGTTGATGGGGGCATGGACAAAGGTAGTAAGGTGATTGGGATTATAGCTGGATTTTGAAGTAAGTGTATCCAGAATTGATTTAGAGTATAACACAGCCTTGTTTGGGTTTCAAGGCTTGATCTGATGGTTATCAGCAGGAAACACATATTCCAACCTTTATCAGCAAGGCCAAGGCAAGAAGGAGCACAGTTGGATAAGTTATCAAGAACTAAGTGGAAGAGAGGGATTAAAACCTCAGTGTAGCCAAGCCCCGTACAGCAGAAGCAGGTGACAGCTCTGCTGCAGGGGCCATTCCCTGAAGTCACCTAGGCAAGCATGCAAATTGCAGGTGTTGTTTCTAGTTTGCAGATGAGTAAACCCAGGGTTTAGGAGAGTAATAACGTGCTCAAGGGAGTAAGTGGGAGTAAGTGAAGGAATGTAGATTAGTTTTGATATTTTTGTAGTGGCACTGATCCAAATGGCATTCATTATGACTGCAGAAGGTAAATATTCCCAAATAGGATAAAATGAGCTTAGATATATGAGTCATATGTAATATAACCTTTTTCTACAGAATATGCCTATACATTTTAAACTCTTTTTTGAATTTGAATTTTTTGCTTCTAATTCTGTATAGATGTATTGGTAATGGTAGATATAATAATGGGTCAAAATTGAGGAAGAGGAGAAAATAAGGGAAGATATGTCAGTAATTCATATGATAGAAGCTCTGACTTGTCAGGGCTCCACAGAATGGAAGAACCTTCAGAAATCCCCCATCCAAATGGATCATTGCATAGATGAAGAAACTGAGTCCAAGAGATATGAAAACTTAACTGTAGTAGAACCCCGAACAGCAGAAAGAGGTAAAAGCTGTGTTGTAAGGGTCATCCCCTGAAATTAGCACAGCAAGCATGCAAGTTGCAGGTGTTTTTGTCAAAACTGTTTTCTGCAAATAAAGATATTATGATTTATACTCATAAGATAAACTTTAAACATAACCTATGTTTTTTAAAATAATTATCCAAGTCTCAGGTCTTCTGTCTTTCTACTAGTGAACCAATCACTCTAAAGTCCAAAGATTTAGAGCATGGGTGATAGTGAACTTGTTTTCTGGCACATCTTTGTCATTGGATATAGGTGCAACGACCAACAACTTTTAGATTGAAGGAAGTAGCCATAAATCAAAATGTTTTCCACCTCTGTGACTTGTCTGCATAAGTTTTGTAGTAGAGAGTTGTCACCACCTGATGGCCTTTCCATTGACCCAGGGGATGCATTTTTGCAAGGTCAAGTTTCAATACCAAATATATGTACTTATATGTCACTTGAGCAGTTGTCCTAATTGTTCATCACACTGTTTCTTCAACACAGGAAGCTGAGCTCCAACCCCTCACCTTCCTCATGCTTGCTCCAAAGTCATCTTCTTTGATATCACATTGGAGGCATGTCTCTGAAAAGCATTTGAATTTGTCAGAGACTCATTATCAAGACAAATCTTACTGCTGAAATTATACCCATTGTGTATTCTGGTTTGTATAGGGAGGCCATAGAGTGTAGCTGCTCAGAGTACAGAAAATGAACGAACCAAACTAATTAGTTAAATAGCAATTCCAGTCCCAGCTCTAATACAAACTAGCATTATTGTCTTGGTAAGAGCTATAACCTTCTGAACCTAGGTTTCCTTATCTTTTAAACTGGAGTTGTCATTATACCTCCCAATCTGTTTTTTTTTTTTTGTGTGTGTGTGTGTGTGTGTGGCTTGATACCAGTTAGTATTTATATGTGCTTAGCACTCTGCCTACAATTATAATAAATCATTTGTGTGTTTTGCCATTATATCTAGGCACCATCATCTTTCCATCCAAAGAGGAGAAGCCACTACTTAGTGTCTAAAACCAAAAGCTGAATGCTTTGTTTGCTAAGCAGTTGAAAGCTGTGCTTCTAGGATACAGTTATTCAGAACAAAATGCTGCTAAGGTCAGGTTGAGTTTTAGGCTTTCTGAAGAAGGTTTGTTAAGGGAAAGTTGTCTTTGATGAATTGGATTGGGATTAAAACTCGTTCCATTGGTTACTTGTTACTGTAATCAAAGAACAGTCATCAATTTCCTTTTTTGAAAATAGAGTAGAGGCACAATTTTATGGTAAACAACATTTCAAGTTATTTATTGAGCAAGTCCAAGGTGCCGGCCACTGTTCTTTATGGTAGGGGTGCAGTCACAAGCAAAACAGACAAAACCTGTGTTCTTTCAAGCTCATTTGCTAAATGTTTAGATACTAACTATAAATTTAAAAAAATATACAGGAGACAGAATAGTTCCAGTAGAATTTACTTATTTATTATTTATTGAATGAATGTTTCTCTCCTATGTTCCATACATTATTCTAAGCACAGTAGTGAAGTTCTTGTCCTTGTGAAATTTATATTCTACTGAGGAAGAAAGACAAATGAATATATGGTAATATCTAATCTAATATTAAATAAAGGCAAACACAAACTATTTTAAGGGAACAGAAACAGGGTTCTATTACAGAATGATCAGGAAAAGCCTTTTTGAAGGCCTGAAATAACTGCAAATTCTTGAAAGAAATGAATGTGTAGGACAGTAGAATCTGGGACTTATAGATTCCAGGCAAAAGATGTACTCAGTACAAGAGCTTTTGGCTAGAGGTTCACTTGGCCTATCTAAGGAACACAGGCAGGCCAGTGTAGCTGGAGCAGGGTGAGCCAGCCAGGGTAGAGGAAGGAACAATGGAGGGTTAGCCAAGGACTCTTCATACTGGACCACTGCAAAGGCTTGGGGTTACTGGGAAGTCACTGAATAATTAAAATAGGAAGGCTACACAGTCCAGGACTCCATCCTTTTTAATATACCCTGATATCACTTTCCACACCATATCTGCTCCTTCTGATCTATGCGTCTATTCTCAGACACCTGTCAGTACATGGATTCATTACCTCTTTTCAGACCTCTTTTATCTGAAACAACTGCCAGTACTTCCCATCACTAATTTTTAACCTGTGCTCAAGTTAAAATTTCATTCTTCTTCGTTAACCAAGTTCTGCCCTTCTGCCTACCATAAGGGGTGAGCAGGTCTAGTCTGTATTTCTTCTTCCCAGGAAGTTTCAACATCCTGGGATAAAAACCCCACTCTTAAATGCATCAGTAGAAATAATGTGGATGGTCTTAATATGACTTTGCTGGCGAAGGGATTTTGTGAAAAGTCAAACAATAGTCCTTGAGTATCTGCGTAGTGGAGTAATTTCATAGTGTACTTGAAAAATGTAAATTTCACAAGGAAAACCTTGTTCTTTTTCCTTAAGTAACTCCTCCTCCCCCCCACACTAGCTTCAACAATAAATATCTAAATTGGATTTATTCCAAATTTAGGTGAGAATAATACATTTCTATCCCAGGTATTTGTACTAACACATAATTTTTGGTACTAGCAAACATCAACCCCCTCATTTTAAAAGTCACTTGTGACCTAGGAAGGTTAATTGAGTTGTTAGAAATCACAACACTATTCAGTACCATAGGTACCATCATAATTGCATCATCTGTGATAGACTAATAATTATATTCGGGGTGAGGAGCAAAATTTACATATTTATACTATCTAATTTTTGCAAAATCCTATAAGAATAATCTTATTAACCATAATTACAGAAACTCTGCTCTGACTATTTACTTAAAAATATATTGTGAACATTTTTTCATTATATTGTTCTTCTCTAGTTTTATTACTTATACCCAGGAAAATGGGGGGAGGGGATTTGCTATTGCCCAGGTTGAATGAAAACTGTGGCAAAGTAGGGTAGCTTGCCACATTGTGAGGCCTCCAACTGGGGAAGGTCAGGAACTAAGCTTTTGTTCATCAGAAAACTAGAACCCAGGTTTCATTGTTAAAGATCCGCAGTGGTGAAGACATGGAGTCAAATCTCAAATGCCAGGTGATCTCAGGCCTTTAGGCAGGTGTCAAATGAATAGAGAAGGGGGCCTCAAGGAGGGAGGTCTCAGAGCTTTTAGAAGACAGCATCAAGTGGTAATGGTACCAGTGACACCTTGATGAGCTTTTTGATGAGCATATGCTGAGCACTATCATCAGCACTTAATATGTATTAGTCAGGTAGACAATAGTTTTTATGTACTTGTTGTAATTGGGGATTTAGCAAAAGAGAAGGATGTGAATATATGTTCATGAAGTTCCAGTCATTGCCTGACATCGCATACTTAGAAATAGTCAAGCTGGGATTCAATCAAGGCTGAACATCTGGAAAACAAAGATTCTCAACCTTCAAGTACCTGCCTCCAATGTAGGACTAGGTCATGGTCAGATATAGGATTACCTTGAAGTAAATTCAAGATTAAGCTACAGAGCCTTTCTAGTATATGGGCCCCACCCTGTTTGCATTTTAATGTTAATGTCCATTCCAAATTTGTATATGTGATTTTTAAAAACTTTTCTTATAAGCCCCATTGCTCCAAATTACATGTTTTCCAGATCCCCCAAAACAAGATCTGCTCCTGTTGTGATCTTAAAAGAGCTTGCTATTTCTTGACTGATTTAAATTCATTCATGGGTACACAGAAAGCAAGATCCAATCTTGCTGGATATAAAGTCTTCATATCTCCATCTCCATGGCCACCTGAATTCATGCCTGATGGAGAAATACAGGATTAATTGACAGCATGACATTTTCAGGTCTTGTTGATTGAACTGGGAGTCTGGTTGTGTTCCCCACAGAATTGGATTAGAAATCCAGTTGGGCTTGGACATGAGAAGGGGGTCCACTGGCAGCATAGCCGAGTGGAGAGAGCATGGGCTATGTCATTAGTCAGACATGGATTTGAATTCTCCCTCTCTCACTTACAAGTTGCCCTTGAGCAACTTACTTGATCTCTCCTCAAGCCTCAGTTTCATCCTGTTTAAGTTGTTCACTTCTGTAAAATTAATAGAGATGAATGGACAGTGGCTGGCTCTATTTATGTGGTCTATAAAAGTGTCATTAATTGTTAGACACAATATAAAAGGCACTGAGGAAATGAGTCAAGAATGAGCAGGATCTACTATTTATCATTTGAGTTTTGTAAGATTTTTCTAGACAGATGCTACAGATGTGAACTCTAGAAATGTCTGTGTTGGCACTTCATCCATTCATTCATTGAATGTCTATTTACTGAGCTTCTATTGGGTACTCTTCTAGGTGTTGCAGTATCTTTGGGACTAAACTGCTGAGGTCCCTGATGGTTGGTTTTGATTGCAGAGGAGTTGGTTTTGTAGTCTATGCTGAGGAAAGTAAAGAATGTAGGAGAATGTAGGTGTAGATATTGGTACATTCATAATGGGAAGTTAAGAGATACTATCACTGAAGACTTTCTTCTTAGTTAATATGAAGCAGGTTGAGAGGGAAAGCATTGGTGAGGTGAAAAGTAATGAGAGTTTTAAGGAAAGAGAAATAAAATATAGTCTTACCAGAGGTTGGGGGGCAGGGAGTAAATTTACTGAAAAAATGCAGGAAGTTTGCTATGCAATGCTAAGTGTCCACTTGAGATATGTGGCCACAGTTTTAAAAGAAGACTCTCTTTGACTCAAATAAAATACATTTTATTGGGTATATTATTGCAAAATTGTTCTCATCAGACATGTTCAAGGAGAAGGGCATGATTGGGTGACAAATAGGATAATGGGAAAAATATTGAGGAAATTAGAGGAAATCTGCCAAGTGCAGCTGTAAAATATGTGAAAGTAGACAAGCTGCTCAGACTATGGAGATACAACCTCAGAAGGCCTGAAATCACTAGTTGCTCATATAACCAGAAGTTATGTGAGAAAACAAGAACCAGTGATTAAAAATGATATTTCTCTATGGTGTGGTCACAATGGTACACTATACATCAAAATAGCCAGTTAAATTCCTCATCCAGCAAAATGTTTACAAATGCTAATTAATCTGTTTATAGTAAAAAATTTCAGCTCTCAGACATCTTTGAAAGTGACAGATGAATTCCTGGAAGTGGTGTATGCCCTAGGCTTTCAAAAATGGAGTGAAATGAAAATAGAGAGGAATTTCATGCTTAAACTGAGTTTCCAAAACTAAGGCATTATTCATTGGATATTTTTAGTGATACATTTATTTATATTTCTCTTAAAAAGTGTAAAAGTTGTGCCTGCAACTTTTGACCACCAGTCTCTTACTAACTTGTGGAAAGTTCAGAATTTGGTAGTCACAGGTTCTATATCCTCCCATCAAATATCTGTTCAGTGGTTTTTAAAATCAATGAGGTATATGATTTCATATGTGCATGTACCCAAGTGTACTTGTACACAGGTACATGTTTGTGTAAAGATGTGCTAGACATGTGCATACACATGCTTAAGTATTCCATACATACATAAGCCATGCAATCTACCAGTTAGAATACACCGGGCTCACAAGAATCCTGGTTCTTTCATACCAAGACCTGTGAGGATTCCTTGGGGGTTGGGTTTGCATTGACCTATGTCTGCAAGCACAGAGGGAGAAAAGGGACATTATGAAAAAGAGTATTAGACGAAGAATGAAACTTGACTCTGGGTTGAAGGGGAAGACATTGTTCCTTTGGAAGAAAAATGTCCTGACTGTAATACTTGCAGTAGCTAGCTATATGATCTCAGGCAAGGTATTTTGAGCCTCAGTTTCACCTACAAAATCCTGAACTGGATCTACTTTGTAGACCATTTGTCTTGGAAGAACACATATTTAATAGACATAAAGTGCTTAGAATGCCTTGTTTGGGCCACTGGAAAGGGCACAGGAATGTGTGCTTCCTCAGCCTGATTCTTGCTCGCCAGCTCATGCATTCCCCATCTTGACTTGGAAAGGCTGGAACAGGACCCATGTGGTTGTCTGGCTGCCTCTTCCAGGTCCCAGGCTACTGCCCCATCCAAGCTTGGTTCTCACCTTCTCGGTGCCATCTCACTTGGCCATGCCTCGATTTTGAACCCATTCAGATCAGGCAAGAGCCTTCTCTTATCTGTATGTTGATAAATTCTCCCATCTGACCATGTTAGTCCCACAAGACTGGCAAGTATACGACTGTTAGAAAGACACCCAGAATATATGTCTTTAGGTAAATGAACGAGTTTCAAAACTGTTCAAAACATTGATTCCATTTAAAGAATACACACACATAGCAGAGGAGCTGAACACTGACGTTTCATTTCTTCTTTGAACATGTCCATTTTTTACAGGTTTATGTAAATTTTAAAGGTTAATTTGAAAAGGAATGGAATATCAATATAAAACACACATTTTTTTTCCCCAAGAGGTAAAAAAAAAACAGTGCGCTTTAGAACATAGTAATTTATCAACTTAAAATGAAAAACATTTTTTGGTCCAAAAAGCTTATTTAAAATTGAAGAGTTCTGTGTTTGTTTTTAAACTTAAAAATAAAGGAATTCAGCAGAAACATCTTGGAACTAATGTCAGAACATTGCACATTTGCAGTGACTGTTCTGCCTTCAAATCAAGCTGTGTCCAGCCTCATTGGTAAAGAGACGTCCAGGCAAATATCCGATGTGAAGGGAATTATCAAGGGTTCACAACAGTGATGTTTTGCCTATTAGCCTCCCTTACCTGAAAGAGGAGCTTATTTTGTGTACCTTCTCAGAGGAGCTTTAGTTTTACAACTCCTAGAACAAACCATTTGACTTATTGATGTGTTTTGCTTCATTTCCTCTGAAAGGGAAAATTGGACTGGGCGTGTGATGTGTGAGAGGGTGGGGTTAGGGTGGGTGCAGACCTGACGTTTGCTATTCTTAGCAATCCTCAGCCTCTGCTTCTGAGTTTCAGTCATTTTCTTTCCCTAACCACATCTTGCTGTGCATCTGCCTGGGCGCCATTCATGTGAAAACTTAGGTAAGAACTATTTATTGTGAGGAACAGATTAAAAGGAAAGGAGTAATAGAAAGAAGAGCAGCGATTCCATTAAACATCTCACCAGCAAGGGATCCTAGTATTTTTCGTACATTTTTTGCTCTTCTTTTCAAAAGTACATTGGAAAATTTGGCCACAAAGGATCATCTACATAATTTTCCTTTTTCTTTAAGTAGATTTTTTTTTCTTGAATAATGAGAGAAAAGAAGACTAGGTTGATCTGGATTCAAATTGACACAATTTTTTTGGTAAAGAAAACACTCTACTGTAGGTTTTATTCTATGATCTAGGAATTCAAACTAAATAAGATAATGACCAGCACTTTCAAAGAACATAGGTCCAAAACAATTGCTCCAAAATGTTAGGGTCAAAGACAGCCCCTGGCTTTCAATTCAAATAGTCTTGTGTTTTCATCCAGACTCAGCCAATAGCTGGTTACCTGATGTTAGCTTTTCTTCAATAATGGAGACAAGATTTCCCCCATAGCATTATTGTGAAGAACAAGGAGCTAATACACCTGCAACATCAAGTGCAGTCAGCAGCAAACAGGGATCCCACATCAGACATTTGATTGAGGATGTACTGACATTAGTCAAGGGTCTGCCAGTCACTCTGGACAGAAGTGCTTTATAATCTCAGGCACTTTGCTTATCCTTTCTGTGCCTTCATTTTCTCAGCAGTGAAAAGGAGATAAAAATAGCATTATTTTCATAATGTCTTCAGGATAAAGTAAGTTCAAATATATAAACATCTTACAGTGTCTGGCTTTTGGCCAGCACGATGTAAGAATTTGGTCTTACTGTTTTTAATAATCATCAATTAGTATTTTCCAGAATCTAGGGTAAGTGGTTAGTCCATTTTTCCCTTTCTTTTTTATTTTTAATAATAGTAATAGTGGCTTCTATCATCCTGATTCTTTTTCACTTTACAGTAAGTTTTGTGTGTGCTTTGCCTGTAATCTAAGCACATATCTGTGCATGGTTAAAGCTTTGCAGAAAAACAGTACTTACTCAGATATAGCTGTCACCTGGCAGGGAGTAGCTGTGCTGTAATCCAGTGCTGAGTTCAAGCCCACCTGACTAGTCCCCAGAAAGATGTCTACATGTGTTTCGTAGCAAAGGAGACTTGAAGTGAAGCTGTTCATGAATCAGACTAACCCCGCCACTGGTGGAACACACCCTGCTTCAGGTGTTCAAAGATCTGTCTTCCCCAGTGAACCCCAAGCATGTTGATTTCAAGCAGAAAGAATTTCTAATCCATGCTGATCTTTCCTGCAGCAGTACTTAGTAGTTGATCATCAAAATAGGTAAGACTGAATGACCAGGAGGCAGTAAGACACCTGTAAATTCATATTACATTTATATTGTTAAATTAAAGTTCATAGTATTTTTCCTCTACAATTTTTTTAATATTGACTATATAGTCTTCTTTCAGATTTCCCAATAAGAAAGGCACAAAAGGAGGAGAAAATGGGAGTGAAAAGTTGAAGGAGAAATAACACACTGGGAGCCCTGGTTAGTCTTTACATAGATGATAGAAATGCTCCGAAATGGCTTGGAGACTCCCCTGCAAAATAGATTTAAATCAGAGTAAAAAGCATTATGGAATTTAATAGAAAACCAGTTGGTACCAGACTCTGTCAACTCTTTGTTGTGCAAGTCACTAGCAGGCCTTTGCAAAGTAAATTAACTCACTGTGCCCCAGGTTCCTAATATGTCACATGGAGATACTAATATCTGTTTCAGGGATTGTTAAGAAGATTAAATGAGTTAATATATATTGTGTGCTTAGAACAGTGCTGGCCTTACATAACTCTGTTCATTGCTTTATTATTATAATACTCAAGACAGTACATGAATATATTCTCTTTTTGCCTGTACATAATGATTATAAAAGATATAGAACCTCCATTAATGCTTATTTTCTTTTCATGTATTTATAAACACCATTCTAATAGGAATGCACATCATATTATCTTGATTCATATAAATGATTTTTTTTATTTTCCAAATTAATGCAAGCTCATAATGTTTTAGGCAATGTAAAATCTGCAAAATAAAAATAGAAGCAACAGGAGTTTCTAAAATGTTTTCAGTATAATTTCAAGACCAGGCAAGTTTTGAATGGTTAGGAGCTCTGTGGTCATGGAATTTCGATCTCACTATTCCTGTAGGCCACTCTTGGAGACTCAAAATATACTTGTGCATACTAAATCTGTGGAGGAATCTTGCTAAAGGGGCCCACTTTTTTCTAACCCTAAACAATGCTTGTCTCCTATTAACCTCGGGCAGTTCACATTTGGGAGGTGCTGAATTGAGTGACAGGCAGCATGGAAGACTGAAAAGAACATGAACAGCGAATCCAAAAGGTCCAAATTTGGCCCCAGTGTCTGAGTCTTGGTTAACCTTATTATTTTCTTTTTTTTTTTTAATCTAATTTTTAGTTTAAGTCCCAGTTTCTTATCAGCAAAATGAGGATATTTTATCTTCAAACATTCATTATAAAAATGAAATAACAGATGAAAAACATAAACATATGTCACAAATGTTAACTCCCTTCCCTTCTCTCCAACAAATGGAAAGAAATTTACAGAGAAGGTACTGAAGGCATCAGGAATCCCTAGGGAATTGTCTGGGAAATTTCTCCTTGAAAAGAAAAGGATTTAAAGCTGTGGTTAGCTGTGGTTTAAAGAAGAATACTCGATGTCCTGCTCCGTGAAGGATTCCCTTTTCAGTGGAAGCACTTCCAAGGATTGATCACTGCCTTCTACTTTATCCCAAAGCAATACCCCTACTTTATCATCTCTGTCATTTCTGTAACTTAAGATGCAACCAGTTAGGAGTACCCTCTCTCCCATAGTGCACTCCAGCCAGGTTCATTTTCACCTGCTCAATCAATTATTGTGTCATGCCTGGTGACAGGGCACAGTGGCTTTTCACAGGCAACTATCCAGAATAGCATTTCACGTTCTACATGGAATGTATGTACCAAACATTGTTTTTGCTCCAAATACTGTAGCCTACTGGCGGCATACTCTAAGACTGAGCGCTATGAGGCCAACTTTCAAAATAAGCAAAGTGAGAGAGAGAAGGGGGAAGGAGAGGCCTGGCAAGATAAGAGAGGGACTTGGAAAGTCCTCTTTGTATCTGCATTTAAATGGAAAGTGGGGAAGAATGAACAGGGCTGGGTGCAGTGGGGAGCAATTTCCATTGAGAGTTGGTGTCATTCCTTATGAATGGTGTTTGCGTTGTTTCAACAAGTCATGCCAAACATAGCTAGTAGCTTCATGCAGTGCTAGATTGCAGACATCATGTCTTGCTTTCTTTTTTCTTTCTTTCCTTACTTTGGAGATTATAGTTTCTTAACATTGTTTTCCCTTGACAGACAGTTGGCTCATCAGCTGCTTCCTAACATCAAAGTACACTTGCCTTTATGATTTTATGTCTGATAAAAGGACAATTAAGGACTTGTGGTAATTCCTCAGAAATTCAAACTGCCTCATTTAGAACATGTGGTGATTTGGACACTGAACTGAGAGGTTTTGAGCAAATCTTTATTCATAGAGAATGTAAATAAGTTAATCAAAATACGATTTGGAGTAACGAACATTTAAAATGCTGGAAGAAGTCTACTGTTTTCAAGCAAACTCCAAGTTCCTCATACACTATTTAAATAATGCATGCAATTAAAAATTATTTTCATCTATTCATTAAAAGTAAGATTAAAGAAGGGTGTCAAATAGGCTTACTTTGTTATCCTGGTTCGAATTAACATTTAATTTAAAAGTAGATGCTAATGGATCAACGTGAACTCTAACAGGAAGGCTTTGTGTATTTGTGTGTGCATTTTAAAGGCAAAACATACCAAAATGTGGCCCTGAAGAAAAAAAATAGAGGGTAATAAGCACTGATTTAGGCACCAAATCTGTTGGGGTTTTAAGCCTAGCCATTCTCCTTGCTAGATGTGTGATTGGGCCCAGATGTTGTTGGTACCTGTCCAGGCCCCTGGGAACCTGTTTTCCTGGTAGGCGTGTCCATCTTCCAGTGGTGGGCACTCACTAAGGGGTCATACTTCTAACTTTCTATAAAGGATTATTCTGGGGTGATTGCAGCCAAGGTGCCTGCGTGTTATACACACAAATGCACACACACACACACACATACACACACACTCACTGGGACAGGTATATTTAAGTACCATTCCTTTGCCTCCAAACAGAACAGACTCTGCCCTCCTGTTGAGCCTTCATTTCCCCATGAATCAGACTAAACAAGGCCTCTGAACCATCCCAGCCCCTGTCTCTTTCTTTCCCATCTTCCTATATCTCATCCCCAGTGACCCTTGAGAGGGCTCTCTCCATATGCCATGTGCACGGGATTTCTGTCTCCTCTGACAGTTTGGGCACTGAGCCTAAGACAATCAACTTCACTGCATTTCCAGTTTTTTTTTTTTTTTTTTTTTTTTTCTTTCTGTGATAATATTCACAAAATGAGCATTGTCCCATGACCAGCCCTAAGAAAGCTACCAGCAAAGGCAATGGCTTCCGGCTTCCATTGTTGCTGTCTTTTGCTGTTTCTATTATTATTATTCCTTGAATTGATGACTGATGTATTGAGCCCTTAAACAACTTTTTAAATAACAAAAGCTAAAATTCAAATTTAAGATGAGGAAATTTAAAAATATCCACTAATGGGCATTTGCACTTATTTTGATTACACTTAGCCTCATTAAATAGAATTGGCTTCTTATACTTAGATTTGATAAGTATTTATTTTTACAGGGACTATTCCAGAGTAGTTTATTTCTTCAAAAGCTTGCAGTCTAGTAAAGACACTAAACAAATACTTAATTAAATATTAACAAGAGAGTGTATAAAGGCATATGAAAAGTTCAAAGATACATAAAAACAAAGTGGCATGTTTTTTCCAAGACAGGGAATGGTCACCTTCAAATTAATACATGAGAGAAAAAAAATCAAGGTGAGTGGATAGATAATGAGGTCCCCAAGTGGAATTTTTAAAGGTTTTCATTAAGAATTATTAATTTTCTATAAAATTCACCATTTTAAATTTTGATTCAATGAATTTTAGTATATTTTCAAGTAGCATTTGTTAGGCGTTAAAGGCCTAACAAAGGCGTTATGGTTCCTCACTAGCTCCCAGAAATACTCCACAGATACAGGTCTCACACAAGGAACTTTTATTTTATGCACATGATTCACGTCTGCATGGGGGAAAGGGAAGAAAGAAGAGAACATGATGCAAGGTTTCTCTCAGACATAGGAATTTCCCGGGCTGAGAGGAACCAATCGCGTAGGAGAATTCTTACAGACTGACTGATGGACCAATGACATATTAGAATGTAATGTGGGAGGCAGGAAGATTACGGCAACATAAGCCGGAAATTCCTATAACGTGAGAGGCGGGGAGAACGCAGATTGACAGGTGGTGAGGGAAGCCAGATTCCTGTAATGGGAGAGGTGGGGAGAATGCAGATTGAGAGGGGGTGGGGGAAGCCAGATTCCTTACAGCATTGTCATTATATCCACAGTTTTAGATCCTACTTGTATCCCATTTACAGTTCATCTCCATTCCCACCCTCAGCTCCAGGAAACCACTAATCTCCTTCCTGTCTTAACAGATTTTCCTGTTTAGGTCATTTCATACAAATGCATTTATACAGTATGTGTCCTTTTTCTTTACATTTGCAATCCATTCATAGTATAGCACTGGTGAGTAATTCCATTTTTTAAATTGCTAAATAGTATTCCATTAGATACCATATTTTGTTTAACCATTCACTAGTTGATAGAATTTTTGATTATATGCAATTTTTGGCTGTTTTGTGTGCAAGAATTTGTTTGCAGGATGGATGTTTTTTCATAGTCAAATATGAGCTAGCAGTAAAGTAAATACTGTGAGTAAAGAATGAAGATGAAAATTTATGTTATGTTCAAGAGTGACTGGCCAAAGCAGAGGGTATCATAGAGGCATGGAGAAATAGGAAACATGGCAAAATCAACAACATAATTTGCCAATGCACATTGAGAGATTTGTATATCTTCTAATATGTTTGACCTAGAGAATATTTGATGCTTAAAATATTTTGTGCCTTACTGAAGGTTATACATACCCCATGAGATAATAAAAGTTCTCATCAGCATTTGAAACATTCTGAGAAGACTTGCAACAAAAATATCAATTTTTGAAATATATTTAAAGATTATATTTTATTTAATCCGAGTTATTCATGCACATAAACACATACACTACCCACAGAGTTGATTTATTACCATTATTAAGGTCTCATGATTTTAATGTTCAATGGGTGAACTTGGTACAATGGATCTGAAGAGAAACCTGCTAGTTTCTACCTTGAAGACCAGGTTAGGGATCATAAAAAGCATAATGTGAACATTTCTAAAGTCAGTGTGATACAGTGAAATACTATGCAGCCTTTAAAAAAGGAGATTCTGTAATACAGGACTGAATATAGAGGATGTTTTGCTAAGTAAAACAAGCCAGTCCCAGGAAGACAAAACCTCCATGATTCCACTTATATGAAGTATCTAAAATAGTCAAATTCATAGAAACTAGGAGTAGAATAACAGTTACCAAAGAGGGGCAAGGGACATGGGCGGTGCTAATCAACAGTCATAAAGTTGTAACTACAAAGACTTACAAGCTCTAGAGATCTGCTATACAACATTAAACCTACAACTAACAGTAATGTACTGTGGACTTAGATTTTTTAAAAAATGTCTACATCTTGGGTCATGTATTCGTACCACAATTAAAAAAAAAATAAAGTTAATGTAGCTCTTTGTTTTCTTATAAGATTGCTAATTCACTTGTCCGTTGGGCCAAACAGGCTTATTTTAACATCCCAAATATTAAAATAGAGACAGCATCACTTTATTGTGTTGCTCCAAGTTGATATTTTAAAAACTGTTGGTGATATGCCAGGATTGATTTGGCAAATAATTTACGTGGGTCCTGATCAGCATTTTTCATGAAGGAGACAATTTCAGGGTGACTTACATATTGTTAAAGTAAATATTGTTTCATAAACCTTTCATTTAAGGTGTATATGTCAGTGGGTTGTTCCAATGTGTGAACAGTGAGTTGTAGTTAAATAAGTAAATGGAAATCATTTCTTTAAAAAATGGTTTCCTAAAATTTGAGAAAAATATCATGAGGCTCTTAGATGGTACATAGACAATCATTTCTAATATTGTATCAATGACAAGGTATTTAGATTCTTTCTAATCCTAGTTCAATCATTGGATTTTAGAAAGGAGACAGTATTCATTTGGTGCCAGCTTTGACAATGTAGAAAAACATAGTATATCATTCTTTTCCTAAAGAGATCACAGTTCTGAACTAACGTCTAAAATTGGAAAAAATATCATTTCATCATATTCATATTTATGTTACCTCTGTATAATAAATGATGCCTATGTACAATTGTGTGGTGATATCCAACTTTAAAAAGTATTATATTTAAGATTAATGAATTCCTTTAATAAAACTAACATAATAGTATAATTAAAATAGATTTGGTAGAACTATTAAAAGTGATTACATGAGTAAATGAAATTTGGGAAACACGTGCTAAGTTTTACTAAACTAATGTCTTTTACTTATGAAAACTACTCTGATTTAAGAAAAAATCTTTGAAGTGTTTCATGTTTTTTGTTGTTTTTTTTTTTTTTTTTGATAACAGCATCTGTCAGCTGGAATCAACCAATCTACAATAGAAGTTATCTGAACAAGCAATATGTAATGTTCTAGAACTGAATGGTTGCTGGTGAGAGTGTTGGGAGCAGCATAAAAACCTCTCCATAATAGCATTTTGTCTCTTCTTCCATTGCCAAGGAATCTGCAGACTGTAATGAAAGTCTCATAGATATGTGTGCATTTCATTCATTAGGTGCAATCAATTCAGTTGGCAATGCCAGGGTGTTTCACTTCATCCAATATTTAGATCAATGGGAAGTTGTTATATGTGCATGAGTTATCAATTTCCAAATCATCAGAAAGAAATCAGAGAAACCCCACATTATCCTGATGCTCTGCAGCATGAAATCTCCACTTGTTGAACCATATGTAAATGCACAGTCTAAAAGACTACTGTGAATATCCATTGAACATGTGCCATCTATGTGCCAAGATGCCACTTAATCAGTTTGCAGTTTATTGGATTCCAAATCTCAGGGGTTACTTGAGGTCAAGCTTGTCTACCACTTTCACAATGAGACTATCACTGCTCCTAATCTGACATTGGAATTAACTCAGTCCACTGAGTGTCTCCTCTGTGTCTCTGCATCAGTGACTACATCAACAGAAGTAACTAGTTTGTGTTAAAATAGTTTAAGCTATTCCAGAAATTATTAAATGCATTTTATAAAATCAAGAAGATGATAGCTATGAGCTTGGAGTATACAAACTTATATGTTGTTTTATTTTTCTCTGTGTTTAATTAGATAGCATAATTACCAGGGTATTCAAATCTCCAGTTCTGCTACATAAGTAACACAAACTACTATGACCCCTAACTTCTCACATTCCAAAGAGTTCATATTTATACCACATGTCCTGAATCCAAGTAGTGTAATTTTTTCCAAGGTTCTAATTGCTATTTATGACAATTTTAATACCTGATGAGTTGCAAGACTTGGGTGATCCAAGTTTCACTGGTGATTGTTAGCTTGAGTTTTTTTCATTCAACAAATACTTCCTATATGTTGTTGCAGAGAATATGTCCTTGGGGGAAAACAGTGAAAGTTTGGGGAAGAGGGGAATCATGAGATGGCTTCTTTTTTCAATATATTATTCATGCTCATTTCTTCAAGAGAGAAGGAGGAAGGAAGTAGCACTAAAAACCAATTTGGAGACTTCTGTTACCAAGCTAGGAAATGATGGTGATAATACCAGGCAGTAGAGTTACCAGGTGATCACTTCGTACTTCGCAAAGTGCTGAGTGTTTTTGTTTCCATTATATTGTTTAATAAATATGACGCTATATTCTTACTCCTCTTGACCTTCCTATAAGTGTCAAAAAAAAGCTTGGATGCAGATTTACAAAACAGTGTCTGTACCCAAGATGATGGGCAGAGAATAGGGTGCATTATGTAGTATCTGTGTTTAGCAGAATCATTCTTTGCTTCATCTGCAGTTGAGGGCATTTTGATTTGTAATAGTTTCATTTGATTTTCATTGTTTTTGCATAGTCAGAGGAAATAATGGAATAGAAGTGGAGTGCATATTCTGCTAATGCACCATCAAAACAACCCTGAAATACTTAGACAAAGCAAGTGACTAGAAACAATCCGCCTTTTAATACTAAAGAGGAATGCGGTACTTTGTGATATTGATGGCCTCGTCCTAATAGTAAGTGCTATCAGTGATTGTGAAATGAATTCTTGCTATACTAAAGTTCTGCTTTGTGATATGCTTTGTCTACCAGAAAAAAAGTTAATCTGCACCAGTCCTCAGAACTAAGTTTTAAATAATGGGAGATAACACTGTGCCCATTTTTCAGATGAGGAAGCCAAGTGTCAAATAGATAAAGTGACTCATCTGATATTCTATCATCATTCTATCTCAACACAACCAATATACAAACTTGTTGTCACCAGAGTTTTGTCTATATATCCCCTGGTATGTCCTTGGTACATAGACTAGCAGTTGACTAAATAAATATTTAAAGACTAAATGATTAAATGAGTGAATAAGTGAAAGTCATAGAACCAAGATTTTGACAAAGACCTAAGAGGGAAAATAATAAATTATAAAAGTATAGAAATTATTCTTTACACATCCAAAGAAGTTAAAAAAAACCTAGAAATAATAGCTAATATGTTTGATCTCTTTAAAGTTCTACAAGATGAAACAATACCACAAAAATCAATTTCCAAAAGGTAAATCCCAAGTCAAATATTTTTATTTAATACTTCCTTTCATTAAAGTAGTACATAAAACTTTACAAAATAAAATTGTACCTCAAAGCTCATGACTCTTCTGTCATTAGGAAAACACACAAATAAGATGAAAAACCAAAAAGACAGCTACCTGTGACATCCTAACCCATCTGTGAATTCTCCTCCCAGAAACAACTTCTTTGGAACTTTATACTATTTCTTCTAGTACAGATTTTTATCATATATCTACTCCAGCTCATATTTCCTTATTTTTTTATTTCGGATATTGCCTATTTTCTTCCTGGTGTGGAATATGAAGATCACATGCTCTAATCATGCTCTTTGTTCTATGCCTGAGTCTCCCACCATGTTTTCATTCAACATGCAGGAGCTAACGTTCTTGCAATGCTATAATACTGAGCAAAGCACTTAGAGATAGCACACAATGCTTACATTTATTTTTTTGTTTTCCTTGAAGATAGTAAGAGCATCCTTCTTTCTCATTTGTTACAATTTCTATGTATGCAAAGTCTCCCAATCTCATTCTCAAACCATAATTTTCTATTCGGTATAGACAGACACTTTCTAAAATCCTTTAAATCCATTTTCCATTTTCCACCTTTCGAAATCCCTCCTTAACCCTCTTCCCTTGAAGTTAGCGACAGGTTGTTCTCCAGGTAAACTGGATAAGTCTCCTTCTGGGACTCAGAATGCCCTTTGAGTCTCTGATGAGTTGCATCCCACCAACTCTTCTTGTTTGTTACACCCTCCAGTTAGTGGAGTATTTCCTTACTTCTTAAAAATGAAGAGGTAATTTACAAAATTTTTCATTCTCATTTTTTTTGTCTTTTGTTTTTGTTTTTATTTTTACATTTTCTCCATTACAGATGACCTATAGTTGGTGTTAAAATTCTAAATTGGGGATTTATTTAAAATTTAAAGGCTCAACTTTTTCAAAATTCCTGTATCTTGTTTAAAAGCCTAGTGTCATGCTTTTAACCCAATCTGTTTCTTTTTTCCCCCTCTGGAAGCTGTTTAGCATCTTACCTTTATCCCCAGGTTCTGAAATTCCAAATGATGTGTCTCACTGTGGGGTTTCTTTGCTTTTACAGTTCTGTCCCTTTGCTGGCTTTCAGTCTGAAAACCTAGGACTTAGTCTGGGGACACCTTTTGCTTTATTTCTTTGAAATGTGTTTCTTTTTCACTGATTCTGATTTTTTTTAATGCAACTTCTGTTAATTGGATATTCTTTGCATTATCTTGTAATTTCATGATTGTTGCTCTCCTATTTTCTGTCACTGTTTTTGCAGTTCCTTCAGTGAGAGCCTTTCATATGTATCTGTGCTCTTCCATTTTAATGAATTCCTTTTTTCTACTCACATTTTTTTCACTTTCCAGTGTTCTTTTGTACTCTATTTCCCCTTTTCCAGTGGTTTCTTGTACTTATTTCATTTTTGTGACTTCTTAAAATATTTTATTCTAAGCTCTCTATATCAAATATATTTTAAAAATTTATTTTATTTGCTCCTTGCACTGACTCTTTTTCCTCTGAGTTGCTTGCATTACTTGTTTTGGTTTGTGCCTTTGCATTCTGGCTGTCTATGAATATTTCAGAGTGAGATAATAGTATGCTGATTGCATCAACTTTCTGACTGAGCAGACCTTGTTTATTAGAAATGTTCACTGTAGCTGATGACTTGAAAATCCAGCCATTTCATCAGAAGATCCTGAAAAGTTCTTATTCCTGGTTCTATTCTCTGAAGGGAGAGATGATTTCTTATCATTTGCCAGTTGGAAATGGGATTAGGCTACATGAAAAGAGAAATCTAACTTTAGTTGGGGAACCAATGAAATATATTTTTTCCATTTCATTCAATAAATAAGACTGAAGTCTTGATTAAATTGAACCTTTACCCTTCACCATACTAAGAATATGGCTTTTATCACACTTATCTGTAGGCTTCAATTCCAATCTCATGTCCATGTAGAGACAGAAAGAAGAAATAATAAGGGGGAGAAGGAGAAGCACCATATTAAAATGAGTGAATGGATGAGTAAACAAATGGACAGACATTTCTAGGACTGCTAGCAGACTTCTGCAAATACCTTACTGGTCAAAACTATGTATTTCTGGTTTCTGGGCATCTGGGAGTTTGAGGTATAGAGTCACTGCCATCCTAAACAAAATTAGGCTTCTATTAAAAGGAAGAGTGGAGGGTAGGTATTGAACAGGAAACATGTTTCTCATATTAAAGACATTGTTCAAGGTCAAGAGGAAGAGCTTTAAAAGCAACAGTGCCCTGTTGGCCTTATCATCATTATAGAATCACATGATCCAGAATATGACTTAAAGTCAGGAGTGGATTCATTCCTCACCTCTGATGTTAAGTTCAAGAATCACTTTTCCATGCAGGACAGTTAGAGACTTGATTGTATTTACCATCTCTCCCTAGAGTCAGGAAACTCATCTGAAAGTACCGTGTAATCTCCCTAGTATGGTAGGTGAAACTTATTCATTATTATTAAATGTCATACCTGATATTTTGCCTGGCAAAGTGTAGGTATGTAATAAGTATTTGCATGAACACATAAAAATATGGTCTTTCTACATACATTGTTTATGACAAAAAATTTATGTGTATTGTATATCATGTTAATTTATGAGTTTTTCACATTGAACATTTATAAAGAGGAAAGAAGGAAGGGAAGGGCAGAAGAAGGGAAGGGGAAAGGAAGGAAAGAAAATGTTGACTATTGAAGATTGTATAGTGTTATTTTTGAAAGGAAATCTTAGCACACTCTTGCCTTTTATTCCAGTTGTAAGAATTAAAGTCCAAGGGAATGTGGGACATAGATTGACTTAGCCTCCACTGAAACAGCATCGAATGGTGTCTGGTCTACAGTTTTGAGATGGGTCTGCTGGTTACAACAGCAGTTGTACTCTTGGCCTTCTGCAAGCTGCTCGGTACTTCTATGCTTTAACTTACCCTCTGAAAAATGGGGATAATAATAATACCTGACTCATAGGATCAATGAGCAGTGAGTGAAGCCACCTATATAAATCATGTCTGATCAGTAGGCACTTGATGAAAGCTAGCTCTCTTTTATTTAAATTAGGATTAGGAAGGAGATTGTAATTTGATTATTCAATAAGGAATCTACTATATACAAAGTAGGGTAATTTGAATGACTTAGCAATAATCAAGTTTCCAAATGGTGGCTATTTTCTCTCAGGCATTGTGCTAATTTGCAAGTGCTGCCACAATAAAGTACCACAAATAGGGGTGCTTAGCAAAGGGAATTTACTGTCACACAGTTCTGGAGCCTGGAAGTCTGAGATCAAGGAGTTGGCAGGGTTGTATGACCTTATCTCTATTTAATCATCTGTAAGTTCCTGTTTCCAAATAGGGTCACATTCATAGGCCCTGAGGATGATGGTCTGGGTGACTGTGTGCTATTAATACTAATGACTATTTCCCCAGATTATTTTGTTTCTTAGTGACTAGAATGTGGTGGCACCATTTGATCAAGGAAAGTCTTAGAATTGAAGTCCTGCTTGTCCCCTGTGCACAAAGGAAAGGCCAAAGCACTTTGAATCCTACAGAGTTCACAAACAATGCCAAGCCCTGAACTAGCTGGTTTCCCCACAATAAGAGAGAAGACAAGGGGATGGTGAAAATTTCTGAAAGAACTGAGTTCAAATTCTGTCCTAGTCATGTACTTTTTGACAAGTTAGGCCAGAGTTGTCTGCTTTGGACTAATTTTTCCTGTAAAATGAGAATTAAAACCAACTCTTCTTGTGGAATTGCTGGAAGGATGCATGCAGTCTTGTTTGATTTGGACCTGGCCTGCAGTAAGCATTAGTGAATGGAAGTTGTGCTGAAACTTTCATAATTAGTGTGACTATTTGTGTGTTTTGAGTGTCCATGTGTTCATTTAGTTCCACTATGCTGAGATCCTAAAATTCAAATTTTGTTTCATAGATTTTTTAAATCTCTTGGGAGAAATGTGGACAATGGCCTTAAATGTGGTCTCAAAGAAGTGTATGTTAATGAGTGATACCCAGGTGTGAGGCCTGCTAGATGTCTCAGGTAAGCAGGAGCATGCAGTAGAAGACCCAGGTTTGGATCCCTGCTTGGCTGCAGGCCAACTCTGAGAGTATGAGTTGGGGAGCCATTGGGGAAACTATTTTCCCTCTCCAGGTCTCAATATTTTCATCTATAGTGAAAAGATTGGCATAGGAATCCACAGGACATAGACAGATTCATGAACCAGCATGTCAGAATCCAGAAGGGCATCTAGTAAATGTGCCCAATCCTGGTCTTTGGTATAGACTAATAGGATCTGCATATTAACACCAAGGTGCAGAATTGGCTTTCTTTGAATAACTGTCCTGGGTCTAAATACAATTGAATTAGAGAATCAGATTCTTTAAAATTTTAACATTCTATGAATCTAAGAAATTACATTCAAAATTTTAAAATTTCATAATTGAATTATTTATTAAGAGGAAGAAAATATGACTTCATTGTACTGGAAAATTCAAAATCCTTTTTTCTAGGTATATTTAAATGTATAGTAAATTATTGTTAGCTACAGTCACCCTACTGTATTATAGAACACTGGAACTTTTCCCCCTATCAATTAAAAAAGAGGAGAAAGGAAAAATCAAATTAATCTTCGTAGCTTTTTTGAAGCAACATCCTTTTTCCTGTTCTAAAATTCATACAAAAGCACAGGACATCCAAGTACAGAAACAGCTGAGTAAACTTGGTGATACCAGTAAATTTAAGATTCTTGCTTAAATATTTGACTATTTAGACTGTAGGCTCCTGAGTTCTGCAGATGTTGGGAATTCATGTTTAGAGAGAAGATATGTATTGAACACATCCTTCACAGTATTTGGAGAAATATGATTTTTTTTTCTTTGGAATGGAAGACATTGCAGTTCTGTGCTATTTTAGGTAAAGCCCATTAGGAGTCCTTAGTAATTGAATTTTTCGATTGTAGTAACCTTTTTGATATATGACCTTCTACATTGAAGTTGCAAGTGATTAGTACAAGTGTTCTCAATTTCCTCTTAGCTCTGTTGGTTTTAAAGGATTCTAAATTAATTTGTAAAATGTCATACCCCAAAGGGAGAAATCAAGATTTTTTTTCTGACTAAATTCACAACGCTCTTCCTTAAATTGTTGATTGTTACCTGAGACATTGTTTTAAAAAATACACATCTGGAAAAAGTTTTCAAGGATAGTTTTGCCCTTCTTGTTCCTCTTGGTTAGATTCACAATATTTTAAACCTTACACCCTGGCGCGGTCCTTCAGAGCATGTAGAAGGTTTTTGTAAGTATATTCTAGTATGATACCCAGAAAAACATTTGTTGTATTAGATATGTTTTCAGTTGTTCCACTTTTTTTTTAAATAATTTTTTTTTAATGAAAAGGCAAACTTAAGCAGTTAAAGTTAGGTGATTTTTTCCCCCAAGTTCATGTGAGACCTACAAGTGCTTTTGTTTGCAATTGTTTATCAAGGACTTCCTGTCCTACTGCATACCAGGAACTGTGCTATATACTTGGGATTTAGACCTGAATAAGACCTTGCCCTTGGGGAACCTCCAGTCTAATGAACACACACATACACATGAACTCACACACACACACACACAGGCCCATGTGTATCTACACATATGCATCCATATATACAATGTGATAAATGTGTGATAATTGCAAAGATTGGTGTGTATGCAAAATACAGCTGTAGTGCATAGAAATAAGGATCAACTCCCTGTGGAGTTTGGGTGGGTGTAGCAAAAAAACAAAACAAAACAAAACAAAACCAGAAAGGTAGAGGACCTACAGCAGCTTCAGATTTTAGTGTACATAATGTTTAGAAATACCATGATCTGGAAAGAAATGGATGTTGTGTTGATTTAAGTTTGTTAGGAAAACATTCTTCGTAAAATTGAGGAAATGCCAATGACATACATGTTAGTCAGCTTTCCATCACTGCAACCAAAATACCTGAAAAGAACAACTTACAGGGCAAAAAGTGTTTTGGCTCATTATTTGAAAGGTTCAGTCCATGGTTGGCCAATTCCATTGCTCTGGGACCAAGTGAAGCAGCACATCATGGTGGAAGAGTGTGGTGGAGGAAAGTTGCTCTGGTCGTGGTAGCCATGAAGCAGAGGGGAAGTGGCCACAGGGAAGGTGAATCTAACCCTAACCCTCAGTGACCCACCTCTTCCAGCCATGGCTCACCTGTCTACAGTTAATACCCAATTAGTCCACTCAATGTAGGATGGCTAGATTACATTATAGCTCTCATAATCTATCCAAACCATAGCAATAAATAAGTGTGCACACACACACACACATACTGGAAATGGTGTGATGCTGGACATTACTGGGGAGTCAAATCACTCCTCTCTCCTCTTCTATTAGGTGTCATTTTTCACTGTCACTGTTCAAAGTTGACTCTTGGATTCTCTGAGTGCTTAGCTGATGGAAGTGGCTTTCACTGGGATAAAGTAACATCAGAAGGAAGGCAAACTTTCTGTGGGAAGTAATTCAGCAGCAACCTCTCCATTGCCCCTGTTGCCTCCTCCCAACCTGCCATCCATCAAGACAATACACACTTATAAAGAAACTTATCTCCATGTAGTAAGCCTATAAATGGACTCCTTCTGCAGACACTTGGAGTATGTGGCAGAGCACTTATATCACACATCACCAGAGCCAAGGAGATAGTGTGTTTCTTAGAAGAGGTCTTGCTAAGAAGGAAAATGTTTCTTCAATTGAAATCCTTTTCAACTTTTCATGTACTATCAGTGATAATTAAGAATTAGAATAAATATTGGCAACTACCCGGTCAACAAAACAGCACTCTGAGAATCTGCCAGTATTGTCCTTGGCATTGACAAAAAGTGACACTGTAATCTAGCCATGTTATGAATAAGTCTGTTAGCACTAAAATGCTTCATCGAAACAAAGGTAATACTGTTAAGAAAATAACAGAATGAAGATTTTCTTAGTCTTACAATAACTGAGTGCAGATAGATAATTGAGAATTGACTCTTTAAAAGAAAAATCAGAGGACCTTAGAATTCCATTAGCATATATATCCTCCATCTTCCAAATGGCACAACGAGAAGAGTCTATATAAAATATTTATATGTTCTAGTCACCAAGTAACATAATGGCATTAATATGAAATACAATAGGAATGGTGTCATGGCTTATGAAGGTGTGAATTGTTGAACTGAATTAAATAAGCACAGCCTGTCTTAATTCTTCTTTCTTTGCATTTGCTTTTTTCTTCTAAAGTGCATTCATTTTGTTAATTGCTCTGCAAGATGAAGGAAGCTGTTTGAAATGCCTGGAGAAGGGAATTCAAAATTCATATTTAAAAAATGGTAAAGGACCATGATAAGAGTTTTAAGCCTGAGTTTTGCTGCCAAATTTCCTCACCTATAAAATGGAGGCCACGATAATTCTATCTAATAGGTCACCAAGTAGACCTGGATACAAAATGCCCAGCAAAATATCAGACTCACAAAAAGTGCTCAATAAACATTAGCTATTATCACAATTTAGTGCTTCTACAAATGAATAAATAAGACAAGTTTAATATAACATTTATAATATGCCAGATAGTATTCTCATATTTTTTCAAATAATAATCCACATAATCTTCCCAACAACTCCATGTTGATGAAGCAAAGGGAGAGGTCATGAAAATCCTCAAAACCTACCTGGCTGGGAATTGAACCCTACTGGTCTGGCCAAGGGTTTGCACACGTGGCCACTGTGTCACCATGCAGGACAAATTGCTAGTAATGCAGTCACCCCAGATAATAAAGCTCTTTGACTCAGAAGTCATTCTTCATATTCTGTAGTTTTTAGGTAATAATGGCCCTTTAAAAATACAGTAAAATGAGTAAAACCTATGGGCACTGAACAAGAAGGGACAGAAACACTCTGTGCTCCTAATAATTTTGCCTTTCTGCCTCGCCCTATACTAAGAGCTTTTTTTAAAGAATTTATTTCTAATAATTTGCTTTTCCATTCTCAATAAAATACTGCTAAATCACTTAGTAGTTCCGTTCCTTTCCTGTTTTCTCCAGTAGTTTCTGTCCTACTTCCTTTCATCATGAGACTGCTTTACAGGAGGGTTTTATTTCTCCCATGGATCCCAAGCTTCAGGAGACAGAGCTGGCAGTGCTTCTGAAGGCAAGACCATCCTTCCTCTCCCCTGTCCCCACCTCTGCTTCAGGTAGGCCCCTGGAGCCCTCTCCCTTTGTTTCCACCAGGTCTTTGGAAAATGTTAATAAAATTTCTTCCGAGAACTATATATAAGGCCAGTACCCTGAGAATCACAAATAACACACATTAATAAAGCAGATGAGCATAGTGTCTGTGAGGAATTGTTACATCCCCTAAAATCCTGTGGTCTCAAAGTATGAGTCAGTTCCTTTGACTGACTACCAACAGCCTTTGCTTTTTTCTAGACAGCAGGCAGGCATGTATTTAGAAATGAGAATCAATTCCTTCCAATGTGATTGTCTCTTGGCCATTTTGGAAAGTCTGTGGGCATAACCTGTCTAGCATAGCTTTGGAAAAAAATAAATATAAGATTTTTGGTTTGGTTAATGACCTCATACAGCTTCCATATGCCTCAGATTTCCTATATTAAAGTCAGACGTCTGGATTAAAACCAACCTTCCAAACTGTGTTCACGGAAAGTACCAGTACTCTCTGCTGGACTAACATCCTTCTCTCTACCCTAAATTGAATAATGCAGCCATTTCCCATTTTGCAGGGGAAACAATATGTTTTATAGGGCTTTTATAATTAAAATTTTTCTTCTACAACATCCCTAAATTACTGGCGTCTGCTGGAACATGCTGGAGAAAAATAAATTGAATGAGTAAATAGCAAACATCTGTTAATAGAGAAATCAGTGAAAAAGTGGCAGATTATATTTTGGTGGCTTTGGACTTTTTTGTACATGCCCATGCAGGTAATTATTAATCTTGCTTTCTGAAATTAAAATTGATCTTGACCCATTTCATGGGATTAACTATTGGAATATTTTAAACTCTTATACCATGAGCAGCATGGTTCCTGGGTACTCTGTTACCTGAACACTTCTGAGTTGCTGCCTGCCCATCAGTAAATGATTACCTCCACTGTCCTGAGTGTGAGTACATCAGCCTCCCTTGTGAGGTTTGCAGGATTGCTCTTCTTGGGAGTCAAGCCTGTGTCCATTGGCTGGGCCCCACACCTCTTTGGACTCAAGAAGCCCTATGTTCATCCTCTCGTATCTGGCATTTTAGGCTTCAATCTTGAGTGTTTACTGGTTCCACAGAGTACATGGAGAAGCACTGCCCTACACGGTGTCCCTGAGAGTATGGAAAGTCCTTGAGCCTCTGAGGCTCTCTGGTGGTTAAACTACTTAACTGAAGCATGAAAATCTCTCTGCCCCTGTTCCCACCCTACACATCTCATTTAATACTGAGTAAGGCTCTCAATTCAATAAAACCAAATGTTCAAAATCTAAAGAGCAATGGCATATCTAAGGGACAAGTGGTTTAGGAGCCTTTGTCAAAGTGTCTTTTTCTTTTTGTGGGTACAAAACCAAGGACGATTCAGAAAGTCATGCAGCAGATGAGAGTGGTGCTCAGTTTGAGTTTTGACCCCCAAATCTTAGTTCTTTCCAGGGAGCATCCACCTTTTTTCTCCCCTAATTCTTGAGTCAAACGTTTCCTCTTTCCTCTTTCAGACTTCTAATTTGGTTTATGTGACTCAAGGCAGTATGCACACAGGTCATTCTTATAAGAGAATGAAAGTGAAGGAAAAAATTAAAAATGTAGGGATGGACTTGTGTGATTTTCCCAGGCAGCTGTCATACCCATTGCCCTGAGTCATTTATCAATCATCAGGCACTGTCTATTAGACATTCCAATTGTGCTTTCAATCAATACATTTTTTCTGTCTCTTCTGTTACCAAGAAAACCTTGTTTTACTTGGATGGTTAAAACAACCTCTAGAGATATTTCCCTAGTTTCTTGGCAGGTTTGTAGTCCTTCTTCCTTACTATAATCTTTTATTATAATCTTACTATAACCTCTTACTATAATTCTGATTATATCATCTTTTCTATGAAACTGCAGCTGGGCTCCCAGCTGTGATGATCAGGGCCCCCACTCTTTGTTGTGGTTTAACCCCATGGCAACACCATCTCCTGTGCTCTCCTTTCCAGTCCTACTGAAGTAAGTCTAGGTCTCAAATCAAGACAAGCATTGCGTCTGGGCATTTACAGATGCATGTTCTACCTCTCCCTGTCTCTAGGTTACACATGCTCATTCTTCACATCTTAGCTTTAGCTATGACTTGGGCCCAAGAAATCTTTCCTATTATCCCCAAGCCATCTCTGTCATCACCCTTGTACATTAAACTTTGTTTCCCATTAAACTCCCCAACCAGATTGTAAATCCTTTGAGAGCAGGGGTTACTGAATATCATGTATTCTCAGGTGTAAAATATTGCCTGACATAAAATACATGTCTAGAAAACATTAGCAAATGAATGGCACCTCAGTTCAAATATCCCACAGGCTCAAAGACCACATGTAAAGAAATGTTCTCCTGCTCCTTGGTTGAAGCAGAACACCAGCTTCATTCATGTCTGTGACTGTCTCCTTGCTTCCTCCTTCAAGATCAAGTCAGGCTAACTAATTTACAACTCCAGAGATTATTTTCTTTCAGAATTAATTTATAGAACATCAATAGCCAATTAATGAAATAAATAGTAGTACTGGCATGAAAGTAACAAAATTTTAGAATGACAAAAGGCATCAGCATGCAGACATTTGCAGATATCATTTGATGTTAAAGTCCTCTGTGTTTTAGTGGGTCCCGTTAAAAGATCAGTAAAACCTGTTTTATGTGACCAGAGAATCCATTTTCATCTAAAAATATTATTATGCAAATAGTCTTTTCATAATACACACTGTGACTTGAATATTTATTCACATAGTTTAAGAAAACTCTGAGAATGAAATTCCAGAAAATGTAAATGTAGAAAGATTGATACATGAAAGGCCCAATACATTAAAGGTGACCTTTTAAAATGTTGTAGAATCTAGCTATGGGGTTGTTATGTTGTACACAGGACAGATGCCATGAGAATAACTGCAGAGAGATTTTTCCAAATCCCACCTTTTCCATTCAAAATCTGAGATTAGTCAAACACCACCAGGACATTATCCTCATGAGAGAATTAAAAACAGCTCAATGTACTTCTCAATGAGAAACAAATTCAATTAAAAAATATACATTAAACAGTTGGAAACTGCTGCTATTATTATTTTCCGAGTTAGGCAAATTCAATAACACTAAATTTTTGAGTCAGTCATATTTTTGGAAAAAATATATAAATTCCAGCAATACCCATCACTTTTCTCCTCATTGAATCATCCCATCTGCATTGGCAAGTGCAGAGCTAGGCACTCAGCCCCACGTCACCTCGTTTGCTCACACAGCTAGCCTGTGTTGCAAAAGCTATCAGTTCCTTTTTAAAGATAAGGAAGCTCTCACAAGAAGTCTAGGTGACTTGTCCTCGGTCTCAATAATAAATGTTAGAGCTGAGAATAAAATTCCAACCTGGAATAACAAAAAGTAATCCAAGTTGTCTCCCTGGCAGTGTACTCCTTGTTAGCAGGGACTCTTACGTGCTCAGGCTCAGTTGTCCCGCAATGTTTATTCAAGGTTGTTTGCTCGACATTGTTTTTTTAAGGACAATTTGTTAGTGTAAATTAGTTGCTGACCTCAACAAAGACATCATTAAATCAAGGAATAATTTGTGCAAAAATAGACTGGAATGAGATTAATTATCTCTTTATCATCCACAACATACTTGGGGAAATTATATCTTTATTTCCTGAAAGGGATGCCTGAATTCAGAGACTTGACAAGAGCTGATAACACACATGTCATCAGTATAGATTCCATCACATGAGCAAAGATCTGGGAAGTGGGCTGATAATAACTAATGATTGGATTATTGTGAGGATTAAACCAGATCACATGTGTAAATTATTACCACCGTGGAATCAGGCAAGTGCCCAAGAATTTCTAAAAATTATTAGCATAATCTGACTGAATTAATTTCCTAATAATTATTGTATTTATACAGACTTCACAAAGTTCCTTAGTCCTTTCAAAAATGAAATTAATTGTGTGTCTTCAGTGTCCCTGGTAACATAAAAAATGACATTTTTTTCCATGTGCACAAGTTAGAAACTGCCCCGCCACACATCAAACCAGCGAAGACTGCTTTTAATTTGGAGCATTAACTTCTAACGGTGAGAGCTGTTCTATATTCTGATTCCTTTGCCTCTGAGATCAATGCCTTTATTTAAAAGAAGTTACTACAGATTTGAACATTGCAAGCAAAATGGGTCTGTCTGTAGCTATTTTTTCCCAGAAATGTCCTTTCTGGTTATAGTTCATTATTTAAGGTTCTTACCGCTCTTTGCTGGCTTAATCCTGCAGCCCAGTGAGTGTAAGTGAATGACTCCACTCAACAAAATCCATCCTTCACATTGGGGTCAGAGCATTCTTTGTAGATAGCAGGTCCGATTATGAAATTCTTTTTGCTTAAATTTTTCAAAGTTGCTTGATTGATAACATTAAGTCAAACTTCCCCTTTTCCCCTGCAGGGCCGGACTCCTATAATCAAAAGCCTGTTGTAACACTCTGCAAACACTCAGGTATACAAGAAGCAGCTTCCCACCTCCCTTTTTTTCCTCGTGCTGTTCCTTCTATCCTGTCTTCCTCTTTTTCTTTCTCTCATTTTGTTCATTGATGAATTCAAATCGTCTTTAAGGCTCACTCAGGCATCACTGATGTCCCCTTCTCATCCTTGTCCCCGAATATTAGGCTAAGTTTTGTCTTTTCTGCATGCTTTGGGATAGACCCGTAAGATCTTGTGTCTATTTTATGCTAGCTCTAATCTCTTAGTTTTATTTATTGAACAAACTTATATGATGCCCTTTCTGTGTCAGGGACTATTCCAAGCACTTAACGTACATTGCCTCATTTCATCTTCAGGACAACCTTACAAGGTTATATTTTTATTCTTATTTATTTTACCCAGAGATTAAATAACACAGCTAGCAAGTAAAGGTAGAGCCAGGATTTATACTCAGCAGTGAGATTGCTAAATTCAATTTCTGTATTACATTCCTAACCACTATGTTCATCATCCCTATTGCTTTTTCCAAAGATGCCCTTCATTTTATAAGGATTCCTCCTGGTTTCTATTTTGGTTTGTTTTTCTTGTATCAGGTTCAGACTTGGCATACATAGATGTTGAATAAATATAAGTACTTGAATAAATCAATAATTCAGTACCATTGCTAAATCATTCTCCTGACTTTTTATGCCTTTCAGATAATTGTCTCTCTTGAATGCAAACCCAGAATTTATTTCATGGAGTTCTGGGTACCAGAGCAGCTCTTCTCAAATTCCCTGCTCCCCCAGACTCTTCTAATCTAACCTTACAGCCTTTGCCACCTTTCTCAGGGCACTGAAAACAAAGACACTCCTTTACATTCGTTGTCCTGGGCAGAAAGAAGACTATAATTTTGGAGTCAAACAAGCCAAAGTGCTAGCTCTGTCAAGTGCAGAAAGTGGTGGTACCATCATGGCCAACCAGAGTCCAGGAGTTGCCTAAAGATTCATAGTTTTCTAGGGTTTGGCTCTTTACTTAGAAATCCTTTTACTTAGAACCTCATTCTTTTTCACTTTATTAATCCCCTCAAATATATTCAAGCTAAGTAAACTTAACATAGGACAGAGGGGACATGGTAAGAAGTAAGAGCACAGGCTTTATCATCGGACTTGGGGTATAACAGAACCTTGCTATTTGCTACTTGGGTGACCTTGGGAATCTTAGTTTTCTCTAAAACCATAGGTAAAACATCTTCCTCTTACAGCTACTTGCTCATTTTTAATAAAGTATTGTATTTCTGCCTTACTTCTTCCTAGCATATGGTAAACTTTCAAAGGAAAATGGCATGTTATAACAACTAGAAGTGTCACAAAGTCAAAAATTCATGTCAGCATGACAAAGACATACTACGCATCCTGTCAAGCTCTATGGAAACCTGAGTACCAGTCAGTAGCAGTTTGATGGATACCATGGAAATCAGATACGGGAAGGTAATTCAGCCAGCATGAACAGGGGCATCAGGAATGTTTTCCCATATTTATTCCACCATTTATTAAATACATAGTGATTATGCAACTATTATAGGCCTAACACTGCTGGGTACTAAGCACATACCTCTTAAAAAAACCAATATGGTCCCTGCCCTTGATTTATTTAAAAACCAATATAAGCTACAGATGATAAGTAAACAAGCAACTTCATATGTAAAAGTAACTTTTGACAAATGCTAGAAATAAATTTAATGGCATGCATTGGTGGAGAATAATTGCGTAGATGTTAAGGTAGTTTCTTGGCTTGCTTTCCCAGAAACAGAGCTTGAGATGAGGTTGTGTGTCAATGAAGAGATGTTCTCAGGAAAAGGTGGAAGGGGAGTGGGGAGCCAGGAAGGAAAAAAGAGCAAATAAGAATGCATATCAAGCAAAGACCCCCAATGAGTAATTTTGCTCAATCTCCAGGGAAACTGAGAAAAGTGTAGTTTAGCTTCAGAATGGGATTCATCGTAAAGCAGGGGAGCTGGAGCATTTATAGTCCTGCTCCATCAGTGTGTGGTTGAGGCTGCCCTCCACAGAGGGAATACAAAACCATAGGCACTCTCAGCTCTCTGTGTACTGTCAAAGGCATCCTAGCATCCTGAAAGTCATCTTCCAACAAAGAGACACAGATGCTGGCAGTTGGGAATGAAAGCACACTGGGAGTTTATGTTCACAAAGATAAAAGGGTAACCCAAGGTGATGTGGGCAGAGAATTGAAAGCATCTGCTATGGGAGTGCTGTCTGATGAGATGACATTAAAACCAAGACTTAAAAGATGAGAACAGGGAAAGGAGATTTACAGAAGAAGCAACTTTCTGAGTAAAGGCATGGAGACAAACAAGTATAGTGGGTTTTTTTAAATGAATTTTTTTTTTACATTTTAAAATTTGTTTTTAGTTGTACATGACAGTAGAGTGTATTTTGATATGTCATACATTCATGGAGTATAACTTCCCATTCTATGGTTGTTCATGATATGGAGTTACACAGGTTGTTTATTCATATATGAACACAGGAAAGTTATGTCCCATTCATTTCCTTTCCCATTCCCATCCCTCATGGGAAGGCCCCCCAAACCCCCTATCCAATCCTATGAACCTCCACTCCCATCTCCCCACCACCTATTGTGAGTCAGTATCTACATATCAGAGAGAACACTTGGTCTAATTTTGAGGGGTTTGGCTTATTTCACTTAGTATGATTGCCTCCAGTTCCATCCATTTACTAGAAAATGCCATAATTTCATTCTTCTTTATGGATGAGTAATATTCCATTGTGTATATGCCACATTTTCTTTATCTATTCATTCATCTATTAAAGTACACCTAGATTGATTCCATAGCTTAGCTATTGTGAATCAAGCTGCTAAGGCATAGGGTGTTTAAAGAATTGGGAAGATCTATCTGTTAGTAACATAATGAATAAAACAGGAATGTTATAGTATTAAGGAAATATGCAGGGCCCCAAATTTGTAAGCCATGTAAAGGAATTCACATTTATTCTAAGTATGATGAGTTTTCATTGGAAGGTTTCAAGCCTTGGAGTGACACTACCCAATACCATCTGTAGGAAATGACTTGAACAACCACAGGGAATGGGAACAGGGGGGTAGAATGGAAACAGATTGCATTCCTTCCTTCCCAACTATCCTCCAGGGAGAGGGGATAGAGCATCAAGCAATGGGGAGGAAGAATGAAGACAGGAGAGGTGAAGAGAAGTAGTTATATTGTATAAGTAGTCAGTAGGATCTGCTGATGAATTGGGTGTGTCGGGGAGAGAATGGAAGAAGTTGAATATAACGCTTCGTTTCGTGAGTACGGTAATTGGGAGGATAAGGCCATTTACTGAGACTGGAAAGGATAAAAATCCATAGGACAAGACAGACAAGGATAATGCTGAAGCCATTCATTGACCTTCTTGCTACCTTCCAATGCTGTGTGGAATCTGGAGTTCTTGGTGATGCTCCTGAGAAAGGAATGTACAGCTGGTCTCTGACTTACAGTGGTTTATAATGGTTCAACTCACACATTTTCAACTGTACGGTGTGCAAAGGTAAAATCCATTTGGTAGAAGCCATACTATTGAATTTTGACCTTTCCCAAGCTATCAATATGGGTATGATACTCATGACGCTGAGCAGGGGCTAGAGACACATCTCCTAGTCAGAGAGGTGCTCAAACAACTGACTTTGCATTTTTTGGATCTTGTGTCTCATGCTTTCTTGTCCCATCATATCTTCCTCTGTGTCTACCCACCTGTGTCTCTTATTTTTGGTACATTAAATGCGTTTTATATTTACCATATTTTCAATTTGTGATAGGTTTATTTAGACATAACCCCATTGCAAGTTAAGGAGCATCTGTAATTGAATTGGTTCAGGGGAAGACAGTGGCTTTAAAACTTGAGAGATCCCCTTTTGATGTATAATCATATCTGGCTCTTAAATGAGGCCAAAAAAACCATCCAAATACTCTATGTGAGGTGTGCATAGATTCAAGTTAGACATCATCATGAAGAAGTCCTTTCTGAAATATCTGTCCCTTTTTTCCCAGCCATGGATCATATTTCAGTTTCCTCTCTTTTGTGCAGTATTATTTGCTTCTCTATTTAAAGTGAAGCATTGATTCAAAGTCAGAGAGCCCTTTCATTGAAGCTGTTTCGCACAACTCTTTTCTTCAGGTGTTTGATATTATAATCAAGTCTTATATGGAAATAGAGCAATCCCTGTAAAAATAGGATGAGGCAATATCAGGCATAGTGAACTCCAAAGTTGGCAGTTAAATTCTAGAATCATTGCTGGGGTGGACTGGAGCCCTGCCAATGGAAACTTGTTGATGTAAATATTTGAGTGAGAAGAGCAACTGAGAACTCAAGTAAAAAACCATCACCTTTGCCTAAAATGTTTCCCCTTTTCAAATCAGTTAGGTCATAGAACTGAAGCGGGTATAACCATGGTTGTGGTGGTAACTTGACCACTAACCAGCTCAACCTTGAGCCAGTCACAGCATCGTTCTGAACAGTAGTCTGGCCCTTTGTAAGGAAAGAGTATGAGATACAGTTGAATGACAAATAGGTTCAACCACAAGGGCCGCTCATGCACACTTTCCAGTGAGTAACAAAAACACTATGTAGAGAAGGACTCAGAGTATTCCTGGTTTGTCTTGCATGGATAGCAGAAGGGCACATGGGAACTAGAATATTTTGCAGTTCAAGTCCTATATCCAGTGGGTTTCCTTTTATCATAAACTACAACTTGTGCATTAAGCAGGTAATGAGTAAAACTGCTAGCTTAAGTTAGAGGCACATTAACTTTCAGTAATCCACAGTACTTACTTTATCAACAGCTGCATGTTGTCCCTTGGGAAAGACTTTCCCTCCCCATTTTATCCCAAAATTAAAAATAGAATCTTGATCTCATGCTTTTAAAATAGGGACTTTTTGTCAAAATTTATTGGCACATTTGAATCCCAGAACGTTTCAAATAAACTTTGTAAAAAATAAAACAAAACAAACAAAATATAGTAAGGAGAAGTTGCTTAAAGCAATAGAATCCACCCTAGATCCAAAGGTGATCCACACAGGCTCAGTGGATTGAAGATAAATTCAAATCTCTCAAAACTAAATCCCTCCCCATCCCACTTTCTTCATTAGAATTGCAGATAATCCGACTCTGTCTTTTTAAATGGTTCCTCAGCTTTAAATCGGACACTTGTTCTTAGTTCAGAGAAGAAGAAATCAAGTAGTTCCACTCCAGAGTCTTGCTCACAGAGGATTTTTCCCCTCCTCAGGAACTCTGCCAAATGTTCAGTTCTCAGGATGTTTTTCCCTTGGAGAGAATAGAAGAACAGTTGTTTCCTTATTTTTATTTTGTTTTGTCATCTGATACACAGAGTGACAGTCCAGACAAGTGCTAAGGGCTAAGACTAAGCTCTGGAAAGACAAAGGCATCGTTTATTTACATGTCTGTCATCCTAAGCCCACTGGACAGCCCTGGAGAGAAGGAACTGCTTTCTTCATTGCCACACCCATCAAGCTCAGATCAGGCCTGCTATGCATTAGGAGCAGAACATGTGTTTTTTGAAATAACAACAGTTCTTACATCAAAACCAGTAGTAAGTGAGGGTGGGGGGCAGAGAGTGAAAAAACTGAAAGATCAGAGGTGTGGTTAAGTGGTGTAGAATTTTGAGATTGCAAATAGCCACAAGGGTGACGTGTGCTTGTGATTAGCTTTTAAACCAGGCACAGTTCCGTTACTTTTGACCAAATGAACTAAGACAGTCCTCTCATAACCTGAGTCACTGCATCTGATGATGGTCACTTAGGGATGTGATGCTAATCATTTTAATGAGGCAAAGTGGAAATGTGGTTAATGCCACAGGTTTGAGAGTCTGACAGTTCAAGGTTCATATCTCAGTTTAACAGAAGAGTATGTATATGGATATGTGTAAAATCAGAACAATATACCTTCCTCATAGAGTGATTAAATGTTACTATTTATGTTAGCCCACTACCTAAAAAAAAAAAAAAAGATTTGTTTTTTATTAGTATCATTATCAGCATCAGTATTATTTCAGTTCTTGATCTAGGTCTTAAATATCTATTGGTATTAATTTTTTAAATTGTGTTTAGGACTTTCTAAACTGAGCCAAATGAGACAATGCATTCTGAAAGTACACTGAAAATTCTATGACTTTATGCAAATGTATGAAGGTTTCATTAGCTTGGGTCTGATAGGGTGAAAGCATTCCAGTCCAGGTAGAGAAGTATTTTAAATTTCTAAATAAGAGGTAGGTAACATAGGGAAGAAGCAATTTCAACATGACTAATATTTTGCATTGTTCAGGTAATTCAGAGCAGAGGTGAAAATACAGGGACACTGAAACACTTTTAAATGCCCAACAAAATTGACAGTATGAGAAAAAAGTAAAGGTCTCAAGAGTTGCTAAATAATTATTGTTTCAAAGGGATAAGAAACTGGTTATGAATAAGCTCAGGTTATGATATATGTCTCCCCCAAAACTACATTAAATGTTAAGAGCTGATAAGTGGGTTTCCAATTAAAGAAAAAACAGAGTCATACATTATTCTGTCTTCCATGAATATGCTATGGAGAGTCTATACTTTCTTGGATCTTATAGAATGTGTTTCAGTAATTATTTAGTCTGTCAGTGAATATTTATTGAGTACCTATTACATATTAGATAGTAACAGAGTGCCATGAGAAAAACTCAGGACTCACATTTATTCATCCCATATTTATTAACAAACCTTTTTGTCTCAGGTTGCCCAAACTTATCAAGTGATTGTCAATAACTCACCAAATGGAACTTTGCCTAAATATGTTCAGAGGTCAGTTGGGACTAGAACTCCTATCCCTTCTGTGTCTTTGCTGTTTTGAAACTCATATTAAGTGACAGATGAGAAAGTAGTTTGAAAAGCCAAATTTATTTTTGCAAAGTTCTATTGTTGCTGTTGTATAACTTTAAATAATCAAAAAACATTTGTTTCTGTGGTCAAACTCATTAAGGAAGCTAAGAAAGTCCATATAATACAGATATTGGGTGAAAGGCAAGGAAAAAAATCAGAAGCGTTTATTAGTATGAAAAACTGCCCCCAAACATCATTTACCATTTAATTATTTCTCTTGACCTTGTCTCATGGTGTTTCAGACCAGTGGTTCTCAAACCTTAATGCACATAGAATGATAAATAGGGCACTTTAAATCTCGGAGCAACCCCTGGGATTCTGGTATAGTAGTTCTGGGGTGGGACCTGAGAATTTGCATTTCTAATAAATTCCTGGTGATACTCATGCTGCTGGTCTGGAGAATACTTGAAGAAATTAAAGTAGCCCTTGTTCTTTCTGAGTTTACAGACCAAATGGTCTGCAAAATGAATGAATGAAAAAATAATAAATAAACCTGCCCCTGAGCATGTATGCATGCATACACTTGTTTTTATGAGGTGATGTGAATTGAACCTGCCCCACATGGATCTCTTGCTCTTCACCTGCAGACCTGTTCGTCTTCAGGTCTCTCTCACCTCAGCTGACACATTATCAACCCAAGTGCTCAAGACACAAACTTAGGAAATAATCTCAGCAAACACACCTAACCTGCTTATTTTCTTTTTCAGTGAATGTTTATTTGTTTAGTACATACTATTTATCTGGCACTTTCCTAGAACCTGGTGTATAGAACAATGACCAAAAAAAACAAAACAAACAAACAAAAAAAAACCCTGCTGCTAAATTCTGGTATGTGAAAAACAAATAAACGTATAACTATAGAGTAGGTAGCATATTCTATCACCAAAATAGAAAGCATCCACAGTATCTGCACTGCCATCCACCCAATCTCCACCATCATCTCTTACCTGGACCACCCATATGGACTCACGGTGAGTCCTCCACTTCTGCTGTTTTCCCAATACAATCAATTATCCAAATAGCATTTAGGTGAACTTTGACACATTTTTCAGATTATGACATTCTCCTACCCAAACCTTCTCCATGGTTTTGCTCTGCAGTTAGTATTAAATGCAGACTCCTTCACTAACATGGTATACAAAACTTCTTCAAACTTTTCCTCATCTCTTTTCTATCCAGAAAGCTCCCATGACCTTTCAGCCTTTTGATGTTATAAGATTGTTCGAACTGTGGGGAACAGTGCCCTCTTCAGCTATCTGGCTGTATTCAAATCCAGTCACCACCTGTCACCTCCGCAGAGTAGTTGTTTCTTTTCTTTTTTCCGGGTGGTGGTGCTGAGGATTAAACCCAGGTCCTTGTGCATGCTGGGCAAGTGCTCTACCACTGAACTATTTTCCCAGCTGGAGAAGTAGTCTCTGACCCTACTTCTCTAGCACACTTCACTGCCTCTTCTCCATATTTCATTACTCTTTTTATTCTTTGTTTGATATCATTTATGGTCTTGGGCATTATCTAGCTAGCTGTGTGTTACTGTCACTACAATGGAAGCTGCATGAAGGCTGTGACTTACTCAGATATGCTCACTGCTTCATCTCCAATGCCTACAGAAGTGCCTGGCTTATTGTAGGAGTGAGCAAAGCACCATGATTGTCCCATGTCTCTTCCAGTCAGTTTACCATATTAACAACAGTGACCACATCTACCTCATCTTCCATTCTGGTGTTTCACTCAGAGCTGTGCATGTGGCAGACACTCGAGAGATGTCTGTTGACCAAGTAAATACCCAAAGTGCACATTGAATGTGGGAAGCCTCGGCAGTAACATCCTGAAATAGATATAATTTATTTTATTTTTCAGGTAAAGACTCTAAGGGTCAAATAAAATTTAAGGGACTTTCTAAAAGAGAGTCAAAGAACAAGGAAAAAAAAAAAAAAAAAAAAAAAGGAAAAGAAAACAAAGACTGATCATCCCAGAGGCTGAGGGAGGGGAGATTTAAGATTAAATATCAGGTGAAGCAGGTGTTGAGGAGGAGCTGAACACTGACAAATGGATTTGGCCTGAAGATGGATTTTGATGACTTTGAAGAGAGCAGTGTCAAGAGGAGGGGAGCTAAGAAGGAAAGCTGTAATGAGAAAATACAGAGGACAGGCATAAGAGAGATTGTTTAGGAAAACAGAAGCAGAACTCTTTCAAACTCAAATATTACAACTTGGAAATGGGGTGGATTTCAAACATATTTGAACAAAGGTGTGGTCAGAGCTGGTGGAGAGGGAGAGTCAAGGACCAAGGACAGGGCTTGTGCTGGGAGTGAGAGTGCACAGGCAGTGAGCAGGGATAGATCAGGACTGGGGCCTCCTCTCCCTCTGTGGCAGTGAAAAGATGGGCAGAGACACTTGCAAAGACACTGGCAGCAGACAGGGAGGGAGGAGAGCGCCTTCACCACTGACTTAGTCTCAGTCAATAAGATCTGAATGCAAAGTTGAGGGTCAACTTCACCTGAAGTTAAAAAGGCCTGAAAATTTCAAGAAAAGATGATCAAGAATAGTGGTTCATTTGTTGATGAATCCAGGAAAGGGTGACCCATGACATCTGGTGAGCATAAAATTCCAGGGACCATTTTAGAAATAGGGCCAATGGGATAATGAGTGAATAGGAGCTGATCATTGGGAGAGATAAGGCATGTGTTAAAGAAGAAAGTGTTTAGGAAGTTTTTAAGAAAATCCCATTTACCATTTTCTAAATTTGTAACAGTAAACAACTGATCTGCCTCTTTTTTTCAGCTTTATTTTTTCTGTGAATGAGAATTACTGTCACAATTGAAGGTTAAAAGAAGTAATGAGTTTTTAGCACTTAGCAAAGGAATTGGGTGATGGAAAATGCTCAAAAAATAATAAGAAAGTGTAAGGTGAGGTCCAAAGTAGGATTTTGTATTTTTAAAACTTAATACATTTTTACTTGCCAATTAAACAATAAATGTTAAGAAGCAATGCATGTGAAGCACTTGAAGAAATTATCTTAAATACATAACTCTTCACACCAGTGAGATTATGGATTTATAGTTCTGGGGTAGGAACTGGAAATATGCATTTGTAACAACCACACTGCAGAAGATGCTCTTTTAAAAGAGTTATGAGTTACATTGAGAAGAGTCTTGAAGAATGGACTGTGACTGATGGAGTATATGGTATGGTTCCAGCATTAGTACAATAGCCACATGTGACCTTTTAGAGCAAGATTCTCAATAATGGAACTACCTGGAAACTCTCTCTCTCTGTGTGTGTGTGTGTGTGTGTGTGTGTGTGTGTGTGTGTGTGTGTTGATTTAAATATGTGGTGTCCCTCAAAAGAGCTTATGTATGGACAATGCAGAAAAGTTCAGAGGTGAAATGATTAGAGGATGAAAGTTGTAACCCAATCAGTGGATTAATTCACTGATAAGGATTAACTGGCTGCTAACTGAAAGCAGGTAGGATATGACTTGAAGAGATAGATCACTGGGAGCATGCATTTGGAGTTTATATTTTGCCTCTGCTGAGCAGAATCTGTTTCCTAATACCACGCCCTGAGTTGCTGTTCACCATCATGCCCTTCCATCATGATGTTCTTCCTTATCTTAGGCCTAGAGGTATGGAGTTGGCTATCTGTGGATCAAGACTGCTGAAACTGTGAGCCAAAATAATCTTCTTCCTCCTTCTTGCTGTTCTTGTCATACCTTTTGTCACAGCAACAAAAAGCCTGATGAAAACAGTATGTATGCATACATACATTTCTGCATATATGTATGCACCTTCACACTGTAGTGTACCCACCACTTCCAAAACATTCCATCATCACAAAAGGAAAACCCATACTTAAGCAATTGCTCCCCATTTTCTTCCTTTACCATGCAACAGGCAACCATCAATCTATATTGTCTCCATGTATTTATATTCTGGATATTTCATATAAAGGGGAAATCAAATAATCTGTGACTTTGGCATTATATTATTATCACTTAACATAGTGTTTTTGAGGTCTATCCATTTGGTAGCATTTTTATTACTTGGATTATCCCTTTCTATATTTGAACAATATTCCATCCTATGCATCTACCACAACTTGTTATCTGTTCATTGGTGGATGGACATTTAGGCTCTTTCTACCACTTGATTATTGGCATCAGTGCTCCTAAGAACATGCATTTGCAAAAATTCTTAAAGTTTCTCTATGCAGTTGCGATATTCTAATTAAATCCATCTGGATTGGACCCATTGATTTGAATGTAGAGCCAGAATGGAGAATATCTGTTTAAGGTGTTGAAGAAAAGATTTGAATTGTTATGTAATTTTAGTACTCTTTACCAGACAAATTCCTTTTCTGGACAGATGAAACATTCCTCTATAGGGATCTATGCACAAGCAGTATTCAGGAATGCAGGCTAGAAAGCTAGAGAAATAGCAATACTTCCAGAACAGGTCAGGGCTAACAACTGGAGTAAGTAAATTAGTTCTGTCCTGAATCAAATGTGGCCATTGCACATGAAGTCATAAATAACCTACTGAAATATATTCTACTTTTCTCTTCTCAGAAATTGCTTTCTAGCAATGCCTCCAGAGAGAGGTAGAGGGTAACATATTTTATACTTGTCACTGAATAATGTTGCTGAATGAGCCAAAAATGAGCTTCAGAGACCCCTCACAGTGATCTGAGAAGGGGTGTTGAGATTTTTCAAGGCTGCATGTGAATAATGTCCATGGTAAAAAGAAAAGAAATTGCTGTGGCAATTATTTTAATGAAAGGACCACTCAGTGTCAGGCCTATACATTATCCTACCCGTGAACTACTCATTGATGTCTCCGGAAGGTACAGATGTGTCTTTTGATGTGAGGCTTTGTACTTCTGTGAAAGCTCACTTCTGAGAAGTTCAAAGTACTTTTCATGGACTTTCTCAGAGTCCCTTTCAACCCCTTTGTGGGGTGTATGGCAAGTGTTATTCTCATCTCACAGATGATAGGAAAGTTGAAATGCAGAGAGGTTAAGTGTGTGCTCAACACTTATCTTTCACACTTTTAGGATGGGGCCCAAGGTGCTTTGCTTCCCGAGAGTCCTCACAGTTGGCCTATTGCCTCCCTGCCCTTCAATCACAAGGTTATCATATAAGTTGCTAAAAATGGATATGCCATCTGTGGAAGATGGATATTTTCAATCTAGAACCGTCAACTGCCTGAACTGAGTTTTCTGTCAGGGTCACCATGATATGATGTTTATAGATTTGCAACATGGGGAAAAGTTTCACATTCATTTTATTGTTGCTAGTATTTGTTGACAGTCACACACTTATGTTAGCATTGTCAATACTTCATCAGGTCTTCATAAGGTGTCATCCTTAGGTGGTAGTGCGTGCAGAATGGTTCCCTTTTCAACTCTCTTTATTTCATTGTCACACAAAAGGGCATTCAAAAGCAACCCAGAGCACAAAGACTAATTAAAAGATAGTTGAAGTATAATTATTTTTGAGTACAAGTTAAATCATTTCACCCCTAGGCAAACTATTAGTAATATCATTGATTGAACTCTAGTCATTAAACCATGTATTCTAGCATGCCAGTGTCAAGAAGGTCATTGTGTCTCAGTAATAGCCATCAGAATTGTTGTGTGTAATTTTTATTTATTTTATCCACTAAATCACGAAAGTAATATTTGCAAATAAAAATGTACAGAATAAAATTTAACTCATATGGAAAGATTAAGATGAAAAGTAAAACCTTCTTCCTCTGTATAATTTCTCTAAAATTTTTATGGATTATATTATAAGGCATCATATTCTAACAATAAATGTTATATAGCTTTTAAAAATATATTTCATTTATGCTAATATTATATTTCATTTCTATTTGTGATATGGTATTCAACTGAATAACTGTATCATAATTCATCAAATCAAATCCTCTATTTGTGGACATTTTTAATGTTTTGAGGTGCATGATGACTATACCTAATAGTATGGTTTGTTGCTGCATGTTCACACATGCACATAACATAATTTGGTCAGTTCTTTCCCTTTTCCTCCCCTCCTTGCCCCTCTGGTATTCTGTCTTTACCTTACTGGTCTCTCTTCCATCAGACGTTTAAATTGAAGTTAGTTCTTCAAAAGTAAAAAATAAGCTATAGTGAACATATCAAAATAGAGGATACATTTGTAGGTAAGGAATTTCTGGAATAAAGTATACTTGTATTTCATATATGTATACTTTTAAACTGTGTATATTCATAACAGATCATGGTGTATGGATATAATATGCACTTATGCATACTACACATATTTCATATATTTTAACACATTCTGGAAACACATTGCTGTTTTTTTTTCCTTAGGAGATTTGAAATACACACACTGACACATACACAGACTTTCATACCCCAGACTTAAGTACCTACTGCTATGTAGACTTCTAGGGAAGATGCCTATTGATGCTTTTGATATTTTTGATAAACCTAAGAACTAATTCTGAATCACACTCAATTAAAATTTCTACCATTAGGATCGCAAGTCAAGAACGCAAAGGTCTGTTTCTTATATACAATCCACATGAAGATATAATTTTTAAAAGTCACAAAGAAAAGACCTATTTTTTTATAACCACCTCTGCTATTACAATAGAGAAGTCAGTGTCATAACTTGCATGTACCTTCCGGAAGACCAGAGGTGAAGTCAGCAATATGGTAGGTTTCTGCTTCATGGGACGGGCGTTTTTTAGTGACTGGCATTTATTGGAATGATTAAGTATGCACTAGAGCACAATATTCACTGCCATTTATACAGATGGAGGTCTCTAAGCTGAATACAAAAAGAAGTTCACTGTAAATACAGGGGGAAAGTTTCATACTGCATAGAACTGTCCAAGACTGGGGAGTTTGGGGGAATATATATATATATATATATATATATATATATATATATATTTAGCAGTTCTGAAATTTCAGCAAGAGTGTAGTTGTGTGGATGCTTTTATGTCCACCTGTGGTCTTGTAGAGAATTCTTCCTTGAAAAAAATGTAAGGAAGAAATAACATGCTTCAGCCTTTCTGAACAGTTCACTGTTCTCTTTACACTTTTTGAAAATGTATTTCTCAGATAAGATCTTTTCTCAAAAGCCAGAAGGGATATCAAGAAATCATCACTCTGAACCCTTTCTTATTAAAAAATACACAGAGAGAAGCTTGCCACCCAGACCAGCTCTTGGTTATTGGGAAGCTATTATGCTTGGACAGCATAATGAGGAAGCTGGCTTTGAGATTTTTGAATATGGTAAGGGGAAAAAACTTTCATATAAAATATTGCACAATCCTTAGTGTAATCCATATTATTTAGATATTCAGTTTTTCATTACCAAGACATAGTAACATTTTGCTACATTCTTTTAGAACTTGCTGATTTTAAGGATGATCAAATTTAAATAAAAACATTTCTGAATATTCTAAATACATGCCTTGAAATAATCTTACCATATTAATATAGTTAATTCAAAGAAAAACATAATATTTGGGAGGACATTGGAGCCAAGGAAAAAGTAACTGTCACCTGTGAAGAAAAGCCGCCTTCTCTCATATTTCATTGTTAGAAGAACCCTAAACTGAGGTACACAAAGCAGGCTACTGCTGTTACCATGACTGAGGCTAAGGACAGCCACCATTAGTCTCTAGAACTGTGTTCAGGTTTAGGTCCTCTCAGCACAGAAACAAGTACACATTCACACACCACCATTTTAGTAGCCAAGTTAATCTTGAACAATTACTTCATCCCTATATAGTTCAAATTCATTAACTGAAAAGTGTTTCCAATTATAGTATCTCAAAAATTTTTTAAAAACATGTAAAATTCTAGTGTTTCTTAGAGGGTTATTGGTTATATAAGTACTTGTCTAATACATGAGAAGCTCAATAAATTCTAAACTATCATGCTGTCCTTATCGATTGCATGTGTCTCTAATGTGATAGTGGTTAGTTAGCACTCAGACAGTTGAACCCAAGTTCTATGCTGTGAAAATCCTCTATTAATAAGCACAGAAAGAGCATAGGCAAAAACCAAGGGAAGAAGTGACATGTATAGTTACCTCTTCTGTGCTAAACACTTGACTCGAGACTTGATATACCTTACTTCCTTTAATGTTTTCACCAATTTGACAAGATTAAAGGAAGTAATACTTGAAATACTTAATACTTGCCAAAGTTCACAAAGTTAGCGGAATATGGAGCAGTATTTGAAACTTAGTTTGGCTTCAGAGTTAGAAGGAAAGAACATTTTGAATTGCATAAATAACAACCCACTGCCATCCCCAATACCACCCACTAATGCATAATGACAGGAAATGCTACTTTCACCTTCAATACCTCCATTTAAAATTAGTTGTTTTTTCTTTCAATTTTCTGTTATTCAAACCTACTTTTGATTGATGTATGTGTATACATGTGTGTATGTATGCACATATGTATGTGTATATTTGTGTATGTTTGTCATGAAGGGGGGTATATCTAGTATGATATTATAATTGGTTTATGAGGACAAAAACTTTTAGCTGTTTTCCTTCTGTTGATTTGACCTTATGTACAAGATGTCAGAAAATCTAGCCATCTGTACCTTAGTTTTAAAATATGATTTTATTTTCTAAACTGAAAAGAAAAATAATGTCTAGTAGTTTGTTCAGTATTTTTAGAGAAAGCACATGATACTTATTACATTTTTCACCAGTGACCACTTGTGTTCACATCATGGGAAGATAAAGAATTGGCTTTAAAATTAGTGTCTCTAAGCTTGCTATCATTCTCAACTACTTAATGGGTATATGAATTTGGAAGTACTTTAACCTCTTTGAGTCTCAGTTTTCCAGATGAACTTGAACTAAATTAGTATCTATATTATGTAATGATAAAGGAGAAAATATATTATGAGCCTTTTCACTGTGTTTGGTCAACTTTAATTCTGTCAAAATGGTACATGGCAGCAAGTACCCCACCTCTATATCTGGGCTCCATTAATACCTGTCGTAAGAGTAAATTAATCCCAGTAGGTGTGTTAGATATGCAGTTATTGCTATAAAAGAAAGGCTAAATCCACACATACCTATCAACATGCCATTTTCCTGGCTGAAGAAATGTAGCATTTGGAAGTTGTCCAGTGCTCAGGGCCCTGGGAAGTCTAAGTCATCATCAGTGAATGACTGGACATTCACAGATCAGGAGATGACAGCCCTGTGCTCATATCCATGAAGGGCAGACTGGAGTTTGGCCTATCTTGCAGATGGGGTATGCAGTCCCCTGGGACCACAGCCTCACCATTCATAAGATTGCTTGGCACTTAGGGCAGGATTTACTCCTTCATATAAGTGACAAGCCCCTGCAGTGTTTGTGCAACCTACCTTTTAACTTAGGTGTGTCATCTTTTTGTAAATGTCTCTTGGCCAAAACTTCCCTTCCCAGGCATATTGGGACTGATGACTGGAGAAAAATAATCAGAATTATCCTTCTATCTTTTAGCTCACATGGTTCTCTGATCTTCCATTCCTACATTGGAGCCCTTTATCACACCTGCCTCCAGACAGAAGAGTTCAAATGAATAAAAATCACATGTCCTGAACATACAATCATAACATTTTGCTCAGTACCTAGTCCTAAATTATTAGTCAGTAATTAACATGAAATAGCTAACTGAAGGGATAAATGTAACAGAATTTTCAGTAGTGTAGAAGTTGTGCCTGTTGTCAATTGGCTTCGTAACGTTTAAGCAAGAGATGTACCTTTCTGGTTTTATTTTATATCATGTAAAAATGGAATTAGGTAACTTACAAATTTTCTTCTAACTCTAAAATGTTTTGATCCATTGGAATAGCTACTCACACTCATTTTATTCTTATTTTAAGTCCAACTTTGCTGACTTGGAGGTAAGCTACTAAAATCTCTATAACCAGGATATTAGTACTATAATCCTTATCTCTTGAGATCTCTGCAAGAACTAATTAATAAATAATGTGCAGAAACTTAGATAAAAGACAAAAAAGGCAAATTACTTATTATATTTTCATAATTGCAGTTTAAATGGTAGTATTGAGGGTCTATGTTTCACTTATGAACAGAAATTTTATTATTAGAGCTTATTAAAAAATTAGATCCAATTTTACATTCCCTTTTCCCTCAAGAATTAATTTTCCTTTTTTCTTTTTCAACTTTCATGACAAATGCTTTCTACAGATCAGTGTCTCTGTGGCAGTGTGTCTATGGCCCTGCCTCTTTCTTTCATGAGAAGAAATGCATTACCATACATTTATCCCTTCTAGCATCTCAAAGGATGAGGCCATGTCTGGCAAGGTATAGGTGCATTGAGTGAAAGAATAAAAGTAAACATGGTAGAAATGGAAAAAAACTGAGGGCAACTTTGTGGCCTAAACCTATCACGATGTCTCTAATGAGTTTAGGCATCCTGTCTTCAAAGATTTTGTTTTAGCTCTTGTAAGTATTTTGCAGTAATGTTTCACAAGACAGGTGCTCTAAAACTGTACTCTAGTTAACAAATTGGCTAAGGCTTGTAAGAGTCTGGAGGGAGCTGAGGGTTTCTTCTCCTCCGGACTGAGTTGATTGAGGCTGCTAGGAGAATACATCCCTGATTGACAGACTGCTCCTGCAGTCCTGACCATGGCCCATCCACAGACTGGGAGAATCAGATCCTGGTCTGCCTCATGTGTGACACAGTTAGCTACGCTGTCCCACAGAGGTACAGCTCCAAAAGCTGGAATAAATTCTGCAGCTTTCTTTCTATGATCCTTACATCAAGTCATTAGGTTGCTAGCATACACAGGAAATTCCTTCTTCAATAAGCAAAAATGGGATATTCATCAAAATTTCTAAAGATTTTGATGAAACACAATATCCTTGTGTTTCTTTTGCTGCTTTTTATGTAATAATTTATAATATCAGTAGAAAAAATAAAGCTGTTTTCTGATGCTACAACAGCTGTGTGCTGTCTTTGGATCACGAAGTGATACTGTGGACCTATTCACTATAATGTTTTTGTGATTAATGAGAAAGGTTTTGCATTAACTTTACACTACTTTGCTCAACTCTTCCTGTGATCAGATCACATATTTTTAATACAGTTGTCGAGGTAAAAAGTGTAAGGCTATGACTCCAAAACATATCTGTGATATGTAGTTCACCAGAAAATTATAACTTCTTTTTTGTGCCCTAGGCACTTTATTTTTTTAATTATTATTATTTTTTTTTATTTTTACAGACTTCGTTTTATTCATTGTACACAAATGGGGTACATATTTTCATTTCTATGGTTGTACACGATATAGTTTCATACCATTTGTGTAATCATACATATACATAGGGTAGTGATGTCTGTCTGTCTCATTCCACCATTTTTCATACCCCCCTCACTCTCATTTCCCAGAGAAGAATGGAGGAACTTTAGATTATGTAAATTATAACTTTTATTGCATTAATACTGCTCATGCTGCCATGATCTGGCCCCTTTGACATAAGCTGGAGTTGATCTGGAAGGTATCACTTCATACAAATATTCTGACCCTAGAAAAATCTGTGAATTTTTCTTTCTGTACCTGGAAGTCTTTGACATTTCTCTGTTTTGTTTCTTCTTTGCTTCTAAGTTAAATTTAATCACTGGTATTCATTTTGTATCACTGCATTACTTGTTTCTGTTGCAAGTAACACAAACCTGGTTGTTTTAAATTATTGTCTCCCAGTTTCCATGGGTAAGGAGTCTGGACAAACTTGGAGGTGTAACTTAGAGTGGTCCTGCTTTATAGTCTCCCAAGTAGCAATCAAGATGGCAGTCCAGAGTGGGTTCTCATCTGAAGATTTGACTAGGGAAGGATCTGCTTCACAGTTCCTGTGATTGTCTGCTGCATTCATTTCCTAGAGCTGTAGAATTCATACCAGTCTGTTTCCTCAAAGGAAGAAAGAGAAAAAGAGAGATTCCAAGAACACATACACTGCTCTCTAATCACATATCCCTCCCACCTTTGCCCTATTTACTTGGTTAGACTCAAGTCACAGGTCTGCCCAAACTCAGGGAGGAGACTATACAAAGATGAAAATCAGCAGGTGAGGGACCTAGAGGACCACCCAGGGTCTATCTGTTACATGGATTCCCTGGGTACTCTCATTCTTGGTGTGGTTCCAGTTACTTCTCTTGAATTCCAAGTTCCAGGTCTGATATATTCTGCTTTTCCCTCATGATTCCCATTATTAGTTTGGCACATTATTACTCCTTCAAAAATTTATCACACATGACCAACAGGGATTTTTGCTTGCTTATTTACTCAACGAATGTTAATTAAATACCTACTATACAACAGTTATGCTAACAACATGAATTATGCAAAGATGAGGAAAAACAATAAACCGACGAGAAATCAAGGCAAATAAGAAACATATGCACTGTTAATGAAGCTCACATTGGAATTTTGGATACCTATCTGGTTACCCAAAAATAAATAGAAAGAAATGAGCAAGTATAAATCTTCCAAGTGCTATAAGGATGTATAATGGAGGGATATTAAGCAATCAAGGCAGGCAGCAAAGGCCTGGGAGCGGAGCATACCCATAAAAACATCATCTACATTTCACTGTGTGGAGAAAGGCAAGGAAATGACATTTGTTTTCTTATTTTAACCTCACAGCAACCTAATAAGGCAGGCATTATTGGCCACATTTAACAAAAAAGATAACTGAGCTAAAGAATGCTGTATAGGTCAAACAGGATGTAACTCATGAAGCTGAGCTATAAGATCACATCTTCTTGACACTAATGCCCGTGCTCCAGAGCACTACTCATTTAGGATAGAAATTTTTCCTTTTTCTATCTATATTTATCCCAATTTGACCCTAGTCTTCATGTGATAGATTTGGGCCAATTATCAATCTATGTTGACTGTTGATTCAGTGACGTTCAATAATAGTTTCTTCTTAAAATAAATTTAAATTTTAAGAGTACATAAACAATATTGAATTTGTCATTTTATTAGTAATAAGATGTAAGCTTTAATTATTGTTATTGAGAACTTAGCAACTTAAAGTATCAGACCTCAGAGATATGTCTCATTTAAATGTGTATTTTAATAAAGTATTTGTTATAAGAGTTGAAATATATTCTAATAGTTACAACTAGCCTCAAACTTAAGTATTTCATGATGCATTAAGAGGAGTATTTTTAGAATCAGAATTCATCAACATTGCTGTAGAATTAGCATTCTACATCTCAACTTGATAGAGAATTCAACTGGAAAGACATTTTCCTCTCTGTGGGATTACCATGTTTATATTCAATATTATAAATAGAATAGATCCATAACTGATTGCAAATAACTTCTTTCAAAACTATTCCTTCCTTCCTGTGTAAACATAGTCTGTCATTGTGCTTTAGCATTACAGCAAGTAAACATTTCTCTATCCAAAATGCAACAACAAAATATTCAGATTATTGAACAATTTATAACAAAGTCATTTTATGGATGGATTTGGCCTTTAGCCATCCAAAGCTGGGTTTGGGTGGAAAAGCGGTATTAAGAAACATTGCTTCTTAGCCAGCATTTGTTAATCTTATACAATTAAGAAAAATGAGTGAAGGATGAAAATGAAATTTTTATTGAAATATCAAAATAAATGGGCCAATGCAAAGTCTTTTCCTCTGGAAAGCCATTTTAGCAAGTAGTTGCCTTACTAGCAATTCACCCACATTTGCTAGAACTTGCTAAAGCTCTTCCATATTTGAGTTCAGTGATCCTCTATGATGGCCTCACAACATCTCTGTGGCTGGGCACATATGATTGTCTCCAAAATATTATCAGTGATTCTAACAAATAAGGCCTCTAGCATGCTATGAGCACTCTAATGAACCGAACTTTCATTCTGATTTTGATTTTGTAATTATCAGTAGCACTGTCCTCAGACAATGAAAAAATGGAAACAGCTTTCTAAAAACAGTTACTAAAGGGTCAGAGCAAATGAGAGATTTGTTTTGCTTGTGCATTGTTTTCTGTACTGGGAAATAGATTTAAGGCAACCAATAATTACTGGTGGAGTTCCTACTTCTGAAATTGTCCCAAGAGCCGCTCTTGTTAGCAGGTTTAAACAACAGATCAGAATGGACAGAAGGTCTCTGTAAGGACTCACATTCCCCTCAGCTTCCCAAGTTCTGACCTTTCTGTGATGCACTGGGGACAGGCCCAGTTATAGGCTACATTCTTAGCAGACTCATTTGCTTCCTTTGTGTACAATGCCATTTGTTTAATAATCATGTTTAAAGATATTTTTACCCAAAAAAATTTTTCAACATTTCCATCTTAAAACAGTGAAAATAACCCTTTGATCTACATGGAAAACTCTTCTATAAAAGGTGCTGTAACAGTTGAAAGATATCCCTTTTAAATTGTCTTCATAATTTTAATTGCTACCAAAAATTAATGAAAATACTTTATATCATAAAGACAGGCCTCTACTATGGAACAATTACATTTGTTCAGAGAATAAATATACCTGAGGGAAACATTAGTCATCAAAAGGATTACTTCAAGGAATATGACAACTTTATTAAGAGCAATGGTTCTGATGTGGATGATAATGATAATATGAAAAATAATAAAGAATATTGATCACTAATATGTGCTATAGGTTCTGCTTTGTATTTTATATACATCAATACATTCAATCACCAAAGCGACTTGTTGAGCTGTTACTATTGTATTTGTCTGTATTCCCCAGAGAAACAGAACAAATTGGATATATGTGTATATATATGTGTATAGAGAGATAGATAGAGGTTAATTATGAGGAATTGGCCATTCCCTCAGGAAGTGAGCTTTTATTCATTCCCTCTTGCCTTTGAGTTCCCACTTGCTCCTGTTTCAACTGCCTCTGTTCCACAAACCCATCTGCCGTCATCTTCCATGCTAAGGTCATATGGAAGCCAGGGAAACTTCCTTAATGAGTTGTCCCTCAACTGGCATTTCTTCAGACTAATATACAGGATTTGAAGCTAGGGGCTGAGAATCAGTACCAACAGATTAAGGGGCTTAATGCCATTTGGAAAATGCTGTTTATGGAGAAATTTATTGGAAATAGTAACTAGCTAATGGAGACTGGTTATGAAAAATTAACATTTGCTACATGAATACTGTTGTTTGCTGCAGCTGGCCTGGATGTGGAAAGGAATGCAGGAAATCTTGGTTCTATAGGTAGCTACTTTCAAAGTTTGAGGGCTTGATAAAAATCAGGAATTAAATTAGGTTGTCCATACTTTAAGGAACTTTGAAGACCTATGAGTACCAAAATCCCATTATTATACTATTACCTGTTGTATTGTCTTCCTAGCAACTGTATCTGAACTGATTCATTTAAATATTTGTTCATTATCTCTCTCCTTTGATAGAAGATAAGCTATATCCAGCCAGCACCAACTCTAATTTGTTTCTTTCTGTATACAACACCTACCATAGCTTGTTGCTGTGGCCTCAGACAAAATTTGTAATATAAAATAATGAAGAGACTATTATTTTTCTTTGACTCTTTGAATGTCTACATTTTAAGCTATGTAATGTTTTTGCTGATTCATTAATTTGTGATATTGCCTAGGCTATTTTTTCTGCATATGTTCATCTGCATGCTCTTATGGTATGTTCTTGAAGGACAATGAGACATGTTTTAGAGAAAATTTTGCACCTACTAAATGTATGTTTTATAAGCAAACACAAGTGACCATTTTTCAAATATTGTTTACTAACTGGAAGCTAATTAAAATTGTGTCAATTTTACTTTTTGCACCAGATAAAGCTTGATGAATATGATATTTTCAGAAAAGTTTAGCTGACACTTCATCTTGAATTACTCAAAATCAGCATAAACCCCATGTCTATCTCAAGTCTGGTTAATTTAAGAATTAAAAGAAAAAAAAAAAACTTTGGAGAGAAAAAGACTCAAATGGTTAAAGCTCAAATGTTACATTTCCATTTTGATTGAGCTGAATGGTTGGAATATATTTTAATGGAAAAATAAATTTACATTGGGAAATCTAATGTGGTTATATCAATAAGAAATACTATATACATCCCACCTGCCCAGTCCTTACTTAATGGAATGCATCTTTCCAAAAGCTTATTATGATATTCACATTGCCATCTGTGTTATTTATACATGCCAAGCCTGGACAGTTTCTTAGAAAATCCTAAATTAATGGAAAGGATAGGAAGCAGAGAGAAAATGTATAATTGAGAACATTAAAACATGACTGAAAAACTATTTTCATTATACATGACTTTAGAACTTATCTACATTGAACCAATCTTAGTCTATTTTCTGTTGCTGCAACTAACTATCACAGGATGGTAATTTACAAAGAATAGTCATTTATTTGGCTTACAGTTTAGAGTCCGGGAAATCCAATATCATGGTGGGGCTATGTACTCAGCTTCTGATGAGTACCTTCTTCCTGCATCATAAAATGGCAGAGAACATCACACGGTGAGACAGGCGAAAGTATCTAGAGGGCTGCTTTTATAACAGAGCCACTTTTGCAATGCATTTAATACATTCACGAAGGCAGAGTTCCCATGACCCATTACCTCCTAGAGATCATAGCTCCAAATACCATTAACATATGACTTTGGGGAATATGTTTCCAACACTTGAATTCTAATGGATAAACTTTCAAATTATAGCAGACTTCAATGTCTTTCCAACTGAAATGTTTAATATTCTCCTGTCCCTAAATCTCCAGTGATATCAAGACTTCTCCACCAATACCTCCGTGTAAGGGCCATTTCTCCTTTCTGATCTCTGATTACACTGACTGTTCACCTCTTGTAGCACTTTTTAAGCTGTTGATCTGATGTTTTACCACATATTAACTAAGAAACTGCTATTTGCTGGTCATTGTGATGTTGTTAAACCAAGGAAATCCCCATCTCATTGGACTTGCCTTCTAGTAGGGCAGTCACTAACAGAATACGTGAACAGATCCATGATATGCCATTGTAAAGAGGGAGGAATCAGGGTAAAGGAGCAGAGAGTGATGGGGTCAGGTATAATTCAGGCTTGTCAAATGGCATCTCTCAGGACATTTTATCAAAGACCTGAACTCAAAGAAGAAGAAGCAAGCCATGGATATCTGAGGAAAACAATGCAGACAGAAGGGCCCTGGAAAAGTGCGAAGGCCCTAAAACAGAAGTATGCACCATATATTTGAGGAAAGGTCAGAAGGCTGATATAACTAGAGCAAGATGTATAAGAATCTGAGTAGAGGAAATGAAGCAGAGAAGAGAGAGGGGCAGGAGCCAGCCCTCAAAAACCCACTAGTCTACGTACCTTATCCTGAGATAGATGTGTCAGAGCAATCAGAGGTCCATGAACCTAGATGTAAAGAACATCCCATCTTGTTTTCATCAACACTGCCAAACATATAGCATTTTGACTAATTGTTGAATGTAGCAATTGTCCACAGTATTAGCAGGAGAATTTGTGATTTTACAACTAATAAACTACAAATATTTTCATACCACAATGTCATTATGCATATCTCACAACATCCTGTATGTTTTCCACTACTTCAAAATTATAGTAGTTATTGCATCTGTTACTTATAGCAGGTGCACACTGTGTGGCACATGGTAAACAGCATGCACTAGGTATGAGTTTTGTGAAACTTGTTCATGTGTGTGTGAGAGTGAGTGGGTGGTTTTGGGTCATGATATAAGACCTTCTTCTTACTATGAACCATAATTAAAAAAAAAAAAATGGAAGGGCAATAGAGTAAGGTGAAAGCATTTTGAAGAGAGAGAATTTATGAATCTCTGTAAGTGATGTTGTATTCTCCCGAACCTAGAAACTGCCTTGTAGATGTTTCCTGATGAACAGCCCTGAGAAGAAATGTGTTCTTGAACCTTCTTCTTTTTGGAATTTTAAACCTCTTTTGCATACATATATGTATGTATATATGTATAAATATACATATATAGTGTGTGTGTGTGAATGTATATGTGTTTGTGGATGTGTGTATGCTAAGGATAGAACCCAGGGCTTCACACACACTAGTCTAGCACTCCTACTACTCAGCTACATCCCTACCCTCTACCATTTTTGACAGTGAGCCAATAAACATATTTAGGAGTCTCCCTCAAACCATGCCCTCTCAACCTGAAGCCTTCTATTCTTATATTCTTGCTTGTCTTATATTTATACTAAAATACTATGACTGTATCCACTGAACAGTCAGAAATATTTACTAGGCCCCATCTGTGCCCATGTCCTGTCAGCTGGGCCTTGTTCTCCTAGGAAATACAGTCCCAGCAGTCACTATGCTGAGACTTCAATTTCCTCCACTTTACTGAAAAAGCTGCTTCTCATGTAACCATGGACTTCCTAAGTCCCAAACTCCAGAGACCTTTTTCAGTACTTATCTTTCTTGACCCTTGCCTACTTCTCTGTTTTTCATTTCCATGTTGGTTCAGCTTACACCTTACTATCAGCATTATCAAATCCCGTAGTTACCTAATTTCCCGTTTGCTTTTTCTGTTTCACTGCCCACATTTCCCCCCTCCCTGGAATGCTTTTGTCTCTGGTCTTCTTTTAGCACATTTGTAACCATCCATCAAATCCCAGGTCAAGGTGCCTCCTCAGTGACATCTCCCTTCCCTCCTTGCCCTTTACAATCAGTTCTTTATTCTTCTAGAGCAGATTACTTCATTCCTTCTGCTCTTCCTGTCTCAGACCTTGTGTATTATACACACAGCTGTCTTGTTGCATGTTGATCAACTACTTTCTTATCTATCATCTGCTGACCTGGGAAGTCGCCTTGTGTTAATTAAATAACTCAACACAATGTTTTGAATGAATATGTGAATGAATGAATGAATGAATGACAAGGAAAAAAAAAGTTCTTCTACAATTCCATAAATGATTAATTATATTATAATAATAATTCTTATCCAATTCCTTCTATTAAATTCTTTTATCTACATAGTCACTCATGACAGCAATTGATAAAGAGCTATTTTGCAAGTATATTAAAGTGTTTATATTCTCATTTAAACATTTGTCTTTTAATTAAATAAATTGATTACATAGTTACTCTGTATGTATAGCACCATCTTTAGAGTAGCATTGATACTTTACTTTATTGAAACTGAGTCATTTGGTAGGGAATTTGTAGCTGTCCTTTCCCAAGAAAGAACCAAAACAATATTTCCAACAGATGACAAGGTCTGAACAAAGTGGCAGTCATTCTCCCCAGCAATTTGTCAGCTGTGATGAACCAAGGCCCTCTGTCAAATATAAGCAATGGGGCAAAGAACAGCTGATTGCCCCCCTTAGAGGGGAACGCTGTTAACCTACTCATGTTCCTTATGTGTGCCCTTCTCGCTAGGTCAGCTTCTTTTTTTCCTATGATTGAGTGCGTGTGCTTATCCATGTCTTGATGTTGACCAAAAATTGGGAAAGCCAGGCATTTGTGCAACAAGGTCTGAACATTAGTGATAAATAGTCTTGGGTTTCCACAAATTATTGATGTTATTACAGCTTCAAGTGCCACTCACCTTCTTCCCTGCCTCCCAACACATGGCTTCCATGTTTGTCAAAGCAAGTGGTTGCTGAAGTATTAGTCTCAAGAAAGGACAGCAAGATGCCTGCAAATGCACATGGTGAGCCCACTGAGCAGAACTCCATGGCCTCCCATCACTGCCAGAAAGAGGAGAAATAACAAGCTCTTTTTCACCAAAAGGCAACCAAATATTGAGTCAGAGTCCTTCCAAATATTACAACATTAGAACTTTCATCTTTATCCAAAATGTACATTCCTAAAATATTTCATATTCACAGGACTTGGCTATTTTGCTTCTACAAGTACCTTTTTTCAGTTAATGAAGCATTATGCTTTAAGAAATGGCATCTTGGGTAAAATTTAATAAATATATACTGAATCTGGAACTACTTTGTATAAAGAAGATACATTGATTCAAAGAACTTAGTAGTTTAGCACTTGTAAAACTACCATGAAACTCAAGTTTATTTAAACTTAAATGCGGTTCATTTACCTAATTTTAATGTACCAAGTGAACAAGGATAAATTCATAGTCCTGTAAAAGAATACTCTCATGCCTCCAATTTGTGAAATTCAGCAGAGCACCCTGTGGAAATTAAGCCTTCCAGGAAAATGAGGCAGGGGGCATTTCTAAGATGATTAGCCAAATTAAGAAGAGAGTGTACATACCTGATCTATGTAAAGTGCTATATTTGTTTCCTAGTTTTCTGCAACAGATTAGCACAGACTGTGTGGCCAAAGACTATAGACATTTATTCTGTCCCATTCTGGAAGCTATGAGCTTTAACCTGATGTGTCATCTGGGACTCTTGCTCTGAGAAGACTGCAGGAAAGAACTCTTCCCTTGCTGCCCAGCTTCTGGAGTTTGCTAGCAATCCTTGACATTTCTTGGCTTGTAACTTGATGACTCCAGTCTCTGCCTCCATCTTCACATGGCTCCATTCCTTCTGTTTGTCTTCAAATCTTCCTCTTTTATAAGGACACCTGTCATTGGATTTGGGACCTATCCTAATTTAGCATGAGTTCATCTTAACTCTTTCATTTGAAAAGACCCTATTTCCAAATAAGATCACATTCCGAGGTTTTCAGTAGCTCTATATTTTGGGGGGAAACTACACACAGTGTGGTAATCGCCTTTGTATTTATCGGTTTTGTTTACTAGGTAATGAGTTCTTGTAAGACTGGGAAGGTATGGACAGCACAAAATAAGCCTAGAAAACTCTGCAGGCAAAATAACTAGCCAACAATTGAGTGAGAGTCAAAGCAAGACACAGTGCTGGACATTAAGTAGACAGTAAAGCATTGATTTTGACCACAAAGAGTTTCTATGTATGAAAGGTGATGTGTCCACAAAGCAACATATTTTGAGACAGTCACTTTCTAATGCTTGCAGTCAAGTATTTTGAGATGGTTACTTCCTAATGCTTGAAGTAAAGTCAAAGATAGGGTTTCCTGACAGATGCGGTATTCAAGCTGGGCATTGAGGAATAAGGATTATTTGCAGAGATAAGTTGGCAGGCAGTTCAGGGCATTGGAAAATTCAGTTCTGGTGTCGCATTACAAACACAATTAGATGATTGTGGTGAAAATCAGCCAGGAAATTAGATGGGAACTAGATCCTAGAGGCCTCAAGCAATGGCACCAACAGGAGACATCACAAAGCAAGAGCATCACAGAGGAATGGATACTCAGAGCTGTTGGCCTTTGTGTGGAAACCCTGACTGCCGGGCAAGAGAAGCTCTGAAGATACCTTGGAGGGAGGCATTGCAGAGCCAAAGGAGAGCACGTGGCTGAGGAGCCAACCACAATAGGGCCATGAACAGGAGGACAGAACAATATCCACAAAAGAATCATGTGATTTAGGAGGGCAGGGGTGACCAGATCGATCTGATAGAAACAAAGAAAAATCAGACTTGAATATGGAAAATGATTCCTGGAGTTTCTCTGTGAGATTGCTTCAGGCCCAGGCCGGATGAACCATGTGTGCATTAGAATTCCAAAAGCCTTTTACTGAAACTGTTTGAATAGACTGCTCATATTGTCCTCTGCAGGAAGGGGCTGTTTTAAACACTGTTGCCTACCCATTCATGATGGCAAAATAGAGAAATTGTATGTAAGCATTTCAAGAGAGCAATCTGATATGGTCACAATATTCATATGTGCTATTATTTTGCAAACATGTCATTGTGCAAAGGATTGGAAAGAAAAGAGAAAAATGCAGAACAAACTGGGTCATTCACATGTACAATTTACAAAGCTCTGTTCTACTAAAACTGTCTTACAGAAGCAAAGGAGAGTTGATTCATCTGCTTGTCTAGCTGGTACATGAGAAGTGGGAGGGAAATAACTGATTCCTTTCTGAACTCCCAGCTTCAAGCAAGGGGGCAGAGAACACCACATGTGATCAATCAATAATTAGAATGAAATTGATGTTAATAACTACTGGTCATTTTTTAACTGTTGAGAGAGCAGTTTTAGGTTAACCATTTGGGTGAAGGTCAAAGAACAAGCACTTGGGTGAAGGTCAAAGAACAAGCACTTTAGAGATGAACAGACACAAGCGGACATAAGCACAAACATAAACATAAGAAAGCAAGAGATAAGCCTCATTCAATGCCACAGAAGAGAAGAGAGCCATAAAAGAGAGCTGGAGTGGGTAGGTCATATACTTTGAAATTGGAGAAAGAAGCTCCAGAGATGAAGGTTCTCAAGATGCAGACACAGAAGAGATAAAACCGAGTCTTCAAAATTGCAGGGCATATCTGGTAAGGTCCTCCTGATGGGCACATGTCTTATCTGGAGTTATTGCTTCTGACCTGGAGCAAATGACCTATCCACTACAACAGAATTGGAAAAGGACTTCCAGTCTACAAGATCCTAGGCATGATCTTTCCCCAGATAATCAACCTGGTGTCCTTGACCCAACAAAACTCAGCTCTCAGCAGTGCCTTTCTCTAAGAAAGACAGATGATTACTGGTTTCCCTGCAACATGCTCAGTGCCGTTGGCAGACTGAAGTCGTTCTGGGCGAAGGGTCTGCTACAGGCCTGTGCAAGCTTTTGTGGTTACACTTGATCTACCTAAAGAATTTCAATTAGTTTCCATCTGTGAAATATAAAATTGAATCCGTCTGAATGCCCTGAGCTCTTTCTAAGCATGGGCTGTGTTGCCAAACTGACAATTTGCAAGGAATCTAGGACATATTTCAGAGGATCAGAGTCTGGTCAAACTTGAAAGGATGTTAGTGATAACCTAGCCAAGCTTCCGTGTGGTAGGAAGTCATTCAGTAGTAAAGTAACTAGTTCCAGCTCACATAATGTGCTACTTTAAATGCATAAGAGTGAAGTTTTCCTGGACATGAAATCCTGAGCACTTTACCCTGCACCCTGATGCTTCTTCCATCACCTATCCATTCGTTACATTGTGGATTTCCTAACAGAAAATGACTTCGCCTAGCCCCCAAAACCAGTTGGTGTTTCTAGAAAAAAAAATTTCAATGTGTCCTTTATATCATTTTCCAGTAACTATAGGGGACATCCCTGTGTTTCACCATTGATGGTGCTTATGAAATGAACTACCAACCAAGAGGAGTGAAACTTTGCCAAAGGAGATCCATAAAATGAAGCAGCCTTCACAATGAAGAAACTCTTGTGAATTATTTAGAAGCTTTAAGGGCATTTTACATTCCCCAGATACACATTTTAGGGTTTTAATTGTCTCACTAAAATCCTATACAGAGTGAATTCTGACTATGTGAATGTGCAGATCTTCTGGCACCACAGGTCAGTTTCTGAATCTTCACATGAAGTGGTCACAGTACCTACCACACAGAGCTCCTTCAAAGACAATTTAATGTATCCCATGGAAGGGGCTCAGTGCATGCATGCCCTGGGCATGGTAAGCTCCCCTGGGTATTAGCCATTAACACTAATAGTTAGAGGATGGCTCTGCCAGAGATTGTTGCAGGTTCCTGCATGAGCAAGGAGGGTGGACTTGAAAGCCAGTAAGGTCTTCTTCAGTTCTACACGTCGATGATCCTAAGGCCGTTCCTGATGTTAGGCCAATGACCAGTTTACAGCCTCTATCTCTGTCTGCCACTAAATCCTGCTTTTAAATATCTTCTTACAACACAGAGTTACTAATGGTTGTAAGTCTGGCTGCATTTCTTTCTCTGATTTTAGAAAGCTCAATTGTTATTTAAAAGGAGGAAACAATCCAGAGTGAGATTCTGGGCTGTGCCATGGTCATGCCTCATGTTACTTACTGCAGCCAGCATCCTATGACAAAGGCATTGTCATTATTCTTTGTAAGGCAACATATTCAAGGTTCTGGGTATTAGTACGTGGACATTTTGGGGAGGCCAGTATTCTGCCTTCCACAGAGGATTTGAGCCCAGGAAGTTTGGCAAAGCTTGCAATCTTAAACCACTGCGCCAGAGTGTCTGAGAAAATACTTAAATAATCAATCTTCAGTTTGTGCTTTTTTCTTTAAAACCAAGCCAACTATATTCAGAATCATAGATTTTGTAAGCAAGTCCCAAAATGTGAGAATAGACATGATGTATATATATATTCAGTTATAGCCATTTCAATTTTCTTTTAAATTAAGATTTTTACTTGCATATTTTAGGTAATTTATATTAACTTCTATTAGTAACAGTTTCTAGTTGCATATTTTCAAATAAAGTCCACTTTTTCATTTTCATACACTAGCATTCAGTTGTGTACAATAGTATTTATTAAAAGATCATTCCTCTGTCAAACACAAAAGCTCATATGCAGCAAAAACCAAAACACAAAAGGGATTTTAAAATACAATAAAATTTTTTTTTCTCCAAATACAGCACTGATTATTTTTCCTTGATTGGTTTGTTCTATAGTTTGCATATCTACACATCTTGAATTTTATTAGTCAGGCTCATTCTGAATTTATTACAGAAAAAAAAAAACTATAAAAGCTGCTGAAATATATTTTGTTCATATTTTATTAAACTCTAGAGCATACATTAAAATCATATTTTAAGAAATAATCATTACACCACAACTTATATATTTTATGTTTTAGAATCAAAAATCAAAAATATTTTAGTCTTTTAAAGTGTTCAGTGTTGTACATTAAACAGTTTGTGTTATTTGCCCAGCACCCATCTCCTAGTTTATCTGGTGTGTGTTATATGCCAAGTACTTGCCTCCTGTTCAGTGTGCAATCCAAGCATAAAACGATGATCCTGCCCTCATGTGGAATGCAGGCATAAGAAATGTACAGTCACTGTTTAAAACCATGCTAAATTCTACAAAGCAAAGATCAGAAAACGGTAGGAGCAGTGAAGGTACAAAATCACACTTTAGAGGTCCAGGAAGACTTCTCTAAGCAAAGACCTGAACGGATGAACTATTTCATTCAGTTGTGTTGATATTAATAAATAATACTCAAATGAAAATATTTAAAAGGGTATTGACCATAGTTATATTACGAGATTGCATCATAAGTGATTCCATACTTATTTTATTTTTTGTTGTATTTTCTAAGTTTTCTAAAGTAAAGAAATATTACCTTGACATGAGAAAATGAAAGACTTTATTTTATGAACTGTGTAAGGTATATATTGCTTTCAAGATCAAACCTATAGAAATTTCACAGCTCAAATCAACTGTGAAAATGGATAGTGGACCTGTTTTGGAAGTTTGCTCTAGAAGGTATTATGTCTCATTCAAATGCATTAGAAACCACCACTTCCTTACTTTCCTCTTTAGACTCAGCATCCTGTTACATGGGAGAAAGAGTAAGGCAATACTCTAAACTACAATAAAAACTGGAAAGTATTCAAGATATTTTAAACATTTCCCTCTTTTAGGCTACACTATGCTTGATTTCACATTTGCTTTCATTGTGGTCTGAGTACATTGTCAATCCTGCAATTCACTTCTAGTCTCTCCTGTTGCACCGTGGAACCATCCAGTCTATATTTAGAACAATTGACTCAGTTGAAAAATGGAAGCATCAGGGCCATTTCATCAGTGTTTGATCTGATAGGTGCATCCAAATGCTGGTCAGCTTTCCTCTGAGAGTCACCATGGGCAACGGTTTTAAGAACATCCTATGAATAAAAGAGGACAGGAGAGAGTAACATTGTGAGAACACTTATCTGTGTGACCATGTCCATATTCATGTGGCTGCCTAGGTTTACATCTTAACATTTTTTTGCTTTATTTTCCTGAGCTTTTATCCACTTCCCCCTGAAACACTGAAATGCATATTTAATTAGCTTCCCTCCTCATTCATTATTATCCCATCCTTGTCTTTCAATCCACTGCTGCCAGAGCGGTTTTGCCAAAATGATGCTCTCATCACATCCTCCCTGTGTTAGAAGCCAACACAATGCTACAACTGTTGCTAAGTGTCAGGCATTATGCTAGGGCACATGAGGTTACCAGTGTAAGTGAGAAATAGACTCTGCCCACAAGAAAAGCCTAGGAGTTCTCATTTACAATCCAGTGGGCAAAAGAAACCTTTAAATAATGAACTGTAATTCAGGTCTGGATGACATCAGTGACCACCAGAGGTCTAAAGAACCAGAATTAAGCACACAGAGGGATAAACAATGGATTATTCAAAAGCCCAATTCCTAGGCAATTAAAATACCTTCGAGAGCTATTTGTTTTTGATTCTAATCTATTTTTTTAGATTTAGCCCCTTTCATCTCTTACTTAGCCTTTTCAGTAAGCTAATAAAGAATTTTCTCCATCAGGACTTTTTTTAAAATGTCAAGTGTAAGAAAAGCCAAATCAAACTGGTTTAAAGAATAATGGGATTATATTAATTCATGTACCTGAAAAGTTTAAAGATACTCCTAAACTTTTAGAAACTCTCTAAAAAGGAAGCTTCAGGTGAGATTTAATCCACAACTAAAATGATGTTCTCTAAGTCCCTTTTCCTTGATTCCATGTTTTCCAGGCTGAACAAAATAGTTTAGGTGTGGATCCTAAATCCTCCTATCAACTGCTAAAAGAAAGTAACTTCTATTCCCTAGGCATGTAACAAAATCTGTGAGTCTTATTGCCCTGGATTGAGGCACAGCCCCATCCATGAGTCTGATATTGTCAATGGAACATTATATTAATTGTCCCTACCCAGTCGGGGCCCATCCCTAAAGCTGATGGTGGCATGTGTCATCTGTTAGCTGCATAATGAAGATGGGAGAAGAATTCTTAGGTGAAGGGAGAGCATGGCATTATGTCACCCAAAGATGGGTGGATCATCTAGGTGAAAAATAAGTACGAAAGGAATGAATGAGCAACCAAATAATTAATTTTTAGAGTCTTGTTTTTCCTGGACAATATTTTTCATAATATCTCTTTATGCTGTTGAAGGAATCCCCAGCTCAAACATTGTTTAAATTCAGAAAATCTGCCCTGTAGATTATGTCTTCCCTGCAAAGCCCATAGTATTTTGCACAGAAACACTCAGTAAGTTTTTAATCATTCCTTATTCACCAGATTCTACCATTCTATTAGCATTTTTTTTTTCTTAATGAATGTTCTCTCTAATTTGAAAACTAAAGTCCTCTGAGTTTTTGTTCTTTTCTTATCTGAAGCATTGGATAGTCAGTACCACTGAGCACCTCCCCTCTCCACACCTTCTTGCTCTCTGTTCATGCTGTGGCACTCTCCTGTCTCTGCTCCCATTTTCCTGTGTCTCCTTCCACTTAAAATTAACCTCCCAACCAACTGTAAATGGTGTTAACTTTGCATTTCATAATTGTCGGGCATTGGTGAACCTTAACCATCAGTGGGTGCTGGGAATATGTGACCTCCCTCTTTGTTCTTGTTTTTTTTTTTTTGTTTTTTTTTTTTTTTTCTTTTTTCCTTGCAATGAAAGCAAATCTCAGACTACATAATTGTACCTGTTGATTAGTCAAAGCATACACACACTTGTGTGGGTCTGTCTATATCAAGCCACATGTGTATGAACTTGGTGAAGTCCTCAGTTTGTTGTGTTAGGCATTTCTTACAAGCACTCTGCAGGAAAGATCCAAGCTTATAGCAGGGAAAACTATATCCTAACATCAGGATCAGCTACCCTTCCAGAGGACCAGAGAACTTCTTTCCAGGCAGTCAGGCTGCTGGGTTTGCTGGATCATGTACTTTATTCGAAAGGCCAGAGTTGTCTATGGAGTCAGTCACATTTTTTCATCCTAATTCATTTTATCAATGAAAAATATTTCCAGAAGTCCTAAAAAATATTTTCAAATTTCTCAGTAGCCATCTTTAGAATCTAAACTCTTGATTTGAGTGCTTCTGATACTCCCTCCCCTAGGGAGGAGAGAAAATTAACTCCCACCTATATATACCATACAATTTTTACTGAGATGTTTTAAAATGTTAAAAATATATTAGGAACTCTAAATTTAGGCCTTCTTCCAGGTTTATAGTGAGCCAAACATTGAATGAGTGCTCACATTTTTATCCTGAATTTGGTGGAGACTGACCCGTGGTTGTCAGGGTATCTATGGGTCTTCTGTAATCAGATGAGAAATTGCTGCATATGCATCTTTTTCTAGACCACTAGTGCATAGATTCCTTTATGTTCTCAGAAGAGCAATGGCCTTTTGGAGATAATGAATGAGTTAACCCTTCACTGAAGTGTCAACAAGTGTGACCCATTAATTGTTTACTTATTCATTCATACAAAAATATACATTGGTTGCTTTCTTTCTGTCAAACTATTCCAGGACCTAAAGATAGAATGGTGAAAAAACTGTGCAAATTCTCTGATAATCATGGGATGAAGGATACTAGTAAATAGAAGTAAAGTGATATTGATACATTGATAGATACATGCAGACATATGTATGTATGCATAAAATAATATATAGGTATGAAATAACCTCAGATTCTCAAATCCTAGTAATTATAGCCCCAAATAAGTTATTTTATTAATTATTATAACTATGCAAAGGGATAGTGACCATATGTTACTCTAATATTGTGTATTATATCATGAAATTCTGGATCACTCCTTAATCTGTATACTTAGCTCTATCTTCTGTCATGGCCTGGACTCAGTAACATATTTCTACCAGCCTGCTGGAAACCATTAGGTATATGTCACATTAGCTTTTATAAATCAGTTTTCCCAAACAGAATACCATGTTCCTCTCCTCATCTACTTTATATCTTTGATTCAGCCCCAACCTGAGCCCATTTTTATTCTTCTTTACTTGTATTTAGACTCCCACTAAATTCCACTCACCCCCTTAAGCTCCAGTTCCCTAAACTAATTTTCTGCATTTCCCTTTTCCTTTTAGCTCATATCTAATCAATTTCTAAGTCTAGCTCAGTGATTTCTCATTTCCCAACGTGCATTTTAAGTGTGCATTTCAAAAACTGGGTTCTAATTAGGTTATTGGTCTGTGAAACCTTTATTGTTTCATAATAGCTTCTCAAATCAAGGTCAAATTCCTAACCTTGAAAAGTCTCCATTGTAGGCTCCCACCTGACCTTCACACAAATGCCCCTTCCTACAGTGAGTCCTCATCGAAGGGTGTGGTATTCACTTCTCTGAAGTCATCCTAGGGAATCTCGTGTTTTGTGCCTCTGGCAATCACGTGATTGATAAATGGTAGCAGACATTATCATTATCATTGAGCACTTCCAATGAACCTAACACAAGACAGTAGTTTACACATCTCAGTTATAGGTCAAGCAGTACAGAGCTGAGAACTTGGGCTATAATACCACCCCTACAGTTTATTTAACATGGAACTTGGGCAAGTTACTTCCATTCTGAACTCTATTTCTTCATATATTGAATGAGATACAAAAACACCTCCTCCATAGATTTTAGTGAGGAGTGGGTTAGATAACTAATGTAGCTTCATGTACTGCCTGGTGCATAGCATTCATTCGGGGAATGTTGATTATTATTATTATTCACAAGAGCTACTCAGAGTTAATTTTATTATCCCTTTCTGTATAAGATTTTTCAGAAGTGCAGATACTATGTACTCTTCTATCAGGTATCCGCATCTCCAATACAGCATATGTTTGAAAAATCTTTGCAACTAACTCCCTTGCAACTTTCGCCATGAAGTTTTTATGGATTCCTTGATTGTCATTATTCTTTGCTTATTCTGCTATAGAACAGTCTTCATCTAATAAGTATGTTTGCATATATATCATATATTCCTTTGCTAGGTAATAACTCCTTTGGGACACTGTATAAGAGTGTCTAATAAAATAAGACTTCATATAAAAGCATCTTATTTTGAATTCTTTACTCAATCATTCCACAGGTGTGTGATCCTGAGCCACTTACCCAATCTTCACATCTAGTTTTTAATGTCTGAAATGGTAACAATAATCCTTTCATCTCAGTGTGTTCACGAGAATTAAATAACCTTGCACAGGAAATACACCTAGCCCATTGCCTGTCATCTAGGAAGGGCCCAATTCAAAATAGTTCTCCAGTTTACATTGTTCCTAGTGATGACAGGATTACTCAGTATTACATTGTTCGCAGCATTAGCACCCTTACAGATAGTTGATACTGAGAAAATATTGAATTAGCTAATTTTAGTATGACATTCAGTGATAGTAAATGGCAATACGTCCAGTGAATACACATGACAATATAATTGCTACTCAGATATTTGCTATTATATATATATATATAATAGCAAATTATATATATATATAAAATTATTTGTTACTTTATATATATGTAATTTAATAATTACATATCAGAATCATCTATGGGTTATCTCTGACAGTAAACAAACCAACAGTCCAAAGAACTTATCATTGACAACCCCTTCCCAATGCAAACTAATTTTCTCAGTGGTCTTTGCATTCATTGTACTATGTGGAAACATCTTGCTTAGAGACTTTAACCTTTAAAATAGTTATTTACATTTCTGCTTTTCTTACTAAACTATGATCCTCCAAGGAGAGGACCTTTTCCTGATCTTCCAGGCCTTGTCCCTAACTTGGCACTTATCTTACAGAACATGCCAGCTGATAGGCGTAGGTCTTCAGGCAACCAAGGAGATAGAAGGTCACAGTGTAGTGTCATTCACAGCTGGCCTGCATAGAGTTTTATGTGAACACAGGGAAGAAGCCTCTGATCCAATCACATATGGAAGGAACTCAGGAAGCCTTCTGAGAAAACTGTGTCCATGGAATTTCAAAAGATAAAGAATAATTGATACTAATTTAAGAACACTCCTTTGGTCAAATCAATGCACGTGTCTTTTTGTTAAATCTCAAAGAAGTGTAGATTATTACATTGACTATTGAACTAAACTATAAAAAAGCTCTCATTTCATTACAACAAAGTCATACCACTTGTTAATTGAAGTATGCTTATTAATTGAAAAAAGGGGGAAAAAAAAAAACACCAACGGAATGAACATACTTTATAAACCATGCTTTATAAACCAGGTCCTTAAAATTACAAGATGTTTCATTGTTTCAAGCTCAACTTTGAAATAATTGAGTAGGTTTCCCTGAAGACCTTCAAAAAATATGTCAGTGAGGAAACATTCTGTTATCACTTCAGTTAATTTGTGAATGTAATTAGATCAATTGGCTGCCAATATGTACCTACAGGATTAAGTGGTACTCAGTCCTGTGGATAAGGGCTGCTAGGACACACTCCACTGATTTCAACACGCATTCTTCATTGAAATTTGGGTGTTCATACTCTAAAAACTCATGACAAAAGGTGATGAGATACATGCTATGATCTCTTCAAAAGTTAGGCTAAAAATTAGCCTTGCAGATAATTTTTTTAAAAGACTATGCAAATATACCACTCAATCATAGTATGTTTCTAAAAATCCTGGTAATAAATGAGGAAACAACATAAAATTTTAAAAAGCAGTATAGACTATTAGGAGGTATTTATTTTTAAGGTAGATTTTATATATGCATTTATATAAATTAAGAGTTGTAGAGGAAGAGCATTCAGGTCAACTTTTTCACGACTGCAATCAAAAGAACTGACAAGAACAGTTATAGAGGAAGAAAGTTTATTTGGCACTCAGTTTCAGAGTTCTCATCCATAGATGGTCAGCTACATCTGAACCTGAGGTTTGATAGAAGATCATGGCAGAGCAAAGCATCTCAGGAAATGACAACCAGGAATCAGAGACAGTATTCCACTTACCAGAGACCAACTATATACCCAAAGGCAGGCCTTCAGTGCCCTATCTCCTTCAACCACACACTACAGTTACTACCCAGTTAATCCCTATGAGGAGATTAATGCACTGATTAGCAAAAACCTCTCAACTCAATAATATCACCTCTGAACTTTCTTACATTGTCTCATAGGTGCACTTTTGGGGGACACTTAATCTGCACCATAACATTGTGTATTTGTTTGTGTTGTGTATATATATCTTGCGTTTTATACATAACAAGAATAAGATTTTTTGATATTGCTGTGGTCTGAGTGTTTGTGTCCCCCCAAAATCCATCTGTTGACATCCTAATTTCCAAGATTATAAGGGGGACTTGGGGTGGGGAGGTGAAGTCCTCATGAATGGGATTAGCACCCTTAGAAAGAAGTCTCCAGAGAGATTATCGCCCTCTCACCTCTTCTTTTATGTGGGGAACAGGCCCTCACCAGAGGCCCGGTCTGCTGAGGCCTTGACTTTAGACTTCCCAGCATCCTGAACTGTGAGAAAGAAATTTCTGTTGTTCGTAAGTACCCACTTATTGTAGCAGCCCAGACAGACTAAGAAAGCTCTGATGCAATTTCTACCCTCGGGACTGCTGAAGCCCCCCTGACGGTGGATGCTGGACTGTGCCTTCAGTCCTGGTCTGCACCCAGTTGGAATAGGAAAGATGGACTACGCCAATAGCAGCAATCCAACTTGTTCCAAGGTGAATTGCCTAATCTCTCTGAAAGCAAATTTCTTCGGTTAAAAATGGTAACAATAATATGCATCTCAGAAACTTTTATTAATGGATTAAGATAACCTAGAATCAAAGGCATAACCACAACTTAGAAAATCCTACTTTCCCCTGTTCCTGTGATGCAGTTCCTATTGAGCTCAGCCTTTATCCTGCAATTTTCATCTGCTGCATTGCTCCCTTGTCTGAGAGGCTAGAAGGAAAAGGCAGAGGAACACAGAAGGGGCTTCCTATGGGGCATAGCAGATGCTGCACCAGGGAAGTCTGTGGGACAAGTGTGCCTCCAGGTCCATCTGTTGCACTTCTGAGGGTGGACAACAGCATCCAATCCTTTATCATGGGAGTTTGTCCCTCCTTTAATGGGACTCTTGCATCTATATACCCTCTAGTGAAGGAGATCTCCTATGCAAGGGAAAGAGGACCTAATATGGAGAACAATCTAAGATCAAGCTAACTCTCCTACTTATGCTCTAACCTGGGCATGCACTGAATATCTTCATGTTGATGAGTCCTTGTCTATAGACGATATAAAACTTGCAGTTAGTCAAGAAGATTATTTTGAAGATTAAATCCAATAATGCCTACATAATACCTAGGATAGTTAGTACCCAATATAAGTTCTTGATTTTTTTCTCTAAGCAGCTTCACTTTCTAAGACATTATAGGAAATAATTATATAAAGGATTTTAAAATGTACATTTTGTGTAGCACTAAATACAGCAATAACAACTTATTTATCAAGAGCATTCGACAAATATAAAATATTTTTACATTTGCATTCTACAAGACGATTTGCCAAAATAAATAGAGACTGTGTTATTATCCCAATTGTAAAAGTCAGAAAACTTATATATCATGTGACCAACACAAGGTCACATAGCAACAGATTGTGTGGCTAGAATTCAAATCTAATTACTCTGATTCTAAAGCTAAAGCTAAAACTCATTGTTGCTTTATGTTGCCTACATAGCCTTATTTTTAAAGCATGAAACCTAATGAATTTTCAAGAACTTTAAAAATCTTTGAATAGCATTATTCAGATTCAGTGTTGATAATTCTCCATCAATAAAAGTTAAATTTTTGTGCACATTACATTTGTGAACCCTGTTCATAACGTTCATTAGATCTCTTTAGGACTTTGAAAACTGTTTGAAATTCATTTTAATTCTCCATTAAAGAAATATTACAAAAGGATTTGAGAAAAATAGGATCGGTTTTCATGGGCTTAAAGTGGAAGGATTGAAATTCTAGTTCTTTTCGTGGGTACTTGTGAAGAATACTGAAAGAAGCCTTTTTATGGTTAATATAAAGTTCTCTCTATAAATCACATTATTGGGGAATCATGATCAGGCTGATATTTGTTTATTCCACATAGGTTATTAGATAAAACCTACCTTGAGGCATTTTCAGTAGATGCTTTTTAAAAATAATTTTACTTTAATAGCATTCAGAATGTAACTCATCATTATTTATACAGACAGTCTTATTTTCCATGACTGGAACTATGCAAATAATCACCTTCTAGCTTTCAGCAGCACTCAGAACTTGTTCTGAATCTGCATGCTTTTTCTCTAGAGTAATTTGATGGTAGGAAATCTCACCAAGGGAAAATGTAGATCAAAATACTAGATTCCAAAAGCACAACACCCCCTTCCATAATGGATTTATCAGTTCAATAAAAACAGCAACTAAATATAAAATTGCTCCAAAATGCTGAGAGCAATAAAAAAGAAGACACAACAATTCTCAGTGAGCCAACGATCTTTACCAGGCAGCTACCGGACTTAAGATAGCTTTCCTATTATTCATGAGTCTTTGAGCATACCACAATATCAGTCCTTTTCATTAATAGCTCCCTTGCCGTCCATTCTTTAGGTATCATTCCATATTAAATCACACTGTGTCATTCTCTTAAAGCAGTATACCTGAGAGTTTTAAATAGCCATTTGGCAGGAAGTTGTCAGAGGAAGAGCTTATTCCAAATAGTTAAGCATTTGAGCATGAATAATGCTAGGTTTATAGGTAAAACAGATAAAACAGATGAATAATTATTAAAGGTTTTGAGTAGATGATTATGATACTTACAATTTGATTTATGAGTGAGAGTCTCATATTTGATGGGGGTTTAAATTGAATTATTTATCATGAACCTACATATAATTTAGTGTAATTTTATCAAGTAACTTCTATATTCTCAACACTGTGCTATACACTGATAGGAAAACAAACGAAGCAGAAATAGCTTCTTTGCTTTTCTAGCCAATAGCCCTGTAAGGAACCAAGATGTGTGTCTAAGTGTGTGTGTGTGTGTGTGTGTGTGTGTGCATGTGTGTGTGCATGCACACACATGTGTACATGTGTGTACATACATATATGTACACATTTTAAAGAATTATAAATCTTAGTAAATATTTGATTTATTAACAGATAACTTAAAATTTAAGTTATCTGGTAATTGCTGAGGGCTTTAGGAACACATGATAGAAGATAAACAGAAGAGAAGAAAAAGGCTCTCATGGATCAGAATTAAGAATCAAAGCACAAGACCCAGGGCCCAGAAAACCATTGCCATTGGATGTAAAGGCAGGGACCTCAATGCATGTAAGGGGCCTGAGGAAAGGTGATTGACTTGAACAATTGGAGGACCAGAGTATGAATAAGCTATTTTGGCAACTATTTTGGAGGGGATATATTGGTAATGGGGAAACTGCCTTACATTCTCAAAGACTGCAATGACCCAGCTCATGTGTCTCAGATAGAAGTCTGGTGGCACTGTGCCTATGGTTAGAGAATCACAAGTAGGAAGAAAGGCGATTAGGAAACCAACAGCACAGGAACAGGAATGCTGAGAAAAGGTCTAGCAAACAGGGTAGTGGACAGAATTAGAATCAGTAAAGCAAGATGCTTTTCATACATGGCATTGTAAAAATATCATTGATTTATTACAATTGATAGAAAGTAAATACTATTTAAAAAAAATGGAAATAAATAACTGCATAGACTCCTCCTCTCAAAACTTCTGCAACTCAGTGAGACCCTGTTCCTGTATAAAATACAAAATAGGGCTTGGGATGTGGCTTAGAGGTCTAGCACCCCTGAGTTCAATCCCCAGTACACACACACACACACACACACACACACACACACACACACACAAACACACACGCACAGACTTCCTGCCATACAATTATTTAAGAGATACATTGCTTTAGAAAAATGTCAACTGATCAACTGATGATGTAGTATGAAATGAGGCTGGAAATAATGGATAAGCTTAGAGATGTTAGCAAAGGAACACTTACTTTCTGTTGCTACCTTTGCCTGAAAAATGAGCCTGGTCCAGAAATGTGGCTCATCAGAAGGTGCTATCTGGGTTATTAGCTAGCCCAAGATTTCTCCATGGTTTGTTATCTGCAGGCTTGCACGTGAATGTTTGTATTCATATATTTTTGGTGCAAAAATAATGCATATGTATGGTAGAAAAGTTAGCAAACAAAGCTTAAAAAGAAATGAGAAGTTCTGCAATCCCATCAGGCACATAAAAGTATTGTTAACATTTAGAGTGTTTACTCTTGTGTATATTTGGTTACTGTAAGAAGCATTTCAAAGAGTAATCTTTCTCTGCGCTCCTTCATTTCTCAGTTTATTTTTAACCTTTCTTTTCTCTTTTCTTCTCTTTTATATTTAAATCCCTATTCTAATGCACCATAACTCATATAAAATCAAATCATAACATTTCTACTAGTCCCACAGTCTGGAAGCACAGAGAATTCTCTTCTTTGTTGTAAAACTCAAGAGAACTTTATAGGTTGAAGCTATTGACCATTCTGACTAGCATGAGGATGTCTGATTCCAGAAGTGAGGGAAGTCATTACTATCGGAGAAGGGGACATGACTTTGGCTAGCAAAATCATCTGAAATTTTTAGGAGATAAATGAGAAGAAATGGCGACACTGAAATCCAGCACTGTGAGTGCATGGTCATGAAAGCGTAGCACTGAATGGTACAGATGATACTGCAAGGGCGACCTTCATAGTTAAGGCCACAGGTCTCTAAAAGTGAACAGCCCTGGGATTTGAAGCCTGGCTGCTCCTTACTTAGTAGCTGTGTTGCTTCATCTCACTAAGGAACAGTTTTCTCTTTTGCAAACTGTGAATACAAATACTCACTTCACAGGTTTATTCTAACAAATAAATCAGATAACATGTCAAAAGATGGTCATCCTTTAATTATGCTGTGTTGATACAGTGTAATTGTTAAAAGTAATCCTGCAACTGAGGTTCAGAGAAAATAAGACTTGCTGAAGTCACATAAAACATAGACAGCAAAAATGAGATGTGATTCTAGGCCTGATTCTCAGCCCTTTTTCCTCTATTTTATCAAAAAAGTCATCCACCTCCCAATAGAGTGAGTAAACATACAGAAAATGTAGTTATATGATTCCTCCAAATCAGCAAATTATGCAACTCTAAATCACAACCCAGACTTCTCTCCATGGTGTATTTTCAACTGTAGTCAGTGACATATAACCTCATTTTGGTAGATGATGGACCATATATGCAGTGGCAGGCTCAGAAGTTTATATTGCTTAGTGATATCACAGCTGCCTTCATAAACATACTCCATGATATTTGCACAACCATGAAATCACCTCGACACATATCTCAGAACATGCCCCCATCAATAGGCAAAACATTACTGTATTTAAGGAGAAATCTTTTCAGACATAAGTTTGTTTGACTCTATGCAAGGGTCAGATTCAGTTAGTATGACTAATTTGAAATTGAACCTTTAAGCTAGTGCAGTATCCAGAAATAATTTATTATCCTGACATTCGGTAAAAGAAGTAAGTACAAAACAAATATTCAAACTGGCATTTTAAAATATGTCAGCAGAATGGATCAAAGAGTCCCCATTCTTTACTTTATATCAAGATGAACCTGTTTGGTACCTGTCATGGAGTGAAGCTTATCTAGACGCGACAGGAAGCAAAGGTTATCTTTAACACAATGGAAAAGGGCAAATGAATGTTAACATTTAATTAAAGCCACAGGAAAAGAATGGCAAAGTGCAGGTCATTGGAGGAAGAATGGTGTGTTTGTGCCTTACGGAGGGAGCAGGCTGAGCACAGAGGCAGAATCTAAATGCAGACAGTTGCAATAGTGCCTCTCTTGATGTCACTGGTGTTATATTAGTTGGTTGTGTTGAGATGAGAACAGAAATAGGAGACTGTGAGTGCAGTGGTAACCATAGGGCCTTTATGTCACATGAAGGTGGACTTGAAAGACAGAGGGTACCAGTAGGGCCTGGGAGCCAGATTGCATGGCTTTAGACACCACTTATCTATGTACTGCTCATACTGTGAGACTTTGGAGAAGTCACTGGGTCTCCTTCCTTTAGTTTCCTCATCTATAAAATCGAAATGATACTGGTAACTACTTCTCTAGTGGTTACAGAGATTGAACAAAGGATTTTCTATTTTAAAATCCCCTGGTAGGCTCTATATTAGTGTTTGTAATCCTGGGTCTTAGACTCATCACATACCAGCTACATCACTAGGAGGAATTATGTAGCCTTTGTAAAACTCAGACTCCACATCTGGAAAATAGGTCTAATCCCAGTGCCTGACTTACACAGCCATGAAAGTTAAGTGGGATCATAGCTGCACAGCACTTGGCAGATACAAGTCAAATAATTATTATCTTTGATTTTTTTTTTACTTCACCATTTAGACTGGAAGCTTCCTGAAGCAGGTACCCACTCATGTTCATGGGTCTACTGTAACTTTCTGTAGCAATGATCTTAAAATAATCTGAGAGATATCAAGATACTCTACATGCATGTTAACATAGACACATTTGTACTCCAACTTAGAATGTGTCCACAGAAAAGAATCAAATGACATTCACTGAAACTTACATGGTATTTATGAAATTAATCCTCAAAAAACGTTAGAACAGTGAGGTTTGATCCAGTTTGTACCCCACGAAGTAGTATTCTTTCTTGCACCGTCGCAGAGCAGCTCCTCACTGAAATTCCCAGAAACTCAGAGTTAAGCCTGCCATAGATTGAGCAAATATGTCCCTTCTTTTAAAAAAGTTCCCCCTGGAACTTTTAAAAATAGCTCTCTGGCAGCAATTTAAAAAGTTCCATTTATTGTAGTTATTCTTGAGCTTATCTCCATTGCTGAATGGTAAATCCCTTGAGACAAAGAATTAAGAATCCCTAACTTACTCATTTTTCTACCTCTCAACTATATCTGGAATTTTCCTGTTTCTAGTAGATCCTCAGTAAATGGGTATTGATCTACTGTTTTAAGGGGTTAGGGGTCTCAGAAAGTTGCTCATTTTAAGTGAAACATTTCCTATGTTCAATCTTCCCTTATGTTTATGCATACCTTAAGATATTTAAAATCTTGAAATCTAAGGATATCAGTTTTCATTTTCTGACTCTAAGGTTGAATTTAAATTTTTTTTTCACACTTGACATTTTAATTTCATGGATTATTAGACCTCTCAGGGAAGTCAAAGTTGACTAATCATTTTACATATCAGGGATCCAAAACCAATCCTTGGCAGTACCTGGATTTAAGCCTCAGTCACATGACTCTTGTCCTGCATTATTTCCATTGCACCATTCTGCAAGTGCTTTATAGTTGATAAACTCCTTTAGCCTACAAGAAGTTAGAACTCTTTGATCTATTAGTCTGAGTTGTAAAAACAACAAACATTATGCCCTCCCATTTCAGGAAAAGAAACTAGGTCTCAAAGAATTCCAATAACTGTCAACATTCCACAGCTGGGTGAGAACCCAGGTGTTCAGTTCATTCCTTTTCCTCTTCCTTTGCACCAGTTAAGTGTATGTATTTAAAGAGATAACTTGTGATGGGTAAGTGGAGGAAATGAAAAGTGAAGGTATATTCAAAGTGAATGGAGGTAGTCAAAGCCCATGGAGTTCCTCCCTACCACTCCTCACCGAGCAGTGCCCCAGCACGTCTAAAAATCAGAGCAACTATGCCTTGCACTGGAAGCCAACCCAAGGATGAGCATAAAGCAGGTGCCCCCCTTGTCTGAGCCACATGTATTTCACTGTGGCCAGGGCCATCTTGGAATAGAGAAGGGGAAGAGAGCAAACCCTAACAGAGCATTTGGACTTGGGATCCTCTTTCTTATAAAAAAATAGAAACTTAAGATAAATATAATTAGTAATTTTAACTAATCCCACCTCTCTTCATTTCCTATATTTGTATCAGTTATATCATTGAAGATAATAAGATTATTTAAGAAAATTCAGAAGAAATAGTTGTGAGTCCTGGGTGTACTGTCTGACATAAGGTTCATTGAAGGATGCATGGTTACTTGCCTGGTATCCCTGCAGAAGTGGTGCCTGTTCCTCACAGAGTGGGAGTCAGCAGGGGTGAGAATAGGACAATTCACTGCCTTTCAGAGGCAAGGATCTCTAGGAATAATGTGCAGGTTCAGCAAGCTGGAGATTTGTGTCTACCCAGGCAGAAAGAAATCACAGCACTCTTAATGAGGCATTGCAACCTGGCTGTTCTCAGTTGGAATCAAAGTAGAGTATGTTGAAGTTGCCTTGTAGATAGTGAGTAATTGCAACTCCAAGGGGAAAAAAAATAAAAAAAAATATGATTATGGCTCTTTTCTTTGATTCCTGGAATGATCTAATTTATTTCAATACTCCTTTTTCCTGCCAATCATTCAGTCATTAAACAACTTCTGCAGATCCAGGGGCACTGCGACCTTGAGGGGTTCATCTAAGTCTCCTCCTGTCATTCCTTTATCCACTGGCCAAGGATACCTACCCACTGGAACCCACACCCCCCTTCTCTTCCACATTCTGAGAGAATCTTTTATAAGTGACACAAGCCTGTTTTTAGGACCATCATGAGCCTCATTTCTGAGTTTAACTTCTGAATGTTGGGTCACACAACAGTGTGTACCATTCTAGCCTGAAGAATTGGTATCATTTGTTTGACTGTCAAGGTGGTGGGCTATTCTTGGACTCCAGTATGGTGTGCAGGAAGGCAATTGAAGTAAATACACTACTTATGTACATTTATGTGCTAGACTACTCAGTGTGGAGGACTGAACTAGGGGCAAGAACAGAGGAGGCTGGATCAAGAGCCTGCGTGGATATACCTGTCAAAGTCCACAAATGTGAACAGTGAACCTAGAAGCCCTTTTATGTTTTGTTTTTTCCTTGGTGAAGCAGCAAACAGGTCACCTACCTGGCGAGCGGGGGTATGAATGAGTAGGATGCAAGGTTCAATGTAAACAAGGGGGAAGAACATGGATAAAGTGACACAGATTTGAGCACTAGGTCTTGACCTTCCATTTCTTAGCTCTGGGACCTCATGTAAATGGCTTAACCTCCCTAAATCATGTTTTTAAAATGAGGCCTAAAATTTTACTGGTCTGACAGGGTGATGGTAAGGGGGTGTGCATTCAGGTGAAGAGCAAGCACAAGGATTCTTCACACACTGTTGACATTTAGAAAGGCAGTTACTTAGGGGTATGAAGAGTAATAAGGAAGTAGATCTTGAACAAAGAAGATACCTAGGATGAAGTTAGTTTAACAATCCACTTTGTGCATATCCTGGGGTTCATTTCTAGTGCAAACCATAATTGAATGGTAGAGATTAATTGGAAAGTTACATCTGTTGGCAGAACAGATATTTCTGTTTTGAGGTAATTGACTTGCCTCAGTTATTAATAGAGTAAAAAGCATTTATCTTTGAAAAACTATAATAAATGGGCAGGAGTACGCACAATTCATAGTATAGCACAATTGTATGATTAATGAATATATGTGAGCCCCTAAGAGATTGGTTTTAGGTACCACTTCTAAATTCTTCTCTGCCATTGACTTATGTTATCAGTTCTTGTTTTGTGTCTTTTTCTTTTATCTGTTTCCTATTTTCTTTTAACACAAATACGTTCAAAGCATCTCCCCTTTGGAACTTCAGCAATAAACAGATTTGGGTTGACTTCACTCCACTCCAGCAAAGCACAAGGGGCAACAATAAATGTGCTATAACAGAGGGTCTCGTTGAGTTCAGATGGACACTGTTACACAGACATCTGCAGTCTCATCTGGCGCCTCAAAACACCTCCACTGGATTGGTAAATTACAAAATTAAATTTTATGGGAGAGAAAAATGCAAGAGAAAGGCCATATTCGGAATAGGAAATATCTGGGCTCTTGCATCTCAAACCCTTACTCACTGGTTGACCTTGGACACCCACTTAACTCAGTTTTTTCTTTTGAAAAGTAGGAACTATCAAGGAAGTAGCATCTGTCTCTAAACATCAGGAGTAGAAGTCTGAGCACTTCTGTCCATTGCATCTTAGCAACAGAGTCACCAAGGAAAACACAATGCTTTACTCATGTTGAGAATAGAAAGAGCAAAATCACCTTCAGTAGTGAAGCTGGTTGGTCCTCTTCTGGCAGTGGATGCAGGAGAATTGACCTGAATGCACCCCTCTCCTGCAGATGAAGGACCTCATCCCCTCCCCACACAGGACAGAGGAGCTGTGGGAGGGTGAGTTGCCTCATCATGCATAGGTTTAAGCATGAACAAAATAGGGAACGATATTACCACACTAAGTGAGCAGTTCAGAATAGGTTAGAAGGACTCTCTCACCCTAAGGATGTGTTCAGTCCCAGCAGAGCAGGTGCTTGAAAGACTTGTATGCAGGAGACTGCCTTGCTGCATGGGAATAAAACAACACCCATCTCACAGATGCATTGTGAGGATGAAATAAAAAACTAATGTCTGTAACATGCTAAATATTATCTCTGACACAACCAGAAAGCAAACAATGACCCTCACCCCAAATAAACGAACATGCATATATCCTTGATCATTTTGCAGTTTCACTTGCTTTCTTGGTTGTAAACAGAGGAAATACTGATGAGAGCTGTGGCTCTGGATGTTAAACTCCTGGTGCCTTCTGTAAGGTCAACTCTTAGGATAGCTCTCTGCAGAGTTAAGGCACCAGGTCTACCTGGAGTTATTATGAAAAGGGAAAATAATACAATGGGGAAGTTTTATTCTTGGGATGCAAATGTCTCCCTTATGAAGTGATTTGGGTTTAAGATCTGAGCCAGAATTTTCTGAAAATTACTCGTCTGTATTTGTATATTAGCTAGAGTAATTTCTATAGAGATCCATACATCATTGTCAACAGTTCTTTTAAAAATGTCTCCCAAGAATAGCATGACTCTTTAAAGGAAATTTTTGGAGTTGTGATTCCTCATTCTAAGATTTCAAGCAATGTATTTATGTTTTCTTTATTTAGACTCAGGAATATTTTTGCTCTCAGGATGATAGCTCTAATAGTCTCCAAGGTTAAGTTATTCTTAGAACTGTAAATAAGGATAACATAAAGGAAAATGTTCAGAATGTTTTTATTTCAAACATGTGGTATAGTCTCAGTTTAATACATATCCATAGGATCAACCATTAATTAAACATTTATGTATCAGTCATGTGGATTGGAATTCTACTGGAACTTTCTATGACCATTTTTAACATTTATGTGCAGAAAATACAGCTTGGTTACTTATCAATAGAAAATAAACTACTATCAAACCTAGAATTTATGTAATTTACTAAATCTGAGACATTGATCTGGTTGAAAATCCTGTAAATCTCAATATGCAAAAAGATCTATAAAAATAGGGAAATTTTTCTATCTAAAATGGTTGTGAATTTTTTAAAAGAATTGAAATATATGAGGAAATTCAACATGTTGTGTTGAAATCAAAATGAATTTTACATGATGAAAGGCATGGATATGGCTCCAAAAAGTTATCATTATGAACCTTCAAAAGTCAATACTAATGTCTGTTGAGGTTATGCCTACGTATTTCTTATGAGCAAGCAAATCCACTTCTAGGTACACGCCCAAGAGAAAAATGAAGAATGTTCAAAACAGGTTTATTTACCAAAAAATAAACTGAAAACAATCCAGATGTCTAAACAGTAGAATGTGTACATTGTGGTATATTCATATAATGGTTCATTATATGGCAATAAAAATAATATTCTAATATTACATCATGGATGAATCTCACAGAAACAATGCCCAAAGGACAAAACCAGGTATAAGAGACTATGTTATATGTGACTATGTGATTTCATTTATGCAAAGTTCAAAACCAAATAAAAGTAACCTTTTTCAGAATCATGGTTACCCCTAGTAGGTGCAGATAGGTACTGACTGAGAAGTACTATGCTGAAGACATGTGCTGGGTTAAAATGTTCTGTGTCTTGCAGTGACTGTTGGTTATAGCTCTGTGTGTGTGTGTGTGTGTGTGTGTATGTGTGAAAACTTGCCAATGTGTAACACCTAAGATTTCGGTAATTTGTTTATCTTCTATCTTGTTATTAAATCAAATAGTAAGACAAGATTATACCAATTTCTATGAAAAATAAGCATTATATGAAATTTGAGTCCTCTGCTTTGTGTAAGTAGTGGATGAAAATGATGTGAAGTATAAAATGAAAATATGGCTCTGCTTGTTCAAATGTCACTAAAAATGTCATGATGCCAATAGCTGAACATTAAACTGAGCATGAGAATCTTCTAAGCACAGGACTCTGTATGGCTATACAGGATGCCTACCTATGAAACCCGCCTTGCACAGGACTAACTCCTAAGACAGCCTCAAGAAAGTCTTGCTAAGATTTAAATATACATGGTGTAAAGCAAATGAGCAAAATCCCTGGTTCTGCTGGAAAGGCATAGTTTTGTGTTAAAGAAATTATGTGCTATTTCTATAGTGCAGTTGTTCTACTCTATTGAGAAGGCAACAGTATAAACACTTTCTATGGAAAGCATGCTAATGCTGAGATTAAATAGAATGCCTTAATTAAAAAGAGAAAATTTTAAATAAGCATTATGAATAGAAAACACATGTTCTATTAAAATGAAACATGCAATGTTCTCCACTTCAAGAAAGAAACATTGATGTGTTAAAGTGATAAGTCAGAATAGCAAGCATACCAGTGATAGCTTTTGCTCCACTGATGGGAGAAGTTTAATACTGTATTTAAACTGCTTTCATCATTGAATAAATGAAATTCTTTAAGAAATTCATGCCTCCAGTGTGAAATACTTGATACAGGAAATAAGCAAGATGAAGAGATTAGGTGAACTAAGTATGGAAAACATTCAAGGCAGCCTGGAGACTTTGGCTGCCCAGGTAGCAGGTCTCTGACTATTTCCGGTACAGGAGTGATGCTTCTTCCTCCCAAAGTGAGAGCCAGCCCTGCACGTGGAGCCAGGTTACTCAGGTAATCCTCAAGAGCAACTGAAGGGTCAACAACAGAATTATGTGTCTTCCTGGGCATGAAGAAGTCAGAATATTCTTAGTTAAGCTTTGCCACTTGGGTGTTCTCAGTTGGGATCAAAGTGAAGGCAGTTGTCCTACAGATGGTAACAACTGTCACCCTTGAAGAATGAAAGACATGAAACAAAGTACAATGAAAACAACTTTGTTATCGGTTCCTTTCTTTGATTTCTTAAATGACAGTGAAGGTTCTCGTTTTATCCAGGCTGTTTCTTACAACACAACAAATCAATAAGGACCTTTTAAAGATCAGATGGCATAAAGTAAGCACTCAGTTAAAATCATACATTGACCGTGAGCTAGTTGGGCTCAAAAATGAATTTGGGCATTGAAACTTTGTGTAAAACTTTTCACAATTCCTTAGTGGTTGAATATTTTCTAAGTCCCTCATTCAGCAAACACTAGGAAAATGGATTTCCAATGCCTTGGAAGTCTGCTGACAAAGATGAGACTAGATTCTTTGTGATAGTCTCTCATTTATCTCTTCCTTTACCAGTCACTCCCTAGGCTATCTCTGAGTGTCAGAGGGGTGTTTCAGATTTGCTGTCCTGAATTCTGCCCCTGCTTCCTGGTGGGTGCCCATAGCTCCTAAAGAGACTGAAGTCTGTCTCATCAGTGACATTGGTAAAGGGAACATGTGTGGCTGTGATTTCCTGGAAAAACTAAAGATGAGATAAGATGCCCAGGAGAATACAGAAGAGCAGTGTCCTAATCAGGAAGAGAAGTTTCCCCATAAAAAGTGACACTTGTGCTGAGATATAATGGATGGGTAGCAACTAACTGGGAGCTATCCAAACAGTAATGGGAAAATCCCTTTGGTGGGATGGAATGAATTTGTCTTGGTGAAGACAGGATGAATTTGTTAAAGAAAAAAACAGCTACTATAACAAATGAACCCTGAAATATCAGTGCCGTACCAGGAGAGCTATTTATTCGTTGATACTAGGCCAAAATTGCAGTGGAAGGGGCCACATCTCATTGTCCTTCAGGAAGCAGAGCTACCTTGTGTTCCACCATTAAAAATGCTTGGCCTTCAGAGTCAGCTTGTGCATTGATAATTCAGCTGCAGCAGGACAAGGAGGCGGGTGGTTCTTCTGAAGCAGATTTTGAAAAGATTTGTCAGTTCCACTCATATTCCAATTGCCCTAAGGAACATGGCCACAGAGTATGACCACACCTTTGAAGTAATGTAAATTTTTTAAAAATATGATTCAAAGTTCAGAAACCTTCTATAGATCATCGCTGAGAACATTTGGATCTGACATTTTTATTAGTTGTGGCTGAATTGAGATACATATTCATTTTTTTCCACTTATTTATTCTTCCATCCATTTATACTTCAAACATTTATTAAGTACCTACAGTGTGCTCTGTGCAACCATCAAAAGCCTCTGTTTTAATACAGAGACTAATAGAGTATACAAGGCTGGCAGGAGACATGGGTTATAAATAGAAATGTCAGGAGACCCTGCAAGCATTTTTCATTTTGTGTTTTGGATCATTATTTAAGGATACAAACAAAATTGCCTGTTGGTGCTGAAATTGACTTCTTATCAATAGTGAACAGGTGGAATTAGGGAGAAAGTTTCAAAGTAAGTAATGCATTTTTTTTTTTTCTTGAAAAACCTTTAAGAAAACAAAAACTGCTTGATAAAGAAAAATTTGTGAAACTCTCTTTAGTGCAATTCCATTGTTCACATTCTTTCAAATTGCTCCCTGCTTCTATCTGTTGCAGGCATTGCCATTCAAATTGCTGTGTGTAAAGCCTCCCTCCCCTTTTGTATACAGAAAAGCTCAGGAGTTTGAATTGCTAATTCACTAATTGTCTTGCTGGATGTTAGGAAACTGGTAATACTTTGCCATTCCCTTCTGACTTTAAAATAAAATTGTGAATTGCAAAATGTGGTCAATACTAAATGAGGACTAGATAGGGCTTTGCAGACCTAGAAAATACCCATGCAGGTGGGAATGTGAGGTTTTATCCAAATTCTTGACTATTTGAGACAGGTGACTGATAAAACATGTTTACAAGCATGAATAGGATCCTGTGTAAGCACCCATGCCATCCACCAAGTAGATCCATTGGTATACTGTACTCTATATTTGAAGAATTTCTCAGCCATCTTCACTTTCTCCTGAATTCAGCTGTGCCACAATAAGAATTCTTAATGTGTGCATAATTAAAGCAACACACAATTAACTAATTGATTATAAAAAATAGCTTGCATGACACCAAAAGCAAAATTGTAACCATTTTGTGGGGCAGCCTGGTCTATAGTCATAGATGGGGCTTCAGTATTATTTTTCTAAAACAAACAGGGCAAAATATCACTAACAAACTTTCATTAGTACCTGAAACATTTCCACCATTTTTCAATCATTATCTCTTACCTCTGTTGTTTTTTCTGGATCTACTTCTCTTCCAGGTCTTCTTCCCACAACAACCAGTAGATTCTCCATTACTGTGCAGGAAATTTTCCCTCACTTCCCCTCTGCCTTCCAAAGAATCCATTTAAACCCTTTCTCTGGCTTCCATAGATTCCTGGATTGTCCCTATCATAGTGAAAGACAGCTAAATAATTTGTGCAGCTGGATGAGAAATGAAGATATGGAGCCTCATGCTAAAAAAATGTAAATTTTAACATTAGAACATTAGACATTTAACATTGGAACATTAGAACAGAAAATCAACCGTGGACCTTCTGAGCCCCAGATCTTGTGTGACTGCTGAGATCACCTGCTCAGAGCTGGCTCAGTCCTGTGTTTACCACTGTCTAAAGTTTAACTCTGAAATTAATGCTGCACAAAAGCAGCAACCATATGTGACATATATTACCCCTGACACACGTGTGTGCCAGCCTGTGTTGGATTAAATATCATCTCGTGTTCTGGATTCTTCTCCTTTGTGATTCCGTCACTGTTCTCTCTCTGGCCCATTGTCCTGATGCCTCTCCTAGGTCTTTACTCCAATGTGCCTTTCTCTGAGAGATCTTTCCTGGCCACTGCCAGCTGCAGGTGCCTCCAGAGGAACTACTTTTGTTCATATTCATGCACTGATGGTGACTGAAATTTGTGTGTATTGACTTATTATGTCCTGATTTCCACCTCTAAAAGGTAAGCTTCATCAAAGCAAGGACTTTGTCTTTCTTAGTCTCTACCACATCCTCAGAAAGTAGAAGAAAAAATACTGTGCCTTACACGCTGTAGGAATATAGTGTTTTTTAACTGAATATATAAACACACTTCTTGAATTAATAAACATATCCTAAACTACTTCTTGCCTAATATTGTTTATTTGGCAAAAATTGAAGCATTAAAGTTAATTTTCTATCCTCAATTACAATGGGTCCTCAAATTATAACCCAAGGGCCAAATCTAACCCATTCATTTTGGTAAATAAAGATTTATTGGATTACAGCTACGCACATTCTTTTCTATAATATTGATCTCTAATCTTATGAAGCAATGGCTGAGCTGAGTAATTGCAACAGAGACCTTAGAGCTTGCAAGCTTATTTACTGTATGGCTTCTAGAGAAAATGTTTGCCAACCCCTCCTATAGAACATTTACCACTTGAGAATGTACGAACAAATTATCTGTCAAGTAAAATCAATGCAGAATCGTTTACATGAACAATACAAAGGTAACAAAAGGCAAAAAAAAAAAAACTTTAATTTTTCTTTTTGATGAAAGAACTCACACATTTATCTGCCTTTAAATGAACAACAAATACATTTGACTGTTCAATGCATAATGATTAATCTACCCAATGCTGTAATGCTGGAAGCCACCACTAGGGAAAGTCCTGCTCTGGGACTTGGCTTTTGTAAAGATGAGGAAATGGTGCCTCTGCCATTGGTTAATTAGGGTTAGGGTTAGGGTTAGAAGTTATACTGCTAAGCAGTGAAAACTGGATAAAACAGACATAGACCGACAATGACAACTGTGATTAATAAAATGTGAGTGATTAGGTATGTGCTAATTTTTTTCTTTTGATAATATAATTTTAAGTCAACATTCAAGAACATGAAAGCATGTAAGATTCTGTGTGCTTTTTTTTTGTGCTTGCAAGTTACTGTCAATATCTTCAACTTAAAACAGCAATTTATTATCTTAAAATGTTTTTTAAACCAGGATATGATTTATAATTAATCTGTACATTAAATGGAGTGTTTTCCTTGGGAGAGGAAAAAAAATTAAGACTAAACTAATGACATGCCCTAAATTGACAGCATCATGGAATTAAAGCAATATAGCATTTTTATGAAGCTATTTAGGTATAAGAGAATGTCGACATTACCTACTGGTGAATACCCCACAGTTGAGTTACTCTGCTGAACTGCAACAAATTTTCCCTCTGAGTATAATTGCATATCTGCTTGTAAGTATCTCAAGCAAGTTATAAGTCCAGAGAAAAGGACTCAAAATCCATTCATATCCTTAAGTAAATATAAAACAATGTGATCCGGATGAATTCTGGGGAGAGGTATGAATCAAGATCTCCATTTATAAACACAAAAACAGATCTATTGATGTTGAGGTCATGTCATTTTAGTAAGAAAAATAATTGCAATAGTAACATTCACGGTGTGCCTCTCATGTGCCAGGCCGTGGGCCCTCTGCTTTACCTGTGTGTGCATACTCAGTGGAAGGGGACTGGTAGAACTGACAGATCAAGAATAAAATTATCACTTTCTTTCAAGTAAGTTCAGATTATTTGGGACTAACGCTGTCACCCTTAAATGGGATTCATCCATCATTTAAAAGCCTAAGCTGATCTCAGAAAAAAATCTGTCTCATCCATAAGGGATCATTCATCTTCGAAGGATGGTACAGATGTAATTCATTATTGGGAGCACTGGCTGTGGTGAATGTGCACCTCCGATCCTCATTTCCTTGCTAACTAGCATCCTGCTCTTGCACATGTGACCACATCTTGCAGCTCTAGGGAGCATCTTTCTGACACATTCAGAAAACACTCTGATGATTATATGGTACCAGAAAGACAGATAAACATATAGTAGTGTCAGGTATGGAGGTTCCTTGTAGGATAAAAAGGTCTGGAGACCAATGTTTACCTTCCATTATTTAATCATATATAATTGATCATTTAACGATTTTTTTCCAGCCTCTATTTGTGGCAGCATTAAAATCTCAGTTAGCAGGCGTACCCTATCACACCTTATAACATTCTAATAAACATGATTTCTTCTCATTAGCTATCAAATACACATAGCTGTCTGATGAGAAGGTGACTCAAATACTGGAGAGGTAATGTGTTATTTTTTATCCCTCTGTGTCTGTGTTCATCATCAGATTCTTTGTTCAGAATATCTCTGTGCTAACTGCAAACAATTCTCTTTTGGACCATTTTGCTTCTTACTGTAATAAATGACAAAAAAAATTGAATGCATAGAGGGATTGCTTGGAAAAATGATGCTAGCAGATTGAATTTCAGGGTAATGCTATTATTTTTGAAATCACTACTCTCAGATCTACCAAGATTTGCCTTTCTTTGCCTATCTAGGGAAGGATTACTGCTGACAAATTGTAACTCCTTTTCAAAATATTTACTTTTTTCTTTCAAGGTTTCCTTATGAAACCTTTGAAACTCACAAATAAATGCTGTGAGGAAAGAGCATCAGAGCAGCTGTGTCATCTAAATGTAATTACACATTTAATTTGCATGGGGCTTGGAAGGTGGAAGGAAATGTAAATAGAGTCTTATCCCTATTGGCTATCAGGGTTTCTTTTTCCTTGTCTTTTTTCTTTTCTTTTTTTAAGGATGGCAAATAAAGCAGTGTCTCTGGATTTGCCTCTAAAGCCTGTGGAGTTTAGAATGTTGGTTGATAGCTGTTTGCTAACCTTTGTCTTTCAGTTTGGGGGTTTTGTTCAACTCTCCTGGTTTATCATTGAGTCTGTACCACCTGATCCCATGTCTGGAACATAGACGTTCCTCTGCCACTCCCACACTCCAAGGGAAAAAACAAATCAAAACAAAACAAAGACATGGCACTTGGTTCAAGATGGAAGGAGGTGTTGTGGGCACCACTCTTATTGGGTGACACCCTCTTCCACTTGTGTGAAACACTACTGTCCACGGTTAGGGTACAGAGATCCTGCCTGGTGTTTTCCACAGTTACTTAAAGATTAGAGCAGAGGTCTGTGTTCAGAATGCCCCAAGACTGTTTAATAGATAATATGGAGTTTAAAAAGCAACAATATAAATGATTTAAAATACCAAGTAAAGCCCCAGAGTCCTTCCCCTCTCATCATGTCCTATAATTAGAGAACAGCAGTTTGGGAATCAGCAAAATTTATATTCAGTGGTGAGGAATGATCAAAATCATGAACACTGCTGCAGGAATTTTGGAACCTTTTTTTGAGTCTTTATTCTCATATTACTGAAGAATCATGTTTACTTATAATGATTACAGTGGTGGGTTTTTGTTTTTGTTTTCTGATAGTTAAGTATAAGGCATGGGCTCAGGTTAGAGTTGAAGACATCCAAGTGTATCAGTAGTTTGATGGTGAGCATGTCTGAAGCTTCATTAGTGTAGTTAAATACAGAGAATGAAAAAAATGCAAATTTTTGAAATAAATGGGGAAAGTGAAATTCTTGAATTTAGTGTCTTAAAAGACCTCTGAGATTTGCATGAAGCTTTTAAAATCTGAGTAATTACTAAATGTGTAATTTCTGTGAACACAATTTTTCCTTCTCAAGTGGCAAAAATATTTAACCAAGGATAACAGAAAACTGAATTGGTTGACTTTTGGAAGAGCACTTCCAGTTCATAGGTCACATATTGATGTGTTTTCTTTCCTTTGTGCCCATCCAGTGACAACATCATGCTGAAGAAATCACTGTCGCCAGTGAGCTCTCAGTGGGCTCTTAAAATATGAACAGGTTTTGTACACAATTTTATATTGCTGATGATTATAAACTGCTTCTAGCAATAATATATTTTGTGCTTAAAGCTTTTAATTGATATCAGGAGTGATGAGACCTAGGTTGTTAGCAATGATACATTTCATTGATATTTTAGTTAGTGCTGTAAAATGTTTTTGTTGAAATTTAAATATCAGCAAGGACCAGGGGCTGGATATGGATTTGAAAAAAGCATATGGAGCAAGGTGATCCTCTTGGGAAAGATGCCTCTGAAAGGCTTCAATAGACCAAGGCCTGATCCTTATCATCAGATTAAAAATTAGCATTACATATACCCAGTATATAGAAATTGTGGTATAATAGCAGCCATTATTTATGTGTCAGGTACAATCACATATGGTTTATATGTATCATTATTGTAAACTTTACAATAGCTCTACAACATAATTATTCTCTTCATTGGGGAAAAAAAAAAAAAAAAAAAAAAAAACACACACCAGACTGTGGAACTTAATTTTGCGCTCTACACAGAGATCACAAGTTTTTATCCAGATTCATATCCAGACCTTTCTATTTCCAGGGCTATTTGTTTATGATAACTTGTTATGCCTCTCCAAAAAAAAATTTAGGGCCTACTCAGTGCCCAACTCCTGTATAGATTCTAATGATGAGATAGTAAACAGGCATATCTCCTGCCCTTAAAAATCTTACCCTCTGGTTAATGAGTTAGATCATAAACAAATAATGACATTAGAAATTAATCCATTACCATGATAGGTAAGGCTATGAAGGGAAAGTCCAGGTGATGTTGTGGGTAGAGGGCTGGTACTGTTTTGGGGCACAATTTAAGAACAGACCAATCACCACTGAGAAGTCCAAATTTGAGAGTCTTTATTAAGCTGGCCAGCTGACTGTCTCACACAATGCCCCAAAAAATGGCTATTGGGAGAACAGCCCTGACCACAGGGTTGTAGGGATTCTTATACCAAAAATCACATTAATCATAAGTGTCTGTTGCTATGATTCGAAATTACACATTAACATCATGAGATCACCGACAGAGGGGGAAGTGGGTCAAAATGACCCTTACCTAGGTACAAATTAAAGAATGGTTACTAACATCCACACAATCACTATTCACATGGTACATTGTTTAGGAGCAATAGGAATCAAAAGAGAGCAATTCTTCACTACATAGGAGTTGCCATTGTATATTATTAAACATGTCACACCAAGTAACTGATGATGGGCACAGAGGTGGGGTGTTCCCATGGGAGAAGCTTATTTCCTACATAACATGGAGTCTCAGAGCAAAATGGAGTCTGTTTAGTCATTTCCCTTAGAGTCTGGCCTGTAACATTCTCATGGAACCACATCTGTCAACCCATCACAGTACTCAAAGTAGAGAGAAAGAAATCCTAATCCATATATGAAGGGGAGGGAGTTAATATATCAAGAAACTTATTTTTAGTTTAATTTCAAAAATCATTAATTCAAAGTTTTCTTTTCCAATGTGTCAAAATTGCCAAACATTGTACTGAATATCTCAGAAATTTTTTCAATACAGTACAAAATCATATTTTTAGAAACAAAATAACAAAAAAGTGAAGATATTGCTACTGTCATCATCTTTAACGTTTTTCATAACAGGTGGTAACAGAAGGGATAACATAACAGAAGGGATAGAAGCCCGAGTTTGAATCAATACCTCACTTGATTCAGGTACAAGTGAATTGGGACTTGTGGTCTATGGATTTAGTGGTGTAAGTGCCTAAAGTTAAGAATATGGCTAGTCAAGAGGTTTCTGTTTTTAAGATTTGCATTGCCCTGCAAGATTTTCCTTCAATCCAACACAAAAATGCCCTGAAGATTGCACCTCCATGGCAATTCTAAGAAGAACTCTTTTTGGAACAATGTCACCAATCAAAAATCATGATCAAGACAAATATCTAAAAAATTGTATAATATAGCCAATCTTTCTTCTGCTTAGAGAAGTAAATTTTCCTGTTAACTATGGGTCAAATGCTACACATGTATGAAGATTTTCTTCTCCTGTTATTCCTACTTGACGAATGGGGAATTAGTGCCACTTACCAATATTGGCGCTGAATTTTAAGAGCCATTTAACAGATGACAAAACTGAGGTTTAGAAAAATTGAGTGTTTCTACCAAATTCATCTGGCTAGTAAAGCACATAGTCAGTTTCCAGTCCTGGGGCTGCTGGACTAGATACTAGCCTGTGCTCATGCCCTCCTAAGTCAGGTTATTTTGTGTTTATCTCTATTTTGTCTCAGGCCAATTAGAATAGGTGCAGTATTTTGTAATAATATGTCAAGCATCGTGGGTGCACAACCTGCAGGAGGAGCTAAAAACCTGCTGAGGGAAGGATAGTACTAGAAAATGAATCAGAAGGATCTAAGTGCCAGCATGCGGTAGGGCACTATTGCAGCCAGACTGACTTACAGGCATGTGTTCCTGACAAGTGCTTCCCTATTCATTCAAGAAATCAAAACTCCATTAAACTTCCCACTTAGTGTCCTCTGTCCCTAGCAGAGGGAGAGTATGCATATTTAAAGTAAACAAAAATGAATTTCAATGAATTAGGCCAGAATCTCAATGAGCAGTCATGTGCAGACCTCAAGAGATTACAGCCCTTTGCTACTTGACCCAGTGTCTTGAATGCTCTTTTCCTCTTATAAATAGCAATGATCAGAATTTATATTTATTTCCCCATCCACTAGAAAGAAAATCCATTTGAATTCCTGTGTCTGTTGGTTAGTTTCCTTAGAATTCTGTGGTTGCTTAGTTTAAATATACATATAAAACAGCTGTATTGTTTTTTTAAATAAGTGTCATATTCTGTTCTGCTCTTGAGAATTACCATAAATAGACCCTAAAATCATGTGAGTGGTAAATTTGATTTTTATTGACTTCATCAGAGCTATCCCTTACAGGTTTAACAAAATAAATGAATTACTTCTTGCCATATTGCCCAGAATAAAATGAAATAAGAAAATACCATCATTGCCTTAAGCCAAACATATGGAGTCAAGAAAAAATAAAAAGCTCATACTATCATAAAATATGATGTTTGGTGGTTGCTTTTGTTAAGTTTGGGCTATTTAAAAAAATGTGTTGAGAAAAAAAAGGCAGAAAGGAAAAAATTTATTTAAATGCATAAATTGATGCATAATTTGAATATTATTAAAATTCTTTGAGAGTATAATAGGGAATTTGAACCAATTTCTCTTAGAGTTGCTTGATAAGGTCATAAATACTCTTCAGCAAATTTCTACCTGCAGTATATTTCCTTTAACCCACCTCTGCTTTAGGTGTCTGCCCACTTCCCCAGGGTAAGATTTTAAAAACCCTCTGATACTATGTAGTAGTAGTTTCAGGTCCACAGCAGGAGCAATAGCTGCGAATATTTGTAGTGTTGTCACATTTATATAAGTACAAAGAATTGGTCTTTGAATTGTATCTGTTTCTCTCAGGCCACTGATTCTTATAACAATTTGGGAATAATCTTTAATAAAGATTTAGAACAGGAATCTCCTAAAATAGAATGAAAGAGTAAGGGTAAAAGGGAGTAATTTTAAAAAAGATATTGAGGATAAGCTTGAAAAAGTATCTATGTATGCAGGAAGTATGCATATCTATTGTTATAGTTTGGATCTGGAATAGTCTCATAGAGGCTAATGTGTTGAAGTCTTGGTTCCCAATGCAATTATTCCTAGGTGGGGCTTTTAGGAAATGATTGGATAAGGCAGGCTCTAAATTAATCAGTGGATTAATCAATAACTTGAATGGGATTACTGGGAAGTGGTATAAACTAAAGAAGGTAGGACCTACCTGAAGAAGTGGGTCTTTGGATACATGCCTTTGGGGGTATTATCTTGTCCCCAGTCCAACTCATTCTTTCTCTCTCTCTCTCTCTCTCTCTCTCTCTCTCTCTCTCTCTCTCTCTCTCTCTCTCTCTCTCTCTCTCTCTCTCTCTCTCTCTCTCTCTCTCTCTGTCTCTCCTTTCTGGTCAACATGAAGTGAGCCCCTCTGACCACACCTTCTCTACCGTGATGCTCTGCATCATTACAGGTCTATAGCAATGGATCCAGTCTACCGTGGACTGAAACCATGAGCCCAAATACATCTTTCCTTCGTCTAAACCGTATTTCTCAGGTATTTTGTCACAGAGATGAAAACTGACTAACATATCTAGCTAAGGCAGATTGACAGCTATTTACCTTGAAGTAAGAATTAGGTTACTTATGATTGAGAGTGAAGAAAGGAGATAGCTCTCAATAATCTAGAAGAGAGAGAAAAATCACTATTTCAAACCTGTGTTGAAAGATGTACTCAGTGTTGAACAAGCAACAGTGGGATTAAGAAGTTGGAAACAAAGAAAACAGTTAAGAAAAGTGGCTGAAAGACTGTGTCCATCCAGTGGAAACTGTTCTTTCCAAGGTGCTTCTCACAGCTGTATGCTGGTGTGGTAGATCCTAGTGTGGATACATTGTGGAAATGGGTGAAAGGGGTCGAAAACCTTCTTAAATGATGAACTTAAACTGGAAGAATTTTGTCTGCAAGAATCAGTTTAAAAGGTCCATCAGAATAATGATGATAATGACTAGTTAAGTTTTACTCCGTTCTTCCTCAGATTGTTGGCATGATTTCACATTTCCAGAACCTGTTGGCTTGTGTGTGTCTTTCTCATATGAGTAGACCAAGGCAGGCAAAAGCCTGTAACCATGAACCAGGGAGGAAGAGTAGGCAAAGAAAGTGGGAGGAAGTGGGATGGAGGAGGAGAGCAGGAAATTGAGGAAGAGTCGGGGAGGAAGGAGAAACAGAAACTTCTGACACTCTTGGAGAGCTGAAATCATCAAGAGGAGGGTCACTTTCATATGAAAGACAAAAGCGACTCTGAAATGGAAGTCTTAGTCACAGAATGATGGAGATTTCTCCCTAAACTGGGTTCAATTTGAATTTTTTAAAAAAGCATTGCTTTAAAAGTCAAATCAAGAGTCACATATATTCCATCTTACTCAATATTTTCATTTCTCACAATTATACTAAAGAAAACGTATTTTTACAATTTTTGGCAATTTCGTGTATTAGAAAGTTCTACTCTCCTGTTTGGATGTGCTAACTTAGTACCACCTGGTGGCAGCCAAAAATATTTCAGGAAAGGAGATAACTAAGCTTTCTCAGTTTCTTCCATCCCAGCCTCAGTCTCATGTGGCATTGTTAAGCGGTGGAAATACTGCTGAAATGGAATCAAGTGTACTAGGTAGTTTGAACTCAGTGGAGAACTAACACTGAAATACATGACGTTGTCAATGCCAAGAATCACGCCACTCTTTATTAGGAATACACCTCCACATGCGTTTTCCCTAGCCATAACTGATAGATTTTCTTTGTTCTCTGTCTCTCTGATTCCAGGCAGTGATGCATGAGACCACTGACTAGCTGTAGGCATGCAGAGTGCATGATCCCAGCATAGAACACACCTCCATGCAGCACACAGAGGTGCCAAACCTGTCTCCTTGGCCTCATTAATATTAGGTTACAGCAAACGGTGCTAACAATGCTTTGCCTCTCACCCGCTTCATTATGTAATAGCGACTTTCTTTTCATCTCTGGCTTAAATTGCTTTTTTAGATCTATTACCCTATAAAGTTTTATCTTCCCATGGGCACTCTCCTATAAAACATTTATTTAAAAAATATTGATTAAGTATCCACTATTGCCAAATCTATAACAGTTACTAGGGATTCAGCAATGAACTGGAGAGCTAAGATTCTTAGAGCTGAGATTCTGACCGTTATCATTCTAATGGAGGAGACAAATAACAATAGTAATGATGACTTTAACACACTCATTTTGATTGATTTAATTCTCATAACAACCTTATGATGTAAGACTTCTTCCCGGCCACCCATTTTTTCCAGTGATGAAATTGAAGCTCAGGTTATCATGCCATGGTCATCCAAACAGTAACCGATAGAAATGGGATTCAAACTCAAGAAAATTCCAGAGCAGCAATAGAGAAAAAAACTATTAATTAGAACAATTTACAATAGCAAAACGTGCTGTAAGAAAAACTAAACTGTACCAGTGGGGTCGAGACTGGTGACCTAAGAGGAGAGAAATGAGCAGAAGAGAGGGGGCTCTTTGAACCCGATGGTGAGAGACCTTTCTGAATAGATGACATTTCTCTGAGATCTGAGTGATAAGAGAACCCCTTCTGCACAGATCAGATAGGAAGAGCCTCCTGGGAAGAAGGAACTGTAAGTGTGAAAACAAGAGTGTATGGGAAGATTTTGGGAGCCAAAGATGGCTTCTGCACCAGAGGATGGGGAGATGTCACCTCACACCCGCAAGCGGCTGCTCCAAAAAGGCAATGGAACCTGGGGGAGAATGTGGGGAGGACAGAACCCTGCAAATTACCACAGCCTGCATGGAAAAGGGAGTGGAGGCTTATCAAAAACATGAAACTAGAACTGTTGTGCGACCCAGCAGCCCCCCTGCTGTGTACACATCCAACAGGAGTGCTGAGGAGACATTTGCACTTTCACATTCATGGCAGGTTATTCAGAAGAGCCAAGATGGAAAACAACCTGGGGCCCTCCATGGAGGAATGGATAAAGAAAATGTGGCATGTGGACACAAGGAAATACTATTCAGCTTAAAAACAAGAAAGCAAAGTCATGTGCAATGATATAGGCGAATCTGTAGGAGGTTATGTTAAGCCAGTCACAGAAAGAAAAGTTCGAGCTCACCCATAGGTAAAAGGATCTCATAGAACTAAAGCATAGAATGGTGGCCGCTAGGGACTGGGTTGGAGGAGATATTGGTCAAAGCATAGGAAATGCTATGCTTTTCAGTTAGCCAGGGGGATAAATAAGTTGAAGGGCTCTATTGTACAATACAGTGACTAGTTAGTAGCAATGATTCTGTTCTTGCAAATTGCTGAGAGGACCCTTTAAATATTCTCATCTCAAAAATTTTTACATGAATGGTGTGAATCTACATCGTGCACAACCATGGAAACAAAAAGTTGTACCCCATTTATGTACAATGAATCAAAATGCAGTCTGTAAAAATAAAAAATAATAAAATATCTATAGATGAATATATTCATGTTAGTTACCTCCATTGAGCCATTGTATACATACTTCAAAAGATCATGTTGTACATGATAAATTATATGTTTTTGTCCCTGAAAACTTTTTTATCGTTTTTATAATTTTGTATGTGTTCTAATTTGTTGTACATGACAGTAGGATGCCTTTATACATTTTGATAGATCATATATAAATGGAGGGTAAGCTCTCAATTTTAAATGAATTTCGGAATTGGAAAGAAAAGAATATGGAAGAGATGAAGTTAAGAAGGCAGGGTAAGCACCTGATCTTGTAAAGTCTTGGAAATGAAGGAAAGGAACAAGGAAACCTATGGTCCCAGACTACAAAGACACTGCTGGTGCCCCTAAAGAGCAAACAGAAGCCATTGGGTGACTTTGAGCAAAAGAGTGATAGCACTGCCAGCATCATCCAGGTTGCTTCTGCTGAAATGTTATCTCCTATTAAGTTTCCACACGATTTCTCAAGATATTTTTGCCACAAACATAGATGACCTGCAGCTAATATCCCAAGCGTCCTTAGATGGTTCTTTCCTTAGAGGGCAACAGTTCTTCTTCTCTTGACTATCCTCTTCTGGACATCCCTCTTTCTAATTGGTCTGAGTGTCCATGGATGACATTTGATTTTACTGAAGGCAGAGCCATAATTATGCCTCTGCTGACTAAGGGCTACTGTAGAGGCATTCCAACAGCACTGAAAACAAATGAAATCATGTTTTATTGCTAGAAACTGGAGACTGCTTGGCATTTAGTAAAGCAAATGTTTGACCCAAGGGCACTATTGTACCAGTGTTAGTCATGAATCGCCTCTGTGTTTGTTTTATTAAGTTTCGAAATTTTACTCTTTGATAAATAATGTTCCCACAATGAATGTTAAATGCCCAAAGAAAAGAATTATGGTATCTGTAGTAATGGTATGTAATGAATGCTGCAAGGTCAGAAGACAAACTGCCTCATAAAGTGGAGGCAGGGCATGTGCTGCTTCAAAAACATGGTGTCTGTGACTACTCCAGCATTATATGTGACCCACCACATGTTCTTGACGTAGGCCTTCCTATGAGATTTTTTTAAATCCGTAAACAGTGAAGTGTTGCAGCTTTTTATCATCATGTCATCAAGCACAACTTATAAGTTACATAAGCTGAGTTTGGATAGAAGGGTAGATGAATGGATGGATGGATGGATGGATGAATGAGAATCCAAATGTTCTCAGAGTCCCCACCTCTAAGGGAAGCTTGATGATGACCAGACCAGATGAGCTAACATGATCGGGAACTGAAATATCACTGGTAATCTGGCTCAAGTGAAGCTCCACTTTGAGGTCTAGAGAATGGTTGTTTTTAGCTTTCCTGTTGCCATGAGCGCAGCCAGGCAAGTCAAGGGCTATTAGGGTTTGGATGTGAAATATCTCCCAAAAATGCATGTGTGGAAAACATGCTCTCCAACACAGTGATGTTCAGGTAGGGCTTTTGGCAAAAGATTCTATCATGAGGGCTGTGACCTCATCAGTGAATTAATCCACCAAATGAATTAATCCACTAATGACTGAATGATCTATGGGAGGAACTAATGACAGGAAGTAGGACACTAGGGTATGTGCTGGAAGACTTTATCTTCTCTCTGGCCCTACCCTCTCTCCCTGTCTCTCTCTCTCTCGCTCTCTCATTCCCTCGTTCTTCCTCTCGCTCTCAGCTTCCTGGTTGCCATGGGCTGAGAATCTCTTCTCCACCATGTCCTTTCACTATGATGTCTCTCCCCTTGTGTCCATGGGAATAGAACCAGTTGACCATGGACTCAAATCTCAGTAACCGTGAGCCAAAATAAATCTTTCCTCCTCAAAGTTGTTCTTGTCAGGAATTTTGATCACAGAGATGAAAAACTGACAAACACAAGGACACTTAATTAACTGAGGGTAAAACTTGGCACCCTGTTGTGATTCTGCCTTATACTGGCTAACTCCGTAGATCTCAGCTTAGATCTCTTTTTGTCACTTCCTTCAGGAGGCTATTCCTGGACCCCCAGTGCAGGTTATATGCTCATTCCAGGTGTCTCCATTGCACCAGAATAAGATGTAACTTCTATGACAGCGTTCATGTTTCCCAAGTTATATCCCCAATTTTTCAAAGCTAATATACACTAAAACTAGTAAAAATTTTGAAATTTTGACCCTTTGGAGGTTACCCTTTGCCTGAAGTCCAAATTTAAAACAGATTAACAGATACTTCCTTGCAAGTATAAACCTCTAAATATGTCCTTGTGATTAGGATATCAGAATAAACATGAAATAGTTTCTCCTTATCCACAGAATATATATACCAAGCCCTCAGCAGAGGCCTGGAATCCTTGAGCATAATTAGCCCTGTATCTTCTAACAAACTGTGGCTGTAAATTTTGCGGTTTGGGGTGTGACAGAAAAAATAGCACATATTTATCTTTCTTCTTAAAAATTTCATAGAAGATTCTTACTGTAGGTCTTAGTGACTTCAGTACAGGATTTTTTAAATTTTCTTCTTCCCTTAAGTTGGGAATTTTACTGTTTTCACTTAAAGTGCTTTTTGGCTTCTCTTTGACATATCTGAATTATTAGTATTACTACTCTTTTTTGGGGAGAGGAAGGTACTGGGGATTGAACTCAGCGGCATTTGACTACTGAGCCACATCTCCAGTCCTATTTTGCATTTTATTTAGAAGCAAGTCTCACTGAGTTGCTTAGCACCTCACTTTTGAAGAGGCTGGTTTTGAACTTGAGATCCTCCTGATTCAGCCTCCCAAACTGCTGGGATTACAGACTTGCACAATACTCTTGTGCTTTGGAGCCACTGTTAAGTGAAATAAGGATGACTTGAGCACAAGCGCTATGATACCTCATCCACAGGACATTCTGATGATATAGATGACTACCAACTGGTCAATGGATGAATTGTGTGTACAGCATATATACACTGGACAGAGGGATGATTCCTGCCCAGGTCGGATGAGGAGGGGGGCAAGAAGCGATTTCATCTTCCTACTCTGACCAGTGCACGATTTAAAACTTACAAATTGTTTCTCCAGAATTTCCCACTTAATTAGTTTGGACCATGGTTGACTGTTGGTAACTGAGATTGTGGAAAGCAAATCTGTTGATAAGTGCAGACCACTGTGCTATCATCTCATGGTCAGTAGTGTATTCACTGACTTAGGATGATATATATTTTATAAATGCACTTGCATTTTTAATGAGTGGGGTCATTTTTGAAGATCTGACATAATCATTCTTTCATATATTGTGTTTTTCTAAAAGAATTTAGCATGGGAGGGATATAGAGGAGAATGTGGAGGAGAAAAGCCATTGCAACTTACTTACCAACATTTGATTCTGTACAGTTGTTCAACTGAAATAATAAAAACAGTAAAAAAAAAAAAAAAAAAAAAAAGTTGTCTTTTCAAAATATCTGGAAAAATAGAAGTGGTGAGATCCATGCAAAAATTATTAATTTATATTCATATATGCATGTGAAATTTTTAGTTTATTAGCTTTTTACTCATTTTACAAGATTTTCTTTAATAAAGATATATCAGTTTTTCATCAGAAAAAATATATTTTAATATTCTATGAGCATACAGATATTCACATCTGTTATTACTGTAAATCAATCTTTTTTGTTATTTACAAGAATCGTAAATGAAAAGATATTATTAGAATTCTAGTCATAAACTCTGGAACTGCAAATCCGATTCATATAATTAATCCGGAATTACTTTAAGAGCATTTTAGTGTTTGTTTATGGATTTTGGAATGAAGCACAATTCAAATTTATAAGATTTTGGGTAATTGTGGTTTGGGGTACTTATTAAAAATGGTGTTATCATAAACATTTCAGTATATCTGTAGTCTTTGTAGACTTCCTCCTTGATTAATTAGATACAGTGGAAAAATACTCAGTTTCTTAGCAGACTGTCACAAGCCTTTGATGGAAGAAAAATTTATTGCCTCTATTGTCTCCTCAGGTATTACCCTCCTTATATTCTGGGTGACATGCTCTGCAGGATTTGGTGAACTGGCATTAGTTTGAAGTGTAAATGATCAGTAAGTGAAGTATGCTGATATAAGATAAAGGATTAAAATGTCTAAAAGAACGAAATTGGGTGTTATTTAGAGGAATTTATAAGAGGAAAGAAACATTTTAAAATACTATTGTTTTTGCAACTAATGTAAAAGCAACATACTTGTTACGTGAAATTTAGAAAATTTAGAGAAACTCAAAATAATTAAAGTTACACTTAAATTTCATAAGCCATAAATAAGACTGCAATCTTTCTAGTGTGTATAGCCGCAGGTATAACATACTCATGCATGAACACACATTTATGATTCTTAAAACAAAGTTGACATTTCTACTTAACTAAAGAAGTTAACTATAATATTTAATTTTCCCTCAAATATTCCATCATATATGTTCCCTAATTTACCAAACTAACCTAGATTCCTGACCATTTGGGTATATTCCAGTGCTTTCCACTGTATTTCTGAAATGGTTATCCTTGAGCAAACATCTTAAGAAACATCTTTATTATTTATTTAGGACAGATTGAAGTGAAGGATACTTTGTGAATTGAATATAGCTGCTATGGTCTGACCACTGGTGTCCTTCCCAAAATTCATATATTGAGATTCTAATCCCCCATGTAATGTATCAGGAGGTGATGCATTTAGGAGATCATTAGTTCATAAAGTCAGAGTCTTCCTGAATGGATTGGTGCTCTTACAGAAGACCCAAGAGAGCTAGTATTTCAGGCCTAGTATTTCATTTAATATTACCATCAACCCTGAAAAAAAAAAAAGGATTAGAGATGTTACAGATGAAGAAATTAAACTCATAGGGCTTAAGTATTAAGGATATATGGTTACCTCACCTGGAAACAAACCTATGTGTATGGATCCACTATCCTCACATGAATTCCAGTAGAAACAATGGAACTGCTGTCAGATGACACCAAGTGACACCCAGAAGTACCATCATCAAATTTGCAAAGAGCAATGCTCTGGACAAGAAGCAAAATAGCAACAATAAAATCTTCATACAATGAATATTTATGTTTTCCAAGTATAGAAAGAGTTGAAAGAACTTTCATTGACTTTCAAGACTATTTTGTAACTTATAATTGTACGTATAATCGTAATTAAGCCTTGAAAATGCCTTCTGCCCTTTGCAGCTCGAAGATTAACCGTTGTTCTTAAGAGATAGAACCTTATTTCTAAGGCAGATAATTAAAATATTTTGTAATGAAGATGGAAATGATACTGCCTTATTCAAAGTAAGACCACAGGGATTTGTAGCTGAAGTAGGCTGAGGTTTTAGTAGTAAGAAGATGTTTTTGATAAACCTGCCTCAGGCATGCTAATATATGGGTCTCACTCAAGCTAAGGTTAACAATTGAATGCTAAATTGCATTTTTAAAAGTATAATAACCCATGAAATGTGAGAGAATAAGTTACTGGAAATATTTTTTAGAACTTGCACTTTAGATGTGCTATAATTTTAATACAGAAAGTAGTTTTATTTTTAAAATATTCACTCATGAATTAACTAGCTATATATTAACCCCTACTCTGTACAAGGTGCAATTGAGAAGTAGAAGATCAGAGAGAAGACTTAAAATGATAAATGGAATCTTCATTTTGGGGACTTTCATAATCTCTTGACCCTCAGGATATATGTCTTGATAAGACACCTTTAGCGTGGTTTGTGCTTAAAAAAATTGATTGAATGGGAATGACAAGGAACTTGATCAGCAGGCTGTTATGTTTGTTTATTTTCACTTTAGGAGGGTTGGAGCATAGAAATCACTTCATGAGGTCAGGGGCTACCTTTTTAAAAAGAAAAGTAAAAATTGTTCATATTGAAATCTCTGAACTATGTCTATACGTGGAGACATCTGATCCCTCTTGAGTGAATGAGTCAACTGGACCAGTCTTCCTGGTCCAGGGATCTGAAATTCCACCGATGAATTAAATTTTTTTCTTTGATTTAGAAATGATGTTCAAAGTAGGGCCTATTAAATAAAAATGTAAATATGTTTTTCTGAGTAGTGTCTATTCACTGAATATCTGTTTTTCAGCAACAGTAGGAGATAAAGATATGGGATAGATTAAATTTTGAAAACACCCTGAAGGAAAAAGAGGAAAGCTGGAGTTTTTTGATGTCCTAGGAGATAGCTTGAGTTTTTAAAAAGAACTTCAAAATGTTAGAACTAAGAAAGTTCATATAAATGTCAGAGTCCAGTGACTTTTTTTTTTTTCACCAAAAGCAGCACCTACCCTTTTTGTAGGAAGTCAACACATGACCTCAGTTTGTTTGTTTATTTTTAGTTATTTATTTAGAGTGAACGACCTCACTGAAGTTCCTTTTGGTCTCCTCTTCCCTTGTTTATTGAGGCTTTTGAGGGGTCTGCCAGGTCCAACAGTGAGCACAGAATCCAATTCTACATCCCCACTCTTCAGAAGAGAAAACACAGGCTGTTTGAGTTAGACTTTGACTACAATGTCCGTCATAGACTGAGTTCAGGCTGCCATCTTCGTCTGAAATCCCAACTCAAGTCCATGTGAAAAGAGCACAAAAGATCTGAATCCAAATTCCAGCTTTACTTTGTTTAATTAGGTAGTTCGGGGACCTATGAAATACAAATCGTATCAGACAAGGTAAACAGGGAAGGAAGACTTTATTTAAGAAACTATCAGTAGAGTTCAAGAATATTGCAACAGGGTAGAGAGGCTGAACTCAACTCCTCTGGCCAGGAATGGATTATCCAGAGTTTCTAATGGAAAAAGTACCAGAGGACTGGGGAAGAGTGGCTGCTGAATGAGATGGGGTCATCTGTGTTTGCCAACTGTCAGTCACCTCAGTTGGGCCCTTACCCTCCCACAGAGACAGGGACAAAGATGTCTCAACTTCTATGATGATGGACAAATCCCAAATCCCTGAGAAAGATAATTTTGGCTTATACAAGACTGACATCTCAAATATCGGAGAAAGAACAATTGCTGGTTTTCTAATGTAAAGTACTAGTAGTAGAGCTAAGGGACACATAAAAGCCATCTTGACTTCAGTCATTTAAAGAGTCATTAGTTCAGCACCTTTATCTTTAAAAAAGAGGTAACAAAATCTTATCTTTGAGAGGTTGTTGAATATTACATGAATTAACATTACCAGTGTGTTCATATATAACATGCAAATATAGGAGTCTGGAGATCCCGGCAGATGAAGCCAGCTTCAGTTAAATGAGTAAATGAAGTAAAGAGGGAAACCTATGATATATAACAAACATGTCCCTAATAAGATCAAGTCCCTGCATCATCTCCAATCCCCTAAAAATTTATCATTATTCTCATCTTACCAAGAAACAAACTGAATCAGAAACACTCTGTCCTTTGTCCAATGTCACACATCAGCAGGTCCTGCTGAGCTGTGATTCAACACAGGCCTGTGGAACCACCAAACCCTTGGTTTTATTCATAAAATACCATATTTCTCAGAAGCTATATCAGGCCTGAGACCACAAATACACACTATAAAGTCACCCTGTTCAGAGAACTGTAAGTCGACCTTTCTGTTATTATTTTTCTAGTTTTGTTGACTGTGGACATTAAAATGAGAGGCAGAAATTAAGTGGACCCATCAGCTGGACAATGGAGCTATTCAGCTAACTTCCAATGAAATGTTACATGGGTGCAATTTGACATTTTCTAGAAAAGACCCTGTGAGCTCTTAAGGACATCAGTGCTCCATTAGGAGGAAGGCAGGCGACCTTTTCTTTCCCCTTCTATACTTGGCATTAGCAGGGAAGGGACAGGGTGAGTGCTCTCTGTCATAACCAAGGAACTTTTACCTCCTTGGACACAGCTGGGTGAGAAGCATTCTGTGAGAAGCTAAACACTAAATAAAAGCTTTTCTTTTTTGCTTAGACTGCAGCATGTGGCTTTCTCTCTGGCTCTTCTTATCAATGCAAAGTCTATTCAACACTCCTGCTGGAAGTGTGATTTAGCTGGTGAACTCATCCAGCTGGGGTCATTAGCTCTCTGCAGAGAAGGCCGGACCCAGGACCACAGACTTGGGTTTTAAACTACTTTCCACCAAGGGACCTTGAGAAGAGCAGTTCTTTTCTCTGAGCCTTTGTTTTCTTCTCTGTGTATTGAAGGATGTTATTTCTACGCTTAGATTCTTAGTCTTGTTATTGGGATTCTAGGGAGCCATCCAAGTAGTATTTCTTTCCAAGGGACCTTTGGGGATCACCCAGCCACAACAGAGCCTTTCTCCCTTGAACTTCCATTCCTTCAATTGTGGAGACTTCTCAACTAGAGAGTCTTCTTCTTTGACTGTAGGGAAGCACCCTGGGGTGATAAAACAGCACCTGAGGGACACACATCTGCTTAGTCTGTTGCTTACTACTTAGGTGATGTAGAGCAAGTCATCCAGACTCTGAGCCTTGGTTGCTTCATCTGTAAACTGGAGGTATAATGGATACTTGCCCATTCTTTTTTTTTTTTTCTTCCCTAGCACTTGTCTGATGGCTTTTCTGGAACTAGGGAATTCTTTTCCTTGAATTGCTTTGTTTCAATCCACACACTCACTTTCTAGTTCAGACATCTCACCTGAGTACCTGTCAGATGTCCTGACCTCAATTTGAATATGAGGAGGTGGTTTCACTAAGAATCGTTTCCAACAAGGGTAGGGGCAAAGGCAGCAGGTCTCAAGGGGAGCAGTGTTGGTGATTTAAACATCCAGCATTGATCCCAGCAGCAGTGCTGGCTTTGTGGCTGGACAGTGGACCTGACTGAGAGTTATCCAAGGATGGATGATCCTCTAGCCCCCAGAAATTTTGAGTTGCCCTTAGTGGGCAGCTTTAATGAATTCTGTGTCCACTCAAGTGTGGGGTTGTGCTGTACCTGGGAAGCCTGCCTGACTGATCCATGAGGGCAAGAAAACCTGTGTTGCAAAGTTGGTTTGAGGATTAAATAAGGTCAGTATCTGGAACACAGTAGGTACTTTATAGATGGTGTTAGGTTTTACTGTGTTGATATATTCAATCTTCTCAAATCAATTGGGATATTCTTCAAGATCAACATGCATCCATGGCCTGGACACCATGTGGAGAGATTGGAGGGAACCTCCTGCCCCCCCCCCAAAAAAAAAAAAAAATTCTTAGTTATCCCTCCCTTAAGGTCATTTGGTACATCTCAGTAGGAGAGGCAGTAGAGTAGAGATGAGAGCATAGCTTCTGTGTTAGGTTATCTGCAGTTCAATCCCCTCTCTTCCTCTCACTAATTTTCTTAATGCCAGGCAATCCTATATCTCAGTTTTATTGTTCTATGTAAAATAACATATTAGTTTCTACCTCATACAGTTTATGTGAATAATAAATTATCTATTTCAAAGAAAATATTCAGAATAGAGCTTGATACATACCTAATAAGTGCCCGTTCCATGGTGGCTCTTTGTAACTGTGCTAAGTGAAGTTATAGTGATCAAATAATGAGAATTTCCACAGCTCATGTTCCCAACTGACCCAAGCACTACAACAAGTCCTTATGGAAATGTCAGCTACTGCCTGTGTTTCAGATGCTTGTGAGAGCTACCAAGGACAGAGCAAAGACTGAGGGCCAAGGGCTCCATTAAACACATTGCCCACATATTGCTGCAGGTATTCTTCCCAGGAAACATGCAGTTATATCCATCCCTGTTTTACAAAGAAAGATTTTCTTGATGACTTGGTCATAGTCATCAAGCCAGAAAGAAGGGTCAAGGCTGAAATCCCAGCTTTCTGATCATAAGTCCATCACAGTGAATCTGGGGAAGTTTGTTTTACTTACTTTGTGGCAACACATACGGTCTATTATTTCAGAATGCGTAATGATTTGGAAACTGTCCACTAAAAGGATTTTGCTTGGGTATAGCTATCCAAGATCAGCACAGATTTAGCACTTTGTTTCTAAGAAAGAGACTAAATCCTCTTTATCAGCTCAGGGATATCATCTAATTTTACAGGATCTGCTTATATTGAATCTGTATCAGAGCTTGTTAACAGTTGTTTTAGGAAAGCGTGGTTGACAATTCCCACCAGGAAAAGACTCATTTTCTCCTTTAACTCAGTGGTTTAGATAAGGCTCACTTTTTCCTGGGTGCAATTGGAGTTGGCCATTTAACTACAGTAATGCATAATTAGAATTTTGCAAATGAAGCCAATAGGGAAAATGGAAGTGTTTATGTAGATTTATGTGTATCTGAAACCTGAACCAGTCCATACCTTAGTTTTTGAGGGCAACTGAATTGAAAATACCTCCAACTCTAAGAATACAAATTAAAGTTAAGAAAAGCTGAATAACTGGCATCTTAAGGCAAAACTTGTTCTTATCTTACAACTCATTTTCCATGTAAAATTTAATCCACTGTTGACTAAATACAGTACTTGGAGATATAGGAAAATTCTGACACAGTGAATTAGATAAAATTAGAATCAAACTTCTCTATTTTAAAAGAGGGAATATTACCTTTTACATATAAAACATGGCGTTCAGATGATGTAGTAGCAACAGATACCATACCATAACTGTTATAAATATATTTGAAAATTAATTTCTATTGTTCAAGTTTCTATGTGTTAAGTAAAATCCCAGGAATCCACTTTGTGGTATATACTGAGTGATCATAATGTTGTTCAATTCAGGTTTCACTAGACCTCTTGGCTACATTTATTATAATCTTGCTTGTTGAGGACATATCACCAAAAGCTTTATACAAATTCATTGCAGATTCATCAAGATACCAATGCTATTCCTCACAGAACTAGAAAAAAATTAGTTCTAATATTCAATTGGAGAAAAGAGATCCAGAATAGCCAAAGTAATACAGAGCAAAAAGAGAAATATTGGAGGCACCACAGTACATGTGAATTATATTACAGAGCTATAATGAGAAAAAAAAAAAAAAAGCATGGTATTGACATCAAACAGTCATGAAGACACAGAAAATACCGCATAAGTATAGCCATCTGATAGTTGACAAAGGTGTCAAAACATACCTTGGAGAAAAGAAAACTATTTTAACAAGTGATCTTGGGAAACTGGTTATCCACATTTAGAAGAACAAAACTATATCTCTGTCTCTCACCCTGCACAAAACTCAACTTAAAATGGACCACAGACCTACAAATTAGGCCTGAGACTTTGCAAGGGCTAGAAGCAAACAGGCTCACTCCTCCAACCTATTGACACAGGCACTGAATTCTTTAACGAGTACCCTAAAACTCAAGATATGAAATCAAAATCAATAAGTGGAATGGCATGAAATTCAAAAGCTTCTGCAGATTAAAGGAAACAAGAATGTGAAGAGAGAGCCTGCAGAATGGGAGAAGATCATGGTCAGTCACTCCTCTGACAGGGGATTATATCCAGAATATATAAGTAACTAAAAAGCACAACACCAAAAAAAAAAAAAAAAAAGGGAAGAAGAATAAAAGAAAAGAAAAACAACTAATAAATGGCCTATTTGTTCTTTAAAGCAGTTAATCTTACCTTATCTCAAATCCCAGGGATTAATGGTTAAAAATTAAAACATGGATGATTCATATTTTATTATAAAGCTTTTTATTGTTGATGATCCCAAATATTAGTTTTAGTGCTTATCTGAATTTTTTCAAGAGAAGTCTAGCAGCTTATATTAAATGACTCACCAAAAAGATAAAATTTCTTCAATGATTTCTGTTACAAACTCAAACAAATTCTATTTCCTACCTTATAATGTTTATATTAAATGCTTATAATAAAGTACTTCCCTTGATTGTGTCAAATTGGCTTGATAAATCTGATACCCTATGATATTAAGTATTTCCTCTGAGAACTCTGTGAATGAAGAATCTATTGTCTCAATTGAACAACAGGACAATGACCAAAAAATAAATCTCAGTGGTAAAGCGTCACTAAATATGATTTGTATGTTCCTGAAAGTACTTTATTCTCAAGATTCCCTTTTCCTTCAAAAATTCTGCTTATTTGAGCTAGTAACTTGGACTCTAAAGAGCAGAAGTTTCATTTTCTTCTCTATAGGAATAAGATAACAAGATAGGGATGTTATTTGGTGTATGATGAAATGTTTGCAGGCATTTTCAAATAAGCCTAAAAGAAGTCCAATAGCCTAAGGAAACAAGGAATCTTCTGGAAAATAAATTTTTAAAGGTAAGACAGAATAAAGATGCACAAAAACCTTTGAAAATTAAAGAAAAAAAAAAATCCGGGCAGAGGTTGAGGGAGTGTTCAACTATTACACAGAACCAGCCATTCTGTTATCCTTCCATTCAGTCCTGCTTCTCATATTAAAGTCTAAGAAGAAAGGGTTACTTTGAAAAAGCAAATACAGAGTGATATTGACCAAGATATATTGTTACCTCATGTGCATGTATGAATATGTAACAACAAATCCCACCATTACATATAAGTATAAGGCAACAGTTAAAATATGGGGGAACTAAATATAAAAGCAAATACAAACTGTAACAATTAGAGAAAAACATGAAGAGAACTGAAGAAAATCCTTCCAAGACATTGACCAAATTTGGTACATTGAGTCCTTATGTACCCTTTGAAATTTATTTCTAATAACTTTTTTTTTTAATTGGCAGTACTAGAAATTGAACCCAGGACCTTGAACTATTTCTAATATATTTTGCCAGTAGACCCTGTGGCGCAGATTTTGGTAAACCATTTGAAGTATTTAAGTAATCACCTCTGAGGCTTTAATTCCAGATTAGAGTGCCACAGGTGTGCAAAACTATAGATATGGTTTAATTTACATGTAAACACATCAACTCTTTATAAAGAAGAGTTTTAAATGAATATATGTGTGTTTGCGAAATTCTTGGCGCTATTGGCAGGGTAGGAGTCATTTAGCTGCATTTTATGACTATCAGCAGTTCTAATAGTAGCCAAAAATCAAATAGAGACTAAGTAAAGAGAAACAAATCACAGATGCTTTGTGGTACCTGAAAAGATTATTTATTGGAGCACAGGTGAGATATACCATAGAACTCCCATAAATACTTGCAAATCTTGTCGAAAAGAGGTGGTGTAGAGATCCTACAAGGGACAGTGAAGACAGGTGGATAGGTTGTTTGGTTATCTTGTCTTGACCCCGCTTTATTTTTTACAGTCAGACATGGTCTTGAGACAGAAGGTTTACAAATATAAAGTCCTTAACTGTTGTGTATGCAATGGGGACTCAATAGATACCATTATCTTCCCAACCTATCAGGGTTTGTTGAGTTCATTTCTGAGAATGTTAGCACTTAAAAACTTTATGTACTGGAAGACAACAGGACTGCATGTAGGAATAATTCTAGGAGGTTTCTGTAAAGCTGTCTTGTGTTTACTTGCATATCATGTCTACAACCTACCTAGATTATGGGTAAAAAGAAACCCTGAATACTTGTGCCACTGTGTATTTCGTAGATCTCTTTATGGTACATCCCAAGAATAAAATCCAACCATTGCTATCAAGTAGCCGAAGGTGTAGGATAGAACCAAATGCTCCCTGTAGAAAGCTATTAATAGGTCAGAAATTTTTGCTTCTCTGCACTACTTCTTAGCCTATGTTTTTGATTATTGCTTGAGGGATAAAGTTCTCTCTGTTAATATCATCTCATGAACAACCTTTCTGGGCTAAGGAGAATGGTACAAATCAGGTGAGATGGAATGCAACAAGCCTTTCTCCTTGTTTGTCTTTCTTCACATCTTTTCTTCCTTAAGGAAAAAAAAAAATCACACTCTTCTGATCAAGCAAGTGGACAGCTGAATCTTTTTTAAGAACAACTTTTATTTAGAAAAAAAGAAATGCGCTTCCTGGAAGGCAAGGTGGCTTAAAGCAGATCAGCTTTGTAACAATGCAGAGAGAGAGGACACTGATTTTTTTGAGGACATTGAGGTGGCTTCATCAAAATATCAGCAGTTTTCCTTGAGACCATGAATCAATGCATAATTTCTTCCCAAGTAAGTACTTTCCTATTCACAAAAGAAAGTGAATGCAATCTGCAGTAAAGATTGGAAATGGCAGCTCATCATCTTTGTCATCCTCTGTCTCATTGTTAATCATGAAGAAATATTTAGAAGTGGGGGGATATGCAGGAGGACTTTCATTTTTCATTCTGCATTCTTGGGTATAATTTGAAATTTTCTTAGACATGAACACATAATTCATTTAGAATTTCCTAAGCATACATTAAATGGAAGTGACTACTGATGGTCAGGGTTTGACTATTGTTGAAGGAGCAATGTATCAGCAGAAAGCTTTCAGCATATAATCTATTTCTATCCCCTCAAAATTTTTAAAGTGAATTTTGAGTCCTGGGAAATGAAAGGACACAGTTTTTGCATGCCAAATCTACTTCTACACCTGTTGCAAGTGGTTGAGTATATGAAAGGAAACAACAAATTTGATAAATCTACAACATCTTTGGATTTTGAAAAATTCTTATAGGATAATTATATTTTTATATTTTAAAATTAAGGTATACTTGACATACAATAAACAAAGTATGCTACAATAAACTAAATACACATATAATATACATATAATAAACTAAGTGTGTATACAATTACACAAATTATATAATATGCTGAATTTTATCTTTAAATTGTTGTGATATTTATTATCTAATTTAAATATTTAAGACATATAGTGTGATGATATACCCATGAAATAATTCTACTCAAAATAGCAAATTTATTTATTATTTGTTTTCATCTCCAAAAATTTTTGTGACCATTCTGCCCTTCCTCTCAACCTTTTTTAGGCAACTATAGGTCTGTTTTCTATATGAGTTTACTATTATATGATTTCATATAAATGGGTATATAGCTTTTTTATCTGGAGTCTTATATTCTCTGTAATTCTTTGCAGATGACTTGTCCATTTTTCCATAGTTTATTTCTTTGCTAGGTAATATTCTATTGTACAGATACATAACCGTTTGCTCTCCATTCACTTCCTGTTGGACGTTGGACTTGTTCCTGTGGGGCCGGCATTGATAATGCCGATGTGAATACTTGGGAGCCTTTGTATGCCTCTGTGCTTTCTTTCCTCTCATGCAAATCCCCAGGAGTTGTACATGGCATGGAATTACATTGGGCGTGTATTAGGAAAGTGATGTCTGATTCATTCTAATGTCTTTCCTATACCCATTTTCCTTCCCTTTCCTTTATTCCCCTTTATTTAATCTAAAGTACTTCTATTCTTCTCTACCCCACCCCTCATTGTGAGTTAACATCTACATATCAGAACAAACATTTGGCCTTTGGTTTTTTGGGATTGGCTTATTTCTCTTATCATAATATTCTCGAAGTCCATTCATTTATTGGCAAATGCTGTAATTTCATTCTTCTTTATGGCTGAATAATATTCCATTGTGTATACATACCACATTTTTTTTATACATTCATCTGTTGAAGGGCACCTAGGCTGGTTCCATAGGAGACCCAGAATAGACAAAGCAATCCTTAGCAGGAAAAGTAAAGCAGGAAACATCACAATACTAGACCTTAAACTATACTACAGAGCTGTAGTGATAAAAGCAGCATGATATTGGAACCAGAACAGACATGTAGACCAATAGTACAGAATAGAAGACACAAAAACAAACCCACATAAATACAGTTATCTCGTACTAGACAAAGGCACCAAAAACGTACACTGGAGAAAAGATAGCCTATTCAACAAATGATGCTGGGAAAACTGGAAATCCATATGTAGCAAAATGAAATTAAACCCTACCTTTCACTCTGCATAAAACCTAACACAAAGTGGGATCAAGGATGTAAGCAGTAGATCAGAGACCCTGTGCCTAATGGAAGAAAAGAGTAGGCCCAAATCTACATCATATCAGCATAGGAACCAACTTCCTCAACTAGACTCCTAAAGCACAAGAAATCAAATCAAGAATCAACAAATGGGATGGAATCAAACTAAAAAGCTTCTTCACAGCAAAGTAAACAATCAACACAGAATGGGAAAAAAATCTTTACCACCAGCACCTCAAATAGAACTTTGATCTCCAGAATATATAAAGAACTCAAAAAACTTAACACCAAATAAAACAAAACAAAACAAACAACAAACAAACAAACAAACCCAAATAACCCAATTAATAAATGAGCAAAGAAGTAACCAGGCAATTCAAGAAGAAATGTGGTTAGTCAACAAATATATAAAAAATGTTCAACATCTCTAGCAATTAGAGCAATGCAATATAAAATTACATTGATATTTCATCTCACTCCAGTCAGAATGGCAATTATTAAGAATACAAGTAATAATAATTGTTAGCGAGGATGTGGGGAAAAAGGTACACTCATTATTTCAGATGGGACTACCAATTGGTGCAACCATTCTGTAAAGCAGTATAGAGATTCCTCAGAAAGTTTTGAATGGAGCCACCATTTGACCCAGCTATCCCACTCCTTGGCCTATACCCAAAGGACTAAAAATCAGCATACAATGATGCAACCATTTCAACGTTTATAGCAGCTCAGTTTACAATAGCTAAACTATGGAATCTAAGTTGTTCTTATTGGATATTTTGGTCACAGTGACAAAAAGCAGACTAACATGTTTACTTTCTTATTCTTGAATTGTGAGAGTTCTTTACATATTGTGGGAACAAGCCCCCCACCACATGCGGGTGCACACACATACCCATACTCCTCCTGTTCTTGTCTTAGTGCTTTTGTACTACTATAACAAAATGCCTTAGAGTGGGTAATTTATAAACAATGTAAATTTATTGCTGGGAGCCTGGGAAGCCCATGATCATGGTGTCATAGTTTCTGTATCTAGTGGGGGTTACTCTCTGCTTCCAAGTTAGTACTTTTTGTTTCATTCTCTAGAGGGGACAACACCATCATCACATTTACCATCTAATTAGTGATTATAAGGCACTAAAGCAGTCATGAGGGCAGAGCCCTCATGGTAAATTCCTTCCTAAATGCTACAACTTGTAATACCTTTGCATTGGGAATTAAGTTTTGCAAATTTTGTGAGGCATGCAAGCATTAATATCATAACAACTTCCACAGACATGTATGCTTTCTATGTAAATAAATATACATATAAATGTTTGCTTCTGTTGATCTTTCAAAGACTAGAAGTTTGAGATCTGATGAAGTCCAACAAATTATTTTTATTTTATAAATTATGCTTTTGGTTTCCAATCTAGAAAATCTTTGCCTAATCCAGGATCACTAAGTTTTTTCACCCTTGTTTTCTTTAAATGTTTTAGAGTTTCAAGTTTTACACTTAGCTCTATGATACATTTTGAGATAAATTTTTTGTTTAATTCTTTTTTTTTTATTTTTACAGACTGCATGTTGATTCATTGTACACAAATGGGGTACATCTTTTCATTTCTATGGTTGTGCATGATGTAGATTCATACCATTCATGTAATCATATGTGCAGGGTAGTGATGTCTGTCTCATTCCACCATTTTTCTGGGTAAATTTTGTATGTAGTGTGAGGTTAAGGTTTGAAGATGGATTCCTTTTTAAAGATGGAATTTTTAGCAATATTTTAGTAATACTTGTTGAAAATACTACCTTTTCTCAATTGACTTGCCTCTACTGATATTTAAATATCAGTTTTCCTTTTGTTCGGAGTCTCTTTCTCTTACATAGATCAATTTCTCAATAGTCAAATCCATCGCCATATTATATTGATAATTGTAGCTTTATAATTAATTTTGAAATCTGTTAGTGGTATTTCTACACCTTTGATTGTTTATTGGTTGGTTGGTTTGGTTTTATTTATTTTCTTTAAAATGCCCTTGACTCTTTTAGAATCATTGAATTTCCACCTGAATTTAGAAACTATTTCTACTCAAAAGATATATACCTGCTGAGAATATTAATTGGATTATGTTGAATCTGTAAGTCAATTTGTGGAAATTTAACAGTGAATCTTCAGTTTGTGAAGCTATTAATATTAGTTTATTTTGTGTTTCTATGAGAAAATGCTTGAGACTTGGTGCTATAGAGGGAAAAAGGGGTGTTATACTCACAATTTCGGAGTAAGGTCCAACATTGGACTTTACAGTCTGCTCAACCTTTGTGAAGCTTCCCTCAGCTGTGTCACAACAAGGCAGAGAAGTGAAATTGCACATGGCCACATGCAGGAGAAGGCACACCTTAGGTGGAGAAGGCACACATTAGGTGAACCACTACCTGTTCTTGCAAAAACTAAATCACTCCATGAGATCAGCAAGAATCCTTTCTGAGGGTGGAAACTCCAAGGCCTAAATCAACTTCTATAAGGACCCACCTCTTAAACTTCCATGACCTCAACACGGCCACCCTGGAGACCAAGCTTCCAGTACATAAAGCTCCATGAATTATGGATTTTTCCAATCTCTTAGGTGAAAACACTCAGTATTCCAGTTTTGTATGAGGTCTGGATCTCTAATCTTTGGGAATGGTTCCTCCCCTACTTTGGGGTTGTTTCTCCACATATCTGATCAGAACTCTGGTCAATAATCAGGGGGACTTCTCTGCAGATTCCTGCAAATTCTTTCTGTGCATTTCCTTTTCTCTAGTAGTTTGTCCAGTGAAGAGCTGCCTGGGTCCCCCAGACTCTCCTGTCTGTCTCCTCAGCTTACCAAGGCCACCTGAATTCCTTCCTCTACCTAAAGCTTCTTTAAAGGTAGTAAGCTAGGACAATTACAAGACTCATCTCATTCATTCCTGATGTCTCAGAGTTCACTATCCATTGCTATCTGATGCTCAGTGTTTTCCAAACTGTTGTCTAATATAATTTTCCTGTTTGATTGTTCTTATTGTCTTACATGGGAGTATAAATCTTACATGGGAGTATAAATTTTGTTCCTGCTACTGTGTTAGTTAGAACAGGAAATGACTAAATATTGGTTTATTTTACTGTGGATTTCTGGAAAGAAATATGATAAAATAAAATATATTGAATGCAAATAAGCAAGGATTTTTGTCTGTTTTGTTCATTGTATTTCCAATGTCATAATTAATGTCTGGCACAAAGTAGGAATTAAGTAGTTCTGGATTTAATTAATGGATAACCATGTACTGCATACCAAGAATTTATTCGTTTCCATCATTATTTTGAATATTTAGACTTATCCTGAAAAACTCTTGATTTTATCCATCTTTTGGAGATGAATAGCAATAACAACAACAACAACAACAGTAATAACAACAAATGTTCAGAGAGTGTGTATGTCTTATTCAAGGTCCTACAGATCATGTCCTGGTCCAGGTAGATCTGACTACTCAGCTCTTGTGCTTTCCTATAAGACATATTAGATCCCAATGAGAAAAATTGATTGGAAGGTATTGTCAGACTTATAATAGAATATTCAAATTTCAGATCACTGAATCCATCAAGGCAACTGTTACTTTTTAAGGAAAATGCACATAACCCTTAGCAATGCATGTTACCATACTGCTTAGCTATGGGGCTTTATGAACATGATCAACATATCTCAAAATGTAGGTTACAATTTCCTCCTGGTTTGCCAAAAATGTAGCTCCAAACTTTCACAAATTTATATAAAAAGATTAGAGTATTGGGTAATAGGTGAGAAAAATGGCTCTGAGATTCAATACTCTCAATTCACGTCTCAGTCCTACCACTTAATATCTTAGGCAAATCTTCCTAAGTCTTATTTTAGTATACATAATGTTAATAATGGCTACTGTGTTAGTTAGAATAGGCCAGGCTTAGCCCACAAATTGCAATGACTTAGGATAATTAATGTGTATTTCTCATTCATGTCATGGCTGGTGACGCTCCTCAGTAGCTCTTTTCCATGCAATGACTCAGGGATCCAGGGCATCTCCCACTCACCTCTTCAGCTCCTAGAGTTTCTTTGGAGTCCACTTCTAGAGCCTCTAGAGTTGACTGACTGGTGAGCAAAGAAAGACAGTATAGCATATGATCTGCACTTCATCACCACATTGACACAGAATATGGTATAGCAATTTTTCATCCTTTTACTTGCAAACTGTTCCTATCAGTCTATATAAAGTGTGTTTTGTAAGTGACATATCATATACTCCTGCTCAAGTTCATTGGTAGTATACACTCTGGGGCTTTGACAAATGCAATGGGAACCAGGAATGCAGTTCCTGGCTAGACAGGTTTCCCCAGCAGCCATGTTACAATATTGAAGGTAAGAATGTGTCTTAGTGTGTAACTCCTACATGTGCCTTTTGGGATTGTTATGAGGATTCAAAAGAAGATACATAAAGCCCTTAGCATCTGGCAAATATGCTGTTAAAAATTAGTAGTGATTGTTAATACTATTGAATAATTATATAGGTCTGGATAAATTCAATAATATTTAGCTATGTATTGAGCTCTATTCTAAATTATTTATTGGAAGAAATTAGGAAACTCAACTGAATGATATATAGTTAGGTCAGAAGACAATTTTCTGTTGAAATAACTGTTCAATATTAGGAATTACACATAAGTGAGCATGGCAGAAAAATAGTTATCTAACATAAGACTAGAAGTTTATTAAATGTAGATATGCCGGATTCATCTCTCCTCTTCCAAATCTTACATGCATTTATTTAACAAGTATTGGTTCACTGTTTCTGCCCCTGTGTTTGTTACATTGCTCAAAATCACCTTTTTCTTTCTATTGTCATTTCAGACTTTCAAGGTTCAGCCTTCCAGGGTTATCAGCACATAACTTCCATTTTTCAGTCCAGAATACATCACTTACAAATGAATCCTTATAAAACATGCTTTCCTTATGTCCTCCCATGATTAATAACCTACAATAACTCTTTATTACCTATTGAATCAAGTTTGAATTGCTCATCCTGACTCCCAGGACTGCAGTTAACTGGGTTTACCTGACAAATCAGTGAAATAATATTTATCTAAATGCCTTTCCATATTCTTCACAGCAGATCCTTCATTTCAATTTTCTCTTCTTAGTGTGGTCTTGAATTTTTTTCATTTACTTGCTTTTATTAATAGTATTCCCCCTTCTCAAAAAAAAAAAAAAAAAAAAAAAAAAGGAAAGTTTGAGACAATATGTACCCTTCCTTCTAGGGAAATTTATCAATTAGATAATTTATCATTTGTCTGCATATAGTAGAAAAAACAAGGTAATGGTATCTCCAGTGGATGGATATTAAATTTTCTTTATGTGAAGTTAAGTCTGGAGGCAAATGAAATAGAGTTGGCATCCCAATTTTGTTTTTGTGAGTGACTCTCTAATCTTTCTCTTCCACCTTCCTAGAGTAGGGGTCAGTAAATAATGATGCAGAGTGCTCTTGTATGGCCTATATCTAAGAATGGGTTTTATTAGTGAAGAAGTATACAAGCAAAACCAAATACAAACAAACACACAAAATGAAACAGAAAACAAGTGTGGCCCACAAAGCGTAAAATATTTGTCTTTCCTATTTCAGAGAATGTTGCCCTAGAGCATCACTTTCATTCACAAGCTCATCTCAGTCAAATTCAGAGGTTGGACCTCTAGCCATTTGGAAGTTTCTAGCAGCAGAAAGGAGGTACAAGACAAAGACTGGAATGACCTGCCTCTAAGCGGTTGGAAGTTCCTCTTGACAGCTTTCCCAAAGTCTCATATGTCACTTCTTATAATAAATGAGATTATACTTTACCACAGAGCCAAATTCTGCTGTGTCAAATCTGGAAATATGGAGTCTTTTAGTTGGGATCATTATCACACATAAAAAATGTTGGCTTTCTATTTTAGCAAGGTTAAAGAATAGGAAAGTGTCCCTTACTCTTGCTGGTCTAATGTAAACTAATGTAAACTCTATAGGTTCCTATTCCAACACCAAGAAGAATCCTAGCTGTTGTGGGTCACTTAGGGTTGTACAACTAAATCTCACTGTAACATAAGGGGTTAGCTGTGATTCGGAAATAGGTTGAAAGTATGTAAATAATGACTGTTTAGCATATGGCTTGGGAATCAATTACCTTTAACTTCTTAGGCACTCCTCCGTAAACTTGCATTCATTTTGCCAAATATCTCCATCTTAGTTTGCGCAGGATCATGTCTGGTTTATCTTGGTTGAAGTTCCCATCAACTATTGTAAAGGCAAAATTGGCATTTGACTTTTTGTTTCAAAGTAGATCTACTTGAATTACTTTATTTAAGTCTAAAAGAATATTCCTCCCCACTAACAAATAGTTCCTGGAATAGTAAGCTTTCTGTTTCTTCAACAAATACCTGAGATAACTTGCAAAGAAAAAAGCATTTATTCCCTCACAGTGTTGGAGGTTTCAGTCCATGATTTATTGACCCATTGCTTTGGGTCTGGGGTAAGACAGCACATCATGGCAGGAGTATTTGGAGGAACAAAACCACTCACCCATGACCTGGAAGTATAACAAAGGAAGAGGAAATGATTGGGTTCCCCCTATCCTCTTTCCAATGACCTGAAGACCTCTCACTAGACTCTACCTCTCAAAGGTCTTACAGCCTCCCAGTAGTGTCACAGGCTGTGTAACAAGCCTTTCAAACAAGGACCTTTGTGAGACAATAATCCAAACCATAGCAATTCTGAGTGCATTGTGTGACTACTAGCCACACAATGTACAAGGTTTATGATAATGAATAAAACAGACCCATCTGCCCTCCTGGAGCATATGTCCTACCATAGTGACAGAAACAAAAAATGAATAAATGGACTATGTAAAGACAGCAAAGACTTCAAGTTCAAGGTCCTAAACAAGCATGTGCAGAGTGGGCACATTTGAGTGACATCAAGGAAACTACTAGCATAATTAGAGTATGCAGGGAAGAACGTGTGAGAAATCACGTGTTGATGTATAACTTTACAAATGATTACAAGGACTTTGGCTTCTACTCAGAGTGAAAGCGGCATCATTGCACAGAACCACATGACCTCACTGACATTTTGGAAGAATCACTCTAACATGGGGAGTAGATAGAGGAGGCTGCCTGTCTGAACAAGGGAGATCAGTTAGGAGCTGTGCAGTGATATGAGAGGGGATCATGGATGTCTGAGAGAAGGCGAGTCTACTTTTTCTTGCTGTAACCAAAATACCTGACACAAACAACTTAACAGGGAAAACTTATTTGGGCTTATAGTTCAAAGTAGTCAGGCAGAGGTTGGAAGATTTATTGCTTTGGACCTAAGGTGAGGCAGAATATCATGACAAAAAGGTGTGGTAAGGGAAAACTGCTCACTTCATGGCATCGCATCCAGTTAAGAGGAGAGAGAGAGAGAGAGGGAGAGAGAGAGAGAGAGAGAGAGAGAGAGAGAGAGAGAGAGGCCAGAGACTAGAAATACCATTCCAAATCATCCCCCCTTTGAACCATTTCCTCCAACCACACCCCACCACCTACAGTTTCCACCACCTCCCAGCAGTCCCTTCAGCCCACAGTGGGATAATCCACTGATGAGGTCAGAGTCCTCATGACCCAGTTACCTCCCAAAGCCCTGCCTGTGAACTTTGCTGCATTAGGTAACAAGCCTTAACACAGGAGTCTTGGGTAGGCATTCCAAATCCAACCATAACAGTAATAGGGGTGCACGTGGTAAGAAGTGTCAGATTTAAGATATATTTTGAAGGTACAGCCAAGAGATTTTATTTTACATTTAAGATTCCTTTAAGGTATTCATGTGTAGATACAACAGTTAGGCAAATTAGCCTGGAGTTCGCAAGAGTTCCAGATGTAAGATTTAGAATCCAACATAGAAACAGTATGTTTGTTATCTAACAAGTCATGCGAAGAGAATTTCAAGGAGGAGTGATCAATTATTTTGAAAACTGCCAATTTATCACTCTTTCCTGCTTGAAAGTTTTTTGCATGACCCCCAGAAACAAAAAATGAAAATTGATACTTCAATTAGCTACATAGATTTCATGTTTGATCTAGACAATGGGTATTTTATTAATGTGAAGAGAAAATTTCTAATTAAATATGTTTACAAGGAAATGGAGATGCAATTTATTCCATGGATAATAGAATTATTTATTCATTCATTTATTTATTTATTTATTTATTTATTTATTTATTTATTTATTTATTCATACTAGGGATTAAATCCAGGGGCATTTAACCACTGAGCCATATCCGTAGCCCTTTCCTTTTACATTTTATTTTGAGTCAGGGTCTTACAAAGTTGCTTAGGGCCTTGCTAAATTACTGAAGCTGTCTTTGAACTTGTGATTCCCCTGAGTCAGTCTCCTGAGTTGCTGGTGTTACAAAGGTACACCACCATGCCCCACTAGAATAATCTCTTTAGTATATAAAGTGCTAAAAGAAATTAAGAAGAGGAACAAAAAATTCATATGAAAACAGAAAAAAGATACATGTATATCTATGTCTGTTTCTACATCATCCATACTTATCTATATAACTATATATATATGTATATATATATATAGTTAATCACTTAGAAAGTTTCTCAATGTCACCTGCAGTAATAAGAACACCAATTAACCCTGAAAATAGAATTTTTTTTTCTTGTATCAGTCTATGTAAAATATTCAATGCACTCAGTTGTCAAGGTTTTAGGGAAAGAATATTTTCATATGTTGTTTTCAGAATTAGAAAACGGTATGACTCCCAGGGAAGAACTTGGGCAGTAATGTGTAAAATAACTGACGAATTTACTCTTTGAACCAATGTTTTACTCTGGGAATTCAGCCTGCTCATACACCTGCACAAATATGAAACACCACATGTTCCAAAAGCTAATTTTGTTATTATTTATAATGAGAGTAGCTGACGGGTCCAGCAGAAAAGGAAAGGTTTAATATATGATAGCATGTAGCCACTAAAAATATGTAAATCCTGACAGAGGAAAAATCTCTAGGTTATGCCTTTGATTAATAGCAAGCTGAATGCAAAACAACCTTTTTGATATGCTTACTTTTACATAAGAAAAGAGAAGAAAATTCATAATTAGAATCTAATAAAATGGTTCAATATTTGAGGAAGCATGACAGAAGCAAGACCTGTCTATACTTTTCTATTTTGTTTGAATTTTGAATCACAGTGTTATTTTTCTTAAATGAGATAATGGAGAAAAAAGGAGTCAGAGGCATGAGCACAGACACATGGGCAGTGAAGAAGTGAGGCAGGGAGTGGAGCTGAATGGCAGCTCCAGACAATCCACAGCTCTTATTTTGTTTGTGTGTTTATTTTAGAGATAAGACAGTTACAGCATTGTGTGGGTCGATGAGACTGACCCAGAGAAAATGAAAAAACTGAGGACAGAGGAGAAAAAAGGCAAGTCACCACCATGATGTCTCTTGGCATGGAGAGTCCTCCTTAGAGCCAGTGCTTAAGGGGAGACGATGGCCTGGAATGGGGGGTCACGCTACTCATCTGTAGGAAGATGAGAGAAAGCAGTCACAGCACAGAAGGGATGCCATGGACAGAATTCTGTTCCCCCAAATTCACATCTTGAAGCTTTAACCCCCAACTGGGTGATATTTGGGGATGGGGCCTTCAGGTGCTAGTTAGGTTTTGATGATGTAACTAGGGTGGGGCCCTCATGATGGAATTGGCACCCTTATTTCCACCACAGAGCTTGCTCTCTGTCTCTTTCACCATGGGAAGACACAGCCAGAAGGCAGCCTTTGCAAGCCAGAAGAGATCCATCACCAGAACCCAGAGCTGCTGGGCCCTGACTGTGGGCTTTCCACCTCCAGAACTCTGAAAATAAACTTCTCTTGTTGAAGCCAGCCTGTCTACGGCGTTTTGTTAGGGTAACCCAAACTAAGACAGGAAGGTAAGGAGTGGAAGTGGTTGTAGGAACCTGTGGAATTTGTTGCAATTTTAATAAAATACTGACAGGTTTTTTTTTTTTTTTTTTTTAAATATAGGTTGAGTTACGTAGAGCTTGATTAATGATGTCCATGTCTCTAGGATTCATAGTTAAAATCCACCTCTTATGATAAACTATATTTTAAGCCTTTGGGGAGCAAAGTTTTCCTTCACAATTGTTCTAGCACAGGTACTTCCTTTCACAAGCATTACTAATCTTAATTTTATAGTTGATAACCCTTCAACTTATTATAAGAAGTCCTTCCAAGGTTATAGGAAATCGCTTTGACCTTTGTAGCACATAGATTTTTAGTAAAAAAAATAAAAAAATCTATGATGACAAGATTCAGAATAGGTTGAAAAATGTAACTTAAATGCCTAATCACAGGGATGCAATTTTATATCCATTAAGTTCTCTTCTGATTAACAAGAAGGAATGGTTAGCTTCAGGCTTCTATTCTAAGCACCCAAGTCAACAGATTGCCTTTATTTCAAGCTTCTTCATTAACTAGTTATTAAGACTGATAGTTTAAATTTAGGCCTACTTTTCTTCCAGGCAGAATTATAGCGAGAGAAGGGGCTTACACATTTTAGCTGATTCAATTAAGTTCTCAATTTTCTTATTGAAGTGTTAGACCTCCCCCCACTTTTATGCTTTCAAATTCTCTTCTAGTTATAAAAGCTACATCACGTTATTTCCTTTTTCTTTTTCTTTTTGGCACCATGCATGGATTGAACCCAGTAATGCTTAACCCCTGAACCACATCTCCAGACTATTTAAAGATATTTTATTTAGAGACAAGTTTTCACTAAGTTTCTTAGGACCTCAACAAATTGCTGAGGCTAGTTTCGAACTCAAAATTCTCCTGCCTCAACCTCTTGAGCTTCTGGAATTGCAGGTATGCACCACAGTACCTGGTTATTTCATTTTTGAAAAATAATACCCTCCCCAATGCACACACGCACACACATAATCACCCAAATTTCTTGCACACTCTTCCATGAGTAGAGGTAATGTTTTTGCTAGAGGGCTAATTACCTGGCTTGAGACTGCAGTATGGGACTACTGAGATTATAGGGAGCACTCCCTGAATATAAAAGTGGTGACTTTGCATGTTCTCCATAGAGCTTCCCTGTATCAGTCCTTCCTCCCTCTAACCATTTCTACAGGTGTCTGGGGTTCACATGAAGTCAAACATTCCTCTTAACCTCCCCATCATCCTTAAAATCATTGCAAACGTTCCCTTATTGTCAATATCCTAAGTGTCTGCTCAAGCTCCGAGGTTCTTAGAACTAGAGGGTTGATTCCAGCCCCTGCACATTGTCCTGGAGAAAGTCTCACACCATCTTCACATTTCCTTCGACTTCTAGAGTCACCTCTAGCTCCTACATCCTCCCTCCATGGAATACTCTTCACACTGATTTTGACAGGCCATCTTGTCCATCTCCGCCCTCATATTATAACAGATATAGAGCTTGGACTCTTCTTACCACAAATACAAAAAAAAAAAAAAAAAAAGACACCACAAATCCATTTATCTCTTTGTCTTTATGGTAGTACTGAATATTTTTAGAGGATGATAAAAAAGTATTTTCTACACAGTGAAACAATTACAAATCCCTTTTCTTACAATTTGTCTCTCCCCTTCATGTTTCTTCGCCTGATATTTTTGCCCTGTCCTCATCTTTCCCCAAATTATAAATTCCCATTAGTTTCCAGGGCTGTGCAATTCCTCTTTCTCTACTGTTGACCATTGCTACAGCCTTCCTCACTCTTACCACTGGACTCAAGGTTAGGATGGATTCCAAACCACAGCTGTCTCTTTCCTAACAGGTGTTAGGACCCAGTACTGATAAGACACACTTTTTTCACTACAACGTTCTAAAAACCTCCTTCCTGATCTTACTTTATATCAACAGTGTCATTTCTCAAACCTCATGTTTGCTTCCACCCATTCAATTTATTGGACCACCTGGCATGGTCTATGTTCCTTAGTCTAGACTTCCACCTCTCCTGGGAAGCTCTTCCACTTAAGGCCCATCCTGTTCACCTACATAACTCCTAATCATCTTTCAGACTCAGCTAAGAACTCAGTTTCCAAGATCCTCAAGACTGGGATCAAGAATCCTATCCTGTGCTTCTGGACCAGTGACCAAATGCTTTTTCAAATACTGGTCATTATAGTTACTCAGATGAAATTCTCTGATTACTTTTCTCTTCCTTGACAATAGGGAGATTTCAACATTTAATCCCCACTTCCTGGGATAAACTTTGCACATAAGAGAATTTCTATAACTACTAAAATGCATAAATGCATGAAGGAAGAAAGCAAGACAAAATTTCAAGGTTTTACTAAATTGTTTAGTCTAAAACAATAAAACCCATTCTCATCCACAGCTGATGTCTTTGATCAAACTTTCTCTTTGTATAATCTTCTTAGCCTTTGCAACATTTAGAATTTTGAGAACATTTCAAATTGACGGATCAAGAAATAATTATTATTTAATTTGCACACTTATATAATTCCTCTTAAGGAAAATATTGTACTTGAAATAAGGCTACTGGGGAGATATTTCTAAGCTGGCAATTCATCTTTTCATGCACTATGCTCAAAGCCAATTTAATTCACATCTTCTTTTCCTGTAAAATTTGACATGTTAGAAGAAGTTCAATTTTCCATTTAGCAAAGTTTGAGTGATCATCAAAACAGATCATTCAGATTGCTAAATAAAATAATTGAGCAAATTGAATTGTGCTCTTTCTCAAATAAATTGTCTGCTATTTGCTGTGATTTGTCACTTTACTCGAGTTTTCTTAATGTTGTTTACTTCCACTTCTTTCTATTTTTCTTTCTTTTTTCTCCAGGAGAATCACATTTTGAATTTGATCCAGTTCTCTTTTAGGAACTTTTTGAATGAAAAAGGATAAATCAATGAATAATGCATTTTGACAGTGGAAGTTTGCCATTTGGCATATGGTGATGGTAACGTGGCGAAATGGTGTAAACATGTCTTGATATTGGATAAAACATGTCTTCAGTGAATGCGTAGCTATAATAGCAGCATCAGTGTGGCTTTAATTTAGTCATCCAAATACAGTTAGGTAGTGTCAGTATTCCATATTCCCAGATTATTAACTCCATTGCTCACTTTTTTTTTTTTTTTGTATAATGTTTTAGCAGTTGTCCAAAAAGCATATTCTGTTTTAACTCTCTGCAAGTAAATTTTGGGATAAGTTTTTCTTTTATGATAAGCAATGCTCACTAATGCATAGTCCCTTAGCCTGAAGGCAGACAGTATGATGGCACAAATATAAGTATCTTGGTGAATTTAAGCTACCAAGCAGAAGGCATTACCTCCAAAGCTTAGCCAGTAGGCAGCTGTGTCTCAGTCTGCACACTACGGCAAGAGTAATATTTAATAACATTTAGTCCATGGTTTGGAAGGAAAGATTGTAAATATTTTTTATGAGAACAAACCTACATAAATACTCAAGTTCAGAAAAATAGCACTAGATTTCCTGACATCTTTTTTTAAGTGATCTAACCTATAACCTTAAATGTATTTTCAAAACAAATCAGGAATAAATAAATTTCTAAAAACTTTGCTGATAAGCAAAGACAAATTCTGTGTTGGATGCTGAACAACTCTGAGGCAGTTCATAAGCAATATACCTATGGGGGTAATGACAGTAAATATGCCAATCAAGGCCCAGTAAATATGCCAATCAGGGTCCAGGTAATGAAGAGATGGAATACCAAAGAATTTAATAAAAGAACTGTTTACAAAGGTATAGTGAAACTATAAAAATAATACAGTTTTTCAGGCTAGCAAAGTACAGCAAACTAGACACTCTGAGACCTGAAAGAGAGAACAATGAAAAATTATTGTAACCCACAAGGACCAGGGTAGTTGGTGATACAGAGTGTATTCGAAGAGGCAAACAGGGACCACTCAGTGGTTATTAAAAAACAAATAAACAAACAAAAAAACCCAGTATGTTTTGATAGAGCAAATAAATAAAAAAGTGCATATTTACAATGTCCATAGTGTTTAGTACTTAATCATTCCCTATTTTATCCTGACATAAAGTTAGTTTTTATTCAGCTGTGTTTTAACACCATACCTTAGTTTCATAAGGAAGGACATCCTTTACGCAGCAATATATTTATTTCCCAGAGACTTGCCAGGTGTACACACAGTAATGAAGTTACCACAGTTTCTATCTATGGATTGCTATTTGGGGACTGTGTGACTGAGCTATTAAGTGGCAGGAAGATTTATTCTTCTCATTTTAGATAGACAGTAGACCTTTTAACCTGCATTTCATTTGGGGCAAGCACTGTGATAAGAAAATGAACTCAATGCTTTTAGCCAAGCTTCTCACTCTGGCTCATAGAATCATGTCACTTTCCCACTTTTAAGGAATTTTCTCATTCACAGACTAGAGATTCAAAGACTCTGAAACAGTTCTTTTAGTGATGGACTTTGTAAACCCAATGTGTAATAAAGAATGACCAAATTCACACTTAAGTAGATTGCATGTACTGAATTTAACAGTATTCTTTAATCATAATACAAGCAATAAATTACAAATAGTGTTGTAGTGTGGTCCTGAGGTTTAAGTACAATTCCTTCTAGCTAAGGACTTAGTGAAACCTTCATTTGGGTGTGGCCATTGGACATTCTTGTTTTCTGGTCCTGTGTGACTCCTTCTATGTTTGACGCTCATTTGTTCATTTCCTTTGAGAATTCTCTGCCATGATGATCCTCATCAGGGTAATTGCTTTACTTGAATCAAGAGCAATATAGTGACTGATGAGAGAAAAGCAGTTACAGTGGTTTCAGACTTTAATCAGAGTTCTTTCACCTGCAGTTTTTGTAGTTTCTGCACTCATCACTGAATAGACCCGGGTGCCCAGGAGATGTTGGAGGACTCCATTGCCCTTGAGAGCTTCAGTCCTCAGAGAGAGTGGATCAGGCCACTTTTCAGAGAGTTGAACTAGATCAGTGGTTTTCAAACTGTTAATACATAAGTCAGCTGCTTCTATTTCACCTTGGGATCGTTGTAAAAGCAGAGATGCTCTGAAAGATTTATTGAGGAGGTTGGATTGCAGTTCAGTTAGCTGAATGTTTAAAATCTCCCAGGTTTGTAACCTTTCGCCATCTCTAAAAGCTCTGAATAATTTTTTGAACTTCTCATTGCATAATTTATCTCCTTCACTAATAAAGTGGAAAGAATTGATTGGGCTAAGGAAGCCTGAGGTTTAGAGTCCCTCATTCTCATCCCTTGTGAATACTCGGAACTTCAGGGAGTTTAGAGTGGTAGGAGTGCCAAGTTATCCTTAGGAATTATTTTTATGAAAATTCATATGAAATTGCCCTAAGAGATCTCAAAACAAAAGAAGATGAAGCTCCAAGATCATCAGTTTCTTGTATTTTCCTTTCTTATCCTGGATAAATGTTTAATTTTTCACTCATAGTGTGTTACTATTTTTTCCCTAAAAATTGTCCTCCAAGAAGTAAAAGTGCCAGGCATCCAAAACTTGGATCCGATCCTCTTTGCCTTTTGGGCTGCAATTAGTGTGAAAAGAAATGAGAATAGTGGGAGAAAGAGGGAGAGGCTGCAGAAAGAGCACAGAAGCTGACTTCAGAGCATCTGATGACTAGCTGGGTATGGGAGAGGGGAAATGATCAGGAATTGTTGGCTGCAAGAAAGGACTAAGGATGTAAGAAGAAGGTGTTGGATGAAGGTCTGAGGAGATAAACTCCATTTTACATGAGAAAGTCATATGACAGAATGAAAATAATAATACCCTTAGATTTCAGTATGTAAAAGCTTTGGCTCCAAGATTCCAACACTGTAATTTTCAGTAACTTTGGTGGTATGCCTGAGTTGTTTTTCTGTTTGTTGGTTGTTTTTTTTTTTTTTTTTTTTTTTCTCATTTCAAAATAGAAATCCTTATTACCAGGCTCAGGGGTTTGGTGAGGAATAAGTCGAGAGTTTATATATAGTAATTAACCCTCTTTTTTTTTTTCGTAAGTCATGAATATTGTCCCTGCCTTGTAAATCTTAAAAATTCCTGAATCAATCCCTATTAAATGACAAACTTCAAAAGAAGTTAAAATCATGATCATATACAGATATAAGATGAAACCTTGTCACACATGTTATTTAACTATTTAGTGAGGGAACTAGTAAAAGTTAAAATCTGTTCAGAGAGGAATTTAAAGTACGTCTCATATATTGGCATATAAGCAATGCTGACATAAATTTACAAATAGATGAAATACTGGTTTATTCCATGGGACAGAGGGGAATTTGGATAAATTCATCTACGCATCTACCGACAATATTTTTAAAAAATTCATTTGTTACAGTTTACAGAGCTGCATAATGGCTGAAGGAAAATAGAAGGCACAGAAACTCCATAGAATAAACACAGTCAGGCTGTCCATTAAAGATGTCAAACTTAAAACAAGGTCTGTGTATTAGCTCATAATCCCAGGGATCTGTAAATCAGTGTGGCTCAGGAGAATGTCCAGCCTAGGATTAGGCTAGGCTTCTATCTGGAAGCTCTGGGGAAGACTCTCCATCCAAGCCCTTTCAGGTTACTCATGGACAGTTTAGTTCTGTGTGGTTGTAGGACTGAAGTTCCCATTTCCTGGCTGGCTGTGGGCGGGTGGTTACTCTCAACTTCCAGAGACTTCTCGTACTCCATTTCATGAACTCTTTTCCAACCTCAAACCAGCAATGACACTCAAGTCCATCTCCTCCTTTGGATATTTCTGCTTTCTTCTGCTCCTACTAGATGGAGAAAGTTCTCTCCTTTTAATGGTTTGTGTAATTAGATTAGGGCCCTGTGGATAATTTCAGTATTTTAATAACAGCTAACTTAAAGACATTATTCAGGAAAACCTCTTTGCAGCAATATCTAAATTAATGCTTGATTCAAGAAGCCAGAAGATTGGGGAAACCATCTTTGTAATTCTTCTTACCATCTAGCAATCTTTTTGGTTGATGTCAATATTTTTTCATAATTTTTCTTCCATAGAAGTATAAAGAAATTCCTTTCAGTGTTTCAGTTTGCAAGATGTGTGTTTTGCAGGGATGAACTAAACATATCCATAATTATTCATAGTGTTGTTCTTCACTTACAACACCAATTTTTGGCAAACAAAAATTTATATGCCATGCATAAGATTCACTTTTATCTCTTAATCCTCAAACCTTTATAGGGCATTAAGATTATTATCGCTTTATAAATAGCTACCACATTTCACAGGAGTCCGGTAATCCATTTGCATCAGTTCCTGCTCAGAAAGGACGAAGAAGGAAAGGGATGCTGGTGGGAACGTCAAAGCAGGAGAAGCACAAGACGAGAACCTGGCATCTCTGAGCCCAGATCCTCACTGTTACCTGCAGCTAGCAAGCCAGGAACGCAGGGCACCCTGGGAGTACTGGTTTCAAATTGCATTTCTGAAGGAGCTAGTTGGAGATGATTGGAGATAATCTTCCCTGCACTGTCTCCAAAATGGGGCAGCTGAAGTTAAAGAACATCCTTAAGCCTAGACTGTCCTCTGCCAGTAGTATAATGTCCTAGGGTTTGTGGGTTTGCCTTGCCCCTCCCATCTTGTAATCCTCAATTCTAAGTATTCCCCAAAGCAGCTAATTCAACACCCCTCCCCTGACTCTTCTGGAGCCTAAGCTTCTTTGTGTTTCAGACCAAGTTATTCACCAAGGAATCATACAGAAGCTCCTTTAGTGTCCACGGCTGGCCTTCCTCCAAGGGAAGCATGTTCTAATATCCTCAGCCCACAACCCCCTATATTTCATTTAGCTCAGTTTTTTTTATTTGTTTGTTTAGTTTTGTTTCTTCTGTTTTGTTTTCTTCTGTCCTTTTGTCCTAAAACACTCTACACAAATGCACATAACACCTTGTTTTATCTCAATTTTTAAAACCCAAATAGAAGATTTTCTTGTTGAATCAATGTAGATTCATTTGAATCATTTATTACTTATTGAAATAAATTTTATGGAATTAAAGTATGTGTTTCAATAAAAAATGGGTCATGCTTTCCCTACATTTGCACTATCTGGATTCGTCTATGTAATTGTATATTCAAATATTCAGCCAGCGTGGTAGAATAACCAAATTCCTACATAAATTGAGAGATTTAATTCTCTCCACTAAAGAGGGAAATTTCCCCTTCTTCATAGCTGATAGTTAAAACAAATAGCAAAAATCATTATTTAAATGTAAATATTACAATTCAGTAGAAAGAGCTATTGAGGGCTGGAGTTGTGGCTCAGTAGTACAGTACTTGCCTTGCACATGTGGGGCACTGGGTTCCATCCTCAGCACCACATAAAAATAATGAAATGAAGTTATTGTGTCCATCTACAACTAAAAAAAATTTTAAAAAAGAAATAGCTATTGAATGTCTGCTCTGAGCATGATCATTATACTCCTTCCCATATAAAGGGAGAGAACACAGATGTCTTATCCGTAAGGCATACTCAATCTATTTGTATATATGTGTGCCTCTTGACCAAAATGCAGTGATTGACAGCAAGGAATGTGATTGTTCCAGACAACACATGCTAGCTGGGACAGAGATTGGCAGAAGGGGGCAGGTGGAGCAACTTCCCAAAGATACTAGGACTTAACTGATAAACAAGGGTGGACAGAGGCTTTCCCAGCAAACTTAGGCAAGTGCACCCTTGGAGAAAGGAAGAGGTCAGGAGCTTGCATGGCCTCCATCATAGGGGAAAATTCAGAAAATGACTGGAAAAGTGGGCAAGGTGGGACCATAGATGGCACTGGACAGCAGCCTGCAGAGTCTGGACTTGATTTCTTACATAATAAGAGGAATTGAAGGTTTATTTGTTATTAAATTTAAGCTGGATTTTAGAGTAGTGAGGGGACATCGAGGAAGACAGAAAATTATTAATGTGAAGTTACAAATTAAAATCAAGGCACAGAGGAAGTGCATTATGTTGACATTGTATAATATATTCAGATGTATTAATTAATTACTTAATTAAGTACTCTAAGCACAAAGGGAACTTATCCTTGGGCTTTAACAATATTGTACACACTTATCTAACACTTGACATGTACCAAATGTTATTCAAAGAACTTCACATGAGCCACTTAGTTTAACCTTCCTCAGTATCCCAACAGCATATATGGTTTATGTTTTCATTTTTATATGGAGAGGCTGAAGCACAAAACAGTGACCACCTTGATCAAGGTCCTGTAGTTAGAAACTGGCAAAATATGTATGCAAACCCAGGCAGTATGGGGCTTTTGATAAAGCAGCTTGGTATAAATAAGAGTTTATTTTACAAAAGGTCATGCTTTACCTTAAGAACTCATTGAATTTTTCATTCAACTTGTATCTTTTTAATACAGTGTTTCAAAACTGTAGTAATTGAGCAAAATTGACTCTCCAGGAATATTTGTGCTGTGACTTTGACTTGACATATAGCCCAGTGTGAGAAGCTCAGGGTAGTAGAAAAAGTGTGAACTCAGGGGCAGATATACTGACCTATGAGTTTGACTGTGTAAATTAGTTAAGCTTTTTACACTTTCATTTTCTTCAGTCTAAAAATAGTTGGGATCCCTGGGCAACAGCCCCTGAGAGGGTGTTTCAGTGTGTAGAGTATTTATTATGGGAAGTCCTCGAAATATAGATGTGGATCTGTAGAAGGAGAAGGTGTAAGTAAGAAAGGGCAGAACATGTTGAGCTGTGATGTACTATCGGTATGCTTCAGCAAAGGCCATGATGAGCACAGAAGCTGGAACCTTCCTCTAGAGCTGTCCTGAGCTGGGTTGATGGAGAGTGCATGGACCATTGGTTGAGGGCCATGAAGGGGACCATCATGGCAGGATGACTGTCTGCAACTGTGGCCATCCAAGAAAGAACTGATGGTGGTCTACTGACAGTACCCTGAGAGGACAAGAAGTGAGGGGACACCTGGACCCTCTGTCTGCATTCATTCCATTTTTCAAGTGATAGTTTTACCTAGTAGGTATTCAAAACATTGTTGGTCTTTTTCTCATCTTGCCTAAAATACTTCTGATTAGTATAATAAAACCGAATGAGTTTGTTATTTTGCTCTATGTACTTTCACTTTCTTACTTATTTTCATTTCTTTATATTTTCTTCTCTTCAGATAACAAAGGGAATAATTAAAACAAATAACATATCCATGTCAGCTTTTCATCCAGTTTTCACTTTATTAATTTTTGCTCTAGAGACAACTCATAAATCAATTTTGTTGTGATATGGTCTACTTTATTTGAAGAAAAATCAAACACAGCAAAATGCAAACCCAAGTTAAGACTAGAGTGATTATACTAGTTTCTTATGATCAGTGAAACAAATTATCAGAAACTTGGTGTCTTGAAACAACACAAATTTGCTGTGATAGAAATAAGATAGCATTCTGCCTGGAGGTCAGAAGTCCAAATTGAGTTTTACTAAGCTTAAATCAAGTCATTGACAGGCCAGTATTTGTTTCAAGAGATTTCAGTAAGAATCTATTTTCTTGGGCTGGAGTTGAGGATCAGTGGTAGAGCACGCTCCTAGCATGTGCAAGGCACTGTGTTCTCAACATAAAAAAATAAATAAATGTTTTTCATCTTCTTGACGCAGCCCACACACCTTGATTAGTGGCACCTTCTATCTTCAAAACTAGCAATAGCAGGCACTCTTTCTCACACAGCATTATTCTGACAACCTTATGCCTTCTTTCACTTATGACCTTTGTGAATATTTAGGCCTACCTAGAAAATCCAGTATAAACTCCTCACCTCAATTCTTTTTTTTTTTTTTTTTTTTTTTTTTTAAGATTCCATTCATTTATTATTTTTTGGCAATATATTTGGGTAGTTTAATATTTCAACAATTTTTTAGTTTGTTATATGCCAACTAATATCAAACAAATCTTGTTTGTAATGTTATTCATTCCTTAAAAATTTCAGCTTGATTTATTGCTCATTTTTATTCCCCCAAATATTTGACATCTAAAGAGTTATAACTATAATTTAAAAGAAATCCTCTTGTGACAATAAAAATAAATACATTTTAACAGGATTTTATAACTTTGAAAGCATTTCCATATCTATTAAATATTGTATCTTCACATCTTTATAATGAAATATTTTGTTTTGTTTTTTTTTTTTATTGTAAACAAATGGGATACATGTTGTTTCTCTGTTTGTACATGGCGTAAAGGCATACCATTTGTGTAATCATAAATTTACATAGAGCAATGTTGTTTGATTCATTCTGTTATTTTTTCCCTTCCCCCCACCCCTCCCACCCCTCTTTACCCTCTATACAGTAGTTCCTTCCTCCATACTTGCCCCCCTCCCTAACCCTAACTCTAACCCTTCCCTCCCCCCCATTATGTGTCAACCTCCACTTATTAGCGATATCATTCGTCCTTTGGCTTTTTGAGATTGGCTTATCTCACTTAGCATGATATTCTCCAATTTCATCCATTTGCCTGCAAATGCCATAATTTTGTCATTCTTTATGGCTGAGTAATATTCCATTGTGTATATATACCACAGTTTCTTTATCCACTCGTCAATTGAAGGGCATCTAGGTTGGTTCCATAGTCTGGCTATTGTGAATTGAGCAGCTATGAACATTGATGTGGCTGTATCTCTGTAGTATGCTGATTTTAGATCCTTTGGGTATAGGCCAAGGAGTGGGATAGCTGGGTCAAATGGAGGGTCCATTCCAAGTTTTCTAAGGAATCTCCACACTGCTTTCCAGAGTGGCTGCACTAATTTGCAGCCCCACTAGCAATGTATGAGTGTACCTTTCTCCCCACATCCTCGCCAACACCTGTTGCTTGTATTTTTGATAATCGCCATTCTAATTGGGGTGAGATGGAATCTTAGGGTGGTTTTGATTTGCATTTCTCTTATTACTAGAGATGTTGAACATTTTTTCATATGTTTATTGATTGCTTGTACATCTTCTTCTGTGAAGTGTCTGTTCATTTCCTTAGCCCATTTGTCGATTGGATTATTTGTATTCTTGATGTAGAGTTTTTTGAGTTCTTTATAGATTCTGGAGATTAGTGCTCTATCTGAAGTATGATTGGCAAAGATATTCTCCCACTCTGTAGGCTCTTTCTTCACATTACTGATAGTTTCCTTTGCTGAGAGAAAGCTTTTTAGTTTGAATCTATCCCAGTTATTGATTCTTGCTTTTATTTCTTGTGCTATGGGAGTCCTGTTAAGGAAGTCTGGTCCTAGACCAACAAGGTGAAGATTTGGACCTACTTTTTCTTCTATAATCTGCAGGGTCTCTGGTCTGATTCCGAGGTCCTTAATCCATTTTGAGTTTAGTTTCGTGCATGGTGAGAGATATGGGTTTAGTTTCATTCTGTTGCATATGGATTTCCAATTCTCCCAGCACCATTTGTTGAAGAGGCTATCTTTTCTCCATTGCATATTTTTGGACCCTTTGTCTAGTATGAGAAAATTGTATTTATTTGGGTTTCTGTCCGTGTCCTCTATTCTGTACCATTGATCTACCTTTCTATTTTGGTACCAATACCATGCCGTTTTTGTTACTATTGCTTTGTAGTAGAGTTGAAGATCTGGTATTGCAATACCCCCTGTTTCACTCTTCCTGCTAAGGATTGCTTTAGCTATTCTGGGTTTCTTATTCTTCCAGATGAATTTCATAATTGCCTGCTCTATTTCTGTAAGGTACGTCATTGGGATTTTAATTGGAATTGCATTGAATTTGTATAGCACTTTAGGTAGTATGGCCATTTTGACAATATTAATTCTTCCTATCCAAGAACATGGAAGATCTTTCCATCTTCTAAGGTGTTCTTTAATTTCTTTCTTTAGTGTTGTATAGTTCTCATTGTAGAGGTCTTTCACCTCTTTTGTGAGATTGATTCCCAAGTATTTTATTTTTTTCGAGGCTATTGTGAATGGGGTAGTTTTCCTAATTTCTCTTTCTGAAGATTCATCACTTATGTATAAAAATGCGTTGGATTTATGGGCATTGATCTTGTAACCTGCTACTTTACTGAAATCACTTATGAGTTCTAAGAGTTTTCTGGTGGAATTTCCAGGTTCCTCTAAATATATAATCATGTCATCAGCGAACAGGGATAGTTTGAGTTCTTCTTTTCCAATTCGTATCCCTTTAATTTCTTTGGTTTGTCTAATTGCTCTGGCCAGAGTCTCAAGAACGATGTTGAATAGAAGTGGTGAAAGAGGGCATCCCTGCCTTGTTCCAGTTTTTAGGGGGAATGCTTTCAGTTTTTCACCATTTAGAATGATATTAGCCATGGGCTTAGCATAAATGGCCTTTACAATATTAAGGAATGTTCCCACTATCCCTATTTTTTCTAGTGTTTTGAGCATGAAGGGGTGCTGTATTTTATCAAATGCTTTTTCTGCATCTATTGAAATAATCATGTGATTCTTGACTTTAAGTCTATTAATATGGTGAATTACGTTTATTGATTTCCTGATGTTGAACCAACCTTGCATCCCTGGGATAAAACCCACTTGATCGTGGTGCACTATCTTTTTAATATGTTTTTGTATGCGATTTGCTAAAATTTTGTTGAGAATTTTTGCGTCGATATTCATTAAGGATATTGGTCTGAAATTTTCTTTCCTTGATGAGTCTCTGTCTGGTTTAGGTATCAGTGTGATATTGGTTTCATAGAATGAGTTTGGGAGGGTACCCTCCTCTTCTATTTCATGGAATACTTTGAGAAGTATTGGAATGAGCTCTTCTTTAAAGATTTTGTAGAACTCAGCTGAGAACCCGTCTGGTCCTGGACTTTTCTTTGTTGGTAGGCTTTTGATGACCTCTTCTACTTCATTACTTGAAATTGATCTATTTAAATTTTGTATGTCCTCCTCGCTCAATTTAGGCAATTCATATGTCTCTAGAAACCTGTTGATGTCTTCGAAATTTTCTATTTGGTTAGAATATAGATTTTCAAAATAGCTTCTAATTATGTTTTGTATTTCAATCGTGTCTGTTGTGATATTTCCTTGTTCATTCCGAATTTTGGTGATTTGGGTTTTCTCTCGTCTTCTCTTTGTTAGAGTGGCTAAGGGTTTATCAATTTTGTTTATTTTTTCAAAGAACCAACTATTTATTTTGCCAATTTTTTGTATAGTTTCTTTTGTTTCAATTTCGTTGATTTCAGCTCTGAGTTTAACTATTTCCTGTCTTCTACTACTTTTGGTGTTGGTCTGTTCTTCTTTTTCTAGGGCTTTGAGCTGAAGTGTTAGGTTGTTTATTTGTTGATTTTTACTTCTTTTATTGAATGCGCTCCATGAAATAAATTTTCCTCTAAGTACTGCTTTCATAGTGTCCCAAAGATTTTGATATGATGTTTCTTTGTTCTCATTTACCTCTAGGAATTTTTTAATTTCCTTCCTAATATCTTCTGTTATCCATTCATCATGTAATAGCATATTGTTTAATCTCCAGGTGTTGGAGTAGCTTCTGTTTTTTACTCTTTCATTTATTTCTAACTTCAATCCATTATGATCTGATAGAATACAAGGTAGTGTCTCTATCTTCTTGTATTTGCTTACATTAGCTTTGTGGCATAATATATGGTCTATTTTAGAGAAGGATCCATGTGCTGCTGAGAAGAAAGTGTATTCGCTCTTGGTTGGATGGTATATTCTATAAATGTCCGTTAAGTCTAAATTATTGATTGTGTTATTGAGATCTATGGTTTCTTTGTTCAATTTTTGTTTGGAAGATCTGTCCAGTGGTGAGAGAGGCGTGTTAAAATCACCTAGTATTATTGTGTTATGGTCTATTTGGTTTCTGAAATTGAGAAGGATTTGTTTGACATACATGGATGAGCCACTGTTTGGGGCATAGATGTTTATGATTGTTATGTCTTGCTGATTTATGGTTCCCTTAAGCAGTATGTAATGTCCTTCTTTATCCCTTTTGACTAGTTTTGACTTGAAGTCCACCTTATCTGTAATGAGGATGGATACCCCAGCTTTTTTGCTGAGTCCATGTGCATGATATGTTTTCCCCCATCCTTTCACCTTTAGTCTATGTGTATCTCTTTCTACGAGGTGAGTCTCTTACAGGCAACATATTGTTGGATCTTTCTTTTTGATCCAATCTGCCAGTCTATGTCTTTTGATTGATGAGTTCAGGCCATTAATATTCAGGGTTATTATTGAGATATGATTAGTATTCCCGGTCATTTGTTTCATTTTATTTATTTATTTATTTATTTATTTATTTATTTTGAGACGACTTGGTTCTTCCTTTATTTGACAATCCCTTTAGGATGGTTCCTCCCAATGCTGATTTGTTTCTTTGTTTTTCATCTCTTCCTCATGGAATATTTTGCTGAGAATGTTCTGTAATGCTGGCTTTCTTTTTGTAAATTCTTTTAGCTTTTGTTTATCATGGAAGGATTTTATTTCATCATCAAATTTGAAGGTAAGTTTTGCTGGGTATAAGATTCTTGGTTGGCATCCATTTTCTTTCAGGGCTTGAAAAATGTTGTTCCAGGCCCTTCTAGCTTTTAGGGTCTGGATTGAAAAATCTGCTGATATCCGTATTGGTTTCCCCCTGAATGTAATTTGATTCCTCTCTCTTGCGGCCTTTAAAATTCTGTCTTTATTTTGTATGTTGGGCATTTTCATTATAATGTGCCTTGGTGTGGGTCTGTTGTAATTTTGTATATTTGGAGTCCTATAAGCCTCTTGTACTTGATCTTCCATTTCATTCTTCAGATTTGGGAAATTTTCTGATAGTATTTCATTGAATAGATTGTTCATTCCTTTGGTCTGTTTCTCTAAGCCTTCCTCAATTCCAATAATTCTCAAATTTGGTCTCTTCATGATATCCCATAGTTCTTGGAGATTCTGTTCATGATTTCTTACCATCTTCTCTGTTTGTTCAACTTTGTTTTCAAGGTTAAATATTTATCTTCAATGTCTGATGTTCTGTCTTCCAGGTGTTCTATTCTATTGGTTATGCTTTCTATGGAGTTCTTAATTTGGTTTATTGTTTCCTTCATTTCAAGGATTTCTGTTTGGTTTTTTTTCAATATCTCTAACTCTTTATTGAAGTGATCTTTTGCTTCCTGTATTTGCTCTTTTAACTGTCGATTGGTGCGATCATTCAGTGCCTGCATTTGCTCTTGCATCTCGTCATTTGCTTCCCTGAGCATTTTAATTATGTACATTCTGAACTCCCTTTCTGTCATTTCTTCTGCCATGCTGTCGTTGGGTTTCATTGATGTAACATCTACATTTGTTTGCAGCATTTTCTTTCCTTGTTTTCTCATATTGTTCAGGTATCAGTTGACCGCTGTGATATTGCAGATTTCCTCTATTGTCTTATAATATCCCTGAAGATTTCTATTATATCCCCTCTTAGTCTTCAGTAGCCTGAAATCTTGGAGGAAGTTGATAATGCAGTGCTCCACAAGGGAGCTGACTCCCTAGGGGTGGTGGCCTTCTGGTGGGGTATATTCCCTGCTAGTGGGCAGAGGTACCTTCACTTGCTGATGAATGGTCATCCAGAAGGGAAGTAGGTTGTGGGCTGATGCAAGACCAGTTTGGGCCTGTGTCTCTGATTTTACGGTCCTTTTGGGAGAACCTCACCCAACAGGGAGGAGTCACCTAGTGGGGAGGTCTCGCTGCTCGGTTTTCCTCCCAGAGGCTCCGTTCAATTCACACCTACCGCCTGGGCTGGGCAGCCTTCTTCTGCAATGATCCCAGGGACCCGGGCCTACCTCCTGGGCCTGGAAGCCTCACCCTTCACAAACGAATCTCCTTCGGCTGCCTCTCCTCAGAGAAGCTGCCTGCAGTCCTGGAGCCTTCGCTCCGCCCCTCAGTTTGTCTGTGGGGCCCTTCCACCAAGAAGCCGTCTAGGACCCTGCTCTGCACTTTTCACCTGGCTATGCGGCCCCTCCTCTGAGCAGCCACCTGGAGCCCCTTACAATCGCTCCGAGTCCCAGTGACCCGCCACACGCCTTTTCCTCTGGCAGCCACCTGTTGTTCTGTGCCGTCGCTCTAAGACCAAGTGACCCACCACGCACCACTTTCTCCACCAGGCAGTTACCCAGAGATCTGGTGCGTCACGAGTCCCAAGAACTCACTGTGCACCTTCTTGTCCCGACTGCCTCCCGTAGCCCTGGTGCAGTCACTTCGAGCCCAAGCACCCCGCCGCGCTCCTCCTCCTTCTCCAGACAACCCCCTATGTTCAGGAGTGGATGCTCTGGGACCAAACCACTCACCACGCTGTTCCACCGGATAGCCGCCCAGAGCCCTGGCGCAGCTGCTCCAATTCCAAGCGACGTGCCGAGCCCGTATTTCTCCTTCTCCTCTGGGCAGCCCTCTGTGTTCAGGGGTGGTCACATTCAGTCCAAACAGCTCACCAAGCACCTTCTCCTTTGGGCAGCCTCCCAGAGCGCGGGTGGGTTGCGCCGAGTCTAAGCGCTGTGGTGAACAGCCACCTCTTCAATGCTCCCAGCTGTCTGCGGTCACTGCTCCGGCGGGGGGAGGGGCGCCTCGCCGGCAGTTCTACTTTGCAACGATCCCTGCTTTCGGGGCTACCGCCCTGTCCGGGGGCTACCGCCCCGTCCGCCTGCCCAGTGGGAAACACTCACCGGGCTTCTTTGAGTTGGTCCCAAGTCTCTCAATATCTCCTTTTCTTGAGTCCTGAACCCACGCTGCTCCTCCGGATAGCCGCCCGGAGCCCTGGCGCAGCTGATCCAATTCCAAGCGACGTGCCGAGCCCGTATTTCTCCTTCTCCTCTGGGCAGCCCCCTCTTCAATGCTCCCAGCTGTCTGCGGTCACTGCTCCGGCGGGGGGAGGGGCGCCTCGCGGCCGTTCTACTTTGCAAAGATCCCTGCTTTTGGGGCTACCGCCCCGTCCAGGGCTCCTGCCCCGTCCGGGACGTCTGCCCAGTGGGAGATTCTCGCCCGGCTGGTTTGAGTTGGTCCCAAGGCTCTCTATATCTCCTCTTCTTGAGTCCTGAGTCCTGGAGCAACACGAAACGCAGCCACCCTCTAGTCCGCCATCTTGAATCGGCTCAATTCTTAATTTAATCACGCTATAAAGTCCCTTTCATGATGCAGGTAATACACTCACCTCCTGGGGTTAGTACTGGACATCTTTATGGGGCAACAATTGAAGCTACCACAGGGATATAAATCAATTATGAGACAACCGAAAAAAAGAGATTTACTTTTGCCCAAGGAAGTACTGAGAATTAAAATTTTTAGCACTAGTAATGATGCCAAGAGGGAACAAAAATGAGGACGGATTCTTTAAACAAAAAGACCACAGCATTAAAACGGATGCTTGTGCTTGGAAAATATATAGGAATTTTGGCACCAAAACAAAATAAAATACAATAAGAAAAACAAGTTGGGAAACTCAAATGGAACATAAAGCATTTCAACTGAGTTTTGAGGAACAAATAATGTTTAAACAGTTGGAATGGGATTGAGAGGAAGCAGGAGTGAGAAGAAATTGGAAATGGAAAGAGAATCCCAGAAGGCAGAAATAACACCAGCTAAGTCCTGAGAAGTTGATGCCTAGTCACGTGCCTTTTGACTTCACCTGAGGAAATGCAAAGAGTATGTTTGGAAATATGAACATTGGAAGTGTCTATTGGACTTAAAATTGATACTTCAAGATTTAGAAAAAGAGAGTTAAAGGAGAAACTCTCATTTTAGGAAAACTGAGCTTTCATTAAATATAGCATCTAGACATGTTTGTGCCAACAGTTGAAGATTTTTATGACTATAGAAAGTTTTTCTCTTACTATTTTCCATTACTTTTTTCATTATGTCACTAGTCATATGACTATTCTTTACCATGTTCTCCTGATAGTAAATGCTGAGGTAGGAACTGTTATACACATTGAGCAGATGAAAAACAGAGGCTCCAACAAAGTAAAGCTTTGCTGTAAATGGTGCAGTTAGTCATAAGAAAGCATTACCTTAATTTAGACATGACTCTAAACCCAACTTTCAGGTAGGATTATAAGGACCTAAGATATTTTATTAATTTATTAAACATACAGAATCAAATGGAGCTTCTTTTGTCTCTTCAAACCCACAAAGCATTGCATAGAAGAATAAGAAGGCTGGGGAGTGGAGAGAGAGAGAGAGAGAGAGAGAGGAAGGAATGGAGGGAAGAAGAAAAAAAGGATGGACAGAGGCAGAAGCGAGTTAAGAATCCTTTTTGTGTCCCCTGGTCAGAAAGCTGGAGTTGAGAGGTGCCATTTAAAGGGACTTAAGTGCTTCAGATGTTCTTCATCTGTGGAAATACCCTCATTTCCTCTCCTTTGCCTGAAAGTGTTCCCTTTTCACCATGAACATACTGAGCAGCTCCTCTAGTGTGAGTGGTTTAGTTAATACCAGAATTCTAAAGGGTCCCTGAGTTCTTTCTGACCTTGAAAACCAACTGTAAGTACTGATCTTTTATTGTGTTCCACCCTGGATGCAGTTGTTAAAGTATTTTACCAAGATGGTAGGATAGACAAAGGGGAAAATGACATTAAATGTTTTAATTCAGTAATGATGATCAAATAAATGGGACAGAGAGGTCAGTTTCAAGAGGCACTAGCCACTCACAGGAGCAGGTTAAAGAAAAATCAAGAACCTGGACACTGAGGAACTTGAATATTGTCAGGGGTGTAAAGGTAGGAGAAATCTCAAAGGAGGAAAAAGGGGGTCACAAATACATAGAAAGGTTCTTAGGGAGAAGGGACAATACCATTGAAGGCACATTCTGTCAAATTAACAGTTCAATCTGAATAAAACCTTGTCTATAAGGGTCAACTGATCCCATCTTTAGAGAACTGGGTGAGTTGGCTTGGTGAATGGGAATATGGCTTTCTTAGATATATACATCTGTCTGTCTCTTAGATACATACATCCTAAACTGCATCCCAGGAAAACATTCACCAACTTAAGCTTAAAGACAGATATGATAAGGGAGGAGCAGAGGAGAAGTGAAGAACCACATGGAACATTCTGGTTAGAACCTACCTCTAGCAATTGTCGATGTTCCTCAAAATTCAACACAGTGTAACTTGGCCCAGTGGGAACTTAAAGGATTAGGTTTGCCCAACTAAGAAACATAGAATGGTGAAGTCACATGTCAGGGTAGTGGTATTTGAAAGAAGAATGCCTTGTTAGATTTGTGTAATTTGCTGCTTCCCTGTTCTTTATAAATATTACCCTTTGCCATTTCTCCCAAAAGATTACTAGTTTCCTCCAGGGGTCATTTGTTCTTCAAGCAAGTCATTAGGTAAGGAACAGAAGGTCCAGAAACAAAACTCTTTGTACCTTAGGCCATTAAAGAGTTGTAAATAAAATTAAACAGAGATCTGTTGGCACCTTAGGGAAATCCAGAAATATTTTCAAGGTTCAGAAAATTTAAGACATTACTTTAAATTACACAACTAGTGTCAGAACAAAGACTATGATCTAACGGCAACTTTATCCAGAAAGCTACAGGGTGTAATTGAAACTACAGTAAAGGAGATTGTTTTAGAAAACATAATAAATTCTGCTACTCAGGCGGGGTTCGAATAGTAATGGTAACAGCTCTGACTTATGGACCATTTACTTTGTTCCATGCACTGTTCAGCACTTCACCTATGGGATATCTCTACTAATCTGTATAATAGCAATAAGAATTGGTTATTATTATTTTCCCCCAAAGGAAAGTTGGAACTCAAGTTTCTTTAAGCAATGACCTAAAGGAAATGTGTCCAGCACATGGTGGAGCCTGAGCAGAACCTGCTCTTTGGCTTTGGAGCCACTTGTGCTTCCTGTGTTGTTCTTGGGGTACTTGCAGTATGCAGATTCTCCTGGTAATCAAAAGCTGCCATTTAAATCAAGTCCCCTGTAAAATAAATTGTGTGTGTATATGTGGGTGCACATGCCTACAATGAAGATTGGCAATATACATTTATAAGATGTCCTTTATAGTAGGAAATAAATTTATCACTAATTTTAGGACTCAGAAAACATTTAACGATTTTGCAGCATATCAAGACAATGTTCCTCAATAGGACTTAATTGTCCTGAAAAAATACAAACATGATGGCTAATAGGAAGTTTTAAACATGGTGACTAATATAAATGCTTGCTGAAACATGACAGACCATATTTTCCATTGACTAAAAGTCTACAAAACTGGGGATTAATTGCATGTCTATAGTGGTCCAGTAGACCCTCCTTAAAATCAGTTTTTTCTGCATAACAATATGTATTATAGGCTGTGAAGTCACTTTAACAAATGTAATTACCTCCCACTAGTGTGTATCAGTTTGCAAGCACTATATTCCCTCTTTGACCCATTCCACATCTCTGCTCAACTTAATTGAAGAGAATAATGTTTTTGACCAGCAGAGAGCAGCAATGATATACTATATAAGAGCCAATCTGGTGAACCTGACCATCTTTTTAAAAATGTCTGTTTTGTGAGATCTGCACGCACTGGGTCTTGAGCAATCTCACTCCTTGAGTAGTGCATTGCTAAAAAAATCACTGAGATTCCATGAATTTAGGATATAGGCTGGTTTCTGCTCACCTGGGTCCCTATGTCATGTGATAGACTTACTGGTGCCATGTGTGTGGTTGGCCCCACCTTTGAGCTCTGCCTCCGGAGCTTGCAGCAAGGGCCAGCTGTCTGGATGGAGAAGTGTGCTCTACCATGATGGTTTCTTGCCCTTTTCTCTTCGCTGTGTGAAGGCCTGAAGGCATGCTGCTGTGTGGCATTCCTGTGGTGCCTTGTGTTGACTCAAAATGTACCTACTTTCTCGGCAAGTCTGTGAGGACAGTGGCACAGATAACATCAATAAAGGAGTGAACAGAGGACATAAACTTGGGAAATATATATTTTTAGAAAACAAGAATAAAAGAGATGAAATGGGAACCTTAAAGAAGGCAAAGAAAGAAGAATCTGTGAGTAGGATCCAAAAGAAAAGAGAATTTCCAGAGTAGAATGGTCAGTTGTTAAATCTTTTTGATGATGGTATAAGTGAACTTAGAAAAGTCATTGACTGTGGAGGTATATGGTTTGGGGGAACATCAGAACAACTGTAGTGTCATTTTGAGGACTCAGGTTCAATTGCATGAGGTTCAAGGGAAGAAGTTCACATAGAAAAGTAAGCTGGGAGAAAGGACAGTTTTTCTTCTAGAGCAGTAGTAGAAACTTTGGAAAATTAACACACAGTGACTTAGAGCTAAACAAGGAAATCAATGACCTCGATCTACTCAATAAGCCAAAAGGCCTTGACTTTCTGTGTATGAGTTTGTGTGTGTTTCTTTGGGGGTTGGTGACTTGAGAACAGAAAACAGAAAATGAAATATGGCTTAAAAAAAAGCATGCCAAAAATTTCATGAGTTTAACTGAGATCATGTCATGCAAATTATATTAGAATCAGAAGAAGTAGTTAGTAATATTATCTTTACTTCCTAAAACTGCCAGTATTCAGTTGATGGTGGGTGGTAAAATCTACTCGATAGCATTGGTTAGAATGGTGATAGAACAAGAGGGTTAATGAACTCAAGGAAATGATAGTTGAATTATCTAGCCTTGGAGTCTGGGCAGAATTGAAGAAACGAAAGGTGGGATGTGATGATGGACATAGAAATTAGAGGTTGAGAAAATCAGATGCCTTTAAAGACCTGTAGAACTCCAGAGACTATGCGGTACAGAAGAAATCACCCTCACTGTCTAATTGTCTCAATAATCTCCATGAGACATTTTAGGTTTTGACACACAAAAGAAAATCAGTTTATGCTTGTTGAATAAATTAGTAATGATTATTAACCTATTGATTCTCAAGTTTTTAATTCTGTGAATATTTCAGTGAAATTGATACAGATGCATTAAAATAAGTTGGAAATCATAATCTACAGTGTATATTGTTTATATGTATTTTCATACACACATATGAAACATATTTTTTCAAATGTTCTAATCATTCACCTGTTATTTTCTCAAAAGAGTAGACCTCCAGAAACATAATAAATATTTCAAAGTTATCATAAGTGAGATTGCTCAGTTTATTATAGATGTTCTGTATCTGGGATGATAGGACAAAATGGGTTAACACAGCCATTTTAAGAATGGAATATTAAAATTGTATATGCCAGCAAATAAACACTTTCTGAGTATAAAAAAGGAAAACCTAGAGATACTTAATGTGAGTATATTTTAATCACGTGTGATTTATGCCTCCTGCAGGCATCACAGGAAGAGGGACATCTTACATGTGTAATGATTACCAGTGAGGCAGTGAATGAATTCCCTTACCTGAAAAGGGATCATTTTTGACATTTGCAAAAATGTTTTATGCTAACATCCTATCCACGTACCTCCACTGCACACCTCCAACCCCATCACGAGGTCTTTGCCTAGCAGCACCTGCTCATGTTTCAGAGCAGTAGGTACCAGAATGATAAAACTGGAGAAGTCCTTGGGAAGAGGCACCACATAATTTTCCTTCCACGCCATGACCCTCCAGAAAGGAGGCACATTTCATAATTAGCCAGATGAAAAATAAAAGCCTAGAATGTCATCTATTTGTCCTCCATATGAGAATGAAGACTCCAAAAGAGAAAATGATTTCTCCTAATCCAGGGTATCCATCCAACAAGCAGGAGGATTTAGGTGGGCAGACAAAGTTTCTAATGACTTGCCAGGTGGGCAGTGGTTTATAAAGCAAGGAGCATATATGATTCTGCCTAAGGTATAAAACACCTAACAGCAAGTGACACCAAAGCAAGGCACAGAGATGTAGTCTGCCTCCTAGGACAGGGGAAGCCTGCTCCTGGTCCTTGTATGTATCTTGGTAACCATGTTCTGTGAAGCATGTTGAACAAAATTCTCTTTTATATTTTTAAATTATTTATATTATACTTCTGGAAAATCTACTACCAGGACACAAAGAACTCTCATCTTTCACCCACATTTTCATCACCTCTCTTCCCCCACCTCCACCCCCCTACTTATACCTACTGAATATCTCCCTGACTCAGGAAATCAACATCAACCAACACTACCATCCAATCCAGTGTCCCCATCTGAACAGCCACACCTGGAAGGTAGAGTCTTTCAAGTGTTAAATAAGCATTCCAGATGTTAGAGTGAAGTTAACTTTATACACAAGTATACGTCATATTGTTTATATCAATGTATTAACTTTTTCTTGAGTTGTATTCATGTGTATAATACAAATACTTCGTCGATACAGATACATATGGAGAGAGACAGGAAAAGTATACATATTGGAAGTGAACAACTGGATGCATTTTTATAGATTGGATGCACATGTGTAACCAGTGACCAGACTAAGAAGGTGATGAGCCTCCCAGAAATCACCCTCACGCTTCATCCTAGTCACTACATGCTCCCTGACTTGTCATGAATGACAGAGATTACTTCTTTGGTCTGCATTCTTTATGTGAATGTTTAACACAGGATATGTACTCTTTGGTGATTGTTCTTATCTACTCAAAGTTGGCTTTGCCATTTTCATCTTCATCATTGCTTATATTTATAGCATTCTTCTTGCTACACAGTATTCTATATGTGACTATGCCCTGAAAATTCTATCCACTCTACAATCTGTAGGCATTGATGGTTGTTTGAGATTTGGGACTGTTAAAAATATGCTGCTATTAACAGTCTATATTATGTTTACATAATCTCCACCAGAAAGTATATAATAGATTGTGTGTGTGTGTGTGTGTGTGTGTGTGTGTGTGTGTGTGTATGGAGAGAGAGAGAGACAGACAGAGAGAGAGAGACAGAGACAGAGACAGAGACAGAGACAGAGCGAGAGAGACAGACAGAGAACTCATGCATGAAAGTGAGCATGAGGTAGGGGGTACATATTTCTGTTTGTTATCTAACTAGAGGTGAAATTGCTAGATTAAATACATAGATATGTATAATCTCATATGCTGTAAAGCTTTAAAGTCAATTACAGTGAATATGACTCAGAGTTGTAGGATCATCTATAAATAGCAGAACCAGGACAAGTACCCAGGGCAATTAAAAGAACTATTAATTAGTCTGTATTCTTTTATCCTCTTCAACATATTCCTATGTAGCTCCTACATAGACGATTCTAAGCATTGTGGACTTGAAGAAGCAGACAACTTTGGCCTACGGTCTCCATTTTCAAGTAATTTACAGTAGGGTGGAATCTTCAGAGTATTGCAATGGATCACAGAGAAACTTTTTAATACAAAGGAGGAGAATCAACATTATACAATGGAAAAGTTTCCTGGAACCGGTACCTTCAGATTGCATTTTGAAGAGTGGCTGGGAATGACACAGATACTCAGGGAAAGCAAAGAATTTTAGCTTGTGCAATGATTCAGGGACAGGAAAAACTTAGTGATTACGGAACTTACCTACACATGAGACTCACTTAGGGACATTTTAGAAGTATGAATTCCCAGGTTCCACTATAGGCCAACTAAGTAAGAGTCTCCAGAGGCAAAGCCTAGGTATTTGTAACTTAACCATTTTTCAAAGATTGGGAAGCACTGTCTTAGTAGATTTACAAAACTGTGATATTCAGTGTGGTTTCATGCACAGGGTATGTGGGAGGGTACACTAATTTAAAAAACCTTATGCCGGGCATAGTGGTGCATGCCTGTCATCCCAGCAACTTGGGAGGCTGAGATAGAAGGATCATGAGTTCAAAGCCAGTCTCAGCAATAGCAAGACAGTAAGCAACTCAGTGAGATCCTGTCTCTAAATAAAGTACAAAATAGGACTGGGGATGTGGTTCAGTGATTGAGTACCCCTGAGTTCAATCCCCAGTACGCCTGCCCAAAAAAAATACCTTGTGTGGAAAGCTAGTGGGCAGGTCATTGAAGGTCTTCTTTAGACAAAAGGTCTTGTCATTAGACAGCAAAAATCACTGTGGCACTTAATATAATTCAGTCAGTGTGGCATGAAATATTGGTAGAGGAGTGTTGTTTAAGTCCTCAAGTCATAAAGCATCATTTACATTCACACTAGTTTCTATATCAATTCTGCTTCAACATCAGGTACATCATTTCAGGTTTTGACACAATTATTCCAAGAACATCAACTTTTACCAAAGAGATACATTTTACATAGCAATCCTAGAGAATCTGCCCCCAGATATTTTGCATTTAAGATGACCCAACGTTTATGTCTGTCTATCCTGCAAAGTGAGAAAAATCCCCCAAAGTTGAGAACTTTTGTAGGTTCACTACCATCCCATCAGTCAACAATAGCCAGTTCGAGACTTCAGAAGCAGTTGTGTTTGAATTAGAGAAACCAGAATGAAAACAGGAAAGGCACACACCTGAATTACACCCTTTGCACAAGGAGAGGGTGCATGAAGAACACATTCTCTTGACCTTCTTCCAGAAGGACCTGGATTCTATTTCCTGAAATCCCTGTTTTCCCAGTTCCTAGTTTAGGATTACTCTTTAGGAATAATCCTAAAGAAGTCTATTCTTCTGAACTACAGCTTTCTCATTTGTGTCTTTTTTAAAAATTCTTTTTAGTTATATATGATAGTATAATGTATCTTGAAATATCATATGTACATGGAGCATAATTTTTCATTCTTGTGGTTGTACATGATGTGGAGTTACACTAGTGGTGTTTTCGTATATGAACATATGAAACTTACGTCTGATTCATTCTACTGTCTTTTCAATTCCCATTTCATATCCCTTCCTCCTATGCTCCCTTGTCCAACCCAGTGAATCTCCACTTCTCCCTCTACACTTCTCAGCCTATTGTGAGTCAGCATACACATATCAGAGAAGAAAACATTTGGAGTTTGGTTTTGGGGGATTTGCTTTTTTCACTTAGCACAATAGTCTCCAGTTCCATCTATTTACTAGCAAAAGCCATACTTTCATCCTTATTTGAATATGAGTAATATTCAATTGTATATATGTACCACGTTTTCTTTATCCATTCATCTGTTGAAGGGCATCTAGGTTGGTTTCATAGCTTAGCTATTGTGAATTGAGCTGCTATAAACATTGATGTGGCCATGTTATAGTTTAGATGTGGTATCCCCCAAAAACTCACATGTGAGACAATGCAAGAAGTTTTGGAGGAGAAATGATTAGATTGTGAGAGTCTTCACCCAATCAGTGAATTAATCCCCTGAAAGGGATTAGCTGAGTGGTAACTGAAGTAGTAGGGTTTGCTGGAGGAGGTGGGGCATTGGGGGTGTGACTTTGGGACATATATTTGTTTCTGGAAAGTGGAGACCTCTGTCTCTGCTCTCTGATCATTATGTGAGCTGCTTTTCTCTGCCACACTCTCTTGCTATGATGTTTAACCTGACCTTAAGCTCTGAGGAATGGAGTGGGTCTTTTATGGACTAAGACCTCTGAAACCATGAGCCCTCAAACAAACTTTTCCTCCTTTACAATTGTTCTGGTCAGATCCTTCTAGTCATAGCAGGGCAAAAAGCTGACTAAAACAGGCTGCATCACTGTAGTATGCTGATTTTAAGGCCTTTGGGTATAGGCCAAGGAGTGGGATAGCTAAATCAAATGGTGGTTCCATTCCAAGCGTTCTGAGGAATCTGCATACTACTTTATAGAGAGGTTATACCAATTTACAGTCCTGCCAGCAATGTAAGAGTGTACCTTTTCCCCCACATCCTCGCCAACATTTATTGTTGCTTATATCCTTGATAATTGCCATCCTGACTGGAGTGAGATGAAATCTCAGTGTAGTTTAATTTACATTTCTCTAATTACTAGTGATGTAGAACACTTTTTCATATATTTGTTGACTGATCATATTTCTCCTTCTATGAAGTGCCTGTTCAGTTCCTTTACCCATTTATTGATTGGGTTCTTCGTTTTTGAATTTTTTGGGGGTACCAGGAAATGAACTCAGAGGCACTGGGCCACTGAGCCACATCCCCAGTCCTATTTGGTATTTTTATTTTTGAGACAGGGACTCACTGAGTTGCTTAGTGCCAAGCTTTTGCTGAGGCTGGCTTTGAACTCTCTATCCTCCTGCCTCTGTCTCCTGAGCTGCTGGGATTACAGGCATGTGCCACAGTTCTGGGATGGGTTTATTTTTATTTTTATTTTTTTTTTTTCTTTTTTGGTGACATATTTGAGTGTGTACTCCATCATAAGTATGATGTGTATGCTTTTAACATGCACAGCCTCACTTATTTTGCCTAGCAATCCTGTGAAGAAATTAGCCCTAGTTGCCCCATTTATCTATTAGGAAAAGGAGATTTAGAAGGATAACTGCCTGACTCCAAATCCTAATCTTTCTAAGCACACAGTATTCACTTCTTAACAGAAGACACATGAAGAATTACCACCGCATATTCTGTGTTTCTGGGGAGACAATAAGATATGTAAGAAACAGCGCACAATAATAGTAGTGCCCCTTAGTGATCTTCACGCAACCAAAGGTTTGGTTATTCTGTTTTAAGCATATTGCAAGTAAGAGCTTTTCTACCCTTGAACACAAATAATTATATGTTCTGGTTCTAAACAAGGTTTTTATTGAGCTACTGTGATGTGCCAGACTCTGTTCTAGGCACTGGGTTTATGGAGAGAGTCTGGTAAATAAAACAGGGAAATTTCCATATTCTGTTCCTTGTAATCTCTTACAGAGGTAAAAGAGAACATGAAACAGCATCCTCATCCTCAATCCAGAGTTTTCCTACACTGGTTGGTAGAAGAAAAAGAACAGATACACTCTGTGCTGAATAGGGGATATTTATTTAAACAACCTCTTAACAGAAACATGATTCCTGTGCGATGTTTGTCACCTGCCTCATAAGTAAGCATTCAGTTGGATTTTGCTTTGACAGAGTTTTAATCGGGGGTAGAGGTGGACTGTGAAAGCATGGGATCCTATTCTCTTTACTCCATGTGAGATTGTGAGATTATCTGACAATAGATCTTTACCTTTGATGCTCCCTCTCCTTCCCCATGAGCTCCATTTCTTCCTTCCTGTGTATTGATGTTATTCCAGCTTCTCCTTACAGCTCTTTGAAATATAGTTGATTGAATAAGCCAATATGATTTATTCTAATTTCCCAGTTTATTAAATCAAGCACTTGAAGGTCAGTGTTAAACAGAAAGAGAACAGTAGTCCTTTTAATAAACATAGGTGGTTACACAAGGCAAATTTGGCAGGAGGTAAAGGAACAGAGATTTCTATTTGGGAATATTATGTATCTATATATCTATTGTGTGTGTGTGTGTGTGTGTGTGTGTGTGTGTGTGTGTGTGTGTTTGTGTGTGTGTGTGTGTGTGTGTGTGTATCTTAATCAATTGATATGGCTAAAAATTTTCTTGGACCCAAAGACTGAAATAATTTTTATAAATCTTTAGTTACTTTTCTGATTGTGCCAGACAGCACATTAACAAAAAATTGATAGGTTAAAGAGAGGCTATACAAATGGATGAAAGAGCAATGGAATAAAAATTGGAATAAAACAAAACGAGACTGTCTCTGATTTAGTAATTGAAGAGCAGGATCTGCTAGTCAAGTCTTATTTATTCAAGAGACACATGTTGAGCACCTACTATGTGCTGGGTGCTATTCTGGGGACACCACAGTGAACAGAACAGATAGAGGCTGAACATTCTGGTGCTTATATTCTATTGGGCATCTGGTGGGTGAAGGAAGAGGGGAGAGCAGGGAGGGTCAGGTAGGATGGCAGTGCAGAATGATAACAAGTAAACAAACTAATGAATCTGTGAATTTCCGAGAGCAAAGAGATGAGAACTGTGAAAACAAGATGACAGGTTCATGAGTGCAGGTCAACTAGGACTTTGTCTATGTTTGAATGGCCACTAGTGATTTATTTGAGAGTTGATCCTAGTAAATATGGTAGGAAGTTGAGGATTAGAGACTGCAAATGAGGAAAGCTAATTAAGACTAGAGAACATGATCCCTCTGGTCATGGGATGCAGAAACACATGCCCTGGAAGAAACTGTCAGCCTGATCTCAAGATAGGCTTGGGACATGACCAGGGTCTGTTGACAGAAGCACAAGGGAAGAATACTTGGAGGGGATGCTCATGAATTGAGATCCAAATGACAATGAGGAATTACACGTGTGAAACTCCAAATGAAGAATGTTCCAGTTACAGAGAATAGCCAATACAAAGGCCCAGAGGGGACAATGAGGACCTTCTGGGCTGAACCATGGAGTGCCATCCAGGTGAGGGTGAAGATTTAAGACTAGATATCAGTCCTCTTTCTGTCTGGATAGTTTGTTTTGGTAAGGAAGAGGCCCCCTTTTTAAAACTTGTTTTGATTGAAGTTTATCTGAACACCTTTGCCACTTTCTTTTTATCTGTAGGAACCATTCATTTTCTCTGGACCTTAGTTTTCCCACAGGTAAAATGAAGAGGTAGACTTGACTCCTTCCAGAAATGTCCTTATCCGTCCTCATGAAATTAGAACTATCACTAGAGCACTGTGTTCTGCCACTTTCTCTCCCCCTTATATAAAGTAGGTACTCAATAATGTTCATGGGAGAAGGATTGAATTTTGTCCAAGAACTGTGGACTTTGAAGCCAGTCTTGCAATGTGGTTCTGCCTGCTTGAACTGAGCAGTCTTTAGAAACTGTTTCCCTAGGTACTTGATAGGGATTCTCTTTATCACCTGGGTTACTTTAACACGAGAGAGCATATGTGAAACCACCTTGCACACCAAAAAGAGGTTTATTGATTTATTATCTTCCTACTTTGTGGCCATAGAAGGCCAGTGAGAGATTCCCCACAGTCACATGGGAATACTCTGACTGCAGCTCTAGACTTCTAAAGACCGATATTCACTTGTGTAACATAATAACCTGCATTTATTTTAACCATCAGTCTCTGATGTTGGGTTTATACTTGGTAAAAAGTCCTGGAAAACTGGAGCTTAACCAGATTGAAGAAGTCTCAGGCTCCTTTGCTGAAGGTAGTGGCAACATAGTTATAAACTCTGGAGTCTCCATCATAAACTGGAGACCCCATTCCTCCTACGACTTGACATTTGAAATCTAAAGACCGCAAAGGAATTGTTCAAGTTACAGCTTCCACCATGCAGCAGGCTCTGGTATCCCTCTAGGAAGCCTCCCTTCCCATACCTGAGAGAAAGTAAAGCAGCAAGTAAGATTTCCAAAATGCTTTAGTCAGTACTCCTGTGGAATCTCCCCTCAGAATTGCTATGATTAGAAATATGATAGATGGTGTGACACTCTCATTTCACTCAATAGAGAGGGATTAGAATGGAACAGACCATGATGTCAGGGAGCTGGGAGTATAGTTGTTTTGTAAGTTGTTTATAGAGACATTCAGAGTCTAAAATAATGTTTGTTTCTCTTGGCTCAAATCACTTTCTGTAGTAACTCTCTTCTAGTACTTCCCAAAGTCCAGTAGCCTGGGAGACAGGGTCATCCCAGACTTACTAGAAATATAAAGATCCTGATTCACATTTGAGAATCACTGTTTATTCAATCAGTTCTTCTAGCTTCTCTATAACAAGGAGCAGGTTGCAGGTGAGTCTTCTCTGGAGCAGAGGACAGGGGTAACACTTGGACCTTCTGGATACCATTCCAAGTGGGCGACCCCTGGTGACTTCTACAGGGCTTGGATATTTCTAAACCACTTCACTTTGTATTTGCCTACAGCAAGTCCCAGGACTTCCTGTAAACCTTAGGCTTCTTTTGCCAGTCCTCAGGGTGTTTCAGGATGAGCAGGATGAGGTTGAGATCATGTGGATGAGATCATACTTGTGAGAGAGAGGAAAAATAAATAAATAAAGGTGCTGTCATGACCAGTCCCTTCTGAGGCCAAGCCTCCGTGGTCAGTACTAAATTAGCCTCCCTATCAAGATGACACCTCGTCCAAGAGTCCTGAGTTTCATTTTGCTAAAAGCCGATAGTTTTATCAACATTGAATATCATAAAGTCTCCCTTCCTTTATCCTCCTTCTGCTTATTGCCAGGCCCAGAAAAATGGGCATGAGGGGAACAGAGAAGGAGGAAAAAATCCAGTCCTTTAAAAGACCTAACTGACCAAATCAGAGAAGGCAGAACACAGACGATGTCACAGCTGGGAAAGGTTATGGCCATCATGTCCAAACCACTCGTTTTCAGAAGCAAGAAGCAGAGGTGGACACAAAGGAAATAACTTTCGAAAATATCAGATTAGATCTCGGGTCTCCCAACTATGTGTTTTTCCCATCAGAGTTTGAAGCAAAGTCCGTGACTCCCCCAGGGCATCTAAGAAGTCAAAAGTATTTTCACAATAAAACTAAGACTGTGTCTTCTGTTCCCTCATTCTCTCACAAACATACAGTGGAGTTTTCTAGAGACCGCCTGACACTGATATCACAAATTGAATAAAGAAGCAGACAGGAAAATACAACTATTCTATTGAACCAGACCAAAAAGGGACTTACAGAAATGCAAGACAATGCCATTCTTCTTCTTCTTCCTTTTTTTTTTTTTTTTTTTTTAGAAAATATAGTTATTTTTCATGAAAGATGTTATTATCTTAGCCAGCTTGGGCTGTTCTAAGAAAATACCAAATGCTGAGTTTGGCTTAAACAACAGATATTGCAGCTCAGCGTTCTAGACCCTGGAAGTCTGACGCTTGGTGCCAGCATGATCCCTCTGTGAGGTTGCCCCTCCTGGGCTGCCTTCTCTCCCTGAGCTACAGAGCCTGTGCTTGGTTCATGGGAATGGAGAGAGAGTTCTGGAGTCTCCCCTTTTGTAAGGGCACTAAGCTCATTATGAGGATTCCACCGGCTGTCCTCATCTGGAGCCGACTACCTCTTCAAAGGCCTTCCTCTGAATACCATCACTTCCGTGGTAGGTCTTCAATGTGCAAATTTTGGAGAGATACTTTCAGTTCATAATAATTCTGGCATATAATGTTTACACCATTGTTTAATAAATTAATAACTTTTTAGTTTTAATTTTTACTATAAATTAATGGATATAACCTATAGATACAAAATTTCTTGTGATTCTTAACATGTTTTAAGGGTATAAAGAGGTCCTGAGATTAAAAAAAAAAGTTTGAGAAATTCTACATCTTACCATAACTTTAAAAACAACCAATCACATCTCAGCTCAATGAGAAAAAGATAATTTTGAAATTGCAGCCTCTATGAGGGCAGAGATGTTTCTTTGTTCTGCTGAGGAATGTTTCCCAGGTTTCTAAAACAATGCCCATCATTGCAAAGGTATTTTATAAAAATGAACTGGGTAAAGAAAAGAAATTTGTTTTTTCCAGAAAGGTACCAAGAGAAATTTATGAAATAATTATTTAAAGAAAAGAAAAATCTGGAAAAAACACATTTTAACAGAAATGGCCCCATTTCTAGAGTCCTTGAGGGACAAACAAACAAGACAGGAAACTGACTTCAGTTGTCTTCCAAATATCCCAGCATCAGTCTTAAGTGTCTGCTTGTGACTCTTTTCATTTCAGTACTTTTATATACATTATCCTTTTGATTGGTTTTTGTCAAATGCAAAGTATGATCATCACCTCCAATTTAATATGGAAAAATCTGAGACCCATAAAGGTAAAGTGACCGAATAAAACATTTAGTTGGGCTTACAACCTGGGATTTTGTGCAGGAATCTTTTATTTTTGTGACAATATTCTGGATAGTTCTAACCAGGTCACCTTTTCACTCACATAATTAACTGAGATAAGAGCAGGGTGTATTTTGGACAATTTGCTTGCTGTTTTACATTGCAATTTCTCATTTACTTGTCCCTTACATGATCACATTTTACCAACAAGTTCAGAAAGTTAAGTAACTTGTTCAAGGTCACACAGCTGGAATTAGAAGTGGCATTTTAGTAAAAAGCATATTCTCTGCCTTTGCTGATACCAAAGACATCTAGTCAATATTTTTATAAAGTATGAGATTCTTTTAATATATATGATTCTTTTAATATATATATATATATATATATATATATATATATATATATATATATATATATACAAGACAATGATTTAGGCTTGGATGCAGGATTACCCACCATCAAACAATTCAAACAATTAAAGAAAGAAAAATTGTAAGATGTTTTCAGACCTTTGAGAGAAGGTCATGTGAACACACAGGGAGAAAATGGTGGCTACAAATTAAGGAGAGATGCCTCAGAATTAACAATCTTTCTAATACCTTAGTTTTACACTTTCCACTTCCAGAATTGAAAGAAAATAAGACTCTTTTGTTTAGGTCACCTAGTCTGTGATGTTTGTTATGGCAGCTATAGCAAACTCATACACAGGGCCACTTTCTTTTTTTTTTTTTAATGAGTAATTTAGGACCTTGTGAATGGACAGTGGCACCGCAGGCTCCTAAGAAAGGAGTTGCCACAGTTCTTGGAACAAGGAACAAACCACCAGTCCCATGTTGGCATAGGTGTTCCAACTGCACTACAGAATCCTCAGAAGAAAGGAATGGGAAGGCTCGGGAGACCCCAGAGATGGTTCCTATTCCTATTCCCAGGAGGCTCACCCCCACTCAACACCTTCTGGTTCTCTCCCTGGGTGTCAGACTTTTCTTCTGTTTCTAAACCACACAAAGTGCTGTTTGTCGGTGGTGACACATTGAATAACAACACTTAATTAAGGAGAACACACAACTCTGGCACCTTTTACTAATTAATTTACCCCAACTTTAATTTCATTTGCTTCCCAGCTTCTAACTTCTAACCAAACCTGCTAATTACTTGCTGCTAATTCTGCTGCATTCGTTTACAAGTGAGAAAAAAAAAAAAAATTCTTCCAAATATCAGTATGGGAGAGAAACAGGGACAGAGAATTTAATAAAGAACCTGGACTCTAAGTGTATGAAAGACAGGTTAGGCAGTGAGGAAAGAAATTAGTTTTTGATTTTTTTTTTAAATTAGATGTTCAGCCTTTATAAAACAGCTCCCCCCGCCAACCCAGTGTTTGGTTATGCCTTTTTTTGAGGAGTCAGACACATATTTAATAATTGTAGAAATTCAAGAGAACTTTGACATCAAGTCTAGGGAGTAGCTGGAAACTCTGTGTGACCCTCTGTGTGCCCTACAGCAGCCCCCACCCACTCACTAAGCAGCTCAGCTAAGCAGCTCAGCACGCAAAGGAGCATGGGCTTGGCCACTGTGCAGATATCTGTATCATTTTAACCCTATGCATCATTTCAATAGAGCATTTGCACTGATAGCTCTGGAACTTATAGGAAGTCTAAAGGTGCACTCACCATAATCTTCTCATCTTTCTTGATCATCACAAAATGCTCCCTCTCCCAGGATTCAGACTCGGAGCTCCTCAGTTTAATAGAGAATAGAATTCCCTCCTCTAGACTTCTGAAGTAGACAAACCAAATTTGCATCATTTAAGTTTTCAACTGGGGCAAAATATAACTTTGTTCTTTCCTAACTGAACTCAATTTGTGTCTTGGACCTTTATTCAGTCCGATATTAAAATAGACAAACCAACAAAACTCATTATTTCCCATTAAATTCAGTGGGTGTTGTGATTTTCCTGTCGTTTCAAATATAATGGTGATTAAATTCACTATTTCATCTCAGTTTTGAGATGAATGTTGAGGCCTTAGGTTCTTATCCAAACACCACTCTGGCACTGGCGAGAAGTCAGGCCTCTGCTAGCTTGAATGGATGTCTGGCTTTTGGCAGACTCATGGCAATGGGAAGACTTTGTAATGACCAAACAGGAAGGCTTCAGATTTGCTCTGTTGGGCAGTTGTTGGTACAAGGAAACTGAAAGAGGGATAAATAAACATGGGGCATCTTCTGGGTGTGGTTGAAGAGCATATCTGACTTTCTCTGTTGAAGCCTGAGTAGGAAGCAGGGGCCAAAGCTTGGGAAGGTGGCAGTCATTGTCCCACACCTTCCCATTCCAGGCAGGGTCTGTGGCCGGGTTTGTAGAGTTATAATTTGGCTGCCTGGAATGGTTGTGAGTAGAGTTTGTTACAGATGGTCTCACCACTGCCTGGTTATTCAGTCTCCCAGTTCTATGAGGAACAGGAAGACCCAGTGGCCTACAGCGTGATCGGATTGAATCTCTCTCTCTCTCTCTCTCTCTCTCACACACACACACACACACACACACACACACACACACACACACAATCTAGAACTCTATAGCTCATCTGGTCTCATTTGTCTACCTCTCCCAAGATTATTAACTCCTTGGGAATATCTCTTAGTCACTAAACAGATATTACACATGGCAAATCCCTGCTTGGTCAGTGTTTATAGTTTTGTCTGGGTTCTTGTGTCTGTACCTTTGGTTTAACTGTGACTAACAGAAAAGGTTTGACAATAAGGTAGAAAATAAAGCTCCCCCCTTGCCTACTCTGAGCGCTCATTGCCTAAAGCACTGTGGTCCCCCTCTTCAGCAGAGTTAAGAAATAAGTGGGGACAGCATTAAGGATAATGGGCTGAGGGATGTGGAGAACATAAAACAAAGCAATGGTTCAGAGGGTCTCTTTGAACCCCCTAAGTCAGATGTGCTCTGTAGCTTCCCCAACAGGGTTCCTGTCTATAGGATAAAGTGAGTTAGACCCAGTTGCTCATTTTCAGAATCCTTTCACTGCCTCTCTCTGGGAAATAGCATTTACTCCTTGGCAAGCCTTCTGGTCAGAGAAAATCAATTTGAACAAATTTAATTTTATAATTTTCTGAGTGGCCAATTAAATGTTATCATTATTTTTATTTAATGGAACTACTATGAGTTCCTATCTATTTGAAAAACACAGAATGAGAAGAAAATGCATCAGTGCATTAAATTGTCCATTCACTCATTTATTGCCTAATGGTTAGTGGCTTGGTCTACTGAGTGTTGTGTTGGTTATCAAGCTGGTTGCTTATTAGAATCACTTAGGGAGATGAAAAATCCACCTGCCCACACTATGCCTTAGATCAATACATCAGAAACTCTGGGGATGGGACCAGGATTTTAAAAGTCCTCAAGTAATTCCTACCCCTAGACACAGTTGAATTTGCTGCACCAGAGATAGAACTCCTGGTTTAAATTCTAGGGACCCTGCTTACAGAGCAAGTTACTTGACCTGCCTGAGCGTCAGTGTTCTCACCTATAAAATGGTTCATAGAATAACATCTACCTCAAGGGATTTGGGGAGAATTAAGGGAAGCAGTACATGAAAAATGCAAGGGTAATTCCTAACATATAATAAGTTATATATTACCTTGTTATTTTATTTAATTATAATGACATCATTATTTCTATTATCAATAAGCCACATGGAAATATACTATAAAACATAAGGAAATATTTAACTATTCATCATGCTGGGAAGAATTGTATTTTATGTAGTTAAAAGCAAAAGGCACCTGTTGTTGATGGCTTCCATTCACTTGACTAGAACAGGCTGTGTGTTATTTGTGGGAAGTCAATCTCTGGCCAGGAAATGGAGTCATGGTAATAGACTCTGAAAGCTTTTCCCAACAAGGAATAAGTGAAGTTATAAGAAAACTAGTCTTGGAGATGGAACACCACAGGTAGGTGAAGTAAGTACTTACAGTAAAAATCGAAAGACCAATGGAAAGAATAACAAAGTTGCAAAAACTGAGAAAACATAAGCCATAAAGAAAAGCTATCCAGAGGAAAGGGATCCGCATTTTTGTGAGTGGGAGAAGTCACAGAACATGACAGAAAATTGCATTTATTAGAAAAGTGGGAGAAATCCATGATCCTGACCTGCTGATTATGAGTCTCTATTTCTTGGATTAATTAATGTGTGAATGAATGTACAAACACACACAAGATTGTCAGAACAAAGAAAAGGTTTTCAGTATAGAATCTTGAAAGTTTCTTGAATTCCAAGGATATACCTGATAGCAGTTAAGGGACTAATCAATTTGTAGGGCTTGAAGTTTCAATGGTTTGTAGAACCTTCTGTAAAGAAAGAATTTAAAGAAAATATTACTTGCTGCATATAAATAGATTTTGATGGGGTCTGATTGAGTAGGGGCCACTAATGCTTCAGTTTCATTAGATTCATGACAGATCTGCCTCTGCTGGTATAGAGGGCAGAGAAATGAGAAAGAAAGTGAAATATCCACAAATTCCCCTCTCACTGTTTGCCTGAGCTTGACCCTGACAGAAGCCTGGAAGTTATAGCTGTCAGTATTATATCTTTAGGAGCTTTCTGACTAGCAATTGGATTTGTCCTATTCCAAGACGTTCAGTGATGTGGGTGTTCTTTAAAAAGTTGATTTCTATCCATTCATTATTGTTGGACATCAAATGTCTGCTTATCTTGTTAAGGTTTTAATATGTCTTACTTTATTTCAATGGAATATAATATTGATTGGAAAATAATTTTGTTCACTCTTTAGTGGTAGATCAATATAACTTTACTAAGGTTTTCTTTTCTATTTGGTATCCTATTGATTCCTAAAGGCTAAAAATCCAATTTATCATCATTGATCTGTTTTGCAGTATGTGTAGAAACCTTTTGAATTAAGTATTTAGGCTTTGCTTGGTTTAATTTTATAATTAAAGTCCTACCAAAGTCAAATTGCCCAACAATTTAGTAAGTATTGGTAAGATATGTGTTTTTATTTCATCTCTTTTCTACTATTTTGAAAAATCTAGAAAATTTATGTGGGTATATTTAGTGATATGTGAAATCAATCCTAATGTATTATACAAAAATAATTTCATCAACTTTTTATGAATTTAATACTGTTTAGAAGAAAAAAGACAAATAATAAATTCATAGTCCCTGATCTCAATGGATAAGGGTTAATTTTTGGTAAATTGCAAGCTACAGGAAACAAAATTTTATCTACAGGAGTAAAATTTCAGATGTTCACAATGATTGCAACTGTATTAAACTGTACATGTTTAGAGATAGGGTCTGGAAGGCCACATGGGGTTACAGTAAGAAGGTTTTAAGGGATAGAGAGATAGAACATGTAGTTCTGAAAGCACTACAAGGAAACCAACGTGAGGTAAGGGGACAAAATATACCCATCCATTGCAGGAACTTGAAGGAACAATGACCCCCTAGTATGGGGGACCCAAATAGACAACTTGTGACACTTTAAATTAACAAGATTCAACCAGATAGCTGGGAACCAAGTTTAGCTTTGTCCCTGTTCTGTTTTCACTTCACTCTGACATAGGTTATGGAGTCACTGGCTTCCTGGTGCAAGGCGGACTTTATTTTAATGAGAAAAGTTTAACAACTCTGAATTTAGAGTCAAAGAGATTTGACTTGATTCTTATCTCTCCACCTTTCTAGCTGGGTAACTTTGGGCAACCTCCTCAACCCTCCTAAACCCGAGTTGTCTGTATCTGCAAACCACAGGATCTAGTTGTTTCAGAATATTGTGATGAGGTTTTAATAAAGGAATACAAAGTAAATCTTTGGTATTGACAGCTGGGCACATGGCAAATGCTCAGTGTATGATTTCCAAGTCAGAGTCTAGTGGGGTCTTTCAGAGCTGTTCAGGACCCTGATTGGAAAGTTGTTATTATTGCTTTTAATAGAACGAGTTTTAAGACAAAAGTGAAGCATGCATTGAGATATTATCAGTAAAAGCATTAAATCACATTATTTTATTTAGTTCCCTGGATAACCTAGAATTGTCTGTGGTGGTACATGTGAAAGAAAAATGAAGAATTTAAGCAATTAACAGATTGATCTTGGTCCCAATCTATACATATGCTTGCAATCTAGATAACACTAGTGAGTCATTTTTTAAATTGAGTCATTTCAATAATTACATTGATTCAGAAACTGGAAAACCTATGCTTAGAGAGGCAAAAGAGGTGGTTCCATTATGGGACATGAGCACCTCTGTCCAATTTATTTATCATATTCTAGAGCTGTGAGGATGATTTTACAGATTATGGAAAGAACTCTGGTAAGATTACATCAGGGACAGGAAATAGCTGACAAAGGTGTCTGGACTCAACCAAATACTCTGGTTTTTCCTTCAGTGTGGTCAGTGTGCCCAGCAAAAGAAGTGGGGTGGTTTCTGATTTCTAAACTTAGACTGAAATGGACTGCCTTTGAGTCTTTGATGGGAAAAGAAACTAGCATGACATATTAGAGTTAAGTCAAATGTTTCTATTTCTTATTAAATTTTGGACACAGAATATCAGCCTTGTGCTATTATTTGTGTTGCTTCTCTTCTTAAAAATAAATCAGCCACTAATTCTAGTGTTGTCTATTCAACTGTTGAGCACAGGGCAAAAGACTCATCTCTTACACATGTTTGAATTCAATCCCAGAATAGTTTCTGGTGCCTGCACGTGGGCTGGACGGTATAATTGTTCTCAGTGCTTCAGGAAGACATGGGGACCCAGCTCTTCCCCCACAATGGAGCAAATTGTAATCTTGGAATCCCTCAGCCTGGATGAAGTCCCAGAGATGCCAACTGAAGTGCTTCTTCCCATCTCTCCTACTGACTACAACTTTTCCTTTCTTTGCACAGAGACACAATCTTTTCTTTATATTTCATTCAACCTTATAAAGCGAAAAAGAAAAATCAAACCACAAAAGCAAGGAGGGGAATCATTTTGTTAGTTGAAATAGACAAGAACATGATTTTCCCTGCTGCTTGCTCAGCTGAATTATGTCCTGTGTCTGTGTGAAGTCCAATTTGATGAGATTTTCTTTGTTATTATTGCTGAAAGATCCTGTTTCTTAGGAATTCTGCCTGGACCTGGACTGTGCTGTTGCTTCTGCAAAGTTCCCTTTGTGTTTTATCAAGCATCAAGTCCCCCTTCCATTTGTAGTCCCTCTGTAAGTTATCAGACATTTTCCTGAAATTTGGACTCCATGGAACAGACAGTGGCAAATATGTCAAAAATTTCCCCTCTAGGTATTAAACATTGACAATGTATACCAAGTAGCATCAGGTGTGGGAGATATTCTCCCTAAGGGCTTGCAATCCTGGAAAAAATTAGAAAATGCCTCCAGATCTCAAAAACAACAGCAAACTGGCTGTTTTAATATCAGTGGGGTAAGCAGTGCTTTTCCTCTTTGGCTGTTAGAAATAAAGAAGAACATTTGTACCAACCCTAGGGAAGAAATGACCGTGGAAACAGGATTTCCTGTTCTGTTTTTCTAATCAATTTGTGCCAAATAGCCTAAATTATCACCTATCTATGTGAAATCCAATTTGATGAAATATTCTTTGTAACCATTGCAAAAATAACCTGTTTGAAGGGACTGGTAGGCTGCCTCAGTTTCCCCCAAATGATTGTGAAGTAGCTATGTCTATGAAGGTCAGAGCCCCATGTCATCTGTCCCAGAGCTGGGTGGCTCTGATTTGAACCTCAGTGATCCACATACTACTCACCAGCAGTCAGTATCACCAAACTGATACAATGTTGTCACATCATGCAGTACTAGATTTGTGATCATGTACAAAACCTAAGGCTGCCCACTTTCTTCTTCTGGCAGACAGCCCATCTTGTCTTTGCATGCTATTATTTCCAAAATGCATACCTGCTTGTCTTTGAAGAAATTGGAGGTCTCTCCCGTTCCTGGCCAACTCTTTGTCCCTCAAAGTCTATCCAAGTGCAAAATAGGAGCAGTGGATCAGATTTGCTCCTGTTTTAGGACTCTGGCGTACCAACTACTCTATCCTATCCACATCAAGACCTCAAAGTCCAAAACTGAAGAAATCGTAGGAGTGGTCAGGGCAAGAGAGAGCCTGAAGAATGTTGATCTTTGAGTTCCCTAATTGCTGCTTCTTACCTAGTTCATTCTACCCTTTCTGTGTCCATTCTCAAAGGTATATAGTATCTTAAACTCCACTATAGTCTTAGAGTCCTCATGATTCTTACCCACTATAAACTCATGGAGATAGACAGATTTCTTATTTGTTTTTATGTTACTTTTATATAAGTAAACCTCATGTCTATTTTAATCTCTCTTTCTATGAGGTATTGGAAACTTGATCCCATTGATTTGGAATAGTCTCCTTTTCCTTAGTGCTTGTGTATTGTCAATGATACTATAACTGAAAGCTCAGTCCCTGTCCCTAATGCCAAGTCAATAAGGAGGGCAGGGTTTTGAGAAAAAGGAAAAAGAAGTTTTATTGCTTTGTTAGCAAAGGAGAAACACAGGGGACTCTTGTCCCAGCGACTGATTGGGTCCATCAGGAGGAACAGGGGGCTTTTAAAGGAGCTCTTCAAAGGCTACATTCCAGGTGTGCCCTGGCAGGTGGCTCCAGGGGGTCCTGATGGTGTGTTAACATTCACTTGTTAATTTGGAAGATATTCCCTTCCTAGATCCTCTGGCACATATCTCCTTCCTGTGGAGCACAGAGCTCAGGGTGATCTTGTTCCCCGCCCCCAGGTTAGGGAAGGGGAGAGGGAGAAGAGGAAAAGAAAAACAAGTCCTTTTTAAAAATAAGCCTCAGAGCTATATTCAAAAGGTGAAGTAGACCACTGTTAGAAAAAGGAGAGTGTGGGTGTGGGGTTGGCATGACATGCATGGCAGGTGCCTCTCTGTCACCTGTCTGCACTGTCCTTATCGTGTCCTCCTCATTGCCATCTGCCAGAGCTCCTCAGGTCCCTGACTCTCTGGGCCACCACTCCCCCACCCAAACACTTCAGGGTGAACAGAGAGCTGTCAGTGCTTCCGAACCCAGAGTGGGCTATACTAACCCCACCCCTACGCAGAGTGGGCTATACTAACACCCCTACCCAGAGTGGGTTATACTAATCCCACTCCTACCCAGAGTGGGCTATACTAACCCCACTCCTAGAGTCATGTGGGACATCATTTAATTTCTCTAGTGCAGTGCTGAGTTTGAGAGTAGGAGAGTGACTCAGGCCGGCTTGTCTTCAATCTCAGGCTGGCACCTTCTTCCGTCCCCACCTATGATGGACAAGGAACAGACATCCCAGGGATTGCCTACTCCTTGGGTTTTTACACCCTTCTTGAAGCTTTTTCCCTATACCTGCCTAGGAATTATGGTGTCTCATTACTTCCACATTTTTTACTTTAGTCCTATAGGACTTTAACTTTATCTTAGGATGGGGTATGGTGCAGCTGGATATTTCCTTAATCATATATTCTGCTAAATCCTTTGTCAGAGCCTATGCTATGTGAAACTCAAAAATCAAAGATCTTTCTCCCCCGCCCCTCTCTCTTTCTTTTTCTGATGGTCACCTTTTCCTGGCTGCCATTAGAGGCTGGGAAACATCTAAGGATGATGAAATTCTAGGAGTGAAAGTCAAAATTGATTATTAAATTGAAATAGTATTCCCTTAGAGTGGCTGCTAAAATATTGACCAATAAGAGCAGTTTGATAATTGTGGTGATTTGGAACTATTTTAACAGAAAAGTTGAACAGGCACAAAAAGGCCAAAGAACTAACATTTGAGTTTGTCCCATGATGTGCATTGTACAAATGAATTAATTAACATTTTTATTTAAACTTCAGATTAAACCTACAAAGTATGAAATCACTGTTCCCAATTTACAGATAACAAAAATTAAGACTCAAAAATATAAAGTAATTAGTTGTAGGTCATGTAAGCAAGATGAGTTGGATACAGAATAGAATTTCAGATCTGGCTTCAATGTTTAATCTCATTCCCTGGTTCACAATGAGTGAATAAATGGCTATATAGCATTCAATTCAGGAAATTATATTTGTAGCAGTAGCAGAGAACTTTTTATGTTGGGATTGTTTTATTTTGTGAACTAATATTTATTGGTCATTATAATATGCATAACATAGCATTAGGTAAAGGGAAGGAAGACAGTTACAGGCACAGTCCCTGTCATAAGGAAACTCATAGAGGAGTGGCAGAGACCATATGTAAAGAACATAAGGATAGCACTATGATAGGTGCTATTATAAAGATAAATTGATCCTCAACTTCATCAGAGGGAAGCAGAGAAGTCTTTGCAATGGAAGCTATTGTTGAATGTTTCTGAACAGTAGAATCCATTATTCAGAGGAACTAGCCCGTGAAAAGCCAAAAGCCATGAAACCATGAGATGTAGCATTTCCAGAAAGTTTCTAGAATATTCCAGAAAGTTTCCAGTGTTCATCATATTAGTATGTTTATACTCTGAACATCTGGTAAACATTTTCTTTAGTTTTCTATCATTTGCATTGTATTCTTGAGTGTATTTGTATCTGCAAGACACCAACAGATATAATGGTCTGACCACAAGAACACAATGTAACACAGTTGCTAAGAGTCCTTTGTGAACCATTTAGAAAAGTCTAAGAAAATCATCCATCCTGTGGGAGCTATTACTCAGTTACATACTGTTGGAAGTAAAGGAGATCTTGGAAGCATTTTTTTTTTTTTTTTAGTTCAGTTTCTCAAACTTCAGTAAAATGTAAACCTTTTAAAGGAGGATGTACTCTAGAATATGAAATTATACTTATTAAAATGTTATTTAAATTTGTATAGAGAAAAAAGAGAGGACTTTTTTGGTCTGCAGATCTTAAATACCCAGAAAACCTAAAACTGGTTTATAGAGTGTCTTTGTCCATTAGGAAAATGGACCAAGAAAATTTGCTCCAACAGATTACTATAGACTGGTTGACTCACCAGCAGCAAAATTTTATTTCTCACAGTACTGGAGGTTAGGAAGTACAAGATCAAGGATGCTGGTGCTCTGGCAAGGACCTGATCCTGATTCACACGTAGATCTCTTCTTGTACTTCAGTACTTATCCTTCAGAGTAGGTACTGCTTTTAGTACTTTAGAGTGCTAATATTAAGTACAAGATTGACAGGATTACTCTAGGTAATGTTCTTTTATCACTTTCTTTTTATGTCAAATTCCAGCAAGACTGTCATTGGTACAGGGAGCCATGGTGGCATTTGGCCATCCTTGTTGCAGATGCCTCATTTATATGACTGGCTCTTTCTTCACTCGTCCCCAACAAATGAAGTGACTTTAAAGATGATCATAGATTGGAATCAAGAGTCCACACTCAAATGACCATCCTGACAGTGCAGATTATGGTTTTACTCATTTGATATTGACTAAATATAAAATTCCCATTAAAAATCAGCAATAAGTAATAAACTCCTGGAGATTCAATTCCTAAGCCAATTATTTTGAAGATGGAGCTAAGGTGACAAGTGCCCCAGGGTGAAATATTTGACCCCATGCTGTAGTTAGGGAAGCAGGAACTTCATCTGCAAGGCTCAGTAGGCTTCAGACTGTTGGATGTCATGATAATGACTGATTTTCATGTTTTAAATAACAATATGGGGATATGAGCAATGCTGTCTGTTTTCCTCATGCATTTTGATTTTTGTTAACAGTATAAGTCTTGGGCTGGGGTGTGTACCACAGTGGTAGAACACTTGTCTAGGTCCTGAATTTATTCCCCAGAAAGGCACAAAACAAACTTTAAGATTTTGCTTTTGTTAGAAAAGAATAAGTTTCAAGTAAACAGAGAATTTCTAAAAGCAACTAAGATCAAAAGAAGGGAAGATAGCGGGAAAGACACAGAAAGCATAAGAAGAAAAACATACTGTTTAAGACACTCCAAAAACCTTAGCTATCCTGAAATTTTGTTAGAAATACAGTTGAATAATATCTCCTCTGATTTAAGATTTTATTAGATGAGGACAATAATGGTATTATTAACAGAAATTCCCATAATTATCCTGTCCACTTGGCAGCAACCAGTCTTCTTGAGAGATTGTGTGTGTGTGTGTGTGTGTGTGTGTGTGCGTGTGTGTGTGTGTGTGTGTGTAATTTCATGTCAAAAACCTACAGGGGGAGCTGGGGAGACAGCTCAGCTGGTAGAGTGCTTGCCTTGCAAGCACAAGGCCCTGAGTTCGATCCCCAGTATGGCAAAAAAAACCAAAAACAAACAAACAAAAAAACCTACAGGGGAAGCTGGGCATGGTCATCCACACTTGTAATCCCACCAGCTTGGTAGTCAGAAGCAGGAGGAATAAGAGTTCAAAGCCAGTATCAGCAATGGTGAGGCGCTAAGCAACTCAGTGAGACCCTGTCTCTAAATAAAATACAAAATAGGGCTGGGGATGTGGCTCAGGGGTCGAGTGCCTCTGAGTTCAAGCCCCCGTACTAAAATAAAAAAATCCTACAGGGGACATAAATACACTTAAATTTTATAGATGAAGAAATGGAAGCTCAGTAAAATTCTGAAATTTGCCCCAAATCGTGAAGTTATTAAATGGAAAAATTGTTACTTAAATCAAAATTCACAAAACTCCAAATCATTTTTTTCCAGTGTAATATGTCTACCTCTGTTTAATAACTCTACAAAGAATACTAACATTGAATTGTCACAACACAGGAATGAGGGAATTAATATTGAACAAAAAGAAACATTTAATAAGGGAATATTGTTGGACTCTTTCTTTCTCCTACTAACTAAACTGTAGATCGACTCACATTTTTCAGACTGTGAGTGTCTCAAAAGAAATATATTGTAGAAAGGGAACAAAGGGAGAGTAGAAAGGGAGATTAGTAACTTCTCAGTGAATCTCTGTTGCAACATGACTTTTGCATGGTGGAAGATTCTTGGAGAAAACTGAACATGTTTTCTATGAACCACCAAAGGCAGCTTCGTTTACAGCCACTATTGTTCTCAATGAAAATAGATTATGTTTGAAGTTTTTTACGGGATTTTTTTTCAGATCTACTATCAGAGTTAAAAATTAGATTTAATTACAAGGGAATCTTTTGTATATTATGTAAAAGAAATCATTTGTACATCACAGTCTCAGATGACTTCCACTACATGGAAACTACCAATTTTTATCCTCAGTCCAGAGACATCCAGTGAGATGCAAGCTCAGTGGCTGCACATCAATGGGGAAGGTTCCTCAGATATGTCTAAGACTACTTTCATTATCTCAGCCCTATACAGCCGGCTTTCCACAAATTTCTCCCATAGTTTATGCCTCATTGCCCTAAAATTATCATGTTTGGGAAATTTGGTGTTGCAGTTGATAGATAGTTACAGGAATTGTTTTAATCTTTTATTCAACAAATATCTATTGATTATTTATTAACTGCCAATTGGCAAGACTGATTCAAATTTCTGCATCAGCAAATGCAACATGAAGTTGCTACAAAAAACATGAAGTTGCTACAGCTTGGAATTTCTAGTATATTACAAATGCTAGACACAATGGCACCACCAAACAACCTACACTGCATGACATTGTCCTTTCAGATGTCCCCTGAAGATGTTCTCTAAGTCCTACTGAGGGGTTGTGTAAAGGCACCATCCTATATAGAGTCACCCTGTTCATTCTTGTGACTTAGGTGCTCTTTGACTTCCTCACCCTGGCCTCTTCCTTTATATTCCTATCTCTCATAGCTTTTTATACATTTTCTTTGACCAAATATCTAAGACAAGGGGCCAGATTCACTCATTTAGACATCAGCCTAGACCCAAACTATAATTTCCATGTTTAACACCGGCTCCCTCTGTGATGTGAGTCATATTCAGGCTATAGATTTTCAGTGAACATAGGAATGTTAGTTTTATGATTGTTTATGGGATTTTTAATAGCTTAACTGAGATATAATTTATATTTCATAAAAATCGCACTCTAAATGTCTGATTTATGCAGTTAACATCACACATTAGTGACAGACCATTTTCATCACCTTCAAAGGAAATCTCATCTACATTTAGTCATTTCAATCTTCTAAACTTCTCCAGACCTAAGCAACAACTAAACAACTGTGCCTCTAGATATTTGGCAAAGAAAACTCTTATTTTGGTGTCCACATGAGGAGACAGGAGATAAAGACAATACAGAGTCACACAGAATGCAAAAGTTGAAGGTTCCAATAGTGATTATAGTCTGTTAAAAAGCATGTGTGTACATAGTAAGATTTAGGGTATGTTAGAGATAAAATATGACTATTACAACAATATGGAAATTGTAAACAGCTGCAAGTTAACTAAGGTCAATTCAGAATTCAGTAACATACAGATTCTTACAATATTAATCTTTTTTATACAAATGGAATCGAAAAAGAAATATTGAGACTGACAGAGAAATAAGATGGTTTGGTAGAACAAGTGTTAGTTTATGAGCAATGTAGTGTGACTGATTTTGTTGTTCTGGACAATGTCTAGTCCCTTTATTATAAAAGGCTTTGGACATCCTCTTGGGCATTTTTGTGTATAGTGAATTCGGATCTCTCCAGAGAATCTGTGGGTTTTTAATTTTATTTTAGTAAAATAAAAGGTAAACAAAGTGCTATATTCTGGTATGTAACCACATGCTGTAGGATATTGTGTATACATTATGTATTAGAATTTGTCCAATTTCCTTTCTACTAGTTTCTTGGGGATTTTCATTTTAGCATTTGTGCTGGATTTTCTTGGTCATTAGATGCAGCAATGCATTACAACTAAACAGCTGTGAATATGTACAGAGCTCTTCAAAAACAACACCTGTGGCATCTGAGTTTTCTTAGCTTCTGGTAGAGGGAAACTTATTTTATTAAAGGGAATGAATCAAACACCATTACCCTATGTAAATGTATGATTACATCAATGGTATGCCTCTACTTCATGTACAGAGAAACAAGTTGTACTCCATTTGTTTACAATTAAAAAAAAAAGTATACCAGAACCTTTGTAAATAGATAATAATAGTCTTTAGCTAATTTTTAAATGAAAGTAGGTGATTCCTTATTATGGATTTAGTCAAACATTCAAAAAAATAAATAAATGAAATAAAGTCACATATATTTTGGGACATAAACCAAAAAAAAAAAAAAAATACAAACTATTCTCTTTGTGGTTGTTAGAAAGATAGAGATGATATTAATTCTCAAACTAGAATATTTTTTCTTATATATTAATTAAAAGCATATACATTGAGTATAGTTTATGGTCTAGTTATTGCTAGACAACCAGTCTAATTGTTTTTTATTTTATTGATGTTTTAAAGGAACTAATTTGATTGAGTTTTGTTTAACTGATATTTCTTCTTAAAGAGTTTGATTGTTTTTCCTTAAATTTTGTGTAATGTCCACAATTGGATGAGTGATATAGATATGAACAAGAAAGAAGGCATTTGGGATGAGGATATTTCTAGTTTTTTATTAATCTCCAGAAAGAGGACAATATAAACATTATCATCTGAAAGAAGCCATCTTTTAACCATATGCTGGTGGAGTGAGACCCTTCTGGAATTCTCCTGGGTTGGAAAAACTGAAATTCCATAATTCCCAAACCAGCCACTCACTATATTCCCTGTGTTTTGCTTTACTCTCTGGACATCAGTAAGGGCTCACACATGCATAACCCAGAGCTTCTCAAGCCGCTAGTGTCTGGTTGCCATCTTTTGTTTTTGTTGTTCTTTTTAGATATACATGACAGTACAGTGTATTTGACATATCATACATACATCGTAAATAACCTCCAATAATTGTGGTTGTACATTATGTGGGGTTATACTGGTTGCATATTCATATATGAACATAGGAAAGTTATGTCCAATTAATTCTACTGTCCTTCCTATTCCATTCCCCCTCCCTTCCCTTCATTGTCTTTTGTCAAATTAAATGAACTTCTATTCTCCCTTCTGCCCCCACCCTTATTGTGTCTTAATATCTGTCTAACAGAGAGAATATTCAGTCTTTGGTTATGGGGGATTGGCTTATTTTACTTAGCATGGTCGTCTCCAGTTCCTTCCATTTACTGGAAAATGCCATCATTTCATTCTTCTTTATGACCGAGTAATAGTCCATTGTGTATATATATCACATTTTCTTTATCCATTCATCTGCTGAAGGGCACCTAGGTTTGTTTCATAGCTTAGCTATTGTGAGTTGCGCTGCTATAAACATGGATGTGGCTGTGTCATTATAGTATGCTAATTTTAAGTTCTTTGGGTATAAACTGAGGCATGGAATAACTGAGCCAAATGGTGGTTCCATACCAAGTTTTCTGAGGAATCTTCATATTGCTTTGCAGAGTGGTTGCACTAATTTGAAATCTAACCAAAGAGGTGAGAGACCTGTACAATGAAAACTACAGAACATTAATGAGAAAAATTGAAGACCTTACAAGATGGAAAGATTTCCCATGTTCTTGGATAGGCAGAATTAATATTGTCAAAGTGGCCGTACTACAAAAAGTGTTATACAGATTTAATGCAATTCCTATTAAAATTCCACTGACTTTCTTCATAGAAATAGAAAAAGCATGACATTTATTTGGAAAAGTACGAGTCCCAGAATGACCCAAGTAATCCTTAGCAAGAAAAGTGAAGCAGGAGGTATCACAATACCAAATCTTAAATTATACTACAGAGCTATAATAACAAAATCATCATGGTATTAGCACCAAAACAGACATGAAGACCAATGGTATAGAAGACACAGAAACAAACCCACATAAATACAGTTATCTCATATTAGACAAAGGTGCCAAAAACATTCACTGGAGAAAAGATAGTCTGTTCAACAAATGGTTCTAAGAAAACTGAAAATCCATATGTAGCAAAATGAGATTAAACCCCTATTTCTCCCCTGAACAAAACTCAGGTCAAAGTGAATAAAGGACATTAGACCAGATAACCTGTGCCGACTAAAAGAAAATGTAGGCCCAACTCTCCATCATGTTACCATCTTAATTGATAGCCCTATCCTCCTCTCTGATATCCATATTTGAAAAATGAGAGTCTTCATAATCTTCAGCTTTCCCTGCATCCTGCCTTCATATGCAAACTGTTTCTTAATTTTAGCATTCCTCTTTTGAACTTGTGTTTCATATATTTGCCCATACTTTTCCACTGTACTTCTCTCTTAGAGGGCAGGTATGTAGTAGTTCAGAACACAAACTCTAGAGGTCCTGATCCTAAGTCTGGTGCTTCCTTGCTGTGTAAACTTGGACAAGTCTCTTAACCTCTGTGCCTCAGTTTCTTCCTTAGTACAATGTCCTATTCACACAGACTCCTTCATAGGCTTTCCTGAATTTCCTCAACATGGTACCCAAGTTTCCCCAAAGTGATCCAAGTGATACCACCATTTTGTGGTGCCCAGTTCTGCTTCCTCGAATGTTGAAGTTTAAACACTAGAGAAGCAGGCTGAGGCAAGCACATTAAACAGGTTTTATTTAAAAGTAATAATACAGACTTCTCCCCGGAGGGAGAAGGGGGCCATGGCTGATGTTCTAGAGTCCCAAGAAGTGAATGTGCCCTACATCTTTTATAGACAAGGGTCTCTTTTGTTCTGCAGTTCTCTTCCCCCTTATCTCTCTCCTTCTTGCCTACAGTGACTAGGCCCAGGAGTTGCAAAAATGTTGAGCAAAAATGTTGAGCAGCAGATGGCAGGGGGAGGGCTGCCGGGGTCCAGCCCCAGCAGGGGCCCATGGGTTCCACACTGGTAAACGGGGCACGGGGAGACAGCGTCGGCGATGGATGGAGAATGAAAGACACAGACTCTAGTTCTGGTGCAATCATTCCCACTTTATTCTGGGGAAGGCTGGGTTTATATACATTTTTCTTCAGGCTTTGATGACAGGCTTGTGACTAATAAAATCAAAGAAGTTTCCAAAGCATAGGCAGAAATTGTTTTTACCGAAAGATTATGAGAAAACAGTAACCTTACAGATTATCCTTACTTAATCACCAGGGCTTGCCATTGATAAAATAAGCTGGTCCATATCTAGTAGCTACTGTGGGAGGTGCTGTGTGCTTAGAACTTGGGGAAACATTGTTATCTATAAGTTTCTGTGCCCCAACAGGTTCTGGCTGTGCCAGTAAAAGCAGTGTTTGGTTTTTAACATAATAAAAACATTCTGCTGTAGTGAGGTTAACATCACAGGGTTTCAACATGTGTTTTGTCTCCATGATGTTTTTCTGGAAATTTGTAGAATTATTCCCATCACCTCTAGCAAGATCCCCAGACTGAAGTGAGTAATATATTATTAGGAAAACTCCAAGCTAGGGAGGCATACATCTGGCATGCAATCCTTTTAGGATGAGTCTTTGCAATCATCCTTCAGTGGAACTCTGTCAAGCACTGTAAGGAGAGCCAGGCGCCCTGCAGAGGGCCAAAGTGATTCAGCCAGGTAAAGGCTCAGTGGGCATTAATTAGCAGTTCCTTGCCTGTAGTCCCTGACAAGGGCAGGTAAATTTGGTCATCAATGGGCTCTGGAGATCCTTGACATTCCATTCTCCCAGGGGCAGTCTCCAACTTCCAGAGGCAGGTGACTTTCATGACCTCCATTTCCTCAATTTGACCTGATCCCCTACACTGCCTGTCCCCAATTCTTAGAGGCTTGACAATTTCTTCAAAACCTACTGGGTACACAAGTCAGCAAGGGACTGCTCCCACACAGATGTGAATATCGGAAGTGAGGATCACTGGCCCTTCTTGGCGACTGCTGCTATATATACCAGCAGTGCTTGGTTTAAATCTACTTTCCTCTTCTTTTGCATAATGCTCCCAATTGGGTTTTCTCTATCATTACTCTTCTCTCCAATATCTTCCAGTTTGTATCAGAGTCTGTCCTTACCAATTCCTTTCCACGTTCTCTATAGTAAGATATTAACTCCTTTTCATGTTAAATATTAATATCTAATTTAATTGTACCTCTTCAGTTTAGATAAAGTTCCCATTGTATGAGGAAATTGTAATCTCCCAGTCAAATCTCTCAGTAACATTTTGTGATATTTTTCCACTGTGCAAAAAAAAAAAAAGCACTATTCCTCTGAAACACTAACACATATTTAGTTTTATTTTGAACTACAAGGGTTTTTTTAAAATATAAATTTTTGAATCATTTGAAATTTATTTTGCCACCTGTTACAAGGTATACATGAAAACTTATTTAATAAACTATTTCTTTGTAGTTTTGTGTATCTATTTTCATTTTATGCATTCCACTGATCTCTTCTTTATTTTTTGTAAATAACATATTAGTCATTCTTTACAAGAAAATTCTGTTTTATTTGTAATTAATCATGGTATCTTTGAGAAGTAGAAACTAGTTTTATAGGCATGCATTTGATTCAACTTGGTCAAATAACCCAATTCTGTGTATTTTTTCCATATCTCTCTTACTAAGATCATAAATCATGAAGTCAAAATTACTCAGTTGGATACACTAAATTTGGTCATGACAAAATTTCTTATTTATCATCCTGGGGCACAGTGTTAATATTTGTTCAGTTGCTTTTCTAATTCTAGAAGGTATCTTACATTCAGCTTATGTTTTTCTTTAAATCAGATCAGAAGTGAGAGTAAATGCATTTATTATTGGAATACAAGTTAAGGCACACTTTGGCAATTAAGGGTTTTAAGGAAGGAATTCATTTTCCAGAATATTTGGTGCCAGTCATGTCTACATTCAAAGACACTGTAATATAACTCACTAATTTTTGTAATCATCTTCACCTCTAAGATGTGCATGTACAATATGATTTATTTTTTTTCCTTTTTTGTGGTGCTGAGGATTGAATCCAGGGCCTCACATATGTGGGACAGACCCTCTGCTAACTGTGCTACATTCTCAGTTCCAGAATTTTTTTCGTTTTTAAAATATTGTTGCCTACTCAACCTTAAAATTTTTATTGGAGAAAGTCTCAAAAGGAGTTTTTATTGTGGAAAGCAAATGATTTGTGTAAGTAAAAAGTTTTATTAGATATTTACATATAGCCTTTTAAATTATTTATCTTTACTTTGGGCATTGTCTCAAAGCTTTTCAGTTACTGAGATGCTTTCTTTCTACAAAGTTTTTATATACCTTTGAATAATATGTTCTAAACTCTATGTTGTGTTTCTGTGTAAGTTCTTTTCTGTGACTTCCAGTTCATTTCAACCCATTTTTTTCTATAGTAATACTCTTCACGTTATAGTTATTTATGCTTAATAATTCCAAAGTAGGTTGTAAGCTGGTGCTCTCTTGGGATTTTTCCAGAGACCTGACTGGTCATTGCTTGTGCCTCCTGGCCATTCGTTCATTTTTGTTGTGGAGTCATGTTCTTTGCCATCACTTACAATACCCCTCATCTGAACTTTAGGGTCCTGACGCTAAGGAAAAGAGAACCATATTGATCTATCCCTCATTGACTCCCTCTCCTCTACTGAGAGCACATGTGGTTGAAGATGGTGGTAGGAGGGGAAGAGTCACAATGGAAGTTTAAGCATGTTGTTTTTGTTCTAGCACCCACTGAGTTAGTCAGTTTTCTGTCACTATAACAAAATACCTGAGGCAAACAATTTCAAAAAAGGTGTTTTTTTTTTTGTCATACAGAATCAGAGGTTTCAGTCAATGGTCACTTGGTCCTGTAGCTTTGGGTCTTTGGCAAGGAAGAGCATCATGGCGATGCTCATGCCAGAAGAAAGCTGCTTACCTCATGGTGGCTGGGAAGCACAGAGGAAAGGATTGTTTTCCTCATATCCCTTTCAGTGACACAACTCTCACCATTTAACTTCATTCAACTAGGCGCCACCTCTCCAAGTTTCCACCACCTCCAAAAAGGGACCATACTTTTAACACATAAACTTTGGGGGTCCATTTAAGATACAAAGTAATATTCTGTCCTTGGCTCCAAAGGCTCATGTTCCTTTCATCATGTAAAATGCATTTAGTTCAAGAGTCCCCAAAGTCTTAAATGTTCCAGTATTGACCAATATCCCAAATTCAAGTCTTCTGAGACTCAAGGCAAGCTCTTAGCTGTGCACCTCTTAAAAATCATAAAGAAAGTTATGCACTTTCAAGATTCAATGGCACAGGGTAAAAATTCCCATTTCAAAAGGGAGGAGCAGAAAAATATCAAGGAGAAATCAGACCAAAGCAAGACCAAAGCCCAACAGGGAGAATATTAATTCCTCTAGTTCCGTCCATGTCCAGCATTGAGGCAGGCAGTGGCATGGTCCAGATCCAAAACATAACACCCACTTAACTCCTTCTATTATCATAACATGCATTTGCTGAGCAGATAGATAGGAAAGAAAAAAATGATAACTTCCTGAGTTTAGAAGTTATAATGGATTATTAGCTATAAACTGACAGTGGCATATGCTCCATCTGCTGGAATATGCCTTCTTAGAATGACCTCTTTGGGGGAGTACAGAGACATTAGTCCTTCAATGCTCCTTATTTGGAATGCCAGATAGAGGTCACTGTGACAGCTATTGTGATAATAATTTGTGCATATTATTTTTGTGAGGATTAAGTAAATTGGTCCATAGAAAGTATCTTTAAGGAGTTCTGGGTATGTAGTATATGCTCAATAATTGGTTGTCATTTATAATAATTAAACTAGTCCACATAAATATGGGAGTGAGTGAACTAGAATATATGGGGACCATGTGATATGAGAAACTGCAGAGGTTTCAGAGTTGGTCAAACCTGAGTCTGAATTTTGGCTCTGACATTCACTATGGCTGAGACCTGAACAGATACTGTGTGTCTGTCTGAATCTGTTTCCTCCAGCAGTCATTGTTTTTCATGAATTTATGCATAAATGCTTGTTTTCTCCCAAAATTCATTCTTTCAAGTCCTATCCTCCAATGTGATAGAATTAGGAGGAGGGCCATGAGAAGGTCAAGAGGGTAGAAGCTTCATGGATAAGATTAATGTCTTTATGAAAAGATCTCCAGAGACCTCTCTTGTCTTCTTTCTGTTAAATAAGTATACAACAAGGAGTCTGTAGCCTGCCATCTGGAAGAAGGCCCTCACCAGAACTTGGCACCCTGATCTTGGGCTTTAAGTCTCTAGAATTGTGAGAAATAATTTCTGTTGTTTATAAGCTCTCCAGTCTATGTATTTTGTTATAGTAGCCCCAACTAACTAGGACACATGGTCTTGAGGACTAAATGAAGTCTTATATGTAAAATAAATGGCATGCTATCTGATGGCACTTGGTAAAGGTGTTTACTCATTATACAAACTTGCAGACCTAATTCCAACTCCAGTCTTTTCATTCATCAGTGACAAAATCTTCATGACACTAATTTATTCTGTTATGTCTCAATGTCCTTTTCTGGAAAATGAAGAACAAGATGACATGGTGTTTGATATTTGCCCATATGTTTATTCTATCACTTAACCTATTTTATGTAACTCACTATCAAATTATGATTTTTTGTTGAGTTTGTTTTCTCTTGCCATATTTTACCCCTTGAGTTAATGATCTTCAATGTATTCAGAACATTGTACATTACAGTGAACATTACAGTAGTGCCTGGCATACAACATTTTCCTAATAAATGCTGAGTGGATGAAGGAATACATAAATGAAGAGGTGAATGAATATATATTTTCCAAGAATCATTCATGAGCAAGACCCAAGGACAGGGAAATTGCCCTCATTCTATACAAATTGTGGCCTGGCATTAGAAAATTGGAAGTTGAATGAGCAAACAATCTCCAAGGATATTAAAGATGATGGTATTTTCATCTATATGAAATTATCCCTAACACAATTTCATGTGTCAAAATGCAGCTTATTTTCACTGCCATTGAAGCATGAGATATAATAGGCATTGAATACATTAAAATCAGTTTGTTTGTTCTCTATAATCTTTAAACATTCAGAATAATAATATTTTCTGAACCATTTGCCCAATTTTGTCTCCAACATATTTGAAGGGGAAAATGTCATTTGTGAAGTTTAAACCTTGTAATACACATTTCATTAAAAAATCAGTTTGCTTCCCAAAAGAGATGTAACAAACGATACAGAAGTCCATATATGCAAGATCTGTTCTGAGAGTTTTCTCATCTTTTTTATTGGTAAATCAAAACTATTATGCCAAACAACCTATGCTTAAAATAATTCTAAAATATCTGGAAGAAAAACAAACTAAAGAAAACTTTTTCTTAAAAAATAGGGTCCTGTTTTTCTGAAGTGGTGCATTTTAAGTGGATTGTCCTTAAATTGACTCTGTCAGCTACCTAACTTAGGGGTACAGGTTGCTCCCCTGTGGCAGCAGAGGTGTGCCTAAAGCCTTCTCAGGACTTTGTGCAGGAATCTGTTTCCTTGATTCTGTGAAATGTGTCTGTTGTATTGCTTCATTCACTCAGTAAACACAAAGAACCTTGTTTTATGATACAATCTGATATTGGTATGGACTGGTATCACACTGGCAGCTACCCTTTTGGAACTCAAAGTTCACAAAAAGAGATGAACAGGATACAAATAAGCAGACATAGGTGTATAATGAAAACAGGAAAAGAATGCCAAAAAGAAAGAGAACCGGAGGTATGTTGGGGAAAAAATAATGGCAAGAATGAGGGCAGGGGTCCACTGATTGGCAATGGCAGGATCACAGAATATCTTTCTGCAGAAGGAAATTTCATTTTGGAAACTTTAAGATGAACGGAGTTGCAGGAAGGATTAAGGGTAGCAAGTTGGAGAATATTCAAGCTAAAGGAAAAAAGTTAGCTGTGTTAGTTTTTTCACCACTCTGCCAATATACCTGAGATAATCAACTTATAAGGAGGAAAGGTTCAGTTTCAGAGGTTTTAGTCTGTGGTTGTTTGGCCCTTTGCTTTGGGCTTGTGGCAGTACAGGGCACCCTGGTAGGAACATGTGACCCAAGAAGTCTGTTCACCTCATGGTGGCTGAGAAGTAAAACAGAGGAAGGGGTTGGGGACACAAGTATCCCCTTCAAACGCACTCCCCAATGACCTAATTTCCTTCCTTTAGGCCCCACCTCCTAATTTCCACCTCCTCCTAGTATCACCATGAGTTGGGGTCCAAGCCTTGAAAACCTGAGCCTTTCAAGATACAAAGGATAGCAATAGCATATTTTGGGAACTATGTCAAGAGACAGAAAGCAGGAGGAAAGATGTGTGTGATGTGACCTGGGAGAAGTAGCAGGGATGAGGCTTTATAGGGACTCATGTGGTGTGATCAGGTTTGCATTTTGATATGACCTCTCTGGAAGGAATATGGAGAATGAGCTGGGATCCAAGTGTACGAGGGGAGATGCCAGTTAGGAGACTACAAGGGACTGTCATTACCCAGGAATGGGGTATCAACTCCATGGAGCAAGAAGGGAGTGGAAGGCAGGAGAGAAATGGGCAGATTCGAGATACACTATAGAAATCAATGCCTTATGCCCCTCCACTTTTAATAATTGAAAACTGGATGGGTGTTTTAGTCCCATGGCATTTCATTTTTTATTGGTCATTATTATTATTCTCTCCTAGTTTTACTTAAAATAAATGACAGGTTACAATTGATGGCATTTTAGATTCAATGTGGTATGGTAAGAATTGCTAAAATTTATGAAGCAATGGCCTTATTTCCTTTCTTAATACAGTCACATTTTTACCTTATTGTATGAAGTCACAATAGGACATGATATCACATAAGGACATATTCTTATTTATTCATTTCACAATTCGGGGAGAGCATTGTAAGCACAGTGTAGGGCCTTGGGGATAGAATGGAAAGAAAATGAAGTAGAAATGCCTGCTCTGTGGAATTCCTAGGATGGCTGTAAAGATGGACTCTGAACAAGTAATAAATGCTGTTGGGTCCTATGAAGTAGAAGTACAGCCTTCCAAGACAGAGGGTAAAGAGTTTCTGAATTTACCTGGAGACAAAAGAGAAAATTTCTTCAGGAAATGATGTCGAATACAAGACTTGAAAGATGAAGAGCTAAAAGTGAGAAAAGGGGAGAAGTAATTCCGGGGTGGACAGGAGGTTAGGATGGCTGAAACCCAGTAGAGAACTGGCAAAAGATGAGGCCCAGCCAGATATTGCTGTGTCTAGTCATCTTAGGGCAATGAGAAGGGATAGAAGGGCTGGATATAATAGGTTTTGTTTTTTATTAATGTCTTGTGACCACAGTGTGAGGAAATCATTGGGAAAGATAGGACTGGAAGGCAAGACTTGATGTATCAACACCAGTAAAGAGACAATAACAGTAATCCTGAGAATGGAAATGGCTGGGCAGGTACAAGGAATACTTAGGAGGTAGAATCCATGGGACCATGCACTGGCTTGGAAAGTGACCAATGATCCTGGTTTATCCAGGCTTAGCCTGGTTTTAGAACCTAAAGTTTTGCATCCCAGGATACTCCTCAGTTCCAAGCAAACCAGAATGGTTGATCACTATTGATAGAGGATGAGAAATTATATAAAACTTGTATTCTTCTGATTTAACAATTAGGTAGATCGTGCCTCAGTTTTTGTGTTAAAGCCTGGAAGTAAACCAGTTTTTAAAGGATAAATGTGTATTGCCAGTGAGACATATAAATGGGCATTTCTGGAACTCGAAAGTAAGATCTGTGCAAGGGGTAGATATTTAGAATTTGTGGATTTAAATGACCATGAAGCCATTGAACAGGGGGAGAATTATGATATTGAGTGAGAATCTTGTCTTGAAATAAGTGCTGAGGAGGTTCAGCTTTAAATGTCCGATGAGGGACTAAGAGTCAGCAAAAGACATTGGAGGTTTGATGAGAGAGGGGAAGGATAACAAGAAATGAAGACACAGGAGCACTTCAAGGGAGTGCTGAGTGGTGTTAAATTCTGTTGACATATGTATGATCATAACTGAATTCCGCTGAAATGTTGTGACATGTTAGCAAGAACAATGTTTATAGATTGACTGAAATTTACAGGTTGTATAGTGTTGTGTTGTGATGTGAGTAGAAGGTGAGAAAATGACAAGAGCAGGCAAAGGCTCTTTTGAAGGCTTGGCTCTAAGAGGATATGAAGAGGCTGCCACCGGAAGGTGACCATGGAGACTTGGAGAATTTTCTATGAGACAGATTTGAGCCAACAGAGACAGAGAACTTGTAGGCACTGGAAAAAGGGAGAGATAAAGATCTTAAGAAAGAAGAAAGAGAATATAGAGCATAGATAGAAGAACTCTCTTACCTGGAGAGGGCCTGCCACCCTAACCTCCATAGAAGGGAAGGTAGAAGGAGAGGTGCAGACGCATCAAGGGTGTCTCAGAGTCACATCACCTGGAGAAGTGCACTTTGTAGGAAACAGCTCATTAAGAGTCCAGCGTAAATCATACTCCATGAGAAAACATCCAGTCAGTGATTCAGTAAGTGATTATTCTGCATCACAATTCATAATTCTGTCTATAGCTTTACTATACAGCAATTATTTTTAAAATTACAGTAGTCATTATTATAAATGAATTTGTTATAAGTGAATTCCAGACACTCAGGGTGTGGAGAGGGCACTGCTGCTGCCCTTGAGAACTTGAAGTGTGGTGATATAAATGGACATTTAAACACATAACTGCAATAGGGTCTGACAAGAGTGTGAATAGAAAGTGGTGAAAGGAGAGAGTAAGGAAAGCTTCATGAAAGCTCCATTAATCGGGTCTGGTTTTAGCCACCCAAATGTGACTAAAATAACTCCGACGTGATCTATAGAATTATCAGGTACTGTAAGGTTGGTGAGCAGAAAGAGCAGGACTGCTCCACTCCATGGGGTCATGCAGGGATCCAGACTTTAGAAGAACTTTGCTGCTCTGCCACTCCTCATGATGGACTGTGGACTGTGGCTCTGCACTGCCACATCCCTGCTCAAGTCCACAGGGAGGGATCTAGGAAAGGAGGGCTGTTTCTGCCCTTTCTGTCGTAGCCTCCAGGTCTAGGGTGATGTCGCTGGAGTTCCCTTAGCCTGCCCACAGGTACAGTCCAGAGGGCAGGGAGATTAACAAAACTCAATGCTTTATCTTCCTGGGCAATAGTAGGGATATTTCTCAGGCAGCTGGGAGGCCCAAGCATGTGTGTGTATCTGATTCCTCAGCAGTAACTTCAGAAACACATCAGAGTTGGTCTTCCTCCATTCCTGAACTACTATCATTGCTTTTGCCTTCTCCTGCCTCCTGAGAACACCTTCTTGTGAACTACTGGTGTCAGATGTCTTGTTTCACCTCTGTCCTTGGAGAAATCCAAACCATCCAATCCAATACAGTAGCTGCCCTGAATAATTAGAATACATATCTGATGGCTAGCAAAACAACTCTCTTTATCTATATACTTCCTAAAGGCTGCATCCCCAAGTACTATCATATTTGGGGTCAGGCTTCAGTATGAATTTCAAGGACAAGACAATTACTCTGTCCATAACAATGTGTTTCAAATTTTGAAGGCTTTTAAATTATAGAATATTTATGTATTTAGTATAGATTTCATAGTTACATAAAAATACAAATATTATATATCATAGCTATAATATATTTGAATACTTGTTTATAAATGAAATATAATATCTATGTTTAGGGTCAGAGTCTTGGCTCAGTGTTAGAGCGCTTGCCTAGTATATGTGACGTGCTGGGTTCAATTTTTAACACCACATATAAATAAATAAATGTACATTGATAACTAAAAACAATTTTTTTAAATCTACATTTAATCCTATGAGAGGACGTCCATAGAGGTGAATTTATTTTTGTTCATTTTTTTCATGTACATAAATATGAGTCATATTTATTTGGACTGTGGTTCAGAAAAGCTTGTGTTGGTAACAAATTGCAGGGGGCAATTCTGTAGGAAGAGGGGTTCCTGAGAAGGCTATTTTAGATACCTAAATGACAGACAAAGATCTAAATAGGAGTAGGAATTTTAACCACACTAGAGATGGAAAGAAAGGAAAGGGAAAATAAGGAAATGGAGTCATGTTAAAAATATTTGACAGCTGGATGTGGTAGCATGCCTGTAACCTCAGTGACTCTGGAGACTGAGGCATGTGGATAGCAAGTTTGAGACTGCCTCACAACTTAGTGATGCCCCAAGCAAGTTAGCAAGGTCTTATCTCAAAATAAAAATAAATAAATAAAATAAAAAAGGACTGGGGATGTGGCTCAGTGTTTAAGCACCCCTGGATTCAGTCCCCAGTACAAAAAAAAAAAAAAAAAAAAAAAATGAGAGAGAAAAAGAAAAAAGAAAAAAAAAAAATGTTTGACAGCTGGTTTTACAAGGAACCAACTAGTAAAAATGGACTTGAATGTAAACCCCAGTATGGCAGAACTGGAAATCCTGGCTGATTAGTAGCCTTGATGAGAAGAATCCACACTGAAAATTACCCAATTTATTCCCAGGCCTTCTGTGATTTCCTCTAACTTGCCAATTGTCATGGAAAATGGAATTTAGATGTACATTTTTCCTTGTCATTATTTCTCTTACATTTTTGAGGAATTCTGTAAAGAACCTAATTTAATATACTAAACAGTGTTTATACAAGTCCATCCTTGATGACTAAGTTCATTTTACCTTGCAAATGCTCTACATCAACAATTGCATGTCTCACTTGCCTTTCTATTCTACAAATCAAAAGACCAGCCAGTGAGAGGGTACAATAATAGATCTTGGGTATCTGTTAGAGCAAATCTTAGCACATCACTGACAATCCAGGCAGGAATTAACACTTCTCTGTGGATAAATGACATTTCATTCTTTCCTAAAAGGTTCCAGTTGTGCTGGGGCCACTCCAAATTCAGGATGATTTGTTCAGTAAATATCTTACTGATTGCAAGTCATATTTTACCAATCAGAAGATCATCTTGGGAGACAAGGAGGTGGAAAAAGACAGATTGTCAGGCCCTCTGGAGCTTTATAGGCTTAGGTGGAGGTAAAATGCCACGTTTTTACTACAGTTCATCTGTATTTCCTTTAATTCATCAGAGCTAGAGGTAAACATGCAGGCAGTGTCTTTACATTGCAATATGAGGATATACATGATTGCACCTAGGATCCAGCTAGATAATGCACAGTATACAGCTTTTGTCAGGGTTTCTTATCACATATGTGAAGACCTCTTCATAAGGTAACAGTTACAGCTTCAAAGGATTAGGGCCTGGTCATATCTTTTGGGGAATCACAGTTCAATCCATTACAAAAACAAAGAATGGTCATTTGGTGGGTGTGGGGCAGGGAGAAGGACAAAGAAGAAAAGAAACTGAGAACAAAATTTTGATTCTTGCTTAGTAATAAAAATAATCAGATGAGCCCAAGGATAGTCTTCATTAAAAAAAAAAAAATCTAACCTATATCTGAGTAAGAAACAGAGGGCAAAGAAATGAAAAGGACAACAGAAGCAAATAAATAAAGCAATGTGATAGTCAAGGCTACAGAGTATGCAGCCAGACACCTGCATCCAGACTCTACTTTAGTTGTGTACTAGCTCTGCTACTCTCTAAGTATCTTCAACATGGCAATGGGAAGCCCTTAAACACAGATTCGCTTTGGCACTTACAGGAAATTGTATATCCATGTGCATTTTATATATATATGACATTATAATCACATGTATATTTATATCCAGACACACAGGGTGGCACAGAGGAACTCCACATAGTCATTTCCCTCAAAAGAGTTTAGAACATTAATAACAATAATATTAATATTATTAATAATAATAATTATTATTAGTATGAGGACATTCCTTCCAGAGGAGACTAGATTCAGAGCCATCTTCTTTCTCTCAAGTTGAAGTAGTAATACTGGCTCACTCCGTTGCTCATCATTTCCGATAATGCCTTTACGCTACATTTTTTTTTCCTGTAAGACATTATTACTTCTGCCTCTTGCCCTGGACACTGTAAATCTCAGTGGCATCTAAGAAAAGAGGATGTATGTCCACTCTTCCAGTCAGATGTCTGCTATATTGCTGTATTAACGCGAGTTGTTGGGTTAGCATATTAACTGAGGCTTGAGTTTGTCATAACTCATGATAATCCGAATGATGTATAAATGAGGTTACTTTTTGAGTAATATATCTTGTTTTAAAAATGGAGCAAAGGGTACATCAAAGTCTTTACAGAAATTCTCTGGGGTGTTTTTGCTCCTAGTCACTTTCATTGCTTAAGTGCCCCTATTGACACCCTCCAGTGGAAGTGGAAGCGTTGGGCTAATGTGTTCTCAAAATGGAAGCTGGAGACTCTTCGGGGAGCCTCGTGTGCTGGATGAGCCATCTATGACTGTCTTCCTTTGAACACTTAAAAAATCAGCATGAGAAAAAATCATTACAGCGATTTCTAACACAGGGAAAAGAGAAATTAAAAAGAAATCATCCATACCAAAGGCTAAACAAAACTCAGAAAGTCAGTGACTGCATTAGCAGGATCAATTTGAATCCAATAAAAGAATAGACTGCGTCTCTATAAAATCATCAGCAATTTGCCCTTTCAAAGGAAAATGACAATTTTTGTGCAAAATAGTGGCATTAGATGTGAAGATTTCTTTTTATTTGACAAAGACCTTTGTAGGTGGCAAGTTGCAGACAGGGTACCTCAATTTGTAAGTTGTGTTGTTTGTAAAGATTGTCTTCAACATTTTATAGTATGAGTCATGTACATTCCTGCTTATTCATAAAAAGTTCCTAATTACCTTCTTGAAATTCAGTGATCTGTTCAATAAAATTAATTGTTCTTCCCTCAGCACAGCATGCACATAAGTAAAGGCTTGTTTTAGAATCATGCAAACAAATTATGAATATTATACTGGAATTTCAAAATAGTGTCAAAAAGCAATGTCATGCAAAATGGCATTCTTACACTGGCTTGGATGCTATGGAAATAACACAATAAAAATAAAATAAACAAAAGAGAATTCTTTGCAGGAACTTATATCTTAGGAAAAATATTAAATTTCCACAGTTTTAGCAAAAATTTGAAACTCTCTCGAATTGATTTCAAAACATACTACCAAAGTAATGTCACTTGACCTTAATTAGTTTTAATTTCTTGTTGCATGCCAGGAGATTATAACCCCACACCAGCAATCCATGTTTTGAGATTAACCGTAATTGCATAAAAAGATGAAGAAAACCACTAATGAGAATATTAATTTTAGAGCTTAAAATGTTGCTTTTCATGGTAATTATGTTTATACTTTTTTTCACTCCATTTGTGAAACACTTACCAGCTTGTCAACAGAAATCTCTTTTAATGTCAACTTTACAGCAACACACTCTAGTTCAAAAACTCTAGTTCTTGGTTGCATTCGAATTTCAGAAATGCTAACTGTATTCAGGTCTCTGCACATCACTAAAATTTATTGTCCACGTTGTATCATGTTCTTAATCAAAGAGATAACCTTCAGAGAAGACTTGTGAAACAGAATCTATGTGCCCATAATTAATTAAAAAAAAAAAAAAAAAAAAGCAGACCTGATCTAATATATGGGTTAAGGATGAACATTTAGAATGAGAGTGAAAAAAACAATCTCACCAAACACTTGCAGAGAATATTTTCTGTCAATGTGATGGCAGTCTTTCTGATTTTGATTGGCTCTGCAGGGGTGGTGCTTAAGTGGATGGTGGGTGATTTAACTTCTCTCTTAAAATTGGCACAAGTAGAACTCAACATCGGTAGTTCAAACTGTGTTTATTGAAAGCTAAAGATGCAAAACACTGGCTTGGATGCTATGCAAATAACACAATAAAAATAAAATAAACAAAAGAGAATTCTTTGCAGGAACTTATATCTTAGGAAAAAATATTAAATAAAAATTAATGTATGAAATGTACGAAGTCCTAGATATAAAAGTCCTTTGGCGACACAGGGGGATCTCATTGGTTAGAAAGGGAGCATAAGAAGTGGTATTTGAATAAGTTTTTGAAATAATTTGTAGAAGTAGGCATAATAACAAAAATAATAGCATACAATTCTATGGTGTTTACTCTTTACCAACTTTTCCAAAAGGTTTCAAATATTTTGACTCTAACCCACTGAATGACTGCATAGGTGGTATTACACTTCTTATTCTACGAATGAGGAAATAGTGGTGGAAGTTCAATGATGTGCCTCTGTTCACAGAGCTAGCAAGTAGAGAGGGGGAGGATCTGGTGGGCTGGGTGGGAGGCTGTATATGTATAAGCTGCCACTCAGGGAGGACACATGTGGTGTGTGACTGCTATAAGAAATTACCACAGATTTAAAACACACATTTATTACCTTACAGTTTTGCAGTTCAGAAATCTGAAATGGGTCACACTAGGCTAAAATCAGATGCCTCGCCTGTGTGTTCTAGCTGTAGTTTCTAGGGGAGAATTTGTTTTCTTCCCTTTCCTACTACTCCTAAATGCTGTCCCCATCACTTTGTTTTGTGGCCCCATCCTGGGTGCAAACCTGGCAAATGCCTCACTTTGATCTCTGCATCTGTCATTGTATCTGCTTCTCTGACTCTGACTTTCCTGTCTCCTCTTTCATTTAGAAGGGCAATTATGTTTACATTTGATCCACCCAAATAATCCAGAAAAATCTTAATGTCTGCTTCTTTGCAACCTGAATTTTACCTCCTACCCTAACTCCCTCTTGCTACGTCACAGAACGTGTCCACAGGGCCTAGGAATTAAGACATAAGCATATCAGAGAAAGATTTGTTAGGGTTAGTGACAAGAAAGAAAAAGTCTATTAAGGAAAAGGCAATTCAGTTTGGCAAAATTGGAAACGGGAATAATTCATGCAGGGTCTATAATTGGAGATCATATTGAGCACATTACCAAAGAAGAGTTCAACAAACTGAGTATCTCTAAGCCTCTCTAAAACATCTTTTAGAGCAGGATAATTGCTTTTTGTCTCACCCATTTTGAAATATGCAAACTCCATAAATATTTACTGAGCATTTATTATGTGCTGGGGGATTTTAATTTCCTCCACATTTAAAAATGTAAATGAGTCAGTTATATGAGTTGCAAACACATCTAGGAAGATGTGTTGTCAAAACCATGGAAACCTTCATATATGACCTTATTGGGATCTCTAAGGAGTCCTCCTTATAAGGCATACCTTTCTTTCCTGCCTTAGTTATGAGAAAATTGAGCAGCAGGAGAAAAGATGGAAGCTAAACGATAGCCAGGTTGGGGCACAAGATGTAGAATGTGGGTAAGTGTGACCACTGGCAGGGACTGTAAACTGAATAGGCTTGAGGCAATTTGACCTCAGAAGAAGAGACCCCTACACGCCACAGACCTAAGTCTGGAGTGCAGGAGGGAGCCAGTGGTCTACAGGAAGCCTGCTTCCCAGGGAAGGAATAGATCTTCCCAGTTTTAGCATGAATTCAATTATTCATCTCCCCTAGGGCAGAGTGAGTAAAGACACAGAGAAAGAATTCAGAAGAATCACACTAGCAGAATTTCCTCTCCCTGGCAGATCACAGAAGTACATGAGAAGCATTTTCCCATTACACTTCAAGTTCATCCTGGTCCAACATACTCATCAGTTTCTTCCCAAGACCAATTTATTGTCCTTCTCCATTTCAGTGGGTATCCCATGGACTGAATGCATGTGTTACCCCAGAATTTACATGTGGAAATATTAACCCCCAATATGATGGTGTAAGGAGGTGGAACCTTTGGGAGGTAATTATTGAAGACAGAGCTTCCATGAATGACACAGTGCCTTGTAAAGGGGTCTCCAGAGAGCTCTCTAGCCCTGATTCCTGGTATGTGATGGCACAAGAAGTTGTCAATCTGCTGCTCCAAAGGGGCCCTCACCAGACCCCAACCATGCTTGCATCCTGATCTTGGACTTGTAACCTCCAGAGTTAGGAGGGAATATGTTTCTGTTGTCCAAACCACACAGTGTGGTATTTTATTAAAGCCCTAACCTGACAAAGATGTGTGGATCCACTTTCAACCTAGTTACCTGAACTAGATGCTTAAAGATAAAATTGACTCTCCTTTTTCATCCATTGACTCATTACAGTTACTCTCAGAATGTGGCCTTTTCCCAAGGGGGTCCCTCAGCCCATCTCTCCTAACAGGTGTCCTCATATTACTGAAATGACTGCATTGTAATTCCATGTCATCAGCTCACTCAATCATTTTACCTCCTGATAGTCAGGTATCTATAGACAAAATGTGCTCAAGTCACTTGTCTCTGAAGACCTCTGTGATGACTGCATTTTAATCTTACTCTTTTTAGCCTTACTCTTTCATTTCAAGTCCTCTCAGATACAGGTCTCATAGGTGCTCTTTTGTTGTGCTAATGTGATGTGCAGACCTAACTGCAAAACTCACAGATTTTATTCCATTTTAAATAATAATACATGCCTTACTTTAAAGATGAGTTTAATAACAAGGATAATTATAATATAGAGCAGTATTATAGTTTAATAAAAAAGCATTACTTCCATATAAAGGGCAATTTACTCTTTATAATTCTGTTTCTCTGAACTGTACTGAGCACATTTTTTATATGTACTCATTAATTCTTGCAAGAATTATGAGAAGCAAATTACTTTTCCCATTTTATTCACCAGGAAATCAAGGCTCTTAGAGGTCATATGATTTGCCAAGAGTTAAAAAACTAGAAAGTGACAAGGAATTTAACTAGGGCATTCTAAATTATGAACAATGTAAATAATGGCTTTGAGATGTTTACCCCACTGCTAGCAGATAAAGGAGTAACAACTATGTATCTTAAACTTTCTATGAACTGGTAAACAGACCTCAGTGACAATAAGCTAGATTTATGTAACTTCCAAAGTTATAAATGAGAAAGTTAAACTAGAGATTTGTCATAATCCCAGTGATAACTTTCCCAAAGATGTTTGCTTTTTAATTTTTTTCCTAAAATGAGATAATAAAACCTTACAGAGTTATTGGAGAATCATGAACCTCCTAATCGAAGCTGCTTGTCTTAGTTCTGTCTGGATCCATTCTATGTGTGAAAATGATAATGTAGTCAGAAATTAACACTTTAGAGCACCTTGATTTACTTTGAGAGAATGGATATCAAATGGTTGGTGCCAGCATACCTTAACTAAATGGTGCAATAAAATCCCAGTACTTCTTTTTAACGAATCTACTCAGTAGATAGTGAGGATGCATTCTGAAACTCAAAATATATGGCTACCATTTAGAATGTCCCTTGCATTCACTACCACTGTGTACTCCATCAACAAGTTTTCAATATACCCGCCAGAGCCCAGGTATATTGAAAGATTTCATCATTGGAGTAACCAGTATAGTAATCTGTGGTCTTCTTGTTCTGTACTGATCTTTAATGTTGTAGAGTTAAAGAGTTATAATGGATCCCGCAGTCATTTAATCCATTAATACATTTTCTTAGAATATGATTATATTTCCATGTTTTCTGAATTTCAAGAAAAGATAGAAAAGCATGAGAGTTGGTTCTTTGCTGAGAAGTCACAATCTAGCTGGGAGAGAAGATACCCATGACACAATTACAAAACAATGCAAGGCAATATATAATTAAATGCCTAATTTTATGGTACAGGCTATAAGAAAACTAAGATTTTAGAAATGGGTGAGAGTTGAGTAGGCCGGTATGTCAGAGAAAGCTCTGGGGGGAGGCGAGAATATTGGGTAGGAGGTAATGGAGGGGAGTTATGGAACAAGACGCTTAAAGTATATTTAGGAGACTGGCCTGATAGGAATAGATGTCTCATGTTGGGATGAAATGAAAAATAAAAATTGAAGTTTTCCTTTCTACTTTCTTCATGACGTGTATCTAAAATATGATTGATAAAGATTCTAATTATAATACTTCCAGAAGAGAAAAATCTCATCACTAATATCATTGTTTTATGTAATTACATATAATTATTTTTCACATTGTTCTATACATAATGCCATTGCCCTGCAAATGATCTTTTAAATTTATTGAATCTATTATATTCACATTCCTTGCCTTTGGAATTTTTTTCATCCTATTGCTCCTTAATCATTCTTTTCATCCTATTGCTTTCAATTTTGTTGGGTAAGGAGAACATTTGAGTAGTGATGATAAGACAATGATATCATATATTTATGTATAAATTAATATTTTATAAAACATTTGTGTATATGCTAACCTCGTTGCTCCTTACAATAATCCCAAGAAATAGGCATAGCAGATGTTATTTCCACTATTCCACCAATTCAGGAATGGATACTCAGGAAAATTTAATGGTTCTTAGACAAACAGCCAGATGTTACAGGAATTGGAACTCTCAAATATTCTGTCAAAGCTCAGAAAAATATTTCAATTGATATATTTCCATGGAATATTGAGAAACACACAGTAAAATTAGACAGCATATTTTGTTCTATTTGACTTGGTCTATTATAGGCCAACTAATATATGATTTAAAAAAAACCAATTTGATAGCCCATTGTGTTCATATGAAAGATGCCCAACCTTCAGAAATCTATACATTTAGTATAAAGATTACCTCTTAACACAAACTGACATGATAGAATTGGTAAGGCACTTAGCTTCTTTGTCTGATTTTTTCATAAATGCAATAGAGTGGATACCAGCCTTTTGTAATGATCTAATAAAGGGGGCAAAAGATACACATATTGAAAACAAAAAAGGAACGTCTCGCAGTATGACATCTCTCTTCTACTTCCAGGAAGATGGGATATGTGTACATTTTCCTGTTTCTTAGATTAAGTAAAATTAAAATCTAAGAAGCCTCTGAAAGATATAAAGATGGTAGAGCAGTGAGGGACCACAGGACTGAATCATTATGGCACAGTGAGGAGCCAGCAATGTGGAAACACCAGTGAGGACAACAACACAAACCCAGAGCAAAGTCCTACTCTCTCTAAGGAAGTACCAGAATGTGGGCAGCCAAGTATGACAAAACCCTTAAACAATGATTGCTCCACTAGTCACACACCACAGTCCTGTTCTCAACCCTGTCAGCAGAGACCAAGGGGAAAACCTAGCCTGCCACTCTGCCAGGCTGGCAGGGGTACCCCAGGACTTCTACCAGGATGATACTGCAGAAGGCAGAGTGGGAAGCCAGGACTTTATCCCTGTGGGTCAGGAAGTGTGGAGGACAAGGTATAACCCTACAGCCCCCATGCCCACTGTGTCATTGGAGGCAATGTGGGGAGCCTGCGCATCCAGGGACATCAGGTGGGAAACTGAAAAATGCTGAGGAAAGAAACTAAAGAAGATTAAGTAAATGGACAGGTGCACAGACTAAGAGAAGAGTCAATATAGTTAACATTACATTTCTCCCTATATGTAGGCTTGACACAATTTCTATTACAATTCCAGGAAGGTATCTATATACACACAGACAAGATTATTCTTTTTACATGTTCACATCATTTTTATTTATTATTTTTAAAGATTTTATTGGTGTATTACCATCAAATATAAATAGTGGATTTCATTGTGATCTATTCATAGACATGGCGTAACTGTCTATTACATTCCATGGTATCTCCCCTTTCCCTTCCCTCCTCCGTCCCCCACCACTCTATTCGCTCTATTGGTCTCTCTTATATATTCCTAATGTCTCTTTTATTTCCTTTTATCTCTCTAGCTTCCACATATGAGAGAAAACATACAACTCTTGATGTTTTGAGTTGGTTATCTCACTCAGCATGATCTTCTCCATTTCCATATATTTTCCTACAAATGATATAATTTTGTTCTTCTATATGGCTGAGTAAAAAAATAAATCTCCATTGTGTATATGCACCTAATTTTCTTTATGTATTCATCTGTTGACAGACACCTAGGCTGGTTCCATAACTTGGCTATTGTGAATTATGCTGCTAGAAACATGGGTATGGGTGATTACTGTAGCATGGTGACTTAATTATTAAATTCACATGGAAAGTCAAACCACAATAGCTAAAACTATTTTGTAAAATAAGAATGAAGCAAAAGGGATTGTTTTACCTGGTTCTAAAATTTAATATGTAGCTACACTATTGAAGACTGTGTGGCATTAGTAGAGAGACAGAAACAGAAATATAAATGAAACAGAATAGAGAATTCAAAAACAGATGTGTACAAATATGCCCAATATATTTTTGACAAAGACAGAAAACCAACTTAATGGTAGAAGGACAGCTTTTTAAAATCTGATTGAAAAATTAAATAATAGGTAAACAAAAAATGAATTTCAACCTAACCATCACATTTTATACAAAAATTAACTTAAAATGACCCAGAGGTTTAAATATAAAATGTGAAACTATACAACTTTTAGCAGTTGGCATAGGAGAATATTTCCAGGAACTAGATCTGGGCAAGAGTTCTTAGACATGATATAAAAAAGAAAACAATAAATAAGTCAATGACTTGTGCCTCATGAAAATCCATGTCAAGAGGAAGAAGCACAAACAACAGACCAGAAGACAATATTTGCAAACTACATATCCAACGAAGAACTCATATCTATAATATGATTTGTAAAAATCTGAGACTTCAACAATACAAATAAGAAAACAATTCCGTTAGAAAATGAAGAAAAGGCATGAAGAGGTATTTCACCAAAAAAAGAATATGGGTGACAAATTAGCACATGAAAGCTTGTCACTATCACAGGCAGTTGGGAAATATGATTACGATGATAATGAGAACTCACTGCACACCTAGCAGAGCACCTGAAGTGAAATCAGTAAAATCAGAATGTGAAGCAGACTGTCACTCAAAGAATCAGCTAAACTAGTTTGGTAGTTTCTTTAGCAACTAGACATAGAATTACAATTGAACCTAACAATTGCACTCCTGAGCCTTTATCTTAGTCAAAAGAATACTTGTATACACTCAAAAATGTGTACAATGATTGCTCATGCTAGCTTTATTTATAATAGAGCCGAACTGTAAATTAATAAAATGTATTTCAGTAGGTGGATGGTTAAACTAACTGTGGTACATCCATGAAGTGGAATTCTACTCAGCAATAAAGAGGAACACACTATTGATACACATTACTAGGATGGATCTCAGGGACATCATGTTGAGTGAAAAAAAAAAAAAACACTCTCAAAAGATCACATACAGCACGAGTCCATTTATGTAATGTTTCTAAGTGACAAAATAATAGAACTGAACACAATATTAGTGAGTGCCCAGGGTTAGGGTTAGTAGGTGGTGATGAGTTGTAGATTATAAAATAATAGCATGATAGCATGAGAGGGATCTTTGTGGTGGCAGGATAATTTTTAATCTTAATTGTGATAGTTACATGAATCTACCCATGTGCTAAAATTACATCAAACTATGCATACATAGCAGCAATGTTAAAGCAGTGTTCTGACCAAATACAAGAAGAGTAATAATTGGGGTGAATGTGTGAAGAGTAATCAGAACCTTTTAGTAGTATCTTTGCAACTTCCTATAAGTCTGTAATTATTTAAAAATGAAAACTTTTTTAAAAATTGCTTAATATCCAGCTCCTGTTTCTCTGTGTCTTCTTCCCATAAGCCTGTTCCTTGTCAAGCGAGGTGTCCACATTGCTTCACTAGTCTTCCTCTGTCCTCCTTCTGTATAGCCCTTGCCCTTCCCCTACTGTGGTGCCTTTAGTACTGACTCAGGTACAGGCATGCATAGGCCTTTGTTGGGTCAAGTGGAAGGAAACTATTAGAAGATGCCATGGATGCCCTAAATCCTCAGAGGCCTCTAGATTGAGGTCAAATCGGGTTTTAGATTCACCTCAAAAGTTTAGATTGAAGTCCTGGGTCCAAATATCCAATATGACATCTAATTAAAAGCAAAATAAAAATCTTCAGCATTTTCAATAGGTAGAATGAGATGAATGATGTGCACAATGTCACAAAACAAAATTGGCCAGTATAAAACCTGGCTTGCTGAAGACTACTACCTAAGCACAAATATGTAGAGATGATACTTCACAGCAGCAAACATAAAAAAGTCTTTACATTATACTTTAGGTGAAATATGAAATAACAATATAGCTCCAAAAATATTAAAAATTTACTGTTACATTTACATTATCATTATGTGTCGATTTTACACAAAGTAATTTATTTAATTCTTATAAATACTTTAAGATTAAGCAAATATTTTCTCTTCTTTGAAATTTATAACTTCAGACACAGAAAGGTTAAATAACTTGTTTAAAGGCTTAGCACTAATAAATACAAATGAGCAATTCCAGCCTGGGTGCAGACTCTTAGCACTTCATTGTTCTATATGCTGTAATACTGCTGCACTGCCCCATGCATGTCTTCCTACAGCAACAATTATCTGCCTAACATGGTTCTTAATAAAATCATTAAGATTACTGCTGACATGGGTCTTATCTTATTAGGGAAGTAAACAATAACCAAGCAAGAATATATTTTTGGTGCCAAATAATATTATAATATTAAAATAGAGTGGTATAATAGAAATGATGGGAGGAAGTAACTTCATACTGAGTACTAGAGAAGGCTTCATTGAGGAGGGGAAATGTGAAGAAAGACTTCATGAAAGAAAAGACCAGCCATGTAAATGTAAAAGGAAAAGAAAGTCACACAGGAGAGGCAGTGTAGCCCTGGAGGGTGGGACCCGATTTGGGAAGTACTGAGACACAGGAAGAAGATAAGAGTAGCTGGAGGATGATGGATGAAAGGGGGAATGGGGTGAGCTGAGAGCACGCAAATAACAGCTTACCAAGTCACGTTCCATTCTCATTATAAAGGAGAGTCCTTGGAATGTTTTGAGCAGGTCATGACTTGCTATATGCTGTTTAGAAAGAAGGTCTTTAGCTCCTAAGAGTAGGAAAAACTTACAGCATGTGTGAAAGAAGTTGAGTGGCCAGGGAAGAGCTTGGTAGGATTGTCAAGGCAAGAGATAGCTGTGAGTTGGACGTGACTGGGACCAAGGACAAGGAGGAGAAATTGGGTCCAGAAGAGAGGAAGTAGTGATCAGTCCTGCTCAGTTATCTGTCAGTCAAACCACACTTGGAGCATCATAGTCCATTCTTGGCCTCATTCACTGGACTAATAGTAACAGGATAGGGGAGAGAAAAGAACATACTGGAATAACCAAAGAAGCATCTGCTTGTCTAATAATATATAATACTTTAAATATTTTAACAGTTTATATTTCAAGATAAAGTTTTAAAGTTGAATAATTTTAAGATTTTTTTTAGTTGTAAATGGATTTATTTATTTTATCTATCTATTTATTTATTTATTTATATATGGTCTGAGGATCAAACCCAGTGCCTCACACATGCTAGGCAAGCGCTCTACCACTGAGCCACAACCCAAGTCCAAAATGTAATATTTTTTAACAAAGGTTTTATATTTGGGCTACATCATGAAATGGAGCTTGATGTTATTATTCAGCTAGATATATCACGAAACACACTGAGAAACCTCAAAGTAGATCAGGTTCAAAGGAGATTCACCCGGACAGTCCCTCAGAACCACATTCTATGAGCAAAAGGCGGTGAAACAGAGTACTGTGGTTACTGATAAGAAAGCTTCAACAGACATCTGTGTGTTGCTGGAGCATGAGTAGCACAGATCTGTTTTGTTTACTATCAAAAGGAAGACTGAACTTGAATGAATGGAAGCTTAAATAAATATATTTCTGCTTAGTAGAACCATGGATCCATTAGACCGGACCACAATCAAAATGAGTTCTTGAGAATTCCCCATCAGGGTCGTAGTTTACCCTGTAAACAGTTCATCAGATCAGACAACAAAACCAGGCATAGGGTTCTTTCAAACTTTAAGTTCTATTAAAAAAAAAAAAAACTAGAATGAGTCATTAATTATTAACATCTAACATATTTTTCTCTAATAAACAAAGGTTTTTGCATATTTTTAAAAAGAATTTCACAAGTGAACATCTTGGCAAGTAGATACTTAATTCTAAAATATAATCAAAATATTAAAATGCATTGTTATTCCAGGGTCATGCTTGGGAGGTTTGATTTACATTCACATTTTTAAAATAAGCAGTAAATTATAAACTCTATTACTAACTCATCTGATGTTTGTTTTTACTGTTTAAAACTAAAATTCTTGGGTTATACAGATTTTGACAAATGATTCCAACCTATAACGTAATTGTCTCCTAATTATTTTCTCATAGAAGTAACAGGTATTAAACCAGTGCTTTTGCCATAGCTTTAACTCCCATGATATAATGTAGTCAGTAACTTGGAAAGAATATGTTCATATTATTTATCCTTATGGAACTTGGAAAGAATTGTTCGTTAGCAGTGCATTAAGATAATCCACAGTGAATTAAAACAATTAAATCTGATTATATTTAGCATTTGAGACACTAGAAATACCATTATTTTCAACTGCACATCATGTTACTTTTAGCAGTAGGTAAGCCTTGTTATGCATGTGAAATCTTTATATGCAATTTGAGTAGCTCTTAATACTATTTTCTGCCAGCATCTAGGTTCTCAGAGGGTTGCTTTTCCACACTCAGTCAAATCTGGACCAGGTACTCATTTTCATGGTGGCCTCTTCAAGGAGATGTGGTGTTTTGCTGGTGTAGGGCCATACAATTATTTTAAGACATTCATAAGCTTCCTAAACTATACTGCACAGAATAGATCATAGAACACTCCTAGAAAGTCAAGAAAGAAGAAAGGACTAAGCTAATATTCTAGGGGAAGAAATGAATGGCAATGGCTTGAGAAACAAAATATCGGGATACTAAAAGGACTGGAGAGTAGGTGCCTAGAACAAAGGGGACATTTGTGAATATATGTTGCATACATGAATAAACCCATAGTTGACTTAATTGCCTCATGAACGGTGCTCTTATATCTAAAATATTGGAAGCCTTGTTTTAAAATTAAAACTATAGCATTACAAAGTCAGAGGCTGTTTTAGTCAGCTCTTTTTTTTTTTTTTTTTCCTGCTGTGATCAAAAGACCCAACAAGAACAATGAAGGAAAGAAAAGTTTATTTTAGGGCTCATGGTGTCAATGGTCTGAGTCCTTAGGTGGCTGACTCTACTGCTCTGGGCCTGAGATGAGGCAGAATAGCATGACAGAGGAAGGTGACTGGGGACAAGGCACCAGGAAGCAGGGGAGAGAGAGAGAGTGGGGGAGGGGAGAGAAAGACTCCATCACAGACAAAATAATTACCCCAAAGGCACACCTCAATGACCCACCTCATCCAATCACATCAGACCTGCCTACAGTTTCCACCCAGTTAATCCTTATTAGTGGATTAATTCACTGATTAGATTAAGGGTCTCATAACCCAATCATTTCACCTCTAAGCTTTCTAACATTGTCTCACACATGAGCTTTGGAGGACACCTCATATCTACACCACAACAGAGGCTGACCTATGTTTTGGCATTAAACAGCTTCTGAAGACTTTGGCTACTACCCCCAATGACAAATCATTCTTAGATTTATTCAAAGTTGCTTGTTTTTCAAAGTGTTTTCACATGTACCACCTCCTTTTTTTTTTTTTTAAGTTCACAGCAGAGTTAGGAGGGTCTTGAGGAAGTGTGAATTCATCACTTTTATGGCCTCATTCCTTAGCCCAGTACTTGGCACCTGTGTAATGGTTGATAAGTAATAATCACAGTAACATCAACAACTTTCGGGCATTTATTTAATCTCCCTTACATGTAAGTTCTTTCCATGGATCACTCTATTCAGCTTTTCCAAACACTTGCAAAGGTGAATACTCTAATGATCACCTTTTAGACCTAAGTCAGTTATAGCATAAAAAGACAAACCACTTACTCAAACCACAAAGCTAATAGCAGAAATTTGAGTACTCAATATTCTACCAAATTCTTATGCACATACTACTAAGTGCTAAGTATACTATTGTAACCACTCTTTTTTCTTTCTTCTTTTCTCTCTTTTTTTCTTTCTTTCTTAAAACTCCCAAAGCCCTATTTTTATTGAGCAATAATCATAAAGCATTCCTTTTGGACACTTCAACAAAAAGTTGGGAAATCGCTTGTCAGTATAATATAGGTACCAGACATTCCATTTTCCAAAGCAGAAACATAAATCATTAACTAAGGACTGTATTTCATGTCAGTGTTTCTAATTTCAGTTTAGAAATGTTTGTATTGAAATGTGTAAAGCAGTAATGTGATCGTAAATCCCCATGATGAGAGGCTGTCAGCATGAAATTATTGGATTGGCAAGAAAAGAAAAACATTACTGTTTTAGTACAATCTTTGAAACAGAAAGTGAAAAATTAACAGCTTAAGAATTAATTATTTCCAAGTTTCCATTCAATTACAGATTTCTAACATTGAGATGTTGCTATGAATCTTTAGTTGTGCAGAGACTTAAACTCAAAGTTTTTTCCTTGACATTGACATTTGGAGCCAGGAGTTTAGTTTGTGAGAAGATTAAAAATATTTCATATTTCTATAGACTCAGGAGTTATTCAATTAAGAACAACCTCATTTTCTCTTCTCTCTGCTTCCCCAAACTCTCTGTAATAACCAGCTCCTAGGAATCTTGTATATTTTTTCCCCTGTAATAACATCTACCTCATTTTTTTTATTTGGCCTTTTAGGTCTTATTGTTTATCAATATTGATTTAAAGGTAATATGACATCGATAATAGATTTTCTTTAGACTAGTGGAAATTAAACTTTAATTTATGAAAATAAAATAATCTCAGGTCATCTTTTAATCTCTAAGAATGACAGCACCTTGAAATCTGAATTCCATGTGTTGCATGGGTGTATCTATCACAGTTTTCATAGCACAATTTAAGGAATTTGGATAGAGATACTTAACAAATATTGATTGAAAGAATACTGGGTGAAGAGGTGATAAAAGGAGATTAATGAAAGAAATCATGAAAGACTGGCATGGCTTATTCCCTAACTCTAAATGACAAGTAGCAAATTTACTTATGGATTCCAGAATAAGTATGCAGGTAAGTAAGTAATATACCCCTTTATTAACTTGTGAAAGCTACCATAACAAAGCAGCACAAGCTGGTTCAGTCACATACACAACAGAAATGTGTTATCTAATAGAATAGAAGTCCAAAATTAAGAGATTGGCAAGGTTGGTTACTTCTGAGGGCTTTGAGCCCTTGTTTCCAGTAGCTTCAGATGTTCCTTATAAATGGCATTATCACTTTGTGTTCACATCTTCCCTATATGCTTGTCTGTCTTGGTGTCCAAACTGATGTTTTTATAAAAACATCAGCTGTGATGGTTAATTTTTTGTATCAACTAAACTGGGCCAAAGAGTGCACCCATATTTATTTGATCCATCATTATTCTGGGTACATCTATAAGGGTGTTTCTGAATGTGAATAATGTTTGAATCAGTAGAATTCGTAGACCAAAGTGCCCTCCCTTATATGGGTAGTGCTCAGTCAAAGACCTAAATGAAGCAAAAACATGGACTCTCCTAGTCAGGGGAAATTTTCTTGCCTTTAGACTCAATTTGAAACATCAGTCCTCCTGGGTCTGAAGACTGTAGGCCTTTGGACTAGAACCGCCTATGGGCTCTCCTAGTTCTAAGGTCTTCAGACGCAGACAAGACCATAAGCTCTCCAGGATTTCCATCTTGCAGACTCACCTTGCGGAATTTGAAACTTGTCAGCTTCCCTAATTTGAGCCAGTTTCTTAATAAATTTTATGTACCAGATTTTTATATATATATATATATATAAAATATATATATGCATACATATGTGTATATGCATATGTGTACTTAATATGTATATATTTAATATATTTAATAAAATGAACCCACTGCCTACCTTAATCCAATATTCTAATATGACTGTACTATCAGCCAATTCTGTTTCTGTGCAGAATCTTTGTTAATTCTGCAGTCACATTTGATTAGAATAGGCTCCTAATCCTATATGACCTCATTTTAACTAATTGCATCTACAACAACAATATTCCTAAATATTGACATATTCTGAAATATTGGTGTCTAGGACGTCTATGTGAATGGGAGAGGCAGCATTCAACCAACAAATGATGGAATATGTTTTATTTAAGTAACACTTCCCTGAAAAGAACACAATAATATAATGGAAGAAGAGTTTTCCTTTCCATTTGTTGATTTTCTTGAGGACATAGACTGAGTTAAATTACCTGGTCATCTATAGTAGTTACCATGGGACAGATTACACAGAAAGTTCTAGGTTAAAGGCTCAGTAACTAAATACATGAATTGTGTGTTATCTGTATTCATTTGCTATGGCTACTCACTGTCACAAAGTACCACCGACCAGGTAACTTAAATAACAAATTTATATTCTGAAAGTTCTCAAGGCTTGTAGTCTAAGAGCAAGAAGACAATCACTCTGCTGCGGAGTGATTAGAAGCCTGCAGATAGTCCTTAATTTATAATAGTTTAACTTAAGATTTTTTAGTTTTATAATGGCATGAAAGTGACACATGTTTGGTAGAAACTATGTTTCAAATTTTGAATTTTGGTCTCTGTCTGGTCTAGCAGTAGGATACCCTTTGTGACTCTGGGCAGTGGTCACTAGCCATGGCATGCAGTTGGGCACACACTCCTGAGGGGAACAAACAACACTCCACAGTACACATGTAGCTGAGCTACAATGCCTGTTCCATAGGCCATGTGCATGTCAAGCATTTTCAACTCGTCCTGTTTCAACTTATGATGGGTTTATCAGGAATTACCCTATCATCAGTCAAGGAGCATCTGTGTAAGGTCATCTAAACATCTGGATTCCATGTGACCTGCTGCTTCTCCATCCCTTACAGTGATTGCCAACAGTATGGTTGAGGCTGGCTCACTGCCTTGCCTTCACTTTACTTCACTGAATGCTAAGTACTTTTGCACATATATCATTATTTTTATTAAATATGGATGCCTAGTAAAAGTCAAAAAACTCCGTCTTGCTGTCCTTCTCCGAATAAGAGGGGCCTGAATTATCTAACACATTGAATAAATGTATGCTCTCTCCCTTAATAATTCTTGAAAGAATCTCATGGCATATATTTAAAGCCCTTAACATCTTTCAGAGGGTCACTTGTTGAATATTGATGCACATGTGAAATGTCAAATTCTAAATTATAGTACATTATTCTTAAGAGAACAACGATGGAGCAGTTTCTAATCATCCATCCACTTACAGAGTGAAACTTTGCCTGAAGTGCTATCATTTTTTAGAAATTTAATCTGTACTACTGGAAAAATTGTTATAAAGCATTCTGTTCAGTCTTCTTTTTTTTCTTTTTCTTTTTGTGTTACTGGAAATTAAACACAGGGGTGTTCTACCACTGAACTACATCTCCAGCCCTTCTAAATTTTTTAATTTTGAAACAGGGTCAGAATGGCCTTGAACTTGGCATCCTCCTGCCTCTGTCTCCAGAGTCATTGGGATTATAAGTGTGTGTCACTGTGTCTGGCTTAATTTTTTTTTTTTAAATCATGTTCATCCTTTCATTGACATGCTACCTTGGATCTAATCTATCCTTACTTTTCCCACCTTTCCAAATGACATTCTGACATTCAACCACCAAGAGGCTATATACAACATAGTTAAGGTAATACTCACCCTGATAAAAACAAATAGAAGCAGATTTCTCATTCTGATAAAATCCAAACAGGTGTTTATGATGTGAACCTGTCTTTCAAGCTATATTTCAATAAGTTGGTCTCTGCCCATCTATTGCTACTGTAACCTCTTCTGGACCCTTAGTCCTTAGCTAGAAGCTTGCGTCTAGTAGGAAAGAAGGTAGGAAATATCTCTATCCTTCTTAACCTCTTCTGCCCATGAACATTCTACTGACAGAAAGTAGTTACATGATCCTTTACATGCCTGATGTGCTTGTTATGTTGTGCTGGGCTCAGCTGCCCCTGCCCATTATTATCCTGTACTTGAAAATGGAGCACAGATGTTTGTTTGAAGGCTAAGGGTCTCTGCAACAAACAATTCCTTTAAACAAGAAATGTAGCAGTCTTATACCTTTTATTAGAGCTGTATTTTACTATCCAGTCAGAAGCCTACAATTTTTCTAAAAACAAAATAGAAATGCTTGCCCCTAATTTATGCCCCCAAGAAACAATTCAGAGTTGAATCACAAGATATTATCTACTGAAAAATCATCAGTCAGTTGTTCAACTAATATCAAGTATGCATCTGAATGTTTTAAGCCTATTGTTAATCATCTCAAGTCTGTGGGCAAACCAGTTGCCAGAGATGTTATCCAAAGCCTCTGGGAATGCATTTAGCCAATGTTCTCATTCCTATTCCAAAAAGTTTAAGCAGGTAGCTATAACACTAGAACAGAACACTAAGTACTTGAAATTTCTAAGATTTAACTATAAAATAATAAAACAGAATTTTATAGTGTTCTGTGACATAAATCTTCAATTTTTATAAATTGTCCCTATGAGACAAAATTGGTTAGAATATACAAAATGTATCCAGCATATATATATATGAAATAAAATATATTTTTGTTGTATTACAAGGTATTGGAGCCAAAATGTGAGTTTCTTTTAGGACAAGTGCCAGGTTTTTGTCAAATCTCCATCTCATGCAATTTAACTCAGTGTCTGGAGTCATTATTTCCCAGTTAAATTGTACTAAATGACTAAAAGAATTAGTGATGAAATGAAAAGATGTGTATAAACAAGTGAGTACATTCACAGTTTTTATTTCTCTGATTCTCTAAAAAATACAATTAAGAAGGTCAATAATTTCCCCTCTCTTCTATCTCACAAGTGTACTCTCCTTAAATGCTCAAGGTCCAGATCAATTCACCAGGCCCTCACCTCTGGTGTTCTTTCGCCCATGTCCTGCATCCCCCACTGCTTTCCTTCTGTGGTATGTCTTGGTTCCCTCTTCCTGAAATGGACCTACAACAGAATGTCAGGGGAGACCTACTTCAGCCATTGGTCTGTGAGACTTTCAGTAGCTAAGCATCCTCAGGCAGAAGAAAACTTAAGCCATTTAACTTTGTGAGCGTAAGAATGAAAACACTCAACTTTTGAAGAGGACATGAATGGCTGAAGGCAATCAAGAAAGTGAGTTACCCAAAAGTTTTGTGTAAAGGGAATAGAGATCAGCATTGGAGGAAAGCAGCAGTTGCATCCCTCAGAGGAAGAAGTCTAATTGTCGTAGACCCACAAAGTCTTAATTCCACAGGGAATTCTGGAGTGTCAGTTAGCTTGTGGTGGCACAGAAAATTGGGGGCTTTTACCACAATTAGTCCTTGGACGAGACAGCTCTGCAGCTGAGTCAATCCTGAAGCCACTGACAGCCTGCAATACTTCTCTCTGCTGGGAAAAAATATCTTTTTTCATTGTTGTGGATCTTGACAGCGAAACTCTATGTTCTACATATTGGTCAAAATAGAAAAAAAGAAATCAATCCCTGGATTCAACTCTCTTTAATTCAATAGTACAAGTGCATGAGCTATTAATAGATTCTTGAGCAATAGTCAAAATACCAAATAACTGCTACTACCATGATTCCAGACATCAGACAGATACTAATCACAAAAAGTTCTTTTGGCCATACCAGTGCAAGTGCCTAAATCTCAGCATCATACCACACGATGTGGCTCTGAGTTATATTTGCCCAAATCTCCAATGTCAGCAAATGAGTTTGTTAGGGAAAAATCTTTTTACTGAGCTAATCAAGAGATTAATAAAAGTCATTATTCATTTGCGATTATTAACCTAATTGAATAGTATGGTTAGACCCTACAAAAGATTTAGTAAGTTCCAAGCATTATACTCAACTCTTTCTTTGTATTATCTTGTTGAACATCTCCACTTTCTGTGACTTAGGCATCATAATCATGTCCATATTGCAGGTGAAGAAACCAGTTTAGAAGGGGTAAGTGATATGATTATAGAATAACAAATATCTGGTAGACCAAGCTAGAGGCCCATTTTTACTCAATGCGGGGGAATGATCCTTCAGGCTTTGCTGATCTGTCCCTTAATTCCTCTATGTTCATGGGTTTAACTTTCTTTTGTGCCCATCTCTTAAAGAACAGGTAGAAAGAGTTGTAGAAAAATTCATACCTGTCCTCCTTGTTCAACTTGGTCTTTTCTTCCTCTATTATTCTGGGCAACCAATCTTCGAATTAGTCACGTATGCCTCAAAGAATGTTTCATGATTGGCCACTAAAATGTACATCTCCCTTCTTTTTCTACCTCGCTAAGCCCTAATTAGAGAGGAAAATCAAAGATTCTAGAAAGGTGTTTGATTTTTAAACTCAGGTCATTGAATCCTTCAGATTTATACACACCGAGTACTATCTCCATGCATACTTATCTTTTTTCCATTCTTTAACCTATCTTTTATATGTCTGTGGATATAAAATAATTTCACACTAAGTTTAAATGACCTGCAATGCCTGAAACTCTTTAAATTTTTCTCCTTTGTTTGGAAGCAAATGTGACACTTTTAAAATATTTTTTTAAATGAGATACAGATACCCAACAAGCAACAATAATGAGAACCTCAGTTTTGCATGTCTTCATATATTTTCACTGTTATCATTGAAATTCTTATCCAGGGCTTTCCAGACAATGGAGTAAAACACTTTAGTCAGTCATGAAAATTTTTCTGTGAAATAGAGCCTAAAAGGAGCTAATAAAACAGATAATTCTCACTTCCAAGATAACCACTGTGCTAGGAGTTATTTTGGAGCCATTTAAAAAGAAAGTTAAAGTTAATTTCAACCTTGTAGCAAACGTCTCTTTCAAATGGAGATGCTATTGTTTGAGCATGATTACAAGAAACAATGGCTAATCCTTTTGTATGTAAAAAATGGATTTAAGTCCATAGTCCCTCTATGGGAAAATTTTTTGAGGTAATCAAATAAGATTTAGAAGTATTGTGTTGAGAGTTATTTTTTTAATAATTGTTATAGCTACATTTTAGGCTAACAAAGACAGCCTTCATAAATGATGAGCCCTGCAAGGGTACTTACCGCAAGTGCTTCCAAAATTAAATGCAGAAACTAAAATGATGGAAAATCTACTTCGTGGTAGAACTGTGTATTTTCTTTGAATCACTAAGAAAATGCTTCAGGTGGACAAATAATATGCAAATTGTTACTGAACCTGAAGTGGTTCCCCACATGTCCTCAGTGGCAATGACCAAAGCAACCATTATGTGAAATTCATAGTTAATACAGTATAACTGATTTCATACGACAGCAACTGGCCAAACAGTAATATTCACGAATATCGACTGGGTGTCAGTCACTCTTTAAGATAACTGTAGATTCTAGTTCACTCTGTGCCATAAAATATCATAGACGGGTGAATTCAACAACAGATATTTTATTTCATACTGTTATACTGAATATTTTATTTCATACTGTTCTGGATGTTCATGCTGCCCTCAGGGTGCCAGCATGTTTGCTTCTGGTGAGGGTCCTCTCTGGGTTGCAGACAGCTACCCTCTTGCTGGCAGAGGGAGTCGGGGGAAAGATTGTCTTATAAGGGCACTCTCACATTGGGAGGACCCTGCCTCGTGACTTCATCTAATACTCTTCCAAAGTTCTCACATGGGCATTAGGACTTTGGAATATGATTTTTCAGGGAAAACAGACATTCAGTGTTCATAAAAGCTATGTTTGTTTAAAAACTATTTCACAGGGTTTTAGCTCTCGGAGGATTAGAATAACACTCGATCATGTGCATTAGATGAACTTATGATGGGCTCTATAAGAGTAGAAAGAGCCTCATTTCTTAGTCTCATCATTAGTACCAACTACAATAATGCATAGTATGAAATAGGAGTCTGTAGGGCACACGAATGAGTGAGTGAATGAATGAATGAATGTTGAAGAGAGAGGAGTCAGACACTTAAACATTTCAGAAAACAACAGCAGTATTATAGAGCTAGCACTATCATACTTTCTCTGGGCAAATGCAGGACAATTTCTCATGAAGTGGTAAAGATAATGTATTTCATGGTTCTAGACGGAAAAGTCTTCACATGGAGGTAGATAATCTGAACTTAATAAAGAAATGGGATAAAGGTAAGTAGGGATTGTCAACTGAAGGAATGTTGTAAGAATAATCCATAAAACAGAAAATTTCAAGGCATTTTTTGTGGACATGGAATGGTCAAAATTTGTCACAAAGATGATAAAGAGAAATAACTGAGAATATGAGGCTACACATTAAAGTGCAAACTCTAGACCTCTAGGCTCCATATCCACAAACATGTATTCTATCTTTTTTTCTGGTCAGGGTCCTTTCTGGGTTGCTGACAGCTACCCTCTTGCTGGCAGAAGGGGCGAGGGGAAAGATTGTCTTATAAGGGGCACTGGTAGACAAGTGTGTTCTACATGCATTTTCTTAAAGACTTTGTTTTTAGTGCAATTTTAGTTTCACAACTAAATTAAAAGGGAAGCATGGAATTCCCTATACATCCCTATACATGCACAGTCTCCACCATTAATAACATCCCCCACCAGAGTACTACAACTCTTGTGCTTGATGATCCTATACCAGCACATAAAAGTCCCTCAAAGTCCATAGTTCATACCAGGACTCACTCTTGGCTTTGTGAAATCTGTACATGTGAACAAATGTGTAATGATGTGAAACTGTTATTATGGTATCATAGAGAGTATGTCCACTGTCAGAAATAGCCCTCTGATCCCCTATTCAGCCCTCACTTCCCTAAATCCTGGCAAGCCCTGATCTTTTTTTACAATATCATATCATTAAAAGATTTTGTCTTTAGTACCGTTTCCTTTTACTCTGTAATATGTAGAATTCCTTAAATAAAGGAAATTAAGTTTTCTTGGATCTTTTCATGGGTTGTTGATGGTGAGTAACATTCCATTGTCTGAAAGTGAAGCAGCTCATGTACCCATTCACCTACTGAAGAACTCTTAGTTCCTCATAGTTTTAACAATTATGAATGAAGTTGCTGTGAACAAGCATGTGCAGTTTTTTGCATGAACATAATTTTTCAACTCCCTTGGAAAAATAGCAACAAGTACAAATTCCTGAATATTATGATAAGACTATGTTTAATTTGGAATGAAACTGCAAAGCTGTCTTTCAAAGTCACTGCACTATTTTACATTATCACCAGCAACAAATAAGAACTCCTGTTGTTCCAAATCCTCACCAACATTGGTATTGGGGTTGTTTTAAATTTGGGCCATTCTAACAGTTGTTTAGTGGTATCTCTTACTTTTAATTTGCATTTTCCTGATAACATATGATGTGGAGTACTTTTCCTATGTCCATTTGATATCTCTCTGTATTCTTAGGTAAGTTGTCTGTTAAGGTGTTTGACCTCTTTTTAAATAGAGTTACTTATTAGCGATATCGCTAATAAGTGGAGGATGACACATAATGGGGGGGAGGGAAGGGTTAGTGTTAGGGTTAGAGTTAGGGTTAGGGAGGGGGGCAAGTATGGAGGAAGGAAGGACTGTATAGAGGGAAAAGAGGGGTGGGAGGGGTGGGGGGAAGGGGAAAAAAATAACAGAATGAATCAAACAACATTACTGTATGTGGATTTATGATTACACAAATGGTATGCCTTTGTGCCATGTACAAACAGAGAGGCAACATGTATCCCATTTGTTTACAATAAAATTAAAAAAAATTATTTAAAAAAAAATAAAATAAATAGAGTTACTTGTTTTCTCATTGTTGAATTATAAGTGTTCTTTGTATATTTTGGGATAATAGTCCTTCATCAGATGTGTGTTTTTCAAATGTTTTCTCTCAGTCTATGGCTTGTCTTCTTATTCTCTTGATATTTTTTCTTATAGAGCAGAAGTTTTAATATTAACAAATTTTATTTTATCACTTAATTTCTTTTTCATGGTTCATACATTTAGTGGTTATTTAAAAAGACATTACTTTATCCAAGGTCACTGGTTTCCTACTATGGTTTTGCCTTTTACAGTTAGGTCTATGGTTTATTTTTAAGTACTTTTTGTGAAAGGTCTGAGGTCTGTGTATGGATTCATGTGGATGGCCAGTTGTCCTGGTACCAATGTTGAGACCATCTTCGTGCCATTGTATTGCCTTTGCTTCTTTGTTAAGACCTGTAGACTGTATTTAAGTGGGTTTATTTCTGGGTTCTTTATCTTGTTTCATTAAACTATTTGTCTATTCTTCTCCCAATATCCCATGGTCTTGATTATGATAATTATTAAAGTCATATAGCATCAGTCCTACTTTATTCCTCTGCTTCAATACAATGTTGCCTATTCTTGGATGTGGAGGTCTTGCATTGAGTATATAGAGGAAAAGTTGGGAGGAATGGACATCTTGACAATATTGGATCTTCCTATGTATGAATATAGAACAGATCTCCACTTCTTTATTATTCTTTGCTTTTGTTCATCAAAGTTTTATACTTTTCTTCATATACATTGTATACATATTTTGTTGAATTTACAAATAAATATTTCATTTACTGGCTGCTAATGTAATGGTATTATATTTTTAATCTCAAGTTCTACTTATTCGTTGCTAGTATATAGAAATACGATTAATTTTATATACTAACCTTGTCTTCAACAACCTTAAATCTATATTAAACTATAATTGCTCACTAATTCCAGGAGGGGTATGTGAGTATGTATGTGTGTGTGTGTGTGTGTGTGTGTGTGTGTGTGTATGTCTGTGTCTATGTGTGTTCTTTAATATTCTTTACAGAGATGGTTACGCCATCCGAGAATGAAGACAGTTTTTTTTTTTTTTTTCCTTTCAGATATATATCATTTTTGGTTCCTCTTCTTACTTTATTTCGTTAGCCAGCACTTCTAGTACAGTGTTAAAAGAAATGCAGAAAGGGAGCATTTTTGCCTTTTTCCAGATATTAGCAGAGACCTAGCTTCTCATCACAAAGTATGATATTAGTTCTAGGTTCTCTTGTAGAAATTCTTTATTTTTTCAAATTGAAAAAAAAATCCCTCTATTTCTTGTATACTTTAAAAATGTTTTAAATTTAGTTGTCAATACACATACTTGGGGAGATTTTACATAAAAATGTCAATTTCCAACTGTTCATTAAATATCTAATATTTGGTAACTTTCATCTCAATTCTAGTCAGTGAGATAGGTGAGAATAGAGAACAAGCTCCTAAGACTGTCCTCTTGGTTACCATCAACCCCACTGTACATTTTCACTTACTTATGTTGATCTGTCTGGTCCCCTTGAAGTATGAGAGGTCCATTATTTTCAGGAAACATTTTGTATACGTCTTAAAAATCTTAAATGTTACTACTTCACAGAATTTTTATGCATTTAATATATTCCAAATGCTCTGGAGGTAGTAGGACTTCTCAAATGCAGTGGGCAAAGACTACTTATGAGCATATGACAATAGTCATAGGCTAACCCAGGAAAATTCACACACAGTTTTGCACATGGTATCAGGAGCTTCTGGTGTAATTCTTAGAAGGCACCTTTTGTATTGGTATTTTGCTTGTTTATACAAATTCTACATGCAAGGATTTAAAGAGTATTTAAAGGTAAAGCTGAATAAATTTGGAATTCACAGAAAAGGGAACGATCTAGTTTCTTGAAAACAAGTGAAAAGATTTATCTAAAATGTAACGATCAAGGATGGACGAAGATACAATGACTGTGCAGTGTAACAGAATGAGAAAAAGGAAGATTGAAAGGAGAACATCAGGGTAAGAGAGAGTGTGGAATTTACTTCCATTTCCAAATTCCATTGTATGGATTGTATAACGATTTCATGAAATAACCAAGACTTGAAATGCAAGCAATTCTACATTGCCAACCTAAAAGGCTCTTGTATTCTTTCCAGGGTCAGTCTTCCCCTGCAGCCCAAACATTTTCTGTTTGAAACTTGTATTTCTCTTGTGACCTTAAATCTTATTCTATCTTATAAAGTAGTGATTGTGTACCTTTTTCAAAGCTCCTACTACTGATATTTAACCTGAAGCTTCTTGGAGCCAGAGCAGTCTGATTCTTTCAGGCAATGTTTTCCAATATGCTGCATACTCCCAAATGTCATAGGACCACAGTACTTTCTTTAATAAGTTGAACTTTGTGATTAAAGTTGCTTTCAGTGTCCAAAAGTTTTGAAAATTTGAGATATGAGCTGCTTTGTTCTTATTCCTTTTCTGAGAATGATCAAGCATTTTTCATTATGTGGAAAATGAAAGAAAAGAAGCTAAATAATATGTGAAAAAATCTATACCCTTATGATTCAAAGCAGTGAGTTCCCTTTTTTAATAATTTGATTAATCTGATAAATCATCTAGTGACAAGTACATATCCTAACATGTAATTAAGGGAAACAAAATTATCACTTTTAGTTCAACAACAACAAAAAAATTACCTATCAATAATGAAAGCAAATGAACGTCAAAATTTAAACAACTGAACTATGCAGCAGGTACCGCTGAAGAAAAGAATTTTTCCCCTGTACAATTGGTCTTGTCATTTACCTCACTTCTCTGTGAGGGTCTAAATGTATTCCCTTTTAAACCATGAAGTGACTTGTGAAGGTCTATCTTGGAGGAGGATATGGATGTGAAAATCAGTGAAGAAAAAAATGACACGTCTGTTTTTGGTGTTCAAAGTGAGGTCCCAGTGCTGCACTCCATAGAGGAACAAAGCTGAATAAAACATGGGCTCAGCTCCTTGAGGACCCTGCAGTCTGGCAGAGGAGCTAATGCATGGAAATAATTACAATTCAAAGGGGAAAATACTAACTTCCCAATGCATGTGATGGCAGCACGGAGGAAGAGAGGAGACACTATTCACAGTAACCTCTGGAGCTATGTTTTGAAAGACATGGCATTCGAGGGGCCTAAGACAATGAACTGAACTGGACTCTCTCCAGTGGGGTGCTGAATATGAACAGACGTACAGAAAACAGAACAGACTAGCAAATGAAATTACTCAATAACATCCTTCTTCCCAAGTATTTTATTTTTTTCGAGGCTATTGTGAATGGGGTAGTTTTCCTAATTTCTCTTTCTGAAGATTCATCACTTATGTATAAAAATGCGTTGGATTTATGGGCATTGATCTTGTAACCTGCTACTTTACTGAAATCACTTATGAGTTCTAAGAGTTTTCTGGTGGAATTTCCAGGTTCCTCTAAATATATAATCATGTCATCAGCGAACAGGGATAGTTTGAGTTCTTCTTTCCCAATTCGTATCCCTTTAATTTCTTTGGTTTGTCTAATTGCTCTGGCCAGAGTCTCAAGAACGATGTTGAATAGAAGTGGTGAAAGAGGGCATCCCTGCCTTGTTCCAGTTTTTAGGGGGAATGCTTTCAGCTTTTCACCATTTAGAATGATATTAGCCATGGGCTTAGCATAAATGGCCTTTACAATATTAAGGAATGTTCCCACTATCCCTATTTTTTCTAGTGTTTTGAATCAATCTCACAAAAGAGGTGAAAGACCTCTACAATGAGAACTATACAACACTAAAGAAAGAAATTAAAGAACACCTTAGAAGATGGAAAGATCTTCCATGTTCTTGGATAGGAAGAATTAATATTGTCAAAATGGCCATACTACCTAAAGTGCTATACAAATTCAATGCAATTCCAATTAAAATCCCAATGACGTACCTTACAGAAATAGAGCAGGCAATTATGAAATTCATCTGGAAGAATAAGAAACCCAGAATAGCTAAAGCAATCCTTAGCAGGAAGAGTGAAACAGGGGGTATTGCAATACCAGATCTTCAACTCTACTACAAAGCAATAGTAACAAAAACGGCATGGTATTGGTACCAAAATAGAAAGGTAGATCAATGGTACAGAATAGAGGACACGGACACAAACCCAAATAAATACAATTTTCTCATACTAGACAAAGGGGCCAAAAATATGCAATGGAGAAAAGATAGCCTCTTCAACAAATGGTGCTGGGAGAATTGGAAATCCATATGCAACAGAATGAAACTAAACCCATATCTCTCACCATGCACGAAACTAAACTCAAAATGGATTAAGGACCTCGGAATCAGACCAGAGACCCTGCAGATTATAGAAGAAAAAGTAGGTCCAAATCTTCATCTTGTTGGTCTAGGACCAGACTTCCTTAACAGGACTCCCATAGCACAAGAAATAAAAGCTAGAATCAACCACTGGGATAGATTCAAACTAAAAAGCTTTCTCTCAGCAAAGGAAACTATCAGCAATGCGAAGAAAGAGCCTACAGAGTGGGAGAATATCTTTGCCAATCATACTTCAGATAGAGCACTAATCTCCAGAATCTATAAAGAACTCAAAAACTCTACTCCAAGAATTCAAACAGTCCAGTCAACAAATGGGCTAAGGAAATGAATAGACACTTCACAGAAGAAGATCTACAAGCAATCAACAAACATATGGAAAAATGTTCAACATCTCTAGTAATAAGAGAAATGCAAATCAAAACCACCCTAAGGTTCCATCTCACCCCAATTAGAATGGCGATTATCAAGAATACGAGCAACAACAGGTGTTGGCGAGGATGTGGGGAGAAAGGTACACTCATACACTGCTGGTGGGGCTGCAAATTAGTGCAGCCGCTATGGAAAGCAGTGTGGAGATTCCTTAGAAAACTTGGAATGGAACCACCATTTGACCCAGCTATCCCACTCCTTGGCCTATACCCAAAGGACTTAAAATCTGCATACTACAGAAATACAGCCACATCAATGTTCATAGCTGCTCAATTCACAATAGCCAGACTGTGGAACCAACCTAGATGCCCTTCAATTGATGAGTGGATAAAGAAACTGTGGTATATATATACTATGGAATATTACTCAGCCATAAAGAATGATAAAATTATGACATTTGCAGGCAAATGGATGAAATTGGAGAGTATTATGCTGAGTGAGATAAGCCAATCTCAAAAAGCCAAAGGACGAATGATATCGCTAATAAGTGGAGGTTGACACATAATGGGGGGGAGGGAAGGGTTAGAGTTAGGGTTAGGGAGGGGGGCAAGTATAGAGGAAGGAACTACTGTATAGAGGGTAAAGAGGGGTGGGAGGGGTGGGGGGAAGGGAAAAAAATAACAGAATGAATCAAACAACATTGCTCTATGTAAATTTATGATTACACAAATGGTATGCCTTTACGCCATGTACAAACAGAGAAACAACATGTATCCCATTTGTTTACAATAAAAAAAAAAAAAAAAAAATAACATCCTTCTTGATTGGATGCATGCTTCTGACCTGGAACTACTCAATTTACCAAGTAATTCTGCCTAATTAGAATGTCTTGAGATAAAGTCTGTTATTTTTGAACCTGAGTGACTGACCAAAGGAATGTGTCCATTATTGCTGTGATCACTCCTAATTCTTAACTGGTGTTTATTTATTTGGTTGAAACACCATCCTTGCCTATACCAGAGTGATATGCTTATGTAAAAGGTTGATAGGATTGTTTAACTATATATGCTTCACTTAGTTTCTGTGGAAGATTTTTTTTTTTTTTGAAAGCAAACGTACAAGCCTCGCTTGATATGATCCCTTTTTATTTCAATTTCTGACTATGGAAAATTCAATTTATTATTTCTATACCTATTTGTATATCTATACTGCTTTTTGATGATAGTAAGAAACTTTACTATTTTTTAAAGCCAAAGAACCATTGATTTAGGACAGGGAGTCTAAATTTTCTTCCCAGTTATTTTCATAATAATTGAAATCAAGTTGTAGTTAGGATCACCTGGTATAGTATTTTCTTAAACTTCAGGGAGAAGTCCTTTGGCAGTGCCAGTGTATACTATGATTAAACTTTGAAAGTAAAAATAAAGATGTAGGGATACCCCATACATACTTATTCTGTGCTTTGTATGACATTGTCAATTTTATTTTTATTTATTCACTTTAAGGCACTACTATTAATATATGTTGGTTACCTCTGCTGAGTACTGGGACTCAGAATGCTAGCCCTTTAGGATTGTATGAGTCAGCTCTTCATCACAGTGACAAATAGCTGACTTAAACAACTTAAAAGGAGGAAATATTTACTTTGGCTCAGCTCTTAGAGTGTTCAGTCCATAGTTGTGTGGCTCCATAGTTGTGGACTTGTGGTAAAGCAGGACATCATAGCAGAAGGAGGTGGTTGAACAAAGGTGTTCAACTCAACAACTGGGAAGCAGAGAATGAGAGAAAGGAAGGGGGCAAGATACACCCTTCTGAGGCACGCCCCAGTGACCCACCTCCTCCACTGGGTCCCACCTTCTACAGTTTCTACCACTTCCCAATTGTCCATTCAAATTATGAATCCATCAAGTGGATCAATCCACTGATGAGATTATAGCCCTCATGATCCAATTGCTTCTCAAGAGTCCTACCTCTGAATATTGCTGCATTGGGGGACAAATTTTCAACACATGAGCACTTGACATTTCAGATCAAACCATAAGGAGAGTTTTACTGCTAGTGGGGACTACTGTCATGTCTGGTATCTGGACAGGATCGGGTGTGAACATGAGCTGTGAGATGCACAAGGATCATACAAGTAACTTTAATATTAGCTAGAGTGAGTGATTGGCTTTTTAAATGCATTGGTGTTTCACATTTTCTTCTTGAGCATAAGAAAGGGGTGGAGAATGACTACGGGCTCCTGAGAATGTGCACTATAATATGTTACCTGATGGACTTCACATGTCATCAGATCATAGTGAAGAATAAACATGCAGAAGTAATTCAGTAGTGCTATAGCAAGGTGCATAAACACAGAGATATCTGGACTCACGGAAAACAACATTTCCCAAAATCAAACCAGAAAGACAATAAACACTTTATGGAAAGGAAACATTTGTACATAGATATGAAAAGTAGTATATTTTTGGAACACTGAATCTTTTATAACAAGAGTTAATGGATTCCCTGTGACTTAAACTATAGGTACTTGAATTGACCAGCCAAAAGTCAACCATCATAAAGTATTAGTGCAAGTATCTACCTAACCAAAACTTAGTGACTTAAAACAATATTTTGATTATTTCATATTATTTTGTGGATCAAAGACTTGGAAAGGGATGATATATCTCTGCTCTTCAATATCTATGACATCAGTTGAGATACTGAAAGAGCACAGTACTGTTTCGATGGGTGTGTGTGTGTGTGTGTCTGTGTGTGACTGTCTGTCTTTCTGACCATGCATCTTCTTCAAATGACTAACTTTGCTTCTTCATAGCAGAGCTTTCTCTCAAAAGACAGAGTACTCATACGGTGGTTCAAGACTCTACTAAGAAAAAAAATTGGAGACTGCCAATTCTTTAAGAAATAAGAATTACTACCACTATAATGTATTGGTTAATATTATCATAGATTCAAGAGACTTGCACCCTGCTCCTCAATGAAATAGATATTAAAAAAAAAAAAAAAACATGGGGCTCCCACAAATCACAAGTATTCTTTCACTCAATGGCTATTTATGGAGTGCAATTATATATCAGTCAAAGTACTATTCGATCTTCTTATCATAGAAATAAAAACAAATCTATGACAAGATGAAGGAATTTTCTGGTAGAGGGAGAGAGAAGAGCAAAACAAATAAATAAATACGCTATATAACCTAAGGTGGCAGTGATAGTGGTCACCAATGAAGATGTGCACATCACCCAGCCTTGCTTGCAGTTAGGTGGGCCACCTGACTGGTCAGTGAACTGTGAACAAAAGTGATGTGTGTCAAGTTCCAGCCAAGCCAGTTAGGGGCCCCGTGCGTCCTTTCTTGTGCTCTTCTCTTTAGAGTTTGTATACTGCAGAGCACAGAGCAATAGGATGGAGGAGGAACATCTGGTCCACATCAAACCATGATGAAAGCAAGAAAAGAATCGTGACAACACACTGAGATCTGAGGCATGTTTATTTGCACAGAACAGTGTATCATTAATCTGTGTCCTGTAGGTAATTGGCGCTATGAAGAAAAGTAAAGGGAGATAGACTGACTAAGGAGACAGGATGGTCAGAGATAAACATAAGAAATGTAGCTGTAAGGATGTTCTACAATTTTCAAACCTCATCCCCTTCTCCAGACCACACTGCCTCCTCCATGTATTGGAGAATTGTAGACATCTCTGGGAGTTGAACTTGAATGACATTAGCAGGGAAAAAATAAAAAAGAAAGAAAGAAAAGGTTGGAGAAGATTTTAAAAGAGAATGAGAAAAGATAAAATTGAAATTAATTAAAGGAAGAAGATCTTGAAAACAAGTCTACGGAGGCCAGGGTTTTTATTAAGCAAATTTGGAAACTAATATGACCTCTTGAACATGAGGGTAACTTTAGAATAATATTTGGCAAGTACATTGGCATCTGGAATTAGAGTGGATTGAAAACAAAATGGTCAGCAATTTGAGACTTTTCTCAAATACCGTGTTCTTAGATACTTTTCTACCACTGGTGGTGATGATGCCCACATTTAGAGTCAGAGTAAACTTGGCTCTTCTGCTTACTTTATTTGTGGCACAAGACTTGCCACTAACTTCAAGACAATTTCTTCATGTTTCAAAAAGGAATGATGATACCTTTCCAGCTGGTTTATTTTAGGATGTACAAATTATATGTGTACAAGAGTTATCAGAATCCTGTCATATCAGGGATGCTTGATCAAATGGCAGGTATTACTTTATTATCAGCAGTATTGTAGGCATGGCATCCGGTAGACTAATTGTGAGTCAATGTATAGTGAGCGCTATGGAGGGTTACCAGAAGTCCATGAAATAGTCTTTATTCTTATGTTTAGAATTTTTTTAAGATAAAATGAAAAATCATCCAGAGGTAAGTCAATGTACTGGCAAGAAAAGTCTTAGACAAGATATCTCACAATGTGCCAAATACATTATAATGTATGATAGAGTTAACAAGTATTACATATTTTGTCAGTGAGCAGAGAGTTTATTTCCAAACCACTGGAACTTTGTGTTAGTAAATTTTAAGGTATATTATTATTAATAAGCATTCATTTAGGTTCTTTCTCAGGAGAGAAATAAGACACAGTAACAAACAAGAAACAGTACAAAAACTTCATCTTAACAAGAAACAGTACAAAATATAAAATTTCTATTTAGTAAATTAGCCAGTAATTCTCTTCCTCTCTCTCTTTCTCTCTTGAAAATTTCTCCCTTTTGAAATAAATAATCTCCAGCTTTAAAAGTGTAGCTCTTCCTTTTCTCTGGTTTGTTTGCCACTCTGAGTTTGAAACCCCAAACAGAAATGTCACAGTATAAAGAACTGATATCTTCACAACCAGGACAAAAATTGGGCTGAGAAAAGGATCCACATTTTAGAATATGTTCCAGCAAAATAGTAAGGACTCCAAAAATTCCAGATTTTCATATCTTCACCCAGAGCTTTGGTCTTTTTGTATTGGGTACTCTTCGGATCTATGAATATGCTCAACCATCTTCTATTCATGAGTTGCCCTTGTTCCTTGGTGCACATTGAAAAGCGGTGTTTTCCTTCTAGAAATCATGAATAATTCTGTGTCATTGCTCTTTCCATCTGCATTGCACTCAAAATAGGTCAATGTGAATGAAAACTTTCCTGAGTGCTTTTCAAACTTCAGTGAACACAGGTAACCCAATAAATGCATTGAAAATTTGCTGTCATTGTGACAACCCCATCAAACATCTTGTCAACCATATTAAATTAAAATTTCCCATTCTCCTATTTAAATGCCTATCATTTCACAGTTGAAAAAAATTTTAGTTATGTCTTAGAGCACAAAACAAGGCAGGAACAGTTTGAGTTTATCACATTACTCAGATAATTGCTCATTTCCAGAGTAGTTCATTACTCATGTAATGGGGTACCTAACACATGGATAGTACTCAATAAGTGGGCAGAAACTATTCCTATTTGAACAACAAATTGTGTGTTTAATGCTTTATTCATATTTTTCCTCTTCTAGTTTCTCTTCTTATTTTCCCATGATTCCTTTGCTCCAATAATTAAAATGTGCAGTGAAAAGCTTTGAATGCACACCAGCCGTACTAAGAATGGGTCTAAATGTTCCATTCAACAAATTTATGTGCAGTCTTATGCTCAGTGGGATCAATAAGAAAGTAGCATAGAAAATTAAGAGACTTGCCAGGGGGTGTGGGTGTGATTCTTATTTCCATTGCAGGATATCTGCTTACTGGAAATCAAAGCTTTGTTCATTAAGTAAGAGCTAGTGAAGAATATAGGGAACAAACTGGAGACAAGGCAGATCATGTAAGTTAGAAGTCTTCTGTAAGGTTCTAGGGTTTTGCTGTTCAAGGTATGTTCCCTGGACCAGCAGGATCACATTATCTGGGAACATTTAGAAATGCAAAAGATTATGCCTCACCCAGACCTTCTGAATCCAGTCTGCATTTTTAACAGAATCCTCAGGAGATTTGAGTGTGTATCAATATTTGAAAAGCACTGTGCTAGGGCACAGGAGCATTAGCCAAGAACTCCAAAATCCTTCAGTGGCGAGGGTGAGCACTTGTGTTGGGGACAATTTAAGAAGGGTTTCACTCAACAAGGAAATGGAAACAGACATCATGTAACTCACCAAAGTCCTATGATTCTAAGTGGTGGAAGCAGGCTGTGATATTGCAATGTTGAACCTTTCCCGTAGATCAAATGGAAACAGAACTTCACTGGTAAACTCTTGAGAGCAGAATTTTCTCTCTCTGCTTTCAAACTTACATAGCAAAGCTGGTGTACCCGATGAAAAGCTTTTAAGACCATTTACTCTTTCTGAGTACTATAGTAATGGCTATTCAAGAATAACAATAAAAGACATTCCAAAGTGGTTTTTAGTATGCACAACATCCTTTCTATTCTTTACAGGTAGTTGTCCTCATCACTTGCACATTCCATATTTGTAAATTTGTCTTGTGTAAGGATTTATTGTTAACGCCCAAATCAATGCTTGTGGTGTTATGGGGTCATTTGGGTACATGTGCAGACAGACGAAAAAATTGAGTTGCCTGATGCAGACATTTCCCACTGAGGTTGGCAAAGAGGACACTCTTGCCTTCTGGTTTCAGTTTCTATACTATAAGCCAGTGTCCTGTACACTGTCTACTTAGTTCCACGTTTTTAACATTCTTATGGCTTTTGTTGATGATTTTACTCTTTAAAATGGGCCCCATGTTTAGTGCTGAAGTGCTGGCTAGGGTACCCAGGAACAAGAAGGCTGTGATTGTGCCTCATGGAGAAAATCTGGGTGTTAGACAAGCTTCCTTCGGCACGACTAGAGGTACAGCTGAACTCATAAGTTCAATATTAATATAAAATAAGGTGTTTGAAAGACAGAAACAGACATAAACAGGTTCTACATGAACTGATTAACCAAAGTGTTGTGTCCAGTGGCTCACAGGACCCATCCCTGTATCTCCCTCAGAGCAAGAGTTCAGCATTAGCTAACTGGGTGCTGGAGGTGACATAAACCTTGACTATCAGATCTTGGCTACATTACATTTTGTGTTGTTATTAGGAATACACAATGCCATGTGTCATTCAATTATTATTATGTTCAGTTTTTACCTGGATGACTGCTCTACATATATGGAGAAAGTCGACACATGTTCCATATAATCTGTAAGTTACTTTTCCATATATCCTATTATCTATGAAGCACATTTTCAGGCATTATTCTTTCCTAGAAAATACAGTTTAGTTTGATGAATTGGTATACCCATAGTAATTAATTATGTAATACAAGCGATTAAATTTCAGGAAAGAATAATAAATAATCCTATTGAGTTGTTTGATCAATAATGGCTTGGAGTCATCAGAAAAGGGTTCTAACTGATGGAGAGTTTAAGCAGACAGTCACATAGAAGGCAATTATTCTTCGTAAAGAGGAACATCACAAAGTCTGCGTGTGGGGAATAGGGAAGGTAGCAAAGTGAAAGCAGACATGCTCTGGAGAGTTACAGCTCATGGAGAGGAATACTGGGAAGCATACACTGTCTGTTTATGTTAGAAGGAGGGGGGATGAGGTGCAGGCGGACACTGGGGACAGAGTCTGGGGAGCCTGGCAAATGGCACTGAGAGACAGAGATATTTGTTTCTTACAGTTAAATTTAGAACTTACTAGTGTGCAAGAGTAAAAAGGGGACTTAGGTTCCCTAATAGACACACTATAGATCTCTTGTTCAAAGATAAGAATAAATTAAAATAAAAAACTATTTCCAGAGAAAACATAAAAGTAAAATCTAAATACCCCCTGGGGCAGAAAATGCAAACTTCTCTTAATAAATAATGAAGATGTCTAATATGAACAAACCCATCATGAGATCTTATTTAGCCTCCCTACAAACTGAGGAAGCATGCATTGTGATAATCATCCTGATGTTTGAAGAGGAATCCTAGTGTGAAGGAGCAGATGGTCCCCAAGCTAGGTAATCCCTGGCTCTGCAAGTTCGACTTGGAATGTTGGAGACTGAAGGAACATGTCCAGGACATATGGGAACACACAGATTCATGAGTCGCTTAGGTAGCAGGGGAAGGAGAGACCAAGTAGCAAAAAGAGGGGCCAGTTTGGGGTAAGCCTGGTGGGTGGGTTTGGAGGTAAATGTTGGCAGTTTAAATATGTGAGTTCATTCGATGGGGGCCTATGGGCTCAGCTGCATTCCTAGCAACAGAGAAAAGGGAGACAATGGAAGGATATTATTGGTAAGAAAACTGAGTTAATAAGACCAATTAATAAGACCATCTGCTGGAGAATTCAATGTGAATTCTGCAGCAGTGATGTGGAGAAGGCAGCTGGGGAGATAGGAGCGAGCAGAATGAGTAGAAAGCTGGAAGTTGCCCTTCCCTGAGGTGCTAGGCATTTCCTGAAAGAACTGCCCACCTGTGGGCAGGGCCAGACTTGAAGAGTTTGCCGATGTTTGAGGACATAATAGATCTCAGGACTCTGGAGCCGATTCTACATGTAATTTATCTACCTCAATTGCTCTCCTAATATGGCCCAGAGAAACCAATGGCATTTTGTGGATGTTTTCATAAGGGATCTGAACAACACACTACAGTGGTGAGAGGCAATGGTTCCCTGTACATGGAATGGAGGTCTGTTTTCAGCAAGTTTCCCATTTTATTCCTCAGTTTCTTCACATGCTGATGATGATTAAATAGAGTAATGCATTGCAATATATTTGGCACAGTACTTGATACTTAAGGGTTTATTTTTTATAATATTATTTATCTCAAATATATAGGGTAGTTTCTGGTATCTACTAGGGTTTCAAAGAACACTGGTTCTATTTTCTCTTTTACTATGTATTACCAAAAAAAAAAAAAAAAAAAGCACAAAGTAAAGCACTCACCTAATAAGTATATCTCAGTGACATAATCTACTTGTATTATTTTATTTCAATGATTTAGGTCGAAATGTTATTCTTGCCAGCTGTCATGGCACAAGCCTATATTCCCAGTGAAACATGAAGCTAAGGAAGAAGATCACAAGTTCAAGGACAACCTCAGCAATTTAGTGAGGACCTAAGCAACTTAGCAAGAAATAAAATAAAAAATAAAAGGGCTGGTGATGTGTCTCAGTGGTAAAGCACTCCTAGGTTAAATCCTCAGTATTAGGGGCAGGAGGAAGAATGTCCTTGTACTTTCCATAAATCTGCTCTGCTGTCACAGGCAAGAAAATGTTCTTTCCTGACAAACATGCTCTATTCTGGTGCTTAGGAGCATCTCCAGTACTGCCTCGATCAAATGTTGTTCACAATTTTACAGACTAGAGGAATACAGTGAATGTTCCTCCAGGTAGTCCAATGATGATAAACTCTGCAAACCCTGGGCAACAGTCATCAGTTGCCTAGATAGACAGTCAGAATTCTGATGCCCCTAAGGAAAAAATCTACCCCTATAACCTTTGATAATGTTCCCCACTGCTTATTTGTTCTGCTGTCAAACAAAACTATAGTACAATGGAGACACATTCTGAGCTTCCTTTTAGAATCGTGGGAAAATACAGAATACCCTTAAAGCTGTTCCCAGATCTCAGATGTGGAAGCAGACCTAGAACAGTCCAGAGATGTGTCAGAACAGGGAGACACAGAAGAATAATGTTGCCTTAGAATGCCCTTATCCAGGCACTATGCTGGATGTTTGCACGTAGGTCATCTAACCCAATCCTTGCACAAGAAGATTAGTTATTTTGTCTGTATTTTATAGATAAGGTCACAGCAAGCAAGTGTCAGGGCTGACATCAAACCCAGTTCTACTGATTCCCACTTGCTCTACTTCATGCTGATTTCATCATGGACACTGTTGGCTGCCAAATCCACAATGTGTTCCATTAGATAAATAATATCTGCCTCCCAGATATTTATAACATGCTGCTTGCCTACACTCCATGTTTCCTCCAAAGTTGTTTCCATCTAGTGACTTTACAGACCCAAAACCTTGGTTTCCTGTCATCACCAAAAGATCATTTCTAGCATCTCCCATTCTGCTTGGATGAGTTCCTATCTGGTTGCAATTAAATTGTGCTCAGTGCCAAAAGAGCACAGGAAATGAAATTTCATTTGAATATTTTCCAGATGGGGATTTTGAAATAGAAATAGTATCTCACTTGAGAAGGCCCTTCTTCTGCATCATTTGTACCATATTTCAAATACATTACTTTATTTTAAAATGTTTGCATGTTTACATTTTTGAAAAGTGAAGTGAAATCTTTGAGACGGCCTGGGAGACCTCTAATAGAATGCTTCACACAGCAAGCAAAGTAAAGCGAATGTGCATGATGATAGCTGAGTTTAGATGATGGGCCAGTAACTCATGAAGTACACAGGTCCAAGAGAAGACCCAGTGAGACTGTGCTCTTACACACACACACACACACACACACACACACACACACCATTCACTGAAAGCCAACTGTGTCTAACATCATGTCCAATGTTCACACACCTACCTGAAGTCTTCACTCTCTTACAAATACAATAAAACAATATCTATCATCGCTATTTAATATCTGTATTAATTATATGCATTATTAGAAATCCGAGCTATGGAGCTTCAGAATACAAGCTAAACAGATCCTGGGAATTAAATTTTGAAAAATACAAGCTGGGAAAACAAAACTCTCTAGAGCATTGAGTATTCTGGTATTATGTGATAATTTTATGTGTTTAAAATTCAGTTACACGCAAATGTTAAAGGAATGTATTCATCATGTGTGCATCTTATCACATGAAGACAATAAATAAAGAAAGAGAAGATGTAGTAAATACCTTTAAAAAAACATATATCTTTGGACAAGGCATTTTAGAGTCTCTCTAGTTATTTCTATCCATATTCTTGCAGGTGTTTCTATTTTGAGGTGGCTACAATCCCATACATGAGTCTTCAGTGCCTTGAATTTTAAATTCAGTCAAGACTGAGTTGTAGTGCATTCGTAGCGGTTTCTTTAAAACCTTATTTTTCATATGCATCCTAACCTAAAGCAGTATTGCAAATAAAGGACAAGGGTCAATGCTGTGGAAAATGCTGCTTCTATTTTAGGTTTTCAGGCAGTTCAGATTGGCTGGTAAAAATCACACTAATAAATGTGACCATTTTCCCTTCTGCCAAAGGATTAGCTTCAATGTTTTGATAGTGAACTTGCCTTTTAATCCCAACTGGAGAAATCCACAATCCTCCAGGTCCTGAAGCTCCCCCATCAATACTCCTTTTTAATTATCTTTAATTCTTTCTAGAAAACAGTCAGTTGTGCTTTATAGGCCCTGAAGTGTCAGGGAAGTGGCCCCTAGTTGAAAATGTCAGAGTAATCAATTTTCCTGGCATTAGGGGAAGACCAAAATTTTTGGGGGGTGGGGAGGGAGCAGTGCACAGAACCATTTTGAGTTCTGTTTCAAAGGAGAAACACGCCATCCTTTGAGCTACTCATTTCTATTTTTCTAGCTTTCAAAGCATTGTACCTGATAGGTTGTTTCCTGTGTGCATTTGTCTGTTCACTCATTAAATAAGCCTTTATTGAGTATTTAAGATTGTGCTACTTTACCATAGGAAGATAAATAAAAATCAAAAATACTACTCCTAGGAGCTCAGAGTTTCTTAGTCAAAGTGGCTCTATACACAAGTAAGACCAACTGTATCACTGTTTATTTCCTTAGTAATAGCACTTAAAACAGCCTGAAATTTTCCAACTGTCTTCCTCTCCTACTATAGTTTAGGACTTCAAGGGCAGGAAATTTGGCACATTGTAGGCACTGTGATGAGTGTGATAAATAGAATACCAGGTCCTCATAGGAGACTCCAGAACCCTTAAACTCTATACACAGATTCAGGTGCTCCCAAAGCTGCTTCTGCAGATGGAGCTACCTTGTGTCTGCCACTTCAAACTTTGTTATCAGCCTTGTACAGTTGGCAAAACTGCCCTCAGTGCACGCTGGAAACATGAGGACGATGACCTCAAGAACTGGTTGTGCCCTCTGCATGGTGCAGCCTCTTCATTTTGGACCTCTAATCCAATGCTGCAATGTAAAGGAGCTGAGGCACGGAGCTCAGTAAGAGACCCTGACTTTGAATCTCAACTCTTCCTCTTAATGGAGCAACTTCAATCTCTTGGAACCTCAGGCTCCTCATTAGGTAATGGGAATTTAATAGTAGTTGCAATGGTTGATGTCTCCAAATGCTTGGCACCCAATGTACATTGAGGTGAACCTGTCTATGGGCAACTAATATTCATAGCTATTTTCTAAAATTTAATTCCTAATAAGTCATCCTCCAACTACACATTGGGACTCAGACTTCAGAAATTCTGTCCCACTGTTGAAGGACATTTGTGAAGGGATTCAACACTCTTCCTTAGGAGAAGGTGAAGTGGGCAGTATTTGCCTATCTTCCCTGGAAGTTCCAGGAAGGCAGAGGAATGAGGACAGTCATGGCCTCCTGAGACTGTTGGCAGTGCTCCTAGTGTGAGTCATAAACTGTCCCTGCCTTTGTGACATCTCTGAATCCTCTAAGCACCGAAGGTGATAAAAGAAGAAAAGCAGAAGATAATGGAATCTTTGGGGTAATTTAATGGCAATCTTAAAGGAATGTTTTATTATGATAGTTGAGAAAGCATTTCTTTTGTTTGCTTTCAGGGCTTCATTGTAAAATTAATTGTGGTAGAAACAGTGGAAGTTATTAATGAGAAGATCCAAACTAAATGCTAACCATAATTCTCCCCATTTGAGGTCATTAATTTGAACTAATTTGCTATAAAAAATCCAAACTGAAGGTTTGCTAGACCTTTATCATTTTCTATCAAGCTTAACTTTCTCTGTAGGCAGCAAAGGGTGATTTTATTGATTTGCTGTTTGCAATGATTTCTCTGTAGTGAAGACCATGTTACAGTGAATCTAGCAACTTCTAACTCAGGAACTTTATTTTAAAAAGTAGGCATGGAACAACTCACATCACAGTTTTAAAAACTCATTTTGCTTCTAATGCCAAGAGAGAGTTTAGTATAAAATATAATAAATTAGGGATAAGACTTGAGTTCAAGAGATAGATACTTCTGATTTTATTTTCTATCTAATAATGGAATAGCATTTTATTTTTAAAGTTAAATTTTATTCTTTAATTGACACATAATAATACTACGTATTTATGGGCTACAGTATGATAATTTGCTATGTATATATAATTCCTAATGATCAAGCAGAGTAATTAATACGTTCGTCTCCTTAAACATGTATCATTTCTTTGTGTTTGGAGCCTAAGAGCACCTATCTTCTAGTTCCCATAAAATATATAAAAAATAAATTATGGTCATCCTACTGTGCTATAGAATGTTAGAACTTGTTCTCCTGGAGTAAGTTGGCTATTGAATATTGGTACCCAGTATCCCACCTCCCTCTGCCTCTCTTCCTTGCTAGCCTTCCTAGAATAGGCACATAGTTCTACTACCAATCACTCTATGATATTGTGCAGATTAATTCAACTGTCTGATCCTCAATTTCCTAGCAGAATTGTTGTTTGAATACAAAGTATATGTAAGAGGCATAGTGCAGGTAGCACAGCATATGTGGAAGGAATGTGTATGCTGATCAAACATTCAGACAAGAATTCTTGAGCAAGTGATTCATTAAGGACGTGTTCCCAGGAGACAGGCGTGTGGGAAGCATGACTGGGAAGGGAGGAAGTCAAGTAAGGAAATGACTCAGGCAGAGTCCCCAGCCCCAGCACAGTCCTGTGGAGAGGAGCTCTCTTCGGATTTCCTTATGACTTATGGCAGAAACTGGGATGCCTTTCTCCCTCAGATAATCAATCTGGCTATAAGATTCAGTGGGGCTGTACACCCTCAGGTTCTTCCGGCGCTCTGCCTCTTGGACTCCAAGGATGGCAATTGGCCAGAGCTGAATTGCAGGTGCAAAGCCATTAGATGAAGCCAACAGGAAGGTAACAGGGGCTACCAGTTACTGGTAACAGAGATCCAAGGGCATCTGAGCAGAGCACCAATAGTAGGTACTACTATTTTATTATTGTACAGTGTCAGTAAATATGAGCTCCCTTTCTTCCTTTTCCTGAAATTCTCCACTTGTGTCATATAAACTGACATCCTAGTTAATAAAGGCTGGAGGTCAGTGATGGACATACTTTTTGGTTTTCCAATAGCTACACATCACCATGAATGAGAATTGCTAGGCTCAAAGGAATAGAACATGAGTCATAACTTCTAAAACTAAGATCATTAGGTTTTTCTAGTTTGCCAGAAATTTCAGTGTCACAAAGGGATGGTAGCACAAGAGTGTTATTGTTTGTTATTGTTGTTGCGACACATAACACAAGGGTGATGTCAGCCCACTCAACTTTTTTTAAAATTTAAGTGAGTAGTAATATGTCATATACATATCCCCAAATTTCTGATACATATTAAAATCAAATTTGGCAATTGCAGTAAAGGTAAAGGACTTGATGCATCAGAAACTAGCCTTTATGACAAAATCATCAGAGAGACAACTGTTCTCCAATGGATTCAAGATGAGAACAAGAGCTGACTAGCAATTTAGATAAGAAATGAAGTTTGATGCTCTTGCATAAATCACAGCATCTCAGCAACTTTCAGCAACTGCTAGCCAGACTCATGTCCATTAAAAACAATAGTAATTGCGAGTGGGGTAAAGAGAAGGAAATTGTTTTGGGTTGTCCTATTGATCATGCTGAACTGTAAAGTGCTATTGTGGAGCTCCCTGGCTCCCACCTTAGGGCTCTGCAAATCATCAGTGAGGAAGAACTGTCTAGTGATCCATAACCTAGGGGCCAGGACAGCTTCCAGTAACTGTGAGTTTCTGCAGACATGATCCAGGTCTGAAAGTACCATATCACTTAACTTCAATAGCTGTCTCTCAGGCAAAAGGAGATATTCCCCCAAGCTGTGTTTACTGGGCTGAGTTTTCGGAAGTGACATTTACTTTTAATTCATTCAGTAACTCTTTTCCCTGGCATGTAATCTCCACAAACACTCTGGATAACAGATGGAACTTACACTGTGTCTTGAAAATTAATGTGCCTCTCCATTGGTAAGTGATGGAGAGAACCCTCACTCCAGTGAGCATTGCTCAGACTGTCCCAGCCACTCAGAACTCAACTTTGAGAAGCATCACAGGCTACCATGTTCCAAAAAACCAGGGGGGCACCGGCGATCTTGGCTGAAGCTAAGGCCATTCTAATCTGATTCACTCTGTGTTTGAAAGTGGAAACAAAACAGAAACAACATATGGAGCCGAGAGAGAACATTCTCAACACAGCTTGTGTGATTGAAGAAGCAAACAGCCTCCTTCCAGACAGCTAGAGCCTCCAGGCTGAGCAGTTTTGACATGACATGTAAACAAGTACAAGTGATATTCGTAATGAAGCTTCAATGTACTATGTCACTCAGTATGGCCCTGTTCTATGCCCACAAGTCTAGTTTGGCAGCATGGGAATGCTCTTATAGTATGGACTGATTCCTGGTGATGAGAGGGTGAAATTTTTCTTTACTTACTACTGCCAACTGGTTTAGGAGCTTTACCTTGAAAGCAGATTTCTCAATGTCTTCCCTCCCTCAAACTACAATCATTTTGGCAAATACAGAAAAATGTTATTTACTTGGAATACCAATGAAATTATATTTGTTTATCATGTTACTCTATGTTTATAACACTTGCCATACCAAGAAAATTTCTTTTTAACAACAACTCACTAGATTTTGCCAGAGAGACCATATGTAGTTTGCTTCAGAACCTGCATGACAAGTAAAAGTCAATACTTTCACTGTTGGTGGTTTTCATACAAGCAGAAGGCCTGCTTATTGCTGGAGAGTTTGTCACTATCAACAGTTTCCTTAAATTACTCTGAAAGTCTGGATGGCCCAGCGTTTTAAACCTGATAGTATTGCAGTGTTTCTTTCTTTCTTTTTTTTTTTTTAATAAAATCTTTTAGTTTTCTTTCCTAACTGATCTAAAGGACAACTCTTTAAAATAGTAAAGTAGCAATTACTGAGTTGTTTTAGCACGTAGAGAAGTAAAATAAATGCCTGTAATCTCATATAAAGGATCGGGCTCTTCTTATTTATTTATTTATTTATTTATTTATTTATTATTTATTATAGGCTGCATTTTGATTCATTGTATCCAAACGGGGTACGTCATTTTGTTTCTATGGTTGTACACGATGTAGTTTCAATGGAATATTATTCAGCCATAAAGAAGAATAATATTTTATGGCATTTGCAAACAAATGGATGGAATTGGAGAATATCGTGCTAAGTGAAATAAGCCAATCCCAGAAAACCAAAGGCTGAATGTTTTCCTTGATAAGTGGATGATGATATATGGGGGTTTGACTTGGGGAGTGAGAGAAGAATGGAGGAACTTTAAATTATATAGAAGGAAATGAGAGGGGAAGGGTATGAAAAATGGTAGAATGAGACAGACATTATTACCCAATGTACATGTATGATTACACGAATGAAGTGTTTCTTTTTATAGGAGAATTTAATGTAGGATGTCTTTGATTGTAGGATGTCTTTGATTAGTCATTTATTAATTCAGTACATTTCTACTGGGTACCTACCATACTAGGCATATTTCATGCTAGTATCATTTGACTTCTCTGTAACTTGCACTAATACTTTCAAATTTTCCACTGCCTCTTCTCACTTCATTTCTCTTTGAATCAGTTACAGAGTCTGAGAAAAATTTAAAAGTCAGGTGAAGAAATAGCACAAAGTGCTATGCCCCTCTGGCCAAGATACAGTAGGACAATGATATTTACCAAGTTTCCTTTTGTCCCTAAAGGGCTGAGTTCTCAGTATACACTATTTCTTCTCCTGTGTTGACTTTTGATGGTTTACTTATTAATCATGGTCAAACTCTAAATCTGATGGTTATTCTTGTACATGGAAATCTATGGGGAATTTTCTGCTCTCTTATTAAATGTCACTTATAAATTTACCCAGAAAAAGCAGGTTTCATGCTGGCTGAGGAGTAATCAGGGACCTACTGAAAGGGAGATGGAAAAAAATGGAAAGGAGCTGATACTGTGTACAACCCGACTTGTAGGAAAATTTAGAATCTTAAGAAATTAAAATGTGTGTGATTCATTGTTTAAATTTATTATATTTTATTTTAGTAGGCCCTGTTTTCTAAACACTCACCTTGAAACAGAATCATCAGTGGGTTATCACTCAGCTTCTGTTTGATTACATCTAATTGCAGGTAGCACAGCTTCACCAGGCAATATTTTTATATTTCCACAGCTCCACTCTTATAGATTCCTGAGCTATCACTAATAAAAAATCATCAGGCCAAAAGAGGTTTTCAGTACAAATAAGATTTGAAATAATATAGACTAAGTTATTCACTGTTAGCTCAGGATATCTATTAAATTTCAAGCATGAGGCACAAGTTTATTTTCAGGTTCTCTAAATCCAACTAAAGGTTGTCCCTGGAGGTTCATATGAAAGACTTTTTTTCCTTGAATAACATCTGGCATGGCAAATCAACCTCAAGAAAATATTTGTTCTGAGTCATAAGTTCTTTGAAAAAGCTTTGTATTAGAGAGGTTATAATGAAACTGCCAATAATAGACCCTTAGCGAGGCAAACCTGTACAGACCCTTTGATTGTTCAAAGGGAAAGTACATCCAAATGCAATATTTATATATTCTCCAGCTCTCCAGACAACACCTCCATCAAGTTTGACTGTTCTCAACTATAGCCCATCACAAACACAAACACAAAACACTGTCAAACAGAACGTTACTCAGAGAGGCCTCATGAAAGAAAGAAAAAGAAAAGTTCCTTTTGTCTGTTTCTTTGAAAGCTATGTGAGAAAGATCTCTAAAGTTTGCAGGAGGCCAGTGACACAAGCAGTAGTAATTTTGGAATTATTCCTGCCATCTCTCATCTGCCATGTCTTGACATGTAGGCCTTAGAGACTTTTCTCTGTGTTCAAACTGAGAATGTCCAGTGGATTGCTGTTTTATTAATGCAACAATGTCATTGTATCATAGCCATGCCCCTGAATTTGCATACTGTTTTTCTGCTGTTTTCATGCTGCAATGGCAGAATTGGAGTATTGCAGTACACACCTTAGGTCCCACAATACCTAAGATATTTTCTTAGGTATTTTAAAGAAAAAGTTTGTTTCAGCACTGCTTTTAGCAGTGGGAGATAGAATTAAAGCATAAAACAAGGGGTTTAAAGTTGTAGACTTATCTACTAGGACTAGACCAAATATAACTTGGGTTTGTGTAGAGTTGGTTTTTCGTTGGATCTGAAAGATCCCTTCGGCCCAAGGTTTCATTTTCCATGTCAAGACACTGAAATCAAGAGCAGTGAGCAGGTGCACAGCCAACAGGGCACTGTACAGTAAGGAGGAGGCTTCATATGTCAGAGCAAAAAGATGCGTGCTTTGTATCCTTTAAGTCAAACTATGCTCACAAATAAGAGAATGTAACTGTAAAATTACTTAGTGCTTATGTTTGTTTTATCAATTGGAATTCATAGAAAAATGGCAGAAGATAGCAACCCTATAAGAAAAGCAATAGAGAAAAGGGAATTGATTCCAGGCTTGCTACCTTCCGTGACTTATAAATTATTTACAATTTTCTAAGCTTCAGTTTATCATCTATAACATGGATATAATAATGGAAGCTATTATTTCTGAGGATTCAGATGTTGTAAGAAGATGTCTGACTGGCACTGAGCAAAGATGTAATAATCTCAATAGAAATTAAGCAAATAAATGTTTTGGTGAAGGCAAGACTGACTCCGATACAAGGCTGAAGGTGTTGTAAGAACTTTTGAGGAGTGCTCTCGGGAAGCCATGGAAGAGAGGAAACTGGAAAATGAAGAGACAGGAAAGCTAAGAAAGGGTTACATGGGCATGTGAGGCACAATCATGTGGGGACTCTTACAGAGGCCAGCAGGAGCCTACCGCAAAAGTGGACAGTTCCTGTCTCTTTTGGGTGACGGTTGTTCTATGACATTGCCTCCCTGGTTGTTGTGTCCCTGGGCCCAAGCTGCAGGCAGAACCATGGGCAGCCATAGCTATAGTTGGGTCTGACTTTCTGTCTTGCCTCAAGGGGATATGGGTGAGATTTCAACTGTTTCTCTTACAATAAACAAACAATACTGGAGTCCCCTTTGTCCAAGTTCATTTGCACAAATGCTAATCCACAAGCCAGTAGAGAATTGAATCCAGTAGTATTATTAACTAATAAAGTTTATTGAACTTCTAAAAGGGTTTTTTATTGCAAGTCTAGTAATTTCTTATTATTAGAGTTAGTAATGATAATAATAAAAACAACGCTACAGAAGTTTGGAGATCTTCCCATAAGATAACTATTTAAGCCTACCATCTTATGTATAGTTTGACTAAGAGCAAGAATTAGTCTGAATAAATGCTTCATATAGCAGAAAAAGTCTTCCACTGGGTGTCAACAGAAAAGAAAATTCCAAGATTACTTCTATGAAAAGAACTCAATATTATTGAATGTTTTGGACATGAAGAAACTGTGTTAACTAATGGGATTAATGTATTTTATATAATAGGAACTCAAGTAAAACATCAAGGTAAATATATTCTTTAAACATTACATCAAGTCAGGAGAGTTCTACATAATTAAAGGTGTAAAAACCTGAAGGCCAACAGGGAAAGGGACTATGGTGGGCCATTCACCTCCACCATGGATGCGCACCACCCAATGTAAATACATATCTCCTTACAGAGAAGCCTGGCACAAGAGTTCCAGGTGGCCAAAAGCAAAACTCAACAGCTTCCTTCTAGTGTTGCTGCTGGTGGCTAATCTATTCTGGTCTTTACAGAATAAAAAAGCACTTCATTCCACTAACTTGACTATGGAAACCACTCTCTGCTCTTTAGAATCCAAAGGATATTTTCCTCTCTAGCCAACTTCAGTTTTGACCAGATTATTTTAGAATCTGTAACTTAGACCTCACAGCAAAGGAGAACGGGTGGGTTGTGGGACATACCCAAAACTAACAATGGCTACACCACAGGTACATCACAGGAAAGTGTCCTACATGCCTCCTGTATTATCACGTTCAGTGCTCAAAGCAGGCTTGTGCAGTAGGAATGAATGTAACTACTTAATATCCCAATACCTCTAATATTTAAGAAGAGTTCAGTGAAAGTCCCTGACAGCTGTGTGTCCTTCCATTTCTTAATGTCCCTGACTATCTTCACTTTGTATTACATTTATTTTCATTTTAGAAAGAAGGTAATCGGATGAATTAATTCAACTAAAATGGGGGCTTCTTTTGGAAAGGCTGCATTTACTTTTTAAAGGTCTAGATAATTACTTTAAATTCATTCTCGACACAATGTTTGGGATTGAAATTGGGAAGCATTCTTAGAACTTTCCCCAACTCCCCAGGTTCTGAAAAGGGCAGGAACAATTCTAGAAGGTCATCAACTATTTTAACTCAGTGCATTGCTATCACTTGTAAATATTCTCTGGCAATGTGATTAATTTTATTGATTTTATTAATTGTGTTTGTGTATCTACATGTACCAAATCTTTAGTTAATATCTTGGAGTAGGTGCATGACTTGTAATTTAAGAATGAGTTGTTGCAGAGATTTTAAAGAAATCCATTTATACATACATAGAAGTCCTCAGAATTTATTCAAAGCCTATTTTTGGAGAAGCATAAATCCTCTAAAAAGATAAATATTTAGCATTCTTTCATCATAGATAATGGGTTAAAAGAAATCTTCTTTTAGGTGAGAAGAATATACTGTCTATGGACCTTTGATTTTCTATTCCTTGGACAATTTGCCATGTTATAAAAAGACATTCAGCTTCAATTTCAATTGTGGTCCCTCAATTTATCATTTTATTCTTTGCAAATCATTTTGGATATGTGTTGATTACAACAAATGTTCTCAAACTTCTAGACACATCATTGTAGCATGCTAATGTTCCACTAGGGCCAAAAACTTCACTAGCTCTTGGAGAGAGAGAGAGAGGAGAGAGAGAGAGAGAGAGAGGAGAGAGAGAGAGAGAGAGAGAGAGAGAGAGAGAAGGAGGGGGAGGGGGATTTATATTACTTTTGAGCTATGACAAAAGGAATTATAATTCAGTGGTTAACTCATCCTCCTCACAAGAGCACAGGCATGGTTACTATGGAGATACTTTTACTATGTCTAGCTACCTGCGGTTCACTAGATAATTTAGAGTACTTGTTCTTCCAGGGTTATGCTGGTCGGGATGATTGTGCCTCACACAGGATGACTGTCCTCCCTGACTCAAACATTGTTTTTAATTACCTCCTAAGATTCTCTGTCTGCACTTATTCCATTGTTTTCTATCGGCTGGTTTCCAAATCAGGCTATGAGTGATTAGATTATGAGGTCCTGTGTTTAGGGATTTCTTCATCTCCAGCATTCAGCAGTTGCACAGCACATACTAGAAGATACTAATTGATTTGCTAAGTAAATCATGCCAGGAAGGAATAAAAAAGAGAGAGGAAGGGAAGGGATAACTTCAGCCCTATCACTGACTGCTTTGGAGATGACCTTTACTTTCCATTCCTTGTTTACAGTATACCTGAGGAGGAACATGTTTATTCAAGGAAGTTGTTATGTCTGTAGGGAACGGAGTATATTAGAATCAGGGGTAAGAGGAAGTCAGATTGCATAAAGCCTTGTGGGCAATTTAAAAAACTTTGAGGTTCATGAAATCAGGTGCTATTACAGGTTTTGAATAGAGGAAGTGACATGATTCTGACTTCTGTCTTAAAGTTTCACTCTGCTGTTTTGAAACTAGATGTGAGAGTAGGAAGTGGATAGAATCAAGTGGAAGCAATTGCAAGATTCAGCCTAGGGTGGAAGGAAGGTATCTTTGATTAGGACAGTGGCAATGGAGGCAAGGGAAGTGGTGGGTTTCTGGCTACGTTGTGATGTTACGGACAACACAGTTCCAGTGGAGGATTCTGGTGCTCCTGGCCTGAATGACTGGGAGAATGGTGTTTTCATCAGCTGAAATGAGAAAATTATGGGTAGAGCTGGTTGGAGAAAAGATCCAGAATTCAGTTTGAACATGTCTATTATGAGCAGTCTGTTTAGATGTCCAAGTGAAGATGTTGAGTAGATAATGAGTTATGAGTCTGGAGTTTTAAAGATTCAGGCTTGAAATATAAATTGTGAGTCATCAACATATATGAGTTATTTAAAGCCTTGAGATTGGATAAAATCAAAAAGGAGTGAGTATACACAAATCAAAGAAGAGAAATGAGCCCGAGACACTGAACAAAATTAGAATAATGGTCCTTTTCCTCTTGAAGCTGTTCTTCAAAAGAGAAAGTGGATTTATGCAATTAAACAAAAGAGTAAGAAATCTTTTAAGCATAGAGATGATTTAGTGCTGAATGCCAGACGATTATATCTCAAAATGATGTACCTAAAATAAGAGCAGCGTGACTGTCAAAACCAACTTTGAATAAATGTGATGGCATCAAACACAGGCATTTATGAAAGTCTCCCCTACAGCTCAACACTATCTCATAAAAATAGGCCTTTGGCATTCCAGACTCATTATGAATTTATCTTTGTACCTCAATTACTGTCCACAAACCAATGACTCCTCTGTTAACTTCCTGTTGCTGTCATAACAAATCACCAACTTAGTAGCTGAAAACAACACATGTTTATTATTTTCCAGTTCTGAACATCAGAAATCAGACAGGTTTCAATGGACTAGAATCAAGGTGTCAGCAGGGCCACCGTCCTTTCTGGAGGCTCCAAGGTAGAAGCTGGCTTCTTGCCTTTTCCAGCTTCTGAAGGCTGCCCGCATCTTTGACTCATGCCCTGCTCTCTTCAAAGCCAACTATCACATCACTCCAACTTCTGCATCTGTTATTGTATCTCCTCTGACTCTCACTTTCCTGTGCCTGCTTTTCTTTCCAAGGACCCATGTAAGTCCATTGGGCCCATCGGGAAAATCCAGAACAATCTTCCCATCTCAAGATACTTGTCTTAGTTTGGTATAGCTATCATAACAAATATCTCAGATAGAGAGGCATAACCACAAAAATTTATTTTCTCACAGTTCTTGAAGTCCAAGAATACTGGAAGGGTTGGTTTCTTCCTAGACCTCTCTCCTTGACCTGCCAATGACTACTTATTATCTTCACATGACTTTTCTTGTGTGTGCACATCCTTAGTGTCCCTTTTTCCTGCTATCTCCTGTTCCAAGGACACAAATCATAGTGGGTTAGGACCCCATCCTTATGACCTCATTTTAATTATCTTTTGAAATGCTTTATCTCCAAATACAGCCATGTTGAGGATCAGAGCTTCAACATATGAATTGTGGGGGAGTATACAATTCAGCCCATAATAATCCTTAACTTAATCATGTCTGCAAAATCTATTTGGTAACATAATTGTAGGTTTCAGAGATCAGACCATGGCCATTTGACAGGAATCATTACTTTGCCTACCCCAACACCAAAATTTACAACATGCCCTTGTATCTCTCTCCTGAGCACCTGGTTTAATTTTGCCTGTTCAAGTATCTAAAAGATATCTCTTATATAAATATCCAATATTAAATTCATCAGTCTAATATAAATCTGGCCTTTCTCCATTGTGAGACCACCATCTATTTACTTCTTCAGCAAATAAATCCAACTTGGACTTAATTGTAGTCAGAAGCCCACATGCCATCCTTCATATCTCCCTTTCTTTCACCCCTACATGTAATCTAAAGCCTAGGGCTATTGAATTAATCCAGAGGTGGCAACGTTTTTCTTAAAGCACCAGATAGAAAATATTTTAGGCTTTGTTGAAATATTTTGTCATATAGTCTTTGACCCAGCAGCTCTAGTCTGCAACTGTAACCATAGACAATACATAAAAAATAAGTGTGGTCATTTTCCAATAAAATTTCATTTACAATGACAGGTGGCCAGCCCACAGGTCCTACTTTACTCACCTCTGACTTGGACTATTCAAGTCAGTTTTCTTCACTCTATCTCCATTGCCAACACATTTTTCTAATGCATTGTCTCCATTTCAAACCATTCAAAAAGCTCTAAGGAAACTGGTCTATTTACATCCACTTTTGAAATTCCCAATATGTTCTTCTCTGGACAGTCAGAATAATGTTTTAAAAATGCATATCTGATTCACTCCCTGACTTGAAGTCTTCAGAAATGTTTTTACAATAAAGTCAGTGGTGACCATGTATTCGAACATCATCTAACTCATGCATAGGTCTCCTGCTCTTCTGACTTGTGCCGAGCTAGTTGTTTCAGTATCCTGGACACACTCCTCTGTCACTCCCACCTCAGGGCATTTGCACATTGTAAGTCATTTGCTTAAACTTAATTTCCTAGGTTTAACCTAACTAAATGTTAGTCATTGTCCTTGTGGGAAAAGGAAAGTGTATCCCAATGGAATTCTGCAAACATATTAGTGAAAGGGTTATCATGGGCCCTTTAATCCCAAGTCACCCTGAGACTAATAGTAGCAAGAGGTGGAGCCACACAGAAGGCAAGAGCTCTGAGTGTGTATGATGAGGGTTTACATAGTTACTCTGGGAACTTGGAAGCCACAGTTGGTGGGAAACAGAGGAGGATATATCCAGCCCTCTCTCTCCTCCCACTGTCTGATCTAGTGATAGTATTTCCTGTTGATTGCATCCAACTCAAATCCAGAAGGCAAGGGGTCCTGAGATGGGACAGCAAGTAGAGGTCAGGCCACCTCATTACACGTTCTTATAGCAAATTTTCCTTTGTTACACTTTTCATGATTGTAATTTTTTTTTTCATTTTTAGGACTTTAAGTTGAATAATTTTCTCAGACTCAACAGTCCATAAGGTCAAAGATTATGGCAGTTTTGCCTTCAAGTTACATCACTAAATCCTACGCTCAGCCAGAGTATTAAAGGAACTTGATAAATTTGTATTAAAAGATTGAAGGAAAAAGAAATCGTTGAAGGAAAAAAATCATTCTAATCAATAAGTGAGTTTTTTTCAGTTCACTCGATTTTTCTCTCTTCATGACCCATAAGGGTATCCAGTTGGTTTCTGTAACACGTGTCTATATCTAAGTTCTTTGCTAAGCGTTGGACTTAGATCACAACTTGGGTCTGACAGTTTGACAATAGGCCCATCCTAGTATGAGAATTGGATGGCTACAGCTGCTCAGTTATCCTTCCTTCCTAACCTTTGACCAACCTAAGCAGGTATTTGTGATGAGTCTACCTCCTTTCTTCCTCCACTCTACTTGATAGGGAGATACACTCTGTAGGGCACATGATAGACTGTGACAACTGGTAGCAGTTTATTGATGCTGACCATAGCATTTCAGCATGTTAAACTTGCTGGATAAGTGCTCTATCACTGAGCTACATCCCAGCAGATCATTTATCTTCCTGAAATAATGCTCTTTGGCTTCCTGAATAATATCCTCCTAGATTCTACTTGGTCTTCTCTCACATCCTCACTTTATACTAAGGTAGTTCACTGATTTTTGCATATTTAAAGAAATAACTATTTCATATGAAATAAATTGTCACTTTACTATGTTCCCTTAAAAATCTGTGAAAAAAAAAAAAACTTATGAAGGATTAGGCACTTTAAGAAAATAGCATGTTTACTTGATCCAAAAATAAGCTTTTTAAGACTTGAAGTGGTCATTTTTTCCATCATGCTAAAGTCAATAACAATAGAATTTTATTATACAAACCAGAAAATACAGCCCTGTATTAAGTATCTTGACATTCACTAAATGTCAGCGGGTGATGCTGAAAGCTGAAGAGACAATTAAGGTTGACTTTCTACCAACCTGAGTGTAGCCAGTGAGTTCAGATAATAGATCTATTACTGGGTATTTAATGACAACTTTAGAAGAGGTATTGCATTACATGTAGAGGTTACTTTGGAGATATATATATATATATATATATACACACACACACATATACATACATACACACACACACATATATTATATATAATATAGAGCTGCAAGTTTAAAAATTCTTCTGTAAACTCTATTATCTGGAAGGATTAATCAGACATTTCAGTTGTGGGAGAATGACTATAAACACAATTCAAGTTTTGTTGAATTTCCAAGAATAAAATGACTTAAGACAACATAGTGCTAAGTAAAATTCAGTG